>NC_087369.1:175049174-176270605 GCF_030014295.1 Loxodonta africana | reverse complement strand
AGCAACCGAAACACTGGTGGACATGCAGTTTCAGGCAAGCGTTTTGGCCAGGGATTTGGCAACTTCTCGTAAAGTTGAAGACACCCTCATGGCGTAGTGGTTAAGAGCTACAGCTGCTAACCATAAACGTCGGTGTTTCGAATCCACCAGGCACTCCTTGGAAACCCTATGGGACAGTTCTCTGTCCTATAGGGTTGCTTTGAGTCGGAATCGACTCGATGGCAACGGGTTTGTTTTTTTTGGTTTTTAGTAAAGTTGAAGGTGGATCCCCTAACGAAGCTTGCACATGTTGGCACCGAGAGTCACATACAGAAAATGCACAAAATGAGGGACCACCCCAATGGGAGACTGTGGAAGGAAACTGTAATGGACCTGGTCCTGCAGCCAGTCACAGAAGGGTCTGGACAGCATGGTGCCATTTGTATAAAGTGAAAGCAATGCAAGCCCATGTGGTGGCTATATCCATATAGGAGAGGTGTAAGAACATGTGCGTGGGGGATAACTATCAAAATCCAGGTGGTGGTTACCTGGGGGCAGGAAGGTGGGGTATAGTGTTTCCGTTCTTTAAAAGGAAGAGATCCGAGCTCACCAAAATGGTTGCTGCATGGATGCCCTGGTGAGGTCCTGGCAGTCAGGCAGGGCCCCTGGGAAGGCGAGAAAGAAAAGGCAGAAACAAAACCAGAAGTCCGCTTTCTGAAGAGAAAAAGAGAGCAAAGATCAAAGTGAAAGGTAGGCAACGGAACAAAAGACTAGAAAAAAACCACGAAAAGGGGTAGCAGGACCTGAGGGACAACCACTGTCCAAGCAGCAGCTGCACTTCACGTAGAGAAAGGCAGGAGCTGGGCTCTCCGTTGACTAGCACACTCCAGCAAATCACTGAATAGCGCCCTGGGAACCCCGCAGAGAAGCAGCTTTCTGTGCTGGCAGAAAGAGGCTAGTTTATATTTATGCAAATATCCCTACTAATGGAGACCTGCAGATGGGGGAGGGAAACACTTTACCTAGTTGATGTGCCTAATTTTAAGTGCCAAGAAACAAAATCTTTTTTCTCCCAGGCTGCAATGAAATGACGCCCACAGGATTCTGGCATTTCTTTGCCTTAATAAAACACAATCACACAAGGTGCTGGTTAACTACAGTTTGGTAAATCATCAGGTTAACAATGATGACATTTGCTGTATTTTATTATATTGTATTTATACGTATAAAATTCAACTATTTTATAATAATTTATATAGTGGTTATTATTTTACAAGAAATAGATCTGAAGCAGCCGTAGGAGATGTTAAGATTTGACTAAGCTAGCTGATGCGCGGACAAGTATAACCTGGGTATCTGGAAGGCTGTTTCAAGCAAGACCAGAACCCCAAGGCTATGATGGGGTTGGCACAGATGATTTCTAAGATCCTTCCCAGCTTTATAACCTTGAGCAAAGTTTGGGGTAGAGGACCCACCTGGTAAACAGGGGCTTCTTGGCTGCTCATGGGGTCCGATGGCACAGTAATACCGACAGCAATACTAAAAACCCTCTCCCCCAGCAGATGGCCCAGCTCTTCTGAACTCAGGGCCGTTCCTGGCTCTCTGAGGAGACAAGGCACAAAAGGACAGAGAAGGAATTCCTCAGAATTCCAGCCTCCTTCTCTGCATCTCAAACATCCGAGCCTCCGCAAGGAATGGGGTCCCCAGGGCTGGCGCAGGACATAGGGCCCCTGCACAGACTTCGGACCACTGGGCTCAATGTAAGGTGGCCAGGTTTAGCAAATAAAAAAAGGGGTGTCATGCTGCTACATTCATGAACCTCGAAAAGCTGATGTTGAGTGAGAGAAGCCAGACACAAAAGACCACCTATTGTATGATACACTGATAAGAAATGTCCAGAAGAGGCAACTTCATAGAGACAAAAAGCAGACTTGTGGTTCCAGGGGCTGGGGGAGGAGAAAATGGACAGTGACTGCTAAGGGGTCAGAGATCTTTTGGGGTGATGCATGTTCTGGAATGAGATGGAGGTGGTGGTTGTACAACTTTGTAAAGGTACTCAATGGCAATGCATGGTACACTTTAAAATGCTTAGTTTAGTCTTATGTGAATTTGACTTCAGTTAAAAAAAGCTTTAAAACAAATTCGAGTGTGCAATAGTCGCTGACATATCCATCCTATCCAATATCCAACATCTCCTTCGTGACAGATGGGTAAACGTGGTTTATCCATACAATGGAATACTACTCAGTCATGAAGAGAAATGAAGCCACTATGCATGCCGCAACATGGATCATGAAAGCATCATGCAGAGCAAAACAAGTCAGTCACAAAAAACACAAACGCTGTATGGTCTCACTTGCATGAAATAAGCAAATATATAGAAATCGAACATTATTAAGGGTTACCAAGGGTGGGAAGAGGGGGGAGAAGGGGAATTACTCTTTACGGAGCTGTTATGGATTGAATTATGTCCCCTAAAAATATGTGTTGTAAATCCTAACCTCTATGCCTGTGGTGGGAACCCTGGTGGTGCAGTGGTTAAGAGCTCTGCTGCTAACCAAAAGGTTGGCAGTTCGAATCGAATCCATCAACCACTCCTTGGAAACCCTCTTGGGCAGTTGCACTCTTCTCTTACAGGGTTGCTATGAGTCGGAATCGATGGCAACTTTTTGTTTGTTTATGCAAATAAAAGAGCCCTGGTGTTGCGGTGGTTAAACCAATCGATTGCTAACCAAAAGGTTGGTGGTTTGAAACCACCAGCGGCTCCACAGGAGAAAGATGTGGCAATCTGCTTTGGTAGAGATTTACAGCCTTGGAAACCCTATGGGGTCACTGTGAGTCAGAATCAACTCAATGGCAGTGGGTTTGGTTTCTTTTCGGGTTATGCAAATAATGTGCCTGTGGCCCACCAAGGGGATTGGACAGCTTGCTAATAATACAAATAAGGTGCATGGCACCCTTGTGGGAGTGGGACCATGCAAATAAGGTATATGGAACCCTAACGAGGGGATTGGTCAGTTTTGCCATCCTGCTAGGCCTAAAAGAACAGCCAATCCCAGAGCAGAAGGGTCCTGACGACCACCAAGAAGAAGAGCCAGGAGCAGAGCACATCTTTTGGACCCAGTGTCCCTGTGCTCAGACCCTCCTAGACCCAGCAGTGAGAGAGAGCTGTAACACTGGAGTTGGCAAGATGGTGATAAGCAGCAGCACAGAAATGGCAGCAGCAGAACCAGGAGACTGGCAGGAGACGGCGCATTGAGCTTCCTGGCCCACGGAGCGAGAAAGCTGAGTGCCTTCCGGCAGGAGGCTTGCCAACCCATGGAGCGAGAGACCTGAGTGCTGTTGGGCCAAGGCCTACTGGCAGAGTGGTATGCCTCTAGGCACTTATTGGTAGAGCTAAAGAGTTTTATAACACTTCCCTGAGCAGGGCAGAGGCCAGCCAAGGAGCCAACGTCTGGAGAGAGAGGCCTGCCTCTGGGCACCAATGAGAAAAGGCTGTCCTGATTGAAGAATTGTATCCTGAATTGTAACCTGTTGCTTCCCTAATAAGCCCCGTAATCATGAGTATTCTAAGTTCCGTGTGGTCACTGCAATGAATTATTGAACCCAGCAGAGAAGTTGAGAATGCTGTGGCAGGGACAGCTGGTGTCAGAATTGGTAAAAAAGATGGAGGGTGGAGGTATGTTTGACCCCTACCTCTTAGCAATCAGCCTTGGGCTGTTGATTTTGATTATCCTTCCCCCTTGTGAAGTTAGTGGAGGTCAGATGTCTCCGCCAAGTGACTGTTACAGAGGGATACTAGGGGCAGTTGTTTCCCTGCCTTGAAAGGTCACTGCCCCATCCACCCCCACCCTATGTTCTAGTTCCCCTTAAACCCTCCTGAATCACCGTAATCTGAAAGTGCCATCTGTTTCCTGTAGGGACCCCATCTGACCGAGGAGAGACATGAAAACCAGAAGGTTCGCAGGGTTAGTTAGTAAATAGTTATTGGCTAAAAATAAAATTATCATTGGTGCTGGCAGCTCAAAGGTGAGGAATGGAGGATACTAAACCCCTGGGACCTCTCAGGGAACGAAGCCAACCCCTTGAATGCCCACTCACTGAAGGGTGTGAAGATAGCACTCACTCGGTCAGTAGAGGAGCCACCCTCCAAGGCCCTAGTGCCCCCAGGTTTCTGTGTGCCACCGAGGAGGCCTCTGTAATCGAGGAGGCCTCTGTAATCAAAGAGCAGGCCTTCGGGAACCCCAGAGCCAGGTTCCTTTCCTCGGGCCCATGGCTTTTGAGATAGAACTTGCGATGAAACCAAGCCCTGCGTATCAGCCAGCCCTGCTTCCGTGCCCCAAGTCTGGGCCTGGACACATCCAATGGCGGGTCAGATCAGAGAGCCCAGTTCACAACTGTCTCCACGTGGGAGGCACGCTGGGAGGGTGGGGGAGACTCTGAGTTAGGAGATGGTGGTTTGTAAGGACCTGGGGGGATGGGGACGCAGGAATCCTCAGGCCTTGCCTTGTGTCTCCAATGGCAACAGACACCGGGCCCTGCAGTAACCCTAGCCTCTAAGGACATCTAAGTCACACCCTGGCTCCCAGGCTATACCCACCAAGCAACATTCAGTTTAGAAGTCAGCTTTGGAGGTCTGTGTGTTGGTTTAGTCATCTAGGTCTGCCCTGCCTTGTCCACGCAGGATCCGAGGTGGCGTAGCTTCCGTGTGACTTGCCCACAGCCAACGTGAAGGTCACGTCAGCTGGGGAGTCACAGTGCTCGTGGTTTCTCCATCAAGCTGCTGGGTACATGTGTAGGGTGCCCCAGCCTCCCTGACTCATTCACCTCTGGGGACACTCACCAGCCCCACCCAGAGCTCACAAACAGCTCGAATCTGGCACAGGGCAGTTTTCTCTCCTGCCTCGAGTGATGAATTTCTCGAGTTCATCACCTTCCCGCCAACGTTTTATTTTGGCAAGTTTTAAACTACAGAACATTTAGGAGAACAGCACAATGAACACCCTTCACCTAGACCTGGCCCCACTGAAAGGGAACTGCAGCAGTTAGAACATTTGGTGACTGAAATACTGACGTACGGCACTTCGGAGGGAAGGATCACCTTCCCCCCCAACCACTGGACTATCATCACCCCCAAGAATTGAACATCGGAAACCCTAAGTACCCTCTCAAGTCCATTTCAACACTGGGAGGATTCATCGGTTATAAGGCAGTTTAAAGCTGCTTCTCAGGGGGGAGTCTTTGGGGACTGTCTAAATTTGTCAGGAACAAAAATGCAAAGTGGAACTGGAAGACGTCACAGACTTTGGACCAGAAATGGCCCGTCAGCTGCTGAAAGGGATGCCACTGTGCAAGCTGGTGGTCCCATAGCTTGAGGACCACGAAGCCCAGGCAGGAGAGCATCCCCAGGGCTAGATACGTGCCTGAGGTGGCGCTGCCAGCCCCTGCCTGGGCGCGCAGGGCTAACCCCACAGTGGCCAGGATATGCATGCCTAGGGCAACCTCAAACCCACAGGGATGCAGCAGGGCCAGGCAGTAGCTGGCCAGGGAGAGGCATTCAATGGAGAGGAACAACCAGGGCCGCCAGCCCTTGTCCAGGTAGAAGCACCAGGCCACTGGCCATGCAAAAATGGGCAAGGTGAGCCACTGGTCGAGCACGGCAGCAGGGTGTGCCTGAGTCCCAATCCGCAGCCACTGGACGGGGCCGTACAGGAGGGCCATAGCGGCAAAGACATCCTTCAGGTAACGGGCCCTTGGCGCCTCTGCCAAGCATCCCAGCGTGCCCTCATCTCTGTGGAGCCAGTACCATCCCAGGAGCACGTAGGCCAAGTTGATCAGTGAGTTGAAGGGCATGATTACGAAGGCAGGGAGACTGGCCACAGGGGCCTCTGCATAGTGCTCGTGGCCCACTTGGATGAAGACATCCTCAAAAACGCCGGTGTAGACAGTGGCCACACAGAGGCAGGCACCCAGGGCCACGTGGAACAGGGCCTGCCTTGACTCTGGCTCCATCTGGAGCCTTCTCTCCTCTGACCAGAGTATGAATCCTGGTCAGAGAACTTAAACGGTCGGTTGCTTCACAGTTACTTCTGAGTCCAGATAAACAACGTTTGTGTGAGCCTCCTCCCCTCACAGCTGGACCAGCAGAACCAAGTTCCGTGATTTCCGAAGCTGGTGCTGTGATCTTCCCCAGGCGAGGTGGTGGCAGGCTGACTGGCTGGCACCAGTGGAGAAAACGCTCTGCCTTCTTCCTTTGTGGTTACAAGAAAGAGCATGATTAGAAAGAAGGCCATCCTCAGTGATAAAAGAAAAACAGGTGTTGGTGAGGGTGTAGAGAAATTGGAACCCTCATCCATTGCTGGTAGGAATGTAAAATGGTGCAGCCATTGTGGAAAACAGTTTGGCGGTTCCTCAAAAAGTTGAACATAGAACTACCATGTGACCCTGTACTTCCAATCCTAGGTATATACGCAGAAGAAGTGAAGGCAGGAACGCAGAGACTTGTACACCAATGTTCACTGCAACACTATTCACAATAGCCAAAAGGTGGAAACAACCTAAAGACCCATCAACAGACGAATGGATAAACAAGTTTTGGTCTATGCACACAATGGAATACTACTCAGCTATGAAGAGAAATGAAATCCTGATACATGCCCACAACATGGATGAACCTTGAAAACACCATGCTGAGTGAAATAAGTCAGCACAAAAAGATGAATATTATATGATCTCAATTATTTAAAATAAGCAAATATACAGAAACCAAAGATTATTAGTGGTTACCAGGAGTGGGAGGAAGGGGGGAAGTAGTTTATGTTAATGGTAGTAAAATGATTTGGAGAAGATTAGCCAGATTGCTTGCACGACTTGAATATAACCAAAGTTACTGAATTATACATGTAGAAATCATTGAATTGGTATGTTTTGGTAAGTATATCTTCACCACGATAAAATTCAAAAAGAAAGAAAGAAGGCCATCCCAAAAAGCGTCTCCATCTTCCAGACTCTTAGCCTCGGGGTGCACCAATGGTTTTTCCTTTTTGCACTATAGGAAGCATTGTTGCTGTTCTAATTCCCTTAAAGCCACTGCACTTAGACGTTTAACCCTTTCTAGATCTACTGTCATGTGGTGAAATGAGTTCCTTTATGTGGCCTTTTGCCTTGGTTCTTTGGAAAAACAGCTTGAGAAGTTTTTCCCCTAAACCCTGAGAAGTTACCTTTGCCCTAGTTTTCTACTACAGAGGCTTTGTTGCTTTTGTCCAGGTTGACTGATGTCTCCTGGGCAGGCTGTAAACAACTTGAGGTTTGATACCTGTTATCTGGCCCTAGGTGGTAAGCCTGCTCTGTGATTGGTCCATTTTATGTACCTTGCAGGGATGGGTCAATATACTAGACTATGCAGATGAAGTGACTATGGTCCATCAGGGGGACTGGTCAGCTTGTTGACCTGCTGGGAGGGCCATGCCTTGAAATTGACAAGGAGTTTGGTTATATATGCAGCCAACCCCACAGATGTTTCCGAAGGAAGAAAGAAGCAAAAAGGAGAAGAAGCAAGAAAGGCAAGAAGGGAGAAGAAACAGAGAGACAGGAGGTAAGAAATCTCCTAAAAGAACCATAACAAGGGTCAAGGGCCGTTAACACTGATGATAGTGAGAGGCCTGGAGGGCCCCTGCAGCTGAGTCAGTAGTGACAGCAGAAACCCACTGCTAAGAATGCAGCTAAGACAGCTAAACAAAGCTGCTACATTGGCTGTGAGCTGGGTCAGTTCGCGGTGGAGAGGCTGATGGCAGGGAGGCTGAAGGCAGGGAGGCTGAAGGCAGAGAGGCCTGCACAGCCAAGAGAAAGCCTGTCCTGAGGGGACTGAAAGGAGACCCGCATGGCCTAGAGGGGGCATGCATGACCAAGGGGGGTATCCATGACAGAGAGGGTCTGTTTGCTTGTATGGCCGAGAGGAGCTGAGGGAGCTCTCCTGCACTGAAGAAGGGAGGGATGGACCCTCCACTTTGGGGAAGACTTCCAGACTTTGCCTGTGTGCTTTCCGATCCTGGGTTGTAGCCTGTTGCTTCCTTAATAAACTTGTATGGTCTGTGAGTTCTGTATGGCCATTGCAATGGATTATCAAACCCAGCGGAGAAGTAGAGAGTGCCGTGGCGGGGGACGGCTGGTGTCAGAATTGGTAAAAAGGTTGGAGAGTGAAAGTATGTGCAGTGCAGTGACTTATTTAATATGATAGTCTTTGTAACTCCCACCAAGCAACTGGGTGGGGCTATGCAAATGAGGTGTCTGTGGCCCACCAAGGGGACTGGATAGCTTGCTAATAATATAAATAAGGCGCATGGCACCCTTGTGGGGGTGGGACCATGCAAATAAGGTGTTTGCAGTCTTAATGAGGAGACTGTTATCCTGCTAGGCTTAAAGGAGCAGTTAATTCCAGAGCAGAGGAGGGACCTACTACTACCAAGAGCTAGGAGTGCAGTGTGTCCATCGGACCCATGATCCCTGCACTGACACCTCCTAGACCCAGAAGACAGAGCTGTAATGCCGGAGACGGCGAGAGATGGTGAGAGGCAACAGGAGAGAAACCGCGGCAGCAGAGGCGGCCAAGCCAGAAGACAGCATGGTAGGCTTCCTGGCTCACAGAGCAAGAAAGCCGAGGGCCTTCAGGCAGGAGGAGGCTTCCTGCTGGAGTGGGGTACCTCCAGGCACTTATACCGGAAAAAAATCCCATTGCCTTTGAGTCGATTCAGACTCATAGCAACCTTATAGGGCAGGGGAGAACTGCCCCATAGGGCTTCCAAGGAGCGGCTCGTGGATTCAAACTGCTGCCCTTTTAGTTAGCAGCCGAATGCTCAATCACTGTGCCACCAGGGCTCCCGGGTACTTACAGGCAGAGCTAAAAGAGCTTTGTAACACTTGCCTGAGCAAGGCAGAGGCCGAGGGGCCAGGGAGAGGTGTGCCTGCAGGCACAGCCGAGAAGAGGCTGTCCTGATCAAAGAGCTATATCCTGAGCCTGAATTGTAACCTGTTACTTCCCTAATAAACTCCATAATCGTGAGTATTGTCTGTGAGTTCTGTGTGGCCGTTGCAATGAATTACTGAACCCCAGCAGAGAAGTAGAGAGTGTTGTGGGAGGGATGGTTGGTGTCAAAATTGGTGAAAAGGTTGGAAGGTGAAGGTATGCGTGACCTCCACCTCACAGCAATCAACCTTGGACTGCTGATCTTGATTCTCTTTTATCCCTATGAAGTTAGAGGAGGTCAGATGTCTCCATGCCATTTATACAGTAGCTTTGGGCCGACGGTGATTCTCTCTTCCTCCTGAGGTCAGAGGCCTTCAGGTGCTTCTACACGAACGTTACACGCCACAACTCAAAATGCACTTTCCCACCTCAGTGGTGTTAGAATGTGGAGGTTTCCAGGCCAGCCCCAAAGCCCTTTTAACCAAATACCCCTCGGAACTAGAGACAAGTAGCCGGGTGGCACAGGAAGAGAAAGACGAAAATCTCCCCCTGCTTCTTGGGCAGTGCATGGAGCCCTCTCCCACAGCCCTTCTCCAAAATGCCATCCAGCCCCAAACCACCTTCTTTTCTTTGCCCACGATAAAACCTTCCATTTCCTTGCAATCACAGGCCAGACCATTTAAAGACAATATGGAACTATCGCTGATTGTCAACTGCTTTGAGGGCAGCTGTGGTGTGAGTTGGCCTAGAAGCCGAGAATGTGTTAGTCTCAAAGGGAAGAGGCCTGGAGCTCTGAAAATGACTCAGCCAAAGAGGGTGGGCGGCGGGTGAGTGGTCCTAGGGTTCAGCGCGGTTTGACACCAGACTGGTTGGCACAAACTCTGGTCACCCTCCCACTTACCACCTGTGTGACCTCAGTTTGCTCACCAGCAAAACAGGGATGCTGTCAGCACCTCCCCTGCAGGTGCTTTGTGTGGAATCCACCTGTCCTACTTGCCATTTCACTCCTCAGCCGCCAGTGTGGTCAAATATCCATAGGATTGAATGGGATCGTGTCCCCCTGCTCGCCATTCTCTGTGGCCAGCTCCTCACTGTGCACTCGCTACAGGGCCCAATAAGCACCTTCCCCATCCAGCCTCTGCCAGCTCCCCAGGCTCAGTCTCTCTTCTAGTCTTCTAAGCCCTGGGCCCTCCTGCCCCCAGGCCACTGCAGAGAGCTGCTTCCCTGGGCTCCTGGCAGCTCACACCCCCAACTTGGCTGTCATTTCCTCTTGGTCTAGGGTCGGGTCTCCACGGGCACTTCCCCATTCGGCTGGCTCTGGGTGGTTTCAACCAAACTATGCCAGCTGAGTCCCTGCCTGGCATCTCCAGGCCCTCCCCTGCACCCATCTGGGGCCTGCCGCCCAGGCTTTTGAGGTCTTATGCTGCCTCCACTGGCCTGACCCTCCTGTCTTCCCGGAAGCAGGGTGGAAGGACAGAAGTCAAACACTGTCTTCTGGCTAGGGGGAGGGGGAAAGGTGGTGGTGGAAAGGACTCTTCATTTCTGGTGCCTGGGCAGAGTCCACCTGAGCCCAAGGGAAAGCTGAAAGTGATGTCACCAAATGAACGCCCTAAGTCCACAGAAAAGCCAGGCTCCTAGATCATCCATACACCTGAATTGCCATGACCCTTGTTATGGGCACTCAGAGCTTCCCTCGCTGCCTGACAGACAAAGGCTGAGGGCTCTACAGCCTCAGACATCGAGTTCTTGCTGGGCAAAGCCTGACAGTCTCCTGGCTAAGATGGTTCCTGTGGGTAAATGCGCCTTGGGATACTTCTGCTTCCCATGACTTTATTGTTGAAACAAGAGCCAGTGTCACCACCAGGCTAGGGAACAGTGGTGCCTTCTTCGGCCTGTGACATTTACAACCGCTTGCTGTGCCCCCAGACAGCCGTGACTGCCTTTCCACAGATAAGGCAACGCCAGCCTGGAGGCTGGAACGTGAGCCCGCAGCTCAGATGTCCCAGGAGCCCTGGCAACCACAGTACTTCCTGAACCCTGGGAGAAGCACTGAGTGTGCACAAGGCCCTGGAAACCCACCTCTCTCAGCTTCCTCATTTCACAGGGGTAAGGTGAAGGGGCCAAGGTCACATGAGGCAGTTGGTGGCACAGCCAGAGGTAGGGAATGCCCCAGCCTCCTGGCTGCCCCAGTGAGAGCTTGGCTTCTTTGGCTGTACAGTGGACTTCTCCGGCGTGTTGGTGTTCCAACTGCTTCGAAGCCCTGTTGAGAACTTGCAGTTCTAACATGGGGTTGCTGTGAGCTGGAACTGACTCCATGGCACCTAACAACAAGTTCCCAGGAGATGCTGATGCTACTGGTTGGGGACCAATTCTGAGAACCACTAGTAGAGGCCCCAAGGCCAAGCCCGTTGCTGTCCAGTCGATTCGGACTCATAGTGACCCTATAGGACAGAGCAGAACTGCCCCATAGAGTTTCCAAGGAGCGCCTGGCGGATTCAAGCTGCCGACCTCTTGGTTAGCAGCTGTAGCACTTCACCGCTACGCCAACAGGGTTTCTAGTAGAGCAATGACTGTCAAAACGTATTAAACGTAAGAATCACCTGGGGATCTTGTTAAACTGTAGATTCCCATTCAGTATATCTGGGCTGGAAATGGAGCCCTGGTGGCGCAGTGATGCAGAGCTATGGCTGCTAACCAAAAGGTTGGCAGTTCAATCCGCCAGCTGCTCCTTGGAAACCCTATGGGGCAGTTCCACCCTGTCCTATAGGGTCTTTATGCGACGGAATCGACTGGAAGGCCACGTGTTTGGGTTTAGTTTTGGTTTTGGAGGTAGAAATGCATATTCTGGGCAGGGCTTGGAACCGGAAGGAACTGGTTCGAAGCCCTGCTCCAGACCCTTTCTCAATTGCGTTTTTACAAATGGATAAAATACATAAGTCGCAAAATAAATTCATGTTGAAAGGCAGTCATTTAAAATATGTTTGGAAATATGTGATTTAATAAAATATGTGCTTTTTTATAATCACATTAAATTACAAGATCAACGTTACTTCAGAATAGTGCTTTTTTATAATCACATTAAATTACTAAGAACTCGTTACTTCAGAGTAGTGCTGAGTGTGATAGAAACGTCAAGACAGCTACAACAAAAACAAAGCGGTATGAAATCATCTGTGATTTCTGTTGGTGATAAAGTCCCAGGTATAGCGAACGTTCCTGGGCTTTGCTGCCTACGTTCGTAATTGCCGGAAATGCTACGTTCAGGGAGAGATTAGTGAAAATAAAGATGAAATAAAGCAGGAAAAAGATCTGTGCCCGGCCCACGCTCCCAGCCCTACAGCAGGCGTTCTGTCCTGGAAGTTGGAATGATGGCGCAACCCCCTGGATCGTCAGCCTCCGGGGGGCTTCTCACAGGGGGGCGATCGCAGTACCCACCTCGCCAGGTTCTGGTGAGAGATTACCGTGTTGGCGCGAAAACGCTAGCGAACGCCATCCGGGTATTTTGCCTTTCTCGCTCTGGACTTGCGGAGATTCAAATTCCGAAAAAGGGCGGACCAGACACGCGGCCATACGCATGCGCGCCGGGCGCGGCGGCTCTGGGAAGAAAGCTGGATGACGCCAGGGGACGCGAGGTGTCGTGAAGCGACGCGGAGCCGTTCCGCGCCCGCCCGAGTGCTGGGCTGCAGCCCCCGTACCTCCGGCCGGGCTGCCCACCCTACTGGGTGGAAGGCGGCCCGGCGCTCGGGCTGCCCCCGGGAGTGTGGCCCGCCCCGCCTTTGTTTGAGTCCGGGCGCCGGAAACGGAGCCCGGGGGCGGGGCCGTGAGGGCTGGCTTCTGGGTGGCTCCGCCCCTTCCGCCCCCGCCCCCGGTAGCTTACCAAGCCGGACCTCCCGCCATCTCTCCTACAGCCGCCGGCTGTCCCGAGCGGAAAAGTGCCCGCCCCAACTACGCTTCTCCTGCACCTTCAGCAAACCGTGCCGCTTGTTGCCACTGCTAGTTGGAGGAAATTCCTTGGGGCTCTGCCCACCCAAGGACCCGAGGACATTTCCCAACGGGGGGGCGGGGCTGAGCCAATCTAATGTTTTAGAATTTTCATCCGGGCATTTCGCAGATGCCACCGCCGCCATTTTTGTTTTGTGCTGAAAGTCGCTATTGACGCCTGCAGACGGCCGGGCGAAGGGAAGTGGCAAGATGGCGGCTCCCAGGGCGGAGGCGTGGAGCCGCGCTCGGGGGGCCTGCGGGGCGGGGCGCGGCTACGCCTGACCCGAGCGCGGCCCGAACGCGGTCCGAGCGCGCCCGAACGCAGCCCGAGCGCGCCCGAACGCAGCCCGAGCGCGGGGGCGGCCCCGACCCCCTGCCGCGAGTCAGGACAGGGGACCCTTTAAGAGGCTTCGGCTCAGAGCCGAAGCGGTGCGAGGGGCGGGGGCACTGACGTCACCAGGCTCCACCCCCTCGCCCGACCGCCGCCGCCATGTTTAGTTGTTACTGCTTCACACAAGATGGCGGCTCCCAGGGAGGAGGCATGAGCGCCTTGCCGTTACCGCTCGTCCTGCCGTACAGTTGCCACATCGGGGCCTAACTCTGCCCCTTTAGAGCGGTCCCTGTGGGGAGGAGTCATAAGGAGGAAAGTGAGGATCGGACGCTGCCTTGCATTCGGTTTGCAATAGAAGAACAGACCCAGGAGGAAGAGAATAGGGGGGAAGGGAGAGCTAGTCTCAAGATGGCGGCTCCCAGAGCGGCAGGCGCAGCCTGAGCAGCAGAGCCGGACTCAGGGGAGAGGCGCGAGACCTCACGAGCCGTACAGGGCGAACGCCCGAGTAGCCTCCGAGAGTTCGAGCTCGTCCCACTGGCCTCCGGCGCGCCTCCATTCCTTAGGAGTATTGAGGCTGCTGCGGGAGCGGCGGCTGCACAAAGCGCTGGGCGGGGAAGCGGCACGGTCTCAAGATGGCGGCTCCCACAATTGTGGTCTGAGCGCCGGCAGGGCTGGGACAACCGCGGCGCTTGTGGCTCCTTTCCACCCGCCCCGGAAGCCGGCCAGTGAAGGGTACTTGGGGGTGTGGGAACCGGGCCGGGGCTCCGCCATTTCCGGCGGGGGAGGGCTACGACTGAGGAAGGGAGGAGAGAGAGGCGGCTCAAGATGGCGGCTCCCAGGGCCTCCCGCCCGAGGCTGTGAGCGGGAGCGCCCGGGCAAGTTGTCAGGGCGGCGGGACTCGGCGGCCTCCAGCTTCTCAGGCTTAGACGTTGGACAGTTCCGGGAGGTGTTTGAGGAGACGGGGTGAGCGAGAAGAACGGGAAGAACTGGAGGGACGGAGGGTAGTTAAGATGGCGGCCTCCATGGAGTCCGCCGCTGTGTGAGGAACCGCTTCTCTGTGAGAGCTGTCTTAGACGAAAGGGGGTGTGTGTTAGAGGAATCGGGGGGCTCCCTTCCCGCTTGGAGACTTTCTTCCACCGCGCCTTTTGCCGGAACTATGGCTTCGGCCGTGTCGCCCGCCAACTTGCCAGCGGTGCTCTTGCAGCCCCGCTGGAAGCGAGTGGTGGGCTGGTCGGGTCCAGTGCCCCGGCCCCGCCACGGCCATCGCGCTGTGGCCATCAAGGAGCTCATCGTGGTGTTTGGCGGTGGCAACGAGGGGATAGTGGACGAACTGCACGTGTACAACACGGGTGAGTGCGAAGCCCGCTGGGTTCTCGGCTCTTTCCCTCCCTCCATCTCCTCCCTCTTCCTCCTCTGCCCTCTCTTCTCTCCCTCCCCCTCTCTCCCTCCCCCTCGCTCTTCTCCCTCCCTCTTCCCTCATTCTCTCCTCCCCCTCTCCCCTTCTCTCTCCTCTCCCCCCGTTCTCTGCCCCATCCTCCCCCCCACCTGCTCTTCCCTCCCCTCCCTTCCTCTCCCCTCCCCACCCCTCCCGACCCCTGGCCCTGCCAGCTTCTCCTCCGCTTTTTCCGGCTCTTCTCCCCAACCCCGCCCTCCGCGTTCTCACACCCTATGTCTCTCCGGCGTTTGAGCGTTGCTTCTCGTTATTTGTGGGGGGGTGTCGCCGGCGGCGGGGACTTGGAGATCCGCAGTTGGCGCCCGGCGGATGTGCCCCCCTGCAGGGCCGAGCCCGCGCCCTGCCCCCGCCCGCGCTGCTCCTCCCCTTGTCTAGTGCCCGGTCTGGAGAAATGACCTGCTCTAGATTACAGATCCCATTCTCCGTCTCTAGAAAAGGGAAGGGGCAGAGCTGAGCAGCCCCAACGCCTGGGGGGACCCGGCCTCCTGGGGTACTCTTGCGGCATTTCCCCCCACCTTGCCAGAGATTTTCTGGGTCTGGGGCACGTTCTCTGGCAGTGGGCCGGGGGAGGTGGTGCTGCCCGTTTGCTCACCTCCCCAGCCCCGTGAGGTGGCTGAATGCCCTGAGACCTTCTCTGCCCAGGTGTCACTGAGGTACCAGCCTGACTTCTGCCCCTCTCCATGGGAGGAACATCGTGCTGCCTAGACTTGTCATCTTGTTAGGTCTCTAGGGCAGAAGGCCAACTTTTTCACTATACTTTTGGCCCATCCTTCACCACGGCCCCCGACCCCTGATAACCACTTGGCCTGTTTGCTACCCGCTAGCGCGGAGCTTGGCCCAGGAGCCTCCCCTGGCTCGGAAGGCTTCTGGCCGTCTCACTGGAGACAGGTCTCTGGGAGTTTTAGGTGACACCTTGCAAGACTAAGGGTGCGGGAAGAAAGCCTTCTCCTGCCAACATATGGTCTCTTAGGAAGCGGGGGGTCGCTGGGGTCAGTCGTGGCCCAGGGTCACCTTCCAGCTCTTTCCCCTTTGCTGGTGGTCACATTTCGCAAGCTCTTTTTTGCTCCATGTCCATCCTCTCCCAGGGCACTGGCTGGACTGGGTCCTTGAGTCTGGACATCTCCCCCAAGCTTTGAGGTCAGGCCTGCCTTGGGGCCCTGAAGACCAGCCTGCCTGGGCGCCGGCATAGGGCCTCCCACTGGCCCCAGTTGCCTGGAGTCTCAGGGCGGAGAGCTGGTGGACGGAGTCACCCGAGGGAGAAGTCTGTTTGAGAGAGAGGTGAGGTTGGAGCTGGCTACCAACCCACTCAGCTTCCCACCGCTCAGGGTGGAGAGAGCCACCTGGCAGTACCCCTGCACCTTGTGGGTTGTCTTCCCACTCTGGGCTTTCCCCAGGCTGGTGGATTGCTGATGACCCCTTAACTCTTGTCAGCACCTGTTGCCTCCAGCAACCGTGAGACTGTCAGGGTGCAGGGTGGTTCGGAGCTTTGGATGCCAGCCCAGGCAGCTGTAGTTTCAGGAGTTAGCCTGGTAAGGTAAGGCCAAGGGGAGGGAGGCAGTTCTCCAGTGTTGGGTCTGTTTTTGGAGATGCAGTTGACAAGAGCAGCAACTCCTCAACTCCTTGGGCTGACTTTACTCCAGTAAGGCCTGGAGCAGGCTCCTTGGCAGGAGAATGCAATTTTAGTAAGTAGGGCAGGGGCCTAATTACAATAGCTCCAAAGTCCACCGCTGGCCGCTGTCTTCGCGTCCTGGGGCTGCCACATAATTCATTGGCTCCTTGAGGTGAACAGGACCACCCTGGCATTTGCTCCTCAGCAGTGCGCAGAGATATGTCGTGTGTTGTGGGCTAGTTAGCTGGCCACTGGGCCACTTAAAGCTAAGTCCCAGAGTCCTCCGGGCTAGCAGTTTGGAACCTGTCATCATAAATCCTGTGGGTGACTTCTCAGGGAAGCACCTGGCAAACCCATCTCCTTGTTTGTTCTGGAGCTTTTGTTTTTGGTGGGATGTGGCTCTGCCAAGCACTTGATGTCCACTCGTGTTTCTTGTGCCGAGGCGAGTTCGGGCGTTCATGGACGTGGAGTGGGCTTGGTGTGTCAGGTTTGTAGGCACCTCACTCCCTCAACTAGGTGGTCAGTGTTTGCCCTTCCGGAGACTCAACACCCCCTCCCTGCCAGGCGGCTCAGATGCCCAGGCCCTCAGCAACCCTGCTTCTGCTTCCCCTTGTCGTCGTCGTAATGAAGTCAGCAGATGCTCCTTATCCCCTGCCCAGTGCCCTTTTCTATCTGCAGGATTAGTCCTCAAAAACACTTGGGCTTCTGGAGGGACATCTGACCTTCAGCATTCCCTGTTGCTAAGAGATAAAGCTCCACGGGGTGTGTTCAGGGGACGGTTGTGCCCGCCTCAGCCTCGCCCGCTTGCGGGCAGTTATCTTGGCGACCTGAGGCTAATGAGGGATTGCCGAGGCTGTTGCTGGTGGAGGGGGTGTGCCTGAGGGAGGGGTGCACGTGAGGAGGGGGGCATGTGTATTTGAAATTCCGTGTCCTCCCTCTTAGGTCACAGTGGCCGTGGGACACTTGACTGGCCTTTGGGCGGTCTTAGGTGGGCTCCTGTCGCAGTTTGGAACCTGTCATCATAAATCCTGTGGGTGACTTCTCTGGGAAGCACCTGGCAAACCCAATTCCCTGAAACGTCCTGGAGTTTTTATCATCAGTGGGATGTGGCTTTGCCCAGCACTTGTTGTCCACTCGTGTTTCTCGTGCCGGGGCGAGTTCAGGTGTTCATGGATGTGGAGCGGGCTTGGTGTGTCAGGGAGTTTCATGTCAATGTGGCAGAGCTGATTACCCAGAGGCCGGAGCAAAAGCCGTCCAAGGGCAGAAGGGTGGTGTGGGCCTGGGCTTTCTTTTCCTCAGTTTTTGCCTCAGTGGTTCTTTAACTTTCATCGAATGTTAACAGCTGGAAGGAACCTTGGAAAATATCTAGCGTAACTTCCTCATTTTTGCAGATGAGGAAATTGGGGTCCATGAGGGGAAGTGACAGGTCCAGGGTCACTCTGTCAGCTGGTGGCAGAGTCAGGGCTGGAGTGCAGACCTTCAGAGCGACTGTTCCTCCTTCCTGGCTTCAGTTAACGGGCTGCCACCCCTTTTCTCTGCTCCTGTGTCAGCTTGCTTGGCCCTCTGTCTTCCCTCCACTCCAGGTCCTTCTCATTTCTTGTCTCTCATGGTCACCTCTTCGGTGAAGCCCTTTCCGCTCTGCCCCCCACCATCGCCTCCTTCTCTGAGCTCCCAAGGGTCACCAAAGACTGGGAGGGCGTGGTTGCTGCGTTGGCCAGCAGAGCCAAAGCAGTGCTGGGATAGTCCCATGCGCAGACCTGTAGCGTTACCTGGTTGGCCGTGGGGTCCCTAGGAGTGAAACCGATGGACAGTCTAAGAGTTTAGGTCAAGTGATCAGAAGTCCGACTTGAATCACCAAAACAGTCACATCTCTCCATCAATTCCCAGACTTCAGCCAACTGGCAGCCCCACAGTTCCCTGAAGGAAAAGGGGCCAAGTCCCCTTGAGGAAGGACTGCACTACACTGTCCAAAGGGTATACTATAACTCTTTCTCCCAGCCTTCCCCAGAGGGCCCCACGGCCTTTTGCCACAGTGACCGGGTGCTGGAAAGGAAATCACCAGAGCATTCAGAGCGCTCGCCCGTGGCACTCCCCCACGCGTGAGGCATGGGTATTGCCTCCAGGCAAGAGGGGGAGTTTGCGCACCCCAGGGGGCCTGCTCTGTCCCTTCCAGCACCTAGTATGGGTCGGCCCCACAGTAACTGCTGAATGTGAGAAAGCAAACAAAAAGGAGGGCTGTTCTGGGTGCAGGCTGCCTGTGCCACCTGACTGCCGCCCACCTTCCGTGAGTCTACAAACTGAATTTGCAAAGCGTGGAGGGGTAGAGGAAGCTGGAGGTTCTGCCTCCTGGCAGGTCGTCCACACAGGCTCCAGTGCTCAGATGGACTCCTTTCCCCAAGTTCACTTCGAAGCTGAGGGCCTGCCCAGAAAGCAGTGACAAGCCAGAGCATGTTCAGAGTGAGAGACCCACGGACTGGGTCATCTGATACCTGGCGCGATGGACTGGAGACATTGTATGATTGAGGGCCTAGTGAGAACAGCTGCCATATTTAAGACTGTCAGAGAGGAGGGAGTACCCGACAGCGCTATTTCAGGGGCAGGCCTGGGGTTTGCGGGAGAAATGGAGAGGGGCAGACTGTGTCTTCGTATCAGAAGATGTCCTGCCTGACAGGATTGTTCTAGAACTAGATCACCTTGCTGGTCTCGTAGAATGATCAGGTGATTGTGAGCTCCAGGGCCATTGAGCTTTGTCCTAGCCCAGCCAATACCCCTAACCTTGCTCAGTGGCCACCAGGATGTCCAGGGCAGAGGATTCCTGGCTGGGGCTCCCCGCACGTGACTCCCGTAAATGGGCCAGTACCAATCATTTTGATTACATTAGTGCAAGGGTCTCATCTCTCCGTTTTGCTCTGCTTCCCCTTCTGGCCTGTTTGTCAAATGAGGGAGGTGAACTGAGGGTGCTGCCAAGGCGCCTTTCGGTTTTCGTCCCATAGCCTGGAAGATACTCCGTCCAGGATTGTCGGAGCCCTCTCCCAGTTTGTGCAAGGTTGATTCGCCCCAGCATGGAAAGATGTTGCTTTTCTTGGCTTGGTTTTGCGTTAGAACGGGGATGAGGCAGAGAACTGGACTCTGGGGGCGTGTGAGTGCAGGCAGTGCATACACGTATACGTATCTCACCGTTACTTTAGGAAAACGGGGAAACCCCGGTGGTGTAGCGGTTAAGTGCTACAGCTCCTAACCAAAAGGTCAGCAGTTTGAATCCACCGGGCACTCCTTGGAACTGTACGGGGCGGTTCTAGTCTGTCCTGTAGGGTCACTATGAGTTGGAATGGACTTGACGGCAACGGGTTTGGTTTGGTTTTTGTTTTTTAGGAAAACAGTAGAGGTGGGGAGAAGAGGTTTGGTGCTAAGTCTTCTGGAATCCCAGTGACTCAGCCAAGTGGCCGAGGCTCTGAAGAGCCCGTTAAATGAGCCTGCACTTGGGTAGGGCAGGCCTCCTTGTAACTCGGGAGATGCTCTACTGCCTAAGAAGGGGCATAGTAAACCTTTAAGCTGAATTGCATGTTGGGCCATGCAGGGTGACATCATAGGCCCTGGGTCACCCAGGAGGCAGTGGGGGGCATATTAGTGACCACGGACAGCCCCCTTTCCCCACATCCGTCCCACGCGAAAGGCAAGGCCGAGGAGCAGTGCGCAGTTGCCACAGAGGCCCCTCCTGAGAGCCCTTGGGCTTGTGGAGATCTGCGAAGCCTGTGCCCACACGAATGTCCCAACCTTGAGCGCAGTCCTAGCTGGTTGTGTGGCAAGTCTTTATCCTTCCTGAGGGAGGCATGTGGAACCTTCCCTGCCTCCCCAGACACAGCCAGCTTCCTTGGAGCCAGAGCCTCAGAGCCTTCCCACAATCCTCTTGCTCAAATTGGACCAAAACCCACTGAGGGCCAGGGAATGAGATTTGCCTCTGGCTAATAGTTTCGTATTTGTGGAGGGTGGGGAGTGTCCTGTAAGGAGTGGCCCTGGAAATCGGGTGTAGCAGGCACGACCCCCCAAAGACCGGGGTGCTCTCCCCCAGGGCTCTCCAGGGAAGCCAGGTGCCCCAGGCAAGAAGGACATGAAAAGCAGGGATACAGGTGCCTGACGAGAAGCAGGGACCCCTGTGTCCTCGCTGTCCATGCCCTGCCTGCCTGGGGCCCCACTATCTTGGGCCAGCATGGGGGCGCCTGTGTTCTGTGATGAGGCAGTTAGGGTCTGGTTCATCCTCCTTTGTCACCTCCTCATCCTACCCTCAGCTAGAGGTGAGGGGCTTTTGAGAAGCCTCTGTGGCTGGCGGAGGCTGCGAGACTGTCATGGAAGCGCACGCTACTGCTGTCCTGGCCACCTCTGGCTTACAAGAACGTTCTGGACTGGTGGAGGCATGGGGGTAGGTGGGGGAGGGGCAGTGGCATTACCACTGAGCCGTGGACCATCACCTAGGAGACGAGGCTGCAGCCTGAGGAGGTTAGAGCACAGATTGATTCTCCTACCCCGAGTACCCTCCAGCCTCCCGCCCCCTCAGCGCCGCCTGGCAGAGGGGAAGGGGGGGAGGCGCATCCGGCAGCGGTGGGGGCTGGGCCAGTGTAAAGGTGCACTGGAGGCCCTGGCTGTCCGGAGCCCGTGGGGAGAAGAGAACGATGTGGGCTCCCTGCCGAAGGCGCTGGGGCCATAGCCAGGACACGTTGGGTCTGTGAAGTTGATGTGAGATGATCCGCTGAATAGCTGGGGAAGGAAGTCAGTGGGCAACTTCCCAGAGCGGATGAGTTATCTTGGTCATTGCCTTCCTGCTTGTTCAGGTGACCTTGATAAGGAGCGAGGTGCTTGCAGGCTTTGTGGGGTGGCCAAGTCCAGGGTTACACCGCACCCTTAGAAAGAGGGTTCTTGTCTCAGCCCTTCCTTTCCCTGACACCCCCTTTGAACTCCTGGAGCTCTTGTGTTCTGACTTCTGCTTCCTCTTTTTTCCCAGCGACCAACCAGTGGTTCATCCCGGCAGTGAGAGGGGACATTCCCCCTGGGTGTGCAGCCTATGGCTTTGTGTGTGACGGGACGCGCTTACTGGTGTTTGGTGGAATGGTGGAGTATGGAAAATACAGCAACGATCTCTATGAGCTCCAGGTAAGGCCTTACAGCCCCTGGCACCTGCCTCCTCCTCCACGCCTGGGTGAGGTAGGGCCTGTCTCCACAGGCACCAGCAGGGGTCAGAGCAGAGCACTGGAGCATGGTTTCCACAGCCCTGGTTTGCACCCTGCTGCCTTGGCCCCGATGGCCCTCTCATAGTGCTCCCTACAGTGTGGCCTGGGTTTGAAATGAGAGTAAGGCAGGGGATAGGGCTGTTACATGTTGTGCCAAGGCCACTCCGAACTCTGTCAGTCGTGACAGATGGCCCAGGACCTTCTCAACCTCAGAAGGCATGTCCTCCCCCCAGACCAGCTCTTTCCCACACAACAAGGTAACAGGGACCCGGCAATGGCAGCCTCCTTGTCCTAGGCCTCAACAGATGATTCTTCATCTTGCAGGCCAGTCGGTGGGAGTGGAAGAGGCTCAAAGCAAAGACACCCAAAAATGGGCCCCCTCCATGTCCTCGGCTTGGCCACAGCTTCTCTCTCGTGGGCAACAAATGCTACCTGTTTGGGGGTCTGGCCAATGACAGTGAGGACCCTAAGAACAACATTCCAAGGTGAGGCTTTTCCCTTTTCTGTAGCTCACACATGTGAAGGGTGTGCTTGCACCTGGCCGGGGATGTGGGTGTCGTAAAACGTACTCACTGACTAGCCCCACCTTGGCCAAGTCGTTTTCACGCTGTCGGTCGCCGTCACTTCTGTAAAATGAGAGAATTGGAACTAGATATAGTCTGAGACACTTTGCAGCTCTGAAACCCATCACCCTGAGGAAGCCTGGTGAGAGGAGGCCAGCTGTGAGGGAGAAGCACACTTGGGCATGGGGTGCTCCCTGCTCCTCAGAGCCCCGTTAGTTACTTTCCTTCTCCGCCTTTACTGCCTGCGCTTTCAGTGCTTGGGATTTTCCAAGGCACTTGGCCAGCAGGCCTTTCCATCTGGAGGTAGCCCCAAGTTGGCGCCCCCTTGTGCTCTGGGGAGGCCCTGGTATAATGCCCAGCTTTGTGTGCCAGGCAGCCACGTACCCCCATTCCACTGTTCCTCTTGGACTCACTCTCCTCCTCGGCTTCTGTCAGCCCCCCTCTCACAGGTGAGGGCAGAAGGAGAACTGCGCCCTCAGCTTCTCGCTTTTCCCGGGAGCTCAGTATTCACTGACAGACTTTCCATGACATGTCCGGTGTGTGGAGGTAGCCTTGCCATAACTGGTCTTTCTTTGTCAGGTACTTGAATGACTTATACATCCTGGAATTGCGACCAGGCTCTGGAGTGGTAGCCTGGGACATCCCTATCACTTATGGGGTCCTGCCCCCACCCCGAGAGTCACATACTGCTGTGGTCTACACTGAGAAAGACAACAAGAAATCCAAGCTGGTGATCTACGGAGGGATGAGTGGCTGCAGGCTGGGGGACCTTTGGACCCTCGATATTGGTAAGAAGCTGGGTGTTCACGTCCCAGTGTCCTCTGTCACCAAGCTAGATGGCTTGTTGGCTGGGCTCACCAGGAAGTGGAGTGTCGCACTTCGCTCTTTGCCGCCCTGGCGGGAGATAGCCCCTAGGTTTTTGGTGCTGTTGTCTTTGTCCCAGGCTTGTAGTATTGCTTTTAAGAAAGCCAGTATCAGTTGGCTGAGCTGTTTGATCTGCTAACCTATAGGTGAATGAGGGGAGAGATTAATGCCTTTCCAGAATGGCATTCTCTCAGTCTGGGGAGCAGTAGTCCCTGTTGGCTTTTCATTGGTCAGACTAGCTGGCATGTCCCAGGGATAATTGCCAGAGCCTGGAAGGAAGCCTCCTAGGAGCAGGGGTGCTGGCCTGTTTGTTCACTGCTAGGAGCCCAGCACCTAGGACAGTGCCTGGCCCACAGTGGGGCTCAGCAAAAGTTTGGGAGATGCTGTAACCTGGCAATCACAGCAACAATGAAGGGGAAGGACCCCCGTGTCTGCTCCCGCGGTGGTGACTCCCTCTCCCATTGGCCTGTACAGAGACGCTGACGTGGAACAAGCCTAGCCTCAGTGGGGTGGCGCCGCTGCCCCGGAGCCTTCACTCGGCTACGACCATAGGAAACAAGTGAGTGCATCCCACCCGCTCGCCTCCTGCTTCACTGTGCTGCCCTGCCCACGACGGGACAGTCCCTAAGGCCCAAGGAGTCCTCTTTCTGAAGGGCCTGGGGCTTAGCCCCGTCTCCTCATCTCCATTACAACTTTAGGGGGGACTGAGAGGAAACAGACCTGGGGTGCAGGGGTCCAAACACACAAGCCCAGACCTCTCTGCCCGGTGGACACAGCGGCTGGGTTTCTGTGTCAGCTCTGAGGTCCTGAAGGGAACTGAGGTGAGCTTTAAGTAAGCTCAGCACTGACTCCACATAGTAGAGTTGACAGAAGACTTGTGTGGCCACCAAGCAGGAGAGGGCCACGTCAGCCGAGGCTTGGGGGGGCTGGGGAGAGGCTGAGAACTTAATGTGTGGAGGTGGCCTCTAGCTTGGCACCCCCTTCTCCAATCCTAGCCTGTTCTTCCCTCGCCCCTCCCAGAATGTACGTGTTTGGTGGCTGGGTGCCTCTCGTCATGGATGATGTCAAAGTGGCCACACACGAGAAGGAGTGGAAGTGCACCAACACGCTGGCTTGTCTCAACCTGGGTATGGCCTCCTCGGGCTAGGGGTGTCCTCAGTGCTGCAGGGAGGCCGGCCGCGATACCGCTTCAGCCCCGAGAGCTTTTGGTGGGGGAGCTTCTTAACCATGCTAAGGCCTCTGCCAGGTGGGCCAGTAACTGTGCTCCTGCTAGACTCCGTGACAAGTCTTGAGGGGTCAGAGTCTCCCAAAGTGCAGCACACGCTTTTGTTTGTGGAGTAGGCTCTTCATACACGTGGTGCTGCGACAGCCAAAGGAACAAAAGAACTCAGCGTGGAGCCTCCTCCCGCCTCCTAGTTCTTCTCTGAGGCAGCTGCTTGGAGTGCTTGCTTGTCCCCTCCTTCCTCTGAAGATGTTTTTGACAAATACCAGCGTTGGCTAGATATTCCTTTTTTTTTTTTTTTTTTTTTTAAAAATGATAGCGCACAGTCCGCAGTTCTGGACCTGCCCCCCACAGCCCTGCACAGCAAGCAGCCCCCTCCTTTTTCACCGCTGTGGTGGCTTCAGAGCTTGCAGGAATGATGCTTCGGCGAATGTCCTGGCACCATCGTCGCACCTGGGCGATGGCGTTTGCAGGTTACAAACCCAACAGGAGAATCACCCTCAGAGATAGGACTGAGCCGCCCCATGGAGGTGGTACCCACGGAGGTGCCCACAGCTCGGGCCACTGGCAAACTCTTAGCTCTCTGCCGACCTTGATGGGGGAGAGGGGCAGTTTTGTAGCGCTTAGATGTACGTTTCTTACTTCGAGCAACGTTGCATGCGTTTACTTACGTGTTTATGTTCCATTTCTAGTTCTCGTTTTATCAGTTACGTTCCCCTTTATCTGCCTTTTTCTGTAGGTGGTTTTATCTGACATAGAAGGAGGTCAGCCTTTGGCCATGCAGCATTTCCCAGTTTTCCCCAGTTTGTCATTTGTAGTTTAGATTTTTATCTTGAATGCTGCTTTTTGCCACGGGGAATTGTTTTTTCATTTAGTAAAATCTTAGGACTTCTGGTTTTCGTTTTCCATCTCTGACAGCTGTCCTTCAGGGTTATGGGTTTTTTTCCGTTCTCTCTGGTGACCTCTTCTCTGTCCTCTCCTAGACACCATGGCCTGGGAGACCATCCTGATGGACACGCTGGAGGACAATATTCCCCGGGCTCGAGCTGGGCACTGTGCTGTAGCGATCAACACTCGTCTGTACATCTGGAGTGGGCGGGACGGCTACCGGAAAGCCTGGAACAACCAGGTGTGCTGCAAAGACCTCTGGTACTTGGAAACAGGTGAGGCCTCCTTCTGTGAAAGGAGCCCCATGTGGACCACACCCCACCTCCCAGTCTCTCTTCTGACTAGCTGTGTTCTCTTACAGAAAAGCCACCGCCCCCGTCCCGGGTACAGCTGGTGCGTGCCAACACCACCTCCCTGGAGGTGAGCTGGGGGGCAGTGGCCACAGCCGACAGTTACCTTCTGCAGCTCCAGAAATATGACATTCCTGCCACCGCTGCAACTGCCACCTCTCCCACCCCAAATCCGGTCCCATCTGTGCCTGCCAACCCTCCTAAGAGTCCTGCCCCCGCGGCAGCAGCCCCTGCCGTGCAGCCACTGACCCAGGTGGGCATCACGCTCCTGCCCCAGGCTGCCGCCGCACCCCCAACCACCACCACCATCCAGGTCTTGCCAACAGTGCCTGGCAGCTCCATCTCCGTGCCCACTGCAGCTAGGACTCAAGGTGAGCTGGCGCCTGGGGGCACTGGAGGGCGGGTGTGCCTGGGTGGGGCTGCAAGGCAGACAGCATGCGTGGCCTTCAGGGACCCTCTTGTTACTCAGGAGAGGGGAGAGCTCAGCCCTGCCCATGGCAAAGCTGTCCTCTGAGGGCGCCAAGAAGAACCATCCAGAAAGCACAGCAGACAGATGGCAAGGCATGTAGGCCCATGCTGAACTCAGCCGTGGGGCTGGTCAAAGGGGGCTCGTTGTCCAGCGCCGGGCCAAAGGGGCCTTGCTGCCCCTCTGTGTCCCTTGGGGCTCTGCTGACGCCCGCCCTATTCTCTTGCCAGGTGTCCCTGCTGTTCTCAAAGTAACCGGGCCTCAGGCCACCACAGGAACCCCACTGGTCACTATGCGACCTGCCAGCCAGGCTGGGAAAGCTCCCGTCACTGTGACCTCCCTGCCCGCGGGCGTGCGAATGGTTGTGCCCACACAGAGCGCCCAGGGGACGGTGAGCAGCAGGCCAGTGGGTGGGGACAGGGTGGGGCTCAGTGAAAGGAGAGCCTAGGGGCCTGGGGTTTCAGCCAGCCCCCCGAGGAACGGGTTGTATGTGACTCTGTGGTCTTTAAAAGCGACCCCGAGTTTCTGGCAAACTCTGGGTGTTGGGGTTCCTGTGTTTGGTCAATGGTAAGAGCCCTTCCAGGTTCGGGGCAGGAGAGCAGGGCTGGCTGTACGGAGAGCAGGGCCGGCTGTACGAAAAGCCGGGGGGTGCCACTTCCTGGAGGAAGGCAGACAGCAGCACCACCTCTCCACCACAGGACTGACAATCCCCGTTTTCCGCTCGCAGGTGATTGGCAGCAACCCGCAGATGAGTGGAATGGCTGCATTGGCGGCGGCAGCAGCTGCCACCCAGAAGATCCCTCCATCCTCGGCGCCCACGGTGCTGAGTGTTCCGGCAGGTACCACCATTGTCAAAACTGTGGCCGTGACCCCTGGCACCACCACCCTCCCGGCCACAGTGAAAGTGGCCTCCTCGCCCGTCATGGTAAGCATTTTGAGGGGTTTGTGGTTACTGGGCTCCCTCCTGGGCTCTGGACCCAGGGGTGGGGTCTGGTCTTTGCCACTAGCTGTTGGCTAAGTTGCCCGCTTGGGGTGTGAGGCCTGAGGCAAGACCTGGGATGAGCGGCTCTGCTCAGTCGTTCAGTCCCTCCCCGTGTCAGTAAAGGAAAGGGAAACTGAGCTGCTCTGTAGCTTGGGTGAGCAGGGGGCAGAAGGTGAGCGGAGTGGCCAGAACGTCAGTCTCGCACCCTGGCTTTTGGGCGTGGGAGCGAAGGTAGCTCCCTTACTTCTCCCGCCACCTGCCTCTCCCCTCCACCCTCAGGTGAGCAACCCTGCCACCCGCATGCTGAAGACTGCTGCCGCACAGGTGGGGACGTCTGTGTCCTCAGCCGCTAACACATCCACCCGCCCCATCATCACTGTGCACAAGTCCGGGACTGTGACAGTGGCCCAGCAAGCCCAAGTGGTGACCACAGTGGTGGGTGGCGTCACCAAGACCATCACCCTGGTGAAAAGCCCCATCTCAGTCCCAGGAGGCAGTGCTCTGGTAAGTGCTGGGGGGGGGCAGGCCTGGTTCCCCTGGCTTCAGCACAGCTCCACCTGGTTTGAAAGTGGCCACGCTGGGCGACCTCTGCTCGGGCCGGCTTCCATACAAGTGCCCGCACAGGCTGTGCCCTTGTTTGCTTTCCTGATCGACTCCCTGCTCTCTCCTCTCCTTTTTAGATTTCCAACCTTGGCAAAGTGATGTCAGTGGTCCAGACCAAACCCGTTCAGACCTCCGCAGTCACAGGCCAGGCCTCTACGGGCCCGGTGACACAGATTATCCAGGTAAGTGTGGGTATTGGGCAGAGGGCGTTCTAGCTGGCAGCAGGTCCCAGTGCATTGGCCCCAGTGTGCACCAGCTCAGCCTTGTCTTTTCAGCCTGGCCCACCAGCTCCTCAGGCTGCTGACTCACACCGCCGCCCCCTCCCCCCCCCCCCCCCGGCCAATTCCCTCTCCAGACCAAAGGCCCCCTGCCAGCCGGGACCATCCTGAAGCTGGTGACCTCAGCCGATGGCAAGCCCACCACCATCATTACGACCACGCAGGCCAGTGGGGCGGGAACCAAGCCGACCATCCTGGGCATCAGCAGTGTCTCTCCCAGTACCACCAAGCCTGGCACCACTACTATCATTAAGACCATCCCCATGTCGGCCATCATCACCCAGGCGGGTGCGACAGGTAGGGCTCCAGTGGCCTGGCCCCTGTGTTAGGGCCTCCCCTGCAGCCTTGGCCTCTGAGAGTAACTAGTATGAGGCTAAAGCAAGAATGGAAAGCCAAGGCCATGCGACAGTGCGCTTTCTGCGTTTGTGTCTTGTTTCTCTCAGCTTCCCCGCCCTCTCCTTACCTTTTGGGGGTCTTTTAGGATCTGTATGGACATGGTAGGAGTGCGGCTGTAGGTCGTGACTGTTCATTTTAATCTAGGAGCAACAGGAGTAACTGGGGGAAAAGGTATGAGGGCAGTGGGGGGCACCGGAAGCTGTCACAGCCTCGTGAGGGGTCAGGACCCTGGCAGGAGGTGCGCTGTCCGGTGGTGCCCCACTCCCCACACCTGAAGGCAAGCCGCCCCTCCTACCCAGGTGTGACCAGCAGTCCCGGCATCAAGTCCCCCATCACCATCATCACCACCAAAGTTATGACTTCGGGGACTGGTGCCCCTGCCAAGATCATCACTGCTGTCCCCAAGATTGCCACTGGCCACGGGCAGCAAGGAGTGACCCAGGTGAGGCGCACCTGCCCTCTTAGCACAGCGCAGCTACAGCCTCTCCCCCCTGATAGAGCTACAGCCCCCCAGTGCCCCAGCTGCCACCTGTGGCCTCTAGAGGGGCCTGGGAGGGACAGCACAGGGCCTAGCCAGCCTGCAAGTGATGTTGGTGGGTCTTCTGGTGTCCAGGTGGTGCTGAAGGGGGCCCCCGGACAACCAGGCACCATCCTCCGCACTGTGCCCATGGGTGGCGTTCGCTTGGTCACCCCAGTGACCGTCTCCGCCGTCAAGCCAGCTGTCACCACGTTGGTTGTGAAGGGCACCACAGGTATGTTTGCTGAGGACCATGCCTCCCTGTAGTAACGCTGAGGGAGGCTAAAGGGCACTCTCTCCAGAGTGTTCTTTTCTACCAATTATGTACACTCTTAAGTTTCCAGGGCCCTTGGAGAATCCCAGGTTCCCCTTGGCCTTGCCCATCCTGTCAAGCCCAGTCCCTAGCCTTAGCACCACCCAGTGAGAGAAGCTGCTGGAAAGGTGGTACCAGCTGCAGGGCTGGAGAGAGCACAAGGCTATTAATCATCCCGTCCCTGCCTTCTTTTCTTCCCTCTAGGTGTCACCACCCTTGGCACAGTGACCGGCACTGTCTCTACCAGCCTTGCCGGTGCTGGTGGCCATAGCACTAGCGCCTCGCTGGCCACGCCTATCACCACTTTGGGGACCATCGCCACCCTCTCCAGCCAGGTGATCAACCCCACAGCCATCACTGTCTCAGCTGCTCAGACCACGCTGACGGCCGCCGGTGGGCTCACCACCCCCACCATCACCATGCAGGTGGGCAGGAGTGTGGCCAGAGTGGGGTGTGGAAAGCCCAAGCCCAAGCGTGTGTGGGCACACGCATGACACTAGATGTAGAACCCTGCATGCTTCAAAGCTGAGAATTGCGGCTTTCACCTGGGGCACCCCTTCTCGACTTGGGTCTGCTGCTGTGAGGGGATTATGTCTGCTCACTCTTGATGAGGCTGCACACCTTGGTCATTTCCCCTTGTTACTTAAATCCAAGTTTCTGATGGCTGTCCGCTAGTCCGTCCTGTTGATGCACTGTATTTTAGCCACTGTCAGCCTGTGGACCCTTAGTATGACATGGGCTGTAGCTGCCTGAGCTCCTCTCCTCTTCTCTCAGCCTCTCCCCATCACAGTGGGAGAGGGCGGCGGCCTTCTTCCTGGTCTCTGGGAGTAGAGAGCGCGTGTATTTACCCAGGGCTGTGGCTTTTGGGACTGAGGAGGCAGTCACAGCCAGCACGGGGCGGGGGGGCAGACAGACAGAAAGCAGTGTCACTAATCTTTTCCTGTCTTGCATTTCCCCCTAGCCTGTCTCACAGCCTACGCAGGTGACTCTGATCACGGCGCCCAGCGGGGTCGAGGCCCAGCCAGTGCATGATCTGCCTGTGTCCATTCTGGCCTCACCGACCACAGAGCAGCCCACGGCCACCGTTACAATTGCCGACTCAGGCCAGGGTGACGTGCAGCCTGGCACTGTGACACTGGTGTGCTCCAACCCACCCTGCGAGACCCATGAGACGGGCACCACCAACACGGCCACCACCACGGTGGTGGCCAATCTCGGGGGGCACGCCCAGCACCCCCAGGTCCAGTTCGTCTGCGACAGGCAGGAGGCAGCTGCCTCACTTGTGACCTCCACAGTCGGGCAGCAGAATGGCAGTGTGGTCCGCGTCTGCTCCAACCCACCCTGTGAGACCCATGAGACAGGTACCACTAACACAGCCACTGTGGTCAGTGCCAATCTCTCAGCCCCCCTGCGAGGTGCAGGGCCCACTGTCTGCTCAAACCCACCTTGTGAGACCCACGAGACGGGCACTACCAGCACGGCCACCACCGCCACCTCCATCATGGCTGGGCAACCTGGGTGCTCTAACCCCCCATGCGAGACCCACGAGACGGGCACCACCAGCACTGCCACCACCGCCATGGCCAGTATCGGCTCTAGACAGCCGGCAGCTGCCAACCAGCAGCGAGACGGCCGCCCCACCTATGCTGCCAGCACCCTTGCCACGGGTCAGGTCAGTGTGGGCGCTGGGCCGGCTCAGGGAGCCCAGAGCTCGGTCAAACCCCTGTGCCAAACCCGCCAGACCAGCTCAACCCACACCACCATGACTTTGATGGCCACGGGGATGCCATGCTCGGCCCCACTCCTGGCACCCAGCCTGGTGCTGGAGGCAGGCTGTAGCAGCACTAGCTTTGCCCAGCTGGCCCCTCCCAGTGGCAGAGTCGGGCCCGGTGGCACCAGCAGCAAGGACGGCCTCATAGCAGACCTGGGCCAGCTGGTGCCTGTGGGGCGACAGCTGGAGACACATCACACCCACACCACCAACACCCCCACCACAGTCCGCTCCACCATGGGCACCGGGGAGGCTGGTGAGGCCCGGGGCATCCTCAAGCCTGCGTGTGAGAGCCATCAGACCAGCTCAACCGGCACCACCGTGACTGTGACAGCCCTGGAGGCACTGCTGGGCCCTTCGACCCCTGTGACCCAGGTCTGCTCCAACCCACCCTGCGAGACCCACGAGACTGGGACTACCAACACGGCCACCACCTCAAATGCAGGTGGTGTCCAGCGGGCATGCGCCAATCCTCCCTGTGAGACCCACGAGACAGGTACCACACACACAGCCACCACTGCCACCTCCAGTGGTGGCTCGGGGCAGCCTGAGGGCGGGCAGCAGCAGGCCCCCGCCAGCTGCCCCTGTGAGACACACCAGACCACCTCCACCGGCACCACCATGACCGTCAGTGTTGGCGCCTTGCTCCCTGATGATGGCGCCACCCACCGGACCCTGGAGGCCGTCTTGGATCCGGTGGCGGCTCCGACCCCAGTGGTCCCCCAGGTCAGCCCCGTACTACTGGCTCCTTTCCCAACTCAGCGGGTCTGCTCCAACCCGCCCTGCGAGACCCACGAGACAGGCACCACGCACACGGCCACTACTGTCACTTCCAACATGAGCTCAAACCAGGGTGAGTGCTGGCGGTCTCCATTCATGCAGGGTTGCCCAGGCCCCCGGGGGTGCACAGAGAGCAGAGCCCCCAGGGGCTCAGACTCTTCCCTTTTGTCACTTCTGAGGCTTCTGACGGTGGCAGACAGCATATCGCTTCCTCTGCAGAGGCCCGGAGTTCACCACTTAGGTTCCATGGACCGCAGCCTTGCAGTGGGCCGGTGGGGAATTAAACAGGCACGTCAGATAAAGCGGGGGCTCGCGTGGAATTCTCCAGGAGATTCTGCTCCAGTCCTTCCTTTTTGTCCTCTTGGAGGACAAGAGGACCCCGCAGTGCGGGGGTGGAGGTTAGGACTTGGGATCCCCTGCTGACTAGCCACATTAGGCCCTCGTGACCCCACTGTCTGTTCCCTCCCACAGACCCCCCACCAGCTGTCAGCGATCAGGGTGAGGTAGAGAGCACCCAGGGCGACAGTGGGAACATCGCCAGCTCCAGTGCTGTCACGACAACTGTGTCCTCCACGCTGACACGAGCGGTGACCACCGTGACACAGTCCACGCCCGTTCCAGGCCCCTCTGTGCCGGTGAGAGCCCTGGAAGGTCTGCTTTGTCCTCTGCCCACCTGCTCAGCCCTTCAGGGCCTGGGATGGCTCCATTGTTGCTATTCTGGAGTTGGGCACCAGGGGTCACTCTTGTATAGCACATGGTGCAGCTGCTAGTGCCGTTTCCAAACCATAAAAGGGCAATCTCGTGCGCAGGACTAGGCTGGGGACAGAAGACAGTCCTCTGCGTGTTCCTCGAGCGCTTTCATTTCCTTAGCTGCTCCACATCACTGGTTGTTTCACTGTAGGCTTGTGAGAGGTTGTTCCCTGAGGCTCTTTGTCTAGATAGGAGTCCTCTCACTGAGGTTCAGTCAACCAATCAGTCTTAAAGGTCTTTTCTCTCCTCCCTCCCCCCACCCCCCGCCCTACGCCCAGCTGCTCTGTGCAACACTGGTCTTCTCCCCCATGTAATAAGTGACCACACAGGCCCCTCAAGAATGGAAGCAGGTCTGTGGGGAGAGAGTAAGGCTGTCCCGCTCCTTGGCCCGACTGCCTTGTTCTGGCCTCCCTCTCCTCCCCTCTGACGGGGACTTCTCTCCCTTTCTAGAGGATCTCATCAATGACTGAGACTACCCCCGGGGCTCTGACCACCGAAGTCCCCATCCCGGCCACGATAACAGTGACCATAGCCAACACAGAAACTTCTGACATGCCCTTCTCTGCTGTTGACATCCTGCAGCCCCCAGAGGACCTCCAGGTCTCACCCGGGCCTCGCCAGCAGCTCCCCCCACGGCAGCTCCTGCAACCAGCCTCCACACCCCTGCTGGGGGAGCCCGCTGACACCCTGGCGGCCACCCAGGCCCCTGACCTCCAGGCAGCCGTGGACTTGAGCAGTACAGGGGACCCATCTTCGGGCCAGGAGCCTGCCAGCTCCGCGGTGGTGGCCACCGTGGTGGTCCAGCCACCCCCGCCCACACAGTCTGAGGTAGACCAGTTGGCGCTCCCCCAAGAGCTGATGGCCGAGGCCCAGGCGGGCACCACCACCCTCATGGTGACAGGGCTCACCCCTGAGGAGCTAGCAGTGACCGCTGCAGCTGAAGCAGCTGCCCAGGCTGCGGCCACAGAGGAAGCCCAGGCCCTGGCCATCCAGGCAGTGCTCCAGGCTGCCCAGCAAGCCGTCATGGGTAGGTGCCTAGGGGACAGGTCCAGGGGACAGCTAGGCTCACTGGATCTCTTCTGCTCAAGGCCAGATGGGAGGGTTCCTGAGCTTCCCCTGCTCAAGACCCCAGACAGGGCTGAGGTGCTGGGGAGTGTGGGCAGCCGAAGAGGTGACTGGAGATGCTGCCTGCGGAACCTGGGAGGGAGGGCAGTGGGGTGGGAAGGCAGGGACCACCCCCCACTGTGTTCTTCCTGAGTAGTGCTTTTCTCCCCTCCCCTCTGGAGCAGGCACCGGGGAGCCAATGGACACGTCCGACGCGGCGGCCACCGTGACCCAGGCAGAGCTGGGGCACTTGTCGGCCGAGGGCCAGGAGGGCCAGCCCACCACCATCCCCATTGTGCTGACTCAGCAGGAGCTGGCTGCCCTGGTGCAGCAGCAGCAGCTGCAGGAGGCCCAGGCACAGCACCACCTGCCCACTGAGGCCCTGGCCCCTGCTGACAGCCTCAATGACCCCACCATCGAGAGCAACTGCCTCAATGAGCTGACTGCCGCCGTCCCCAGCACCGTGGCCCTGCTTCCCTCAACAGCCACTGAGAGTAAGCAGGGTCCCGGCCTTTGCTGGAAGGAGGCTCCCTTGACATGCGGAAGAATTGGGTCTCAGCCTGTGCACCAAGGGGTGTGGCTGCTAGCTAGGGCTGCTCAGCCATGGGCTGGGGTGACCACAGATAGGCTGGGCAGAGGATACTGGGAGGTCTTGGGCCCCAGTTGTAAGAGATGGGAATGTGGCGTGGCCCAAGGTGGGGGCACCATGCACCCAGAAGCCAAGGGGAGCTGTGGGGGGGGGTGATTTCGCTCTGACACCATCTTTCTTCCCAGGTTTGGCCCCATCTAACACGTTTGTGGCGCCCCAGCCAGTTGTGGTAGCCAGCCCAGCAAAGCTGCAGGCAGCGGCCACCCTGACTGAAGTAGCCAACGGCATAGAGACGATTGGGGTGGTGAGTTGGGCGTGGTGGGCCACGAGGCTGTGCCTCCAGCCCAGAGGGGTGCTTGCCTAATCCTGTCTCCCCGTTGCTGTCTTCCAGAAGCCTGACCTACCACCCCCACCCAGCAAAACACCTGTGAAGAAGGAGAACCAGTGGTTTGACGTGGGTGTTATTAAGGGCACCAATGTAATGGTGACACACTATTTCCTGCCACCAGACGATGCTGTCACCTCTGACGTAAGTGATCTGGGAGCTGGTGCCTTCGGGGCCTGGGTGTGGACCCTGGCCATAGGCATGTACAGCAGAGGTAGGCTGCCATGGGCCATGCCGGAGGGCAGTGAGTGGGGAGTCGAGGGACTTGGAGAGGCTTTGCAGACCCCCAGGGTTGTCTCCTGTCTTGGGTGGAATCGGGTGGAGCGTGGTGAACACCGCCTCTCCTCAGCACCTGGACAAAGTAGAGAGAGGGAATGTCTTTGTCCCCCCAACAGTCACCACAGACCTGCATAATCCCCAGAGTTGCCTTCTGGTCCGTGGGCCTCATGCAGCTTTTTCCCTTTCTCTCTTTGTTCTCTTTGCCTTTTCCACCCTGTCCTCCAGGACGACTCGAGCACTGTCCCGGACTATAACCAGTTGAAGAAGCAGGAGCTGCAGCCAGGCACGGCCTACAAGTTCCGGGTGGCCGGGGTCAATGCCTGCGGCCGGGGGCCCTTCAGTGAGATCTCGGCCTTCAAGACCTGTCTGCCCGGCTTTCCGGGGGCCCCTTGTGCCATTAAGATCAGCAAAGTGAGTGTGGCTGTGGGGTGGTGAGGCTGGTGGGGTCCGTGGAGAGCAGAAAGTGGCTGCTGTCCTGATTCTGTCACCAGTTGCTGGGATGACCGAAGGCAAGTCCCCTGCTGTCTCCCCACCTCCTCCCCTCCGTAGCAACTGTCGGGTGCTGGGCACTCGCTACAGTAAGCTCTCACTCCTTGCCAGCCCTGAGCTGTTGGACACAGCCTGAGGCAGTGTGGGTCCACTTTTCCGATGGGGAGACCGAGACACTGAGAGGCAAGTGACAGATCACACGTGAGGGGGCAGAGCCAGTGTGGGAAGGCTGTGTCCTGAACCCACGGGGGCAGGGTGGAGGCAGCCGTTCTCTGCAGAGCTCTGAACGCCGACGGCAAAACATTGTATTAGGAGGGAAGTGTGAGCTTTCCATGTTGGAGCTTCCTTGGCTCTCCTGGGGCCAGACAGGGTGCACTTAGGTCACAAAGGCTGAAAAAAGCCACTCTTGATCCCTTCGCTTCTAGAGTCCAGATGGTGCTCACCTCACTTGGGAGCCACCCTCTGTGACCTCCGGCAAGATCATTGAGTACTCGGTGTACCTGGCCATCCAGAGCACGCAAGCCAGTGGCGAGCCCAAGAGCGCGGCCCCGGCCCAACTGGCCTTCATGCGGGTCTACTGTGGGCCCAGCCCCTCCTGCCTGGTGCAGTCCTCTAGCCTCTCCAACGCCCACATTGACTACACCACCAAGCCCGCCATTATCTTCCGCATTGCTGCCCGCAACGAGAAGGGCTATGGCCCTGCCACACAAGTCAGGTGGTTGCAAGGTGAGTATTATCTGGGAGGGTCCTTGGGGAAGGCCCAGGGAGGTCAGGCCTGGCAAGCGGTTGAGATTTGTTCCCCACGTGCTAGCTCCCCAAGAATGTTCTGCCATCGGTCTTTCTTTCTCCTAGTCATTCATCCTTTCCTTCAACACGCACCCAGCCCCTCCTGGGGCAAGTGCTGAGCTGGTGGGGGCAGGGGGTTCCAGGACACAGTCCCAGCTGTACTTTGGAGCTTGACGATTTAGCAGAGGGTCCTTCGCTTGGTCTGGGGAGGACAGGGCAAGGGACTAGGGCCCTGTAGTCTTAGCTGTCCCTAGCTAGGCTTGGTTTTTTGGAGCACAGATCTCTTACCTCCCTCCTGTCTGCCTTGCCACACTCCTTACTGCCGTCTCCTTACAGAAACCAGTAAAGACAGCTCTGGCACCAAGCCAGCCAGCAAGCGGCCCATGTCCTCTCCGGAAATGTAAGTAGGAAGCCTCTTTCAGGAACCTTCCGAGGTTGGGGGTAGTCAGTGCTTAGGAGGAAGGAGCAGTGGAGACACTAGGGGCCAGGCTTCTTGCTAAGCGGGTAGGGGGTGCTTAACTGGCTGAGAGCCCATGCTTCCTTTCTGCTCTCCCCAAGGAAATCCGCTCCAAAGAAATCGAAGGCAGACGGTCAGTGAGAGGGACGTGGCCAGCACCTGGATTCTTCTCCAGACTCCTCCCCTCCCCTCTGCTTCAGGAACACCGCCTGCCAGGGGCCGGCCACCCCACCCCTACCCTGTTGGCACTTCATTCTTAATGGCCGCCATTCATTTGTTCATGTGCTCGCTCAGTCATTCGTTCATTCCCTCTCGGTTTTTAAACAAACGATCTGTTTAAGAAAGCACATTATACCATTGCTGGTGGGAGGAAGTAGAAGGCGGCAAGTTGGAAAGAGCAGTGAGCACTTGAGAGCAGTGCTTCCTCCTCCTCCTCCTCCCTCGCTGCACCCCCAGCGCCTTCCTGGGGACCCCCTGAACAAGACCTGAGGCCGGCAGGCAACCAGCCCTGCCTGTGTCTCCCACAGATCTGAGAGTGTGAATTAAAACTTTAAGAAAACTCCGAAAAGAAAAACAGAAACCACCCTCTCCAACCCCCATAGAACTTGGAAAGCTTTTCTTCCTGCCGTGGTCTGAGGTAGAGGGGGGCTGCCCAGCCACAGAGGCAGGACTCCTGCCCCGCCCTGCAAGCCCGGACTGCCGCCTCTGCACTTGGCCCATCCGCTTTGACTTTGTTTTTTTATCTTTTTGTTCTCAACCACTTAACAACTTTTCCTTAAGCTTTGTCCACCCTGTCTCCGCACAGCGAGTCCACAGGAAGCATAGACATTGTCAGAGGCCTTCGCACTCCCTCTTCTCTCTTCCCCTCTTTCCCATGGAAAAAAAAAAGAAAAAGGGGAAGGAGCCCGGCAGCCAGGCTGCACAGCACCTCGTGGGTGGCATGCGGGTGGCCACGGAGCCAAGCCGGGCCTCGGTGGGCAGGGCAGGGGCGACGTCACCAATTGCTGCATCTGTTGTATTTTTTTTAAGTTGACATTGATGAAGTTATGTTTTTATTGTAATTTTAGCCTTAGCGTGTGGGGTTTCGTCTCTTTTTTTGGTTGTTGTTAGCCGTGTACAGAATGTGTATCTTTATTTTTTTCTTTTTGGCTAAGCATTGCCTTGGCAGTGATTTTTCTGGTGGGAGTGAGGAGGAGTCCTCTGGGGGAAGAGAGCTCCGGCCCTTGGGGGTTCTCCCAGAGGAGGGGTGAGCTGCGAAGCTGAAGCTGGATGGGGAGGTGGTGGTCCCCCCACCTAGAGGATCTGGCTTGAGTTGGCTGGGGCTAGATAAGACAGGCTTCTTAGAAAAGACAAGTGTGGTCCAGCCCGCCCCAGACCAGAATGGAGGCTGGGAAGCTGGCCTCCCTCAGCATAACTGGCCTTGAGGCCAGACCCCCTGAACTGCTCTGACGCACACCCCCAGCAAAGTTGTCATGGGAAAGGGGGAAGGGCGTGAGTTGAGGGGAACCAGGAAGTGGAGGCAGCTGGGGAGGGTAGCGTGGTGCCGCCCTCCAGCGGGGGCAGGGCAGGGCCTCTCCACAGCAAGCAGCAGTAGCCCTCCAAGGGCCCAAGGGGAGTGGTTAATGAGCCAGCTTTCTGCCCCACCCCCAAGCTATAGGCAAAGAGCAAAGCTCTTACACAGGTTACACAGAAGGATTTAAACAGGCCACCATCTCTGCCCTGAAAGGCCCTCCCGCCACCGCCTGCGGCTTTGGGGGCCCGGTTCATTGTATTATAGCACATCTCGCTGTGGGAAATGTCACTGTTCAGTCACCTCGGGATCCACATGCCTGGTCCCATTGTTTTCCTGTCCCTCTGCCCGAGCGCCCCTTTGATTTCTCTTGTTTCTAAGAGCTGTACACCTGTTCATCTATTGTAGAGTAATCCCCGTGACTCAATATTACCATAGTGCGATGTCGTTTTGTGCTATTTTGAACAATTAAAAGACGTTTTTGAAATAACCGTCTGCTGTCTCTCACTGAGTCCCGGGACTCCCACAAAGAAGGCTGTGGGGAGGGGCAGGTGGCTGCAGTAGCTTTGCTGGGAAAGAGGATCTGGGAAGACCCCACCCTTGCTCATGACCTTTGGACAAAGCTGGGCTGGCACCAGGTTCCCCACAGGAGGTCCCAAAGTGGCTGCTATGTGGCACCCAGGCTGAGGGGCCCACTAGGCCGTGGCTGTGGCCTCCCTCTCTGTCCAGAGACCCATTCCCTCCCCTCCCCACCCAGAGGACTGGCACAGGGGAGGCTTCCTCAGGCTCTTGTGCTTGGTTTCTCCCGGTGGGGATCTTAGCCCTACCCACCCATCCGCCAGGCTGTGCAGATATGCCGGTTCTCAGGAGAGGGATCCACGAGGATTTTCACAGGAGGAAAGCAGCGCAGTTACCCTCGGTAGCCAAGTGGAATGCAGGGGTCGCTGTCACACAGCCCCGAGGAAGCCACACCAGCCCCACCAGCCAGCCCTGTCTTGGCCACAGAACTGTCAGCATTCAGCTATTGGATGGTGTGGCTAGGACTGGGGGAACTGTTGTGTTGAGTCCTTCGTGCCGACCAGCCAAGAGACCAGAGGGAGCTGGGGACAAGGTAGCCAGGGACCAGGCCCAGGCTCAGCATGCGCAGCTCTGTGTGGTGGGCGGGCCAGTGGGGAGCAGCACCACACCGCAGGGGCTCTCTGGGTCCCAGCGTTCCTGCTAGGGACAATGGGCGTGGGGGGTGCTCCCTCAGCATCCCCCTCCACTTCCCCAATACCCCTGCTGCTTGCCTTTCCTCAGTCCTCATCATCCTGCTGCCAACAAAAGCCCCCTCGACCTCTGTCCTGCCTCATGTGCTGGAACCATGAGGTGCATTCCTCTCCCAGGCGGCCTAGGCTTTATAGTGTCGTGTGTGTAATCGTCTGGGCCACTTTATGTCCCTATGTAGCCTGTTTATTTCGATACCAGGAGCCCTGGCTTCTGTTCTCCACAGCACCAACTCTGATGCCCCAGAGCTTAGAAGAGAGTGGACTCCTGGGGGCTGGGGCCAGGGAGAGAGGCGGAGAAGTGTCCTTCAGATAGGACCAGGACGAGCAAGGCCCAGAGATGGGAGGACTCTGACCACTGGGGCCCAGGGTCTGCGTAGGACCAGCCCCAGGTGGGGGAGGGGCCTTGTAGATTGGCCAGGAGTGTGATGATGGCCTTTGGGATGCCTCGCCTGGGGTGAGGTGCACGTGTTCCTCCCATCCCACTTCTCTGTCTATTCTTAGACTCTGTCCCCAAGCACCAGCCAGGCCACCCCACCCTCCACCTCCCCTTGCTCACCTGCCTCAAGGCAGCCTGTGATGCACTGTGGAAGGCCAGGGCCACACCGGTACCGTCTTTGGCACTGGTTTCAAAATACTGGGCTTGAGTCTGGGCACACCACTCCTCAGCCTCCCGGGGAGAGACCTGGAGGGGCAAGACAAGGCACTGCTTGTCCAAAGCCCTGGCACTGAACCCAGGGCCAGGCCACCCATGGGAGCCAGAGCCCTCCATGTACCAAACTTGGCCTTGGCTAGGCATTGAGACTGTTAGCGTGTGCATGGGAGGCCAGAGGGGAGAGGCTGGGCATCGTGAGGGGGTGCCCACCGTGGGCCACAAGGCCCAAGCCCCCAAAGTAGAGACTGAGGTTGAGGGCAAAGGTGCACCTGGAGCAGTCAGGAGCGGGCACTCACCTGCCGGCCAGGGAGGTCGGTCTTATTGCCCAGCAGAACAAAGGGAAATTGCTTGGGGCTGGGAGGGTCAGCCTGCATCAGAAACTCTGCCCGCTGAGCAGCCACGGCCTGGAAGGAGGTAGCCACTGTAACATCGAAGACCAGCACGCAGCAGTGTGAGCCCCGATACAGTGCCATCCCCAGAGACTGGAACCTCTCTGCGCCTGCCGTGTCCCAGAGCTGTGCCAATAGGGAGGAAAGGCCAGTTATGCTCCGGGGTACAGTCCATTCTTCGGCAGAAGGGACGAGTCAGTAGTCTCAGCTACCCCAGGCCAAGCTGGGGGCTCAGGGCCTCAGGCACTCTGACTGGCACCCATAACTCCCTGTTGATGTGATGTGCCCTGTTGGCAGGGACACAGCTGGGAAAAGTGGGGGACAGTTCAGCCAGCCTTCCTCTGAGCCATCTGGCCGTGTTCAACTGTCAGAGGGGTGCAAGGCCTGGGCCACCGTCCTTACTTGCACAGTGACCCTCTGGCCTTCCAGCTCCATCACTTTGGTGAAAAAGTCTGCGCCAATGGTGGCCCGGTACCGACTGCAGAAGCGGTTGTGGACGAATCGACTCATCAGAGAGGACTTGCCGACCCTGCGGGGTCACAGGTCAGAGGGCAGGTGGGGTCCCCTCCCCGCCTGGGCTCTGGAGCTCTTACTTCCTCCCCACTTCTCTCCGCCCTCCTGCTGCGCCCTGCCCCCCCCCCCGCCCTTCCGGGCCCAGGTCCCCAAGACCCCGGCCCCTCCCCAGGCCTCTCTAGGGCGGCCGACGTGCTGGGCGGGAGGCCTGGCCCACCGGTCGCCTCGCCCCAGCCAGTTCCACCAGCTCACCCGGCACTGCCCACCAGAAGGATCTTGAGAGGAGAGCTCCCCGCGGACGCCATCGCCCTACCGGGCTCAACGCGACCGCCCAAAAGTGCCCGCGGGGCTGGGGCGGGGTCTGAGGCGCGGGGTCGAGCCGGGGGCGGGGCTGGGCCAGAGGCGAGGCTGCGCGGCCGCCAAGCCCCGCCACTCTCCGCGTGCCCCGCCCCCGCGCCCTGCGGAGCCCGGGCAGAGCGGGTGGGTGGGGCGCGGCTCGGTCAGCTGAGTGGCGGTCACGAGACTGCGACCAGCTTCGTCTGATTTCTTGGAGGACAGGGAGGGATGAGCGGGGTTCTCCGAGTGCGACAGGCCAGTGGTGGGACTTGGGGGGGGGCTATTCTGGAGGGTCTCGAAGCTGGTGGGGCACAGCCCTGGGAAACCCGAGGGCTGGGTTGGGAGGCCTGGGGTCCTGGGGGAGACCGGCCGGGCAGTTCTGGGACCTACCTGAGCCTGGGGTGACCCGGGGCCAGAGGAGCCCGATTGAGGAGGCTGGGACCTGGAGACCTGGGGAGGCCTCGTGGGGGCATAGTCTTTAGTCTCCGAGTTCCCCCAGGACATGGAGGAGTGGGAGATCCTGCAGGCCTGGAAGGAGCGCGTGGGACAGGAGCTGGACCGAGTCATGGCCTTCTGGATGGAGCACTCCCACGACCCGGAGCATGGGTGGGCTGCCCCCTTCGGGCACCCTCAGCAGGGTCTTTGCCCGTCCCGAGCCCCCACCCTGAGCTCCCAGCCCACCCTCAGATTTCCCTCCAGCCCTTCTCACCTCCGGTCCTGGGGGCTGGACACAGGGCTGTGGGGGTCTGCGCAGGCCCCCCATCTACTGTTCATGGTACATGTCCCCGACAGGGGTTTTTTCACATGCTTGGGCCGTGACGGGCAGGTGTATGACGACCTCAAGTATGTCTGGCTGCAGGGGAGGCAGGTGAGGGTGCTCCCAAGCATGCAACTCACTAGAGTTATGTGGCCTGCAACTCACTAGGGTACGTGGGCCACTCCCGTCCTGCCTAGGATGAGGCCTCTCATCCCCACAGTCCTCCTCCCCCCAATGGGGATACTTAGGACACCCCCACCCCCAACCCTGAGGACCCCAGTGCTGCCCACTGAAGCCATTTCCCTCCTGTCTCCATACAGGTGTGGATGTATTGTCGCCTGTACCGAAAAGTCAAGCGCTTCCGCCGCCCTGAGCTCCTGGATTCAGCCAAAGCAGGTGCCCGCCCCCATCTCTGAAATTTCTCAATAGGGTGTTCCTAGAGGGATCTGGAAGTGGTGAAGGGCCTTGGGAGGGCCAAAGGGGGTGGCTTTCTCACCTAAGTTCTAGGATGCACATTTCGCCAATCCCAGGTGGTGACTTTTTGCTGCGCCATGCCCGGGTGACACCTCCTGAGAAGAAATGTGCCTTTGTGCTAACAAGGGACGGCCGCCCTGTCAAGGTGCAGCGCACGATTTTCAGCGAGTGTTTCTACACCATGGCCATGAACGAGTTATGGAGGGTCACAGGGGATGTGCGCTACCAGGTATGGGGCTGTTGAGGCCGACTGCTGGGAGGGCCCCACTTTGGGAGTGGCGGGTCTTCCAAGCCTTCACTTGTGTTGAAAATGGCCCCTTGGCACACTCCTGCTCAGGCTTTCCTGACGCCATCTGTGGGCCAGGCCTGTCATTTTTCCTCCACTCCACCCCGCCACCGCCTCCTGACTACACCGTATTGTCATCATGTGTGGAGGGGTGTCTTCCCCCTTCACCTCTGAACCTCCCTGCACACCCCAGGCCCTGAGCAGATGGAGGGGACAGGCCAGGAGGGGACAGGTGCTGCCTCAGCCTGGCCACCCTGGCCCACCCCTCTCCTCCCCCAGAGTGAAGCAGTGGAGATGATGGAGCAGCTCGTCCACTGGGTGCGGGAGGACCCATCGGGGCTGGGCCAGCTGAGGCTCCCAGGGGCCCCCAGCGCTGAGCCCATGGCAGTGCCCATGATGCTGCTGTGCCTGGTGGAGCAGCTTGGGGAGGCGGACGCAGAGCTGGCAGCCAGATATGCAGAGCTGGGGGACTGGTGTGCCGGCAGGATTCTGCAGCACGTCCAGGTGGGGCGGCGGGTGCTCAGGGGCAGAGTGCCTCCTCCCCCCTCCCCCAGAACCTGGCTCTGGTTAGCGGGAGACCTGGCCTGGGCCCACACCCCGGGGCGGGTGGCCGGGAAGGTGGACAGGCCCAGAGAGCCCAATGGGCCAAGGGGCTGAAGGGAGGCTGTAGGAGCCCGGGACCAGTCTCTAGAGAAGAAACCTGGGCCCCATCCCAGCCCATTCTGGGCCTCTTCAGGCAGCCAAGCCCCTCCCCACCCATTAGCCCCCCCTCCGGAGGCCCAGGCCCTACTGTGGATCAGCCTCTCAAACGCCCCGCCCAGGAGCGGAGTCCCGGAGGGAGGAGGGACTTGGGAGACAGAGGTCTTCCTGGCTGGTGGTGCGGGGCTGGAGGCCAGACAACCTTCGTCATGCCCCTTTCACCTGCAGAGGGACGGGCAGGCTGTGCTCGAGAACGTGGCTGAGGATGGCAGGGAACTTGCCGGTTGTCTGGGGAGACACCAGAACCCAGGTGAGGGGGCTGAGTAGGCTGGGGGCTTTCCCCAGGAAGGGTACTCTCAGCCTAGGTTTCTGGGGGCCGCCTTGCGTCCCTCTACCGAGGACTGGGGAGAGAAGAGGGGCCAGGCATCAGAAGAAGGAGGCTGAGTCTGGGGCCACCAGGAGGGCCTCTGGTCACCTTCAGGGGGGGCTCTCTGCAGGGGCAGGTGCCCAGGTGGGCGTTTAGAGCAGTCCCCACTGTTGGGGAGGGAGGAAGGGAGGCTCCCCTGGCCTCTTCAGGAAGTGTGGTTCCAGCCTTACCCCAACCTCTCACCAGGCCATGCGCTGGAAGCTGGCTGGTTCCTGCTCCGTCATGCTATCCGGAAAGGTGACCCTGACCTACGTGCCCACGTTATCGACAAGTTCATGTTGCTGCCTTTCCGATCAGGATGGGACCCTGACCATGAAGGTCTCTTCTACTTCCAGGATGTTGATGGCCTCTGCCCCACCCAGGTGGGAGAGTGACCCAGGGCCCATGAAGAGCACTGTTCTAAGCTGTCCACTTACTCTCTCATTTGGCCCCCGCCATCACCCAGCAGTGGTTAAGAGCTGCGGCTATTAATCGAAAGGTCGGCAGTTCAGATCCACCAGGCGCTCCTTGGAACTTGGGGCAGTTCTACTCTGTGCTACGGGGTCACCGTGAGTCGGAATCGACTCAACAGTGGTGGTTTTTTTTGTTTGTTTGTTTTTATGGTTCAGGGAAGTGGGTGCTTCCTCATCCCTGGGGTTGCGAGAGGCAGACTTAACCCCGGGGATAAGCAGCAGGGCTGGACGAGAACCTCAAGTCAAGTACCTGATTTGTGTGCTGGTGATACTCACCTCCGTGTGCAGGTGGACTCAGGGAGTGTCTGAGTGACCTGGGGGCTACCTAACAACCACATGCTGGGAGGCTGAAACAACAGCACGTATTCTCCCACGGTTCTGGAGGCCCAAAGTGCGGAATCAGGGTGCTGGCAGGGCCATGCTCCCTCTGGAGGTTCTAGGGGAAGTTCCTTGTCTCTTCCAGCCTCTGGGGGCTGCTGGCAGTTCTTGGCTTGTGGCTGCCGTCACTTCAGTCCGTGCCTCTGTCTTCAAGTGGTCTTCTATCTGCATCTGTTTGTGTCTCTTCTCTTTCTTACAAGGACAGCATTTGCATTAGATCAGGACCGCACTCACCCTACTGTAGTATGACTTCATGTTAATTTAACTCATTACATCTGCAAAGACCTTATCTCCAAAGGGGGTCATGTTCACAGGTTCCAGGAGTTTCGGCTCCAAAAATTCTTTTGGGGGGACACAATTCAACCCTCAACAGGGAGCCAGGGTGTCTTTGAAAGGCTCTCTGGTGGGGCTAATGGGCAATCAGGCTGAACCTCAGTCCTGGCTGGGGCTCCGTACAGGGTGGCTGTCCCCGCCATGGTCAGGAGCTGAGTGTCCAAGGCGCTTCAAGACAGGCTGACAAGATAGACAGTACTTTGATTCAAGGGCTAAAGGGGAGGCTTCCCCGCTCTTTTGGAAGGGACCAGTTGGGACTATCCGTGCTCTGGAAGCCAGAACCGAAAGACATCTTGCAATCAAGCGACAAGTCCCAGGGCTGAGGGGGACCTGGGCTCTAAGCCACCGCCTCTGCTCTGCTCACAGCTGGAGTGGGCCATGAAGCTCTGGTGGCCTCACAGCGAAGCCATGATCGCTTTCCTCATGGGCTACAGTGAAAGCGGAGACCCTGCCTTGCTTCGCCTCTTCTGCCAGGTTGCAGAATACACCTTCCGCCAGGTGAGCAAAGGAGCCAGGGCCTAGTGGGCGGAAGGGAGGGGTTCCCTGGAGCTCGCCCCTCCCCCTACATACTTTCGGAGTGCCTGGAGGTCAGGATTCCTCCTCCCTTTGTTCCATCAAGCAATATTCTGGTGACTTAAGCAGCCCCGTTAAGCAGTCCTGACCTGGAGTTTACTTTGAGATGGGGGGAGGGGGAGACGGGAAGTAAAGAAGCAACCGAGCCAGTGCTGAGAGCTATGTGGAAGAGGAAAGTAGGCTGAGGGGGCTGGGGGACCAGGGAAGGCCCCAGGAGCCGGGCATCTAGTCGGTGAGTGGAGCTGTGTGGGGAGGGGTCTGGGGGAAGAGAGTCACGGACAGAGAGAACAGCAAGGGCCAGGCCCATGGCTCAAGTGGGCCTAACAAAGTAGGGGAGCCCCACAGAGTGGGGGGAATAAAGGGGGCGTGTCATGTAAAAAAAAAATTTTTTTTTTTTTTTAGTCATGTGGTCCAACTTAGGGCTAGCCGGTCCAGGGGCTGGCTGGGGGGTGGTAAGTTTCCTGGGGTCCCTGGAACCGAGGACCACACACTGGGCGCCTCAATTAACGCAAAGTTAGTATCTCACAGTTCTGGAGGCCAGAAACCCAAAAGGAGGGTGTGGGCAGGGCCCTGCTCTCTGAAAGCTCTAGGGGAGGATCCTTGCGCCTGTCTTCCCGCTTCTGGGGGCTCCGGGTGTTCCCTGGCGTTCCTTGGCTTGTGGCACATTACTCCCATGACTGCCTCCTGCACGTGTGTGCTCTCTCTTCATGAGGACGCTTGTCACTGGATCGAGGGCTCGCTCTAAATCCAGGAGGATCTCATTTCAAGTTTCTTAACTAATAACTAGTCACATTTGCAAAGACCATGTTTCCAAATAAGGTCAGCTTCTGAGGTCCTGGGCAGACATGGACTTTGGGGGACACAGGAGGGAGGGCTGTGGGGGTGGCAGGTGGGCGAGGGTGGCGTGGAGCTGCTTTGGCTGAGGGACTGGATGGGAGGGGAGCAGAGGACTGGGGGAGGAGGACGGCGGAGGAGGGCTCCAGCTGTCTGTTGGGGATGTGCTGGGTTGGACATGTCTGTTGGGCACCTGAGTCAAGTGGAGGTGTCAAGCTGCAGCTGGATTTATGAGTCTGTAGTTCAGGGGAGAGGTCTGAGCTGGATACAGAGGTTTGGGTGTCACAGGAATAAGAATGATACTGAGAGCCAGGAGGAAAGGTGAGCTCCTGAAATGTGAAGAAGAGGGAGTAGGGAGGGCCCGGCTAAGGAGACAAGACTCAGCTGGGGTGGGGAAGGGGGTGGGAAGAAAGGCACGGGGCTTTCCAGAGGCCAAAGGAGACGGTACAAGGAGTGAGGAGCTACGAGGAGTGAAGAGAGGGCACGCCGTGGGGCAAGGAAGGTGGTGAAGGAACATTTGTTGTGTTTCTAAAGCCACGATTCAGGCTGTTGGTAAACCCAGGTAGGGCAGGGACTATAGCATGGGCTCCGAAACTTGGGGGACAATCACTCCTGTAACTGAAATTTAGCATTTCCTTCCATTATGAATGGAGGCAACAGACCACAGGGGTATTGGCAATGCCTGACTTTTTCACCAGTAGGAATCCCAAATGTGTTTGTATCATGTTGTCGTTAGAGAGGTATCCCCTAGGGTCATGTCCACTAATCACTACTTCCCGCTCTAGGTTAACATTGAATGCATTAACAACATGTATTATAAGCCACACTTTTTTTCTTTTAGCTCCACAAAGTGAAATATAAGGAATACATTCTGACAAGACAGAGATGGTAGTAAACAATTTGAAATGTTATAATTGACGGGTAAATCATTATGCACTAGCCCACAGAACAGCAGAATCCAAAAAGCAGACATTCGGACATACAAGGAAAAATGGACAGGTTTGCAATGAGAGTGAGGAATGTTAAAACTCTTCATTAGCTACCTGTGTTAGATTCAGTAGTCAAAAAATAACTAAGGGCCTAAATAACGTAACTAGAACAACAGAATGAATAGAACTATCTTTACTCCCTACAAAGAATACACTGATTTCCATAGGCAGTTTTAAAAGATCTTTTGATAATACATTTCAGTGTAATTAGTTTCCTTTGTGATCCTTCTGAGAGGGCCTAAGATGGGGGCCCTGTAGTATATGCTGGTGAGTCGGGAAGGACAGATGCAAGAGGCCCAGTGGACAAGCCAGGTGCCTGATGGGTTGTGGGCTGGAGAGAAAGGAATGCAGAATCAATGGCCTGAGCTGCTGTCCCCAAGACCGGAGGCAGGCATCAGGCATTGGGTCACACAGAGAGAGGATGAGATGCTCTGGGGATCCAACAGGAGCAATGGGCCAGGCTCACATCTTGACGTCCACACTCTCACCTATTTTTAAGACAGACCAGGGAGAGCAACTTGTTAACAAAGTTAAGTTTGGCAGGTGTCTCCATCAGGGTTCTCTTTCTTTAAATCAATTTTGTTGAAGTGGACAGGGTAGAACAGCTCCATAGGGCTGCCAGGGAGCAGCTGGTGGATTTGAACTGGCAGCCTTAGCAGCCAAATGATTAACCACTGGCACCACCAGGGCTCTTAATTTACATACACCAAATGTATCCATGGTACAATTCCAGTATTGATTTGTACAATTCAATGAGCTACAACAGTGGACAGTCCTGGGTAACCACCACCTCAGTCAAAATACGGAACGTTTCCTTCACCCCGCAAAAGGCAGGATTCTTTTTACTCCATCTTGGCTGGGTTTCTGACAGCAAACCCCTCCCCAAGTCGGTAACACAGCTGGAGCCTGCCTGTTGCCGCCCACCCCTAGAGAATAGGAAAAGCCCCTCACTTTCATCGTTGTATAGAGACGCCTCACGTGGGAATGGGGGCGCGCCTCCCCAGGCCTGTGGCATCTGGGCGGTACCTGCGGGCGCCAGCTGTCGGCTGTCACTGTCTCATTTTTCCAGTTCCGTGATCCCGAGTACGGGGAATGGTTTGGCTACCTGAACCGAGAGGGGAAGGTCGCCCTCACCATTAAGGGAGGTCCTTTTAAAGGTGAGTGGGAGGGAGGTCAGAGGTGCTGGGTGCGGGGCCGCAGGGGCTAGGGGTCGCAGAGGCTGGCGCCCTCGCTCTCTCAAGCCCGCTGGCCGACTCTCCCTGCAGGCTGCTTCCACGTGCCGCGGTGTCTGGCCATGTGCGAGGAGATGCTGGACGCCCTGCTGAGCCGCGGTGACCCGGCCGATGTGCCCGTCCGCCTAGGCGCGGAATAAAGCTAAGCTTGCTGTACGTGTGCGTGCACGCGCGTCCGTGGGCCCGCGAGAGGGGGGCGGCCCGGTGGTCACCTGCTCGCCACCATTGGCCCGCCCGGCGCGTTGGGCCGCTCCACGCATTGGTCTTCCTCGCGCGCTGGTCCGCCCCGAGCCCCGAACCGCCCGCTCATTGGCCAACCCTGCGCCTTGGCCCGTCTCCCGCTGGACTGCCCCGCGCATTGCCTCGCTTCGCGCCCTGGACCGCCCTGCACCCTGGTCCGCCCCGAGCACTGGCCAGCCCCGCGCATTGGCCGAGCGGCCAGGAGGGCGGGTCCGGCGGCAGTGCACTTCCGGCCGGTGGCCGAGCCCGGGGCGCACCGCCCCTTCCGCCGTCGTCCCCGTGGGCCCGTCCCCAGCCCCGCCCGGTCGCACCGGTGGCACTCACCACCCGCTCGGACTCGGGACCCCCCGCCGCCGTCATGAACATCCGCAATGCGAGGGTGAGGGGCCGCGGGCGGGGGCGTCCGTCGGCGTCGCGTGGGGGGCGGGGGCCGCGTGCGCATGCTCCTAAGGGCCCCGGCCGCCTGCGCCCCTGGCCCCGGGCAGGCCCCCCGCCGCGCGCCGCAGCCGACGGGAGCTAGGACCCTGCCCTGCGCCAGGCGAGGAAGCCGGCAGGACTGGGCTGGCCCCACCGGCGAGTCCCAGGCCTGTGCGGCCGCTGGCAAGCCCTTTGCTTTGCGCCTTGCCGGGGTCCCAGTGAGGCGGTCTCCCGGAGCCTCCTGGCGCTCACGGTCGTTTCTGGAACGCACGACTTCTGAAGGCCGGTTGTGAGCCAGGCCTTGTGCCGAGACCGACGTTCGCAGGGCCTGGGGTGGGGCGGGGGGAGGGGTGAGTGGACATCGCCCTCTGAAGCGCCGAGGCAGCCTGAGTCACCTTCACCCCTGGGCTGCCCCTGCCTCTCCCGCAGCCCGAGGACCTAATGAACATGCAGCACTGCAACCTTCTCTGCCTGCCCGAGAACTACCAGATGAAGTATTATTTTTACCACGGGCTCTCCTGGCCCCAGGTGCACAGCTTTGGCCTTTTGGGGCGGGGAAAGCCAATCTGTGGCAGCTTTGGAGGAGTGGACAAGGGGGCCGGCTGGTCGGGGAAGCCCAGAGTATTTTCAGATAGCGGACAGGGGCAAAGGGAGAAGGCAGTCCCTGGAAGACCAGGTTGGCGGGGCGGGGGGGGGGGGGGCGGACTCCCACCTTTCTCTCGACTCGTCTTCCGGGTTGAGGACAGGGCATGCTGTGGAGTGGGCAAACCAACAGCCTGGCCTGGAAGTCAGGAGGCGCCATTTGCCGTCACTGAACTTGGCCTGGTTAGACTAGGTCTCCTCTGAGGGCTTTTCTAGTTCTGCCTTGAAGTTGTTTTCTGATTTGTTTTTCCTTCCTGTGCCCAGCTCTCTTATATCGCGGAGGATGAGAATGGGAAGATTGTGGGGTATGTCCTGGCCAAAATGTGAGTCTCCAAGGAGGGAGAGGGAAGCTGGGAACTGGGCAGGGGACTCTCAGGGGCATGGACACTGTACATTTTTGGTGGGGCTGTCTGTGCTTTTTAAAAACGGTAGATTTTAGAGTTTTTGGGTTATAGAGAGATTATGGGGAAAGTGCAGTTTCTATGCACTGTCTCTCTTTGCTCACGTGGTAGAGGTCTTCTGTTCTACCATGCTACTTTTGCTATAAATGATCCAATTTTGCTGCACCATTATCGACTGAAGTTCATACTTTACATCAGGGTTTACTCTTTGTATTGTGAACCCCTACCGGTTTTGGAAGATACATACTGGTAAAGTCACGTGTCCACCTTTACGGTACCGTATAAAATAATTTTGTTACCTTAAAAATGTTCTGTGCTCCACGTATTCTTCCCTCACCACCTCCTCCTAAACTCCTGCCAATCACCGATATTTTTATCGTCTCTATAGTTGGAGTCACACAGGATGTAGCCTTTTCAGACTGGCTTCTTTCACTTAGCAATATGCACGTGAGCATTTTCTTTTATAGTTAAAGACTCTTCCACTGTATTCCATTGACACTGCACGTTCTGGTGGTTGCTTCATAAGATTTTGAGGCAGTAAGCTGGGTGCAGGATCGGCTGCTCTGACAGGAAAGGTTCCCTGCGCTCCTCCCCCAGGTGCCCTGTGGGATTGGTGTTTGTCACAGCCTCCTTCCTGATCTCTCACCTTTCTCCGCACTCTAGGGAAGAAGACCCAGATGATGTACCCCATGGACACATCACATCGTTGGTGCGTAGATCCACCTCCAGGCTCTGGCGGGCTGGAAGGAGGGTTAGCTGAGGCAGTTCTTGAGCCACTGCCCCCTGCCAACTCCTCTCCCACCAGGCTGTGAAGCGTTCACATCGACGTCTTGGCCTGGCACAGAAGCTGATGGACCAGGCTTCCCGAGCTATGATCGAGAACTTCAACGCCAAATATGTCTCACTGCATGTCAGGAAGAGGTGGAAGCCGGGGCTGGGGGGAGGGGGAAAGGGAGGAAGAGACCAACCTGACAGGAGTCCTGGGGTGCCCTGGCTTTTGGAGAAAATAGGGGAAGTGGGGTCGTTGGGAAGATGGTAGGGGGAAGGGCAGGACCCAAACATGCTAGCCTCTCCCTGGCCAAGTCTGTGCAGCTCAGCAGTGCCTTATTTCCCTGCAGTAACCGGGCTGCCCTGCACCTCTATTCCAACACCCTCAACTTTCAGTAAGTAAATCTAGACTCTTCTAAGGGGCTGGGGCTGGTCCCTCTGGAGGGCTGCAGTGGACTAAGCTGCCCTCCAGCAAGCAGGGCGGGGCAGGTGGAGGTATAACCTGGAGTCTGTTGAGATGGGGAGGAGGACATGGACCCTGATGCATTCAGGGTGCCTCCTCCACCGTCAGTGACCATTGCTCTTTGACATCTGCTCACTGTGCTGTGATTGCAGGAGGAGGTGTCCGTGTGTCTTGCTGAGTGGTGGAGCAGTCACTTGGTGCTCCTGGGGTTAGGACAGTGTTGGGAAGAGCTTTCTGGTGAAAGCTTGAGAGCAAAGAGATGAGGGCCTAGTGCACGAGCAGAGGCTGAGGAGAAGGACTGAAAGTGGCCAGACTCCTAGAAGCTTCTAAGTGAGACCAGGAGAAAGGAATGCAGTGCTCTGGAAACCTAAGAATGTGCACCAGGGAAGGGCCATTAGGAAGAGCAGTGTAGGGATCTAGAACCCTGACATCCTAGCAGATGAGGGCAGGATGGCTCAGGGAAGTGGGAGTCCCCGTGTGCCCAGTTCTCAAAGGGAATCTGGCAGGGAGCTGGCTGCACCCAGTCCACAGTAGCGAAAGCCACTTGAAAGTGAGGCTTCCCCCCAGGATAGTGCTTAGCTTCAGTTTGGTGGGGGAGGAAGAGGAGAGCTAATGTGGAAAGTGGTGGTCTCCAGGACTGGACATTTAAGGAGGAGTCTCTGCCCTAGGTAAGGATGCCTCTGGTGGCAGCTGCTTCATAGGCCAAAGCGACAGGCTCAGTTCCCCTTCTAGAACCAGGCTGCCTGAGTCTGCAGCAGCCCCTTTTTGCTTGCTTTTGATGGCCAGGACAGGGGCCAGCCATGTGTATTTGGTAGCAGGGAAGATCAATTCCTTGGCTCCAGCATCCCAAAAGCCACAGTGACAGGCCTTTGGTGGCCCTGTTAGTAACGCCGAGTGGTCACAGGGCCTGTGGGGGAGAAGGCTCTGGGTATGGCATTCTGCCTCCTGTTTGGCTCTGTTGGAAAGGGCCACGGGAAGGCCATGGTACGAATGGTGCTTCTGGAAATCAGGCTCTTTGGGCTGGGTTTGCTGTCTTCGGGGGAAGAAATGACACCCTGTCTCACTCGCGTGTGGTGCTAGAAAGCTGAGTAGCAGCAGCTCCCAGAGTTGGCCTTGTTCTCCACCCCGTCCCAGGATCAGTGAAGTGGAACCCAAATACTACGCAGATGGGGAAGACGCTTATGCCATGAAGCGGGATCTCACTCAGATGGCAGATGAGGTAAGAGTCCTGCCAAGCCCAGGCAGCAGTTCCCGCAGACGAAGACAGGAAGGCAGGTAGGGGAAGCCTTGCTGGAGGGGACAGTGAAGGTAAACAGTGGCCGGAAGGTGAGACTGACTTTGGATGGCAGCTCTTGCTGCCACGTTGCTGGGAGTCGTAGGCCGTCTTGACCTCGGTTACCCAAGCTGTAAAGTGGGGAGATGGGACTTGGCTGAGTTTGGAAAGAGCCCATCCAGCCAAGATGGTCTGTTAAAAAGCTTGTGTGTGCCCTGAGACGTGACGTGGGAGGAGTGGGGCCGAATGGCGGTTGGGCATGCTGAGAGCTGTGGCCCAGGGATGGCCATGGCCTGTCTCCAGGCTTGGGGTTAAGACAGAACAGGGCTGAGGAAATACACAGTTGGGTCCTGACCAGGGCTGTACAAGGGTATAGCTCTCCTTGTGGGCAAGGGCTGATCATCCCCATTTTACAGGTAAGAAAACAGGCCCAGAGAGGGGCAGGGCCTTGAAGAAGTTAGTAGCAGAGTTACGACTCAGCCTAGGCTTCCCAACTTAGTCCTGTGTCCCCTGTCCCCAAGGGGACGAGGGTTGCCCAAGCCTTGTCAACTACCTGTCGTTGGTTCCCAAAAGCTCTGGAGACTTAGGCCCCTGTCTCTTTCCTCCTCCTTCTCCCTGGGATTCTGGTGGCAGCTGAGGCGGCAGCTGGAGCTGAAGGAGAAGGGCAGGCACGTGGTACTGGGGCCCATCGAGAACAAGGTGGAGGCTAAAGGCAATTCACTTCCAAACTCGGGCGAGGCCTGCCGGGAGGAGAAGGGCCTGGCTGCTGAGGATAGTGGTGGTGACAGCAAGGACCTCAGTGAGGTCAGTGAGACCACGGAGAGCACCGATGTCAAGGACAGCTCAGAGGCCTCTGACTCGGCCTCCTAGAGCCTGCCGCAGCACTTCTCCCTGCCCACTGTGCCTCCGCTCACCCTGGCCTGCCCTAGCCCAGCCCCACCTGAGTAGGTTTCCCAATAAAGCTCACCCTGTGGCCTTGGGTAATCTGTGTGTGTGTGCACATTTGAGTGGGCAAGCCTTTCTTCCGCCCTTCTGTGTCTGCGTGGACATGAACCGGACAGTCTTTTGGCCCAGACCATCCTGCCAAGTCCAAGTAGAAGGGAAGAGTCTTTCCAGGGCTTCGGTGGTGGGCTCCCAGTGGCTTGCGCTTCTGCCCTGTTGGATGGCCTTTAGACCCAGAGGAGGAAGACTGGAGTTCTGGGAGAGATCCTTTCCAGCCCAGACTGCCTTGGTGGGCCTCAGCATCCTCATGAGTATTTCAGGGTTGAACTGGATGACACTAGTTCCCGGACTGACTGTTCTGAGGGGCAGGCCTGGGCCAGCCAGCACAAAGGTGTTTCTGCTACCCCTGGTCTCCTTTCTGGCCTCCGCTTGGGCCCTTACAGTGAGCGTCGGTATTGCCCAGGGTCCCACCTTCAGCCTATGCTCTCTGCTGCCAGCTCTCCAGTTCACAGCTCCGAGACGCTTATGTCTAACTGCTCATCTGCAGATAACTACAGATGTCCTATCTGGGTAACGGCCCAGCCATCTGCCAGGTTGCCCAGGCTTTGTCAACTACCCATCCTTGACTTCTCCCTCTCTTGTCTCGTCGAAACGGTCACCAAGTCCTGCATGTCCCACTACTGTAATACCTCTTGACCGTACTCATTAAAAAAAAAAAAAAAAGGACTCGTTTTTAGTAGTTTTAGACTTACAGAATCCTGAACAGATAGTACGTAAAAAGTTCCATCTCCTCCACCCCTCATCCCCACGGTTGCCCAGCTGTTATCTTGCATTCGTGTGGTGTACTTGTTATAATCGATGAACCCTTTGAAACATTACTAGCCACAGTCTACGGTTGACACCAGGGGTCACTCGGTGTGCTGCGTAATGACGTGTCCACCGCTCTCAGGGGCTCACCCTAACTCTGGTGCTGCGCCTTTTGTCCCTGCCCTTCCCTCGGCCTGAAACGCCATGATCTGCTGTGCCAGGTGCCTGTGCGGGGCGCTGCTTGGGCCCGCCCACCTCCCAGGGCAGGCAGGCTTTCGCGCTGAGTGATTCCGCTCTGCGCCGCTGGTGCTCCGGCTGGCGCGGGCCATGCGAGGCGAGGCGAGGCGGCTGGGGAAGCGCTGCAGAGCCGGGAGGAGGGCCGGAAGGGTGCGTCTGCACAGCCTCCCGTTCGTCAGCCTGCCGGCTCGGCAGGAGCTGTGCTCCGATTGGCTCAAGGCTCCAGCTACGGTCCCTTCCTGTTCGCAAGCCGCGGCGCCCTTCGTTCCCAGGCTCCGGTTGGCCCCCTGCGGCGGGGGGCGGGCTCTGCGCGGCCCTGCGCGGTGGAGCAGCGCTACTGCGCAAGAGCCTGCGGTGGCTCGGTGGTCGGGCTGCGCCGTCTTCCTTCCCCTCCTGGCCGGCCCGCCCTCCTGCCCTCGGCGCCTGCGTCCTAGACTGGCCCATCAGACGCTCAGCTTCCCCTCCGCTCACATGCAAATGCTACTTGAACGGCGGTTGGGTTTCCTGGGCAGAGGGGAAGGGGAAGCCGCAGGCCCGCCTGGCCCTTGGGGCCCAGCGCTTCCCCACCTCTACAGCCCTGGCCTCCGAAACGTTGGGGTTGGGACGCTGTTTGTGGCCAGGCGGCTGGGGACGGGCCCCCGGGCCTCTTTTCCAGGGATGAACATGTACCCGCCGACTTGCCGCCTTGACCCCCGAAGCCCCTTTGTACACGTCTCTTCTCAAGGAAAGCTGACTTGTAGGAAAATAAGAGCGCCTCACTGCCCGATTCAGACTCTCATATACTTTCTCTCCGGAAGGCTGTGACAGCTGTCCCAGTGACCCGCAGAGCTCCTTCCCTACACGCAGCAGACCTGACCAATGAGCCTCTCCTCCCCAGAACCTCCTCAGAACTCCACAGTTCAGACAGGTCCACAGTTCTGGTTCTTGTCTTTGCAGGGTTATGGGATTGGGATCCTCGGAAGGGCATCGGTGGAGCTAGGGAGGGAGCCAGCAGTGGGACCAGGTTTCATGCAAGGCCATAAATGCTACTAAGGGACTGAGAAAAGGACTGAGGAGGGCATTTCAAAGCAGGGCTCAGTCCACTTCGGGAGATGTTTCTGTGGGCTGATACCCTGTTCCTGGCTCTGCCAGGTGGATGAGGTCCAAACACAGCTCAGATGGAAGGGGAAACGGCAGGGAGTAATGGGGTTAGCTGATGAGGTGCATGGGTCCCTGGTCCCCTTTGGCTTGATGGCAATGAGACATGTAGGTCACCCTCCTGACACAGGTGCAGGTTTAGGTGTGGGTGTGCCTGTCTGCCCTGTGGGAAGGGCGGGAAGCTTGCCTGTCTTGCTGAAAGACTGCCTTGAAGCCCCAGGCCCTGTGGACACGTGGCAACTTAGAGAAGGGTCTTGATACTGAGAGTGGGGGCATGTTTTCCCCTTCAGAGCAAGAGAATTGCTTATATTTGCAAGGCGGGAAGTACTTGCCCCAGCCCCTCTCTAACCCCTCTCCCCCAGCCCGGCTTGTGCTACCCACATTTGTCAGTGGCCTAACTGACTTCCAGGTCCAAAGTGCTGGGACTCCTGCCACCAGTGCCTGCAGGCCTGCATTCAGGGGCAGAAGCCTGGGGCCTAACTACCTCTGCTTCCCTCCCACCATCTATATCCCCAGGATTCTCCTCCCAGCAAACTGGAGACAGTTGTCTAGTCTGCTTGTCATTCGCCATCTGCATCCTGCCTTCCCAATTGAATGGAGAAAAGCTGTTGTCCTGTGGTTTCGAGGTGGTGGAAAGGGGTGGAGGGAAACCCCAGCACCCCTGGATGAGGGGGAACCCAAGGCTTGCTCCCTTAAGGCCTGGCTCTGAGGGGGCAGGAGGAAGGCTGCCCCCTATCCCCAGGCTCAAGATGGAGCAGGTGCAAAGTGCAGGGAGAGGAGGCAGAAGAGCCACTTCCGCCAGCAGGAAGTGGTAACCACCTATGGAGAAATGAGGCTCCTTCCTCCCTTCGGGTCGAGCAGATGGGGAACCTCAGGCCAAGGCCAACCTCTTCCTGCCCTGAAGGCGCATGAAGGGAACTTGGGCCCAAGGTGCTGTTCTTGGTGGCCGACATCCCTCCACCCTGAAAACTTTCCAACTCGGCTGGCTCTCAGGCTCCTGGGGCTCATCTCTCAGAGGCAGTGACTTGGGAAAGGGGGAAGGGGGAGCCCATTGGATGTCCTGGGGCCGGGGAAAGCAGGCGACACAGGGGGAGCCAGGGCCAGAGTAGCTATGGGGTCACTGCCCATTGGCAGTGAGGGCCCGGGGGGCCCTGAGGTGGAGGATGCAGAGTGGGGAGGAGGTGGAGGAGGGGGACAGCAGCGAGGGGTGCCAGTCTGCTGGACACCTTGGGGCTCCCACGGCTGCCCCGGGTACTGAGCGCAAGCCAGCCCAGATGGGGGCCCAGCACGGAGGGAGGGGGAAGGCCAGGCCTGGGCCAGGAGCCCCTGGGCCGGGCAGTGCCGGGCGGGGGCGCCGGGGGCGGGGCCGGGCCGGCGGGGGCGGGGCCGGGGCGGGGCCGACGTGCAGAGCCGTCCGCGACACCGCCCTAGGTCCCGGCGCCGCCGCGGTGAGCGCGTGGGAGCAGCTGGGCTCGACGGCGCGGCCATGGCCGCGCACGGGAAGCTGCGCAGGGAGCGGGGACCGCAGGCAGAGTATGAGACGCAAGTCAAAGGTGAGAGGCACCGGGCACTGCCGGCCCTTCCCCGCGGAGGCCTCGAGGTCGTGGGGGCGCCCTAGCCCCCGGGGAGGCCCCCAGCTGCTGGCCCGGCTGGCGCGGGGCTGGGGAGGTCCTGCAGCCCTCGGGCCTGCGATCTCCGGAGTGGGGAGGGAGAGGAGCCCCAGCTCTTGCTGGCTTCTCTGCCCCCCTTTGGCCGGAAGTCTCCTTAGATCCCCGAAGGGGGGACTGCCCACTGTCCCCTCTTCCTTCCTTCCGTTCTTTGGTCTCTCTGCCCTCCTCGGCTCTCTCTGCACCTAATGGAGGAGCAGCGGAGATCCTGGCGGCCAGAGGGAAGGCGGGATAGGTGTTCCCAGGTGCCACTCAGAAAGTGGGGGATACCAGCCAGAATGAAAGCTACTACCATGATCCTGGTGGGGTGGGGGCGGTGAGGGAGTAAGGTACAAGCAGGTTGGTAGTTTGAGATTGTTCTGCCCTGAGATCAGCCTGACTCCACTCCCCGGGCCACGCCTTTCCCTCCCTTTAGCACTGAGGGGGCTCAGAGATGAGGGCCTCTGCGGCTGGATCCGGCCCACTGAGGGCCTCTTAACTTGAGAGAGTCAACAGGGCCCACTTTGCAGCCTTCTGACATTAGACCTCTGTGTTCCGATAAACACTCCCATGCAAACTGCATGCAAACCAGCTCGAAAAATTCCTAGTCAACAGCTTCTGCTGGCCTTATTCAGGGCGTGGTAACTCTTTCAAAGGAAAGAAGGTGGCACCCAGCACCAGCATTTTGGGAACCTAAAGTTCCCCAGTGCCTTCAGATGTGTGATCTCACATCACTCTTGCCGCGACCCTAAGAGGTAGGCACTCTTGGTCGCTGTTTTGCCAGCTACAGAAACTGAAGCTCTGAGGGGCGCAGTGACTTCCCATGGTCACACAACTGCTTTACTTCGGGTCCAGGCCTGTTTTCCCTTGCAACAGTAGAATGAAATGACCCTTGAGGGTCCTTCTGACCCAGAGGTGTAGGTTCCATTGTAATTATTCAGTGCAGGTAATTTGCACACAAAGATACCAGTGTCCTGTCTCAGAGAGGCAGCTTGAGGTGACTTTACCCAGGACAAGCCAGCTCCCAGGCCTCACTTTCATCACTTCTCAGATGAAGATACTGCTTTCCAAAACTGTCATGAGGGATACAGAAGTAGGATACTGGGGTTGAGCAAGACAGCCTCTAAGATGTTCCTTGCCTGCTGTGGGTTGCCAACAATTTTAGCCTCCATTCCTCATCCCACCCTCAAAAAACAAACAAAAACCAACTTCCTACCATGCTAGAAACACAGGGTCACTGTCTTGATGGCCCACTTCCGAAAGGCCTGCCCAGCAGGACTTTTGGAGGCCATCTTCTCTTCTGCTTCACTTGTCAGCAGAAGTGAGACCGTTGTGCCTTGCTCACAGGAAGTGTCAGTGGGGCCCGAGGCCCAACTATGAATTCAAGCATATGTGGACCCCATCCCTCCATTTGACAAATGTTTTGTATTCGCCTCTTCTGTCCCAGGCCCTGAGACTATACTGGTGACAAGAGAGAACGAGTCCCCGCTCTCTGACGGCTCTAGTCTGGTGGGGAGACAGAGTAAACAGGCCACAATGATAATAACCACTACAGAGGGAAAGCGTGGGGTATCAAGAAGGGGATGGGAAGAGGGCCAGACCTAAGTTGCGGGGAGGCCCAGGGAGGTTCCCTGCCGAATTCGTGTCAGTGCTGAGATCTGAGAGCCAGTTTCGGACGAAGGGCTCCACAGCAGCTCTGCTAGGGGCGCCAGCTCGCTGGCTGCCAATAGGGGCGCACGGCTGCATCTCAGATTCGGGCTGTAATTCACAAGCTCGGCTCATAATTGACACCAGGCAGTGCACATGTCTGATGCAGAATGAGACCTGGCTTAGGGGAGGCTTTCCAACTGGTTTTGTTCAAGTTCAAGCCCCTGCTGAGAATTTGCATTAGGTGAAAGTTTACAGAGCAACTTAGTTTGCCATTCAATACTTCCTAAGGAAAGTGTTCCATAACGTGGGTTTCATTCCCTGCAATGTGTCAGCACTCTCCCGGTTTCCACCCTAGTCTCCCCATTTCCTTTTGTCCTGATTTTCTCTACCTTCCTGCCTTCTCATCTTTGCCTTTGGGCAAATGTCTCCCTTTTGATTGGGTGTTGTTTATTTTATGGGCCTGTCTATGATTTGGCTTAAAGGTTGTCTCCAGGAATGGCCTCAGTTCCAGTTCAGAAGGGTGTCTTAGCGCCGTAGTCTCGGGGATTCCTCCAGTCTCTGTCACACCAGTAAGTCTGGTCTTCTTTGTGAATTTGATTTTTTTGTTCTGCAGTTTTTCTCCTGCTCTGTCTGGTATTCTCTGTTGTGATCCCAGTCAGAGCAGCTGGTTGGTAGTGGTAGCCGGGCACCATCTAGTTCTTCTAGTCTCGGGGCCGTGTAGGCTGTGGTTCATGTGGTCCATTAGTCCTTTGGACAGATTGCTCCCTTGAGTCTTTGGTTTTCTTCACTCTCCTTTGCTCTGGATGGTGAGAGACCAATAAATGTATCTTAGATGGCTGCTCGCAAGCTTTTAAGACCCCAGATGCTACTCATCAAAGTAGGATGCAAAACTTGATCTTTATGAACTATGTTGTGCCAATTGACGTAGACGACCCCCAAGTTGAGGGTCCTTTGCCTTCAAGTTTAGGAACTTCATCCTGTGAGGTGTTTGTTTATGTCCAAGATGTTGCCCTGACTGTGGCCCTTGTGTGCTCTCTTGTCTGTATTAATACAGAATATAAGCAGCACTTACAGTTATGTACATAGAAATATCCACCACCAAACCTATATCTGCAGGTGGGTGTGCTCCCTTACACCCTCGCCCACCTCTTGGCATACCTGTCTGCCTGTGCATCCATTTGTAAATTAGTATTTGTTAATACTATCGCTGCAGGACTGTCTACGGTAGAGTAATTACCGTTGTCCTTTGTTCTTACGTTCCTCTCAGTGACCTCCCATGCCTTAGTCCTATTTTGCTGACTTCCCCCACGTAGTGTATTGCCTTTCTCATCACTGATGTTAACACGTGTCTTCTACCTATTTGGTAATTTTCCTTCCGTCCCCCTCCTGTCCCTCGTAAGCATCAAAGTTTTTTTTTTTTTCCTGTGTGTAAAGCTTTTCTTGTTTCTTTGTAAGTCCAACACTCATTCCTGATAAAAAAACTCTCAGCAAAATCGGGTTAAAAGAGAAAACCCTCAACATAATAAAGGGCATTTATACAAAACCAACAACAAACAATATTCTCAATGGGGAGAAACCGAAAGCATTCCCCTTGAGAATGGAAACGAGACAAGGATGCCCTTTATCACCACTCTTATTCAACATCGTATTGGAAGTCCTAGCGAGAGCAATAAGGCAAGGAAAGGAAATAAAGGGCATCCAAATTGGTAAGGAAGAAGTAAAACTATCCCTATTAGCAGATGACATGATCCTATACATAGAGAACCCCAAAGATTCCGCGAGAAAGCTGCTGGAACCAATAGAAGGATTCTGCAAAGTAGCAGGATACAAGATCAACCTACAAAAATCAGCTGGATTCCTATACATCAAGAAAGAGAATTTCGAAAAGGAAATCAGGAAAACAACACCATTTACAATGTTGTTGTTAGCTGCCGTCGAGTCAGTTCCAACTCATAGTAACCATATGTACAACAGAACGAAATACCGCCTGGTCCTGCACCGTCCTTAGATTAGAATTGTTGTTATGCTCCAGCCCATTGTTGCAGCCACTGTGTCAATCCATCTTGTTGAAGGTCTTTCTCTTTTTCACTGTCCCTTTACTCTACCAAGCATGATGTCCTCCAGGGACTGATCCCTCCTGAAAACAGGTCCAAAATATGTGAGGCATGTCTATCAGTTTGTCATACTGTGCGGGCTTGCATGTTGTTGTGATGCTGGAAGTTATGCCACCAGTATCCAAATACCAGCAGGGTCACCCATAGTGGACGGGTTTCAGCTGAGCTTCCAGACTAAGACTAGGAAGGAGGACCTGGCAGTCTACTTCTGAAAAAAAAATTGTCCAGCAAAAACCTTAAGACCGGCAGTGGAACTGTTTACAATAGCCCCTCAAAAGATAAAATACTTAAGGATAAATCTAACCAGGGATGTAAGAGACCTATACAATGAAAACTACAAAACACTACCATAGGAAACCAAAAGAAACCTACATAAATGGAAAAACATACCATGCTCATGGATAGGAAAACTCATCATTGTGAAAATGTCAATACTGCCCAAAGTGAATCTACAAATATACTGCAATCCTGATCCAAATTCCAACATTATTCTTTAACAGGGTGGAAAAACAAATAACTGACTTTACGTGGAAAGGAAAGAAACCCTGGATAAGTAAAGCATTATTGAAAAAGAAGAACAAAATAGAAGGCCTCACTCTACCTGACCTCAGAACCTGCTGTACAGCCACGGTAGTCAGGAAGCCTGGTACTAGTACAACGACAGACACATAGACCGATGGAAAAGGGTTGAGAACCCCGACATAAATCTATCCACCTATGGACACCTGATCTTCGACAAAGGGCCAAAGTCCATTAAATGGGGGAAAAGACAGTGATTTTAACAAATGGTGCTGGCAAAACTGGATGTCCATTTGTAACAAAAAATGGAACAGGACCCCACAACTCAGACCAGACACAAAAACTAACTCAAAATGGATCGAGGACCTGAATATAGAACCTAAAACTGTAAAGATCATGGAAGAAAAAAGTCAATGCTAGAGGACCTAATATATGGCACAAATAGAATACCAAACATAATTAAAAATGCACAAATAAAAAAAAACAAATAGCAGAAGATAAATTAGAAAAGTGGGACCTCCTCAAGTTAAACACTTACGCTTATCAAAAACAAACAAACAAAAAAACCCATTGCCACCGAGTTGATTCCGACTCGTAGCAACCCTATAGGACAGAGTAGAAGTGCCGCATAGGTTTCCTAAGCAGCAGCTGGTGGATTTGAACTGCTGAAAGATTTCTCCAAAAGAGTAAAAAGAGAACCTACAGACCAGGGAAAAAAATTTAGCTACAACATATCTGACAAGGGTCTAATCTCTAAAATTTATAGAAAAGTTCAACACCTCAACCACAAAAAAGACAAACAATCCAATTAAAAAATGGGCAAAGGATATGAATGGGCACTTCACCAAACAGGACATTCAGTCAGCTAGCAAACACATTAGGAAATGCTCATGATCATTAGCCGTTACCAAAAAACAAACAGACAAACCCGTTGCCATGGAGTTGATTCCTACTCATAATGACCCTATAGGACAGAGTAGAACTTCCCCATGGGGTTTCCAAGGAGCGGCTGGTGGATTCAAACTGCCGACCTTTTGGTTGGCAGCTGTAGCTCTCAACCACTGCACCACAGAGGTGCAAATCAAAGCTACAATAAGATACCATCTTACCCCGACATTACTGGCACTAATAACAAAAAACAGAAAATAACGAATGCTGGAGAGGTTGTGGGGAGATTGGAACTCTTATACACTGCTGCTGGGAATGTAGAATGGTACAACCACTATGAAAAATGGTAAGGTGCTTCCTTAGAAAGCTAGAAATATGTCCCAGCAATCCCACTCCTCGGAATATGTCATAGAGAACTAACAGCCATCACACAAATAGGCATACGCACACTCTTGTTCATCGCAGCATTAGTCACAATACCAAAAAGAAGATATCCAGGTACCTGAGGAAATGCTCATGATCATTAGCCATTAGAGAAATGCAAATCAAAACTACAATGAGATTCCATCTCACTCCATCAAGGCTAGCATTAATCCAAAAAACACAAAATAATAAATGTTGGAGAGGCTGTAGAGAGAAAGGAACACTTATACACTGCTGGTGGGAATGTAAAATGGTACAACCACTTGGTGGGAATGTAAAATGGTACAACCACTTTGTGGAAATTGATTTGGCGCTTCCTTAAAAAGCTAGAAATAGAACTACCATACGATCTAGCAATTCTACTCCTTGGAATATATCCTAGAGAAATAAGAGCCTTTACACAAACAGATATATGCACGCCCATGTTTATTGCAGCACTGTTTACAATAGCAAAAACATGGAAGCAATAAAGGTGCCCATCAACAGATGAAAGGATTAACAAACTGTGGTACGTACACACAATGGAGTACTATGCAACGATAAAGAATAATGACGATTCCTCAAAACATCTCCCAACACAGATGAATTTGGAGGACATTATGCTGAGTGAGATAAGCCAATCACAAAAGGAGACTGCATTTCTAACAAGTTCCTTGGTGAAGCTAATGCTTCTGGTGTTAGGGATCAGTGCTGAGAACCACTAATAGAGCAGTGATTCTCAAAATTTGTTATACACAAGAATCATCTGGGGATCTTGTTAAAATGTAGATTCTAGTTCAGTATATCTTGGGCAGAAATGCAAATTCTCAGCAGGGGTTTGAACCGGCACAAACCGGTTCAGAGCCCTGGGTTAAGGTAGCCTTTAGCTACTGGCACCAAAAAAAAAAAAAAAGCATACACTAATTGTTTTGTCTGCCAGTCCGTTCAGCACTGTTCACTGTAATTGGTCCCCAGGGAGCATATGCCTTGGTGGGGGCAAGGCCAGCAGTGGACAGAAGGTGTGGAGAGTTGGGGTCATTTCTAGGTGGGCGAGGCCCTTCTCAGGCCATTCTTGGAACGAAATGAAATTTGCTTTTAGCCAAAAATGTTAACCCTGATTCCGTTAAGATTCTTCTGATTTCAAGTGACATGAAGCCCATTCCAACTGGCTCAAGCCTCGCCCCACTGGCCGGAGAAGGGCTTTTTCCATCGCGGTCACTTGGCATCCTTGGTTCTGGCCTGCTCTGCATGTGTGTCACTGGAAGGGAGTCCCCACCGCAATTACCCAGCTTGACCCCCTCGGTCGGAGGAGGGAATGAGAGTGCTTCTTTCCCAGTGGTTCCAGGAGGAGGATTAGGATTGCAGGCCCGGGAGCCAGTCCCTGAGGCGGGTGGGGGTTAGGCTGGAGGCCAGGTCTGAGGTGCATGGAGTCAGGGAGAGAGGCCAATTGTCCCCAATCCTGTGGGCTGAGGATAGGGAGAGGAGGTTCTCCAAAGGGAAATCCGAGGGAGAGACTGGATGCTGGGCTAGCAAACCCACAGGGCCACCCTACGGCTTACGACCCTGGGGAGTCACTGGCAGGAAAAAAGCAAACCGCTACAGAGCTGTTCACAGCAGAGTTCTTCCCAGCTGCTATCTTGAACTCTGCCACTCCTTGCCTCTTCCCAGGCCAGCTCCCTGGTCTCCTGCAGTAGCTGCTAACTGGGCTGGGTGCTGCACACAGCAGCCCAAGGGATCCTCTAAAAGCGAAGCCAAGTCACATGGCTCTGGGTTTTGGCTCACCTGTTACTTGGAGTCCAGCCTGAGTCCTCCCTGCGACAGTTGCCCCCATGGCCTCTTCTACTGCCCAATCTAGCCACGCTGGCCTCCCCAGCGGTCCGCAAGGCTCTCTCTGCCACTTCCTTGAGCTCTCTGCTCAAATGTCACTTTTCAGTGAGGCTGTTCTCGACCCACTTCCTTTCTGAATGCATCTTGCTTTTGTTCATCTCCTTAGCCCCCCCTGTTCCCACACCCACATTCACTTGCTGTCTGTCTCCCCCCATTCCCAGCTTAGACTGTGCTGGGCCAGAAGTGGATATGGAATTGACATTCTGTCCCTAGGGATGTGGACAAAGATTAGCAGGTGGCCAGAGTCTTCTGGGCCCAGCAGCCCCGGTGCCGGCGGACGTGCCCAGTGGGCAGGATCTGACCAGTGGACGTGACAGTGTTTTCACAGGGTGTTCAAACTCCTCAGACAGGCAGCTTTCTAGCCTCCATGCTTTAGGTCTCTGTGGGGAAAGTAGGGTTGCTAAATCAAACAGGCGATACGGTGTGGAAACGTCAGTGGTAGGACCTGGACCGGGCTGTCTTGTGGGAGGTGTACAGGTGGGGGATGGGGAGTGGCCCCTGTCAGTCCCATCAGCCTGCTGGCTGCTGCCCTCGCCTCCTGGCCTGACCATAAGAGGGGAAGGAAGTGGCAGGGGACGAAAGCTGGGGCTTTCCAGGGACCAAGGAGACAGGAAGCCAGAGAGCGACGGCTGGCTGGCGAAGGGGAAGGCTGGCTGGTGAAGGGGAAGACGGGGCTGGGAGGCTGTGTTCCCCACATAGGCCCCCCCACCACCACCCTCTAGGCCTTTGCACTGGCACTTCCCTCACCCTTCCCGCCCTCTTTAACCATTTACCTTCTACCTCAGGAGCACAGGGTTCCTGCCCCCAGAGCCTTTCCTGGCCCAGCTGGACATTGGCGCCCCAAAGTCTTCCTGACAACAGTCTCTCCTCCTCTGACCCCAGCCCTTAGTCTGGGCACCCAGGAGCCCTGGGGGCAGGCGGCAATTGGGGCCTGGGGCCTCTGCCTCCACTGAGCCCCCGTCTGCCCACAGAGATACGCTGGCAGCTGAGTGAACAGCTGCGCTGCCTGGAGCTGCAGGGCGACCTGCGGCGGGAGCTGCTGCTGGAGCTGGCCGAGTTCATGCGGCGCCGCGCCGAGGTGGAGCTGGAGTACTCGCGGGGCCTGGACAAGCTGGCCGAGCGCTTTTCCGGCAAAGGAGGCCGCCTGGGCAGTGGCAGCCGCGAGCACCAAAGCTTCCGGTAGGTGCTGTGTTGGCAGGCTGGCTGGGCCAAGGCCAGCCGGGCCCCGGTCTGAGTGTCCGTCTGCCCCCAGGAAGGAGCCGTCCCTCCTGTCGCCCTTGCATTGCTGGGCTGTGTTGCTACAGCAGACGCGGCAGCAGAGCCGGGAGAGCGCAGCCCTCAGCGAGGTGCTGACCGGGCCCCTGGCCCAGCGCCTGACCCACCTCTCGGAGTACGTGGGGCGCATAGTCAGGAAGGTAGGGTTCCTCGCCCTGAGCCACAGAAGGCGCAACAGCTTAGCACCTTGCAAAAGCAGCCTGAGGGTGCTCGGTCTGGAGGCGCAGGGGCTGGAGGGCGTGGGCAGCCACATGAGCATTAGGCAGAGGGGCTCAAGTGGGTGGAGCCTTGACTGTCAAGCTGAGGAGTTGGCGGGCTGTCCCATGGGGCACGTCTGTGGTCGCACTTCCTCTTGCCCACCTTTGCCTCTAGGGTAAGGACCTGGAGCAACAGCTGCAGGAGGAGCTCCTGAAGGTGGTCTCCGAGCTTCAGACGGTGAGGACCGGGCAGGGCCCCCCAAGCCTTTACATGGCCCCAGGCCAGGCCCAAGGAGAATTGGGTGCCACATCCAGGGGAGACCTCGGGCAGAGCACCTCCTCTCCCTGGGCCTCAGGTCCTGGTTCTGGGCACAGGGGATCAGGTAAAGTGCTGTCAGAGTCCCAGACAGGCAGTGTGAGGGGCTGGCTGTGGCTGTGGCCTTCAGCAGTGGCTGCCCTGCCTTGGTCCTCTTTCCAGGTCAGGAAGACGTACCAGGTGTACCGCACAGAAAGCGTGAATGCTGAGACCAAGCTCCGGGAAGCTGAGCGCCAGGAGGAGAAGCGAGCTGGCCGGAGCGCCGCTGCTGCCACCACCATTTCTGCCTCCGAGGCAGGGCCCTCCCGGAAGAGCTCCATCAAGAAAGGAGGGCGACTGGTGGAGAAGGTGGGCCTGGAGGGCGTCTTGGACTTGGCCTGCCTGCTCCGGTGCGTCTGCTGCCTGTCTGTCTCCAAAGGCTCTGGCGCCTGGCGTTTGTGCTTATATTGTCCCTGGCCCTGACTGGGCCTGCTGTGTGCTGTATGTGAGGGGGGAGAAGGCAGAGCTGGAGGCAGAGATCGTCGGCTAGGTTGCCCACAAGTTCCTATTGTAAGGGGAGCGACTTGGCCTGGTCTGCCCTGCTGGCTCTGGAAGGTTCTGCAACCTGGGGATGGTTGGTACCATGGCAATTAACTATAGCATGCTCGGTGGGCCTGGAGAGCCCAAGGGAGAAGGAGAACAGCCTCTGAGGCCAGGACAGCCTTCAACAGTCGCCCACGCCTCACTGGTGCCCTCGCAGCCCGGAGCCCTGTTTTGCACACGCTGCAGCTGAGTCTCGAGAGAGCTTTGGTGACTCTCGTCGCAAAGGGCATCTGCCTGCTCCCAAGTCCGGGGGCCTTTCCACCCACCCATACCGCTTCACACAGTGCCATGGGCTTTCAGAGGGGTGAGGAGAGCTGCAGGATGGGTGATCGGGTGATGTGCTCCTGAAGAAAGGATGGGGAGGTTGAGGCACCAAGTTGGGCAGGGGCCGGGCCTGATGGTCTAGCACAGTGGAGGCCAGAGAGCAGAGGAGGGAGTTGGACGTCATCAAAAGTTCTGAGGGGTGATGGTCAGGTTGTGTTTTAGGAAAAGATCCCCCAGCTGCTGCCATTACAGTGCCTTCCAGCCTTTCGGTCCCAGGTGCCTGCAGACCCCTGACGACCCATCCCTTCCCCTCAGCCACTTGTTCCACATCTAGTCACCCCGAGCCCTGGGAAGTGGTCAGCTCATTTTCTCCCCTGTGAAGTTCCCAGTTGTGTCCCAGCAGAGTTTCTCAGACAGTCCTCGAGGTTCCCCAGCATCTAGCCCAGACCTCCACTGGGGTGGGGCGGGAGGCATGGGTATGTGGCTGTGAGTGGGAGTGTGAAATATTGATCAGGTATCTAGTTCTGTGCCTGCCCCCCACTAGATTGCTGTAGTCACTTCTGAGGAATGACAGGAATGATGAGGGCCCAAACCATGGCAAGGGATGGGTCTGGGGATGGCATCGAAGTGGCAGATGAAGGTCTGGGGGCATCAGGCTGGTTCCCAGGATGCAGCTGAGCATGTGGACGGCAGGGCTGTGCACTGGCACCGAGAGGGTTTGTGCGTGGCAGTGTGGGGGAGGGGATGTCAGGATGTCTGGCCATGTTGAATTGGAGGGCCCTGTGGGACATGGGAGTGTGGCTGTCCACAGGGGAGGGAAGAGAGTGTGGGGAGAGGGGAGGATGGGTGGAGAGGGACCCTGGATCAGCTGTGTTGTCTGAACAGCGCCAGGCCAAGTTCCTGGAGCACAAGCTCAAGTGCACAAAGGCGAGGAACGAGTACCTGCTAAGTCTGGCCAGTGTGAATGCAGCCATCAGCAACTACTACTTGCAGGACGTGTTGGACCTCATGGATGTGAGTCCTGGGGGTGGGGCTGAGAGGGACCCAGTGGGCCAGTGTCCGGAGGCCACCCCTCCAGGGCCCACCCAAGATGTCTCCTTCCTTCCTCCCCCAGTGCTGTGACACAGGGTTCTACCTGGCCCTGGGCCAAGTGCTCCGGAGCTACACGGCCGCCGAGAGCCGCACCCAGGCTTCCCAGATGCAGGGCCTGGGCAGCCTGGAAGAGGCTCTGGAGGCCCTGGACCCTCCAGGGGACAAGGCCAAGGTGCTTAGGCTGCATGCAGCTGCCTTCTGTCCCCCACTGCGTTTTGACTACCAGCCCCACGAGGGGGATGAGGTGAGGCCCTGCCAGCCCCTTAATGCACAGGCTTCACGGGGGCTGTTCCTTGCTGATCTTCAAGGAGTCCCCGGGTGGTGCAAATCGTTAACGTGCTTGGCTGCTAACCGAAAGCCTGGCACCATGGAAGAAAGGCCTGCCAATCTGCTTTTCCTGGTTTAAGGAACGGAAACAGACTACACAGGGAAAAGAAAACTTCAAAATATTAATTAAAAAAACTATGATTAATATCCTTGGAGAGACAAGAGAAGAAAGTGTTGCAACCATTCGGCAAGAATAACCAGGAAAACCAGCACCTTCATTTAAAGCAACTTACCTCCCGATGGTTCAGCCAGCTCTCTCTCTCTCTCTCTCACACGCGCACACACACGCACACACACACACACGCACTCACTCACACACAGGCAAGTATAGTGACATATGAACAGTGCTAATGCTAGGTGTTGGGTGGGTAAATGGGTGTTCATGTACTGTGCTTTAAGCTTTTCTTTATGTTTTTAAATTTTTCATAAGGAAACTTGGGGGGAATCAACCATACACACGGTAAGACATGGTTAGACGGCCCCTTACTTGTCCCCCAAGTTGCTTTCTTCTGTTAACAGTTTACCTAATGGGCATCACATATGGCCTGGGATTACAGGGGGCACCTTTGGAGCTGACCCGAACTTTTATTTATTTAAGATGTATTTTGATCAATGTAATAGCTTAAAAACATACACATGGTTTAAAGAAGCAAACGTGATCCACGCGTATAATGACAGCCAGCAGTTCTCTGCCTCACGCCTTCCTGCTCCCAGTTCCCACTCCCTAGAAACTGCCACTTCCATCTCTTATAGCTGCTGCTTCTAGCATTTCCCTCCATATATTCAAATCACACACCTTGGCCGCTATTTGAGTCTCACTTTTAGCTGTGCTCTGCTGACTCCCTTCAATGGCAGCTCAGGACTCAGCCCTATCACCACCCCCCATATCCATCCACAACCACTTTTCCCTTCTCCCCATTTCATTAGCCCAGAATTTTTGACTAAACATTCAGTGTTTAAATTGTGATGACAACAAATACTGTTCACAGCTGAGCCAAGTACTATATTATTCCTTTTCCTTCGTTGGACAATTTTTTTTTCTGGAATTAATAATTTCCTCACCTTAGAAAAGCTGCTTAGCTTTCTGTGTACTTACCGCTAACTCATGTCCACACTCCTGGACAGAGTTGTGATAGCCATACTAGGCCATCTGGGAACTCCGTCGTCTTCTCAGAGTCCTCCCCCTGGAGCCACCAAGTCTGCACAGATGGTGTCCGGGAGCTTCCCTTCACCATCATCCTGAGAAATCCCTGCTGTTCTCTGCAGTGTGGGATCCTCCGTTTCCTGGATTCCATGCCTTCTTCCTCTTTCTTGGTTTATCAGCCTCGTTTTGGTGGACACCGTCTTCAATAGTTTCCTGACCTTGCGTGTCTAAAAATGTCTGTGTTCTATTATTGCAATTGATTTGTCGTTTGGCTGGGTATAGAATTCAAAGCTGAAAATCATTTTAGAACGTTAAAGCCATTTCGAATTTTTCTCCCTGGATGCTTTTAGGATAGTCTCTTTTCCCCTTTGTTGTAAAATTTTGTGATGGTATGCTATGAGTTGGAATCGACTCGACGGCACTGGGTTTGTTTTTTTGTTTTTTTGGTATGCCTTGGGAATTTTTTTTCCTTCATGGCATTGGGCAACCAGTGGGCTCTGTCAGGCTCGGAAGTACTGTCCTTAGGTTTTGGGGAGATTTTCTTGTATTATTCCTTTGATAATTTTCTGCTCTTCATTTTCTTTTCTCTCTTTTTCAATAATTTTTGTTATTTCAATGTTGAATCTCATGGGTTGAATCTCTGATTTTTTTTCTCTGTCCTATTTCTCAGCTCTATACCTTTTATTCTTCTTTCTTAGAAATTTCTTCAACTGTACCTTCCAACCCCTTGTTTAATTAAAAATTAGTTTTTTACTTTCATGTTTTCATTTCTAGGAGTTCTGTTTTGTTTCTTGAATTCCTGTTTTAAAATAACTCTTTGTTCTTATTTTCTGGATGCAATATCTTTTCAAACATTCTTGAAATGTTAATTTTTGGTTTTTGGACATTTCCCTCAAGAAATTTTCTGTTTTCTTGCAGCCTTTTTTTTACAGCTTACTTTGGCCTCTGTCTTCCAATTTAGAACTTTCCTCAAATATCTGGTGATTCTTTGCAGTTAGTTCACATTTAAGATGTGGGTTAGGTACTCAATGTCCTTGAGCAGAGCTTGTCGCCTCTGCAGGGTGACCAGGCAGAGACTCAGCTCTTTGATTGGGAGACCCCAAACGTTGGTCTCTGTAAAGTCTTTCCTCTTGGTTTTGTGAGTTTCCCCAGAGGACTCTTCTAATCCTTTGTCGGGGATCTGGCTTCCAATTATGGGGAGTAGAGTGGAGCGAGAGGACTGGGAGATGCATTTTTTGATGTGTAGACTTTCATTTAATCCACCTGTTTTTAGATCAATGCCCTCCAACCAAAGACCACCAGGAACACACCTATAATTGAACAAGTTGGGTTGATTGCTCATTACCACGACTGAGACCAAACACCGTGGGGAGCCATGGGACATTTCAGTAAAAGGGGTTAGAAAGAACTTAGAGGATTTGGGCTGGTGTTAGGGGATTTGGCATTCAAGGAAGCGGGGCTTTGCTCTGGATGTGATGCTGTCAGGAAGCAGGGGCAATTCTACGATTGGGTGCATAGTACATTTTATCTAGAAGGTGAAAGAAATGAAGTGAGGCTAAAGCTCTGATTCGCAAAACAGCAGCCGTCACATCAGCCGGCCCAACAGAATGGTCATTTGTGTGGCTTGGACAAAGTTCTTGTTTTGTCCCCACCATGGTCAGAGAGTGGCCTTGTCTGATGCTGAGGCTCTGTGACACTATGTTCAACAGGGGAACACCAAGCCCAGCTGATAGTCCAGCTGGCTACGCACACGCACGCACACGCATGCACACCGGCACACACCCATGCCTTGCTCTCTACTCCCTCCCACACTGCATGGTCCAAGTCCGGCGAAGGGGCACCATCAAGAACAAAGATGGCCAGTTGAAACTCTGGGAGCAGCCACTGGCCTTTTGTCCCTCATGGGGTGGGATGTGAAATGTGGGGAGAGACCCCACAGGCAGAGAGGGTGAGGGGATCAGAGGAGCCCTCAGCAGTCTGAATCGGGGAAGAAGGGGGCTCAGGGAGAGGTGGTGTCTCACGTAGCCCGCCCTGAGCCCCAGTGAAGCAGCGCCCTCACCCTCACTTGACTCCCCTCCCTGCTTCTTTTTTTTTTTTACCGAATTTTATTGTTGAGAATATACACAGCAAAACGTATACCAGTTCAACAGTTTCCACATGTACAGTTCAGTGACAACTTGATTACATTCTCTGCGTTGTGCAACCATTCTCACCCTCCTTTTCTGAGCTGTTCCTCCCACATTAACATAAACTTGCTGCCCCCTAATCTTTTAAGTTGTTGAGGTCAATTTCATCCCATACAGATAGTTCTTAAAAGAGCATAGTGCTCAAGGCCGACTCAGCGTAATGTTTTTGAGGTTCATCCATGTTGTAGCATGTATTAGAACTCCATGTCTCTTTTTGGCTGAGTAGTATTCCATTGTGTGGATGGACCACGTCGTGTTTATCCATCATCTATTGATGGACACTGGAGTCGTTTCCACTTTCTGACTGTTGTGATTAGTGCTGCAGTGAACACTGGCATGTGTGTAGCTGTTTGAATCCCTGCTTTCCAGTCTCTTGAGTTTATACCCTACCATGCTTCAGAACCATTTTTATTATGTGTCAGGGGCAGGTGGTGCTATACATTGGCTGCCAGGGCAGCAGGGATGTGCTCGGTTCCCCCATGCCTGGGAGAGCTGCGAACCAGCTACCCACGGCTCGCCCCACTCCGTGTCTGAGCGCTCTGTCCTGGCTGATGCCCTCCGCAGGTGGCCGAGATTCAGGTTGAGATGGAGCTGCGGGATGAGATTCTGCCCAGAGCCCAGAATATCCAGAGCCGCCTAGGCCGGCAGACCATTGAGACAGAGGAGGTATAGGGGCCAGGCCCGAGGGGTGGCAGGGACCAGGAGAGTCGGAGCCCTGGTCCCCTCATGCCTGGAGCCCCTGTGCTGGCCCCGCTTGGGATCTCCTCCCTGCCTGCCTCCCTCCCTGGTGTCAGTGGCCTCCCAGTTTCCTCTGACTTGGACTTCCTCCTTCCCCCGCCTTGTCTCCCCTTGCTTCCTGCCCTTGTGCTCTCCCCTCCCCAGGTGAACAAGACGCTGAAGGCAACGCTACAGGCTCTGCTGGAGTTGGTGGCGTCAGACGATGGGGACGTGCTTGAGTCACTCCAGGCCAGTCCCTCCACCGAGTCCCTCAAGTCCACAGGCTCAGACCCAGGGGCCCGGCAGGCTGGCCGAAGGCGGGGACAGCAGCAGGAGACAGAGACCTTTTACATCACGGTGGGTGGGGAGGCCGGGCTGGGCTGGGCTGGGCCGAGGGAGGTGCGCGATAGGATCTCAGACTGAATCTTGGCCTCCGCAGAAGCTACAGGAGTATCTGAGTGGCCGAAGCGTCCTTGCCAAGCTGCAGGCCAAGCACGAGCGACTGCAGGAGGCCATCCAGCGAGGTGGGCCCGGGTCCCGCCCCACGGGGCTTGCCCCTTCTGCCCTTCCTCTCCTGCCTGGCCCCTCTCCGGCCCATGTTACTTTCAGCCTGCCCAGAGAGGTTGGTTGACAGGTGTAGGAAATAGCCCAGCAAGATGCTTGGCCTTGATCTTGCCCTTGGCTTTTCTATTGCCCTGAGCCTTCAGGCCATGCCTTGCTCTCTGGGGTGCCTGAGAGGCAGACCAACGCCTTCTTCTTCCAGGTGACAAGGAGGAGCGGGAGATGTCCTGGTGAGTTGGGCACAGGGTACCCTCGTGCGAATCCTTCATGGGCAACGAAGAGAGGTTGGCCCATTCTCCCCTCTCCTCAGCCCAGCTCTGCTGCTCAGTCCTCTGGGCTCTCAGTCTCCCAGTGTCTTCTGGAAGAACTCTGCAGGCCCTGTTTGGTTGGGCTGTGGGGTGGGGCACCCTGCCCCCACCATGCACTGCTCTCCTCATTGCAGGGCCCAGTACTCGCAGAGAAAAGTTCAGAGGAGCCGCCACCCCCGCCCCAGCTCGCAGTACAACCAGAAGCTCTTTGGGGGGGATATGGAGAAGTTTATCCAGGTACTTGCTTTGCCCCACACCCCAGCTGAGTCCAGGCCCTCCCTGGACATTCAGGTCTTTCTTCAGCTCTGGGTCACTGAGGTGACCTCTGTGGCCTGATGGGCTACCTGACTCCACAGTCCCCATTCCCACCTGTGGTCGGCCAACTGGCCCTTCTGGGCAGGTTTCCTGTGGCCTCAGCGATTGCAGGGAACGTCCTCATGTGATAAAGGCCTCAGCAAACAGCATTTTAGGGGTACAATATTGAGAGGTTTTCCTCTATGACTGGGAACAACCCAGGGACGCCCCCAAGCCCTGCTTCTAATCAGCATGGAGTCCTAGACAGTGAGCTAGGAGAAGCAAGAGAGGCCAGAAAAGAGGAACTAAAGCCATCATCTGCAGTGATGTGGTTATGCACATAAAGCGTTGAAAAGACTCTTCAGATTATTTAAATTCACAAATTTGCATTTTGCCATGTTACTCCACACAAGGCCAACTTCTTGGAATTCGACTGCATTTTTACCTGCCGGCAACAAGCAGTCGGGAAATACAATGTAAAAAAAAAAAAAAAAAAACAATGTAAGGCATTAACTACTGAATAGCATCAGAGTTAGTTGCCAGCCGGACTGAGGTTCACAGCCCTGTGGTTCCGAGACCAAAACCCAAGCAAAAAGTGATGGGGGGCAGGCCCACCCGGGTAAACTCCCTCTCTACCCCCAGAGCTCTGGCCAGCCCGTGCCCCTGGTGGTGGAAAGCTGTATCCGCTTCATTAACCTCAATGGTAAGCAAGGCTTAGCCCCTTGCCCTCCACCCTGGCACCCAACACCCAGTCCCTGTGCCCACGACCCCTTGTCCTCCACCCTGGCACCCAGCACCCAGTCCCTGTGCCCACAGCCCCTTGCCCTCCCTGCAGGCCTCCAGCACGAGGGCATCTTCCGGGTGTCAGGTGCCCAGCCCCGGGTCTCGGAGATCCGCGATGCCTTTGAGAGAGGTGGGGACGGCAGGGTGGGTGGAGACCGTGTGGGGGTGGGCTCCAGCAGGCTCCAAGCTGCCACCACCGCTGCCTCCCCCTCCCCGTGTGCTGCCCACAGGTGAAGACCCGCTGGTGGAAGGCTGTGGTGCCCAGGACCTGGACTCCGTGGCCGGAGTGCTGAAGCTCTACTTTCGGAGCCTGGAGCCTCCACTCTTCCCCCCGGACCTGTTCAGCGAGCTGCTGGCTTCCATGGGTGAGGCCAGGGCCTGAGTCGGGTGGGGCAGGGGTGCCACTCCACAGCAGCAGTGGCCTGCTCACACACCTCTCTGGGGGATGGCCTTGGCCACAGAGCTGGAGGAAGCAGCGGAGAGGGTGGAGCCCGTGAGCCGCCTTCTGGACCAGCTGCCGGGCCCGGTGCTGGTGGTCCTGCGCTACCTCTTCACCTTCCTTAACCAGTGAGTAGTGGGGGATGAGGTGGCCCAGGGGCTCACGGGCTGGTGTGCAGGGATGGCTTGGCCCCTGGGCAGGTGCTCCTGCCTGTGACCCTTCTGGCCCCCAGCCTGGCCCAGTACAGTGATGAGAACATGATGGACCCCTACAACTTGGCCGTGTGCTTCGGGCCGACGCTGCTGCCTGTGCCCGCTGGGCAGGACCCCGTGGCCTTGCAGGGCCGGGTGAACCGGCTGGTGCAGACGCTCATCTTGCAGCCGGTGTCCGTCTTCCCTACCCTGGCCGAGCTGCCAGGCCCTGTCTACGAGAAGTGCATGGCACCGCCCTCTGCCAGCTGCTTGGGGTATGCCCGCTGTGTTGGGTGGGGGGCGCCCAGCAGGCCGGGAGTCCCCTCACCCGCCTTGATGTGCTTCTGACCGCAGGGATGCTCAGCTGGACAGCATGGCGGGGGAGAACGAGCCGGAGCTGGAGGCTGGGGCCCTGGCCCAGGACGATGGTGAGGGGGACACGGGAAGGAGAGCCCCCATTGCCAGCCCAGTGTTCACTCCGCCTCCCGCCACAAGGCTCTGTCTTCTCCCCAGACCTGGAGGGGGTCGTGGAGGCAGTGGCCTGCTTCGCCTACACTGGCCGCACGGCCCAGGAGCTGTCTTTCCAGCGAGGGGACATTCTGCGCCTGCACACCCGAGCCTCGAGCGACTGGTGGCGGGGGGAGCTGGCTGGCACGCGCGGACTCATCCCGCACAAGTACATTACCCTACCCGCTGCCGGGTGAGTGAGCCACCTGCAGGCCCTGCTGGCCTCCCGCTGCCTCTCCCGCCCTGAGAGGGCCCACAGCCTGGTGGGGCTGGTGGAGACTGGGCCCCAGCTCAGAGCCAGCCTCAAAGCTGCCCCTTGCACCCAGCTCTCCTTGGAAGTGCCTTTGCTCCTGCCAATGGTCCTGGACCTTGAGCCTGTAGCAGAACCTCGCGCAGGGCTTGTTAAAACCCTAGTTGCTGCTCCCCACCAACCCCTCCAACAGTGTCAGACCAAGTCGATCCTTTTCTCTGGGGCTGAGAACCACGGCTCTAGACAAACCACTCTAATCCCAGGGCAGAGAAGCATCTGGTGGGTCAGGGGCCGCAGGTGACAGGAGAGAGCAGCCAGGAGGGCCTACCAGTGGAGTGCACCAGCCGGTGAGCACAGGCCAGGCCAGACGGGGTGGGGGCGGGCCCTGGCCATGTGGAGGGGGTTCTGTGAGAGGTGACAAGGAGAGACTCTGAGGGGCTTCCCAGCTGCTGCCTGGGTGGGAGGAGCTGTTGTCAGCTCAGCCTGGGGACTTCTGGGACGCCCTGCCAGGCTCACTTCCCGTGTCCTGCAGGCCAGAGCTGAGCTCCCCACTCGAGACCACAGGCACTTCTGGGCACAGACGGCACTGTCTCATCCCAGCCTCCCCGGAGAGACAAGTGGAGGTGGACAAGGTAAGAGCCCAGGCCAGAGCTCCCGGGCTTCTATGATCCCTCAGGGACCAAGCTCGTCCCTGCCCAAGGTTCCAGTCCCTTCCCTCCCTGACTCAGCTCAGGGCACCTTCTGCCAGAGTGTGGGGGCAGGGATGAGGGGCTGTGACAGGGCCACCCACAGGGGCAGGAGCACTGAAGGTTGGCATCAGTGGAGCCAGGCTAGGGACAGGTAGGGGCAGGGGCCAGGAAGATGAAAGGGACAGATGGGAGAGAGGTTGGAGGGGTGGCTGGGAGGGAGTGGGGTTGGGGGGGCAGCGCTTGCAGGCAGAGGAAAGCGGCTGGACTCGACCAGGAGGCGGCGCCCGGCTCCCTGTTTAGATGGGCTGTGGGGGAGTGTCAGAGTGTGCACATGTCCCAGGTGGGTCCTGGCAGGCACAGGGGTCTGAGCTGGGCTGCCCAGGCCAGGAGGAGGAGGGGGTGCCAGAGCAGAGGGGAGGCCGAGGCCGTCACCTCCCACCCTAAGAGCGCCCGGGAAAGCAGGGGTGAGGCCAGGTCTGAAGCCTTGGGTGTGTGTGACCTCATCCAGGGAGAGTGTGGGTGTGAGAAGAGAGGAGCCTGGGGCCCAGCCAGAGGGTCCCCACCTCAGGGCCTTTGGAGGACCTGCTGCACACCCCCCAGGCTGTGACCGAGACGCTAAAGGGGGAGGAGGAGGGCCAGGCTCTGGCGATGGAGGCCCAGGGAGGAGGGGCGGGCAGTAGGCCCAGCAGGAGGAGGAGGAGGAGGAAGGGAGTGTCTGGGGCCTGGTGACAGTGGGGAGGCACTGGGTGGGCGGGGGGGGGGCGGGGAGGAGGTGGGGGGCTTGGGCTGGGTCGGTGGGAGAGTGTGCTTCTCAGTAGCCTCCTTCTCTCCTCTCCGCACCAGGGTGTGACGCAAACCATGGACTCTGTGTTTAAGGAGCTCTTGGGAAAGGCTGCAGCCCGCCAGGGCCTCGGGCCAGTGTCTCCCAGCTCCCCTGGCTCCAGCCGCCCCTGCAAGAACAAAGGCTTTCCCCGAGGCCCCGGGGCCCCGGCCTCCCCGTAAGCGTCCCCAGGGTCCAGCCACTGGCAGAAGCGTTCTTCCCGCGCCCTGCTTCTCCCCAGCCCTACCCAGCACGCTCAGATCACCTGCCCTTGACCCTTTGCAGAGAGGAGGCCTCAGATGCCAAACAGGGTTACCTGATCCCACACCCCTGCCTGCCCCAGCACTGGCTTAAGATGCTGTGGGAGGGGTAAGGGAGGAGGCTTGTCAGGGAGTGTTGGGTGGCATGTGCCTGAAGGAGGTGGCAGCGATTCATAAAGACCCAATGAGTCTCTGAAGCCAACTAGCTCTGTTTTGGGGGGGCTGGGCAGGTGGGCATGGGCCGGCCCCCTGACACTCCCATCACTGGGGGGAAGGTGGCAGGTTTGGCTCTGGCGGCCCCCCTGGCCCTCGAGGGTGGGGGACCTGCGCCTTTGAAGGCCAGGTCACCTGTGTGGTGTGTTTCCGAGCTGTGCATGTGTCTGTGGGGGTGGGGGTCTTTGCCTGTCTCTCTGCACCACCCCCACACCCACTGCTGCTACCCTACTCCAAGGAGACCCTCACCTTTTGAGAACATGAGCTGGAAGTTTTATTAGGGAGAGAGAAGGGAGGGAGGAAGGGGGAGGTTAGAGAGGAAGGTGCCGGGCGCCCACCCGGCCTTCCTCCTGGGCTCCCCTTGTCTTATCCGACCGGTGCCCACTAGGGTGCTTCCTGCCACCAGGCCCTGCAGTCCTGTGTCTCGGCTCCTCCCCTGCCCTTCACAGAGGTCTGGCCAATGGGCCCCTCAGAATCCTGGAGCCCGAGGTCTCACAGTGTAACCTGGGCCAGGGAGGCCCAGAGAGGGCCAGGGCGGCCCAGAGAGGGCCAGGGCTCGCCCAGGGCCACACAGGTGGCCGCGACTGGTCCCAAGGCACTGGCGCAATCCCACTGGGTCCCCTTCTCCTCCTGGCTCCTTAGAAGGACCGCTCCTTGGCCAGGGAGGAGCTGGCCGTAGCACAGGACTCATCCTGGGGCCCCAGGCTGGGAGGGGCGCGCCTCCGGCCGCTGCAGCACAACAGGCTGCGAAGCTCCGAGGAGACACTGCTGCTGAAGGAGGCGTAGATCCAGGGGTTGGTGCAGCTGTTGAGGCTGGCCAGCAGCATGAGCAGCACGAAGGGGGGCCCTGTGGAGGCGGAGGAGTCAGCGGCTCAGGGGCCTGCTGGGCATGCGCAGGGACCCCTGTTGGGTGTGGGGCAGGGCTGCACCCACCTTCCCGAGGGGCCTCTGGGTCCCACGCTGCCCACAGCTGCACAAGGAAGAAGGGGGCCCAGCACAGCACATACACGATCACGATCACCAATGTCATTCTCACGGTCTTGGCCATAGCTGCCGACACTCGGGCTCCCTCGCTGGGGCCGCCTGGCCGGTGCCTGCTGCGCCGCCCCCTAGCCCTCTCTGATGGCCCTGGCACCAGGCTGGCATGAATCTCCCGGAAGATGAGCACCTGGCAGGCAGCAATGCCCAGGGCAGGAGCCACAAACACCATTAGGGCGATCCAGGTGACATAGGCACGGAGGCCCCAGGGCTCAGCAAAACGGGCCCAGCAGTCGAGGACGCCACTGCCGTCCCCCACGTCGCGCTGAGCGAAGATGAAGAGCTGTGGCAGGCTGAGGAGGAGTGAGCAGGCCCAGGCAACCAGTACCGGCCGGTTCCAGCGAGCCCCGCCACCATGGCGGTAGGCCAGCATGGGGCGGCAGATGGCACGGTGTCGGTCCAGGGTCATGGCCAGGATCATGTAGGAGGAGGCATACATGCCCACCATCTGCAGGTATTTGACGGCCCGGCACAAGACGTCTGGCCCCCAGAAGCGGTCAGTGGCATCCCACGCCAATTGGGGTAGCACTTGGAACAAGGCCACTGCCAGGTCAGCCAGGCACAAGTGACCGATGAAGATGTGCATGGGCGCCCAGTGGCCCCGCCGCCCCCGCCGCACCAGAGCGCCCAGCACCAGGCCATTGCTCAGGGTCACAGCCACAAAAACTGTCGAGAGCAGGGCCAGCTCAGCCCGGGCCAGCAGTGGGTCCCGAGGGTCCGGCTCCTCCTCGCTGCTGTTGCTGGGGGAGCTGGGCCGAGAGAGGGGCCCAGGCCCAGCTGGCCAGGGGTGGAAGGCGAGAGCCAAGTTAGGGAAGGGGCTCTGCAGGGGACCCAGGCACAAGGTGGTGCCACGCGGGACAGGGTCCCTCCTCCCCGATCCTGCCTCCCCCTTCCTGGCGCCCAGAGCTGCAGCACCGAGGTCTCCAGGGAAGCCACATGGGTATAGATTTGCCCTCAGGTACCATCCGCCAGGGCCGTATGGCCCGGGAGGGATGGGGCCCAGTGAGTAGGGTACAGCCATGCCCCCTCCTCCCCCTGCCCCCGCTGATAGCTAGAGAGGTACCCCAGGCACTTGTCCTTTGTCCCCCCTCCCCTGGAGAGGACCTGGGTCAGGGGCTTGGAAAGGAGCAGCCTCCGTGTCCTCAAGCCCTGTTGCCACACTGGCTCATCCCACTGGGGTCGGGGAGCCCCTTTGCCTCCTGGAGGCTTGAACCTTACCGGAGGTGGGGGACGCCTTGAGCATGGTGGGCCACAGGGGTCTGGTCTGTGGGACAGGTCCTCTAAGCTCCTGGAGGACACAGGACCATGCAGAGGTGCCTGTCGGCGGAGTGCTTGTCAGTGGGGGCTTGTGGGGGGCTGTGGGGTGTGTGTGTGTGAGTCTGTGTAAGAGAGTGCATGACAGTGTCAGTGTGAGAGAGCATGAGCGAGCGGGCTCTGGGGGTGCCCCCACCGAGCCAGAGATGAGTCTCCCAGGATAAACGGGAAGACAGAGAGGGAGAGTCAGACAGATGGACGATCAGAGTCAGGCACTCAGCTAGGCAGTCTTCGAGACCTGGCCTGGGAGTGGATACCTAAGGTGGACCCGGAGACTCCAAGCCCCCACCTACCCCACCCCAAGGCCCCTTGCTGCCCCTCACCTGGCTGGGCTCCCCGGCTCCTGGGCAGCTGGGCAGCGGCACGGGTGGCCCGGGCGCTCAGATCTGCTCTTCATCACTGCCCCGCCCTGCTCCAGCCTCTGGGAGTGACCTGCCCAGGGGGAGACTTCCTCCCCCCACCCCCACCCCCACCCCCACCCCCCGGCCACCAGGAAGTATGCTCCTGGCCTCCAGTGCCCTGGCCTGGCCAGGCCGTCCTCTTCTGTCTACTCCCTGGACTCCCTCCACCCACTCCTGAGGGCCCCAACTTGGCCTCGGTGCCCACCATCCTCCCTCGGCCTGCCCCGTACCACCTGCACGCCATGGGACCCACCTTACTAGGACAACAGGGCTGGCTCACCTCTTGGATGGAGGGCACTTAATACAGCACCTTCATTTCAGAAGTGGAGAAACTGAGGCCAGGCATGGGTTGGGCTAGGGCAGGATCCCACCGCTTTTGTGGGATAAAGTGTGCCTTCCATTTCCCAAGCTGGGCTCCTTGGCCTTCCTTGGGCCCAGGAATGAGAGCCTAGGGCTTCGACAAGGCCCCTCACAAGCCACACAGGACTGCAGCCAGCAGCCCTTCCCCCACCTCAATTAGGGCTTGGCGGAGAGGAAGGACAGGAAGGGAGGGGGGCGGAGGCCCAGCCGGGGCTTAATATACATACCCCTGTGAGATCTGGCTTCCTCCCCAAGGTCCTGTGGGAGTCCGGTGCCCCACCCTCTTCCTCCTTCCCCACCTGCAGCTACCTGTCCTGGGAGGAGGGGGCTCCAGCACACTGGGCCACCGGGCACATCTGAGGCCTGTCTCCTGCGGCTGCTCTCCAGTGTGCTGTCTGTCCGTCTCTCTCACACACGCACACACACTCTCATACGTGATGCAGCACACACCCAGAAGACGCCCATCCACTCACTATGTGTGTGTGACAATGTGGGGGGGACCGAGAGGGGGGCTGGGCCCTGCATTTCCATCCACTCCACTCTCTTCTCCCCCAGTCTAGCCCTAGGGACCCGCCTCCAGCCCACCCACTCACCCCTCCTCTCCCCTCCAGCCGCAGGACCCCCTCTCCCCTTCAGCCCACCCTCACCCCTTCTTTCCACCCCTCCTCTGCTTCTCTGGCAGGCCCGGCCTTGCTCAGTTCAGCCCAGGCCAGTCCAGCCCAGCCCAGCCCAGCACGCCCAGGGGCAGGCTTCAGGGGCAGACTTCAGTCCGGAGATTGGCTCTTTTTTCCTGTTTGTCCGTCTTTGTTGACCTGCAAGGCCTGAGACCAAACAGCCTCTCCCTGACCAGGCTGCCAAGGCTCCCCCTTCCTAGCGCCTCCTCGCCCCGACTGCGTAGCTCTGGGGGTGAAGCACCACAGAGCACACCAGGGCCCGGAGCCACTGGAGCCACTGGCAGGGTCTTACAAATATGCAGAGATGCACACACATGCACACACCACGCACCCCTGCACATGGCACACGCACAGCATGTACATGCACGCACACGGCACACACACAGAGCACACGGCATGACACACACACCCCTGCCCTGCACACAGCACACGCAACCTGCACATGGCATACCCACGTGCACACACCACACGGCACACACGTACAACAGTACACACACCCCTGCACACGGCACACACACACACAGCATGATCCCAGAAGCAAGGACATGCTCACATTGTCCCTGTCACTACTGTCATTATTGTCAAAGAGAATAAAAACTCCTCTCCCGCCATCCAGACCAACAAAGATGGTAGAAAGTGAAGTCCATAGGCTACACAGGTCACCCCATGCAAGATTCTAGAATAGATTCTTAAATGGAAAGCTGTGAGCCATGGGAAAAAGTCACACCAACAAATACTTCTTCCTCCCCTCGTGCGCACCCCACGTGGCTCCCAGCCCTGTCGGGGAGACCGGCTGCGGAACCTGAGGAACTGAGGTGCAGGGGGTTGCAGGGGAGGATTTCTCTGAGGGACACGGGTATCAAGGCCATGAGGCTCCTTGTCATATGGTGAGCACCTGGCCGGAAGCCAGAGGTGGAAGCTCCTGGGCACAGGACCAGGGATGAGGCCAGTCTTTTGGGGTCCAAGAGCCATTTCCTTACGGGTTTGTTTCCCTGCCCAGGATCCAACCATGGCCACACAGGGCTGGATCCTGGCAGTGTGCCAGGCCTGGGCCCACCTCTGCTCTTGCAGTCCTGGTTTCCCCGTTGTCTTGGGGTTGCGTCCCAAGAAGCAGGGTAAGGGGCTGGTGTGCACCCAAGGCCAGGACGAGCAGGGGAGCCGTGCAAGCCCCTGGTCTCCCGGCAGGTGCTGGGCCCAGGGAGAAGGCAAGGCACCAAGGCCAGGGCCTCCTCTCCCCGCTAACGTCTCTTCCAAGACCGAGTTGCCACCCACCACCCACCGGGGTTTAGAGTTATGAAAGCAGAGATTCCCCTACCACAATGGCTGAGACCCCAAAGGCGGGGAGGTCGTGGGCGCGCCCATGCACGCACTGCATGGGGGCTGTGCCAGGTGAGAGACCCGGGGCTGATTGAAAGGGAAAGGCCCCAGGCAGGCCCCTGGCCCAGCCACACCCCAGGGGAGGGGATGATGGGTTTGATGGGAAGAGGACTGGCGAGACTTTTTCACTGTCAGGGCCACATGAGTCAGCAGAGATGGCTCTGGGCTGCCCAGGAGCCCCTGCCCTGCAGGCGCTGTTAGCCAGGAGTGGGAGACCACCTGGGGGATGCTGGGATCACTCTGGAGAAGGCAGCGGCCCAGGGTCTGCCTCCATGAGGCTGGCAGTGATGGGCTGGGGGTCCTGGAGAGGAGAAGGAGGGAGAGGTCCCCTAAGGAGTGTTGGAGGGGGTGGTGACTAGCTTGCGCGCTTGCCCCGTGAAACACTGGGAAGTCCGTTCTGCAACACTGAAGAAGGGCCTGGCCATGGGGTCCCCAGCTAGCCTCAGGGGCCTCAGGCCAAGGTAGGACTAAGCAGATGCCACCCCCCACCCAATGGGGCCCCCTATGCCCCCCTCCCCTTGCTCCTCCAAGATTCCCTTTGCAGAAAGGGCTTTGTGGGTGGCCACGGGATGGGCCCTGCTCCTCCAGCCCGGGGTCTGATTGGAGGATGAGTTTGGCCAACCCCGGCAGAGGCAGTGGGACCAGGTCAGCTGGGCCTTTCCAGCCGCTGGCTCCCCATAATGATAACCCTTTGTTCAACAACTACCAAGTGCCGCTGCCTGCTGGGCCCTGGGCTGGGTGCACCGAGATGGTGAGCCCTGGACCTTGCCCCGGGAGCGAACAGTCCTACAGGAAGAGAGCCTGTGGAGGGGAGGCAGGGAGGCCAGGCACAGGCCGTGGCTGTCAGCCAGGAGATCAATGTCGGGAGCCTGGGGCAGTGGGGTGGATAGGAGTGACCTGGCAGGAATGGCATTTGAAGACCATTTAAGGGATGGAGGAGAAAGAGAAGCCAGCCAAGGGCATTGACAATGGTAAACACATAGCTAGGAGAAAAACCAGGGGAGGCAGAAGTTATGAGGCTGAGAGAAGGGACGGTACATCCAGGGGGTACGGCCACAAATGGCTCTCAAAGCAACTGCAATTTGACTCTCCTGTGGGAAAGGGGGCAATGTTGGAGGATGGGAGCTACTCAGGACCCAAGAGGGATGTGCGTGGGCTGAGGATGACAGGGTGACAGTGGGCCACAATCTGATAATCTAATTCTGTCCACTTGCCTGAAGGGCGAAATCAAGTGAATCTTCAAAAGCGACACGAAACACGGCTGCAGATTGAGGGAGGGGGCGCCGCCCGGGGAGCTTGCAGGCGGCAGCAGGCCGGGGAGCAGTTGAGGACCATGAGGGGCCATCTGAGGCTATGACAGCCTGGCAGGAGGAGGCTCCTGTTTTGTTAAAGTTGTTCATGCCCGGGGTTCAGAGTCAGATTGTTCCCTGAGACTTGGTACAAAAAGCAGCAGCAGCCCCCTCCTCGAAGGCAACCAGCATGGACTCATTTTATAGCAGACTTTTTGGTGCTTACCTCAATAGTTCTAAAGAGCACGCTTGTGGTGCTCCTTCCTGCTAGGAAAAACGAATCTGTAGCCCCCTCTCCACGACACGTGGCCTCCTACCCCCGCTGTCCTTCCGCTATGGCTTCTTCTAGATCAGCTTAGGTCAGGGGTCAGTGTTTGCGCTACTGGAAGTATGCTGCCCTCCTCAGCCAAGCCATGGCGCACACAATGAGTTCTTTCTTTTTCCTGTGTGGCTTTTTAAAATCAGCTTCACGGAGGCACGATTGCTGTTGTTAAGTGCCGTCAAGTCAATCCCGCCTCATAGCAACTCCTGTGACAGAGTTTCCTGGCCTGTAATCTTTACAGGAACACATCGCCGGGTCTGTCTCTTGCAGAGCCGCTGAGTGGGTTCAATCTGCCAATCTTTCAGTTAGCAGCCAAGTGTTTAACCATTGTGCCACCAGGGCTCCCGAGGCATAAAAAAAAAAAAGCAATGAATAAAAAAAAAAAAAATTCATAAATTTTAATTGTGCAGTTCCCTCAGGGTCCCTTTAAAAAATATTTTGGGGGGTAAAATATACATTTCTACGTGTAAAATTCAGTGACATCAATTATGTTCACCATGTTGTGCGACCATCACCACTATCCATTTCCAAATCTTTTCATGACCCTTAACAGAAACTCGGTACCCCTTCAGCAATAACTCTCCTTTGCCTCTTCCATCCAGCCCTGGTAGCCACTCATATGTGTTGGTCTCTCCGCATTTACCTATTCAAGATATTTCGTGTAGGTGGAATCATACACTATTTGTCCTGTTGTGACTGACTGACTTCACTCAGCATCATATTTTCAAGGTTCATCCGTGTTGTAGCATGTGTCAGGACTTCATTTCTCTTTTTGGATGAATGCTACGACTGCTAACCAAAAGGTCAGCATGTCGAATCCACCAGCCACTCCTTGTAAGCCCTAGGGGGCAGTTCTATTCTGTTCTCTAGGGTCACTAAGAGTCCGAATCGATGGCGACGGGTTTGGTTTAGGGGTATGGATAGACCACATTCTGTTTATCTATTCATCTACTGATGGACATTTGGGTCGCTTCCACCTTTTGGCTGTTGTAGATAACGCTGCTGTGAACGTTGGTGTACCTTCGTGGCCCTTTGCAGTCAATCACCTTTCACCACCTGACCTCTAGCAACCACTGATCAGTCTGTCACTATAGCTTTGCCTTGTCTAGAATTTCCTATAAATAGAACCACAGTATATGCAGTATTTTGTGTCTGGCTTCTTTCGCTCAGCACAATGCCTTTGCAATTATAAAAGAAAAATGCTTTCGGATTGCATGTATCAGAAGCTCATTCCTCCTTATGGACTGTACTGTCCCATTATATGGATATACCGCAGGACTGTACTGTTCCATCACGTGGATATACCGCAGTTTGTTTATTCCATTACCAGTTGACAGACACTTGGATTGTTTCCAGATTTTGGCTGTTAGGAATAAAGCTACCCTGGACATTTGGGTACAGACTTTTGTGTGCCGATGTTTTCATTTCTCTAGAGTAAATATTTAGGGTTGGGATTGCTGGGTCATATGACAAGTGTATGTTTAAGTCGACAAGAGACTACCGAATTATTCCTCAGAGTGGTTATGGCATCTTGCACCCCCATCAGCATCCTTACCAGCGCCTGGTGTTATCGGGCTTTTACATTTTTTTTGTCTTTTTAATTTAAACCATTTTAGTGGCCTTTTCTTGGTGTTTTGATCTGCATTTCCTTTTTTTTGAATGACTAAAAATGTTGAGCATCTTTTCATGTGCTTATTTGCCATTTGCATACATTCTTTGGTGAAGTATCTAGTCAAATTTTTTCCTAATTTTTTACATAAAACGTTCACAATTATTCAGCTGTAAGAATTTGTTGTTTTTAATACATTCTGGATACAGGTTCTTTAACAAATAAATGTTTTGCTAACTTTTCACCCAGTACATGGTTTGCCTTTTGATTTTACTAATAGTGTTTCTCAAAGAGCAAACATTTTTAATTTTGATTAAGCCTAATTTATCAATTTTTTTATGGTTTGTGTTTGTGTCCTATCTAAAAAACTCTTTGCCTAACCCATTGTCACAAAGATACTCTTCTATGATTTCTTTTAGAAGCTTTATATTTTTAATTCTTAAATTTAGGTTTATGAACCATTTTGAGTTAGATTTTAAGTATGGTGTAAGGTAAACATTGAGGTTCATTCTTTCACATGTGCCTATCCAGTTGTCCCGCACCATTTGTTCAAAAGACTACCCTTTCCCCATTGAATCGCCTTTGTCAAAAATCAATTGACCATATGCGTGCGGGTCTATTTCTGGACTCTCGATTCTGCTCCCTTGTCTACCCTTTTAACAATGCCACGTTGTCTTGATTACTGTAAATTTAGAGTAAATTTTGAAATCAGACAGTACCAAACCCCCAATTTTGTTCTTCTTTTTCAAAATCATTTTGGCTGTTTTAGGTAATTTGCATTTCCATACGAACTTTGGAATCAGCTCCTCAGTTTCTACAAAACTAAGCCTGCTGGGATTTTCATTGCTGTTGCATTGACTCTATAGATAAATCTGGTGGCATTTGACATCTTAACAATATTGAGTCTTTCAATTTATAAATATGGTATCTCTCTCCATTTATTGAAGTTTTGTTGATTTCCCTCAGCAATGCTTTGTAGTTCGTTTGTGCAGTTTGTTAAGTTTATCTCTGAGTATTTCATGTTTTTGATACTACTGTAAATGACACTTCTAAATTTTAATTTCTGATCGTCCATTGCTAATATATAGAAATATTGTTGATTTTTTATATTGACTATCCTGCAACTTTGCTAAACTCACTTACTAGTTCTACTTTTTTTTGTAGATAGGATTTTTTACTAGACAATCATGCCTTCTGTGGATAAAGACAGTTTTGCTTTCTCCTGTCTAACCTCTATGCCTTTTATTCCTTTTTCTTACCTTATTTTACCAGCTAAGACCTCCGGTATAACACTGAGTGAAAGTGTTGAGAGAGGATATCCATGACTTCTTCTTGATCCTGTGAGAAACGTAGTAAGTCTTTCACCATGAAATATGACGACTGCTGTGAGTGTTCACAGATGCCCTTTATCCAGCTGAGGAAATTGCCCTCTATTTCGAATTTACTGAGAGCTTTATCATGAATAGGGGTTGAATTTTGTGAAATGTTCTTTTTCCTGTGTCTATGAGATCATTATGCTCTTTTCCTGTTTCCTTTCTTTGTTCTGTAATGTGGTTAATTACATTGATTGATATTCAAATGTTGAAGCAAACTTGCATTCCTGAGAGGTACCCCATTTAGTCATGATGTATTATCTTTTAATATATTGCTGGATTTGATTTACTAAAATTTTGTTTAGCATTTTTGTGTCTCTATTTAAAAAAAAAAAATTCAAGAGTCTATAAGCTTTTTTTCTTGTAATGTCTCCCTCTGGTTTTGATATTAGGGTAACATTGACCTTGTAAAATGTTGGGAAATGTTCCCTTCTCTCCTAATTTCTGAAACAGTTTGTGTAAAATTGGTGTTATTTCTTACTTAGTGCTTGGTAGAATTCACAAGTGAAGCCATATAGGCTTGGAGTTTTCTTAGTGGGAATGTTTTTAACTACAAATTGAATATAAACTATTCAGGTTATTTCTTCTTGAATGAGCTATTTAGGGTTAAAAAAAAAAACCACTGCTAGGGTTATTTTATTTCTAAATATTTGGAAATTTTCTAGAAATCATTTTGTTTTTTAAGGAACTTGTCCACTCCATCTAATTTGTCTAACGTATTGGCACAAGTTGTCTGCAAGATTCCTTTATTATCCTTTTGATGTTTGTAGGAGCTGTAGCGATGTCCCCTCATTCATTCATTTTTTTCTTTTTAATAATTTTTATTGTGCTTTAAGTGAAAGTTTACAAATCAAGTCAGTCTGTCACATATAAGCTTATATACACCTAACTCCATACTCCCACTTACTCTCCCCCTAATGAGTCAGCCCGCTCCCTCCTTCCAGTCTCTCCTTTCATGACGATTTTGCCAGTTTCTAACCCTCTCTACCCTCCTATCTCCCCTCCAGACAGGAGATGCCAACACAGTCTCAAGTGTCCACCTGATACAAGTAGCTCACTCTTCGTCAGCATCTCTCTCCAACCCATTGTCCAGTCCCTTCCATGTCTGATGAGTTGTCTTCAGGAATGGTTCCTGTCCTGGGCCAACAGAAGGTTTGGGGACCATGACCACCAGGATTCCTCTAGTCTCAGTCAGACCATTAAGTCTGGTCTTTTTATGAAAATTTGGGGTCTGCATCCCACTGATCTCCTGCTCCCTCAGGGGTTCTCTGTTGTGCTCCCTGTCGGGGCAGTGATCGGTTGTGGCCGGGCACCAACTACTTCTTCTGGTCTCAGGATGATGTGAGTCTCTGGTTCCTGTGGCCCTTTCTGTCTCTTGGGCTCATAGTTATCGTGTGACCTTGGTGTTCTTCATTCTCCTTTGATCCAGGTGGGTTGAGACCAACTGATGCATCTTATATGGCCGCTTGTTAGCATCTAAGACCCCAGACGCCACACTTCAAAGTTGGATGCAGAATGTTTTCATAATAAAGTTATTTTGCCAATTGACTTAGAAGTCCCCTTAAGCCGTAGTCCCCAAACCCCTGCCCTTGCTCCGCTGACCTTTGAAGCATTCAGTTTATCCCGGAAACTTCTTTGCTTTTGGTCTAGTCCAGTTGAGCCGACCTTCGTGTATTGAGTGTTGTCCTTCCCTTTCACCTAAAGGAGTTCTTATCTACTAACTAATCAGTAAATAACCCTCTCCCACCCTCCCTCCCTCCCCCCCTCGTAACCACAAAAGTATGTGTTCTTCTCAATTTAAACTATTTCTCAAGATCTTATAATAGTGGTCTTATACAATATTTGTCCTTTTGCAACTGACTAATTTCACTCAGCATAATGCCTTCCAGGTTCCTCCATGTTATGAAATGTTTCACAGATTCGTCACTGTTCTTTATCCTTGCGTAGTATTCCATTGTGTGAATATACCATAATTTATTTAACCATTCATCCCTTGATGGACACCTTGGTTGCTTCCAACTTTTTGCTATTGTAAACAGAGCTGCAATAAACATGGGTGTGCATATATCTGTTCGTGTAGAGGCTCTTATTTCTCTAGGGTATATTTCGAGGAGTGGGATTTCTGGGTTGTATGGTAGTTCTATTTCTAACTTTTTAAGAGAACACCAGATAGATTTCCAAAGCGGCTGTACCATTTTACATTCCCACCAGCAGTGTAGAAGAGTTCCAATCTCTCCGCAGCCTCTCCAACATTTATTATTTTGTGTTTCTTGGATTAATGCCAGCCTTGTTGGATGGAATCTCATCGTAGTTTTAATTTTCATTTCTCTAATGGCTAATGATCGAGAGCATTTTCTCATGTATCTGTTAGCTGCCTGAATATCTTCTTTAGTGAAGTGCATGTTCATATCCTTTGCCCACTTCTTGATTGCGTTGTTTGTCCTTTTGTGGTTGAGTTTTAACAGAATCATATAGATTTTAGAGATCAGGCGTGCTAGCTGGAGATGTCATAGCTGAAATTTTTTTCCCAATCTGTAGGTGGTCTTTTTACTCTTTTGGTGAAGGCTTTAGATGAGCAGAGGTGTTTGATTTTTAGGAGCTCCCAGTTATCTGGTTTCTCTTTGTCATTTTTGGTAATGTTTTGTATTCTGTTTATGCCTTGTATTGGGGCTCCTAACGTTGTCCCTATTTTTTCTTCCATGATCTTTATCGTTTTAGTCTTTATGTTTAGGTCTTTGATCCACTTGGAGTTAGTTTTTTGTGCATGGTGTGAGGTATGGGTCCTGTTTCATTTTTTTGCAAATGGATATCCAGTTATACCAGCACCATTTGTTAAAAAGACTATCTTTTCCCTAGTTAACTGACACTGGGCCTTTGTCAAATATCAGCTGCTCATATGTGGATGGATTTATATCTGGATTCTCAATTCTGTTCCATTGGTCTATGTGCCTGTTGTTGTACCAGTACCAGGCTGTTTTGACTACTGTGGCTGTATAATAGGTTCTGAAATCAGGTAGAGTGAGGCCTCCCACTTTCTTCTTCTTTTTCAGTAATGCTTTGCTTATCCGAGGCTTCTTTCCCTTCCATATGAAGTTGGTGATTTGTTTCTCCGTCACATTAAAAAATATCATTGGAATTTGGATCCGAAGTGCATTGTATGTATAGATGGCTTTTGGTAGAATAGACATTTTTCCTATGTTAAGTCTTCCTATCCATGAGCAAGGTATGTTTTTCCACTTAAGTATGTCCTTTTTAATTTCTTGTAGTAGAGCTTTGTAGTTTTCTTTGCATAGGTCTTTTACATCTTTGGTAAGATTTATTCCTAAGTATTTTATCTTCTTGGGGGCTACTGTGAATGGTATTGATTTGGTGATTTCCTCTTCGATGTTCTTTTTGTTGATGTAGAGGAATCCAAGTGATTTTTGTATGTTTATCTTATAACCTGAGACTCTGCCAAACTCTTCTATTAGTTTCAGTAGTTTTCTGAAGGATTCCTTAGGGTTTTCTGTGTATAAGATCATGTCATCTGCAAATAGAGATAATTTTACTACCTCCTTGCCAATCCGGATGCCCTTTATTTCTTTGTCTAGCCTAATTGCTCTGGCTAGGACCTCTAGCACAATGTTGAATAAGAGCGGTGATAAAGGGCATCCTTGTCTGGTTCCCGTTCTCAAGGGAAATGCTTTCGGGCTCTCTCCCTTTAGGGTGATGTTGGCTGTTGTCTTTGTATAAAATTGTATAGATGCCCTTTATTATGCTGAGGAATTTTCCTTCAATTCCTATTTTGATGGGAATTTTTATCATGAATGGGTGTTGGACTTTGTCAAATGCCTTTTCTGCATCAATTGATAAGATCATGTGATTTTTGTCTTTTGTCTTATTTACATGGTGGATTACATTAATGGTTTTTCTAATATTAAACCAGCCTTGCATACCTGGTATAAATCGTACTTGGTCGTGGTGGATTATTTTTTTGATATGTTGTTGAATTCTATTGGCTAGAATTTTGTTGAGGATTTTTGCATCTATGTTCATGAGGGATATAGGTCTGTAATTTTCTTTTTTGTGGTGTCTTTACCTGGTTTTTGTTTCAGGGATATGGTGCCTTCATAGCCGTCATTCATTCTTGATATTGGTAAATGTCTTCTCTCCATTTTATTTGATCAGTCTGGCTAGAAGTCTGTCAGTTTACTGATCTTTTCAAAGAACTAGGCTTTTGTTTATTTATTTATTTTACTGTGCTTCAGGTGAAAGTTTATGGCTCAGGTTAGTTTCTCATACTAAAATTTATACACGCATTGTTACGTGACCGTAGTTGCTAACCCTATAATGTGACAGCACACTCCCCTTTCCACCCTGCATTTCCCGTGTCCATTCAACCAGCTCCTGTCCCCCTCTGCCTTCCCATCTCACCTCCGGACAGGAGCTGCCCATTTAGTCTCATGTATCTGCACCCCATCTACTTGAACTAAGAAGCACACTCCTCAGGAGTATCATTTTATGTCTTATAGTCCAGTCTAAACTTTGTCTGAAGAGGTGGCTTTGGGAATGGTTTTAGTCCTGGGTTAACAGAGAGTCTGCGGGGCATGTCCTCTGGGGTTCCTCTAGTCTCAGTCAGACCATTAAATCTGATCTTTTTATGTGAATTTGAGTTCTGCACCTCGTTTTTCTTCTGCTCCATCAGGGATCAAAGAACCAGCTTTTGGTTTCATATATTTATTTAGTAGCTAAAGCAAATGGAAGAAATGATGAGATAAAAGAGCTGAGCAGATTTCAAAGGGTGGCTCGAGCAAAGTAATGTATTATAAGGACATGTGCAAAGACCTGGAATTAGAAAACTAAAAGGGAAGAACACGCTCAGCATTTCTCAAGCTGAAAGAACTGAAGAAAAAATGCAAGCCTCAAGTTGCAATATTGCAGGAGGATTCTACAGGGAAAATATTAAACAACCCGGGAAGTGTCAGGAAAAGATGGAAGGAATACACAGAGTCACTGTACCAAAAAGAACTGCTCAGTGTTCAGCCATTTCAGGAGGTAGCATATGATTGAGAACGCATGGTACAGAAAGAAGAGGTCCAAGCTGCAGTGAAGGCACTGGCAAAAAACAAGGCTCCAGGAATTTATGGAATACCAATTGAGATGTGCCAACAAATGAATGCAGCACTGGAAGTACTCACTCGTCTATGCCAAGAAATTTGGAAGAGAGTAACCTGGCCAACCTATTGGAAGAGACCCCTGTTTATGCCTATTCCAAAGAAAGGAGATGCAACAGAATGCAGAAATTATTGAATGATATCATTAACATCACACACAAGTAAAATTTTGCTGAAGATCATTCAAAAGCGGCTGCTGCAGTATATCGACAAGGAAATGCCAGAAATTCAAGTAGGATTCAGAAGAGGACATGGCACCAGGGATATCATTGCTGATGTCAGATGGGCCCGGGCTGAAAGCAGAGGATACCAGAAAGATGTTTACCTGTATTGTATTGACTATGCAAAGGCATTTGACTGTGTGGATGATAACAAATTATGGACAACATTGCAAAGAATGGGAGTTCCAGAACACTTAATTGTGCTCCTGAGGAACCTGTACATAGATCAAGAGGCAGTTGTTCAAATAGCATGAGGGAATACTGCATGGTTTAAAGTCAGGAAAAGTGTGCTTCAGGGTTGTAGCCTTTCACCGTACCTATTCTTCCTTGGTCTTCCTTATTCATTGTCCAGCTTTCGGTTGCAGTAGAACACCGACTGGGAGCTACCAGACATTCAGGCCGAGTAGGAAGAACCAGGGATATTGTTGCTGATGTCAGATGGATCCTGGCTGAAAGCAGAGAATATCAGAAAGATGTTTACCTGTGTTTTATTGACTATGCAAACGCATGCGACTGTGTGGATCAGCGTGGATTACCCCTCAACATAAAGAAAACAAAAATCCTCACAACTGGACCAATAAGCAACATCATGATAAACAGAGAAAATATCAAAGTTGTCAAGGATTTCATCTTACTTGGATCCACAGTCAACACGCGTGGAAGCAGCAGTCAAAAAATCAAAGGACGCATTGCATTGGGTAAATCTGCTGCAAAGGACCTCTTTAAAGTGTTAAAAATCAAAGATGTCACCTGGAAGACTAAGGTGAGCCTGACCCAAGCCATGGCGTTTTTAATTGCCTCATATGCATGTGAAAGCTGGACAATGTATAAGGAAGACAAAAGAAGAATTGATGCCTTTGAATTGTGGTGTTGGCGAACTATATTGAATATACCGTGGACTGCCAGAAGAATGAAGAAATCTGCCCTACAACCAGAATGCTCCTTGGAAGCAAGGATCCCCGGAGAAGGTCATCATGCTTGGTAAAATAGAGGGTCAGCAAAAAAGAGGAAGGCCCTCAATGAGATGGATTGACACAGTGGCTGCAACGATGGGCTCAAGCAAAACAATAATTGAGTCGCTATGAGTTGGAACTCACTCCACAGCACTTAACAACAATATTTACTCTATTGTTTTTCTGTTTTCTATCTCATTGCTTTCTGCTCTTGATAATTTTCTCCCTTCTGCTTATTTTGGGTTCGATTTGCTCTTCTCTTCCTAGTTTTTTAAGGTGGAAGCTTAAATCATTGACTTGGGACCTTTCTCCTTTTCTAATTTAAGCATTTAATGCTTTACATTTCTCTCTAATTATTTCTTCTGTTGTATGCTCCAGTTTTGATATTTTGTATTTTCATTTTTATTCAGTTAAAGATATTTTCTAATTTCCTTGTGACTTCTTCTTTGATCCATGAGATTTTTAGAAGTATATATTTTATTTCTAAATATTTGGAAACCTTGTATGTATCTCTTTGCTGTTGATTTCAAATTCAATACTGTCTTAGTTATCTAGTGCTACTATAACAGAAATTCCACAAGTGGATGGCTTTAACAAAGAGAAGTTTATTCTCTCACAGTCTAGTAGACTGTGGTTGTTGTTGTTGTTGCTGTTGTTAGGTGCTGTCGAGTCTGTTCACAGCGATCCTATGTACACGAGAACAAAACACTACCTGGTCCTGCACCATCGTCACGATTGTTTTTATGCTTGAGCCCATCGTTGCAGCCACTGTGTCAATCCATCTCGTTGAGGGTCTCCCTCTTTTTTGCTGACCCTCTACTTTACCAAGCATGATGTCCTTCTCCAGGGACCAATCCCTCCTGATAACATGTCCAAAGTGTGTGAGACGTAGTCTCGTCATCCTAGCTTCTAAGGAACATTCCGGTTGTACTTCTTCCAAGACAGATTTGTTTGTTCTTCTGGCAGTCCATGGTATATTCAATATTCTTCTCCAACATCGCAACTCAAAGGCGTCATTTCTTCTTTGGCCTTCGTTATTCATCGTCCAGCTTTCACATGCATAAGAGCAGATTTAAAACATGAAGTTCCCCTGTCTATCTGCGCGCTTCTCTCTCTTATATCTCAAAGAGATTGGCTCAAGACACAATCCAATCTTGTAGATTGAGTCCTTCCTCATTAACATAGCTTCCACCTATCCGACCTCATTAACATCATAGAGGTAGAATATACAACACATAAGAAAATCACCTCAGGTGAAAAAACGGAGGACAATTACAGGACACTGGGAATCATGGCCTAGCCAAATTGATACACATATTTTGGGGGGACACAATTCAATCCACGACAAATACCATTGTGGTCAGAAAACATCCTCTGTGTGATTTCTGTGCTTTGTAATTTATTGAGACTTGCTCGGTTCCCCAGAATGTTGTCTACTTGGTGAGCGCTCTATCCGCCCTTGGGAAGACTGTATCTTTTGCTGTTATTGGGTGTATTGTTCTATAAATATCAATTACATCAATTTGGTTGATCATGTTGTTGAATTTTTCTATATTCTTACTGATCTTTTTCGTACTTGTTTTAGCAATTACTGAGAAAAGATGTTAAAGTCTCCAATAATGTTTGCTAATTTGTCTATTTCTCCCTCTATTGCTGTCAATTTTTGTTTCATGTATTTGGGAACTTCCTTACTAGGTGCTTACATATTCGAGGCTATGATGTCTTCTTGATTATTTGACTCTTTATCATTATGAAGTCTTTTGGTGGTGCAAACAGTTAACGAACTCAGCTGCTAACCAAACAGTTGGAAGTTTGATTCCACCCACAGAACCCTCGGAAGGAAGAACCGGCCATGTATGTCTGAAAAATCAGCCATTGGCAACCCTATGGAGCACAACGCAGAAATGCAGGGTGAGGGCGATTGCACAACTCAGAGAATGTCATCAATGTCACTAAATTGTAGAAACTGTTGAGTTGGTGTATGTTTTGCTGTGTATATTCTCAACAACAAAATAAATAAAATTTAGGGAAATAAACACCTATGGAGGACAGTTTTACTCTGAGGCACATGGGACTCGGATGGCAACTGTTTTGTTGGGGGGGAGAGTTCCAATCAATATGAAATCTCCCTCTTCATCTCTGGTAATACTCTTTGTCTTGAATTTACTTTATCCGATATTAATATAGCCACATCAACTTTCTTATGCTCAGCGTTCACATGGTGTATCTTTTTCGATCCTTTTACTTTTAACCTGTCTATGTCTTTATGCTTAATGCGTGTTTCTTGTAAATATCATATAGCCATTTTATCCAGCCTGACAGTCTCTGCCTTTTAACTGGGACGTGTGGCAGATTGTGTTTTTCGAAGGTAGCCGCAACAATCTCTCTCATCCCACATGCTCCCCTGGGACTTTGCCACTTCCCCATCGAGAGATGGAGTCTAACCCCCTCCTCCGCCAATGCTTTAATCTGGTTGGGCTTGGAATCAACATAATATGGTAGAAGTGATGCTACGTAATTTCCAAGGCTAGGTCAGAAAAGGCAGTACAACTTCTGCCCTTTGAGCACAAATACTCTTCAAGCCTTTAACCACCATGGAAGCAGCCTAACTTCCCTGAGGCTACCAGGCTATGAGGAAGCCCAAACCAGCCCTCACAGACAGACCACATGGAGCAGTCCTGAGACAACACAAAGCAGAAGACATCCCCAGCTTGCCCTAACTTGCTCCAGCCACACACTGTTCAGCTTCAGCCACCATCTGACGGCAACAACGTGAAAGACCCTGAGTCATGATGGCCCAGTTTGAGCCTTACCTGTATTTTGACTCACAGATACCAAGAACAATAAGAAAATGATTGTTATCATTTTAAACCACTAAATTTGGGGGTGATTTGGTGTTTGATATTCTATTTTTTCCATCTGTTTTTTGCTCTTCTTTTTCTGCCTTTTTTAGGGGACAAATTGAAATTTCTTTTTTAGTATTTCGTCTTTTGGTTGATACTTTTGTTGTGTGTTTTGTGTTATGTTTTAAATTGTTGCTCTAGATATTACAATTTATATCTTTAACATAGCAAAAATTTACCTTCAAAAAAATTCTACTATTTCATGAACAATGTAAGAACTTTACAACAGTATTCGAATTACTACCATTCCACCCAAACTCCATTTTACTTTCTTATTATTTTAAACTATATATAGAATATGTGGAAACCCTGGTGGCATAGTGGTTAAGAGCTACATTTGCTAACTAAAAGTCAGCAGTTCAAATCCACCAGGTGCTCCTTGGAAACTCTATGGGGCAGTTTTGCTCCGTCCTATAGGGTCTGTATGAGTTGGAATCAACTCGACAGCAAAGGGGTTGGGTTGGGTTTATAGAATATGTATTATATATGTACACATTGCACACAGATTTTATATATATATGGAAACCCTGGTGGCGTAGTGGTTAAGTGATACAGCTGCTAACCAAGAGGTCGTCAGTTCGAATCCACCAGGCGCTCCTTGGAAACTCGATGGGACGGTTCTACTCTGTCCTATAGGGTCACTATGAGTGAGAATCAACTCGACGGCAGTGGGTTTGTTTTTTTTGGGAGTATATATATACCCTTTCTAGTATTTTTTTATTTTTATTTTTCATTCCTTCCTTCAGTCTGGTATCGTTTTTCTTTAGCCTATAGAATTTATTTTAGCTTTTCTTTTATTGCAAGTCTATTGGAGATTAATTCTTTCAGCTTTTGTCTGTCTGAGAGTGACTCTTTTTTGACTCCATTTTCGAAGACTATTTTCACAGGTATAGAATTCTAGATTGACAATTTTCATTTTTGTTTCAGAATTTAAAGATGCTGTTACGTTGTCTCCTGGCCTCTATTGTTTCTGATAAGAAGTCAGCTGTCATTCTTATCGCTCCTCTGCGTGTAATGTCTTTTTCTCTGACTGTTTTCAAGGTTTTCTCTTCATTTTTGTTCATCAGCAGTTTGATTATGATGTGACTGGGTAAGGTTTTCTTGATATTTACCCTGCTTGGGTTTCACTAAGTTTCTTGGATATGTGGGTTGATGACAACTTTCATCAGTTTTGGAAAATTCTTGATTATACTTCTTCATATATTTCTTTTGCCCCATTCTTTCTGTCTCCTCTTTCTGAGATTCTGACTGCACATATGGTAAGCCATTTGATATTGTTCCACAGATCTCGGATGCTACGCTTTGGTATTTTTATCCGCTCTTTTTTTTGTGTGTGTTTTAGTGTGGATAATGTCTATTTACCCGTCTTCAAGTTCACTGATTCATTCCTTCGTCATGTCCAGTCTGCTAATAAGTCCATCAAAAGAATTTATCTCCGATATCATATTTTTCATTTCTAACATTTCCATTTAGCTCTATTTAATGGTTTTCATCTCTCTGCTGAAATTTCCATCTATTCGTATGTGCTGTCACCTTTTGGCACTAAATTCTTTAACATTTTCATCATAATTATTGTAAGGTATCTATCTGATAATTCCAACATCTGATCATCCATGAGTCCATTGATTGTTTCCTCTCTTGATGATGGGTCATATTCCCTTGTCTTTACATGTCTCACAATTTTTTATTGAATGCTAGACATTGTATGTAATAGAACAGTAGGGAGTGAAGTAAATAATATCTATGCCCATAAAAGGGCATGCATCTTCTTCTGTCAGGTCACTTGTGTGTGTTTGTGTGTGTGTGTTTGTGTGTGTGTGTGTGCGTGTGTGTGTGTGCATGTGTGTGTGTGTGTGCATGTGTGTGTTGGGGGAAGATGGAGTCAATCTAGTCTGTAGTTCAGCTAAGTTTGGGGTTTCTTGTTGATTTAGTTAGAGTCAATTCGCCATAGACTTTAAATTATTTCAGGGAAGAATCAGAACCTTCTCTTTAGCAGGGCTTGGAATCTGAGTGCCTGGAAGATTTATTTCAATTCTCCTGCCTCACCCACAGATTTCAACAGATCCTTGAACATATGCCTTAGCGGTGTCTCTTTCAGGTCTTCTGCCTCTACCCCAGTCAGAGCTGGCCTTTACTTTGTACTTAGTGTAATGCTTAGAGAGACTGGAAGGGTTATCTCAGTTCTCCTATCCTGCCTCAAGACTTCAGCAGACCTTGTCTACCTTAACCTTGGGAATGGTTCAGCTCTCCTGCCCTTTCCAAGTCACCAATGGCTTCTGCTTTGTACTGAATGTTAGGTCTGGAGTGTTAGTGGGGTTTCTCTCCTTCTCCTGTTCTGCATTCAAATTTCAGCAATCCTAGCACACCTATATGGAAACCCTGGTGGTGTAGTGGTTAAGAGCTATGGCTGCTAACCAAAAGTCAGCAGTTCGAATCCACCAGGCGTTCCTTGGAAACCGTATGGGGCAGCACATCTATACTTTACAGATGATCTCTCAGCTCACCTGCTTGGCCCCCAAATTTTCTTTGTGCATGCTCATGGAAGAGTTGGTGCAGATTTTCTTTGTGTCTGCGGTTCCTATCGATTCTAAAACATCATGCTATCTCAGAGTTGAACTTTAAAATTTTGTTAAAAGTCCTCTGTTTTCTTCTACATGTCTATGGTAGCCTTCTCCTGCTGCTGTTACTCTTTCAAGAATGAAAGCAGTCATGGGTGTGTTTTTTCCTAAGACAGGCTTGACATTTTTTGGATTATAGTTCTTTAGGGTTTTTTTTTTTTTTTGGGCGGGGGGAGACAACTTCAGCTTCCTGATGGGCTTAAAAAAAAAACTATGATTTTTGTAGGTTATCTAACTTTTTCTTACAGTGAGATTGAGAGTGATGTTCTTTTGCAACTTTCTTTATCCGAGGCAGAAGCAAAAGATCCACCTACTGAATTTTTAGTCTATGCTACCACAAAAAGCTCTTGTCTATTCTCTGAATATTCCTTTTTATTGCATCTTGTTCCTGTCTCATGGATAAAGGTATATTCTATCATCTCTCTGAGAAACTTAATGAGTTTTTAGCAAAAGATTTCTTATTCTTCATAGTCCCTGTTTCTCACAAATGGCTTTCCTCTTTGTTTTGGTCTCTATCTTTTATGCTTTCATGTCAGAGGCTTTCCCCAGATGTCTGGTGAACCTTGGATGTCTTCCCATATTTAAGAATGGGGCACTGAAGAGCTTATTGGAAGGGGCGGGGCTTGCCAACTATGGGCTTCATTATAGGGTGATATGGCTGGGCTGTTTTACTGGGGAACCCCAGTGTTAGTATCTTTAGTTCCTTCCTCTTGTAATGGGCAAATATCTTAGCAAAATATCTTCCAGCCTGATGCCTAGGACTGGCTGTCAACACTATGAGGAACTGAGTGGGGCAAGACGGCCCAGAGTGCTCTGCGTTCTGTATGTAAATGTCCATTTAATCTCCTCATTTTCTAGTGTGATACCTCCTACTGATGTTCGCCAGTCAGAGATTCCTCTCCAAAGAAACTGCCAGTCTTCTTCTGCGGTGGGATAAAGCTTTTGGAGCTCTAGCAGCCTCTTAAACAGATTTTCAGCTGAACTTCTATATTCGCCCCCATTTCCCCTGCTAATTTCCAGTCCACCTGTGAGCTTTCTCAGGTCTGCTACATAACTTACTACCCATCCATCTGCTTTTCAGCTACCAAAATTTTGTTGTCTTATCTCTTCTTCCATTGTTTTTGTCCTTGAGGAATTTTGCTTTCTATAAAAAGTCGTTTACTGTCATTTTAGTGCAGTTTCAGGAGGGAAAGAAAGTAAATACATGTGTTCAACCTGTCACCTTCACTTCCAAGTCAACAGCATGTGGAGAAAGTCTGGGAGATTCGCTGGGTGGAAAGAGACAGGGGCTGGCTAGGGGCATGTGGCAGGATTGCCAAGTGGTACTTACAAGTCAGCTTGTGTGAAGCCCATGAATTCTTGGTGACACCAGTCTGCACACTTATGTCCTTTTCTCCCACTCTGCAGCCTGGGAGGGGGAGCCAAGGAATCAAATGGCCTATTCCATTCAAAGCCTGGGAGATTGCAGGCTGAAGATAAAGAAAAAACAAGGGAATAGGTGACTTCAGTGTGATTAGACTGGACAGGCCAAGCAAGAGGCCTACCAAGACACAGCTTCCTGCCGAGGGAGCACCTAGAGCCAGTGATTTACACGTAGATGGCCATACTGTATATCAGGTAACCTTTACCAGCCTTGGCCCCAGCTGATTGGACCAGGAGCAAACATCTGAACCAGAAACAGCCAATCTATAGGCTGGTCAGTTGCCTATGAGGCTACCTGTCATGAAAGTTCTACCCAAATAAGGATGACAGTGTGATAGCGATTTTATGGGCCAATAAGGTTCTTTCTCTTGGAAATTTGAACTGCAATGAAAGCAGAAGCTAAAAGACACACAGAGAAAGGCCATATATAATTGTCATGAAGCAGTAGAAGCCAAGGGAAAGCAGAAACTATTATTCAGCAGAAGCAAAGAGACGGAGAAAAAAATGGACAGAGAGGAGAGGGTAATGCAGTTGGACGATAATGGCAGGAGCAGTCGGGGCTGAGTCACCACAACAGTGGGGAATAAGCAAATTCCACCAGCTCAGGGGTAGGAGGTTGGGGGTGTGGATAAGATAACCTAGTCCCTATGGGGCAGTTCTACTCTGTCTTACAGGGTCGCTGTGAGTCAGAATCAACTTGATGGCAACAGGTTTGGTTTTTTTTTTTTTTAGAGCTGCTTTAACTCCTTCAGGTTCCAGGCTCCTTGAAGCTCAGGTTTGTGATTATTCCTGGGTTCCTGTCCACATGTCTGAGAGTACTGCCTTCCTCATTCCTACATGAATCTTCCCTTAATGGAGAAAGTTGAGCAAGTCAAAGAGATACACTATGGGGCCAAGGAAGGATATGGAAAAGAGAAAGACCCAGTGAGAGCTGATTGAAAGGGTTCAGGGCTCAAAGGACTGGAAAGCTCTGCGAGCTCACATGCAGGCTGGTGGTGGGAGAGGGGAGGTTGGAGAAATGGAAGGAACAGATTGGAAGTTGTGTGGACAAAGCTGGCTTTTGGAATTTAGCAAAATAAATTTTGGAATTTAGCCTCCCACCCTCACAGTTGTGCCTCATAAACCACTGTGCAAGGCTGGGGGAGGGGGCCAAGAAGGTTTTTGGAGATAGGAAGGTCAAGGAACAAAGGTTGGGATTTTGTCAGGTCATTTCCTGAGGTGGTTTTTGTTGTTAGGTGCTGTTGAGTCAATTCCAAGTCATAGCGACCCTATGTACAACAGAACAAAATGCTGCCCGGTCCTGTGCCATTGTCACAATTGTTGCTATATTTGAGCTCATTGTTGTAGCCACTGTGTCAATCCATCTCATTGAGGGTCTTCCTCTTTTTCACTGACCCTCTGTTTTACCAAGCATGATGTCCTTCTCCAAGGACCAGTCCCTCCTGATAACATGTCCAAAGTATGTGAGACAAAGTCTCTCCATCCTTGCTTTTAAGGAGCATTCTGGCTGTACTTCTTCCAAGACAGATTTGTTTGTTCTTCTGGCAGTCCATGGTATATTCAATATTCTTCACCAACACCATAATTCAAAGGCATCAATTCTTTTTGGGTCTTTCTTATTCACTGTCCAGCTTCCACATGCATATGAGGCGATTGAAAACACCGTGAAAAAAAAATTTTGGGGGGGGGAGTTAGGTGCACCTTAGTTCATAAAGTAACCCATCAACTGCTAAGGCCAAAGATGAAGAAATTGAAGATTTTTACCAAATCTACAGTCTGAAATTGGTCAAAGGTACAATCAAGATGCTCTGGTAATTACTGGCAATTGGAATGCAAAAGTTAGAAACAAAGAAGGATTGGTAGCTCGAAAATATGGCCTTGGTGATAGCCATGACCCTTGAGATTGCATGATAGAATTTTGCAAGAACAACGACTTCTTCATTGCAAATACCTTTTTTCAACAACATAAACAGTGACTATACAGGTGAATCTCACCAGATGGAATACACAGGAATCAAATCTACTACATCTGAGGAAAGAGACGATGGAAAAGCTCAATATCATCAGTCAGAACAAGGCTAGCAGCGGACCGTGGAACAGACCATCAACTGCTCATATGCAAGTTCAAGTTGAAGTTGAAGAAAGTTAGAAAAGGTCCACAAGAGCCAAAGTACAACCTTGAGTATATCCCACTTGAATTTAGATACCATCTCAAGAATAGATTTGACACATTAAACACTAATAATAGAAGACCAGACGAGTTGTGGAACGACATCAAGGACATCATAAATGAAGAAAGCAAGAAGTCTTTAAAAAGACAGGAAAGAAATAAAATACCAGAATGCATTCAAAAAATACTCTGAAACTTGCTCTTGAACGTAGAGTAGCTAAAGCAAAAGGACGAAATGATGAAGTAAAAGAGCTAAACAGAAAATTGGAAAGGGCAGTTCAAGAAGACAAAGAAATGAAATGCGTAAAGACCTGGAGATGGAAAACCAAAAGGGAAGAACACGCTTGGCATTTCTCAAGCTTAAAGAACTGAAGAAAAAATTCAAGCCCTGAGTTGCAATATTGAAGGATTCTACAGAGAAAATATTAAATGACGCAGGAAGCATCAAAAAAAAAGGAAGGAAGGAATACACAGAGTCGCTGTACCAACAAGAATTGGTGGATGGTCAACCATTTCAGGAGGTAGCATACAATCAGGAACCAAGGGTACTAGAGGAAAAGGTCCAAGCTGCACTGAAGACACTGGTGGAAAACAAGGCTCTAGGAATTGACGGAATACCAATTGAGATGTTTCAACAAATGGATGCAGCACTGGAGATGCTCACTCATCTCTGCCAAGAAATTTGGAAGACAGCTACCTGGACGAGCAACCGGAAAAGATCCATATTTGTGCCCATTCCAAAGAGAGGATATGCTATAGAATGCGGGAATAATCGAACAATATTATTAATACTACACGCAAGTAAAATTTTGCTGAAGACCGTTCAAAAGCAACTGCAGCAGTACATCAACGGGGAACTGCAGAAGTTCAAGGCAAATTCAGAAGAGGATGTGCAATGAGGGATATCACTGATGATGTCAGATGGATCCTGGGTGAAAGCAGAGAATACCAGAAAGATGTTTACCTGTCTTTTATTCTTTTATTCACTTATTCACTATGCAAAGGCATTCCACTGTGTGGATCATAACAAATTATGGATAACATTGCTAAGAATGGGAATTCCGGAACACTTAATTGTGTTCATGAGGAAGGTGTTGTGATGGTTAAGATTGTGTGTTAACTTGGCTGGGTCATGATTCTCAGTGTTTTGACAGTTGTGTGATGTTGTAGTCACTTCCCTGTTAAGATTTGATGTGTGATCACCCCCATGATGGGATCTGCTGTGAGTAGCCAATCTGTTGAAGGGATGTTTTCTTGGGCGTGTGGTTTGCATCAAGTGTGGGCAGGTGTTCTGGCGGGGCTTGGGGGCTTTTGCTAGTTCTGGATGTGACAGCTGGCTCCTGTTCATTGGACCTATGGTTCTTGGGACTTGAGCTAGCAGCTTACCTGCAGTCTTGCCTGCTGATCTTGGGATTTGTTGATCTTCACAGCCTGTGAGCAACAGCCCTGATCTCTGACTTGCTGATCTTGGGTTGGCCAGCCCCTGAGGCTGCATGAGCCAGGGGAAGTCTCTATCCTGATCCACGGACTTAGGATGTTGCAGCCTCTACAACCGTGTGAGCCACTTCCTTGATATAAATTTCTCTCTCTCTATATACATATATTTATGCACTTTACTGGCCTGTACTTAGACCAAGAAGCACCCGTTCAAACAGAACATGGGTATACTTCATGGTTTAAAGTCAGGAAAGGTGTGCGTCAGGATTGTATCCTTTCACCATATTTATTCAATCTGCATGCTGAGCAAATAATCCGAGAAGCTGGACCATATGAAGAACGGGGCATTGAGATTGCAGGAAGGCTCATTAACAACCTGTGATATGCAGATGACACAACCTTGCTTGCTGAAGGTGAGGAGGACTTAAAGCACTTACTGATGAAGATCAAAGACCACTGCCTTCAGTATGGATTACACCTCAACATAAAGAAAACAAAAATCCTCACAACTGGACCAATAAGAAATATCATGATAAACAGAGAAAAGATTGAAGTTGTTAAAAATTTCATTTTACTTGGATCCACAATCAACACCCATGGGAGCAGGAGTCAAGAAATCAAGTGATGCACTGCATTGGGTAAATCTGCTGCAAAAGATCTTCCTGGGGTAGAGGGGAATATTGCAAGCCATTGATGAATGAAGCAGAGTGACAGCACAAGGTGTAACAGAGGGGAGTAGAGCCAAATGAGATGATCCTCAAAGGAGTAGGCATTTGGAAGCATATTTAGGCTTCAGTCAACATTCAGAGAAGAAGTTGAGTTTGTCAGCTGTGGAACTGGGGCATCTAGAGGGCTCCATGTTTCAGGTGGAAGTGAGAATCAGGAGGATAAGTAACGAGCAAGGAAGCCCAGCACAGGGTGGAGATAAAAGTATGGGAGAGGACAGTGGTCCATAGGACATGCACCTTGCACAGTAACTGAAGATGACAATGATAACAGGTTGGTGGGTTCTGTCAGCTCAGAGGTTCAAATGAGAAATCTAGGGTATATACGGTGGTGACCAGGGCTAAGTGATCCTCATTCTAGTTTTCTGGCAGTATGGCAAAGTAGAAATCTGAACTAGCTACTTCATATACATACGAAAACTGAAATGATGGATAACATATATATTTTTTAAAACCGTATTTTTGGATGCGTTGCTGAGCTAGTACAAAATTTAAAAAATCACAGAGTTCTGAATGAAGTGAAACCTGGTTGAGTGGGACAGAGATTAAAACACATGGGCTGTGGAGCAAGATTGCCACATCTGAATCCTGGTTCTACTTCTGACTGCAGTGTGAACACAAGCAGCTACTTTTCCTCTATAAAAATGGAGATAATAATAGTATCTACCTGTCTTAGTCATCTAGTGCTGCTATAACAGAAATATCACAAGTGGAGACTTCTACAAAGAGAAATTTAATCTCTCACAGCCTAGTAAGCTAGAAGTCCCAATTCAGGGTATCGGCGCCAGGAGAAGGCTTTCTCTGTTGGTTCTGGAGAAAGGTCCTTCTCATCAGTCTTCCCCTAGACTAGGAGCTTCACTGTGCAGGAACCCTGGATCCAAAGGATGTGCTCTGCTCCCAGCACTGCTCTCTTTGTGGTATGAGGTCCCCCTACTCTCTGATCACTTCCCTTTCCTTTTATCTCTTGTAAGATAAAAGGTGGTGTAGACCACACCACAGGGAAACTTCCTTTACATTGGATCAGGGATGTGACCTTAGTAAGGGTGTTAGAATCCCGCCCTAATCCTCTTTAACATCACAAAATGGAGGACAACCACACAATACTGGGAATCATGGCCCACCCACGTTGACACATACTTTGGGGGGACACAATTCAATCTATAACACTACCTTATACAGCTATACAGCTATACAGCTATACAGCTATTATAAAGAATAAGCAAGCTAATATTTGTAAAGTGTTCAGAACAGTGCCTGGACCATAGTCAACACTATTTAAGTTAAACAACAACGAGAAAAACAAAATCCTGGGAGGTATGAGAGAGTCAAAAATGCCTGTAGTCCTAAGGGTTTCCACTGCCCCTAAATGCACTGACCTTCTCCTTTGGAGTCTGCATAAGGTAGGGTCAGCAAATCCCAGGGTTCACTTAAGATGGGGAATCTAAGAGAATTCCCATGCATAAGACTGGGATCCTAAAGGGCTACACCCAGGGTGGGTGTATAGGTAAATGAGAAATGAATACTGCCCCACAGCAGAAGAGGGCATCAGAAAAACTTGCCTATTTGTCTGTCTTGACTCTGACACAGGGTAGGGGAGAAATTTTTAATAATTTTATAATTGAAAACCTCAAGTCAGACTTCACATGAGTTTTTGGACCAAATACATGTGTGGTTATAGGAATCTCAAGGGAAGAATTTAATTTAGACTGGTCCCAGGTCGGGAGTACCTCCAGATAACTGAATGAAGCAAACAGAAATCCTCTCTTGAGGAACTCAGCCTCAAATCAGGCTTGAAATAATTCCCAACTATAATTTTTTTTTATAAAGTTCCAAGAAAAGTGAACATCTGACAGTCAACAATCACCAAAAAACACCAAGAATCAATGTACCATGAGAGAGAACCAGTTAAACAACAGAGAGCAAAGATTTACCCACAAAGACTTCAGATATTAGAATTATTAGACACATTGTAAGATAACTATATCTAATACATTTAAAGAAATAAAAAGGAAGTTTGAAAATCCAATGAGGGAATAAACAGATTTGAAAAAGAACCAAAAAGAACTTCAAGAAATAAAAATATATAATTGAAATAAAAAAACTCAGCATACAGACTGAACAGTATATAAGACAGCTGAAGAGAAAATTAGTGAACTAAAAGACAGAGCCAAGCAAATAATCCAAATGCAGCCCAAAGAGACAGATGAAAAATAAGCAGAGGTTAAAAAAAGACAGAGTGAGAAGGTGTAACATATATCTGATTGAAATTCCAGAAGGCGATAGTTGAGAGGATGAAAATGTGGTAATATTAAAAGTACTAATGCTCATGTATTTTCACAATTGTTGAAAGACATTAATTCTTATACCCAGGAAGCTCAGCAAATCTCAAGCAGCATAAATAAAAATAAATCCACACCTAGAACATTAAAGGAAAAGATACCAAAAGCAGTCAGAGGAACAAGGATAGATCACAAAGGATGAGGAATTAGACTAACTGCTGGTTTCCTTCTCAACAGCAACAGTGCCAATACAGAATTCCATACTCAGAAAAACTATCTTTCAAGATTGAGTGTGAAATAAAGATACTTTTAGACCAAAATAAAGAAAAATCTGATTTTAAACCAAAAAGCAAAACAAAAACTAAATTTATTGCCAGGTGACCTTCACTGAAGGATATTCTAAATGGTGGTCTTCAGGCAGAAGGCAATTGATTCCAGATGGAAGGTCTGAGAAAAAAAGAAGGAATGGTGAGCAAACACCATGGCGAATATGTGGGCCAATCTAGATAAACATGCACTGTATAAACCAAGGAAAATAATCCCTAATTTGTGGGAAAATAAAAACCATGGCACGATAAGAGCATAGAAGTTGGGAGGGGCGATCAGAGTTAAAGCATTTTAAGGTTGCGTATTCTTTTGTTGTTTTGTTGTTGTTATTGTTTGGGAGGAGGGCAGATGTGTTGGTTATGCAATGCTGTGGAACAAATCATGCCAAAACATCATGGTTTTAAACGACAATACTCATGTCTTACCTCACAGTTTTCGTCGGTCAAGATTCAGGAGTGGCTTAGCTGACTAGTTCTGGCTCAGTCTCGCCCATGTGGCTGCAGGCAGGATTTCGGCTACGACCGAAGTCATATGAAGGCCTTACGGGGGCTGGAGGATCCATTTTCGAGATGGCTGTCTCATATGATTGTAGGCAAGAGGCCTCAGTTCCTCTCCACGTGGGCCTCTCCCCAGGGTTTGCTTAAGTGTTCTCATGTCATGGCAGCTGGCTTCTCCCAGACAGAGCAGTCCAAGACAGGGAACAAGGAAGAAGGTGCAGTGCCTTTTATGACCTAGTCTCCAAAGTTATACACCATCATTTCTGCTTTACTCTATTCATTGGAATCTAGCCACTAGGTCCAGCCTACACTCGAGGGGAGGGGAATTAGGTGCCACCTTCTGAAGGGAGGAGTAGCAAAGAATTTGTGGACGTATATTAAAACCACCAGGGCAGAGATATTGATTAACTTTAGACTTTGTTAAGAACGCATGTTAAAGTAGCTAGAACCCAGTGAAAAAAACCCAGTGCCCTCGAGTCGACTAGCTAAAAAATTCGTATTCCCAGACCCAGTGCCATCGAGTCAATTCCGACTCATAGCAACCCTATAGGACAGAGTAGAACTGCCCCATAGAGTTTCCGAGGAGCGCCTGGTGGATTCAAACCGCCAACCCTTTGGCTAGCAGCTGTAGCACTTAACCACTACGCCACCAGGGTTTCCAAAAAAATCATATAGTGCTTCTAAACAAATAGAGGGAAAGTGAAATGAGAAACAAAGTCAATCCATCCAAAAGATGACCAAGAATAGAGGGTGTGTCTGGGACTGTCAGTTGTTCTCGGCATTCATCCCACCTCCTTGTAACGTGCCTTTGTAGTCACTGCAGATGCTGGACATTTTCCAGAGTTCCGTGCAGCCGGGGCTTGTGAAACAAATTAGGTTTTGCCAGTTAGGTGCACTCACATGAGCTTTGGAGGGCCGAAGGAAGGGAAGGCCATCTTTGTGCTGTGTGTAGCTGTTTTTCTGCTGGCCAGCAAGGTCACAGAGGTGGTAGAGTTGTGGAGCAATGCTCCTGTGTCCAGCCTTCACTTCTTGGTTGTTGAGGGGCCCCTGTGGCAGTGATGGCTGATCCCTGAGTCATGACTGTGGTGGTGTCTTCTTGAACTCAACAGTTAGGATGATGCCTCCTGATTCCCCCACCTCCCCCTTTGGTAATAGAGGTAGCGGCTCCCTTGGGAAGCCAGCCCTCTGGTGCTTTTGTGGGGACCCAGCCTGGAGTCCATCCAATGGAAGCATTCAATTTCCTGTACAAAATCCCTTTCTGTTTAAGATTGCTGGAGTGATTTCAGCTTCTGGACCTGAAACTTCACTTATAGAAAGTAGGGGTGGGGGGAAGAAAGCAGAAAAACAAGGCAAATAGAAGCACCTAATAAGATGGCATAAATAAATCCAGATATAACAGTGATCACTACAAAAACTATCAACTACATTTTACAGTTAAAAAATAAAGACGGTTAAACATAAATCTACCATACGGCCTAGCAGTCCCACTCTTGGGTAGTCATCTAGGGAAATAAAAACTGTGCTCACACAAAAACCTGTACATTAATGCTTATAACAGCTCTATTTATAATTGTCAAAAGCTGGAAAAAACCCAGATGGCCACAAAGCAATGTGGATAAATTTCAAAAAGCATGCTGAATGAAAGAAGCCAGACATAAAGGAGTATATACTATACAATTCCACTTACAATAAATTTTAGAAAATGTGAAACCATAGTGACAGAAAGAGGATAAGTCGTGGCCATGAGCCAGGGGGCTGAGGGAGTGGTGGACCGCACAGCAACACAAAGGAATTTTGGAGAGTGATGGTGTCTTAGTCACCTAGTGCTGCTATAACAGAAATACTACAAAGGGATGGATTTAACAAAGAGAAATTTATTGTCTCACAGTAAAGTAGGCTAGAAGTTCAAATTCAGGAAGTCAGCTCCAGGAGATGGCCTTCTCATCAATGTTCTCAGTGCAGGGACCCCGGGTCCAAAGGACATGCTCTGCTCCCAGCACTGCTTTCTTGGTGGTATGAGGTCCCCATGTCTCTCCTCTTGCTTCTTTCCTTTATATCTCAAAAGAGATTGGCTGAAGACACAATCTAATCTTGTAGATTGAGTTCTGCCTCACTAACACAACTGCCACCCATCCTCCCTCACTAACATCATAGAGGCAGGATTTACAACACACAGGAAAACCACACAATACCAGGAATCATGGCCCAGCCAAACTGATACACATATTTGGGGGGAGGCGGGGACAATCCAATCTATGACAGCTGGAAATGTTCTGTCTCGATTGTAGTGGTGGTTACATGATGTTTATCAAAACTGATGGAACTGTACATCTAAAAATGGTGATTTTTTTCTGATTTTAAAAATTGTGGTAAATAACGAACAGATATATGCACACCCATGTTTATTGCAGCACTGTTTACAACAGCAAAAAGCTGGAAGCAACCAAGGTGTCCATCAACGGATGAAAGGATGAATAAATTATGGTATATTCACACAATGGAATACTACGCATCGATAAAGAACAGTGAGGAATCTGTGAAACATTTCATAACATGGAGGAACCTGGAAGGCATTATGCTGAGTGAAATCAGTCAGATGCAAAAGGGCAAATATTGTACAAGATCACTATTATGAGAACTTGAGAAATAGTTTAAACTGAGAAGAAAACATTCTTTTGTGGTTACGAGAGGGGGGAGGGGGGAAGGGTGGGAGAAGGTTATTTACTGATTAGTTAGTAGATAAGAACTCCTTTAGGTGAAGGGAAGGACAACACTCAATACAGGGAAGGTCAGCTCAACTGGACTGGACCAAAAGCAAAGAAGTTTCCTGAATAAAATGAATGCTTCTAAGGTCAGCGGAGCAAGGGTGGGGGTTTGGGGACTATGGTTTAAGGGGACTTCTAAGTCAATTGGCAAAATAATTCTATTATGAAAACATCCTGCATCCCACTTTGAAATGTGGCGTCTGGGGTCTTAAATGCTAACAAGCGGCCATCTAAGATGCATCAATTGGTCTCAACCCACCTGGATCAAAAGAGAATGAAGAACACCAAGGTCACACGATAACTATGAGCCCAAGAGACAGAAAGGGCCACATGAACCAGAGACCTATATCATCCTGAGACCAGAAGAACTAGTTGGTGCCCGGCCACAACCGATCACTGCCCTGACAGGGAGCACAATAGAGAACCCCTGAGGGAGCAGGAGAACAGTGGGATGCAGACCCCAAATTCTCATAAAAAGACCAGACTTAATGGTCTGACTGAGACTAGAAGAATCCCGGCGGTCATGGTCCCCCAAACCTTCTGTTGGCCCAGGACAGGAACCATTCCCAAAGACTACTCATCAGACATGGAAGGGACTGGACAGTGGGTAGGAGAGAGATGCTGATGAAGAGTGAGCTACTTGTATCGGGTGGACACTTGAGACTGTGTTGGCATCTCCTGTCTGGAGGGGAGATAGGAGGGTAGAGGGGGTTAGAAACTGGCAAAATTGTCACGATAGGAGAGACTGGAAGGGCTGACTCATTAGGGGGAGAGCAAGTGGGAGTATGGAATAAGGTGTATATAAACTTATATGTGAAAGTCTGACTTGATTTGTAAACTTTCACTTAAAGCAGAATAAAAATTATTTAAAAAAATTGTGAATATCTATATAATGAGACATTTGCCATTTCAACATTGTTCACATGTACACTTCAGTGACATTAACTTACATTCATCATGTTGTTCAACCATCACCCTTATTCATTCTCCAAATTTCCCATCACCTTTAACAGAAGCTCAGTGCCTTCTTAACATTAAGTCCCCCTTTCCCCCTCCTGGAAACCCTGGTGGCTCAGTGGTTAAGAGTTTGGCTGCTAACTGAAAGGCTGGATTCGGTGGCATAGTAGTTAAGTGCTATGGCTGCTAACCAAGAGGTCAGCAGTTCGAATCCGCCAGGCGCTCCTTGGAAACTCTATGGGGCAGTTCTACTCTGTCCTGTAGGGTCACTATGAGTCAGAATCGACTTGATGGCAGCGGGTTTAGTTTGTTGGTTTCCTTTCGCACCCATCCTTGGTAATCACTAACCAACTCTGGTCTCTATGCATTTGCCTATTTCACATAAATGAGATCATACAATGTTTGCTGTCTTGTGATTGACTCACTTCATTTAGCATCATGTTTTCAAGGTTCATCCATGTTGTAGCGTGTATCAGGTTTCACTTCCCTTTGTAGCTGAATAATAGTCCATTGCATGCATGTGCCGCATTTTCTTTATCCGTTCATCTGTTGGTGGACAATTAGGCTGGTTCTACCTTTCAGCCATGTGAATGCTACAGTGAACATTGGTGCACATATGTCTGCTTACATTTTTGCTTTCAATCCTATTGGGTCTACACCTAGAAATGAAATTGCTGATCATAGGATAAATAATGATGAATTTTACTGTATGGAAATTATACTTGAATAAAGCTGACTAAAACAATGACAAGGACTGTTAGACTGAATAAAACCAAACCAAATCAAAGCAATACCCAACTATGTGCTGTTTCTAAGAGATGCACCTATGATATGAAGACATGGAAAAATGGCAAGCAGAAGAATAGAGAAAGCCAGGGCAGGCTGATGAGTCGCACCCCCGCTCTGCTAGCCCTGCTGACACTTTCTTCTCATCCCACTGTCAGCTAGCTTATCCCTTCGTCCTAGGTGTCTGGACAGACTCTAGGGGGCTACCCTCATCCAGTTGGCAGTCCCCACAAAACTGCAGAGGCTGTGAGGAGCACTTGCCACGTGAAGCGGGTGTGGGCAGGCAAGAGCCAGCCCAGCCGACAAGCACATGGCAGTGGAGGGATGGCTCCCTTCTTGTTCAAGGCCAACCCCTCCTGCATCTCCTGGGATTTGCTCCACCCACAATCCTCTCTTGCTCCTGCTTGTCTCCTCAGTGATCCTTTGATCCCTCTCCTTCTCTGGCACAGGAGGTGAAAGAATGGGTTTCCAGTCAAGCAGATGTGAATTCAAACCCCAGCTCTGCTGTTTACCTGCTGGGTGATTCTTGGTAAGTCAGTGGACCTCTCTGAGCCTCAGCTTCATCATCACTTGATAGTGATGGGGTGAGGAGTAGGTGAACTAATGCACGTCGGATGCTTGGCGCAATGCCTCCCGGCTGTGTGGCTGCCCTTCTTTGGATCTCAGGCTTCTGTGAGGATAATCACAGAACCATCATCATTGGGTCGTGTGTGGCTGCAAGGAGCTAATGAACAGAAAGAGGCACTTCCTAGCTGTGTTCCCTGGACACGTTCCTTGAGTTCTCGGACTTCAGTTTCCTCATCTGTAATGTTGGGCTAATGATCAGACAGGCCTCAGTGAGTTGTTGCGCAAAATAAATGTGCTATTACATGAAATGTGCTTAGAATAATGGTGGCTACGGAGGTGGCAGCTGGAGAGAGGCCAGATTGGCCCAGGTGAATCAGAGCTGGGATCAGCACAGGCAGGAAAGCGACCACAGTTCAGTGCCTCATGGTAAATACCTCCCCCACCTCCGCCCCCGTCTGCTGGGCCCCAGGCCTGCCCTCCACGCCCAGCTCCTCGGCCCACTGGCTTTGTGACCTGGGCTCAGTTTCATCTGCTGTCTCCTGAAGAGGATGGACCTCCGCTACTTGGTTCTGGGTCTACTGAAACCAAATGATGGGCCCTGGCAGCCACAGAGAGGTGTACCTGGAGCCCCTCCTTCCTCTCCCAAATCCTCCACCTTCATTCAGGCCCTAGTCCTCCTCCCAGGTGGGATGGGTGCTCCAAGCCTCCCCTCCCAGGGGGAGCAGAAGCTGGCAGGTAGATGGTCAGGTGGGGGTGTGGAATCCATGCCAGGAGGAGGGCACTGCTCTGTTTGGGGGGTCTCAGAGGCTGAGCTGAAGCTCCGGAATGCTTCACTGGGCAACAGGCATGCCCATAAACATACCGTGGTCACTAGGGCCGCAATCTGCCATCTGGGCCCCAGGCCTTCCTTGCCCTGCGGCTGCGGCTGGCTCAGCTCACTCTGGAATCCCTGCCCTGCCGCCCCTCCTCAGAGGTCACGGCTGCGAGCCTAGGAAGGGCCCCCCCGGGAGGAGGTCCTTCGCGTCGCTGACCACGCTGGGCTGCGGGGGGGCGTGGGGCCGGCGGGGAAGGTGGGCCTGGGGCCCATCGCCAGGATAAAGAAATAAGACATCGGGCCTGAGAAATCTGGCGTCGAGGAGAGAGGAGAGCGGGAAGCTGAGGTGGCAGCTCGAGGGGCGCCCTCTCTGCGTTCCCTTCACCCGGGTTCTGCTCGGGTCCAACCTCCTGCCGGGACTCGGGGTGCCCAGGAGCCCGCGTCCACTGCGCCTCCGCTGGGACCCGACCCCCGCGGGCCGGGGATCGAGCCAGGGCCCCCGGCCTGGAAGGACCGGCAAGGGGTGCCCAGGCTGTGAGAGAGGGGGAGGACCCGGAGACACGGGACTCCTGTCCGGAGGGAGGGTGTCCAAACGACCAGGGTGCGGCCGGGCCGTGTTGCGCATAGATGCCTATCGCTGGTCTGCGCCCTCTCCGGACAGAGGTGAGGGGTGGGGGTGCGTGGGGAGATCTATTTCCCACCCGACTCCTGTCGCCACAGCTCAGCCCTGATCCCCGGCGGCGCCCCCGCCCGGAGATCCCTGCCCTGAGCTGGGGTCGGAGCATTCCCGGGGCAGGGGCTTCGGGGGTGGGGTCCCACGCGGCTGGTGGGGCCATCCGGCTCCGCAGCCCGCGCTCTCGGGGCTGGGCCCAGAGGGGCGCGGCGGCGGGCGGGGCGGCAGTGATCTCACTCCTCTCCCCTCCCCCTCCGCGCGCCCCGCCCCTCCCCGCCCGCCGCCGCAGTCTCGGCATCGCGACGCGCTCGGCGGCGGGTCCCGGCTGGCAAGCGAGCGCCAAGGCTGGGCTGCAGCCCGAGCGGCGGCCGCGCGGCAGGCAGGTAAGGCGGCGAGCTGCGCAGGCCCTGGGTCTGCGACCCCTACCCGGCTCGCTCGGCCCGAGGGAGGCCAGGCGGGAGCGCGTGGCTGGGCCCGAGGTGCTGGGCGGAGGGGAGAGCCCCACCCATACCGGGTACCTGGCTCCGGGCAACGCGGATGGGAGCGAGGCATGACTGGAGGCTGGGTTTCGAGCCGACAGGTGAGGGAGTACCTGGGCGGCGCCCGGAGTGCGGACTGGGGGAACCCTCAGGGGGTCCAGGCAGGGTCCGTGAGGTCAGGTCGAGGGAAGGTGCATATGAGTCCGTACGGGTGTGTGCGTGTGAGAGAAAAGGTGCGAGATGGGGCCAGCGTCCCCATGTGCGCTGTGGGGTGTGGCCCTGGGCGTGGCTGCCCCTCACCACCTGCCGAGGGGCCAGTGTAGGCGGAGGTCGGGACCCGGCCTAGTTTCTTCCTGCAATCGGGGGAGGGGAGAGACCAGCGCTGGGCGCTGCCTGCCCCTCCGGCCCAAAGGGGGGGCTTTGTTCTCCCTCTTCTTTCCAACCCCAGCCTGGGCTGCAGCAGCTCCCCTCACGGCCCCCGCCCTGCTCCTCCGAGCGAGGGCGGCTCAGGGCGGGTCTGGAGCTGCTTCTTCTGCAGGCTCCGTGCCCACGAGTGTCAAATGTGGGTGCATCAGGTAGGGGTGACGGTGGAAGGGCCGCGTTGACCCAGGGCCAGGGATTTCTGAAACGCAAGATGCTTTGGGGCCCAGCCCCTGCTCCCTGCAGCTTTTCGGCCACTGCCATCTTCCTGAATGGTTGTCTTTCTGTCTGTGTATGGGAGGAGCCGACAGCTCCTGTTTCCTCCTTTCCTAGGTCAGGTTTTTGTCGTCTCTGGGAGAGCAGGGAATGTAACCCGCTGCCTCAGCAGGGCGCCTGAGCCCCCAGCCCATCACTGCCCACCTCAAGGAGGCAGGCCCTGGGCGGCAGCCTTCTCCGGGGCTGGTCCAAGCTCAGGACCCAAGGAGTGGGGCCCAGCATCCCCCACCAGGTGGTCTCCGACTCCTGGCTAACAGCGCCTGCAGGGTAGGGGCTCCTGGGCAGCCCAAAGCCATCTCTGCTGACTCATGTGGCCCTGACAGTGAAGAAGTCTCACCAGTCCTCTTCCCATCAAGCCCATCATCCCCTCCCCTGGGGTGTGGCTGGGCCAGGGGCCTGCCTGGGGCCTTTCCCTTTCAACCAGCTCCCGGTCTCTCACCTGGCACAGCCCCCATGCAGTACGCATGCCCACAGGCTTCACACCTTCAGGGCTCCTGGCCTGACTACAGCCACTTGGCAAGTTCAGGGCAGAGCTGGGACTGGGACCCCCTCTGGCTCCTGATCATTTCTCTTTGCTGTATACTAGTCTCTGTCTTTTTCTCCCTATTTATTTATGTTTGCCTGTTTGCGATCCTAAAAGTAATTCATCTTATTGTAGTACATCAGAAATATACAGAAAAGGACAAAAGAAATTAAGAATCACTTGTGATCCCATTGCGAAGCACTCCGTTAAGCACAACAGCCAGCCTTAGCCTCCCTTGTCTGGCTACTACAGCCCACTCCCAGGAGGCTCCTCCCCCGGCACCCAGCCCCAGTCCCAGTCCCTGGCCCACTGCTCCCTGCAGAGGTGGCCGAGGGCACACCCGCCGAGGGCACACCCGGCGGGTCCGAGCGAGCTCCCAGCCAAGGCCTTTCCTCACTCTCTTCTCTGGGCAGCTGCTTGCTGCCCATGACCTGCTTCGGCTGCCCGGGGGAGGAGCCAGTAACAATCTCTACCACCACCGTACTTGTCCTTGGGGGCAGCAGAGAGTGAGAAAGGCCCTTGCCCAGGGAGCACCCGAGGGGCAGGGGCCTTCCCTGAAGCACTCGTGGCTGGCAGTTCAGTGTGCAGCTTTTGCCACACCACAGCTGACCAGCTTGGGACAGCTCGTCCTGCCAGCTGGGAGCCTCGGCGCTGTTGGTGGTCACATCAGTGGGCAGTTCCTTCATCTCCAAGGTCCCGTTCTAGGCAAATGGTCTCTGGTGCCCCCTCCAAATGGCTGTGTCTTGGAAGATCCTTCTGAGTGCTCTTCTGGGCAGGGAGGGAGAGACATGGTGGCCCAGCTGGGGCCAACTCCTGGCGAACCAGGGCCCAGCGTGATGGACATGCTCCCAGGGCCTTCCCAGACTCCCTGCTTTGGCAAAAGGTTGCCACCGCTCTGGGGTGAGTGGCTTCTCCAGCGAGTGCTGGGAGACTGGAGTAGGGGTAGAGGTCTCGGCTTCATCAGGCCTGCCTCTGTGGGATGAACGAGGGGGGATCCACATACTATCCCACAGGCCTTGGCCCCGCCCTGTGGCTCAGACAATGGGGGAGGCAGGAGAGCTGAATTTCCTCCTCTCTAGGGCCCCAGGTGGGCTGCTGTCTTTGCCCCCCACCCTCCTCCCATGAGTCGGAAGGCTGGGGTGAACTGCCTAGCTGGGGCCATCACCCCATCTTTCTCTTTCCTGCTGACTGCTATTGGCCCAGCCTGGACTCGCCCTTCTATTGCTGGTCCCATTGCTGCTCTCTCATCAGCCACCCTCTCCTTTTCTACTTTTTCCTTCCTGCACCCTCTGTCAGTCCATTCACGGTGGTGATTAGGGCACTACTCTTCTCGATCTTGCCTGTCTGCCCCACCCTGGCCCATGGTGCCCTTTGCTGAGCCTTCTTTGTCCCCTTTTGTCTGTCTTCTGTCTCTCCATCTCTCACTTACCCTGCTCTGCAACCACTCCCTCTCTCTGTGCCCAGCTGGCCCCGCCCTGCCACTGAGGTTGGCACTGAACGATGGGCCTCCCTACCAGGGCTGGCCGCTCAGCACCCATTGGCTAAGCTCCATGCCCAGGGTTGGGCCCAGACCCCCATGGGGCCTTGACTGACCAGGAGGGTGTCTAGTGGCCACAGCCAGATGAGGATTCCGGGGGGAAAGGGGGCAGGTCCGGCCCACCCTCTTCCCAGATATCAACAGGGTCTTTGTGGTTTCCTAAAGGCTGTGGTTGGAGACAGAGGAGGAAGTGGGAGAGGGTGGGGAGTCCTTCTGCAGGGGGAGGGTCGGACTGCTGCTCATTGCAGAGGCTTTGCTTTGTTCAGTGACCCCCCTCCCCACAAGGCCTCAGGAACTGACCAACTTGGGACAGCTCATCCTGCCTGCTCTGAGCCTCGGGACCGTCCATGTCCCCCAGGTTGAGAAGCTGCAAAGAGAGTGCCAGCCACAGTCAGTCATCAACCACTGGCAGCTCATGCCAGTCTCGGATGGGGCAGGAAGGGGCAGCGTCCTGGGCCTGCGCAGTTGGCCAGGGGCTTTCTGAGCCCATCTCTTGGGAGGCTGGTCTTCAGGTAGAGCTTGAAGGAAGGGGGCCGTGTCCCCAGGAGTCCTCCCCGCCTCCATTCTAAAGCACTCTGCCATGCAGGTGGGGGAGTGAGGGCAGCCCCACCTCAGAGGTTTGCCCAGCAGAGTTTGGTCGCTGGGGAGGCTCAGGGCAGGGTGGGATGGGATCGCTGTTTCCTGTCTTCCTATTTGCATGTGTGGATCATATCTCACGCCTGGTTATGAGAGTGCATACGTGTGCGCGCGTGAGAGTGAGTGAGCATGCACACACATCTGCATGGGCCCACGTGGGTCCCCTCAGATGCCCCAGTAGGGCCTGTGCTGGGAAGGGGTAGGGCTGAGGGTGGTGGCCGCAGTGGCAGGCAAGTAGTGCTGGATGATATAGGGATGGGCAGGGCTCTAGCCCACCCCAGCTTGTGGCTTCCCAGAGGTGGGGTGACCCCCAGCCCCCTCCCCCTGCTGTCTGCGTTCATGCCTTAGGAATCTGGAGGCCCTGGGGAGGACAGAGGCTGCATTGTCCACTCCAGGCTTCCTGTGCTCCCCTTCGGTCATTTAACCCTTTGAGAATGGGCAACCCGAGGGTGGCCAGAGAGGCCAGCAGGGTCTGAGCTGCTTCCAGCCCCCTCCCCCACTTGGGCCAGGTGCCCCAGGACTGTCTGGTCTGAGCTGCAAGCCCTGAGGAGTGGGGGCTAGGTCCCTCCAAGCTGTGGGCTTGGCGCCTGGCCCCGCATCCCCTCTGCTTTCCACCTTTGCTTGCTACTTCTCCGCCGTGTGGTGCCCTTACCATCTCCTGGGCCTACCTGTCCTCCAGCCTCCTCTCCCCGTCTGTTGCTTGAGGCAGGCAATGTGGGCAGACAGCCCCAGGACCGGAATGCCTCTGTGGGGCTTTTCCCCAAAGCCACCTCTAGTGTTAGGGTCACCCCAGCTTGGCAGGGAGCCCCGGAGCTAGGGAGGGGCTCCTGTTACCTGCTGCTGCATTTCTTAGGTCTGGTGGTTTCTGGTCCTGTTTGGAGCCTGGCTTTCCAGATCTGGGGGAGGACTCTTGCACTGAGGGTCCAGGGGTATGGGAGGTGGAGCTCCTGCCAGGCCTCCGCTTCCGCTTCAGCACAGGGACAGAGTGGAACACTGTCGCCTAAGCTCTGCCGGCGCGGCGGGAAGCGGGGGGCTTACTGGTGGCTGAAGTCTCTTGTGAGGGGTCCCTGGAGCCTGGGATTGAGAGAGAGGCCAGAGCAAGCCAAAATTGTGGATGATTGGGGAGAGGCCTGAGAAACCCAGCCTGTCCCAGGGCTTGAATTGGGGGGAGCCTGAGGGAAGGAATGGCTTGTTTGGGGTCAGGTTTCTGCTCTGTCCTGAGACATGAGATTGGCCACATCCTACTTCCACATAACCTCCCTCCCAAGATTTTGCTCCCTGCTCCCTGCATTTGCCTGCCATCTGCCTAGCAAATAAGCCCTTCCCCAGGGGTTGGGATGGCTTGGAGGCCATCCTTGTCCAGACCCTGACTCCTGAGCACAAGAGGCAAGTTCAACCTGAGTAGCCTTTGGTGACTTTGAATGCCTCCACTCAATCTAGTCCCCCTCCTCACCATGAGCGCCACACCATCAGGCTGCCTGGGCCCACCCTCAGTAGCTCTGTGACCTTGGACACATTTCTCAAATTCTCTCACACACATCTGTAAAATGGGGGTGACAATAGCACCTGCTTTGCTGGGGAATTTTGAAGATTAAATGAGTAAATGTTTGTAAAAGTGCTCAGAAGAGTAAGTATACCTGGTACATGGTATGATCTGGGTTGGGATCCCAGAGGTGGAGAGACCCCCGCTAAGGGTGGAAGAAAAAATGGATGTCATGGCTGGCAATGGTGGGAATCCACTCCCTTCCTTCCCTAGTGGGGACTGTCCTCTGCTCCCCACAAAGGGTTAGCCTCTGTCCCACTGCACCCCCTCCCCAGAGTTTCTGGAGAAGCGTCCACCACTGGTGAACTGCTGTCACTCAGGGAGAACACCCACCCCCACCCTGGGGAGCACGGAGGACAAGACAGCAGCCGCAGCTTCAGCTGCCCCACATGGGCTGTGGCTCTTTAAAAAGTCTGGGCCCGTTACCTGTGGGGCTTCCACCGGCTGCCTCCTTTATGTATTATTGAAATAACCAACTAGGCTGCAGTGAGGCTTTCCTCTGGCTTCCCCCAGCTCTGCAAGGAGCTGGGCTGCATCACCATGGAAACCCGCCAGCCACAGCCTGGGGCGGGGAGGGTAAGGAAGAGCCTTAAAGGAACATAGTGTATGGGGTGGAGGTGACACCACCAGGCACAAAGGCTCCCAACCAGCCCTGCTGAGAATACAGTCCAGACATGGGTGCCCCTACTTCCCCCCAGGCACACACAGCCCCGGCACCTGGACTCTGACCCTCTCACACCCGACTGGGGCTGCCCCTTCGTGTACTGCTCTTACCACACATGCGCACACGCACACACACACACACACACACACAGCTGGGTGGGAGGGGCTGGAGGCCCTGGGGATTCACTCCCTTGAAGGACCCTCTGTTGCTTGTGCTTTGGGCAGGCCCATTTCTATCAGCTGGGAGGGGCAGAGAAAAGGACTCCAGGTGGGAACAGGGGCTGGCATCCCTATTCGTTGTGTGCACACACAGCGCGCCCTTTGGGCTTGGCATGGCAGAGGTTCCCGAGGTGTGTGCGTGTGTGTGTGTGTGTGTGTTGGGGGGGTGGGCAGCAGCCAACCCAGGTCTAAGCTAGCCTTCACCACCTCCCAGCTCGTTCCCAGGCAATCCAGCATGGAGGGTCTGCTGCCTAGCTTACCATGCAGAAGAGGGGTCCCATTGGGCCAAGACTCCCGGGACAATCCAGAGAGCACCAGAATGCTGGGGCGGGGCATAGGCGGGGCTCCCCTCAGCCCTCTAAGCTCCTCTCTGGAAGCCTGGCTTCCTCCTCCAGGGGCCTGCCACACCCTTCCTCCGGCCTGTCCCTGTCCAAGGCGGGAGGCCCTGGGGAGGATGGATTCCGGTCCTGAACCCACTCAGGCCCAGGGTCCCACTTGTGTCTCGCACTTCCCAGTGCAAGAATCTACTGGGACCCTCTGGGTGCTTCTTCCCTCTTGGTCCCCCTCTGCGAGCCCAGCCTTCTCCCTGGGTCAGCCAGCAGTGGCTGACGTTTGTCTTACAGCCTTCCCTTGCCTCAGCGCCACAAGTGGGCGGGAACCTATCCACTAGGTTGCTAAGGGGCTTTGTCTACACTCTCGGCCCCACCGAGAAGTCCTCTCCATGCCCCCCCCCGCCCATCTTCACTCCTCCCCCACCCCCGCCACCCCAGGGACAAGGACGCCACAGAGGCGCCTCTCAGCCTCGCGCACACGCATGCCCCCATCCCTCTCTGCTCTCCTCACTCTCTGCCATTTCTCATCAGTGCTTCTGTGGCTGTCTCTCACCCTTTGTACTTCTTTTCCCTCATCTCCTTTCCCTGCTGCCTGGGTCTCTGCTTCCAAACAGTCTCCATCTTGGTTGTCATGGTCTTTGTCTCTAGTCCCTGCCCCACCCTCCCCAGCTCTGCTTCTCATCCTCTCCTGCCTTTTTCTCGCTCTGTCTGTCACCTTCAGTCTTCCCCAGTCTGCCCTCCTTGCAGACATGGCCTTGGCTCCATCTGTACACCAGCTTGCGGACCGCCCCCACCTCCCTCTCCCTCGCCCCGGTGTGGTGATGGGGGCGGGGGGCCTGCTGGGCTGACAACCTTAGCCGCTTGCTCAGTAATTGCCCGATGAATGGCGAGCGATCTGAGCCCGGAAGCAGCAGGAGGGGGAGGGAGAGCCCCTCCCAGCTGTCAGGGGCCTCGAAACCTTCTGGCTTCTGCCTGTCTGCAATGCCTGGGGCATTGGCTAGCTGGGTGGCAAATACCAGGAGAACCAAAGAGATTGGTGTGAGGTGGTGGGGAGTCAGGATGGGGCCAGGACTAGGGAGGGAGTGGGGACCAGGGCTTGGGTATCACATTTCCCTGTGTACACCCCCCTGGGTAAGCACCGTTCCAGGGGCTTAGATTTGGAGGATAGACAGGGGAGCTGGCAGGATCTAGACTGTCATTCCAACAAATGGAGCGAGCTGCGGGATGGTCCTCTGAGCTCTCTGGCTCCAGTTTCCCTCCCTTCCCCCTCCTAAGATGGGAGGGCTCGGTGCCCCCGAGGCTGCTGTTTGATTGCCTGCTTTCTGATCTGAGTCTCCTACTGCTTCCTTGAAGTCAGGCCAGAGCAGCCCCAGGCCACCCTGCCTGCACAGGCTGTGCTGGGAGGTTGGGGCTGCACAAACCCCACTCTTGTCCTCTCTGGGCCGCAGCTTTCCAGTTCCCACCCTCCAAGTCAGTCTCTTGGCCTTCATGGGGCATCTCCCTCCTCCAGCTCTGGGTGGGGGGTCTGAGAGCTCCTAGCAGACTGCTCATTCTTCACCATCTATTCTTCCTGCCACATTCACCACTCTTCTTGGTCACCTCCTTACACGAAACCATTTTGTGGCTCCTGGTTGCCTCCAGACAGAGTCTGGATTCCTTAGCACAGCATTTCAAGCCTCCCTGCCCACCTCTTTGGCATTCTGGATGAGGCCTGGTCCCCTTTTGATGAGAGAGGATGGCCAGTGTGGATTTGGTAAGGACAACGCCCTCTCTTGCCTCTCCTATACCTTCACCACTTGCCTCTTTTTCACCCCCTTCATTTGAAGTCTAAGTGGTATGTCCTCTCGGATGTCTCTTTCTTCTCCTGGTCATGGGCAGAGGAGTCCCCAAGCTCCCGTCTCCAGGGCTCCTTGCACACAGGTGGGATGTGGCATTGCTGGTGTTGCTTGGGCCTGGGGCGGACACATCTAGCTAGCAGTGTTGAGCCCTGAAGAACCAGAAAAAGACCCAGGAGCTGGGACTGCCAAACACTTGAGAAAAAAAAACCAAACCCATTGCCATCGAGTCGATTCCGACTCATAGCAACCCCATAGGCCAGATTAGAACTGCCCCATAGAGTTTCCAAGGAGCGCCTGGTGGATTCGAACTGCTGACCTTTTGGTTAGCAGCCGCAAGTCTTAACCACTACGCCACCAGGGTTTCCTTGAGAAGCATCAGAAACACTGTCTCAGGCTGACCTCTGCCCTGGAGCATCTGGAAGGGGGAGGCCACAGTCACCTTTATTGCTGGGGGGGCACTGAGAGACACAGCAGGGAGGTGCTTTCCTCCCTTCCTCCAAGTCTCAAGCGTAGATTTCCTTCCTCCTTCTTCTTCCTTTTCTTAGCCCTGTTCTGTGAAATGCAGCCATCTCTGGCCTCTTTCCTCCCTTTCCTATTCCCATTTCCCAAGCTCCCCTGCTGGCTTTTTAGTCCGTAACAGCACCCAAGGACCAGTTGGCTTTGAAACGCACAGCAATGGGGCTGTGACAAGAGCCCTTCTCTATATGTGTATGCACAAATGCTAGTTGTATATGCACACAGAGATAGCAGACATGAGGGTTCATCCCCCACAGATATAAAAAAAAATTTTTTTTACACAGACACAAATACACACACAAACATATGAGCACACACACACGTCACAGACATGTGGATTCACCCTCCACACATACACACAAGAAGACACACACACGTGCGCACACACAGCTAGAAGACGTGAGTTCAGACTTCCCACAAGAACTCACGCACATGCTCATGTGTGCACACACCCACCTTGCAGACCCATGCATTAATTCCCTCAGCCACACATTGACTCACACACTCCTGAGAGCACACAGGCGGACTCAGCACCCCTCCCCCCCAGAGAAGACACATACGAATGTGCCCACACGTGCACACACACAGCCACGGACACCTGCTCACAAGCACATCCAGACACACTTGGGGACATGTGCACAGAGCAGCCTGTGGCATGCCCAGGGGAGCTGATTAGGGCAACAAGTTGGTGCGGGGGAGGCAGCTGGTGGGAAGGCACAGACAGAAAGTAGGAAGGAAATGGAAGGCAACCTGGAGGACCAGCCAGGCGATGTATCTTCCAGATTTCTTCCTCTGAGGTGGTGGGGAGGGGTGGGGAGCGGGCCTGCGGGGGCGGGGCTGGGGGCGGGGCCAAGAGCCTGGGCTCGCCCACATGTTAGTCACCAACGTTCTCTCTCCTCTCTACCCTTCCCTTCCCTCCCCCCCTCTCCCAGTGCCCCCACCCACAGCTCCCGCCCCGAGCCTCCCACCAGCCCCCTGTCCCTGGGCGGGAGCCTCAGCCGAGCTCGGCCGGCTGTGCCGCGCCGAGCCGCCGGCGCCGCCCGGAAGATGGCTGTGGCGCTGCGGTACGTGTGGCTTCTCCTTCTGTGCAGTCCCTGCTTGCTCATCCAGATCCCCGAGGAATGTGAGTAAGCTGGAGGGACCCTTGGTGCTCCCTTCACCACAACGCTGGGACACTCTTTATCTTCGGCCTTCTCGCCTTTCCTCCCTTCTGGACCCTCGCCCCTCCTTTCTTGTGCACGGGGTGGGTAGGAGGTACCCAGGACGTTGGGTGCCTCCGGAGAGAAGGGCAAGATGGGAGGTGCCGGGTGTCAGAACCACGGACAGGGAACAGCGGCGGGGCCTGGCCCGGGAGATTTCAGTACCACGGACAGCCGCCGTCTCGCGGACCTGCAGACCGCAGTCCCTGCCTGCTCTACCCTCTGCCTTGCAGGCCCCACCCGTCCCCACCTACCTGGGGGTTCCTCCACTTCCCAGGCCGACCACACCGGGGAGGGATGTGGTGGGCTGGAGTATGGGGCTTGTGGAAACACCTGGATTCAAGTCTTGCCTCTGCTTCTGACTTGTGTAATCCAGAGCTGGGTCTTTCACATCTTGGCCCCTTGAGAGAAAAATGACACCTTGAAAACCCCAGGCCCAGGCAAGCAGCATTCTGGATTCTTAGGATTTAATGTGTAGTTATTTGGTGGTGGGAGCCCTGGTGGTGCAGTGATTAAGAGCCTGTCTGTGCATCAAAAAGTCGGCAGTTTGAATTCACCAGCCGCCGCTTAGAAACCCTATGGAGCAGTTCTACTCTGTTCTATAGGGTCGCTATGAGGTTGAAGGCAGTGGTTTGTTTTTTTGTTTTTGGTTTCAGCTTATTTGGTAGGGGTGGGCTGCTGGAGCACGGGTCTATGGTTATAATGGTGCTAATATTGAGGGGTGACCTTGTGGGGGAGTTCAGGGGTAGGAGAGTGGGGGTTTGGGAGTGTGGCTGTAGGGTTGTAACTGACATGAGTACTTGTGTGTGCTTGGGAGTTGGACAGACTGTCTATGTGTGCATGTACATCTGTGGTTGTGATTGACTAGGTGTGGATATTCGTGAGTTTGATTCTGATTTCCTTAAGTGAGTCAGGTTTGTGAAGGTCTGGGGCTATTTGACTGTTAGCATTGGGTGTGTATGTGCCAGTGGGCTGAATATACGTACGCTTGCATGGTTGGTGGGTGTGTCAGTGTAACAGTGCTTTCTCCTGAGTGTGGGCAGGAAATGTGAACCTGCTGCTCCAAGTGACTGGAGGGACGATGTGAGGAGCGTTTCATGGGGTATCGTGTTGGAGGGCATTCATGTGTCTGCAGTCTGCTCCTTCCCCTCCTCCTATCCCACCCTTATGTCTGGGCCTGGGCATTAAGGAAGTCAGTGTCTGTGTCCGGAAGGTGAAGACACTGTCCGTGCCAGGAATGGGACAGGGGCTGCAGGGGTGGGGGGTGTTGGAGGAAATGAAGAGCGGCTGACAGGATGAAGGTTGGGGACACCCCTTAGACATGCACATGGAGGTCCATGCAGTCACACCAGTGCAGGCTCCCCAGCCACAGATACACAAGGTCACACACACACGAGTAGACACAGTCGAGCCAGAGATATCACAGAGATACAAAGGAGCAGCGACACCGGGGGGAGGCAGAGGAGGAGGCACACAGACACACAAACCAAAACAGAAGTGAGGGCTTCAACACAAAGGAACACAGCCGTCCACACAGACAGAGGTGAGCAGACAATACAGCCCTGTATGCTGGCTTCTGGGCACACACATACAAATCTTCAGATGTCCTGAGACAAGAGCCCACTGTGGACAAACACCTCCAGGGCCATGCACCAACACTGTGATCCACCCACTGCACACCTGCACACACCTTCCCAGACCCGCACCTTCCTCCTTCCTGCTCTGCCACCTCTCAGGCACTGCTACCTAGCCCAAAACCCCAGAGTCCTACCCTGGGCATCAGCCTGCCCTTCCACCAGATGGGCTGGGCCATCTTGTGTGGGTGGGTCTGCATGGAGGGGCGGGGAGGATTTAGAAAAGATAGCAGTGGGGAGAGAAAACTAGGTCAAAGACCATGGCAGCTGCTCCCAAGCTGCCCTGGGCACTGACCCATAGTTGGCACTGACCCCAACACTGCAGGAGGACACCTCCCTCCTGGAACCTCTCCTCCGGCCCCCGCTTCCTCCCTTTCCCAGCCACTTTGTCTCTTTTTCTGCTGCCTCCAAGGTACCGGGTTACTGGGTTCCACCAAGCCAGTCTCTCATCTTGCTGTTCCTGTCACTCTCCCTTGCTCTCAGGCTGCCTGTACCAGCTCAGGCCATTCTTCGGTGTCCCCAGGGGGCCGCCTCTGCCCTGGGCCTTGGCACTGAGGTCTTCTGCAGAGACAAAGCTTTCTGAGGCAGCCCCCTCCTTTCCTGCTCCCTTCCTCCTCCCAGCCACCAGTGCCAGGCGGAGTCCTGGGGCTGGGCAGTACACTCTGACCTCTGTCCCAGGGCACTGGGGGGTGGGCAGGAGGAAGGAGGAGAGAAGAGGGCTACTGGCACTTCTGGCTGTGGAGACTCTGCTGCTGTTGCCCTGGGGCCTTTGGGAGAGCTGGGGGTGGTGCAGCCGGCCTCTAAAGGATGGACCCTGATAATTGAAAACCCTGAGTTGAGCTAATTGGATTAGGAAGGAAGTGGGTGGGAGCGGGGACAGGGCACTGGCTATGGCTGGCTGTCTGTCTCCCAGCTTCCAAAGCATCCTGGGTGGGGTGGGTGGGGGAGGGGGCTGCTGAGTTCTGCTGGCCCTACCAGGCCTGCCAGAAGCATGCAGGAGTCTGTCCCAGGGTGCCCCTAGCGGAAAGCCAGCCTTTCTCCCTCTGCCTGCCTGCAGTTGTCCACGCTCTGTGCTGTCCCTTTGGGCCTTGACCTGCTGTGCCTGCAGCCCAGCACGTGCGTGCCCCATGGCACAGCCCCCTTATTCCCCTTTCCCCTTCCCTATGGGCCCCTGCTGGGGCAGTTTCAGCATCTCTCTCCTTCTCTCCCTGCTGCCCGGATGTCCCAGATGAGGGACACCACGGTAAGTTGGGGGCAGGGTTGGGAGTGTTTTCCCGGACACACATGTCCCTTTCTCTCTCCTGCTTTTCCTGCCCCACAAATCTGGTGCTGAGCTAGTCGGGTGCCGTCCTACATCTTCTTCCCCTCTCGCTCCCTCCCACCATGGCTCTGGGGCTTCTGAGGGCTTCAGCCCCTGCCGCCTACACTACGGACCAGGGGGAGGCTATGGTACCTGCCCTGCCCCCGTCACCAGCACTCTCCGGTCCCTCCACAGTGATGGAGCCACCCGTCATCACAGAGCAGTCACCCCGGCGCCTGGTTGTCTTCCCCACCGATGACATCAGCCTCAAGTGTGAGGCCAGTGGCAAACCCGAAGTACAGTGAGTGACCGCCACCCTCTCATGCCCTGACCCCCCTCCCCCGGGCCCTGGCTGCTGTCACCCTTGCCTCAGGCCCAGCTCAGCCTCTGTCTTGGCTTCCAGGGCCTCAGGCCTCCAGCCCTTCTCTGCCCACAGATTTCGCTGGACACGGGATGGTATTCACTTCAAACCTGAGGAGGAGCTAGGCGTGACTGTGCACCAGGCGGCCCACTCAGGCTCCTTCACCTTCACGGGCAACAACAACTTCGCTCAGAGATTCCAGGGCACCTACCGCTGCTTTGCCAGCAACAAGCTGGGCACTGCCATGTCCCACGAGATCCAGCTCGTGGCTGAGGGTGCGCAGCTCTGCAGGAGCCTGGAGGGTGGTGGGCTGGACAGAGTCCCTCTAACAGGCCCCCAGGAGCTTGTACCGGACCCTGGGCTGGAAGCAAGCCACTTTCCCCGCTGGTTGCTTACATGCCAAGGGGACTGGCATAATCCGTTCCATTGCCCCCTTTCTCACTGCTCTGTTGCTGCCCCTGCCTCCTCCCTCTATCTTTCTGCCCCTGAGCTGCGCTCTCCATCTGTCTTCCCTCTCTCCATCCCTCTTTGTGGTGGGCCCTGTCCTGCCTCAGCACCCTGTTCAGAGTGGAGGCAGCAGCACCTGCCGGGCCTGGGCTTAGTGGCATGTCTCTTGGCCACCCACTCCATACCCCTGCATCCCCACTCAGCTTTGGGGCCCTCCTCCCCAGCCAGATGGATGGCTCCCTCCCTGCCCACCCCGAGGAGGATGAGGACAGGGACAGGGATGGGTGGGGGAGGCTGAGATGCAGTGGTGGGGGAGGGGAGCCTGGACGCATGCAGGAGTCACAGACCCTTCCATCATCCTGACACAGAAACCATGGCAACGATTCCCAAGGTAACCAGAGGGGCAGAGAGGGGGAAGGAGAGCTAAAGAAGGCAGGAGGTTCAGCTAGGAGGAAACGAGGAGGAGGGAACCCCCCCCCCCCGGGAAAGGGTGACATGGATCAATACAAAGACTGGAGAGCAGGAAGGGGGAGAAGCAAAGGTGGAGGAATGAGGAAAGTGGAGGAGCCAGGGGGAGGCAGAGGGGAGAGACTGACAGAGGGAGTGTGAGGAGCCATCCATCTGCCTGGGGAGGAGGGCCCCGGAGCTGAGTGCTGGGCCTACCCTCGTGTTGTCCTGGGAGGGCTAGTCTCAGCCTTGAGCCCCCAAAGGACCCAGAGTCTCTGCCCCTCCTCACACGGACATCCTCACAGCAGTGTTCTAAGAGAACTCTCAGCCTGCCCCCCCACCTCATCTTCCAGAAGAGCCCTTCCTCCTTCTGTCTCCTGCCCCCGACACTGCCTTGGCCAGGTAGAGAGTTGGAACCCGTAGTGCCAGCCCCTCTGTCCCTTCTAGGTGCCCCCAAGTGGTCAAAGGAGACGGTGAAGCCGGTGGAGGTAGAGGAAGGGGAGCCGGTGGTATTGCCCTGCCACCCGCCCCTCAGTGCTGAGCCTCCTCGCATCTACTGGATGAACAGCAGTGAGTGGCACTGCCCAGGCAGTGGACGGGGCAGGGGGTCTTCCTGGATGGATTCCAACCTGTCCTCTGTGCCCCTGCAGAGATTCTGCACATCAAGCAGGACGAGCGGGTGACAATGGGTCAGGACGGGAACCTGTACTTTGCTAATGTGCTCACTACGGACAACCACTCGGATTACATCTGCCATGCCCATTTCCTGGGCGCCCGCACCATCATTCAGAAGGAACCCATTGACCTCCGGGTCAAGGCCAGTGAGTCCCAAAGGCTCTGAACCCCCGCAACTCCTCTGTCACCCTCAGGCATGCCCGTCTTCCTCAAGGACAGCTTGGCTCCCCTGGAATCCTGCCCAGACCCTGCGAGACAGCGAGAGCAGAGTGGGGGCCCTCCCTTTTACAGAGGAGGGGACCAAGGCCCCATGGGCTTGCTGGGGCAAGCTCCCCTAAGCTTGTGCCTTGGGGGTGGGGGAGAAGTGGGTCACGCCACCCCTTTCTCCTCCCAGCCAACAGCATGATTGACAGGAAGCCACGCCTGCTCTTCCCTACCAACTCCAGCAGCCACCTGGTGGCCTTGCAGGGACAGCCCCTGGTCCTGGAGTGCATTGCTGAGGGCTTGTGAGTCTGGGCTCCTGGGTGGGGGTGGGGGGCGGCCTCTGCCATGGAGATGGGTGACCGGCCTGTGCTGTCTCTCCTCTACTCTCCTCCCTGGGCAGCCCTACGCCCACCATCAAGTGGCTTCGCCCAAGTGGCCCCATGCCAGCTGACCGCGTGACTTACCAGAACCACAACAAGACGCTGCAGCTGGTGAATGTGGGCGAGGAGGATGACGGCGAGTACCGCTGCCTGGCTGAGAACCCGCTGGGCACTGCCCGGCATGCCTACTATGTCACTGTGGAGGGTATGGCTGCCCCAGCTGCCATGGGCTCCCCAGATGACCTCCTGGGGTGGTGGCCTGGGAGCCGTTTCATGGGGCAGGCTTGATGTGCTCATGCTGGGGGTGAGAGCGAGTTTGGGCTCAGGCTGCCCTCCCCTTCCTTCAGCTGCCCCATACTGGCTGCACAAGCCCCAGAGCCAATTGTACGGGCCGGGAGAGACTGCACGCCTCGACTGCCAGGTCCAAGGCAGGCCCCAACCCGAGGTCACCTGGAGAATCAACGGGATCCCTTTGACGGGTGAGCAGGGGTGTGGGCAGGGGCCACAGGCAGGTGAGCCCTGGGGGCTGCAGGACAAGGAAGAGGAGGGGGAGGGAGAAGAAGAAGAGGATGGGGAGGAAGAAAAGGAAGAGGGGGCAAGGAGGGAGTGGAGGGTCCTCAGTGCCGCTCAGGGCCCTGCCCAGCCTGTGCCCTGCCCCGACTGTGCCCACAGAGCTGAGCGAGGACCAGAAGTACAGGACCCAGCAAGGAGACGCCCTGATCCTGAGCAATGTGCAGCCCAGTGACACCATGGTGACCCAGTGTGAGGCCCGCAATCGGCATGGACTCCTGCTGGCCAATGCCTACATCTATGTTGTCCGTGAGTGCCCCGTCTGTCCCCGAAGCTGGCACTGCCTGGTGGAGCCAGCCTGTGGGGGCTGTCTTCCTCCTCACATTTCACCACATGTGCTCGCCATCCTCCCAACAGAAGACTTTCTGGAAGGGGCAGTCAGTCGGGCCTTGATTCATGAAGGATAGGATGGGAAGGCGTCTGAGTGGGAGGGGATGGGAGTCTGGCGCCTGGGAGGCTCAGCATGGCAGGGAGAAAGAAGCAGAGGGGCCTCGAGGCCTGAGGGTGTGGAGGAGAGCCCTATCCACCTCCTGTGACTTCCTCTGCAGAGCTGCCCACCAAAATCTTGACTCCAGACAACCAGACGTACCTGGCCGTCGAGGGCAGCACAGCCTACCTTCTGTGCAAGGCCTTTGGGGCCCCCGTGCCCAGCATCCAGTGGTAAGGGTCCAGGTGCCTGGGGAGGGCGGGGAGGCCTGCAGGTGCCATGGCGGGGGTCCCGAGCCTGCCCGTTGTGTCTGTTAGGCTCGACGAGGAGGGGGCAACAGTACTTCAGGATGAGCGCTTCTTCCCCTACGCCAATGGGACCCTGGGCATCCGGGACCTCCAGGCCAATGACACCGCACGCTATTTCTGCCAGGCCACCAATGACCAAAACAATGTGACCATTGTGGCTAACCTGCAGGTCAAAGGTCAGGTGGTGCCCTCCTGTGATGGGGATGGCGATGCCCCTGGGAAGGAGGGCCAAGGTCTTTGGGTGACACGAGAGTGACCCATCCCTTCATTGCCCTCAGATGCCACTCGGATCACGCAGGGGCCCCAGAGTGCAATTGAGAAGAAGGGTTCGAGGGTGACGTTCACATGCCAGGCTTCCTTTGACCCCTCCTTGAAGCATAGCATCACCTGGCGCAGGGATGGCCGTGACCTCCAGGAGCTTGGAGACAGTGACAAGTGAGGGTCCAGTAGGGCGGTGGAGGGAGCAGAGTGGGAAAAGCAGGAAGTCCAGGTGCAAACCCTCCTGGGTCTGCTCCGAGTGGGAGGTTCCAGCAGGTGAGGGGGCAGGGCGGCGATGGGGCTCCTGGGGGCAGAAGGACAACACTGCCCTGCCCACTCAGGTATTTCATCGAGGACAGCCGCCTGATCATCCAGAGCCTGGACTACAGCGACCAGGGCAACTACAGCTGCGTGGCCAGCACCAAGCTAGACGTGGTGGAGAGCAGGGCCCAGCTCCTGGTGGTGGGTGAGTCCTGGGGGGCTAGCAAGTCACAGGCCTGGGGCCTGGGGCAGGGGAGGCAGACCCCTGGGCCCAGAAGGTTGAGCGGGGCAGAGACCCACACTCCGTGGCCCTCAGGGAGCCCTGGGCCAGTGCCCCAGCTGGAACTGTCCGATCGCCACCTGTTGAAGCAGTGCCAGGTGCGTCTATCCTGGAGCCCCGCCGAGGACCACAACGCTCCCATTGAGAGTAAGTGGCCGCAGCGTGGCCTCTCCTGCCTTCTGGGCACACAAGGGGAGGGGGCAGTGGGGAAGGTGGAGGCCTGGTCCCCTCCCTCCCCATGCCTACCCCTCTGCCACACGCCCCATGCAATTACTCCATTGCTGCTTCACCGCTTGGCAGAGTATGACATTGAATTTGAAGACAAGAAAATGGAGCCGGAGAAATGGTACAGCCTGGGCAAGGTGCCAGGGAACCAGACTTCTACCACCCTTAAGCTGTCACCCTACATCCACTACACCTTTAGGGTCACTGCCATCAACAAGTATGGCCCTGGGGAGCCCAGCCCGGCCTCCGAGACTGTGCTAACACCTGAGGCAGGTGAGTACCAGGCAGGGAGGGTCAGATGCCTGGGGCCCAGCTCTGAGGGGGCTTGGAGAGGGATCAGACCTCCGGAGTGAGCCAGGGGAAGGTGGGCTCCCCTGCTTAGAGTGGCGGGCCCCTTGTCCCTGGGCCTCCAGCCATCACCGCCCTGGCCGTGATGTGCAGACATGTTGCTTTGCAGCCCCAGAGAAGAACCCCGTGGATGTGAGGGGGGAAGGGAATGAGACCAACAACATGGTCATCACGTGGAAGGTGAGGGGCCCAGGACTCTGCCCAAAATGGAGCAGTGAGTGGGTCCAGGTAGCCAGGCTGTGGGTGGGGTCCTGGGTGGCCCTGGCCCATGGGCCAGTGCCCTTGGCCACCAGATCCTTGTCTGCTTGCCCTGCAGCCACTCAAGTGGATGGACTGGAATGCCCCCCAGGTTCAGTACCGGGTACAGTGGCGCCCTCAAGGGGTGCGGGGGGCAGCCTGGCAGGAGCAGATTTTGAGCAAGCCGTTCCTGGTGGTGACCAACACGTCCACCTTCGTGCCCTACGAGATCAGAGTCCAGGCTGTCAACAGCCAGGGCAAGGGCCCTGAGCCCCACGTTACCATTGGCTACTCTGGGGAGGACTGTGAGTATGGGCGGCCCTGCCCACATGCAGGGAGGGGTGAGCATGCAGGTCATTGTTGGGGTGCTCGGTCACTCCCCTTCCACCATGACAAGCCAGTCCCCAAGTTCTCCCAGCCCCTTACCTCCTAACACTCCACTGTGTCCTTCCTACGAATAAGGGTCTTCTCTTATGTAACCAAGCACCCTTCGGAAAGTCAGGAAAGGCCATATTGGTACGATGCCTTTATCTAACTGGCTGCCTGTATCCAATCCAAATCACCGGTTTTCCCCATAATGCCTTCTCTAGAATCCGCCCCCCACTTGCCAGCACAGGGGGTTCACCCAGGATCATGCCTTGTCTCTAGTTGTTGTGCTGCTTTAGTTTCCTTGAATCTGGAACTTTCCAGATGCTAACTTTGGTTATGGGTCACAGTTCTGTCTACTTTTTTCCTCCTTGTAGTTATTGTTTTCCCCTCACAGTTAATACACAGTCAGGGAGATACCTGGAGACCCTCAAGCACCCTGCCCCTCCTCAAACTGCCCCACCTCGTATGGCACCCAAACCCATCTCCAGCATGGGGAGCTCTGGGCTGGCCTGGGGGCTGGGGCGAAGGTCCAGGGCCGCCCATGTCCCGGCTCTTCCCAGTCCCCCAGGCCAGCCCCCAGCTAGATGGTGTCAAGATCCTCAACTCGAGTGCTGTGCTGGTCAAGTGGTGGCCTGTGGACCCAGCCCAGGTCAAAGGCCACCTCCGGGGATACAACGTAAGGGTCCCAGGTGGTGTGGGGCAAGAGGGGGGTGCTCCGTGGGGCAAGGTGTGTGGCCGCCAAGGGCGACAGGGCCTGAGATGGGCTTTGGATTGGGGATGGGTGGGAAAGGGCCCCCCTCAGGGCAGTGGGAAGCAGGGCTGGGGTCTCTGCTTGCCCTGTCCCCACGGGTGTCCTCTCTCCTGTCCCAGGTGACGTACTGGTGGGAGGGCAGCCAGAGGAAGCACAGCAAGAGGCATGTGCACAGAGGCCACGTGGTGGTGCCTGCCAACACCACCAGTGCCATCCTCAGTGGCCTGCGGCCCTACAGCTCCTACCACCTGGAGGTGCAGGCCTTCAACGGACGGGGTGCAGGGCCCGCCAGCGAGATCACCTTCAGCACACCAGAGGGAGGTGAGTCCACACCCCGTGCTGTCCCCGCCTGCCTCCCCTGGGGCCAGCCCAGCGAGACCCTGCCGGCTCCTGTCTGTGTCCGCAGTGCCTGGCCACCCTGAGGCGCTGCATCTGGAGTGCCAGTCAGACACCAGCCTGCTGCTGCACTGGCAGCCCCCGCTCAGCCACAACGGCGTGCTCACCGGCTACGTGCTCTCCTACCACCCCTGTACGTGGAGGCCCGGGCAGTGCGGTGAGGGGGTGCCGGGGGCCTGAGCGCACGGCCAATATGACGCCCTCCTGTCCCCCCAGTGGATGAGGGCAGCAAGGAGCAGCTGTCGTTTGACCTTCGGAACCCGGAGCTTCGGATGCACAACCTTACCAACCTCGACCCCCACCTTCGGTACCGCTTCCAGCTGCAGGCCACCACGAAGAAGGGCCCGGGTGAGGCCATCGTGCGGGAAGGAGGCACCATGGCCTTGTCCGGTGAGCTGAGAGGGACCTGGGCAGGTCGGGGGCGGGGGTGGCTGAGGTGACCTGGCAGCTCATACCCTCCTCTCATCCCGCACCCCCAGAGAGCCCGGATTTTGGCAACATCTCAGCCACAGCAGGCGAGAACTACAGCATCGTCTCCTGGGTCCCTAGGGAGGGCCAGTGCAACTTTCGGTTCCACATTCTGTTCAAGGCCCTTGGTGGTGAGGGCAAAGAGGGGGTCCTTGGGGCTGGTGGTGCAGAGCTGGTGTCTGCCTGGAGCTCCTGCTCACCCCACCCTCTCCCCTGCACAGAGAAGGTGAGTGCCTACCTCCCGTCACCACAGTACGTCAACTACAACCAGAGCTCCTACACACAGTGGGACCTACAGCCAGACACTGACTACGAGATTCACCTGCTCAAGGAGAAAAAAGTCCTGCACCAGATGGCGGTGAAGACCAATGGCACTGGTGAGGACCCTGGCACAGGCCCGGGCCCTTTGGCCCATATGGGAGGGGTCTAGGTGCCTGAATTGGACTCTTTTGGGGTCCTTTTACGTCACTGTTTACAGGGAACCATTTTGACAGATGTCCCCCACCCTCTGAACCCCGGGGGGACCCGAGCACCATTCCACAAGCCTCAGGGCTCCTATAGGGGCTCCTACCCCTGCCCAGCCGCTGGGGACAGAGGAACTAGCCCCCAAGGGCGCAGGGGAACAGCAGCTCCGAGGGAGGCCTTCGAGCATGGCGGTGGGGACAGAGCTGTGTCTGCTCCCCGCCCCCAGGACGGGTGAGGCTGCCTCCAGCGGGCTTTGCCACTGAGGGCTGGTTCATCGGCTGTGTCAGCGCCGTTATCCTCCTGCTGCTGATTCTGCTCATCCTCTGCTTCATCAAGCGCAGCAAGGGTGGCAAGTACTCAGGTGACCCCCAAGCCCTGGGTCCGGGCGGCCCCGCCAGGGCCTGGGGGTGCTGGGTGCAGGGCGAGGGTGGCAGAGCTTGGGGGAGTGGCGGGCCACCTCACCCGCTGTCCTTTCTACAAACCCGTAGCAGGCCACTGAGCCTGTTGGAGGCAGGCAGGGGCCGGCAGGGGAAGCTGCTGGGCTTCTAAGTGCCAGGGAACACTGCCAAGGAAAAGGGCTGGGACGCTCGGAGCGGAGAGGGGCCCCCTGCCACAGCCCCCTGCCTCAGCCCCCTGCCCACTGCCCCCGGCCCCCTGCCCTAGAGCCTGGGGCCTGGAGGGCAGGAACAGGCTGGATCAGGGGAGGAAGCAGGCCCTTCTCTCTTTGTGTCTTCAGTAAAGGACAAGGAGGATACCCAGGTGGACTCAGAGGCCCGGCCGATGAAAGATGAGACTTTTGGCGAGTACAGGTGAGCTGTGGGCAGGCGCAGGGCTGGCCACGCCCGGCCCTTCCTGTCTGACCCTGTCTCTCTCTCTTCTCTGTGCTGCGGGGTGACTTCAGGTCCCTGGAGAGGTAAGAAGGGATGGTGAGGACCCCGGGGGCAGAGTGTGCCCTGTGTGGTCAGGGCTCTGTGCCCCAGCCCTCTCCTCCAGTGGAGTTGTCCCCAGTCACAGTTGTTCCCCCTTTCAGGGAAAAACTGGCCCCCTACTCCTCTGCCCCACACTGGCACCCAGCTTCTGGGAGCCTGGAGCCCCAGGACACTGCATGGGCTGCAGCTGGACACGTGTTCCCTCCCCACCCCCTTCAGGCTCATGTACACAGCGCCAAGGCCCCCATCCCCAGGCCTAGCACTCACTTGCTCCCTCACAGCCAGCCAGGACCCTTGGCAGCCACAGGAGCATCAAGCCCAACAAGCCCAAAGCTGCTCCCTGGGCAGCCCCAGTAGCTACCACAATGGCCAGGGTCCAAGCTGCACCTCCCAGCAGACACTGTAGCAAACGAAGCCCTCTGCCCCTGCAGCGACAACGAGGAGAAGGCCTTTGGCAGCAGCCAGCCATCCCTCAATGGGGACATCAAGCCCCTGGGCAGTGACGACAGCCTGGCTGATTATGGGGGCAGTGTGGACGTCCAGTTCAATGAGGACGGCTCCTTTATCGGCCAGTACAGCGGCAAGAAGGAGAAGGAGGCAGCAGGTGGCAATGACAGCTCTGGGGCCACCTCCCCCATCAACCCTGCAGTGACCCTGGAGTAGCAGGGATGAGCCCTGACCTTGGGATTAGGGGGCTCCTGCCCCTTCCTGCTGCACCCCGGGCCCTGCCCTCTGGCCCTGGGCTGGCGGGGCTGGAATCTGGGGGCAGAGGAGAGGTGCTCACTGCCTCCAACTCCCTCCTCAGCCCCGTTCCCCAGTTTATTGCCAAAACCCAGCTGCACCCCTCCCTTACACACCCAGCACTCTGCCCCAGCTCTGCTTGAGCTGTTTGGGCAGAGAGACCCTGGTTTGGGGGACGGAATGGAATTAGGAAGGGCCCCCAGTGGGATCTCTGAGATGCTGTCCCTCTTTACCACTCACTGGGGGCAGACGTGGCAGGAGGTCTCCCCAGGCCAGGGCTGGTGCCTCCTGTCTGCGTGCCTCCCCCCAAGCCCCTAGCCACTCCATGGCCAGCCTGGCTGGGGCTGGAACAGAACTTGGTGTCCCTACCATCTGCTCCCTTTTCTTTGCCATCTCTGCCGCGACCGGGATGGGAGCAGGGCGAGCTGGCCGCGGGTGGTGGGGAGGTCACCTGGAGAGCCCAGAGGCCCCCCCCCCCGAATACTGCACCCCCGTCCTGCTGCCCACCCCACCTCACGGCCGGCTTTCAGGTGCATCTCACACACGCTGCCTTTGGTACCCACCACGCAACATCCCTGTGGCCTGCATCACTGCCGGGTGAGGGGCGGGTCACCGCCTCCCCTCCCCATGCCCTGGGCCTCTCCCAGCCGCCACTGCCCCCACGCCCCCTCAGCCACCATTCCGCCTGTCGTCTGAACAGTCCCTTTCCTCGACCTCCCCTGTCCCCAGCTTGGGAATGTAAATACATCGTGACTTTGACAGTTTGTCCCTTTGCCCTTTCCCCATATGCCACTAGTGTGTAGGCAGATGTCGCAGTCTCTAGGTGGTTTCTAGCTTTTATAGTAATTAGCTTTGATGATCCCATCCCAGGAAAAATAAAAACAGACAAAAAAAAAAAAAGGAAAAATGGCTTCTCCCAGCCCCACTGTGCCCCCACCCGTAGCCACAGCCCCGTATGCCTCTGCTTGGTCTGTCAACGAGCCCTCTACAAAAAACAAAAGTATATATATATATGTACATAAATATCAGAATTATAACAGGCAAATAAAAACCTGGAACTTCCATCCTTTTACCTAAAGCACGTTTATTTCCCCGTGTGTGCCCCGCCCTCCAGCCCCTGGCCCTGTGTGGTGACCTCGCCTAGCCCTGGGCTTGCTCTGTTCCCCTCCTGAAGCCCGGTGGGGGTGCCCCTGGCCACCTCCTGAGGCCCTCATTCCTGCAGGGGGTGGACGGGGAACAGCGTGATCCAGACCCCAGAGTTCCAGGGCATTGGCCCCCAGCCCGTTTGACCCACTCACAGGAGCCTCCTCCCTGTCTAAGGAGACAAAACCTATGTGGCCACCCAGCCCCCTGGCTTGGCAGAACCGTCGGGACACACGTGGTGCTGCAGTCCTCCCGGGGTATTCGGCCCTTGAAGCCAGTCAAAAGCACTTTAGGTTAATGGCCACAAGCCTCGAGTGGACCCACAGGGAAAGCAGCCTTGGCTGATGATTTCCTGAGCCTGCTTCCTCTCTCCCTGCCAAGGTGGTCATCCCACGCCTTTCCTCCAGCCCCGGCCCTCCTCGCAGCTGAGGGCTTGGTTCCCTATTTAACTGAGCAAATAAAAACCATTGGAGAACTTCTTCCCACATGTTGCCACCCTGAAATCTGTCACCCCAGGTCTGGATGGCCCCATAGCCTCAGTCCTCCCCCCTGCCCCATGGATGAGTTGCTGGGTCCAGCCAAGGTCAAGCCCTCTACTGAGCACTGTTCCATCCCCTGGGACCTGCTCAAGGACTTTTCTTCTGCTGCGTCTTACCCCCTCCTTTTTGTGTCACCTGGACCAGTCCCTCCCATAACACTGAGTACCCCTCCGCCCTTGTCCCGTTCCTTGCCCCCCTCAAGGCAGCCTACGCTCATCACATCTACCTTTTCTCCCCTGTGGCAGCATCCGCTGTCTGCTCCTGGTCCCCCACTGTCTATTTTCTTGCTCTTACATAATAATAGAACTTTTGCTTGGACACGTGGCAGCTCAGCTAAAGACACATTTCCCAGCCTCCCTTGCACCCAGGTGAGGCCAATGGAATGTGAATCTCTGTGCAACTTCCAGGTCGTGCCCTTAAAGAGGCAGAGTCTCCCTTTCCCTGCCCCTGTTCCATCTCCTTGCCAGCTGGAATGTAAATGTGGCGGTGGTGGGGGCGGGGGGCACCAGGAGGGGCCCTCTTGGGCCACCAAATGGAAGCTGAGTGTTAAGGACAGCAGAACAAGAAAAGAAAAGAAGTCCACATTCCTGATGGTCTGGGACCGCCACGTCCGCCCTGGACTGTGCCCTGGAGGTTTAGCTCGCGTCAAATCAAGTGCACAGACTTTAAGTGCACAGTTGTGTGCGTTTTGCCCGTGTGGATACCTCCATGCGGCCACCGTTCACATCAAGCTATAGAACATCTGCACACCACGAAAAGCCCCTCGATGCCCCCCACGCAGACACACCCTGTTCCTGAGGGAACACTCTTCGGACTTCTAAGCTTGGCCATGTCTCACCAGTTCCCGAAACGTCTGGAAACGGAACCACGCGGTATGTCGCTTTGGCGTCTGGCTCCTTTCTCTCTTCATGTCTGTGAGATGTGTCCATGTTGTGGTCTGTATCAGCTCTTCACGCCTTTCTATTGCTGAGTTTAGTCCATTGTGTCCGTGCACCACAATTTACACATCCATCCTCCTGCTGGTGGACACGTGGGTTGTTTCCAGCTTCGGCTGTTCTGAATAAAGTACGTAGCTACGCTCCTTGCCCATAGCTATCCACCCTCAAGGGTGCCGGTTATTAAGCTGTTGTCTCTCGAGTCCAAACCTACTCTGCTACACACGACCTTGTGATGCTGGAGCTGTGTCTCTGCAAACCACATTTCTGCTTTGTGGCTGGCTCCCCGAGGCTGCTACTGGGAGCTGGTCGAGGGAGCCTGCAGCCCGAGGCCAGTTGCACCCCTTTCTCTCTGCATCCCTCAACCATACTTCTTCACCCTAGCGGCAAGAAGCACCTTTCCATGGCATCAGCAGAATCCAAGTGGCAGATTTGCCAACACTTGCAAACCCAGTGTCTTTGAACCCCACTTCCAAGGCACTAGCACCAGGGAGTGGGTGTTCGCTCCTCAGAGGCCTGGGCCACAGCCTCACAGAGATTTCACCACTGGGTGGACACTACCCCACTCAGAGCTTTGCCTTTCGGTTGCATCTCCCCAAGCCCTCCTCTGAGTTCCTAAATGTGAAGAATCCCAACCTCTCCCCTTCGAGACCCAGCTTTAGGGGTGGTAGCTGCTTCCTGCGACTGCTGCTCTGGGACACCTCAGCATTCTCCTTTTAGCCCTTTAGCTTTTCACTTACCTGGTTAATAGCTTTATATGTAGTTAACAATTCTTTATATTAAATTCTCTTTCCTCAAAAAATTCTTTTCTGCCTCCTGATTGGATCCAGATTGATACAGAAATTGGTACCAAGAGTGGTATCAGGGTTTGGAACTTGGTTCATTTGTGTCCTTGTGCTTGAAAGCAGGGCTAAGCTCCTTGCTATTGGGAAACAGAATGCTGGGAGTGAGGCTGCTCTCACCTGTGGCTGCCCGGGATGAGGCGCTCACTGCAGCTGCTGCACTTGGTCACTGGGCCACGAGCACTGTGACATGCATCCTTCTGAGTGTGCTGGCACATTTACAAAAGAAAAGAACTTGAATAGACATTTCTCCAAAGATATACAGATGGCCAACAAGCACATGGAAAGCTGCTCGACATCATCATGCGTTAGGGAAACACAAATCAGAAAGCACAATGAGATACCACTTCACTCCCACTAGGATGGCTATTACAAAAAAATGGAAAACAACTTGTCCAGGATGTGGAGAAACTGGAACCCTCACTCATTGCTAGTGGAAATGTAAAATGGCGCAGACTCTGTGGAAAACCTTGGGGTGGTTCCTCAAAAAGTTAAACTACCATATGACCCAGCAATTCCACTCTTACGTATGTTGTTGTTGTTGTTAGGTGCCGTTGAGTCGGTTCCGACTCATAGCGACCCTCTGCACAACAGAATGAAACACTGCCCGGTCCTGCGCCATCCTTACGATGGCTGTTAGGCTTGAGCTCATTGTTGCAGCCACTGTGTCAGTCCACCTCGTTGAGGGTCTTCCTCTTTTCCGCTGATGCTGTACTCTGCCAAGCATGACGTCCTTCTCCAGGGACTGATCCCTCCTGACAACATGGCCAAAGTATGGAAGACGCAGTCTCGCCATCCTGGCCTCTAAGGAGCATTCTGCTTGTACTTCTTCCAAGACAGATTTGGTCGTTCTTTTGGCAGTCCATGGTTCATTCAACATTCTTCGCCAACACCACAATTCAAAGGCGTCAATTCTTCTTCGGACTTCCTTATTCATTGTCCAGCTTTCACATGCATATAATGCGATTGAAAATACCATGGTTTGGGTCAGGCGCACCTTAGTCTTCAGGGTGACATCTTTGCTCTTCAACACTTTAAAGAGGCCCTTTGCAGCAGATTTACCCAATGCAATGCGTCTTTTGATTTCTTGACTGCTGCTTCCATGGCTGTTGATTGTGGATCCAAGTAAAATGAAATCCTTGACAACGTCAATCTTTTCTCTGTTTATCATGCTGATTTTACTCGTCCAGATGTGAGGATTTTTGTTTTCTTTATGTTGAGGTGCAATCCATACTGAAGGCTGTGGTCTTTGATCTTCACTAGCAATTGCTTCAAGTCCTCTTCACTTTCAGCAAGCAAGGTTGTGTCATCTGCATAATGCAGGTTGTTAATGAGTCTTCCCTGTTCTTCTTCATATAGTCCAGCTTCTTGGATTATTTGTTCAGCATACAGATTGAATAGGTATGGTGAAAGAATACAACCCTGATGCACACCTTTCCTGACTTTAAACCAATCAGTATCCCCTTGTTCTGTCCGAACAACTGCCTCTTGATCTATGTAAAGGTTCCTCATGAGCACGATTAAGTGCTCTGGAATTCCCATTCTTCGCAGTGTTATCCACAGTTTGTTATGATCCACACAGTCGAATACCTTTGCATAGTCAATAAAACACAGGTAAAATATTTCTGGTATTCTCTGCTTTCAGCCAAGATCCATCTGACATCAGCAATGATATCCCTGGTTCCACGTCCTCTTTTTGAAACCAGCCTGAATCTCTGGCAGTTCCCTGTCGATATACTGCTGCAGCCGTTTTTGAATGATCTTCAGCAAAATTTTGCTTGTGTGTGATATTAATGATATTGCTCTATAATTTCCACATTTGGTTGGATCGCCTTTCTTGAGAATAGGCATAGGAATGGATCTCTTCTAGTCAGTTGGCCAGGAAGCTGTCTTCCATGTTTCTTGACATAGACGAGGGAGCACCTCCAGCGCTGCGTCTGTTTGTTGAAACATCTCAATTGATATTCCATCAATTCCTGGAGCCTTGTTTTTCGCCAATGCCTTCAGAGCAGCTTGGACTTCTTCCTTCAGTACCATCGGTTCCTGATCATATGCCACCTCTTGAAATGGTTGAATATCGACTAATTCTTTTTGGTACAATTACTCTTTGTATTCGTTCCATCTTCTTTTGATGCTTCCTGTGTCGTTTAATATTTTCCCCATAGAACCCATCACTATTGCAGCTTGAGGCTTGAATTTTTTCTTCCGTTCTTTCAGCTTGAGAAATGCCGAGCGTGTTCTTCCCTTTTGGTTTTCCATCTCCAGCTCTTTGCACATGTCATTCTAATACTTTACTTTGTCTTCTGGAGAGGCCCTTTGAAATCTTCTGTTCAGTTCTTGTACTTCATCAGTTCTTCCTTTTGCTTTAGCTGCTCCACCTTGGAGAGCAAGTTTCAGAGTCTCCTCTGACATCCATCTTGGTCTTCTCTTTCTTTCCTGTCTTTTCAGTGACCTCTTGCTTTCTTCATGGATGATGTCCTTCCACAACTCATCTGGTCTTCCATCACTAGTGTTCAATGTGTCAAATCTATTCTTGAGATGGTCTCTAAATTCAGGTGGGATATACTCAAGGTCATATTTTGGCTCTCATGGACTTGCCCTGATTTTCCTCAGTTTCAGTTTGAACTTGTATATGAGCAACCGATGGTCTGTTCCACGGTCGGCTCCTGGCCTTGTTCCGACTGATGATATTGAGCTTTTCCATCGTCTCTTTCCACAGATGTAGTCGATTTGATTTCTGTGTGTTCCATCTGGCGAGGTCCATGTGTATAGTTGGCGTTTATGTTGGTGAAAGAAGGTATTTGCAATGAAGAAGCCGTTGCTCTTGCAAAATTCTGTCTTTCGGTCTCCGGCATTTTTTCTATCACCAAGGCCATATTTTCCAACTCTTGATCCTTCTTCTTTGTTTCCAACTTTCACGTTCCAATCGCCAGTAATTATCAATGGGTCTTGATTGCATGTTCGATCAATTTCAGACTGCAGCAGCTGATAAAAATCTTCTATTTCTTCATCTTTGGCCCTAGTGGTTGGTGCGTAAATTTGAACAATAGTCGTATTAACTGGTCTTCTTTGTAGGCGTATGGGTATTAGCCTATCACTGACAGCATTGTACTTCAGGATAGATCTTGAAACGTTCTTTTTGACAATGAATGCGACACCATTCCTCTTCGAGTTATCATTCCCAGCGTAGTAGAGTATATGATTGCCCGATTCAAAATGGCCAATACCAGTCCATTTCAGCTCACTAATGCCTAGGATATCGATGTTTATGCGTTCCATTTCATTTTTGATGATTTCCAATTTTCCTAGATTCATATTTCATACATTCCAGGTTCCAATTATTAGTGGCTGTTAGCAGCTGTTTCTTCTCATTTTGAGTCATGCCACATCAGCAAATGAAGGTCCCGAAAGCTTTACTCCAACCAGAGTCATTAAGGTCGACTCTACTTTGAGGAGGCAGCTCTTCCCCAGTCATCTTTTGAGTGCCTTCCAACCTGGGGGGCTCATCTTCCAGCACTACACCAGACAACGTTCCGCTGCTATTTGTAACGTTTTCACCAGCTAATGCTTTTCAGAAGTAGACTGCCGGGTCCTTCTTCCTAGCCTGTCTTAGTCTGGAAGCTCAGCTGAAATCTCTCCTTCATGGGTGACCCTGCTGGTGTCTGAATACTGGTGGCACAGCTTCCAGCATCACAGCAACACGCAAGCCCCCATAGTACGACAAACTGACAAAAGGCTTAAACAGACATGTGTATATTAACGTTCATAGCAGCAGTATTTACAAGAGCCAAAATGTGGAAACAACCTAAATATCCATCAGTAAATGAATGGATAAACAAAATGTGCTCCATACACACAATGGAATATTGTCATTAAGTGGTGTTAAGTCTATTCCTATTCATAGCAACCCTATGTACAACAGAACAAAACACTGCCCAGTCCTGTGCCATACTCACAATCGTTGTTATGCTTGAGCCCATTGTTGCAGCCACTGACAGTCCATCTTATTGAGGGTCTTCCTCTTTTTCACTGACCTTCTGTTTTACTAAGTATGATGTCCTTCTTCAGGGACTGGTCCCTCTTGATAACATGTCCAAAGTACATGAGATGAAGTCTCACCATCCTCCTTTCTAAGGAGCATTCTGGATGTTCTTCTTCCAGGACAGATTTGTTCATTTTTCTAGCAGTCCACGGTTTATTCAAGATTCTTCTTTGACACCACAATTCAAAGGTGTCAGTTCTTCGGTCTTCCTTACTCATTGTCCACCTTTCATGCATATGAGATGTTTGAAAAGGCCATAGGTTGGGTCAGGTACACCTTAGTCATCAAAGTGACATCTTTGCTTTTTAAGATTTTAAAGAGGTCTTTGGTAACAGATTTGCCCGATGCAATGCATAGTTTGATTTCTTGACTGCTGCTTCTGTGGGAGTTGATTGTGGATCCAAGTAAAATGAAGTTCTTGACGACTTCAATCTTTTCTCCGTTTATCATGATGTGGCTTATTGGCCCAGTTGTGAGGATTTTTACTTTCTTTATGTTGAGGTGTAATCCATACCGAAGGCTGTAGTCTTTGGTCTTCATCAGTAAGTGCGTCAAGACCTCTTCACTCTCAGCAAGCAAGGTTGTATCTTCTGCATAACACAGGTTGTTAATGAGCCTTCCTTCAATCCTGATGCCCCGTTCTTCTTCATATAGTTCAGCTTCTTGGATTATTTGCTCAGCATACAGACTGAATAAGTATGGTGAAAGCCCCGACACACACCTTTTCTGATTTTAAACCACACAGTATCCCCTTGTTCTGTTCGAACGACTGCCTGTTGGTCTATGTACAGGTTCCTTATGAGCATATTTAAGTGTTCTGGAATTTCCATTCTTTGTAATGCTATCCATAATTTGTTATGATCCACATAGTTGAGTGCCTTTGCATAGTCAATAAAACCCAGGTAGGATCAAAGGAGAATGAAGAACACCAAGGACACAAGGTAAGTATGGGCCCAAGAGACAGAAAGGGCCACATCAACCAGAGACTACATCATCCTGAGACCAGAAGAACTGGATGGTGCCTGGCTAAAACTGATGACTGCCCTGACAGGGAACACAACAGAGAACCCCTGAGGGAGCAAGACAGCAGTGGGATGCAGACCCCAAACTCTCGTAAAAAGACCAGACTTAAGGATCTGACTGAGACTAGAAGGACCCCAGTGGTCATGTCCCCCAGACCTTCTGTTGGCCCAGGACAGGAACCATTCCCGAAGCCAACTCTTCAGACATGGATTGGACTGGACAATGGGTTGGAGAGGGATGCTGGTGAGGAGTGAGTTTCTTGGATCAGGTGGACACTTGAGACTATGTTGACATCTCCTACCTGGAGGGTTGATGAGAAGGTAGAGGGGGTTAGAAGCTGGTGAAATGGACATGAAAAGAGAGTGGAGGGAGATAGCGGACTGTCTCATTAAAAAAAAAAAAAATTTTTTTTTTTTAAGGGGGAAGTAATTGGGAGTATGTAGCAAGGTGTATATAAGTTTTCATGTGAGAGACTGACTTGATTTATAAACTTTCATTTAAAGCACAATAAAAATTACAAAAACAAAACAAAACAAAACAAAAAACCCAGGTAAAGATCTTTCTGGTATTCTCTGCTTTCAGCCAGGATCCCTCTGACATCAGAAATATCTCTCATTCCACATCCTCTTCTTCTTCTTTTTTTAAATTGTACTTTAGGTGAAAGTTTACAGCTCAAGTTAATTTCTCGTACAAAATTTTACACAGATATTGTTACTTGACATTAGTTGCAGTCCCTACAATGTGACAGCACACTTCTCCCCTTTTCTTCCAGGGTTTCTTGTGTTCATTCAACTAGTTCCTGTCCCTTCCTGCCTTCTCATCCTAAGCAGCACACTCCTCACAAGCATTATTATTATTATTATTTTTATAGTCCAGTCTAATCTTTGTCTGAAGAGTGGGCTTTTGGAATGGTTTTAGTTCTGGGTTAACAGAGCATCCAGGAGCCATAGTTTTGGGGGTTCCTCCAGTCTCTGTCAGACCATTAAGTCTGGTCTTTTTATCCATATCCTCTTCTGAATCCAGCTTGAATTTCTGTCAGTTCCCTGTCAATGTATGGCTGCAGCTATTTTTGAATTATCTTCAGCGAAAACAGCGAAAATTCACTTGCATGTGATATTAATGATATTATTTGGTAATTTCTGCATTCCATTGGATCACCCTTCTTTGGAATGGGCACAGATAGGAATCTCTTCTAGTCAGTTGGCCAGTGTCATGGATTGAATTGTGCCCCCCTGCCCAAATATCTGTTAACTTGGCTAGGTCATGATTCCCAGTATTGTATGACTGTCTACCATTTTGTCACCTGATATGATTTCCCTAGGTATTGTAAATCCTATCACTATGATGTAACGAGATGGATTAGTGGCAGTGAGATCTACAAGACTAGATAGTGTCTTAAGCCAATCTCTTTAGAGATATAAAAGAGAGAAGCAAGCAGAGAGACCTCATAGAAAGCAGTGCCGGGAGCAGAGTGTGTCTTTTGGACCGGAGGATCCTGTGCTGAGAAGCTCCTAGAACAGGGGAAGATTGATAACAAGGACCTTCCTCCAGAGCAGACAGAGAGATAAAGCCTTCCCCTGGAGACGGTGCCCTGAACTCAGACTTCTAGCCTATTGGACTGTGAGAGAATAAACTTCTCTTTGTTAAAACCGTCCACTTGTGGTATTTCTGTTATAGCAGCACTAGATGACTAAGACAGATGCCTTAGTAAGACATGTGGAAATCAGAACGTGGGAGATAGACCCCACGAAACTTCAGGGGCATGAAACCTCAGTGAAGTTTCTGGAAGTTCAGTGGTCTAGAGCATGTAAAGATATCCTCTTCAAGGTGAAAGACAAGCTGCTTCACCTTGCCCCATTTACCGCTAAAAATGAGTCAAAATGCTTGGTGGACTTTTATTTTGAAATATATATCACAAATGGGTGTGCTAAGTTGCCCTATTCACCTCATAATTCATAAGACTTCCAGTTTTGAGTGGGGACCAGAGCAAGAGAAAGCTCTGCAGCAAGTCAAATTGGAGCTTATGACCCAGCAGATTTAATAATACTCAAAGTGTCTGTGGACAACGATGATAATGTATGGAACCTCTGTCAAGCACTGGTAGGAGAATTGCTGGGCAGACCTCCAGGGTTTTGCAAGAAATCCACACCCTATTCTTCTGATAACTATTTTCCTTTTGAGAAACAGGTTTTTACTTGCTACTGGGCCCAGGTAGAGCCTGAACACTTAATCATAGAGCTACATGTGACCTGAGTTTTCCACCATGAGCTGGAGGTATATCTGACCCATCAAGCCACAGGTTAGGTGTGTGTAGCAGCATTATATCATCAGGTGGAAATCAGCTATAATGAATATGACCTCAGGTGGTTTCAGAAAGAGCAAGTAAATTGCATGAGGAAGTGGGTGAGACTCCTTCAAAACCAACTCTTGGAGCATTGCCTCCTCTCCCTCAATCCATGCCTATGGTTTCCTGGGGTGTTTTGTGTGCCTAGCTGACTGAGGAGGAAATAACTCAAGTTTGACCCATAGATGGCTCTGCATAATATTCCAGAAGTAGATGACTGCAGGACTATAGCACCACTCATGGGTGACCTAAAGGAAGGCAGAGCCTTTGACAGAAATGAGACATGGCCAGAAGTACAGATCAACACTGATTCATAGGAAGTTGCAAATGTTTTGGCTCGAAACGGTTATGGACTTTGAAAGAAGAGGGTTAGAGATTTGGTGACAAGAAGTTTTGGAGAAGAGGACTGCGAATGGACCTCTCAGAAGTGTATCCGCAACAGAGGAGACTCTCAGTAACCAGGTGGATAAGACGACCTGCTCTCTGAGTGTCAGCCAGCCTCTTTCACCAGCCACCCCAGTGCTTTGCCCAATGGACCCATGAATAAAGTGACAAGGGTGGCAAGGATGGAGGCTACACATGGACTCAGCAACATGGACTTCCCTCTACCAAGGCTGGTCTGACCCTCACCACTGCTGAATGCCCAATCTGCCAGCAGCACAGATAACACTGTGCCCCAGATATGGCACCATTCCCAAAGGGGAGCAGCCAGTATTCTGGTGAAGACAGCATACTGAAAGGAAGGACTACTGAGGACTTACATCTTTCAGGAATGAAAGGTCACTCCCCCAGGTACAGAACGCTACCCAGCTAAGGTGCCAGCTGAGGGCAAAACAAACAAACAAACAAAAAGAATTGGTAATAGAAGAAGGAAGATATAAAAATAATTTTAGACTCCTAACCGGTTATAAAAATAACAAGTGTTACCGCTATGCATGATTTCTTCCTTGTTTTACACATATACACACATTTCTTTTCTGCAGAAACATAAAGTTGTGATCACTACTGGTGGAAGTTCAAATATATGTAGAAGGGTTTGTATCGATGCTGAGAAGTGCGGATTGGTGGGTGTGGATGAGGCTATATGTTTCTACACTCTGCTTTGTGATGCTGAGGCTGGGACTCTGCAACCACATTGATTCTTCGTCATCTGCTCCACCAATAGAGACCCTAGAGAGAGAGTGCAAGGCTGGGGAAAGAGAGAAGGGCCTTGCTTTTCCGTTTGCTTTCTGTTCCTGTCACTGTCACCGCAACAGTGACCCTTCACCTAGAGCAGTAGGATGATACCTCTCCTCTGAGGTCTGAGTCCCAGATCTTTGTGACCTTCCTCCAAGCTTCTACAGTATCAGCAGCAGCCACTCAGCACACTCCCCTCAGAGATCTGATCCCCAGCTCTGCAGGGCCCCTCCTCTGAACTTCTAGGTTCTGACAACCCAACCACTTCCTTTTGTTCCCCCAGCTCTAAAGGGGGTAACTGCTTCTTGCAGTTATTGTCTCTGTGTTAGCTCAGCTCCTTTTTGGTCTTTTAAATTTCCAATTCTATGTATTAAATTTCCTCTGTTGAAATAAATACTTCGTGTAGTTTCTGTTTTCCTGGCTGAATCCTAACTTACAGAGCACGCTACAGAGATACTGGAAGGCTGGAGAAGGGGAGAAAATGGGCAAAACCTATGAACAAGAACTTTACAAAAGAAAAACCCAAAATGCTAAGGAGCATAAAAAGAACATGCTCAAACACATTGATCATCAAAGAAATGCAAATTAAAACAACAATGAGATATTACTGCACATTCATTAGATTGTTGTGTGTGCACATGCACACAAGCACACTGTGCGTGCGTGCGCACACACACACACCTAGAAATGCGAGTAATGCAAAATTCTGGCAGGGACGTGGGGCACGGGAGCTGTCAAGTATTGCTGGTGGAAATACAGACTAATGCAGTCATTCTGGAGAATAATATGTCAGTACCTAGTCAAATTAAACATACACCCAGCCTATGACCCTGCGACTCTGCTCCTGGGTATACATCGCAAAAAAATTCTTGCACGGGTTAATAAGGTGGTGTGTTTGACGAAGTTCATTGCAGCATTATTTGTGGTGCCTGGGAGTTGGGGAAATCCTTGTCGTGTAGTCATTAAGAGCTACAGCTGCTAATCAAAAGGTTGGCAGTTCGAATCCACCAGGGGCTCCTTGGAAACCCTATGGGGCAGTTCTACTCTGTCCTCTAGGGTCACTATGAGTCAGGATCGACTCAGTGGCAATGGGTTTTGTTTGGACTTTTGGGGAGTTGGAGGCAATCTAGAGGTCCATTACTGAGGAAGCCGATAGGACATCAGAGAGTACTGTGCAATACTTGCAAGCAAAAGATTATATGTTGACACAGCAATATAGATAGAGCCTAAGAGAGTAGTGTTGCATGACTTCTGTGCCCAGCAATGGCAGAATAAGTAATTTGCACCAAAGCCACAACTGAGAACAACTATACAAGTGCAACAAAATATATGAAACATCTGTTTGAAAGCATACAAGTGATAACAGGCAGTGAAGACTGATGGGGTCAAGATACAGGAGAAGGAGGAAACTGAGAGATGAGCTCAGCACTTAAGAATATTTATCCCCTATGGCCACCTGATGATTCCAGAAGAGGTAACTGAGAGTCTAATAAGCTGAGCAGAGTTGTTGACAGACTCATAAGGCAAAAAAAAAAGGGTCAAGAATTGGAGTTCAGGTCCCACCAAGGAAGGGGCTCTGATAAACCGCTCATGCTTCAGGTTTGGAAAGCCAAACTGGAAATAGGTTAGTTCTCTAAAGGACAGTAGCCCTGTCCTCTGGAGGGCTATAGCCCAGATTTGAGCTGTTTCACATGGAAATTGGATTAAGGAAATCCAGGATTTCTAGTGTCCCAGCTCCCTGCCAGAAGCAAATGTAAACCTTCCTTGGAGGACGATAACATCATCCTAGGCTTCCAATTACTTTTGCGGTTTTCCATATACGATGTCCAGCATTTAATAAAAATAACCAGGTCAGAGAGAGGGAAGACAACGTAATAAAAAAAAGAACCCTAGAAGAACAATACACAATAGAAACAGAACCACAGGGAATCTACATAGTGGAATTACCAAACATAGACTTTAAAACAACTATATTTAACATATTCAAGAAAATAAAAGATAAGATTGAGAAATGTCAACAGACAACTTGAAACTACAAAAAGAGAAAAATGGAAATTCCAGAAATAGGAAATGCAATAATCAAAATTAACAACTCAATGGGGGGGCGGAGCCAACATGGGGCTATGGACAGAAGCACCACACCATCCCTCTACAGCAAAGACTTGAAAAACTAAGTAAAACAGATACAAACTTCAGTCCTGGAACATTAAGCATGAAATGAAGGGATAAAGAACTCAACCAAGCGCCGAATGGAATAAGAAACTGACAGAGAACAGAGAACGAGGAGAGCTACAGAGTGAAGGTCCCCTACCAGCTAACATGGCACAAAAGCAATGGGATGACACATACAAAACCTTGAAAGAAAAAAATTGCCAACCAAGAATAGCATATCCTGCAAAAGTGTCATTCAGATATGGTGGTGAATTTGGGCATTTCCAGATAAACAGAAATTAAGGGAATATGGGAAAACCAAACCAAACTTACAAGAATTATTAAAAGAAGTCCTTCAGTTAGAGAACCAACAACATCAAACAACAGCCTAAATCTAGGATGCAAGACTGCATCAACCAGATACCAACCTAGGTAATGAACTCTCAAGGATAAACAAAATTAAAAAATTTACTACAGGGAACCAGAGAGGTCAATCTGTAAATGACAACAATGTCAGAACAATAAAAGAGGAAATAAATGGTGTAGGTATAGAACTTTCAAAAGAAGGGGAAGTCAAGACACTATCAAGTAATAAAAGACAGGTTCAAACTTAGGAAGATAGGGGTAAATTTGAAGGTAACCACAAAGAAAGTTAACAAACCTCTTCATCAAAATAAAGAAGAAAAACGTAAAGTCTCAATAAACACAAAAAAAATGCTAGAAATGAAAAAGAAAATCCACAAACAAAAGGAATTCAGCACAGGAGATTAAGAGGAACAAAGAAAACATCAACACCACAAAAAAAAGCACTACAAAATGGCGGCAATAATTTCACATGTGTGAATAATCACACTGAACATAAATAGCTTAACTGCACCCACAAAGAGACAGAGAGTGAGAGAATGGATTAAAAAAAAAAAAACAAGACCCATCTATATGCTGTCTACAAGAGACACACTTTAGAAACAAAGGCATAAATATATTAAAAATAAAAGGAAGGAAAAAAATATAACGAGCAAACAGCAACTAAAAAAGAACAGGAGTGGCAATACTAATCTTAGAGAAAATGGACTTTAAAACAAAATCTACCATGAAGGACATTACATAATGATTAAAGAGACAATTCACCATGAAGACATAACCGTAATAAATATCTGCACACCCAATGACAGGGCTCCAAAATACAGAAAACAAACTCTAACAGCACAGAAAAGAGAAACTGACAGTTCCACAATAGTAGTAGGAGACTTCAACACACCACTCTCAGCAAAGGACAGAACATCTAGAAAGAAACTCAACAAAGATACAGAAGAGCTACATGGCACAATCAGTCAACTTGACCTCATAGGCATATATAGAACACTCCCCCCAACAGCAGCAAAATACACATTCTTTTCCAACGCACATGGAGCGTTTTCCAGAATAGGCCATATAGTAGGCCACAATGCAACCCTCAACAAAATCCAAAACACTGAGATAATACAAAGTACCTTCCCTGATCTCAACGCCATAAAAGTAGAAATTAATAACAGGAAGAGCAAGGGAAAAAAAATCAAATACATAGAAAATAACACCCTCTATAAAAACCACTGGGTAATAGAAGAAATCAAAAATGGAATTAAAAAAGTCTCTAGAATCAAATGAGAATGAAAACAGATCTTGTCGAACAAAATCTTTGGGACACAGCAAAGGCAGGGCTCAGAGGTCAATTTATAGCAATAGATGCACACATCAAAAAAGAATAAAGGGACAAAATCAAAACATTACCTACACAACTCGAACAAATAGAGAACAGCAAAAGAGGCCCACAGCCACCAGAAGAAAGGAAATAATAAAGATCAGACAGAAATAAATGAAAGAGAACAGAAAAACAATAGAAATAATCAACAAAACCAAAAGTTGGTTCTTTGAAAGGATCAACAGAATTGACAAACCATTGGCCAAAAGGACAAAAGAAAAACAGGAGAGGACACAAATAACTCAAATAAGAAATGAAATGGGGGACGTTACAACAGACCCAACTGAAATAAAAAGGATCATAACAAAGTACTACGAAAAACTGTACTCCAACAAATTTGAAAACCTAGAGGAAATGGACAAATTTCTAGAAACACATTACCTACCCAGACCAAGACAAACTGAAGTTGAAAATCTGAACAGGCCCATAACAAGAGAAGAGATTGAAAAAGCAATTGAAAAAGCCAAAAACTGCCAACAACAACCAAAAAACTCTGGCCCAGATGGCTTCACTGGAGAGTTCTACCAAATATTCAGAGAAGAGCTTATACCAGTACTACTCAAACTATTTCAGAACATAGAAAAGAAAGGGATACTTTGAATTCATTCTGTGAAGCCAGCATAACCCTGATACCAAAACCAGGCAAAGACACCACAAAAAAAGAAAAGAAAATTACAGACCAATATCTCTCATGAATAGGGATGTAAAAAATTCTCAACAAATTCTAGCCAATAGAATTCAGCATCATATCCAAAAAAAAAATAAATGAATAAACACCACGACCAAGTGGGATTCATACCAAGTATGCAAGGATGGTTCAACATTAGACAATCAATCAACGTAATCCACCACATAGATAAAAGGAAAGAAAAGAATCACATGATCATCTCAAATGACACAGAAAAGGTATTTGGCAAAGTTCAACACCCATTCCTGATAAAAATTCTCAATAAAATAGGTATAGAAGGGGAATTTCTCAACATAATTAAAGGGGACTTATGAAAACCAACGGCCAACATCATTCTTAATGGAGAGAAGCTGAAAACATTCCCCCTGAGAACAGGAACAAGACAAGGCTGCCCTTTATCACCCCTCCAATTTAACATTGTGCTGGAAGTCCTAGCTAGGGCAATAAGGCAAGAAAAAGAAATAAAGGGCATCCAAATTGGAAAGGAAGAAGTAAAACTGTTGCTATTTGTGGACGATATGATACTATATACAGAAAACCCAAAAGACTCCATGAGAAAACTACCGGAAGTAATAGAAAGACTCAGCATGGTAGCAAGACACAAGATAAACATATAAGATTCAGTTGGATTCCTATACATCAAAATAAAGAGAACTATGAAAAGGAAATCAGGAAAACAATACCATTTGTAATAGCCCCTAGAAAAATAAAATACTTAGGAGTAAATCTAAGCAGGGTTGTAAAAACCTATACAGAGAAAACTACAAAACACTACTGGAAGAAACCAAAAGAGATCTACATAAACGGAAAAACATACCACGCTCATGGATAGGTAGATTCAACATTGTGAAAATGTCAATTCTATCCAAAGCAGTCTACAAATACAACGCAATCCCAATCCAAATACCAACAGCATTCTTTAAAGAGATGGAAAAACCAATTCTTAAATTTATTTATTTTTATTGTACTTTAGGTAAAGGTTTGCAGAACAAACTAGCTTCTCATTAAACAGTTAGTATATGTATCGTTTTATGACATTGGTTAACAACCCCAGGACATGTCAACACTCTCTCTCCTTGACCTTGGGTTCCCTATTACCAGCTTTCCTGTCCCCTACTGCCTTCTAATCTTTGCCCCTGGGCTGGTGTGCCTCTTTGGTCTCGTTTTGTTTTATGGGCCTGTCTAATCTTTGGATGAGGGGTGAACCTCAGGAGCGACTTCATTACCGAGCTAAAAGGGTGTCCAAGGGCCATAGTTTCAAGGTTTCTCCAGTCTCTGTAAGTTTATATGGAAAGGGAAGAGGCCCCAGATTAGTAAAGCACTACTGAAGAAGAAGAATAAAGTAGGAGGACTCACACTACCTGACCTCAGAACCTACTATACAGCTACAGTAGTCAAAACTGCCTGGTACTTGCACAACGATAGACACATTGACCAAGGAACAGAATTGAGAAGCCAGATGTAAATCCATCCTCCTATGGTCACCTGATCTTCCACAAATGCCCAAAGTCTATCAATGGGGAAAAGAGTCTCTTTAACAAATGGTGTTGGCAAAACTGGATGTCCATCTGCAAAAAAATTAAACAGGACCCATACCTCCCACCATACACAAAAAGTAATTTGAAATGGATCAAAGACCTAAATATAAAGCCAAAAACTAGGAATTTCCTAGAAAAAAAATAGAGTGAACGCTCGAGGCCCTAATACGTGGCATAAACAGGATACAAACCATAATTAACAATACGCAAACACCAGAAGATAAGCTAGATAACTGGGATTGTCTAAAAATTAAACACTTATTCATCAAAAGCCTTCATCAAAAAAATAAAAAGAGAACCTACAGACTGGGAAAAAATTTTTGGCTATGACAAATCCGACAAAGGTTTGATTTCTAAAATCTACAGGAAAATCCAACACCTCTACAACAAAAATACAAATAATCTGATTAAAAAATGGGCAAAAGATATAAGCAGACACTTCACCAAAGAAGACATTCAGGTGGCTAACAGACACATGAGGAAATGCGCACGATCTCTAGCCATTAGAGAAATGCAAATCAAAACCACAATGAGATACCATCTCACCTCAACATTACTAAAAAAAAAAAAAAAATACTAGCACTAATAAAAAAAAATAACAAATGTTGGAGAGGATGCAGGGAAATTGGAACTCTTATGCACTGCTGGTGGGAATGCAAAATGGTACAACCATTTTGGAAAACAATATGGCGCTTCCTTAAAAAGCTAGAAATAGAGATACCATATGATCCAGCAATCCCACTCCTAGAAATATATCCTAGAGAAATAAGAGCTGTCACATGAATAGATGTATGCACACCCACGTTCATTGCAGCATTACTCACAATAGTAAAAAGATGGAAACAACCTAAGTGCCCATCAACAGATGAATGCACAAACAAACTACGATTCATACACGCAATGGAATACTATGCAATAATAAAGAGCAATGATGAGTCTGCCAAACATCTCACACATGGATGAATCTGGAGACCATTATGCTAAGTGAAATAAGTCAATCACAGAAGGACAAACATTGTATGAGACCACTATTACAAAAACTCGTGAAAAGGCTTAAAACTAAAAAACCAAACTCATTGCCGTCGAATCGATTCCAAATCATAGTGACCCTTTAGGACAGAGTAGAACTGCCCCATAGGGTTTCCAAGGAGCACCTGGTGGATTCGAACTGCCGAACTTTTGGTTAGCAGCCGTAGCTCTTAACCACTACGCCACCACGGTTTCCTCGTGAAAAGGCTTACACACACAAAAAAACAATCTTTGATGGTTACCAGGGAGGGAAGGGGTAGGGAGGGAAAAACACTAAATATACAATAGGTAAGTTGTAACTTTGCTGAAGGGTAAGACAGTGCACAATACCGGGAAAGCCAACACAACTTGACAAACGCAAGATCATGGAAGGTCCATGGACACATCTAAACTCCCTGAGGAATTGAATTACTGGGCTGAGGGCTGGGGACCATGGTCTCAGGGAACATTTAGTTCAACTGGCATAACATACTTTATAAAGAAAATGTTCTGCATCCTACTTTGGTGAGTAGCATTTGGGGCCTTAAAAGATTGTGAGCGGCCATTCAAGATACTCCACTGGTCTCATCCTGTCTGGAGCAAGCGAGAATGAAGAAAACCAGATACAAGAGAAAGATTAGTCCAAAGGACTAATGGACCACAAGTACCACAGCCTCCACCAGACTGAGTGCAGCACAGCTAGATGGTGTCCAGCTACCACCACCGACTGCTCTGACAGGGATCACAATTGAGGGTCCTGGACAGAGCTGGAGAAAAATGGAGAACAAAATTCTAACTCTCTCTCTCTCTCACACACACACACACACACACACAAAAGACCAGACTTACCTGTCTGACAGAGATTGGAGAAATCCCGAGACACTCCTGGACACCCTTTTAACCCAGGACTGAAGTCACTCCTGAGGTTCACCATTCAGCCAAAGATTAGACAGGCCCATAAAACAAAATGAGACTAAATGGGCACACCAGCCCAAGGGCAAGGATGAGAAAGCAGGAGGGGACAGGGAGGTTGGTAGTGGGGAACCCAAGGTCAACAAGGGGAGAGTGTTGACAGGTTGTGTGGGTGGCACCCAATGTCACAAAACAATATGTGTATTAATTTAAGGAGCCCACGGCAGTGGTGCGGTGGCACAGTGGTTATGTATTCGGCTGCTAACCAAAAGGTCGGCAGTTTGAATCCACCAGCAGCTCCTTGGAGACACTAATGGGCAGTTCTACTCTGTTCTATACGGTCACTATTGATTGGAATCGACTTGATAGCAACGGATTTGGTTTGATTTTGGTAAAGTACAATAAAAAAAAAAAGAAAACCTCAATGGGTAGGTTTAACAGGAGCTGAAGAGAGATTAGGGAGCTGGAAGATATGTTGTTGTTAGGTGCCCTCTAGCCAGTTCCTACTCATAGCAACCCTATGTACCACAGAACAAAACACTGCCCTGTCCTGTGCCATGCTCAGAATCCTTGTTATGCTTGAGCCCATTGTTGTAGCCACTGTGTCAATCCATCTCCTTGAGGGTCTTCCTCTTTTCCACTGTCCCTCTACTTTACCAAGCATGATGTCATTCTCCAGGGACTGATCCCTCCTGACAAGTCCAAAGTATGTAAGATGCAGTCTCGCCATCCTTGCTTCTAAGGGGCATTCTGGTTGTACCTCTTCCGAGACAGATTTGTACGTTCTTTTGGCAGTCCATGGCATATTCAATATTCTTTGCCAACACCACAATTCAAAGGTGTCAGCTCTTCGGCCTTCCTTATTCATTGTCCACCTTTCACATGCATATGATGCGATTGAAAATACCATGGCTTGGTTCAGGCACACCTTAGTGTTCAAGGTGACATCTTTGCTCTTCAACACTTTAAAGAGGCCCTTTGCAGCAGATTTGCCCAATGCAATGAGTCTTTTGATTTCTTGACTGCTGCTTCCATGGCTGTTGATTGTGGATCCAAAGAAAATGAAATCCTCGACAATTTCAATCTTTTCTCCGTATACCATGATGTGGCTTATAGGTCCAGTTGTGAGGATTTTTGTTTTCTTTATGTTGAGGTGCAATCCATACTGCAGGCTGTGGTCTTCGATCTTCATCAGTAAGGACTTCAAGTTCTCTTCACTTCCAGCAAGCAAGGTTGTTTCATCTGCATAACTCAGGTTGTTAATGAGTCTTCCCCCAATCCTGATCCCCTGTTCTTCTTCATGTAGTCCAGCTCCTCGGATTATTGCTCAGCATACAGATTGAATAGGTATGGTGAAAGAATACAACGCTGATGCACACCTTTCCTGACTTCGAACCATGCAGTATCCCCTTGTTCTGTTTGAACAACTGCCTCTTGATCCATGTACAAGTTCCTCATGAGCACAATTAAGTGTTCTGGAATTCCCATTCTTTGCAATGTTATCCATAATTTGTTATGATCCACACAGTCGAGTGCCTTTGCATGATCAATAAAACACAGGTAAACATCCTTCTGGTATTCTCTGGTGTCAGCCAGGATCCATCTGACATCAGCAATGATATCCCTGGTTCCACATCCTCTTCTGAATCTGGCTTGAATTTCTGGTAGTTCCCTGTCAACGTACTGTTGCAGCCGTTTTTGAATGATCTTCTGGAAAATTTTACTTGCATGTGATATTAATGATATTGTTCTATAATTTCCACCTTCGGGTGGATCACCTTTCTTGGGAATAGGGATAAATATGGATCTCTTCCAATCGGTTGGCCAGGTAGCTGTCCTCTAAATTTCTTGGCATAGACGAGTGAGCACTTCCAGCGCTGCATCCGTTTGTTGAGACATCTCAATTGGTAGTCCGTCAATTCCTCGAGCCTTGTTTTTTGCCAATGCCCTCACTGCCGTATGGACTTCTTCCTTCAGTACCACCGGTTCCTGATCATATGCTACCTCCTGAAATGGTTGGACGTCGACCAATTCTTTTTGGTACAGTTACTCTGTGTATTCCTTCCATCTTCTTTGGGTGCTTCCTGTGTCGTTATAGATCTTCCGCGTAGAATCCTTCAGTATTGTAATCCGGGGCTCGAGTTTTTCATTTGGACAGAACAAGGGAATACTGCATGGTTTAAAGTAAGGAAAGGTGTGCGTCAGGGTTGTATTCTTTCACCATACCTATCCAATCTGTATGCTGAGCAATAATTTGAGAAGCTGGAGTATATGAAGAGGGACAGGGCATCAGGATTGGAGGAAGACTCATTAACAACCTGCGTTATGCAGATGGCACAACCTTGCTTGCTGAAAGTGAAGAGGACTTGAAGCACTTACTAATGAAGATCAAAGACCACAGCCTTCAGTATGGACTGCACCTCAACATAAAGAAAACAAAAATCCTCACCACTGGACCAATAAGCCACATCATGATAAATGGAGAAAAGATTGAAGTTGTCAAGGATTTCATTTTCCTTGGATCCACAATCAATAGCCATGGAAGCAGCAGTCAAGAAATCAAAAGACTCATTGCATTGGGCAAACCTGCTGCAAAGGACCTCTTCAAAGTGTTGAAGAGCAAAGACGTCACCTTGAAGACTAAGGTGCGCCTGACCCAAGCCATGGTGTTTTCAATCGCATCATATGCATGTGAAAGGTGGACAATGAATAAGGAAGACCAAAGAACTGACACCCTTGAATTGTGGTGCTGGCGAAGAATATTGAATATGTCATGGACCGCCGAAAGAACGAACAAGTCTGTCTTGGAAGAAGTACAACTAAAATGCTCCTTAGCATCAAGGATGGCGAGACTACATCATACATACTTTGGACATGTTGTCAGGAGGGATCAGTCCCTGGAGAAGGACATCATGCTTGGTAGAGAGTCAGAGAAAAAGAGGAAGACCCTGAAGGAGATGGATTGACCCAGTGGCTGCAACTATGGGCTGGCTCAAGCATAGCAATGATTGTGAGCATGGTGCAGGACTGGGCAGTGTTTTGTTCTGTGCTCCGTAGGGTCGGTATGAGTCGAAATCGACTTGAGGGCACCTAACAACAGCAACAACCAAGCTGGTATCATCTGTATGGAAATCACCTCACCATTCTCTTTTCCATCTCCATTCTCTTTATCGTCCCACCCGCTGCCGTCGAGTTGATTCCGACTCATAGCGACCCTCTATTAAAATTTCCTAGTTCTCCTTGGGGTTTCAGAAAGTTATATTTTGCTTAAAAATCATCGGTTCTCTCTGTTACTATTTTATGTTTTTATTTCATTCATTCCAGTTTTTATCTTTATAGTTTTCTCGTCCCTCCCTCCCTCCGGTTTCCTTCTATCCCCTTTCCTTCCTTCCTTTGTTCCATTTCTTTTGTTGTTCTTTTTCTAGTTTTCCTTGACTTTTAGCCTCTCCTCTTTTACCGTGAAAGTACTTACTGTTCTGAGTTCTGCCTCTGTGGGCTTTATTGTATCTGAAGGCTTTAGTTTGAAGTGTTCCTCTTCATTATTTCTGAGAGCTTGTCATTTCAGTATGGCTTTTCTCTTTGATTCAAGGATTTGTTAAGACAAGTTTTCTTTTATTTTCCTTGTTTTCTACTTTCCATTTTGAAAATTTAAAAACCTATGGAGAAGTTGCAAGAATAGTACAATGAACACTCGTACAACCTTTACCTAGTCTCACTGTTAACATTTGACAACATTTGCCTTATCCCTGGGACACTGTTTCTTAATTTGCAAGTAATTAAGATACCTTACCATCTTTTTACTTTTTGTATCTAATTGCATTGGATTATGATCAGAGAACTCTTCCTATGAAATCTCTATTTTTAGTTTGTTAAGATTATTTTGCGTCAACTACAAAAAATATATATATATATTTTTTACAAAGTTAAATGCAGACATTAATGAAATGGAGATCACAACAGGAGGATATAATGGACGTCTGCCCACGCTGTGTCTTCTCCACAAGTCAAGCCTAAATTCCCAGGAGGGAACAACTGGCTGGCTGCATTTATTTATTTTACTTCTAAGTTGTGAAATATATCACACATACCAAAAACATACGTGTACGTTCTGTTTAAAGAATAAAAACATACCAGCAACTACTTGATGACAATAAATGTGAAAGAAGACAAAATGGAAAAATTCTTACCAAAACTGACTGAAAAAAAGAAAGCTTGAGTAGTCCTAAGACGATTAAAGAAATTAAAGCAATGGTCTAAAAATCTTCCCAATAATAAAACACCAGGCTCAGACGGTTTTACAGAAAGTTCTAGCAGCTCTGCAAACTCTTCCAGAGAACTGAAAAAGAAGGAATATTAAGCAACTTATTCTATAGGGCCAACAAAACCTTAATATTAAGTAAGGATACACAGAACAAAAAAGGAAAATTGTAGGTCCATTTCAGACTTTAATACAGGGACAAAAGTTCTAAACAAAAATCGCAGTATACCAAATCCAACTGTGTATAACAGAAAATAACAAACGTTGACCAAGTTACATTTACATCGGTAATGCAAGGATGACTTTTAATATTAAAATACCTATAAATGTCTTTCAACACAGTAAACAGATTAAAGGAGGAATGCAATCATCATCTAATTAGATGAGAAAAAGCATTTAATAAAATTCGATGCTTATTCATAACAAAAACTCCTAATAGGCTGGCAATAAAAGGGAACGTCCTAAACTTGGTAACCATACATACATAGCCAATTACCTGGGGTTGACTTTGACTCATGGCTACTGCATGTGTGTCAGAGCAGAACTGTGCTCCACAGGGTTTTTAAGGGCTGATTTTTTGGATGTAGTTTTCCAGATCTTTCTTCTGAGGTGCCTCTGGGTGGACTCAAACCTCCAACCTTTCAGGTAGCAGCCACGTACCGTTTGCACCACCCAGGGACTCCACATATAATTTCATGCATGCATAAATATGTGATAAAGCTATACACTACTATAAAAAGTATGGGAATGATAAACACAAAATACAGGGTATTGGTTACCTTGGGGTGTGGGGGAGGTGGGACCTCTGGGCGGTGGCAGAGTGACTGGCTATATGTAAGTTACTGGTAATGATTCCCTTCCTGGGTTGGGTGGTGGGTTGACAGGTGTCAATTAGCTTCTTTTGAAAATAAAAATAAACAAAATTAAAGAGGGCCTTGAGTGGACAAATGTTGATGGATAATGAGTAATCTGACTGTGTGTCCGAGGTTTAAAAAAAAAAATAGAAAAGCAAATACCCATGTGTCCACGGCCAGGGTAAGTCCTCATACAGCACAGAGCAGCTCCCTGAGTACCCTCCCCCATTTGCTTCCTCCTCACCATGAACAGTGGTTTTTCAGTTTTAGAAAAGAGTAGCAAACACAAACCTTCTGGCCCACTAAGGAAAGGACAGTGTCGTCACTCTGGGGCCAAGGCTTCCAGGAGAAGAGAAATCTGGCCTAGGCTACCTGAGAGCTCCCTTCTGGAGGAGTCAGTGGGCAAGGCCACCAGTGACTCCTGGGAAACAGGCTGGCTCCCCAGTCGGCCACCTGGTAGAGCTGGGCTGGGGACAGGGACCACATGTCCAGTGGAAAAATTGTCAGGAGTGTGCCCTTCTCTGTGTCCTGCTTTTGAGCACACCATGGCCTCTTTCCTGCCCTCAGGGGTGGAGTGATGTTGTGTTGTTGGCAGGTCAAGCTTCAGGACATGGAGGGAGAGCAAGAACTTCATCAGCATGGAGTCAAGACAGGACCAGTACAGGTAAGAATCTGGGCCAGGCTCACATGAGCATTCTGTCTTCAGGTTAAAGAATGGTGCAATGGTGGTGACAGCTCTCGACATATCTGTCTGTTGAGCACACAGTGCTGATTGGCCTGCTGCACTGCTGTCACGCTGGCAGGTACCTGAACCTTCCTCCTCACTGCTGCCCCTGGATGAGTTGACTGTCTTTGACATCCTTCCCTGCCCCACCCATATAGGGCTTTGTGTTTGCTGATTTTCTGCTTGCAGGAAGAAGCTGACTCCATTTATCTGGCATGGTGCTGGGTGGCTCAACTGATGCTGCAGGACTTGGCAGGCACAGGAACTACCAGTTTTGAGGGGGGCCAGAGCAAGAAAGAACGTCCAGGCTGCAATGCGAGCTGCTTTAACACATGGGGCATATGACCAGGCAGACCGTGGTGCTAGAGGGATCTGTCCATGGTAGCTGAATATGCTACGTGGAGCCTTTGGGAAGCCTCCATAGAAGAATCCCAGCACAGACTCATAAGGGTCTGGAGCAAGGCCATGGCCTCCATGGCAGAGAACCACTCACCATTCAGAAAGCAGCCTCTGGGAGAGGCTAAGAACCTGACCATAGGACATCAAATGACTATATGGCCCATCATGAACGGAGTACTGTCAGACCTACCAAGTCACAAGGTCAGACAGGCACAGCAGCACTCCCATTGAAATGGGGCATCCAAGCCAAGGCCCAATTTTGTCCAGAGATACAAGTAAGTTACCCTCTGTCTCCTGCCCCTATTACACTGGTGCTCTCCTGCAGCTCACACCTATGGACTCTTGGGGCAGGGTCCCCCACGACTGACTAACGGAGAAGGAAAAGCCTCAGACCAAGTTCATAGAAGAGTTAACTCGTTAGGTTGGTATAAATGAAATGGACTGCTTCCACACTACAGCCCATTCAGGGGTGGCCCTAAGGGACGGTGGTGAGGGAAAATCCATCCTCACTGGAAATCCGGTGAGCTGACTTGGGAGCAGTTCTCTTGGCTGTGTCCATTTTGCAAAGAAAGAAATCGTCTGAGATAAAAATGTACATGGAGTCCTAAACCAAACCCATTGCTGATGAGTTGGTTCCGACTCACAGTGACCCTACAGGACAGAGTAGAACTGCCCCAGAGTTTTTCCAAGGAGCACCCGGTGGATTCAAACTGCTGACCCTTTGGTTAGCAGCCATAACTCTTAACCACTACTCCACGAGAGTTTCCCATGGACTCCTGGGCAGGGAAAAAATGGCTTGGCTGATTGGTCAGGGACCTGGAAGGAGTAAGATAGAAGGGTGAGAGACAGGAAGGTTGGCAGAAGTGCATACAAAGTATATGTGAGTCTGTGTTTTGTGCCCATGGCCATCAGGGAGCATGCTCCTTTGAGGAAGATCTCAACCACCAGGTGGACCAAGTGGCCTTCTGATGGAGCTCAGGCAGCTTCTCCGTTCATGGGTGCAATGGAGCCCCGACTGCAGTGGCTGGAGGCTCTACTTGGGCCCAGCAGCATGGACTCCGCCTCACCCAGCTGAGCAGATGCTGCCACCGCTGAATGTGCCACCTGCCAGCAGCAGAGACCGCTGCTGAGCCCTCGGGATGACACCACTCCTCCAGGAGAGCAGCCAGCCAGTTGGTGGCAGGTTGATTACATCAGACTCCTTCCACCCTGAAGGGGGCAGTTGTTGATCTTACTCTGGCTTTGGATTTGCCTTCCTTGCTCACAGTGCCTCTGCCAGCAACATCTGAGGGCTTATAGAACATCTGATCTATTGGCATGGTATCCCACACAACAGTGCTTCAGAGCTAAGGGTTCCTTTTCCAAGAAATGAGGTGTGGCACTGGGCATACAACCATGGGATCCACTGGTCTTACCACATACTGCATCTCCCAGAAGCAGCTGGCTTAAAAGGATGAAATGCTTATTAAAGACTCAGCCAAGATGCCAGCTCAGGGAAAACACCCACAGTGTTACTCCACAGTACGATATGTGCACTGAATTAATGGTCAATATACGTGCTGTGTCCCTAGTGGGTAAAATACATGATATGGGAACCACGGAGTAAAAGTCAGATTGGCTGCTCTCACCATTGTTCCCGGGGACTTATTTGGGGGAATTCGTGCCTTCCATTCCCTAAACCTTTGAATTGTGGTGTTGGCGAAGAATATTGAGTATACCACAGACTGTCAAAAGAATGAGCAAATCTGTCTTGGAAGAAATACAACCACAATGCTCCTTAGAAACAAGGATGGTGAGACTATGTCTCACAAACTTTGGACACGTTGTCAGGAGGGACCAGTCCCTGGAGAAGGACATCATGCTTGGTAAATAGAGGGTCAGTGAAAAAGAGCAAGACCCTCAGTGAGATGGACTGACACGGTGGCTGCACCAATGGGCTCAAGCATAACAAGGATTCTGAGCATGGTGCGGAACCGGGCAGGGTTTCGTTCTGTTGCACATAGGGTTTCTGAGTCAGAACTGATTTGACAGCACAACAACAACTGAAGAAACTTTAGATCTTACTGGGTTAGAGGTCTTGGTTCCTGAGTCAGGGGCCTGCTCCCACCAGGAGTCAAGGTAAGGGCTGTGCTGAACTTTAAACCACACCTACCATCTGGTCAGTTAGGCTCTTCATGCCTGGGGACTACCAAGCAAAGATGATTACTCTATTGGTTGGGGCAACTGACCCTGATTAACGCTAGAAGCTGGGGTTACTGCTCTCCAACAAGGGCAAGAAGTGTGTCTGGGACTCAGGGGACTCACTAGGATATGTCTTGGTGTTTCTGTGCCTAGTGACAATTGTAAACAAACAGTTGTACAATCATGGCCCGACAAGGGAAAGCAACAAGCATAGAGGGCGCAGACCTGTCACAGATAAAGATTTGGGTCACCACTCCAGGAAAATAACCTAGAGCTGTGGAAGTGTTGCCCGACGATGAGGGAAATCTAGAATGGGTGGTGGAGGGTATGGTAAATTGTAAAATGACCATAAATTCTTCCCATTCATATATGCACACACAAGCATATTCCTTTGTGATGTAACTTTATTATCACTTCCATCAAGAGGCGGGGTCTATTTTTTTCAGCCCTTAAATCTGTGTTTGGTCACGTGACTTGCTTTCGCCAATAGGTCATTAGCAAATGGAGCCCTGGTGGCGCAGCGGTTAAGAGCTCAGCTGCTGATGTTGACAGGGCCTTAAGATGGCTGCTGGGCGGCTGCTTCCAGACCATAGGCTTACAACTACCAATCAGAGCTTCTGATGAACATGAGCTGAAGAATACTGCTTCACCAAATAAGAAAAGTTGTGTAGTGGGCTCCTGGATTAAATTAAAGTGATGTTGAGTTGAATTCTGAAGATGAAGCCACATCAGAAAACTCTGCACTTCTCTTACAGGAAGCTAAAGAAGATCAGATGACTAGAAAAACAGAAATCTCAGATTTCCCGATAGATAGACCAAAAACAAAAACAGAGGCAAAAGTAAACGCATACGAAAAGTGCCCTTCTGGCATTTTCTTACATATGTGGAATAAATTTTAAGAATTGCATTAAAAACATTCTGAACAGAAAACCTCAACCTCAAGATTCAGGAGGAAAAAAAGAAAACGCTCCAGGAAGAGTAAATTGAAGAATCAAGAGACGTCTTGTAGTAAACAATTCTCAAATGAAACCCAGTGGAAGGAACTTACTCAATACTTTGGAGTCAATGATAGGTTCGGTCCCCCTGTAAAAAAGAAAAAAATTGACAAGTCAGGTCTTGAAAAGAGCATAGACCAGACTTCCAAAGAGTGGAATATTGAGAAGACTGAGGAACTCAGCAACTAGTTGGCTACTCGAGAGCTTGGTGTTAAAATTGCCAAAGCTATCGCCTGCCACAACTTTGTAAAAGCCGAAAAGGATGCTGAAAATTCACAGGTTGTTTGAAAAAAGAAGAAACTTGCATGGAGATCTGAAGCAACGAAGAGATGGGAAACCAAAAGCAACATACGTGTGTAATATAAATGTAACTTGCCAGAGCTCTTCCAGATCTTTCTAGACTCGCAAGTGCTTGATTTACTGAAAGATTTTCCTGCTTATACTAAATATGTGAAGAAACTGATAGAAGTAGGAAAACAAAGCCTAAAATTTGGGAGTTGATTATCAAACCTTTTCAATCTTTTTCTAAGGAGCTTATCCTATTGAAGTGGTAGAAGAAATCTAAGCGTACACACAGAAAGAAACGATAGGGTCCATTTATTTGTTTATGTAGACCTGTATGTAATACGGAGTCAATTTTACTTTTTATCCGTTTGATATAGCAAAGCCAGTGAGCTCCTTGAACTTTCTTGTCTGTACTTGGTTTGATTGCACTTACTCTGGAATGTGGTTTTTAAGATTGGTATTTATTTATTTATGATTGGTCATAAATGCTAACAAGTCTCACTTGATACTGTCTTTTACCACTGACTTTAATTACCTTAATGTTATAAAAGTAATTGTTGACTCTTTATTGAGAGGCAGTAGAGTTGATATGTCATAGTCACATGCTAAAAGCAATTGATTAATTTTTGTGTACCTTCAGATAAAATATCTCAATAAAAAAATCATAGACTGTAAAAAAAAAAAAAAAAAAGGTCAGCTACTAACCAAAGGGCCAGCAGTTCAAATCCACCAGCCACTCCTGAGAAACCCTATGGAGCAGTTCTACTCTGTCCTATAGGGTCACTATGAGTCGGAATTAACTCGATGGCAACGGGTTTGGGTTCCTTTGGTTTTATAACACAAGCAAAAAAAAAAAAAAAGCATAGGCTTGAAAAATGCCTGCCCGTGGGCCTTGCCTTCTCATGCAGCTTAGAACCCTTCTACCACCACGTGAATGACGACAACCTCGCCTGTTGGAGGAGTCATGAAAAGGAGAAATGAGCACTTTGGCTGGCAGCCTTCCAGCAACTGCCATGTGTCTGAGGGCATTCTTGGCCATCCAGCCCCAGCTACATTGCCAGCAGGTTGCCGAGATCATCTGAGCCCATCCCAAATGGCCAACCCACAAAACTGTGAGCTAATAAATGATTGTTGTTTTAAACCACATTTTGGGATAGTTTGTTACATAGCAAAAGCTAGCTAATACAAAAAGCACCATTAGGCAAACACCATAGTAATAATGGTTGCCAGCAATAATCACTGTCTTAGTCATCTAGTGCTGCTATAACAGAAATACCACAAGTGGATACCTTTAATAAACAGAAATTAATTTTCTCACAGTCTAGTAAGCTAGAAGTCCAAATTCAGGGCATCAGCTCCAGGAGAAGGGTTCTGTGTCTGTTGCCTCTGGAGGAAGGTCTTTCTCATCAATCTTCCCCTGGACTAGGAGCTCCTTGCACAGGAACCCCGGGTCCAAAGGATGCGCTCTGCTCTGGGTGCTGCTTTCTTGGTGTTATGAGGTCCCCCTGCCCGTCTGCTTGCTTCTCTCTTTTATATCTCAAGAGATTGCCTCAAGACACAATCCAAACTTGTAGGTTGAGTCTTGCCTCACTAACACAACTGCCACCCATCCTCCCTCATTAACATCAGAGAGGCAGGATTTACAACACATAGGAAAATCACACAGTACTGGGAATCACGGCTCAGCCAAACTGATACACACATATCTGGGGGGACATGATTCAATCCATGACAGCCACCAATGGATGCTAAAATCAGCTGGTGAAAGTTTGAGTAGAAACGAGATATTGCATAGTCTTATAGTATTGTCTCCAAGATATTTATTAATTGTTGTTGTTGTTAGGTGCCGTCAGGGAAAAATAGTTGCTTTACAGTGAAGAAGCCTAGCAGACACCAAGTGACCAAGGTTAACATTACGAGTAATAAAACATAGTGACATCATGTACCCCTTAATATGATACACTGAGAATGGTCCGTGGCATCTGGGGTATTCTTTCTAAAATGCACAACCTCAGTCTAATCATGAGATAACATCAGACAACCCAAATGGAGGGAGAGTCAACAAAATAACTGGCCAGTATGCTTCAAAAGCCTCAAGGTCATGAAAAGGCCAAGAAGGACTGAGGAGCTCAGACTGGAGAAGATTAAGGATACACGACAACTAAATATAGTGTGGGATCCTGAATTGGATTCTGAACCAGAAAAAGGACATTGGTAGAAAAACTGGTGGCATTTGTAAACACAGAGATTATCTAGTAGTCTTAAAAAAAAAAGAAAAAAATTTTTTTTCTTTGTCTTATGTCCGTGCTAATCCGCAAATTTTGGTAATTATACTGAGGTTACACTCGATGTTGACCTTCGGGGAAGGGGAGAGAAAGGTATATGGGAACTCTCTGTAGTGTTGTGCAATTTTTCCGTCAACCTAAGGTTGTTTCGAAATGAAAAGTTACTTAAGAAGCTGCTACAGAGGAGATGATGGGTAGCCCAGTTACATTCTCGGGGACTCTAGCCCGTTTCACTGGCCCTCCTGACGACGTCTCTTATAGAGACTTCGACTTAGTGTCCGCTTGTAGGTAACGGTGGGTATGAGGAGATCTGAGCATTGCAAGGGGTGGGTGGGACTGGACATCTCTGGTGCCTGGCTGCACGTCCTTCTGGCCTGCCATCTGCTCCAGCTATTGCTGGGACACTCAGGTTTCCACAGCTGCTGTGCCTCTCTCGTAGGGGCCTGTGGGGATGCAAGGCAGTTCTCCCTTGTGGGGTGACTCTTGAGCAGAGGGGGATAGGAGTGGATAAATAAATGCTCCCCTTTTTGGTCTTGGGCCCTGGTGGCACAGTAGTTAAGAGCTTGGCTGCTAACCAAAAGGTTGGCAGTTGGAATCCACCAGCCGCTCCTTGGAAACCCTATGGGGCAGTTCCCTTCTGTCCTAGAGGGTCACTATGAGTCGGAATTGACTCCACTGCAACAGGTTTGGGTTATTTTTTTGGTCTTGGGCAGACAGTTCTGAGATGCATTCTACCCAGCTCCTGCCGGGTCAAGCACCAGCTGCTCAGAGTGGCGCCCCACTAAGAATGCACCCTTGCACAGGCTTTCCTCCTTTCCTCTGTCTCCCCAGGCAACTATACCTGAACCCTGAGACCGCATTCCAACACAAACCACCTGTACGCTGGCCCTGCTCTCAAGTTCTCCTTTTTGGGAGAAACCCAGGATAAAACAGATCCCCGATCCAGAGTCCAGGCAGGCCCACCATTCCCCATTCCTGTCCTCCAGGAGCCAGAAGACAAGACTGGCTTCGGTGGAGCCTTCCCCAACGCCGCTAATTACGCAGCCCTGTGTGGTCAATACCCTGGTGGCGCAGTGGTTAAGTGCTACGGCTGCTAACCAGAGGGTCGGCCATTTGAATCCAGGCGCTCCTTGGACACTCTATGGGGTAGTTCTACTCTGTCCTATAGGGTCGCTGTGAGTCGGAATCGACTCTACCGCACTGGGTTTGGTTTTGGTTTGGTGTGGTTAATGATTCTGTCACTTGCCCAAGCCTGGAAATGAAGTGTGAAGCAATTTAATCAAGCAATCTCCTGCAGGCAGGGGGCCAGGTTCAGCAGCTCCCCTGGTCCCCTGGGAACACAGCCCTCAAGCCGCTGCTACTTGCCAGGCAAAGGCCTCCTCTCTCCAGGCGTGTCCAAGAAGAAGGGTCAGGATCTGGGAGAGAAGAGGAAGCCTGAGCGCGGGGTGGGAACCAGGCGAGCCAGCGCTGTGCGCACGAGGGCCCCACGGAGTCGGAGTCGCCTCGTTGGCTCTCCCCACGACCCCACCGCACCTCAGGCTTTTCTCTTTTTTTTCAAACAAAGGTGACCATTTCAACGACAGGGCGGGAACGCTGAGTTGAAGGAGGAAAGAAGTCATTGAAAGGAAGGCGGAGGGAGGAGTGGAGGCATTCAGCCGGCTCTGTCGGGGACCTAGGACAGGGGCTGCAATCGCGCTCAGGGCTTCGGGGGGACCGCGGCTCCGCCCCCAGGACCCTCTCTCCGGACGGCACAGCGCCGGCGGCAGGTCCCGGGCCCGGCCGCGGGGGGTTGCGGGGCGCCGGCCCGTCCAGGCCCCGCCCCCGGCCCGCGCGCGCGCGCCCGTCCGCGCCCTCCCCGCCCCCGCCCCCGCCCCCGCCCCCCGCCGCGGCGCGCGCGCGTGCCGGTACTTCAGGCGGGAGCTGCAGACGGCGGCGCTGCGGGCTGGAGCGGTGCGAAGGGCTAGAGCGCGGGGCGGCGGGCGGGCGAGCGAGCCAGAGCAGGAGGCGCGGGCCGGGCCGGGCGGGGGCCGCCGCCGCGCCGCCGCCCCGTAGTCGGCGGCCGGGCCGCCGTGCCGAGCTCCAGCCGGCTCCCGCCGGCGGCCATGGGCGCGAGCCGCGGGCGGTAGCGGCAGCGGCGGGCCCCGCGGGCGCAGAGGCGCGCAGCCCCGGGCCCTGACGGCCGCTAACGGCCCGCGCGCCCCCTCGCCGCCTTGCTCTCCCCGCGGGGCATGCCCGCCGCCCACCGCCCGTCACCCGCGAAAGGCATGGCCACTGGCCCGGGAGCCCGGGGCCCTCGCTCTGCCCGCTGATCGCGCCCCGCGCTCAGGCGCCGCCGGCACCATGGGGTGCAATATGTGCGTGGTGCAGAAGCCGGAGGAACAGTACAAGGTGATGCTGCAGGTAGGGCCGCCGGCGGCGGGCGGGCTGGGAAGGGGCGCGGCCCGCTGTGGCCCCAGGCGGGGCGGGCCGGAGCCTGCTGCCCTCGTGTGTGGCGACGCCGGGGGGCGTGGACCGGGCAGCGCGCTCGGACCCGACCTCAGCCGGCGCCCCAAGCGGGCCTCCTGCCCGTGCGCGTGCCTGCGTGAGTGCGTGCCTGTGCCCGTCTGTGTGCGCGGAGGCCCAGCCCCGCGTGTGTGCACTTTCTGTGTGGACCCTGCGATCTGTCTAGAGTAAGGTTCCGCACGGTGAGGACTGAGACCCGGGCCTTAGCGGAGGGAGGCCAGTGGCAGAGCCGGGCGCACGGACAGGTGCTACACCAGCGGCTGGGGTGGAACTCTGTATTTGGTGGTGAGGACCGGAAGCAAGTGTAGGCGGGGCGGGGGAGCCCTGCAGGGGCTACCCAGACGAGTGGGAGGGAATTCCCCAGACACCGCGGCTTTCCGCTCGCTGCCCTCTCCGTGCCCCCCCATTCTAGCCCCCCCCCCGCACTCCTTTCCCACCCCTCTCTCTTTTCTCTGGTTCTAGCTGTTTGAGAACCTGGCCTGGGAGATCGCCATTCTCCTTTAGCGAGAGAGGGTTCTGGGATTACCCAGCCCAGTGTCAGCTCCAGGGCTGCGGGAGGAGGTGGCTGGGCTGTTGAAGGGGCACAGGATCCCATCTCACAGCTTCTTTTCCTGCAATCATTCCATCAAATGACAAGCAGCTTCTTAGTGGCGGAGTCTCTTCACTTTCTTGGAGAGCAGTTGGTGGAGGGCTTCATTTCAGACTAGCCTCCCCAGGCTGTGTGGAAAGGGGAGGGCTACTGGAGCCTTGCCACAGGACTGAAGTGAGCAGTTGGTGGGAGGGGACGCTGCCTTCTGGGAGGCTCAGTTTGGAAGAAAGGCTTGAGGCAAACCTGAGCGGGAGAATGCCAGCCTTCCCCACCCCCAATGAATGGACTTGGGAAGGAAATCCGGGGAGGGGCCCATCAGCCACCCTCTGTGCTCCTCTGTGCTCCTTCCGGACCTGCAGCTGCCACTGATCGGCGCCCCAGGGGTCACCACTCCCCTTTAAAGCTCCTGCTGAACTTTGGACACAAACCATCACTTTCCTTATCCCCCTTGGCACCAGCTGAGATGGGATGGAGTTAGTTTTAAGAGAACCCTTCTTTAAAAGGAAGGGGCAACAAAAGGGGATTGAACAAACAAGATATGGAAAGCAGGGAGAACCATTAGATGTCTCAAGTGACTTGGCTTCTGGAGTGACAATGGATTCCTGGGCACAGTAAGGAAAGTGTCCCCAGGCTCGTGCCACCTCTCAGAGGAGAATGAAACTCTTGTCCTGAAAGATCAGTCCACTTCCCAGACCCTTGCCTGGATCCCCTCTCCTTGTCACTGGTGCCCTTCGTTTCAGCTGGCACCTCTCCCTGTCTCTCCTTGCCCTCACCCACCTCCTGAGCGACCTGGTCAGCGCCCACCATGGCACCTCAACAAGGTCAGAGACCCCACCAAGACCTGATGCGTGGGGCTGCCTCTCAGAGAAATGTCTGTGTGTAGCACCAAAAAAACAAAACCAAACCTGTTGCCATCAATTCCAACTCCTAGCAACCCTATAGGACAGAGTAGAACTGCCCCGTAGAGTTTCCAAGGAGCACCTGGTGGATTTCAACTGCCACCCTTTATGATTAGCAGCTGTAGCTCCTAACCACTAGGCCACCAGGGTTTCCATGTGTAGTACAGTTTCCATATAACTCTTCCTTGGTCTTGAGGTCTGCGCCCCGCCCCTCCCCCCAATTAAGAATCCCCAAATCTATCCTAGCCTGGAGTTCCAAACCCTTTCCTCCCAATGACACATAGGCACTTTTTTTAAGTAACAGCTTTATTGAGATATAATTCACACACCATATGGTTTATCCATTTAAAGTGTACAATTCAGGGATTTTTAGTGTATTCAACAGAGTTGTGTAACCATCACCTCAATCAGTTTTAGAACTTTTCATCACCTCTAAAAGAAAACCCATACCCAGTAGCAGCCACTTCCCATTTCCTGCTAACGTCTCCCCGGCCCTCAACAGCCACCAGCCTACTTTCTGTCTCCATAGATTTGCCTATTCTGGACATTTCATATAAATGGAATCATACAGTATATGTTTTTTTTCTTTAATCTGGCATCTTTCACTCAGCATAATATTTTCAAGGTTCATCTCTGCTGTAGCAGAGATGTATCAGGACTTCCTTCTTCCTTCTGGCTTAGTAATACTCTGGTGTATGTATGTGTCATTGGCTTAATCCATTCATCTATTGATGGACTCTTGGGTTCTTTCCACCTTTTGGCTGTTGTGAATACTGCTATGAACATTCTTATACAAGTTTTTGTTTGAACACCTGTTTTCAAATTCTTTTTGGCATATACCTAGGAGTGAGATGGCTGGGTCGTATTATCATTCTATGTTTAACTTTCTAAGGAACCGCCAAATTGTTTTCCATTCCCATCAGCAAGTCACAAGGGTTCCAATTTCTGCATATCCTCCCCAACACCTGTTGTTTTCAGGTTTTTCCTGATAATAGCCATCCCAGTGAGGGGTGAAGTCGTATCCTGTGGTTTTGATTTGCATTTCCTTGAAACCCTGCTGGTATAGTAGTTAAGTGCTATGGTGGGCGGTTTGAATCCGCCAGGTGCTCCTTGGAAACTCTATGGGGCACTTCTACTCTGTCCTTTAGGGTCGTTATGAGTTGGAATCGACTCAGTGGGAATGGTTTTGGTTTTTTAATAACTAATGAGACAGCATCTTTTCAGGTGCTTGTCAGCCACTGCAGTAGTGTCTTTGGAGAAATATCTATTCAAGTCCTTTGCCCGTTTTAAAATTGAGTTATTTGTCTTTTTGTTGTTGAGTTTCAAGAGACTTTTATATATTCTTGATATTAGCCCCTTATCAGGTATATGTGGTTAGCAAATATTTTCTCCCACTCTGTACTTTGTCTTTTCACTTTCTTGGTAGTGCCCTTTGAAGCACAAAAGTTTAATTTTTATGATGTCCAGTTTTTTCTTTTGTTGCTTGTGTTTTTGGTGTCTATATCTAAGAATCCTTTGCCAAATCCAAAGTCATGAAGATTTGCTTCTATTTTCCTTCTAAGAGTTTGATGGATTTAGCTCTTATATTTAGATCTTTCATCCGTTTTGAGTTAGTTTTTACATACGGCGTGAAGTAGGGCTTCCACCTCATTCTTTTGCATGTGGAGACCCAGCTGTCCCAGCAGCATTTGTTGAAGAGACTCTTGTTTCCCCACGGAATTGTCTTGGCATCCTTATGAAAAAATCAATTGACCATAGATATATGGCTGTATTTCTGAGCTCTTAGTTCTGTCTCACTGGCTTATATGCTTGTCCTTATGCCAGTACCGAACGGTTTTGATTACTGTAGATTTGTAGTAAATTTTGAAATTGAGAAGTATGAGCTCTTAAACTTTTTCCATCTTTTTCAAGATTGTTTTGACTGTTCTGGTTCCCTTAAGTTCCATATGCATTTTAGGATCAGCTTGTCAATTTCTGCAGAAAAGCCAGCTGGGATTTTGATAGGGATTGCGTTGTATCTGCAGATCAATTTGTGGAGTGTGGACCATGAACATGGGATAATTTTCCATTTGTTTTAGGTCTTTAATTTTTTTCCACAGTGTTTTGTAATTTTCAATGTTTGAGTCTTGTGCTTCTTTGTAAAATTTATTCCTGAGTTCTCAACAACAAATGAAATTCAACAATTATTCCTGAGTATTTTGATCTTTTTAATATTATTATCAATGGATTTGTTGTCTTAACTGCATTTTCGTTTTGCTCATTGCCACTGTACAGGAATACAATTGATATTTGTATGTTGCTCTCACATCCTGCAACCGTGCTGAACCCGTTTATTAGCGCTAATAGTTTTTTAGTGGATTCTTCGGGGTTTTCTATATACAAGATTATGTCATCTTCAAAGAGACAGTTTTACATTTTCCTTTGCCATCTGGGGCCTTTTATTTCCTTTTCTTGCCTGATTGCCCTGGCTAGAACCTCCAGTATATGTTGCGCAGCAGTGGGGAGAGCAGAGTCCTTGTCTTGTTCCTGACCTTAGGGGAAAACATCTGGCTTGCTGTGAGGTTTTCATAGATGCCATTTATCAGGTTGAGGAAGCTCCCTTCTACTCTTAGTTTGCCGGTGTTTTTATCATGAAGGGTTGTTGGATTTTGTCAAATGCTTCCTCTGTTTCAATTGAGTTGATCTGTGATTTTTGCCCTTCATTCTACTGATACGGTGTATCACAGGTACTTTAAACACAACATGTCAAAGCCTCAACTCTATTTCTATCACCCAGTCATGTCCTCTTGAAACACCTAGCCAAGTATGCGTGGGCAGGGGGCTTGGAAAATCAGAGAAGGCCCCAAGAGGAGATGCTGGAGCTGAGCCTTGTGTTATGAAAAGGAATTCACCAGGTTACAAAGGGTGAAAAGAGTGAGGAAGCATCATGCCCAGAGCACTGAGGCACAAAACCCTTTCTGGAGCATTTCCTGGTGCTCCTGCCAGTGTCTGTGTCACTTCCCACAGGGCATTGAACTTGTCTCTAGGCCTGTTTGTTCCCATGCCAGACCAGTCTTCCTAAGTTCGGTGTCCCCTCTCTGACACTGTGACATCCTTGCTTGCAGGCCTGCACACAGTAGGTTCTCAGTCAATCTTTTATGAATGAAACTGGCTTCCAGTCCACTTAGCTTGTTCCTTTCACAGTCTGAGATGACCAGAAGAGCTGGGAGAGGCTCCTCAGAGGACAGTAGAGCCCCCACCCACCCAGCTGTAGAAGGAGTGAGCTAGAAGCCAGTTACATTCGTGGGACACAGCGGGGGACCCCACAGACTAGTGCTGCTGTAACCCAAATACCACAAGTGGGTGGCTTTAAATAACAGGAATTCTTTTTTTTTTTTTCACAGTTGTGGAGACTGAAAGTCCACATCAGGGTCTGGGCTGTGTTAGTTCTTTCCTTGTTTGTAGCCCTGGTGGTGGTCTTTGGCTCCTTGGTGATTCTCACATGGTATCTGTCTTCCAGGTTTGTGCACGTGTCTCTGTGTCCATCTGCTCTCTGTATAATGCAGAAGTGATTAGATTAGAACCTGCCTTACTCAAGTATGATCTAATTAGCACAACAACCAAAACCTACTGCTTTTCAGTGGATTCAGACTCACAGCGACCCTATAAGACAGTAGAACTTCCCCCATAGGGTTTCCAAGGCTGTAAATCTTTCCGGAAGCAGACTGCCACATCTTTCTCCTGCAGAGTGGCTGGTGAATTCCAACCTCCTAGCTTTCGGTTAGCAGCTGAGCACTTTACTGTGCCACCAGAGCTCCTTAACATAACAAAGAAAACCCTATTTCCAAACAGGATCACATCTACAGGTATGCGAGTTAGGATTCCAACCTATGTTTTTGGGAACACAATTCAGCTCAGAACACAAGGCCTCTGCCCCCTCCTTGGGGCCTTTTGAAAATGAGGGAGACCAGCCATGAACAAGGAAATCAGCCATGCTGGGGTAGGAGGAAGGCCAGTGGGCCATGAACACACTTCCTCCAGAGTGGTTTTTGCCACCCCGTGTGCGGGGAGCGGAGGCATCCCGGGGGCAGGCTTCGGAGCCTGTCGTTCCAGGGGCAGGGCCAGCCCACACTCGGCACTTGGGAAGCAGTTGGCAAGTGGACGAACGAAGGAGCCTGGGATTCCGACAGCTGCTCATCTGGACAGGTCCTGGCACTTCGTACCATTGCTCTGAGATTTTAAATGCCCTTACCTCAGGATCCACTGAGGCAAAACTCAAGAAAGCAGCTCTGGGGTGGCCTGGGGTGGGGGTTGGGCAGGGAGGGGCAGAGGGGAGAGATGACACTGGGGGTGAGAGAAATGGTCACTGTCTTGATTGTGGTGAGGGCTTCCCAGGTGTATGTATATGGTATAGCAATACCGATCAAACTGCGCACTTGAATAGGTGCAGTTGATCACGTGGCAATTATACCTCAATGAAACTCTCAAAACATGAGCTGCATGTTCACACACACTAACAGAAGGAAAAGAGGGTATGTGGGGGCGGCAAGCCCAGCCCAGGTGTCGAGTGGGGGTAGAAAGCAGGTCCTTTCCTTCCTCCTCCCCAGCAAGGGAAAGCAGTGGGGTGTGGAGATTAAGGGTGGGGCAGCCTAGGTTCATTCCTGGCCCTGCCAGTGACAAGCTATGACCTAGGGCAGGCCACTTAACAGCTCAGTGGCTCAGGGCCTCAGTTTTCTCATCTGTTAAGTGAGAATAAAAAGAGCAGCTACCTACTTAGGAAGCCAGACCCTTACACACTCAGCATAAGGTCCCCGGGATCTCCTTTGGCGTCACCAAGCCATTCTGTGGGTGGTTAAACTACAAAAAACCAAACCCATTGCCATGGAGTTGATTCTGACTCATAGCAACTCCATAGGACAGAGTAGAACAGTCTCAGAGGGGGCACTGAATTTCTCTTAAGGGTGATGGAAAAAATTAGAAATAATGGTGATGTTTGCACAACATGATGAATGTACTTAATGTCACTGAATTATACATGTTGTCTAAAAACAGCACGGAGGCGTCGTCATTCCTCCTCTAACTTCACGAGGAGGAAGGAGAATCAAGATCAACAGCCCAAGGCTGATTCCTATGAGGCTGAGGTCAGATCAGACATGCCTCCTCTCTCTGCCATCTTTACCAAGTCTGACATCAGCCATCCCTCTCATAGCACTGTCTACTTCTCTGCTGGATTTAAGAACTCGTTGCAGTGGCCACATAGAACGCACAGGCCACACTCACAATTATGCGGTTTATTAGGGAAGTAACAGGTTACAATTCAGGTCCAGACACACTCAGGAAACACTTCTTCCATCAGGACAGCCTCTGCTCAGCCATGCCCACAGGCACACCTCTCTGGCACTTGGCCTTTGCCCTGCCTCAGGCAAGTGTTACAAAGCACTTTTAGTTCCGCCAACAAGTGCCTGGAGGCACCCGGCTCCACCAGTAAGCCTTGGCTCAAAGGTGCCCAGCCCTAGCTCCGTGGGTTGGCAAGTCTAGCTTCACTAAGTGCCCGGAGGAACCCTACTCCACCAGCAAGCCTCCTCCCGAAGGCACTCAGCTGCTTTCTCCCTCCATGGGACGGGAAGCCTACCACGCCATCTCCTGCCTGCCTCCTGGCTCTGCTGCCTCTGCTGCTGTTGTCTCTGCCACTGCCTCTCGCCATCTTGCTCTCTTTGGTGTTACAGTTCTCTCTGTGGCCGAGGAGGGTCTCAGCGCAGGGATCCCAGGTCCAAAGGACGTACTCCACTCTTGCCTGTTCTTTCTTGGTGGTGGTGAGATCTTTCCTGCCTCTGGGCTGGCTTCTTTTAAGCCTAGCAGGATGGCAAAACTGACCAATCACCTTGTTAGGGTTCCATATACCTTATTAGCATGGTCTCACCCAGTCACTTGGGTGGGAGTTACAAGACCATGGTGAGAAAGGCCACACAGAAGTGGTCCATTGCACCGCATTTAGCAGCCAAGTGCTTAATCACTGTGCCACCGGGGCTCCATCCACTTGTCATAAAAATACCAAAAAATGAAACTCACTGCCATCGAGTTGATTCTGACTCATAATGACCCTATGGGACAGAGTAGAACTGCCCAATAGAGTCTCCGAGGAGCACCTGGTGGATTCAAGTTGCTGACCTGGTTAGCAGCCATCTAACCACTACGCCACCAGGGTCATTAGAGGGGTGGAAATTAGATGAAGAAGGCCTTATGCATGCCTGTGTCATAGTGATGAAGAATGTCCGATATTGTTTTGAGGGTGTCTGTATAACAAAAAAAAAAGGAAGGAAACAACATGAAGAAAGGCCCTTTGGGTTGTGAACACGTGTGACATGTAAGATCAGGGAGGAGGTGGACAGTCACAAAGGTGAAGGTGTATCTGGACCTTTCAAAGGACAGGCGTGAGAAGTGGGGGTCAGATGCTGACTTTGGGCATTTCCCTCTGGGTAGCATTCGTTCTACCATGTCCTGATGCTGCTGTGTGCAGTGGGAGCAAGAAGCACAACACAAAGACTCTCCCGCACAGACGGCCACGCTGTGTGCCAGCCAGACTTGCCCTGGGGCAGAGGCAGGAGTATCTGCAGGGTTAGAGCCTGGCATCTGGGAAGTGCAGGCAGAGACCCTGAGGTAGATCTTGATGAGGAAGAACTTCAGAACTTTCATGCCATGGTGTGGAGTAACCCTTGCCCCCATGTGCCCCTTGAGGCAGTGTGTCAGCGGTGGCAAACTCACCCGGGAGGCCAGCTGTCCCCGGAAAGGCAGGAGAGGCAGGCTGATGGCTCGGATGTCAGGGCACCCTGGGCCATGCTGCACTTTGGGCCCCTCTCCCTCTGCAGCTTCCGGGTCCGCTGGGCTTCCCTCGAAGATGGGCTCAGAAATGCCCTGGGCTTCACTCAGACGGGGCTGCATTTGTTTCCCGGACAGAGTACTACAAACTAGATGGCTTAACAGAACAGAAGGGTACTCTCCCTCAGCTCTGGAGGCCTGGAGTTTGAATTCAGGGTGTTGTCAGGGCTGTGCTCCCTCTAAAGATCTAGGCGGGGGATCACCTGGCTTCTTGTTTTGCTCGGCTTCTGGGATCCTAGGTGTTCCTTGGCTTCTGGCCACATGACTCCCATCTCTGCCTCTGGTCTGACATGGTGTCTTCCCTCTGAGTCTGTGTCTCTTCTCCTTTTTTTTTTTATAGGATACCACTCAGATGGGATTAGGGCCTACCCTGCTCTGGTATAACCCCATGTTAATTTAACTACAATGACCCTATTTCCAAACAGGGTCACATGCACAGGTACAGGGGTTAGGACTTCCACTTATCTCCTTGGGGGATACAATTCTGCCCATCACAGGGGCCACCTCTCCCCCCAACCCACTTTTGACTGGTTGCTTCAGGTCAGATATCATTGCTATAGGCCCAAAGCAGTGTGTGGCTGGAGGGGGGAGCCAGGGGGAGGAGGTGAGCCTGTGGGTGGGGAAGTCCTCCCTGGCTCTTTGAGACATACACTGTGGGCCAGCCTAACTGAGGCCCTTGTTAAAATGCAGGTTCAGATTGAGCTGGTCTGGGGTGCGGCCTGGGATTCTGCATTTCTAATAAGCTCCCAGGTGTGTCAGTGCTGTTGGTCCACAGAGCACACTCTGAACATCAAGGACCTAGAGTAGGGACGTGGGATGAGTGGACAGAAGTCCCAAATCTCATAAACCTCACTGCGGGGAGTGGAAGTTGTTACAGAGAAGGGTCCAGGCCTCACCCCAGCCCTCTCAAACCCAAGTGGTGCTCCGAGGAACATACTCCTTCCATGTCATGTGTTGTTGACTAAGCCTTCTTCTCCGCCACTCACACCCCTACCAACATGCACGCAGCTCACACGGGCACCCGGACACGCCCAGACACGGGCACCCGGACACGCCCAGACATGGGCACCCGGACACGCCCAGACACGGGCACCCGGACACGCCCAGACACACACACCCGCTGCTAAACTGCTAGGAAGGTGTCCGTGGGAGGCCTCCCTGGCTTTCTCACTCCTCTGCCCTGGGCACAGAGGTATGGGGTGGATGCTGTGACTGAGCAGGCATGTCATTCTGTGGGCCAGTCACACGTTGGTGGGTATACTGCTGAGTCCCAGCTAGAATTCTCATCGCTTAGTGAAGGCGTTTGGCAACCACTGCGAAGTAATTTGATCAGACAAGGATCATCATTGGACACTAAAACCATAAGATTGTTGGGGAACGGGCTATACACACAGTCTCAGAGCATTACCCCCAAATTGTGACTTTGAGAGAGAAGAATGTACCTTTACAGAGAGATTTGGCAGATGCCACCTTGACCACATGATCAAACTGAGCGTCACCAACAGTGGACAACCTGACCTGATGTGCCTCCTGATGTGATGAGGGGGGGCAGGGAGGAGGAGGACACAGCATCACCTGGGCAGTAATCTTGCTGAAAACACTTAACCTGAATCCAACAATGTGGAACTAATCAGGCAGACCCAGACTCAGACATTCCACAGCACAACTGCTCTGGATTCTTCTAAAAGGTCAATGTTATGAAAGTTATGTATACAAAAGAGGCTAGATTGTTCTGGATTAAAGGAGACTAGAGGCGTAACAACCAAACGTAATGTGTGTGAGCCTTGATTGGAGCCTAGATTAAAAAAAAAGAGCTATGAAGGACATTATTGGTATAATTGGAGATTTGAAAATGAGGGAATCTTAGGTAAGGGTGTTGTATCAATGCTAAATTCTGCTGGGCCCCGCCCCCGCTCACTACCACCGCGGCCCCTGCCCACTGCCCATTGCATGGTTGCAACCCAACTGCGGCTGCGCCAGCCTGCTTTGCACCCGTGTCCCAGGCTAGCTCTCACCTGCCCCCACATACCCCCCACGTCTGCGTCTGTGTCCCCTCACCTACCTCTGTGTCTGCCTCGCCTGTCCCTGGGTTCCTCTTGCCTGTCCCCTGCCCCCACTGACTTCCTTACCTGTCCCCATGTCTCCCTCTTTGGCATTAGGAACTTTTCCATCTACTGAACCTCCCGTCAGCATTGGGTAAAACCCAAACGGAGCGCTACTCGTCCTTACCACCAAGTGGTCCCGGACTATTCTCTGCACAGGCTCCCAGGGGAGCCTCTGTGCAGGCAGGGATCCCAACTCTCCCCCCGCCACTGTATCCCCACCCAGACAGCTGGATGTCCATCGCTCACTGCCCCCACCGCTGCTCTGGATAGGTCCCCACTCCCTCCTCCTCCAGGCAGCCAGGGCATAGCTCCCTCAACTTGCCTCCCCTCTTGCTGGCTGTCAGCTCACTCTCCACTGCCAGTTCCACCTCCACCCAGCTTGCAAGGTCAGGTGCCCAGGTTCTGTCCTCCTTGTCTACACTCACCTGCCCCCAACGCTGACCTCCTCCAGCTCATGCCTTTAAATCTAGTCCTTGTTGAATTCAACAGCAGTGATTACCTGGTAACAAGAGACACACTGATTTGGTGGCTTGGGTTGGAGACACATGTAGGCCAAGCAACGCTGGTGGTGTCAGTAGGTTCAGGGACATCATGGTTGAGATGACATTTGCATTGAATGAAATACTTTAATTTCCTGCCCGCCCCCACGCTGAGTGCTCCCCTAGGCATCCTCCCTAGCATGGCTGGCTCCTTGTTGTTATCGGGGTTTCAGTCCAAGTGTCAATTCCCCAGAGAGGACTTCCCTGACCACTTGGTCTGTTTTCCACTGCACCGAATGCTGCTGCAAGAAAGCTGTTTGCTTGTTTCTTGCCTGAGTTCTACCAACAGACACTAGCTTCCCCAAGGACCAGGTTTTTTTTTTTGTCACATTCACAGCTGTACCTCTAATTTTCTGGGCCTAGAATGAAATGAAGCTTTGCCCCAGTCCCTTCCCACCTTCCAGTCAGGGCCCTGGGGCCAGTGGCTGGGGGGGAGTGCTAGATTAAGTCAGGCTCCAGCCCTGTCCTCACAGCCAGAAGCAATCTGCCACCCTCTCCCGAACACCTCCACCCATTTCAACTCAGGCCTCTTTGGCACCCCAGGAAGGCCACTCCCCTTTCTCCTCTGCTTCCTGGTGGTCTCTACCCACCCCCACCCCCGCCCCCCGTGGAGAAGCGCAGAGAAGCCCATTGGAACAGGGAGTCAGTGAGTCACTTGTCCTGGCTCTGTGAGGATGCAGCGTGACCTGAGGGCCGCAGTGTCCCCCTGCGCCAAGCTCCCAGCCTGTCCCCAACCCCCACTACCCTCCCCAGCCCCTGTGCTGGTGCTGGGCCCTAGTCCTGCAGGTGATGCATTCGGCCCTCTCTCCCTCCTGCTCATGCATCCTTGGCTAACCCCGATGGGCAGGAAGGTCCCCCACAACCCAGGAGAGCTTGGTCCCTGCCCTGCCCAGGTCCCCCCAGCCTCCAGGTCTCCCTCGCACCCCTGCCACCCTGACTGGGGAATGGTGTCTGCTCAACCCTACCCCAGCCTGAGGCCCCTGAGGCTGGCTGGCCAGGTCCTTTTTCACCCTTCTAGAGCTGGCTTCCCGGTGTTCCCTGGTGCAGGCATGGGCTGCTCAGCCACTCGTGATGGGGACTGGGGTGGGAGCTATGGCTTGGCCACCTCCTTCCAGATAGGCAGGTCTTTGCCTGGTCCTTGGAGCAAAGGCTGGAAACCCCTACCCCGACCCCTACCCAGGGGCCTCTACTCTCTCTGGACCTCCGGGAACCGCCTCTTCCCGTTTTCACAAATGGGGCCACTTGGGACAAAGGAAGTTCAAGGCAGTAGAGGGCGAGAGATTGGTCCCAATATGAAGTCCCATATGACTTCACCTGCCACCAAGGGGCCTGAGCCCTGAGGTTTTGCACTGGCTACATTACATCCCAGGCTGGGGTGACCAGGCGCACAAACCAGTTGCCACCAAGTCCTTGGGCCTTGGATAAACTGGGGAAAACTCCAAGCATGTGGCAGGTAACATGGTGTTTTATGTTTCCTTTCTGATTATAAAGGAGCCGTGTTAGCGAGTGGTTAAACGCTTGGCTGGTAACCAAAAGGTTGGCAGTTCAAACCCACCAGCCAGTCCATGGGAGAAAGATGTGGTAGTTTGCTTCCATAAAGATTTGCAGCCTTGGAAATCCTATGGGGCAGGTAAATAAGATTCATTTTAGGAAAGTGGAGAAAATGCTGTAAAGATTTAAAAATAAAAATCACCTATAAGTGCTGTCTCCCCCAGGTAACCAGTGCGATCATTTTTATGTGTTCCAGAATTTCCTTCTACCCTTTGAAAACCTGTGTGATGTTTGCTGCCTACACACGTGCCGGTGAAGAACCATTTAAAGCCGGTGGGCCATTCTCTGAGCTGGCACAGGTCCTGAATTGGCAGCTACAGCCTGCTCTGTCCCGGCCCCTGCCAGAGCCCAGTGCTCTCGTATGTGCCGGGCAGTAGGCTTGCACAATTGGGGTCACACTGGATGGAAGCAGGGCTTTTTGCTTAATATCTTATCAGAGTTTTCCCATGATGCTTTTCTTTCTCCTTTGTGTGGCTCACTTCTGCTAGGCTTTTGGTGATGCAGGGGGATGGACTTTGTTGGCTTAGGCAGGCCCTGTGTGTCTGTACCCTTTCTTCTTTTTTTAAAATGGTAATGTGGTAGAATATATATAGCAGAAGTTTGCCATTTAAATCATCTTTAAGTGTACAACTCAGTGAGCAAAAGGTAGTATATACATAGAAGGGAGAAAGCTGTGATATATGCTCCAGCAAAGATGAACCTTGAAAACATGCTGAGGAAAACAGTCACAGAAGGACAAATACTGTATGATCTCACTTTTTTTTTTTTATATAAAATGTCCAGAATAGGCAAATCCATAGAGCCAGAGAGCCAATTACTGGTTGCCAGGCGCTGGGGAGAGCCAGCAATGGGTAAAAAAAGTGCATAATGGGCACGGGGTCTCCTTTTGGGGTGATGAGAATGTCTGGAACTAGACAGAGGTGGTGGAAATTGCACAACATTGTGAATATACGAAATGGTAAAGTTTATGTTAGCTGTATTTTACCACAATTAAACAAAATGCTGCTGTGAACATCCTTGTAATTATTATTATTATTTTAGGATAAATTACTTAGAGCCCGGATCAAAGGGTATGAACATTTTCAAAGTTCTTTATTATTATTGACAAATTACCCTCCAGAAAGGGTTTACCGTTTTACATTCAGGAATCAGATTCAGACTGAGAGAGTGTCTAGAACGGTGTTGGGGTCTGGCAGGATGAGGCACGTCCAGTACCAGGGGGTCTGGAGGCGGCCACTGCGCTTGGGACCAGTACGGCTGGGCTTGTAGGTGCCAGAGGCACAAGTGGATAGCCTCAGGGTAGTGGGCACTCCCTGTGTGCAAACAAGAGCCAGACAGTTCCCAAGTGGGAGTGGAGGGCCACTTACGCCACATCTGAGCAGAGTGCAGAAGAGACACTGAGGGGTGAACAAAGTCACGGCTGGGAAAGGTGGTGTGCTGGCAGGGTCCTGTGTTGTCCCTGGGCGGCGGGATCACAGGAACTTCTTTGTGCTTCTCTGTTTTCTCAGTGTGGGACTTGGAGCATGTGTGACTTTTGTAATTAGAAAGGAGATGTAATCAGTTTGTGCAAAGTTGATTGTGCTAGTGTAGAGCAAGCTGTGGGGATTTGGCTTGGCAGCAAGCTCACTAAAAAATGACTAGAGCTAGTTTCTACCGAAGAATAAAGCGTAGCACATGAAGTGCTGGAAAGACAAGGGTCATTGGCAACTGGGGAGAAAGGGGATATGGGACACTTGAGTGGCCTTCAGATATGTGAAGTGTTGGCATATTGAAGATAAAGTGGATTTCTTCTAGATTGTTCCAAAGGAGGCAGGTTTGCACTCGATGGAGGAAACACTTTAATAATGACAGCAGGCTGCGTCAACAAGTCCTACTCTCCCTATACCTGACGTGCTCCAGGGTCTTGGATTCCTTCTGGAAGAAAAAGAACACAGGCCCCACTCTCGAGTAGCCCCTGGCATGGTGGGGGACACAGACTCAGAAGCAGAGCCTGATGGATGCGGAGAGCTGCCCTCAGCTGACTGGCCACCCCCAGGGCCTGGACTCCCCTCCAAGCTGAGACCCTGCTGTCCTTGCTGGCCTGGCTGGTGCTCTGCACGGTGACAGCCTGTCCCTTCTTAGCCCTTTGACTTTCTTTCGGGCTGTCACAGGTCAGAGAATGTGGTCTGGTGTGGAGGCTTTTGGGTAGGTGGCTGAGTGACTTGGATGGCAGTCAGCCTGCAGATCGTCGTGAAGCTGGAGAGGGTCCTATTTATGCCACGTTTATGGCGTTCTCTCCAGAGATTGGAGGAGGGGGGCTTTGATGGTGGCTCTTGACAGCGGGGATAGCTTGGGCAGTGCCTCAGGGTATGTACGCTTGTACACAAGTGTGGTACTTCAGCCATGGATGGATACGCCTGGATACCTGGCTGAGAGCTGGGTAGCCATGGTCGAGCAGATGCACTGTCCATTTGGCGTGCTGTCTGGCCCTTGTGTCTGAGGACTCTGGCCACAAAAGACTTCCTAGAGGTCCCTTTCTCCGTTTCTGTGCTCTGTGGACAAAGTGCAAGTGCCTAAGCCCCTCGGGTGACAGCAGGTGACCTGTGGAGTTTTCCTGGGCTGCGGCCCTTCATTAGTCCCAGACACAGTGAGTGAGTGTGAGTGCAAGGTAGGAAGTGAGGAGCAGATTCGAGGAACAGTACAGTCTAGTGACAGCCTCCCCACACCGGGCAGGCAGGCAGGTAGGCGAGAGCCGGGCTGAGGGAGAGAAGAGGGGATGCAGGGCTCAGCAATGGGTAATTTATCAGGAGCCTGGATGGTGCAAGTGGGGTGGGGTGGTGTATAGGGGTATATGTGGGATATGGTGTGTGGGTGTGGGATATGGTGTGTGGGTATGGGGTATGTGGTGTTGGGGAGTGTGGAGCTGTGGGGCGGGATGTAGGGTGGGGCTGGGGGACAGAGTGTGGGCTTTGGGAACACCGAGAGCTCCACCTGGCCAGCTGGAAAAGGCCCTCCTTTCGAGGGTAAGTGGTGTGGGCTGTGGGCATATGGGTTGGGAGCTACATTTCACTCACATCTCATCCGCACCTCTAGGCTCCCATCCCTACACACACCCTACCCACCCTACATCCCGCGCCACACTCCCCAACACCGCATACACCATACTCACACACCATATCCCACCATATACCCCTATACACCCCACCCCACGCCCACTGCCACAGCCCTGGAAGCTTACCACTTCCTCCTCCTAAATATTTGCCCCATCTGCCCCTGCCACCCAAGCCATTAGGTTTGAACTGTGTCCAGCAAACAGAGTAGTATAGGATATCATTTTAGCATCACGTGTGTACTTGCTACCAGCCTGCATTCTGGCCTTTTTGGCCTCTGTGTTTTCCTTTAAACCAGTTTTAAAACAGATTCAAAGAGTACACTCCTCCCTGACCCCGTACTTCTTCCCTCTCCAGAGGGCCTCCTGTTTTTCATCCTAGTGCATTTAAGCTACTTGTGCTGGTAGCAAATGCGTGTTTCCGATCAACCACACAGACAAATATATCACGATGTTTTGTTCAATCTGTGCTACTGTTTTTTGTTTTTTACTGTTGATGGACGTCTGGCTGGTTCCAATGTCCACACCCCCTTAGATGATTGCACAGCACCAGCCATTGCCATTTGCTGACATCTGAGGGTCCTGGAGTGGCATCTTGTACCATCTTTTCATGTGTTTATCAGTCAATTTGGGCTCCCTTTTCTGTGAACACCTGTTGATAGCCTTTGCGTTGTAGGGATCTTGTCTGTTGCCTGTGCTTACGGTGTCTTTTGTTGTATAGAAGTTTTACCTGTCGAATTTCTCTGTCTTTTCTGTTATGGTTTGCTCATTTTTTATCTGAATTAATTCTTCCCTATCTCAGCATCGTAAAGATATTGTTCTCTCTTCTCCAAGTTAGGCAGTCTTACTTTGTACCTTGAGGTCTTTAATCCCTGTGGACTGTTTTGGGACGGGGGAGTTGGGCCAGGGTGTCAGTGGGGGAGGGAGTAAGTGGTGATGGGATTCTGGGTGTCTTCATGGGGAGCGTCCACCGTGTGTGGCGTTGGCGTGCAGGGCTGGTGGAGGGGCATCGGGAGGGGAAGCAGGCCTAGTTTTTAATGAGTTAAGTTCAACGTGCCTTTTTGACCTCAGGATAATAAATACTCCAAACTCATCACTTTCTAATTATTTACCTATGTTTATTGTTATCTCTGCTCTGGAGCTGTGAGTGGGCAGTCAATGAGAGGAACATCTCAGCGGTGGGCTCTCTCTTCCTGCTTGACAGCAGGTGCAGGGCAGGGCATCGGAAGATGAAGGGGTCACAGTTCCAGCCTGGCATCGCACTTCCTGGCTTGTCCCCTGTATTTCTCCATCTTGTTGGTGGCACTTGCCCCTGGGGGCCCACCACCCTCATTAGCTCCACCCATAGGTCCTTCTCTCCTCTGCATCTCCCAGAGGGGCCTGCAGCAGAGTGGGTGAAAGCACAGGCTGCTTGGCGGCCACAGACCAGCGCTCTGATTTGAGGTGCTGGGTCTCTGTGCTGTGCCCATCCCCCTCTGACGTCCAGCCCACCCTGCGCCTGCCCCATTGCCTGGGCCCAGTTTCCATAGCAACACTGCTGCAGTAACGATCCCGGGGAGAAAGACATTCCTGCTGTTCTCTTGTCACCTGAGCATCCCCCAGTGTGCCTGGAGTTTCCTTGGTGGCAAGCAGGCCCTCCCCCGCAGAAACCCTGAAGACAGCTCTGAGCCCTCCTGCCCTGCCTACACCTAAGGGCAATGAGGGGCTGGTAAATGGTCCGAAACAAAAAGCCCTGATTTGGGGCATTCCGTGGTGCAAATCCTCCCACCACAGCCCGTGTCAGGCTGCTGCCGTGATCTCACTGTGCGTGGAGCACGGATGGGATGCGCAGTCGCACACCGCTCTTGAGTATTGCACCACATAGGCACAATAGCCGGAAATAACCCCAGAGTAGAGATAAACAATAAATTAATTAGAGAGCAATGAGTTTGGAGTATTTACTGCCATGGTTTTTGACATAATTTATTTCATCGCAAGTTTATAGAATTAAAATCTTAATAATGGCTGCGTTTAACACCCAGCACACAAAATTCTGACAGTTTTAACAGTCAGTCCTCACAGGCCGGTTCAGGTCGCCTCCCAACCATTCCCTTTGTCTGCAGCCTTTCCCAGGCCACCTCCGTGCACCCTCCTAAGCCTCCAGGGGGCCCTTCTTCCCAGTCCTGGCCATGCGCCCTCAGTTCCATTCTGCAGCCACCACAGACTGACGTTCTCACACACTCCTCCACCCACCAGCTTGTGACCTTGATTCAGTCCCTTCACCTGTTGAGCCTCAGTTTCCTCATTTGTAAAATGGAGGGAATTAATAGTATCTCCCTCAAGCTTATCATACAGCCACGAGAGCCACTTTTTGGCTCCTCTCTTAGGCTGCCTGGCAATCCCAGGAGGCATGCCCACAGTTTTCTCTTCAGCGAGTTAGTCGTCACCTTGAGGCAGAGACCAGGCCCTTCAGCTTCTCACTCTCCTCCACGCCCCCATCTCCCCTTCGACACATGGCCTGAACCCTGGTGGCTATCACCACCCATCAGAAGAAGAGTCAAGGTCACCCTCCCAACTTGATCTTGGAGGAGCGCAACAGAGTTGCCCATTGAAGGTTTGTAGATTCTACTCCGGCACTGTCACAGAGCTCTGGAGGCCCTTCAAATGCTAGCTCTGGCCGCAGGAGAAGCGAGCCCTGGTGTGAGAGAAGAAAGCGTCGTGGATGGCTCCTGCTGAAGAAGGCACTGGAGGGTGTTCTAGAGTGAGGGCATAGTCACCAGGTCCCCATGGCCCACTGGGCTGGGCCCAGCCATCCCCGGACAGCATGGCATAGGTGGGGGTGGGCCAAACTGTGAGCACCATCAGGGGCTGAGGGCCCTGAGGACAGCCATGGCCACGGGCTGCAGAGCAGTAGTCCCCATGTCGAGGGGCCTCTAGAGGGAGTGAAGTTGGCCGCAGGCTTCTCATGGCCGTGTCTCTGCCGCAGGTGAACGGGAAGGAGCTCTCCAAGCTATCTCAGGAGCAAACCCTGGAGGCACTGCGCTCCTCCAAGGAGCCCCTGGTGATCCAGGTGTTGAGACGCAGCCCCCGCCTCCGGGGGGACAGCTCCTGCCATGACCTGCAGCTGGTGGACAGTGGCACTCAGACCGACATCACCTTCGAGCATATCATGGCGCTGGGCAAGCTGCGCCCACCCACCCCGCCCATGGTCATCATGGAGCCGTACGTCCTTTCTGAGCTGTGAGTCGCCCTCAGGAGGGCCCCGGGCCCTGTCTTGAGAGGGCGTGACCCCAGGGCAGCTGGCCCCACGCCACCCGGGCTGTTGAAGCAGCACGAGCCTTCTCCTGGCTGCCCCTTAGCGGTCTGGAGCCCTTTCTCTGGGGTAGGACAGGCTCCTGGGCCTCCAGAGCTGGCTGAGGTCTCCTTAGGCTCCAAAAGGTCTGGCCCCAGCCTCAGGTGGAGCACCAGCTGATAAACAGGGCTGAGGGGAGACTGACATGCAGGTCCCCATTGTATCTACCCCCAGGGCCGAGGAGGGCGGACTGTCCTGGGACCTGGCTGCCGGGAACGTCAGGCTGAGGTCACCAGCTTCTCCTCCTCCATCCTCTTCTCTGCTGCCCCATCGTCTTCTGCGCCACCAGCATCACCCCTTGAATATTCTCGCATCCTTGTCTGTCCCATCCCTCCACCTGCTCTGAATTTCCTCCATCTCTTTGCCTTCTTTCTTTGGCGTACTCAGAAGAGGGCCTTTCGCCTGGGCGGGGGGCTCCTGACTGTGAGCTCTGACTCACCCCATCTTCGGGACCAGCTGCCGGGCAGTGGGCCCAGGACCCTCCTCATCAGGAGGTAGGCCGAGGGGCGGCAGGTGTCCAGCAGCCCCTCCTGGCCTCAGGCTGGAGAGCAGCCTCGGAGGTCTAGCGAGTCCCCACTCTGCTCCTACCAAAGTCCTCTGGGCCTGGAAAACTCCTGGGGGCGTTGTATGGGTGGGAGGGCTGTCAGGAGCTTTGCAAAGTGGGTGGTGGCAGGTGTGGTTGGAGGAGCCTGGGGTGGGGGTGGGGCGGAGAACCCAGCACGACTCTAGGGTCTCAGTGCAGACCCTAACCATGCCTGTTCAAGAAGCATTAATTGGTCCTTGCATGGGTGCAAGTAGCTTAGAAGGGGGAGCCCGTGAGGAAGCAGCTGGGCACCCACACCCTGAGGGTGCACCCGGCAAGGATCCCCATGCCTAGTGCACTGGGAGTGGCCAGCATGGCCTGTCCAGGAGCTGGGGCTAGGGCGTACAAGGAACCCTGGTCAGCCTGACCCCCACCTTCTCCTGGGCAGCCCCCCCATCAACCATGAGTATTATGACCCGGCGGAGTTCATGGAGGGCAGCCAGCAGGAGGCCGACCGTATGGACGAGTTGGAGTATGAGGTGAGGGGGGCAGCCGGGCCCGGAGCCAGCCTCCAGGATGGCACGTGCAGCCCTGCCCACCGCGGGGCCGGTGCTGGCCAGCACAGCTCAGCTTCGGGGCCTGGTGGCCTTCCCGAGTGCTTGCGGTTAGCGGGTGCGTCGAGAGCTGTCGGGGAGGACCCAGGGGAGGCCCTGCACTCGATCTGTGTTGGTTAGTCTGCGGGCCACGCATGTCTGTGTCTTGTGTGTCTCGTGTGTGTGACTTGGGCATTGCCTGGTAGGAGAGACCACTGAACACGAGTGCACCCACTGGGCTGGTAAGATGAATCCTCAAAGCTGGGGGCTGGAGACTCGGTTAGAGGACATGAGGGGAAGGTGAGATGGTGCGAGGGCTGGGGGCTGTGGCTCCCTTTGTAGTACGCCTCTTGGTTCACCTGCTTCTGAGCTTTCCGCCTCTGCTTCCCAACACCCCCCCCCCCCCATGGCAGGAGGTAGAGCTGTACAAGACTAACCACCGGGACAAGCTAGGCCTGATGGTTTGCTATCGCACAGACGATGAGGAGGACCTGGGCATCTATGTCGGAGAGGTAGGCAGTGGGAAGGGCTTCCTCCCACGGGCCAGTAGCATGCCATCCTTCCCCTGAAGCCTCTGTGCACTGCTTGCCGGGGATGCATAAGCTGCATGTTAGGACCCACTGCCAGGTAAAGGGGCCGCTGAGCACCCCGGGCAGGCTGTGAGGCCAGGCCAGGAATGGCCTCAGTCTGGGTCCAAAGAGGCAGCCTCCCACAGGAGCCCCAGGCCAGGGCAGCCCAGAAGGCAGGCTGAGAACAAGATAAGATGAGCGCCCTGAGCCAGCCTCTGTTCTTGCCCCCATGTCCTGCTCCAGGACCTCTCGTATTTGGCGGGGCTTCTCCTCCTCCCCCAGCTGCCTTTGGTGGATGCCTGGGTGTCCCTGGAGGAAGGGCAGCTCCCAGCTGCCCTCCACACTCTCACAGTACACTAATCAAGTTAACCTTCCAAATGGAAGCTCTCCCACTACCCACACAATCCCCTAGTGCCAATTCCCCAGCCTCCCAAAGTCCCCCAGCCCCTGGCTTCTGTGGGAAGGAGTGGAGGCATGCCAGCCATGGACATGTAGGTGGTGGGGAGAGGCTGGAAGCTTATGGCTGGCAAGTGGGTGGTGCACACCCTTGTTTCCCAAGCTGAGGAGAGGCGACTAGCCAGACATCCACCGCTTTCCACCCCTGCTCCTCGGAGCTTGGAGGGAGCGAGGAGAGCCTTCTGTAGGCTTTGGGGCCCCCAGGTTAGGTTAGGTTGCTCTGAAACAGGGGGTGGCAAGATCCCATGTTGCATGTTCCCTGCAGGTAAATCCCAACAGCATTGCAGCCAAAGACGGCCGGATCCGTGAGGGCGACCGCATCATCCAGGTAAGTGAACCTGGGCAATGGGCCTGCCCACTAAGAGCCCAGCCTGCCAGGCATCCTGTTACTCCCCAGCCTGAGGCTGAGTCTGCCCTCTGTCCTGCTTAACTGCCTTGAGTAGCTCCCAGGTGGCCAGGGAAGAAAGCCCTGTGCTACCCTGGCCCTGCCCCAGCTCCCCTCTCTCCATCCCCTGGGCATGAGCACGCCTCCTCAGCTGCCGGGCCCTGCTCCCCAGTGTCCTTGGAGAACACACTGGGCTCTTGTATGGCCGGGGCCCTTTTCTTCTCCGGCACCCTCTACCTATTTACACCCAACCCGGAGCTCAAGACTCTGTCCGAGCCCAGAGCACTAGAGGGTGTAGCCTGCTGTGTTCAGGGCCTGCCCCTGGGGCAGCTCTGGCATCCTTGCTGACCGTACCTGGGCCTGCCACAGATTAACGGTGTGGATGTCCAGAACCGGGAGGAGGCAGTGGCCATCCTGAGCCAGGAGGAGAACACCAATATCTCCCTGCTGCTGGCCCGGCCTGAGAGCGAGGTGCGTGGGCCCCCTGCCTGGGGGCAAGTACACCCACACATCTAGGGCTGATGGGGGTGTGGGTAGGCGGCCAGGCGTGTGCTGGGCCTGTTTCCCTTCCGGCATCTGGTGGCTACATGGGCTGGGACCCTCCACACTCTGGGGGTGCTTGACTGCACGCTAAGGCCTAAGGGATGGTGGGGCATCTGGGGAGGCCCTGGCCGTGGTGGGGACAGCACCTGGCCATCTGTGCAGCTGACAAAGCGCTGGAAGGACAGCGACCGGGATGACTTCTTGGATGACTTTGGCGCTGAGAATGATGGGGACCTTCGGGCTCGGAAGCTGAAATCCCCCCCTCCCCAGCCGGTGAGTCAGAGGGAAGGTGAGAGGGAGTGAAGGAGGAAGGGGCTGGGGGGCCATGGCTGGGCATGACTCAGGACTGGGACCTCTCCCAGCCTCCTGTGACACCCCAATCCATGGGTACCCAGCTGAGGTGGCAAATGTGGCTGTCTTTCTGCCCCAGCTGGGAAACGAAGAAGAGAAAGGGGCCCCCAACGGGGGACCAGGCCTGAGCAACAGCCAGGAGCTGGACAGTGGGGTGGGCCGGACTGATGAGAGCACACGCAACGAGGAGAGCTCCGAGCATGACCTCCTCGGCGACGAGCCCCCCAGCATCACCAACACTCCTGGCAGTCTGCGTAAGTTCGGCCTCCAGGGGGATGCCCTGCAGAGCCTGGACTTGATGCTGGCCGAAGGGGCTGGCCTGGGCGCCAGTGATATCCCAGGCCTCACTGATGAGGAGTACGAGCGCTACCGGGAGCTGCTGGAGATCAGGGGCCACTTGGAGAATGGCAACCCGCTGGGCCTGCTCTTCCCACATGCCTCGGGTGGCACCAGCGCCCTGGACGTCAACCGCAACGAGAGCCTGGGCCACGAGATGGCCATGCTGGAGGAGGAGCTGCGGCACCTGGAGTTCAAGTGCCGCAACATCCTGCGGGCCCAGAAGATGCAGCAGCTGCGCGAGCGCTGCATGAAGGCCTGGCTGCTGGAGGAGGAGGGCCTTTATGCCCTGGGGGCTGGCGGGCCCCAGAAGCATGAGCTGTCAGACATCTCTGAGCTGCCTGAGAAGTCAGACAAGGATAGCACCAGCGCCTACAACACAGGGGAGAGCTGCCGCAGCACCCCCCTCATCACAGAGCCACTACCAGAGAGCCCCCTGCGGCGAGCTGCTGCCGCCGGCAACTCCAACCTGAACCGGACTGTGGCCGCCGCGCCCAGCACTGCCGTGCCCAAGGTGGCCCCTGCACAGGGGAGCCCCACCAAGTTCCGCTCCCTGTCCCGGGATGCTGAGGCGGGCCGGAGACAGCATTCGGAGGAGCGTGTCCGTCGCAGCCCCAAGATGGGGGTGACCCTGGAGCGAGTGGGCCCAGAGGGCAGCCCCTACCTATCCCGGCGCCACCGCAGCCAGGGCCAGGAGGGCGAGCACTTCCACAGCCGTGTACCACTGACCCCCTCGCGGGGCCTGGAAGAGTTGGCCCACAGCCCCTTGAGCCTGGCGGGCAGCCCGCGGGTGGCCTCTGCGGCTCCAGGTGCTGAAGCCCCCCGCATGGAGTGGAAGGTGAAGGTGCGCAGTGACGGGACCCGATACGTGGCCAAGCGGCCGGTGCGCGACCGGCTCTTGAAGGCCCGCGCACTGAAGATCCGGGAGGAGCGCAGTGGCATGACGACTGATGATGATGCAGTGAGCGAGATGAAAATGGGCCGCTACTGGAGCAAGGAGGAGCGCAAGCAGCACCTGATCCGTGCCCGTGAGCAGCGGAAGCGGCGAGAGTTCATGATGCAGAGCCGCCTGGAGTGCCTGCGCGAGCAGCAGAGCGGCGACAGCAAGGCTGAGCTCAACATCATCGCCCTGAGCCACCGCAAGACCATGAAGAAGCGGAACAAGAAGATCCTGGACAACTGGATCACCATCCAGGAGATGCTGGCCCACGGCACTCGTTCCGCTGACGGCAAGAGGGTCTACAACCCGCTGCTGTCTGTCACCACTGTCTGAGCTGGCCCCGAGCCCAGCGGCCCTGCTGGGGCCCGCCCCTCCCCCCCCCCGCCCCGGCATCTAGTGTGTGACCTGTGCGTACGTGCGCACACCTGTGTGTGTGTGCATATGTGCACACAGGGCTTTGTTAATAGAAGCCCCACAGGAACAGGAGACTTCTCTTCCATTGCCTCCTTCCTTCTCACCAAGTCAAGCCACAACCTCGCTGCCAGTGTCAGGGGCAGACCTGCCAGGACCCCCTTCAGCTACTCGTGTGTGTGCATGTGTGAGACACAGGGCCACATGCATATGCATGCACACCTGCACACATACGCAGCGTTCACGGTGTGGGCACTTGGCGTTGGCAAAGTGCAGCTAGAAAGGAAGGCAAGGAGGACCATTGAGCACAAACATGAATGAATGTCTTTAGCTTCACGGCCTGAGCGCAGGCCACCCTGCCCCCTAGGAGCCTTGGTGATTTGTAGACAGTGTCCCTGATTTTTGTGGTTTTTCTCCTTTTCTGTGCTTGCTGATAGTTGTTTTTCTGTTTTGTGGACCTGCTCTGGGGGTTGGCAGCTCCTTCGGGCCACCTGACCAAGTGTGACCCCCCAAGTGAGGTTGGAAAGGAGGTCGGGAGGGGAGGGAAGAGGGGAAAGGTGGGGTGGGAGGGGAGGGGTGGGGAAGGTTGGGAGGATCAGAAGCAGCTTCCCTTATGGCCTGCGCTGTGCGGTGTGGGGACAGGGGAGCCCTCTGCCGGTGGCTGTCAGAGATCTGAGACCACAGGCACTGAGGGTGCTGCGTGCACGTGCCCAGAAGATCTGATCCTGTCTGGGGTGGCGGCCTGAGGAGGGGCCGGGCCAGTAAGGAGCTATAGGAGCCGAGGCCCCTGAGCGGCAGTGGGAAAACCTCAGGCTATCCAGCTTGAAGAGGGCGTAGGGTGACAGGACGTGCATCATGGAGGGCAGCTTATGCTGCGTGACAGGTGGCAGTGTAGGTAGGATCAACCAGGAAGGCCTCGGGCCTTGCAAGTGTGGGCCAGGCTGCCTGTGGGGGGGGGGGCAGCACCCTCTAGGGCAGCCTGGGGACATATATGTGTAGTGGGAGCTGGCATAAGGGAACCCTTGGGGCCCTTCCAGTTTGGAGATCCTAAGATTGGAGGCAGACAAGCTGCCCTGGCCCCGCTCCCCACCTGCACTGAGAGAATAAAGCAAGCTGTCTTTTTAATCTGTGGAACCTGGGCCTCCTGTGGTCATTCTTGGGTGTGTGGCTGTGTCTTGTACTGGGAGGGAGCTGTCTGTGGGGTGAGGACAGGGAAGGACTGGGGTTGGGTGAGGAACAGCAAGGTCCTTGGAATTCAGGGGCTCCCATGGCAGTTCCGTGGTACTCTGGGGGAGCTACAGGAGGGACACTGCTTCTCTTGGTGGCCAGGGCCACAGGCAGTGCCGTGGTGGCAGATGCCTGCGGTGGTAGCATTCTGTGGCATGAAGCAGAGCAGCAGTGTGGGCCCCAGGCACACCCACAGTGACTGCCAGAAGAGGGCGCCTGAGTCAGCTCAGAGGTGGGACATGGCTGGGGGTGGTGCCGAGTGCTGTTCTAGGCAGCATGGCTGCAGCTATCTTGTGGGTGGCACCTCCTGGAGGGGCCAGTGCTGCTGGGAAGGGGCTGTATCCCAGGGAAACAGGCTGCCAACAGACACTCCATAGTGTGTCCTTGGAGCCGAAATGGGCGAGGACACAGTCATGTTTTCTCTTGAATTTGGAAGTCATGAGGTCTGGGCAGGAGATGAGCCGTGGCCCTGTACTTGCAGGAGGGAATGTGTGTCTCGTGCAGCCCAGGGAACACCAGTGGGCCTTCAGGGAAGGTAGAGAATGGCAGGGAAAGGGGCTGGTCTGGAGCAGGGGGCTGGAGGCTGGGCTTCCTGTCATTTCCCCCTCCCCAGCACCCCACACTCTTCGGTGCTGGAAGCAGCCTCTGTACGTCAGAGGAGACACTCAGGCCTCATATAGACCCCAAGGAGGAGGAAACGCCCTGCCACAGAGAACCGGCAGAAGCCAATAATTGGGGACTGAGGCAAACTGTTTCTGTGGTCTCCCTCTGGAGCTGCTGGGTGCTCCCTGTGACAGTTCCAGTGGCACCCTACTGTTTCTGGCACTGAGGAAATGTGGGCCCAGAAGGGCTAGGAACCAAAGTCCCTTGGCCATGGAAAACATGTGATGGGAGCCATTGCTGGCAGCTCAGGCTGTTGCTGGCTCTCCAAGCTGGTGGGAGGGTGGCGCCAGGGAGGGTGGCGCCAGGAAGGCTGGCAGCACTTGGCTAGCAACCCTTGGTACAGCGACTTCTGGGTCTGGGTCCCACTGTCTTCAGGCGGGGGGTGGAGCCAGAACCAAAAAGAGCAGCCGAGTGGCAGACAGCTGTCACTGTGCCCGCCGCACCTTGTCCACTTTGGCTGCCCGCTGGCCTGGCTGTCACCCACATCCTATACTGATGGCCGCCAAAATGCAGGGCACAGCCGCCCGCCTCCTTAGCAATGAGTGGAGTTGGAGCCCCCCCGCCCCTGCCCCTGCAGTGCTGGGTCTGGCCTGGCCCTTGGGACTCTCAACCCATCTCTCCTGGTTGGGTGAAGGCTCACCCAGCTCTCTCCCGGAGTAAAAAAAAAAATATATATATATATATATTGTTTTCTTCTCTCCATACCAGTGGCTGCCCCTTCACAGCCCACTACCCAAGGACATGCTGCCATGCAGGGCCTTCTCCCTTGAGACTGGGGAGAAAGGAAACAGGGAGGTGCCCTTGCACCCCCTCCCGCTGAACAAAGGCTCCGTGGCTGGCCCATGCTTTTCAAGTGGTGCATCCACTCATCCTCGTCAGTCACTTGCAACAACAGCCAACAGGCTTCCAGGGGCCAGGGGCTTCACCAGTGACCCCCCCCCACCATCCTGGAGTAGGCAGTCACAGCTGGTGAGGGGCACCAGCTTCTGTGAACCCCAGGGCCCTCGCCTGCCCCACCAGCTGTGGCCAGCACATGCCAGGCCTAGAAATGGAGCTGGGGGTGACCTGGGGCACAGAGAATGGGGACCCACAGGTTTGCATGGGCATGCCTACCTGGTACCCTGAGGCACCACTGGGTGTTCAGGGAGAGAGAAGGTACAAGGCTGTTAAGGGTTTAACTGTGTCCCCAGAGACACATTCAAGTCCTATCCCTGTACCTACAAACATGTTCGGGAAAACAAGTTTTCTTACGTTAACGAGGTCATACTGGAATAGGGTGGGTCCTAAACCTGATCCCTTCTGCTTGCAATCATAAAAAAGGAGACATACGCCCAGGGGTGAAGAGACCGCGTGTGAGGACCCCTCTACCTGCCAAGGAACACCAACGGCTCCTGACAAGGAAGGACTCTCCTATATAGCCTGATATGGACTCCCAGTCTACAGAGCTGTGTATTATTATTTCACAGCTGGTTAACGTTGGTGTGGCAGCCCTGGGTGATTTCTTCTCCTCTCCTGTGTCTTCTAAGCATCCCAGGGTAAAATTGACACCGTGAACTGTCAATATCTGGGGAAGCAACACGGAACGGTCTGTAGTGCACGTTTTGGGACTTAGCAGATGGGGGCCCAAGTCTCTCTCCAGCTCCTGAGACAGCTGTGGCTACGGGTCACTGGTGAATAGTCATGTTAGTAAGACGTGAATGATCGCTGCACTAGTCAGAGGTGTTGAGGAGATATGAACAAGGAAAACACTTCCCACACTGTGGGGCTGGTGCCCAGGGCTCCAAACACAGGGCCATTATGAAGGCCAGGCTGGATGGACCTGCATGTGTGATCTTACTGCTCCCTGCAGGATGTTCAGGGGCTGAAGAAGGGCGCCCTGAGGCCAGCACAGGGCAGATGCTGTTCCCAGTGGCAGGGACAGCGTGGCAGCCCAGCCGGGGGCTGGGAAGGGCAGAGGTTCCTTCCCTAGGCTGGCCACAGAAAGGTGGTGTCCCGACAGGAGGCCAGAGACCCAGCTACACACCCAGGCAGGGGAGAACAAAGCAGACCTCCACAGAGGCCCCTTGGTCAGAAGAGGTCATGTGCTTGGGGGAGACAACTGCCATGGCCCACGCTCCACACCACGCAGCGATGTGGGAGAAACATGAACGTGGGTACTGTCTGCAGGGCTGAGAAAGGAGCACCCTGTATGGTGAAGGGTGGAAACAAGTCAGCCCTGCCCTGCCCTGCCCTGCCCTGCCCCACTCAGGCTGTGGGTGCAAAGAGGTTGTGGCTGCCAGCTCTCCTTGTGTGTGGGGTGGTGTGGTGACACAAGGAAGGAGCCCTGGGTCCTGACTGCTTATAGTGGCTAATGGGTATTTATTGAAAGAAGCAAAGGAGACCCGGAGCCCCCACACTCTGCCTTCAGGCCTCAGGCCTGGATATGGCTCTTTGCACTGAAAGCCAGGTAGTAGATCACCAGGCCAACCACTGCAGCCAGCACCTCTGTGGAGACCCAGGGCCCGTTCCAGGTACCCTGCAAAAGAAAACAGCAGACACCGGTTTGGGAGGCAGGCAGGCACCAAGCCACACAGGCCAACCCGGGTCCAGTAGGCTAAGTTGGGGCCGTGGAGAAGCTGAGAGCCTTCACTCAGCCCCAACCCCCACAGGAGGATGTAGGTTGCTGTCTACCAGCTGCCCTGCCCCTCAGCCCACTCACCCGGTGGTCCACGCTGACTGTGAACAGCGGTGGGATGACTGAAATGTCCTCGTTATTTCTTTGAGCCTGCAAAGGAAGAGCTGGGGTCAGGGGGTACTGAGAAAAGTGCAGGGCCAGGTGGGGTGGCAGGTGGCGAAGCTGCCCCTACCTGGGCACCGCAACCCTGCACAAGCAAGGCCCCCGAAACCTGAAGCCCCAGGCCAGGCTTCCAGGCATACCTTTCTCAGGAGGCTGTAGGACTCCTCATCAAAGAATCTGACCTCATAGGTGCCCGCATGGGCACTCTTGTGGTCTAGGCTCCACGACACCTGGGGGGGGTCGGGCAGGGCAGTCAGAGCAGACACACACACTTGGGGCCACCCTGTATGCTCTGACACAGGGACATGTGAGCAGCCCCCGAGGTCCTGAGCCCCAACTGTGCTCAGCGGCCCCCCCCTCCAGCTTCAAATCCTGCCCTCAAGCCATGTGGCCTCTCCTTACCTGGTAACGCCCAACGTCCTGGCCCCGGGTGACAGGAAATTGTTTGCCACTGACGTCAGCATAAAGAGCCATGTTCTGTGTGAGGGGGTGAAGGAGGGTCACCTTCTCCCCTCTCTGGAGGGCAAAGGCACCACACATCTGCTTAGAGCAGTGCCCACAGTACGTCTCAGCAGGGGGCATCTTGTGGAAGCACTCTTTGTTCCCATCTCTGTGTCTGTCCCACCTGTGCGAGGGCAAGGCCCAGACCTTCCCCATGGCCTGGTCCAACCTGACCCATAGCAAACCTGGGGGCAGGAAACCCAGTGGGGGTTGTGCCCCCAAAGGCTCAACCTCCTTCTTTGGGCCTTTGGGGATACAAGTTAAGGTCAGGGGCTGAGGACAGGGCCCCCTGACCCTGAACTTCCATAACACCCACCACAGACCCCCATTCTGGCTACCAGCAGCCAGAAAAGGGATGAAGAGAGGCTGGCCCAGACTATGCTTCTTTCCATACATATACCCACTGGAGAAAGAACAGAACCCTGCCCTGGCATGGTGCCACCACCACAGTCCAATCACATAAGATGGTTAGGGAAACACAATGCCCCGTTTCTCCCACACCCTTTTGGACATGGAATCTTTAATCTCCCTCTGTCCACACGAGTCCACACCTCCAAATGCCAATGAGAGGCTAACAGCCGAGGCCACGGAGTGGGGTAGGGGGCAAGCCCACCGCCCAGAGTCCCCTAACTCACCTGGACCCTGTTCTTGCAGGTCAGGGAGATCTCCACGATGAAGACCGTCTCTGTGGAGATGACGGCGTCCGAGGTGGTGTAATAGGACGGTGTGATCTGGGGCTCCATGCACGCCTCTGCTGTGAGGGGCAGGGCAGAGAAGGCCACATTCCTGGGCAAGGACTGGTTTGCCTGTGCTGGGCAAGGGGCAGGACTACCCTAGCCTCCTTTCCAGGGCCCTGCCAACTGGGGTCTGCTCAGTCAGAGATCCAGTGGCAAGGGGGGTGAGATGCCTGTGAAGGTAGCTGGGGAGGGGCCAAGGGAGGCTTTGTCCAGGTGGGATCTCAATCCAATTGTGAAAGAAGAGCAAGCATGTGTTTGTGGGGAGGTACCTGGACCTACGGACAGGAAGACCAATCAAGGGTTTGAGGCTGCAGCCTGCCCTGGCATGGAACACACCAGAAGCCCAGGGAGCCAGGGCCTGCCTCTATACAGAGCCGTGCACATCCCTCAAGTTGCCTGGGAGCCTCAGCAGAGGCACGCAGCATGGACGGTGCTGACAACACACTGGGGATTTAGAAATGAAGGGTCTCAGCCCCCAGCTACAGTTGATGGAAAGTCAAGGCCGTACCCCAGCATCTCTTGAGGGAAAGAAAGGAGGAGGCTCTAGGTCCAGAAGCACAACTTGCCCCCTTAGACCGAGCTGCCCCGAGAGAAAGGAACCTCTGCCGTAGCCGTCTCCACACGGAAAAGGGCGCCACCTGAGTCACAGGGTGCAAAGCAAATGCTTTCACTCACTAGTGGGAATGTTCTCAGCCATGTGCTCTACGAATATGCCATCCTGGCGGAGCACGGCCTTCCTTCCGCTGAGGTCAGAGGTGGACAACAGCAAGAGGAAGCTGCCTGCTTGAGCCTTGGCCTTTTTCCTGTGGGCACTATAAGGCCTGAAAGGTCTATCCTTGAGAGACTGCACTCTGGCTAAAAAAACCCACTCTGGCTACAGTGTAGAAAACCTCTGAAGGGCAGGGGGCTGGGGTCAGGCAAGGTGAGGGGCGGACAGCAGTCCCTGCCCAGGCTGCAGCCCACCTCCTCCTGTTCACACATCTGGACTCCAGCCCCCTCAACACTGCTAACGGGTTGGTTCATTCGGGAGCATGAGCCGTGCTCAGAGCCCTTCCCGACACGCCAGCGTCTTGGGAGGAAGTGGATGGGCTCTGGCTGGGCACGCAGGCCCGTCACCTCTTCGGCTCCCACTTTTTCATACGGCCTCTCCTCCTGCGTCGCCACAGCCTGTCCGACCGCCTGCTCCTGCTCGCCGTGGCCCTCGGCTCGGCGACCCTCACTTCCCCAAGGCTGCCCTGAGCTCCTGGGAGGGAAGCCTGGCTCACCCCTCCTGGGCCGGGAGCTGGGGAGAAGGAGCGGGGCGCATGTGGACGCTCTGCTACTATTCTCCGCACGAGGGACAGATGACACATGTGGCTGCTGGGTCAACGTGGAGATGACGCCGGAGGCAAGCCAAGCCCGCGCCGCTGCGCCCGCCCACTGCTTCCCCCCACGCACAACTTGCCAGGGAGGGCTCGCCCGCACAGGCGCCGGCCACGCCGCTACCTGAGCAGCAGGAGAGGCCGGACAGCAGGAGGAGTGCCAGGGCCCCGAGAGGTGCCACCGCCGCCATCGCCTCTTCTCTGCCGAGGGGAAGAGAGAGCAGGCTGCCAGAGCACGAGGGCAGACGAGGAAGCGCGACGCGTCAGCGGCCGCGGGAGCCAATCTAGCGCCGGCGGGCTGGGTCAGCCCACGTGACGTCGCTAGCTGCACTGACGTGTCCGCCTCCTCCGGCCCGGGCCCGGCCAGCCGTCCCCCAAAATGGCGGCGGCGGCGCCGCCAGCGCCGGAAGGGGGCGTGGGAACCGGTCGAGCCTCGCACGCGTGCGCACTGCCGGGCCTGCGGCTGCCCGGGGACGTCTCACTCCCCGCAGGACTCTCGCGAGAGCAGGGGACGTGAGGCAGCTCTCACTTTCCGCCATGGCGCTGAAGGTGGCGAAGGCAGTTTTCAGACCGGCCATCCTCTGCCGTCCGTGGGAGGTGAGAGGGAAGCGCAGCCCGCGGGGACAGCCGCAACATTCATGGTCGGCCCTAGCACCTCAGCGGGGTCGGCACGGGTGGGAGCCGCTCCCGGAGCGGCCTGGAGCCTGATTGGGTGCGGGCCCTGTGAGGGGCGGGGAGAGGGCCATGCGCCTCGTGGATTGGCCGTATCCGCCGTCAGCGAGGGGCTTGGCCGAAGTTGGAGCTGGTCCCGCTTCCCCAGGGGTCTCTGTCCTAGCGCGGGGGCCGCAGCGGGCTGGCGTCGACTCCCCAGTTCCCTGGCGTGAGCCTTCCAGGGGCGGTTACGTGCCCCGGCCTGCTTTGCTCCTCCCGCTCGGCATCCCCTCACCGGACTCTGTTCCTCCTTGGTTCTTCCTCTCGTAGACCTCTTTGCCGCCTGTCGCGGTGGAGGTGGGAATCGTACTTTGCCAGGCCCCCACACCCCATTCTTACAGTCCCAGATGCCTCTGCCCCCGCCGGCGCCTGAAATGGGAAGGAGCTCTGGTTTCTGAGGTGGGGCGAGGGCGAGTGGCTGCAACGCTTTGCTTCCGCAGCTCTCCGCCTAGGGTCTTGTTTTCTTCCGGTGCACTTCAGTGGGAAACCTTAGGCCCCTGGTGAGTTGGAAACCATGCAGCACTTGGCGTAGCGACGGGCCAGCATTGTCCCTGGAGGCCAGGGGGTATGACCTCCAGCCGGCCTCCCTCACTGGTCCCCTGAGTGGCTTTAGGCCAGCCCCCTCCTCTCTCTGATCTCCAATTTCCGCTCTGTCCAGTGAGAGGAGTGGACTTCGCGTTCTCAAAGGATCCTGCCAACTGTGACCTTCCAGAACTGTGTGACTTTGCTCACATTCCCCATGGACAGCTCTGTTCACGGTGTTTCCTCCCTTGTCCCCTTCACCGAATAAGCTGTATTCAAGTTTCCTTAAAATGTTGATGTCTTCTGCCTTACTCACAGAAGGACAGCCACACAGGGAGACTGCCTGGAGGCCCCCATGGCTCTGGCAGTTAGGCTCCTGCAGGTGCTGAGTGAAGGTACTTGACTCCACCCTGAGCTCCCCCTGTGTGGGTGTGCTTGGGTGCATGTTAGAGAGACAGTGAATGACTGGCAGTGAGGCAGTGCCTTACTGGAAGACCAGTGGCCCTGGTATGGGACCCTTACAGATAAATCCCAGATCTTTGGCCCCACTGGTTGGGATCTTGTGGGAAAACATTCCGCCACCATTTGTCCTTGATCCAGCAGAGACCAGTGCCAAAGAGAGAAGCCTCAGTAGTGTTGGGAGGGTAGGAACCCTTCAATAGGAGCCCACATCCCACTGGACCCCTTCCTTTCTGTGGCATAGTCAGAGGACAAGAGTTGACAGTTCGTCAGGGTGAATGCCCACCTACTTGGTTGGTAGCTTCCCCAGACCACTTGGCTGATATTCGAGCCTGCGTAACCCCCTGAAGGAAGGCACATGCATCTGCAGAAAGCAAATTCAGGGAGGTCTCTATCCGGAGAGTTCTTTCTGGGCTTGGGTCAAAGGCAGGAGGAACTTGTAGCCTAGGAACCAGGTGGGGGAGAGGTTCCGGCTGGTGGTGATGATCTGATCCAAGGTGGCTGGAGGGGAGTGGGGCATGATGGCAGAGCCAGGCCTGGTGCAGGGCTCGTGTGAGTGGACTAACCACAGCAGGCTGGTGTATGCGCCCAGCACCAGGACTGCAGGGCTGAAGCCGAGAAGGGTATGGTGGGGCTGATGGGACTCATCTGTCCTGCTAGGGACTGTGAACCTTCTCTCACTCACCAGCACATGCCTCTTGTCAGTGGGTCTCTGCTGAGGACGGCAGCTCGGCAAGGTGGAGCCATGTGCAGCTGGCTGGCTTGCTGGTGGGAATGATGGATTTGAACTAGGTCTCCCTAGCCCTGAAGTCCATGATCTCGTACTTCATTTTCTGATTTGCTTGTTCATTCAGGACATATTCCTTTGTGCTGGGTCTTGGGCTAACAGTGGGGGACCAGGCAGACATGTCCTCTGCTCTCAGGGGCTTAGGGCTTGGGAGGGAGATGGCCTTGGGAATCCAGAGGGAGGAGCAACAGTTCAGCAGCCTTACGGCATCAGGGAAGGCTCCTTGGAGGAAGGGCTGTGCAAGCCACCTTCCACCAGCACTTATTGGGATCCTATCCATAAGGAAAAGTCAGATATTGAAGGTGGTAGAAGGAAACAGACGTCTCCAAGTATCTCTCCAAGTGTTTCTCAGCTGCTGCTTAGGGTGGAGGGGAGAGGATCCCAGGTTCAAGTGTCATTTGGGTCAACAGAGATCCCCCGGGGCTCTTGTCCTGGCAGTCACCCCCTCCTGGCCCCTGCCAGAGCATGGCAGCAGTGCCCTATAAAGGTTGGGGCCAAGGTGGAGCCCAGTCACATTCCTCCTGAGGCTTCTAGACTTCCATCAAAAAGTCATGGCTTTTCCTGTGAGCGGCCATCTAGGATACTCCACTGGTCTCACTCCTTCAGGAGCAAGGAAAAATGAAAAAAACTAAAGATACAAGGAAGAGATTAGTCCAAAGGACTAATGGATGACATCTACCACGGCCTCCACCAGAGTGAGTCCAGTATAACTAGGTGGTGCCTGGCTACCACCACTAATTGCTCTGACAGGGATCACAATAGAGGGCCCCGGACAGGGCTGGAGGAAAATGTAGGACAAAATTCAACCTTACAAAAAAAGACCAGACTTACTGGCCTGACAGAGATTGGAGAAACCCCGAGAGTATGGCCCCCAGACACCATTATAACTCTGTAATGAAGTCACTCCTGGGGTTCGCCTTTCAGCCAAAGATTAGACAGGCCCATAAAACAAAATGAGACTAAAGGGGCATACCAGCCCGGGGATAAGGACTAGAAAGCAGGAGGAGACAGGAAAGCTGGCAATAGGGAACCCAAGGTTGAGAGGAAGAGAGTGTTAACGTGTCGGGGGGTGGTTAATCAGTGTCATAAAACTGTACGCGTGCTGTTTAATGGGAAACTAGTTTCTCCTGTAAACTTTCATTTAAAGTACCAAAAAAAAAAAAAAGGACGTGGCTATGGTGCCTTTGCCAGTGGCGGGAACTCTCTGCTGCTCCCCAGGTAGGCAAGTAGCAGGGTGTCCCCAAGTGACAGGGAGGATCTTGGCTCTCCTTGGATTGCAGGACACTCTGGGGGAGGGGGAAGGTGTTTGACCTCAGCCCCCTGCAGCAGCCTGGGCCTGGCCTCCTCCCCCTGGGCCCCGCTCCTTCCCTTTACTCACATGAGCACTTCATATGGGTCACTTCAAAGCACCTGTCCCTATGGCTATCAAAAGCAGCTGTTTCCAGGGCCGGGGGTTTGAGGACCATGGTTTCAGGGGACATCTAAGTCAGTGGGCGTAAGAAAATCTATAAAGAAAACACACTGCATCCGGCTTTGGAGAGTGGTGTCTGCGGTCTTAAACGCTAACAAGCAGCCATCTAAGATGCATCAATGGGTCTCAGCCCACCTGGAATGAGGAAGGATGAACAACACCAAAGGCACAAAATAATTATGAGCCCAAGAGACAGAAAGGGCCAAATAAACCAGAGACTCCATCAGCCTGAGACCGGAAGAGCTAGATGGTACCTGGCCACAACCGATGACTGCCCTGACAGGGGACTCAACAGAGAAGCCCTGAGGAAGCAGGAGAGCAGTGGGATGCAGACCCCAAATTTTCGTAAAGAGACCAGACTTAATGGTGAGACTGGGACTGGAGGAACCCCGGAGGCCATGGACCCCAGACCTTCTGTTACCCCAGGACAGGAACCATTCCCAAAGCCAACTCTTCAGACAGGGATTGGACTGGAATGTGGGTATAGGGGATGGAAAATGAGAATGATGAAGAACAAGCTTCTTGGATCAAGGCGACACATGAGACTATGTTGGCATCTCCTGCCTGGAGGGGAGATGAGAGGGCAGAGGTGGCCAGAAGCTACCTGAGTGTACACAAGGAGAGAGAGTGGAGGGAAGTACTGTGCTATCTCATCAGAGGGAGAGCAATTAGGAGTGTATGGCAAGGTGTATGTAAATTTTTGTATGAGAGACTGACCTGATGTGTAAACTTTCACTTAAATACAATAAAAAAAAAGCAGCTGTTTCCAGTCACTGTGTCTGGTGAGCATCCATTGCTTTTGTGATTAGGAAGAGCGATAAAAGAAACGGCAGTTACCGTTAATGTGGACTTGTGGTCTGTTCTAATGATTTCCCAGTTGCACCACGTCGAGTGTGCTAACTTTTCAACGTTACAGACATCACTAAGCAGGAAAAATCAGCTGAAAAAGAATCAGAAGCAAAAAAAAAAAAAAGAGGAACCCAGGAACGTTTTCAAAACACCTGCTAGAAGAGCTTAACAAGGCATAAAGGGTTGTCAAAGGTTTGCACAGTGCGTGGAGATGACCGGTCCTGGGACAGTCCAGGCCCGGGGCTGTTGCCTGGAGAGCACATCCTGAGCTTCACTGAGGCTGGAGCAGGGATGGAGTTGATTGGGGTGATAGGAGGGACCTGTCTGAGCAGGGTGGGATGGGGCCCTCTGCTCTGCCAAGATGCTCTGGGGGCTGACAAGCAACACTGGCTGTGGGTTGTCTTTGCCAGGTTCTAGGAGCCCATGAGGCCCCCCAGAGGAACATCTCCTCAGTGAGTACCTACCTGTGGGCTGCGTGTGCGTGCGCCTGTGCGTCTTTTTGTCTCCTGCTCCTCTGTGTCCTTCCATCTGAGGTGTGCTGTCTGGGGGCATGCACACCCCACCCCTTACTTGAATTCTGCTAGACAGGGTACCCGAGGAAAACACCCCAATTCCCCAGACAGCCATCCCCTACCTTCCAGGACCAGCGTCCCCAAGGCACAGCCTTGTTCTGTTAACCTTGGTTTATTTGTGTCTTCTTCCTTCTTGCTCCCCTCTAGCAGCGAACAATTGTGAGTATTCTTTTCTTCGCCTTTCTGGTGGGTTCAGGACGCTCCAGGCAGGGGTAGCACAGGCTCTGCTGCTGTCGTCCTGAGGGTGGGGGCGGGCACAGGAGGGACTGTGTCCTGGACTGGACCCTTGTGATGGCTGGCCCCCAGGGTTTGTGCGGGTGGGAAGAAGGGAGCTGGCTCGAGACCCTGGGAGCTAAGTGAGGGAGCCTTCAGGGGCCCCTGCAGGCCTGCCTTCACCCTCCCCTCCCTGCAGCCTCCGTCGGCGAAGTATGGTGGGCGGCACACAGTGACGATGATCCCTGGGGATGGCATTGGGCCAGAGCTCATGCTGCACGTGAAGTCTGTATTCAGGTATGGAGCTCGCTGCCCACCTTGTGGGCCCAGCTGGGGAGGGCCCTGGGCAGTCTGTATGAGAGACCGGGTAAGCCCAGGAGCTGCTGGCCAGGATGGGCTAGGTCCTGAGCCTGGGGACAGTAGCCCCAGTCCTGCTCACGGTGTGGCGGGGCGGGTGGGGGGTGGTGTCCAGTCTCCTCTAAGCCAGCAGGAGGGCCTTCTAGACGAGGGGCAGCTTCAGGACAGGTTTCCTGAGTTGGGATGGGGCGGCCTGGTCACTGGCTGGCAGCCCTGACTTTGGCATGGCTCAGGCATGCGTGTGTGCCGGTGGACTTTGAGGAGGTGCACGTGAGCTCCACTGCCGACGAGGAGGACATCCGCAATGCCATTATGGCCATCCGGCGGAACCGTGTGGCCCTGAAGGGTGAGCTCGGGGGCCAGAGGGCTGCCACGTATGCTCCTTTTGACTCAGAGCTGACACCTGTCCCTGGGACCCACGTCTCAGATTTCCAGGCTCCTCTGGCTATAAAAAAAAAAAAAAAAAATTTTTTTTTTTTTCTGGCTAGGGTGGACCTTTGTGCTTGGGCACTGGCCAGAAGCTTTCAGGGGCCTCCCCACATTCCAGTTCTGAGATCTGGATGGCACCAGGCTCCCTCCCAGCCCCTCTGTCCCTGCTGGGGAAGCCCTCTCTGCTAGGGGTCAACTTTGACCCTCAGATTATTTTTCTTCACAAACAACGTGTCCCAGAGACACAGCCCCACAAACGGTTCTGAGCCATTTGGGAAACATTACGTTGCATTAGCTGTCCCCAGTGTTGCTTTCTGGGGAACTAGAACCTTGGCTCTCGTTCACCATGTGGGGCTGCTCTCCTGGCTCCAGCCGGCACTGCCCTAGACATCTCTAGACAGGAATTCTGGCCCTTCCCGAGGTTGGCTCATTCTGGTCCAGGTCCTTATATTTCCTGCCTGCACTCTGCAAACCTTAGCTGATCAGTCCTCTGCTCTCTGAGGAGCTGTGTGTGCAGAGATGAACTCGGGTCAAGCCCCATGCCCCGGCCGCCGAGTGGAGGAGCTTGAGGGCTTCTGGGCCAAGTCGGCTGGGTAGAGTCCAGCTCTGAGGGCGGCGGCCTGGAGAGCTGTGGAAAGAGCCCTTCTGGTCCTCTGCTCGGCACCATCTGATCTTCTCAAAGCGGCTCTGTCCCCCTGGTCTCACTGGCCCCTGCTGCCCTCACTCTGGGTGCCCCAGGGTACAGGGCAAGGCCTGACCCCATTGTGGTGCTGCCTGCTCCTGAGCCGGGGCCTTGCAGCAACCTTGACCAAGGTCACCCTGAGCCTGGAGCAAGAGGAGGGTGGGAGGGGCAGGATCTCCTGTCAGCTTCCAATCAATATCCATTTATTGTTCAGTTAGGAAGTACTTACTGAGTACCTACTGTGTGCAGGGGGCTCGTCTAGGTACTTGGAACACATCAGTGAACCAAACAGACGTTCACATACACATATACACACACTCTCATACCCATATTCCCATCTCTAGCCCCATGGAGCTTGCAGTCAAAGGTTAGCTTCACATTCCGTCAACTATTGCTGCCTAAGGTTGCTTTCACTCTAGATGAAGACCACTTACTTGCCTTTGGAGCTGGTCCCTGCATCAGGGCAGGGAATGTGGCAGCACAGTTGAGCCTGGGGGACCCCTTGCCAGCCTACTTGTCTTATTTTCGTTCTGTAGGCAACATCGAAACAAACCACAACCTGCCACCATCCCACAAATCCCGAAACAACATTCTTCGGTGAGGCCAAATGTACAGGGAAGGGTGGCCTGGTTAGGGGAGGGGCACTCATCCAGGCCCAGCTGCTACGCTCTGTCTCCCCCAGCACCAGCCTGGACCTCTATGCTAATGTCATCCACTGTAAGAGTCTGCCAGGGGTGGTGACCCGGCACAAGGACATCGACATCCTCATTGTCCGGGAGAACACCGAGGGGGAGTACAGCAGCCTGGAGCATGAGGTGGGCAGGGCTGGGCTGCTCCCCAGCCCAAACTCAGGTCTGGTGGGGCCAGGGATGAGTCTTTGGGTTCAGGATTGAGGGTAGGCCTTCAGACACTAGGAAGGGGGTGGTACCTTCAAAGGCAGCAAGGCTGTGCCCAAGGGAGGAGGCAGGGACGTTCAGAGACAGCTGCCCTGCCGCCCCAGGTCACCCTGCCGGCTCTGTTCTCTGACACACTGTCAGAGCTGCGTGGCTCCCTCGGGGCAGGACCAGACAGAGACAGGCCTCTTCTGCCCTCCCCTTCCCAGAGTGTGGCTGGAGTGGTGGAGAGCCTAAAGATCATCACTAAGGCCAAGTCCATGCGCATCGCTGAGTACGCCTTCAAGCTGGCTCATGAGAGTGGGCGCAAGAAAGTGACAGCCGTGCACAAGGCCAACATCATGTATGCTGCCCCTGCCGGAGCTGCCCTCCTTTCAGGAACCCCAGGCGTGCCTGGGGGTGTCCTGTGGCCCTTAGGGTGCTGTACACATGCCTTCCTCAGCCAGGGTCTCACCACAGTCCAAACTGGAGGGAGGTGAAACAGGGTTGTGCCCCTTAGCAGCCAAGGGGCAGGTTAGAGACAAGCAGCCTTCCGTGGCCGTCTCTGCACCCTGTCCTTGCACCAACAGTGTGATGGTCCAAACCGCTGTCCTGTGTCTCCCCCAGGAAACTGGGCGACGGGCTCTTCCTCCAGTGCTGCCGGGAGGTGGCCGCCCGCTACCCCCAGATCACCTTTGAGAACATGATCGTGGACAACACCACCATGCAGGTAAGTTAGCGTGGCTGTCTGCCCCCACCCACCTGGGCTGTGGCCTCCAGCGGTGGGTGCCCTGGGCTGTGCCCGTGCTCCTGAGTTGGTCCCTCAGCTCCCTCTTTGCCCTGCAGCTGGTGTCCCGGCCCCAGCAGTTTGATGTCATGGTGATGCCAAACCTCTATGGCAACATTGTCAACAATGTCTGCGCAGGGCTGGTCGGGGGCCCGGGCCTTGTGGCGGGGGCCAACTATGGCCACGTGTACGCGGTATTCGAGACGGTGAGTGCCTTTGGGGCGCGAGGCGGCTCACTCACCCTGTCACCTCTGGCAGGGCCTGCTGACCAGCAGCCTGACACATTTGTTCTTAAATTGCGTTATACAGTCCACACGATGCACAATTCAGTGATGGTTTTAGTGCGTTCACAGACCTCTGCAACCATCATCTCAATCCATCTTAGGACGTTTCATCACAAAAAAACCCCAAAAACCCTGCACCTTTAACCATCCCTTCCAGTCCCCTATCCTCCCTAGCCGCGGGCAGCCGTGATCTACTTGCTGTCTCCAAGCATTTGCCTGTTCTGGACATTTCACATCAGTGGTAACCTGGACAGCTCACAGAAACGGCATCAGCCCCCGCAGTTCTCCGTCCTCCAATCACCCTTCTCCGTCCTGCCTCCCCCAGGCTACTAGGAACACTGGCAAGAGTATCGCCAATAAGAACATCGCCAACCCCACAGCAACACTGCTGGCAAGTTGCATGATGCTAGACCACCTCAAGTAAGTGGCTTCCTCATGGCTGGCCGTTTTTTTTTCAATGCCTACCCTGGCCAGCACTCTAGGCCCCAGGGACCCAAGGCTGGCCTCTTCCTTCCTCTAGGCTCCACTCCTATGCTGCCTCCATTCGCAAGGCTGTCTTGGCGTCCATGGACAATGAGAACGTGAGGCTCTCCTCCTCTTCCCTCTCCTGCCCCTCCCTCCCCTCCCCCTCCCCCAGCCCCAGCCAAGCCAGTGGCTTAGCCCCTCTTGCCCCCACTGGGAGGGCGGTACCAGTTAGCTTGGGCTTCTGGGCCTTGGCTGGTCTCACTGCCCCCCTGGTGGCAGTTCCAGCCCCTGCCAGCCCTTGAGGCAGTGTGCGCCCCCTGCAGGGTGGGCCTCGGGGTTGGTGCGACTGTGCCGTGTACCTAAGCAGGCCTCCTCCTGCAGATGCACACCCCAGACATCGGCGGCCAGGGCACCACATCCGAGGCTATCCAGGACATCATCCGCCACATCCGTATCATCAACGGCCGGGCGGTGGAGGCTTAGCTGTCCCAGACTGCCCTGCCCACCCCTTAGCACTGCCCGGCAGTCCCAGCAGCTTGGGGCAGCCCTGACTGCAGAATAAACCGGCCTCTGCCCCCGACCGCAGCCTTGGCGCCTCTCTCCTCCGGGAAGGGCAGCTCACCCCACTCAGGATGCTGGGGTTGCAGCTTTGACTTTATTAAGAAAAGAAGCACTGTTGCTCGTCAGAGGACCGTCCATGAAGACTGGGGGCAAAACAGATCCTGAAGGGTGGGCCTGGCCTGTGTGTCTCCCCCGTGCTTGGGGGAGTGAGGGACTCACCCCCAGCAGGGTGGGGAGAGGGCCACTCTGGTGCTGGCGGGGGTGCCCTGCTTCCCTGAAGGCACTGAGAGCTGGGGGTGAGCCTACCGGCCCAAGGGCCCACATCCACGTGGGGCTAGGGATTGAGCCAGGGGTGCTGCAGGCAATCGGCGGCACTGGCCCGCTTCTCCGGGATGTACTCCATCATGGGCAGCAGGAAGGCGCTGAACTGCGTGGCCTGCTCCAGGGGCCACTCATACTTCTCCACGAGCACCTCATACAGGCCCCAGTGCTTGAGGTTGTGGATGTGCCGCAGCTCTCCTGGGGAAGGCAGCCGGCATCAGGCTCTGCCCTTGGGCTGGGCGTTGGGCTGTGGTCCCCGGGTGGGTGTTAGGAGCCACCTCCAGGCCACCAGGCACTCAGGCTGGGCTCCCAGCTGAGCTCTTAGGCTGCCCAGAAAGCCTCAGGCTTCTAGAACCCAGTTTCCCATTTCAGAACCCAAGGTCCCTGCCCCACCCTCCCTGGCCCCTACCTCTTCGGTTGAAGAACTCCCGGGAATAGCGGCCTGAGAGGGCGAACACCGGGGGGATGTCTCCCAGGAGCTCCACAATGTGGGCAATGTGGTCTGTGGGCACAGAGGAGGTTGGGGTGGGCTGGCCACCTGGAGGCTCTGAGGTGAGCCCCGGGCCACCTCACCTACCCTCATCCCGACTGTAGTCTTCCCCAGAGTGGGGCTCGAACAGGTAGTCACCAGTGGCCAGCTCAAAGGCCTGGAATGGGGAGAGGGTGAGGCCACCACAGAGGCCCAGTCAGGAGCCCCCCATCTTACCACCCGCCCTACCATGCAGGCTGTGCTCCAGATGTCAGCTGGGGGGCCATACTCTGCACCAATCAGAACCTCCACGGCCCGGTACTGCCGAGTCTGGATGTCCTCCGTGAAGTGCTTGTGCTGCAGGCAAGGGGAGCTCTGGGGGAAGCTGGGTCTGCCCCCACCCCAGCCTCTGGTGCCCCGACAGAAGTCCCCAAGGCATCATAGCCCTACTTGGGGGCTTGCTCTAAGCCTTAGGGTCCCGGGTATCACAACAGGAATTGGGCTGGTGACCCGAGTTTAAGCGTGGCGGTTACTCAGTGCTGGTTGACCAGGTTGATGAAGGAGCTCACAACTAAACAGAAGAACGGTGTACACTGCAGGCTCCAAGGTCAGGGCCCTGGTTACCCTCCCGTCAGGGCTTCCTGAGAGCAGGGCTGGGCCCACTCCCAGCCAAGGCACTGCACCCCGCTGGGCTACAGGCCTGCTCATACCACCCAGCAGGCGTTGCCCAGATCTGCAATCTTGATCTTGATTTTGTCTGCGTTTTGGGGCTCCAAGGGGTTCACCAGGAGGCTTGAGGCACCGAATGGCGCTGGGGAAGGGAGAGCCGGGAGTGAGCAGGCCCGCCACCCCAGCCTGCAGCCGCCCGTACCCCCAGCCCACTTACTGCTGGGTGAAAGGAGGCCCCCAGTCTCCCGCTGATTGGACGATCCCGAGAGGACGGAGCACGAGGCAGCAGAGAAAAGCGAGCCCGAGAAGCCTGAGGTCTGCGAGCTGGGGCTGAGGCTGCGTGCCCCACCTGGGGCCGGTGACGACGAGGCTGGGGAGGGGCCTGCCCCAGCCCCCCCAGGGTGGCAGCCAGAAGAAGAGGTAGAGCCACTGCCCCCCTCTAGTCTTGAGCTGGTGTCTGGGCACATGGGAGGGAGGTGGGTTGGGAGCCACTTGCCCTGTGGCCCCGTGTCCCAGCACCCTGCCACCCTGGCCGCTTCCTCACCCTCGGCCTGGGCTGCAGCCTCCATGGCCTCCAGCCTCTGCAGGTCCCGCAGCCGCTCCTCCAGCAGCCGCTTCTGCTGCTTTCGTTTGCGCCGCAGCTTCTTCCTCTTGTTCTTGGACAGCTTTCCAGGCTGCCAGCAGAGCCAGGGTCACCCCAGCCAGCCGAGGCCTCTGCCCGTAGCCCACACACTCCCACAAGGGAGAAGGCCTCCAGGCCCCGGGGTCCCATAGGTGCCAGAACAGGGTGCCATTATGGTCCAGCCCACTGCCACCACCCTCCTGCCCACCTGCCCGCCTTGCCCTGGCCCCTCACAATGCCCCCTCTCTCTGGGAGCCAGATGCTCCCCTCTCAGAGGGAAGGTGACTCTGCCACTCGCCACTCTCCGCTCACCCCACCACCTCCTCACAACCCCCTGCCAACCTCAGCTCCTTCCATGTTCCTGTTCCCACTCCTGAGCCCAGCCCCACGCCCGCCACCCAGAGCCGCAGGCACTCATCGGTGGGGAAGGAACTGAACCCGGTATGGTGGGCTGCATTCATGGTTAGGGAAGCCCCGAGGCCTCCTGCTGGAGCAGTGGCGAGCCTAGCACCATCTAGGGCAGTTTGGGACATGAGGCACCTCCGTAGGTATGTGTCACCTTCACCCAGGCTACCCAGCCTTTTGGACATGCTGCTGCAGGTGTGGGGATGGGATAGCGGTATGGCTGAGGTGGCAGACTTGGAGGATGGGGAAATGGAGTGCAGGACAAGAGGGTGCCCCAACTTACCAAGACCTCCGGGGGGGCAGTGCTGACTGGGGTTCAGGAGACCAGCGGGCAGGTGAGGGGAGAGAGAGAAACAGACTCAGGGGGGGCTGAGGCCCCGTGGGCCCACCTCGGCCCGCCAAGCTCTTGGTACCTGTGGAACGGGAGGGCGGCGGGCCCCCTGACTGCTGCCACTCGGTGGCCTCGGTGGCCAGGCGCCTGATGTAGGCGTCCCCCACACACAGCAGGATGTTCTCGGGCTTGATGTCTGTGTGGATGATCTTGCACTTGGTGTGGAGGTAGTCCAGGCCATCCAGCACCTGGGGAGAGCCACACCTGAGTTTTCCTAGCTAGCCGGCCCAGGCCGGGTTAGGGGCCTGGTGGGCAGCACTCACCTGCCTCACGATGCTCTTCACACAGGGCACGGGCAGACCCTGGTAGTTGGACTTGATGATCCACTTGAGGAGCTGGTGGCCCAGGACCTCCAGCACCATGCACACATCTGGGCCTGCGAGTGAAGGGTGGCAGCAGGGTTCTGGCTCAGCCCACCCGCCCAGCTGCTGGGACAGCAGTGAGGCTCGGGGTGGGGCAGCAGGGTAAGCAGACAGCCCCGTTTTCCCTGGGCAGTTCCGGTGGCCACCGTCGCCTGGCATAATTATTTATAGTGTCCCCTGTCACTCTCAGAAGTGTGCCAGTTTGGACAGTACATTCTGTGGTCATCGTAGAGAGAGGGTGCTGGAACAGCCCCCAAGGCAGCCCCACTCCCACGCCCAGGTACGCTCTGCCCTCTGCCACCTTGGTTGCCTACTGAACCCCCCATGGAGTCACGAACTCCCAAAGTGGTGGGCTGTTTCGTAGAACAGCAGCCCTGGGAGGGATAAGCACCATCACACAGATCGGCAGATGGGGGCCCAGGAAGCTAGGAAGGCAGGAGCTGGCCCCTTTGCTACCGTAAAGGATACGGACACCATTAACCCCCGAGATCCTGAAGTCATCAATAAGCTGAACGATGGTCTCTCTTTTGGGGTCGCTGGGGTCGCTGTCCCGCACCTGGAGCAGAAGGCAGGGGGCCACAATGGCTCCGGCCCATCCTCACCAGCGGCCGTCCAGCAGCCCCTGCAGCACCTCTGGCCCCTCTCCCACCAAGGTGGGCCACGCTGTCCCCTCCCTGACACCCCCCAGAGCCCTATACGGGGTCCGGCAGGCCCTGCACCCGCATTGCCTGGCCAGCCACTGCAGGAGGAGGCGCCTCACACATTTCAGGAGCTTGATCTCATCCACAGCTGTCTCTGTGTAATGCCCTGCGCTCTTCACCACTTTCAGGGCCACGAACCGCTTGCGCCTGCGACAAGACCCGCATCAGCTGTGGCTCTGGCCAGCTCTGCAGGGGGCAGCCCGGTGACCCTGAGTGAGCCTGAAGTGCAGGGGTCAGGGAGGCCCATGGGCCACTCACTGGATGTCCCAGCAGAGCCAGACGGTGGAGAAGTGGCCCCAGCCCAGCTTGCGCACCACGTGGTACCGCCCATTGAACAAGTCACCAATCTTCACCGGGTAGTAGCCGCCTGGTGAGGGAGCACATAGATCACGGTGGGCCTGCCTCCCTCCCCTGCCCCCAGGCAGCCCCCCTGCCAGCCCTCTGCCCTCTCAGGCCCAGTTGTGGGCCCCCCAATCTTGGGGCAGCCTCCTGCTCCCGGGGCCTGTCCCGGCCCGGCAGTGGCCACCTTGGAGCCAGCCCAGGCCTCACCCTTGCAGTAGTCCTTAGGGTCTTCCTGCTCCTCGTCGTCGGAGCCCAGAAGCCCCTGCAGCATCCGAGGCACCGGCGCGGCCAGGGCCAACTCAGAGCCCGAGGACTCGGGCCCACAGGAGGCCTGTGAGCTGGGGGCGGGTGACAGTGAGCTCGGAGAAGCTCCAGGGGCCCCGGAGTGCCGGGCCGGGCCCTACCTGCTGCTGCTGCCACTGTCCCCGCCGCCGCCGCCGCCGCCGCCCGCACTGGCGCTCATCCCTGCCGGGACCACAGCTCCGGCGCCCCGGGGCGGCTGCTCCTGTGGGGCCCGGTCACGGCCCCAGCATTTATAGCTTCGGCTGCTGATCTCACCCGCCTTTATAAATAGCCTCCCAGCTGCTCGGCTGCGGGCAAGGTATGCGGGCCGGCGCGGGGAGGGGGCGGTGTGACGCCGGCGGCGCCCCCGGAGCCCAGCCCCCAGGCCCAGCCCCACACAGGAATATAGCAGTGACCCGGCCCCCAGATCAAGCCCCTGTGCTACCTGTGACCCAGCCCTGGCGCTCCAGGACTGCCCTCAGGGCCACTGAGTGGACACACAGCAGCGACCTGGCCCCCAGGCCGAGCCCCACGTGTGGCCATGGCAGCCATTCGGCCCCCAGGCCCAGCCCCCACACTCCAGGGCTGCTGGCGCTCACTCGCAGGACACAACAGAACGTTCTCCAATTCCACTTGGCCCCTCCCATTCCCATCGGAACCCCCTTCTCTGCTTGCCTGTTTGGCCGGTTCCCGCCTTTCCCGCCACTGCCCGTCTCCCTTCCCCATCTGTGATGTAATTGGGGCTCTGGCCGGCCCAGGGGCTGGAGGTCCTCAGTAACCAGCACAGGCATGAGCTGAGACACCTGGTTCCCTGACTAGAGGTGCCTGGGCCAGCTGAGTGGGAGCCCGGCCCCTCACTGTCCCACCGCCATTTCCACGGGAACCAGCCACTCTAGCCCTGCCCTCATGGGGAGCAAGCAAGGCCATGCTGCTTCCAAGCCTGGGAGCAGGGCGGTGACAGCCCTCCGGAGCCTGGGACCACGGGGATGAACTAGGTCCCCAGACCTGCCTGCCACCCCCCATCTGACCACGGCCGAAGCACAGATGGAGGCAGGTGGGGGGCTTTGGGCCAGCCTAGGGGCTCCGCCTGGAGTCTATGGGCAGCAGTGTGGCTTTCTGGCAGATGCTACGGGCACTTCCGCCTTAGAAAGATCACTCCAGATCCTTCAAGCACCCTTCGGAGGGGCAAGGGTGCAGGCTGTCAGGGAGTCAGGGTGAAGCAGAGGGAGCTTGGCCTTGACCGTAGTTATCCAAAAAGGGAGACACTTGGTCCTGCATCCCTCTCTTTCCCTCAGGCAGACCAGGGAAGGCAGCCCCTGGGAAGGCTGAGCTGACTTGTAGGGGGAGGTGGAGGCTGGGCTTTGTCTTGAAAGATGTATTTCTATTTTATTTCCAGATGTGATTCTCCAGCAAGCAAATAAATACAGTGGGCGGGAGAGGTCGGCGGGGAAGAGGTGGGCGGCTATAAATTAGACACACGCCCAAGTGGGAGAGACGCTGGGGGCAGTGCTGCCAGGCACAGCCCCTGGTGTGCACCCCACCCACCCTGTGTGCTCGGCTGGCCCCTCCTCAGTCACTGGCTAGACCCAGGGGTCATAAGGCACTGCCGCGGGGGTCCTGCTGGCTGCTCCCCAGGCCCACGGAGCTCACAGGTGAGTCACTTTGTTCTCCACCAGGGCGGCGATCTGCTGTAGGCGGCAGGCCAGCTGCATCTTCTGGCCCATGGGATCTTCCTCCAGGGCGCTGATGATCTGTCCGGGGAGGGTCGGGGGCCCGCCTGAGGCCTCATTTCAGCAGGGGGCTGCCAGGGCCTCCCTGAGGAATCACCCCTCTGAGCTCCACTGTCCCTCCAGAGTGGTTGGGGTCTCACCTGGTCGTAATACCTGTGGATGTGCTTGTAGAGGTCTTGCAGTGCCTCCAGGCAGTGAGGGGCAGAGGTGTAGCTCTGGGGGCAGCGTGGGGTGGGGGTGAGGCCCCAGCCTGTGGCTCGAGCCCTGAGGCCCACCCCATCTTCCCCCCTTCCCCCCTCCCAGGCTGCACCTCACCCCCGAGAGCTCAGCAAGAGCTGAGTTCATCTCCTGGTAGCTGGCTGGGGAGCTCTCACGAATGTCTGTGTAGTATCTGGGGGAGAGGACAGAGTTAGGGGTGGGCCAGGCCCGTACCCCCAGCCCTTAACTAGCCAGCGGGACACCTACTTCTCCACCATCTGCTTGTAGCGAGGGATCTCCCGAGCATAGAGAAGTTTGTTCACAGGGGAATCCTGTGCCGGGAGGGGAGGCACATGTGAGCTTCTCCCCAGGCCCGCCCGGGCCCACCCCATCCACAGCCCCACGGCCTCTCCTCCTCCAGCCCGCTGGCCCCAGGGTGCCCTCACCCGGCCCACTTTGTGCTCCGAGACGGTGCAGGAGTCGATGAAGGTCTGGGCGATGACGGCAAGGATGGCATCCACATTGTCTGACACCCGCACATCAAAGATGAACTGGGGGTTCTTCAGGGTGTTCACCCAGAACCTCAGCAGCAGGCTGGGGACACAGGCCGGACATGGGCCGTTGCGTGGCCGGCTGGGCCCTCCGGCAGCACACGCCACAGCCAGGGTTCCAGCCCTCATTCCCGTCAGGAGCCATCCTTGTGACCAGGGGACGTGGTGGGGTAAGGCCTGGGCACCTGTTGGTCTTCCAGATGTGCAGCGTGTCAGGGTCGTCGATGCCGTGCTTCTCCGCCAGCTCGTCCAGGAAATCAAACAAGTACCTGACGGCGATGGGCACGGGGCGGTTCACGCTCAGGATGGCCTGGAACGTGTCGTCCACAAACTTCTGCAGTGTGCCCTGCAAGGCAGGCAGGGTTGTCGGGGGTGTGTGGGGCAGGGTAGCGCCAGCTCAGTCGGGACCCCCGCCGGCCTTCTGGCCCCTGACCTTCATGGAGAGCAGGCGGGTGAGGTAGATTTCCGGAATGGCCTTGGCTCGGGCCCGCTCGCGCTCCCGTTCCCGCAGGCTGCTCCGCCGAGGCTTGGTCCCTTCTGGCTCCTCAGTGGCCTTCACCAGGTGCCAGAGGCGGAGTCCACCCTCCTCACTGTCCTCGAGCATGGGTGTGTCTGAAAGCACCAGGACTGGCCTTGCTCTGTCGGCCTGGGTTGCCCGGCCCACTCACCCAGTGAGGAGAGAAAAGGAGGAGAGTGGGGAGAGGAGGGTGGCCGACTAGGGGCCCCAGCTCAGGCCACGTCCTCTCCTGCCCTGGTCCACTACCCTGGGCTTTGGACCCTCCTCCCCGTGTGCAAGGTGGGAGACCCGGGCAAGGCCTGGTTTCAGGGCTTGGGAAGCCCACTGGTGCGTCGTCCCAGGGCAGACAGCATGTCTGGGCTGAAGCACTCACTCTCCCCAGAGGGGCAGCTCTGGACTGGACTCTGGGTGATGGTGCCTATGTGGTGCAGCTGGGGGATGAGCCCCACCGTGGCTCCATCCGGGACCTGGCAGGGAGGGGGCAGAGGCCCAGTCACTGTCACTGGCTGACCCCTGAGGCAGGGCCGGATCTCTAGCCCCCACCCTGCCCACCTTGTAGTGCTGTAGGGTGTTGAGTCTCTTCCAGTGGTTCTGGGTCACCGAGGTCAGGTCCTCATCAGACAGAGTGAGGTGACCAGCCATGCCTGAGCGCCACTCTGGGGGGACACAGGGAAACCAGTCGGCCCCCAGTCTGTTCCCAGAGTCCCCTATTCTCGGCAAGGCAGAGCAGAGCGTCTGCAGATGGGAAGGGCCCAGGTGGGGCAGGCCCTCTCACCGAGGTCTAGGGTGTGCACAGAGGGCCTCTGGGAGAAGGGGGTGCCCTTGTAGACCTGGTCCAACACCTTCTCCTTGACCTGGGTGATAGTGTCGGTGTCGAGCACCCGGGCTGGCACACACTGCCCGCTGCTGGTCCCTGCCATCCTGCTGGTGCCTGCCAGCACCATGAGCGTCAGGGGCCGGAACTCCACGTCCTCCCTCAGCAGGCGGCTGTCGTTCAGGGTGCGCTTGGCCTTGCCCGTCACGGCGTCCACAGGGCCCTTGTCCACCTGGTACTTGATGGCCCGAAAGAGCATGTACAGCGGCTCTCCAGCCACCTCCTGTGATCATCAGGACAGGCTCAATGCACACGAAGAGGCTCAGCTCCGGCCTTTCCTGGCCTTCGCTCTCGTCTAGCCCCCGGTACAGGGTTCGAGGCCCTTCCTCTCCTGTTGCTGTGCCCTCCCGGTGCCCCTGAGGCAGGGAGAGAGCTCTCATCCTCAGCCTGCCCTGAGGCCCCACCCTGACCAAGCCCCTGTGTGGGAACAAGGATGGCTGCAGGCGGGCGGCACTCCTCACCCTCAGGAAGGCGTATAGACAGATGGACAGCCAGTTAGTGAGCAGCTTCTCCACCATGCTCTCCGTCCTGCAGGGATTAGGCCTCAGCTCGGGGGGCTACAGGCCCATCCTGCTCTGCCCGTGCCCCCTCCCCACGGGCTGAGGCGGGCCCCCACCCGAGTGCCCCCTCTCTTCTGGCACTCAGGGGCTTCCCTCGGAGCCTACCTCCTGTGGCCCCTGGCCCACCCATTCCGAGGCCCACCTGCGCAGCATGAGCTTGGGGTTCTTGTCCACATAATGGGCGGCCAGGTCGCCGAGCAGGGTCTTCAGGATGTCGGTCAGGTACTCCAGCTTGCCATGCAGCGCAAGGGACAGCAGGGAGGCCACGTGGCAGCGGTCACGCTGGGAGAAGCTGGGCTGCTCCTCCAGCGTGTGGATGAGCTAGGTGGGGGGCCGGTGCTCACTGGGGGAAGGCCCGTGCCCCGCGCCCACCCCAGCACTCACTTCTGTCCCCAGCCCCGCCACCCTCCCCAGCCAGCACCCGAGCCTAGGCAGCCCTCACTGTGAGGAGGAAGAGTCTGCTGTTGAGCAGGTGGGAGAGCTGCGTGAGGCCCTGGCGCACAGTGGCGTGGCGGGCCTCTTCCTCAGGCCCGTTGGGCCAGGGCTGCAGCGGGCAGCCGCCATGGCCGGGGAAGAAGACGCGCTCCGCGTACGTGTGGTAGTCCAGGAAGGGGATGCCGCTGGCCTCCAGGTCGCTACTGAGGTCGGTCATCTCGGTCATCAGGTCTGCAGGCGGGGAGCTGGTGAGGGCCAGGGTGGGCCCAGGCCAGGTGGTCCCTTGCTGTCCCCTCACGCCCGCACCTGTGAACTCCTTGCGGCACTGGTCGCCCACGCTGATCTCCAGGTTCTCCAGCTGCACCAGCACCTTCTGGTAGTCTCGCAAGGCCTGCTTGCTCTTGTGCCTGGAGTCCAGGGCCAGGGTCAGCTGTAGGTCGGGGCCGCCAGCCCACCCAGCCCAGCCTAGGCGGGGAGCCGCCCTTTCCTTAGGGCAGAGGGCTGAGGGGACGTGGGGTGGGCTGGTGCCTCACCTGTACATGAGGGTGAGCAGGAGCACGGCAGCAGTCAGCAGGGCGGCGCCCAGCCCCAGGCCCACTTGGGCTTCCACGGGGAAGGTGGCCAGCGCAGGCTCTGCCTCATACTGCACGGGGCCCAGTGCCAGCCGCACGTTGCCCATGTGCACCTGTGGGTGGGCGGGGGGCTTGAGCTCGGCCCTGGGTGCTGGCCGCCTGCTGCCCACCGCCCACCACCCAGCCCGCGGCCTCACCACGAACTGGGGCAGGCTGCCAGAGCTGTTGCTGGGCTGCGGGGCCTGCAGGGGTGGCTCACAGTAGAGGTGGGTGAGGGTGAGCGTTTTCACCAGGCACTCCCCGTCTCCGATGAGCACACGCACCTCCTCCTTGCTGATACCCAGGTTGAGGCCCTCACCCTGGGGGACAGAGCACAGGCCTGAGCTGGGTCCCTGCCTCTCCCGCCCGAGGCCCGAGCGTCCCTCACCTCCACATCGAGCACGTTGCCTGGCTTGAGACGGTAGGGGCGGATGGGGCCATCGCGGCTGAGGGGCGCCAGGCGGGGGTTGGGCTGGTAGAGGAAGGCCCGGCCCCCACTGGCCCTGGCAAAGTCCACGTGCACATTGTCCAGGGTGAAGAAGACCCGGCGTGGGCGGGCGCCATCAGGCACAGCGGGGCTCAGGCACAGGAGGAGGCTGGACGAGTTGATGGAGCAGACCGTGGAGCACTGTGGGAGGCAGCCAGGGCAGGCACAGTATGTCAGTTGGGGCACCCTCCCTCTCCCCTCCCCACCGGCAACAGGGGCTCACCTGCAGCAAGCCCCCATCAAGCCGGACACAAGCCTGGGGGTCTGCAGCAGGGACCCCACAGCTCCGCCTTGGGTCTGGGTCCTGGGGCTGGGCCAGGCTGGGCTCAGGCCAGGCCAGTGTGACCCCCTCCGGGCCCTCGGCCTCCAGCCACACCGACAGCAGGGGCCGCCGCACAACGTCCAGGCCTGAGCCCCTGACACGGATCAGCCGCCCGCCCCTGCACCAGGACAACAGAGGGTGGGCATTGGGCAGGGGCGGGGGGGGGGGGCCGGCCCCTGCCTCAGGTGGTCCAGGGTCGGCGGCCTGGCTTCTCACCCCCGGAAGCTGACACTGGGCTCCGCTGCCAGAAGCTGGGGGTTGGCCGTGTAGAGGAAGGGGCTGGACAGCAGCGTGCGCTGGGCCTGGCCGAAGACAACTTGAACGATTGCTTTTCCTGGGGCTGCCTGGGGCATGGTGCGGCACGTGATAGTCTCAGGACACACGGGCTCTCGGCTGCGGGTGTGGGTAGGGGGTTGTCCTCTTGGGCTGTGGCCTAGCGCTGTCCCCACACGGGAGGCCCCTTTGCCTTCCTCAAGGAGACCAGTGGGGTGGGCGCCAGGGTCATTCTCTGCGAATTGGAAGGGGGCCTTCGGGAGTCCCGAGTCCGCCCACTCCACTGTACAGAAAGGAACACTGAGGCCTACAGAGAGTGGTGGGCCAGCAGGGCCAGGTACTCACATGGGACAAGGCTGACCTCCCACGAACGCACTGATGTTGCCCCCTGTCTGGAGGTGCTGCCCACGGATGGTGAGCTGGGTGCCCCCTGCCTGGGGGCCCCACAGGGGACTCAGGCTCAGTAGGACCGGGTCCTGGGGAACAGGGTGGGCTGGGGTAGGCCTGGCAGCCTGACCTGGTGCCTCCTCACCTCTCAGGCCCCATCCCCACTGCCCTTGGGCTGTAAGAGCTTTGTCCCCTGGGCCCCAGCCGACCACGCCCTCTATCCAGAGCACCGTGCTAACCACCTCTGCACCCACTGCTTCTGCTCTGGGCTTCCCACGCTTCGTGACCCCTCCCAGACAGGCAGCCAGAGGCCTGCTACCTCAGGTCAAGTTCACAGCGCTCACTTAGATGCCCACCCACCCTCCTGCATCTGGACCAGGTCCAGTGGGCACTGACCTGGTAAGTGAAGTGCTGGGTGGAGATGCCCGGTGGCCGACCCTTAATGGCCACTTGAACTGGCCCCACGGTGCCGTTGGGGGCGGGAGACGTCACACACACAATTCTGAGGAGTGGAGGCCAGGGACATGCGTCTGGCCAGGTGGAGCTCCCTGGATCCCTGGCCAGGGCCACTCAGCCCCTGCTCCGAGCCTGCCCACCCCCTCACCCTCCCCGCTGCCAGCTCCTCCCCCCTCTGCTGACTAGCTTTGCGCCCTCGCTTCTGCACCAGGGCCCCATGCTTTTTGGCCGAAAGCTTCCTTTCTTCCGGGGTGGCCTGGCGCCTCACCGAGCAGAGATCCGGTACAGAGCTGGGTCAGCGCTGCAGGGCCGGCCAGCCACCCTCACAGCGTCCCGCACATCGGCGAAGTCCCGGCCCAGGTTCGAGCCTAGGATGGTGAGGGCCAGGCCTCCCTCTGGGGGACCAGTCCGGGGCTCAATCTGTATCCGGGAGGAATGGAAGACGGCGTGCTGCAACCACAGCCCTGCTCAGCCGTGAGGCTCAGGGATCTGGGGCAGCTGAGGCTAGGACAGTGGCAGGGGGCATGGGGAAGGGAGGGACTATGGGGGTGGCTCAGCCTGCCGGGGTGCTCACCGAGAAAATGCTAGGCCGAGGGCAGAGCTGCAGGGCAGCCCCGGGCGGGCACAGGGGCCCATAGCGACAGGCTGGCTGGCTGTGGCGGCACCACAGGCAGCCCAGGCTCCCGTTGGCTGCCTGGCAGTGGCTGCAGTCGGGGTGGCCCACAGCGCAGTCATACAGGGTCACTAGGGAAGATCAGGCAGCGATGAGGTCCCTCTCTTCGTCTGCAGGCCCTGCCCACCCCCCCCCCCCGCTCGCCCCCAGCTCACCATGAAGAAGGTCTGCGTTGTCCAGGCGCTGGGTCTCGCCCCGGGTGACATAGATGGGCACCCGGAGCTCCCGCTGGGAGGTTGAGGGGTGGAACTGTGGGAGGAGGCCTGGGTCAAGTCCTGGGCCCACTCGGCACCCTAACCCTTCCTCCTCCAGGATACCCCCAGAATGGGCATGATCGTTCAGGGCCCAGGGTTAAGGCGAGGGCCTGTGTCCCCGCTACGTGTCCAAGGCCCGGCACAGAGCAGGCGCTCTTGAGTGAGGGCAGATGATGAGATGGGGGCCTGTCCCAGGGCTTTGGGAGGTGCCTGTGGCTGTGAGGTGGTGGGGCAGCTGCCACCTGCTGGGCCTGGCAGTAGATAAGGCTCCCATCCCCAGCAGTCTCTTCCAGGGAGGCGGGCAGCCTCCGAAGCTCTCCCGGCAGCTCCAGCCAGCAGTGGTAGGAGGCAGGCAGGCCCTAGGGTGGGACATGATCAGGGCCTTGGACATTGGCACACCCACCCACCCCATCGCTGCCCCCCGCCCACCCACTCACTCGAAAATGGTGAAGGTTCCGCACACGCAGCACCAAGCGACTCTCCCAGCCCACGGGCACCAGCAGGGGACCAGCCAGGCCCTCAACCTGAGGGCAGGCCTCAGGGCCTCGCTCCTGGACGTCCACCTGGGGAAATGAGACCCCATAGCCCTTCAGAACTCGAGGGGCCTGGACAGGGTGTGGGGAGAAGCAGCCCACTTTTGCCTTGTGGTGCCTACAATGGGAAAGGCAGAGTCTGACAGCCCCACCCACCTCCTGGGCGCTGTAGATGGTCCTCTCGCCATCGGGGCAGTGCTCCTCAAGCACACACTGGCTGCTCTGGGGGCACCAGTGGCACCGCCATAGGCTGCCCACGCAAGCGCGGCACCTGGAGGGGCAGGGAGGCGGCTCAGGCCGGGTGCATTGGGGGCCGTCTGCCTCCACCCAGCAGGAGCCCAGCTTCGGAACTCACGGGGCGGCCATGTCCAAGGCCTGGACAGCGCTGCAGTCATAGAAGGAGAAGTTGGCAGCAGCCACAACCACATCCTCAAACATCAAGGTCAGGAGCAGGGTGACATGGTCTGGGAGGGGACAGGGGTGGCGGGGTGGGTCTGGGGGACCTCCTGCCTCCAGCTCCTGCCTGGGCCCCCTGCCCTGGCCCCAGAGCCCCTCACCTGTGCCTGGAGGGTTAAGTGGCACCTGGTCATGGGGAGGGGTGACACAGGTCACATGGGGCCCTTCCACGTGAGCCAAGCTGTCATAGTCTCCAAAGGCACAGTGGAAGTACTCGTCCAGGGCCAGGGCAGGCAGCCGGGGGACAGAGAGGGTAACCTGGGGACACGTGGGAGAGAACCAGAGCAGGCAGCAGTTCTGCAGGCCACCTGGCTGAGGAAGGCGAGGCAGGCCAGTGCTGGGGGCGGAAGCAGAGCAGGGAGGCAGTGCCACAGAGGCTGTGTCCTACCTGGCCCTGCTCCTGGCGGGGGTGCTGGGCCGGCAGCAGGGCCTGGATGTGTGGACAATGGCTCCCCTCTTCATAGCTCCACAGCCACTGGTTCGGCTGAGCTGCCCGCTCACACTGGCCCTTCCGGGTACACCTGGTGGGCAGGGGCCCACTGGATTACTGTGGGGTCTTGGGGACCTCTGGTCCTCATCACCCAGCCCACCTAGATGGCCCAGCTGGAGACAGTGAGGAAGGTGGCCAAGCACAGGGTGCTTTAGGGTCAAGGTGCCGGCTTTGGCCTTGACTTTGAGTGAGAGGGAAGCTACTGGAGGGTTGGAGGCAGGGGGAGGATGTAGGTCGGAAGTATGGTTGTGATCAGGGATTCCTCGGGTTTCTGTGTGGAGCATGGGCTGGAGGAGACTGGGGAAGATGAGGACACCAGGAGAGGGGACAGAGGCCTGGCCTGGGATAGGGCTGGGGAAGGAAATGTGAGCAGGTTGGGCGTGTCGAGAAGGGGGTGCTAGCCATCTTGTTGGCCAGTGAGACGGGGCAGGAGGGGGAGTTTGGTGATGACACCGCAGTCCCCCTCCTCCAGCCTAGAGCCACCTCCAGGTTCAGCCTGGGCTGGGCAGCAGCTGGGGCTCCCAGCCCACACCGCCAGGGCGGCGCTTACCTGCCCTGAAGGATACACCAGCCGCAGAGTGGGTCCCGGGCCTGCAGGCAGCTGGTGCAGTCAGGGAACTGGGGGCAGGCTGCCACGGGCACCCGATCCACCTGCGTGGGCAGCAGGGCGAGAGAGGCTGTGAGCATGGCACCCCGGGCCACATGTGCCCAGCCCCTGCCCTTGGTGGTCCTCACCTGCTGGGCAGTCAGGACATAGAGGTGGCTGCCACTGCTGTCCACCAGCAGGTCAGGACTGATGGCCGAGCCTGGGGGACCCACTTGCTGGGAGTAGTACACCTGGCCCTGGGAGTTGCTGAGAAAGACCTGGGGCGGGGGGGCGGGGACGCGAGGGTGGGGCTGGGCCACCAGCTGAAGCCCTGAGTCCAGGCCAACTCTCCAGGTTGGTGCTTGTTGGCAAGAACATACCTGCCCTATACACAAACACGTCCGGGGAACACCTGCCCGCCCCACCCCCCATGCCTATTTCCTTTCCCACCTGACTAGGGAGACCGTTCCATGCCACCAAGGGTCCAGCCAGCATCACCAGGCCTGGGACAGCCTCTCCAGGGAGCCACAAAACCCCCCAGATGAGGCCCTTCACCAGCAGGGCCTGTTCTGCCAGATGCTCTGAGGACCAGGTCCCACCCTAGCCCTGCCCCATGGGCTGGCACTGTCGGCTAGAGAAGGCAGGGCCACCACGGGAAGGCTCCCAGGGCAGCCATCCTAAGCATCTGGGAGCCAGCACAGGAGGTGGCACAGGGCCAGTTGTCAGCATGTGGTGCAGCCTTCAGCCAGCGGGACTCAGGCCAAGAGGTGGAGGGCTGCCGGGAGCTTCCCTGACCGCTTAGGGCCCCTCCCCCAACAGGCCCTTACCTTATGCAGCTGGCCCTGGGTGTCCCCCAGGAAGGCCATCATGTGCCCATCCACCTGGAGGGCAGCCACGGCGCTGATGGGCTGCTTGAGTAGCAGTAGAGGTTCAGCCTCCAGAGGGCGGCGGCCGGCAATAGGGCTGGGGGTGTGCTCATCACCGCAGGGGTATGACTCCGGGGAGTCCTGGGGGCAAGAGAGACCGACAGTATGATGCAGTTGCATGACAGGGAGAGGGAAATGGAGGGGGCAGGGGTTTGGCCAAAGGCTCGCCAGGTGGGAGACCAGCCAGTGCCTCCTCACTGGCCCATGGTCATGTTCACGCAGGGCTGCCCCCTCCACCTGCGCTGGGACCCACAGACCTGTTGTCGGGGTGGGGGGGGGGGACAGACAGGAGTTAGGGTGGGCCGATGGGGGTGAGGGGCCACTCACAGGGGGTAGGGTGACACAGCGTGATGTCACACCATACTCGACGATGGCTTCCTCTGAGCCACTGGGGCCCCTGCCAGCTGTCGTGTAGCAGAGCCGCCGGGCCTCCTCCATGCTCCCGTCCAGCTGGGCCAAGGGAAAGGCACACAGGGCGGCCCTCGCCCCCCTTGAGCCAGCAGCAAATGCTCCCAGCAGGGTGCCCGGGGCAAGGAAGGCAGCCTGGATGAGGCCCTGGCCGCGGCAAACCAGGGGCACCTCCACGTAAGAGTAGAGGTTGGTGTCACCCAGACAGACACGGGCCACGTAGGAGCGGTACTCAGCCTGAGCCCGGGCCCCGCGGCGGCGGAAGACGAAGTAGGCAGACCGGGCATCAGCAAAGGCACCCACATAACTATTGTTGTAGTCAGAGAAGTCGCCCACCACGAGGCGGCCCAAGCCTTCGCTGGAGAAGGGCTGGGGCCCAGCCAGCTGGCGCACGGTCAGCGGAGGGACCCCGCCCGACAGCTTGCCCGCCAGGCCCCTGGCCACTAGCAGAAGGTCTCGCCCTGGCACGGGCACCACCAGGCCCACTGTGGCCACTCCGGGAGCATTGGCGGCCACAAATTGTCCGTCACCAGGGTCCTCGGCCTGGTACAGCAGCTCAGCCACATCCCCCAGGCGCCGCTTCTCGCACACGCCCTGCCGCACCTGCCCACAGGCCACCAACTCCTGGGCCCGGCTGCTCACCAGCAGTAGCTGGTTGGCATTGTCAGTGAGCCGGGCCTGTGGGCACTCGGCCGGGTCTCGGAAGGGCACGCAGTCGGGGCTGTCGAGGACAGGGCCGGTGACAGCCATGGCCTCCAGCTGCAGTTCAGGGCTGAGCTGGAAGAGGCGGTTCACAGCACCCACATAGAGGGAGCCCGGGCCTGGCGCAAGCGCCAAGTGATTGAAGGTGGTGTTGGGTGCAGAGAATCGGTGAGCCCCGGTTAGAGGCAGTGGTGGCGGCGGCAGCAGCAGCAGCAGGAGGTGGAGACAAAAGGGAGGCCGGAGGGCCATCACGGGGGCCTGGGGGAGAGCCAGCAATGAGGCCTGGTGGGAGGGAGTCAGCAGCCCCCCTCCCCAAGGAGGCATGAGTCGGCATGGAAAGGGCCAAGACAGGGTAAGACAGAGAGGGCCGGGGGCAGACACACCAGGGTAGGGACAGAAGCAGAGAGGGGTGGGGAGAGGGGGGCAGAGGAAGAGGCAAGGAGGAAGGACAGAGACAGGGAGGGAGGGAGAGAAGGACAAAGGGGTGGACAGAGAGGGGGACAAAGAAAAAGAAGGACAGAGAGAGCGTAGAGAGGGACAGAAAGAGTAAAGAAAAAAGGCAGAGGGATAAAAAAGGAGAGAGGGAGACAAGAGACAGAGGAGGAGAGTCTGAGGAGGGATAAAGAGTGTCCAAGAGACGGAGAAAGAGGAGGGGCTCTGAGGGCTAGAGGGGCAGGGGAGGGGAGAGAGGGAGAGCTATCCTGGCCAGCCTGAGGCAGTGGGCAGTGGATGGGAGACAGGGAGGCAGAGGGGTTGGGATGGCCTGGGTGAGGGGGAATGTGGTGGAGAGGAGAGAAGCCATGGGCTCATGTCAGAGAGCTGGGGGAAACTAAAGCGGATGGGTGGTGGTCAGGGGCAGTGGGGACATAACAAGGTCACACTCAGAAGCCCAAGATGGAGCTGGGGGTGGTCAGGGCTGAGCTGGGAGAGAGCTGAGACTAGCAGAGGTGGGGCCAGGGGCTGAGGGGAGGCACCAGAGGCCCTAGCTGTGGGAGTGTTGACCAGGAGGGGTGTGAGAGGAAGAGAGAAGGAAAGAGCACTTGAAGAGACAGGGAGAGGGAGGGGGAGAAAGGCACCCCTCCCCTTCCCCCACCCCTGCAAGAAGCCCAGACCCCAAGAGATGGCTCCTATGGGCCTGCTGGGTGCCCCAGGCCAAGGATCTGAGCACAGGTCCTGCTGCAAACCCCCTGCCCACCCCCAGCCCTGAGCAAGGCCCATGACCCCCAGCCACAGGCAGATGGGCCCCAGCTGGCTGCCTGGGGGACTGGCTGAGGGAGACACACAAAACAGGAGACAGGCTTCAGGCCGACGCTGGGGCCTCCCTCCTCCTGACCCCCTACAGCTGGGGTGTGGGCACATGGCAGCAGGGATGGCAGTCAACCAGTGGGCACACGGCCTGCATCCCTTTCTGCCCTGGGGCAGGCCCCCAGCCCCTTATCTCAGGAACACAGACAGGGAGGCCCAGGCTGCTTGAGCATGGCATTTCCGCTTGCCTGGCCTATCTCCCGCAGTGTCTGCACCCAGGAAGTACAGGGGGTGGGGCCGTGAGGCCTGGGCCCCAGCCTGTGCCATTCTACCACTCCTGCTCCCTCCCAGGGACATCTTTGAGGACGAGGGTTCCAGACACTTACCACTATGAAACTGTGCAGCCGAGGGGTCTTCCAAGTAGCACGGGACCATGGAAGGCACATCTCATCAGTTCAGCTGCCTCAGGGCAGTGGTGCCAGGCACAAGATGGCTGTGGGGGGCATTGTCCCGAGTGGGAGGGAGGCAGAGACTCGGCCCCATTCCTGCCAGGCCCGGGGGAGGAGGGCGGCCGGGGGCGAGGGCCTGACGGCCGGGCTCAGCCACAGCTGGCAGCTTTGTCAATAGTGGCCGGGGCCAAGGCAGCCCTGCCTCCACCCCAACAATGTTCCCTCTGTCCTGACTCCCAGGCCCAGGAGCCCGTTATCTGGTGCTCTTACCCCCCTGGAGTGTTCTGGGTAGGGGGCTCCCCATCACTCCCCACCCCAGGGAGACACCTACTGGGATGTGGGGACAAGGGGAGCAGGGTGTCCTCCATCCAGAGAAATGAGGCTGTGTCCTCCGAGCACCCCCAGCGTGCCCCTCCCGTGCCCCTCAGCTAGGAGTCCAGCCTGCCCCTGTCCCTTTGCAGGGGTCAGGATGGGCCACACAGCCCCTTGGGAGGGCCAGAGGCACCAAGCCCTTGAAATGCCAGTGTCAGCCTTGGTAGCCTTGGTCCCTGGCTGAAGTGCCAGTCCTGGCTTCAATGGGCTCCTTTGTCCAGGCTGGGGGCAGGGGAGATGCTGACAAAGGCAGCAGCCCATAGAGAAGACCTCTCCTCCCCACCCCTCTGCCACTGCCCAGGATAAGACTGACCAGAGAGCAAGCCACTGGGCTGTCCCCCCTCCAGCCCCACCCCCAGGGGCAGGCAAAGTCCTGCCAGGTGGGCAGTGGCAGCCAGCAGAGAGGGATCTGAGGCAGAGGCCTCACAGTTTGGGGGATGGGGAAGCCACTGCAGACCCAGCCCTTAGCTTCAGGCCTGACAACTGACTGCCCCTGCCCACCTGCCCCCAAGGGAAGCACCTTCTGCAATGGGCCTAGGCCCGTGCCAGGGATCTGGGCAGAGGTGCCCACACCAGGGGAAAGGAAGGAGGGGGTGGTGGCCCAGCCGGCTCCCTCCCAACTTCCAAGGCACCATCAGCACATCCAGCTGGGTACACAAGCCACGGGGCCCGTACAGCACAGCAGACAGTGTGCCCTGGTTGGGGGTCCCGCCTTCCACCCCGTGGGATGCAGCTGCAGGCTCCCAGGTGAGATGCTGCCACCTGGCTGGGCCGGTTGGGTGGCTGTGGGGGCAGGGAGCCAGGCAGGCCACCTCTCTACCCTGAGTCCTGGCCCGGCCAGAACCGCCTCGCCCCTCTCCCATTTGGAGGCAGAAGCCCCTGGTCTGCAGCCCCCAGCTACAGGGCCAGCCCCTTGGGCACGGCGCACCCAGGCATCAAGAAGTGTCTTGGGACGGGCGTCCGAGGGCTTTTGCCCGAGCTGGCTCGTCCACCCCTCGGCTCCCCTGGCTTCCTTCTGTTCCGAGCGCACCCCGCTGCACCCCTTGCCCGGCGGCCCCTGCCCCGGCGTCGCCGGGCTCCTGTCTACCTGGGCGGGAGGGCGGGCGGCCCGCGGGCGAGGAGCAGCTGGCGGCGCTGGAGTCGTCCCCGCGGAACCCCAGTCTCCCTCCCCACAGTGTAACCGCCCAGCCCGACTCATCCTGGGGCTCAGCCGGGTAGCCGGCCCCTCCCCGCCCGCCCCTTTGCCTGATGGTGCAGGGCAGGGCGCTGCTGCCCTCTGCCGGCCTCGCTAGACACAGCGGAGGGTGGGCCGCCGGTACCTGGCCTGCAGGTGAGAGCGGGGCGGGGCCCCCCCATAACCTTCCGCGAACTGCCTACTGAATGCCTACCGCCCCCTGTCCCCAGAGTTTCCTGGGTCTCTGGGACAGAGGTGGGATTGGAACCCAGGCCCACGCCTCGGACCACCGTGCCCTGGAGTCTGTCACCAGTAGCTGCCCAGGACAGGGTGGTGAACCAGACAAGCCCGGGCCTGCTCTCCTAAGGCGCGCCTTCTAATGGGAGAGAAGCGATAGAAAATGGCAAACAAACACGCGGGTACAATGGCAGCGGTTGAGGGGCCGAAAGAGCTGCAGGCAAGAACCCCATCCCCAAGGGGAAGTCGAGGTGTCCACAAAGGGGCAGTGGAGGGGTCTACAGGAGGAGAAAGAGACAGACTGTGGGGGAGGAGCTTTGTTTTCTTGTTTTTCTTAATTTTTATTTTTGTTGTGCTTTAAGTGAAAGTTTACAAATCAAGTCAGTCTCTCATACAAAAATTTATATGCACCTTGCTATATAGGGTCGGTATGAGTCAGAATCGACTCCACCACAGAGGGTTTGGTTTTTGGGTTCGTATATAGTCTTTTTTTTTTTTTTTTATATAGTCTTAGTTGCTCTCCCCCTAGTGAGACAACACACTCCTCCCCTCCACTCTCTCTTTTCATGTCCATTCAGCCAGCTTCTGACCCCCTCCACTCTCACATCTCCCCCCCCAGACAGGAGATGCCAACATAGTCTCAGGTGTCTACTTGATCCAAGAAGCTCATTGTTCACCAGTTACCCTTTTCTATCCCATCCCCACCCCCACCCCAGTGCCATCGAGTCGATTCCGACTCATAGTCCTGTCCAATCCCTGTCTGAAGAGTTGGCTTTGGGAATGGTTCCTGTCTTGGACTAACAGAAGGTCTGGGGACCATGACCTCCAAGATCCTTCTAGTCTCGGTCAGACCATTAAGTCTGGTCTCTTTACGAGAAGTTGAGGTCTGCATCCCACTCCTCTCTTGCTCCCTCAGGGGTTCACTGTTGTGTTCCCTGTTGGGGCAGACATTGGTTGTAGCCGGGCACCATCTAGTTCTTCTGGTCTCAGGATGATGTAGTCACTGGTTCATGTGGCCCTTTCTGTCTCTTGGGCTTATAATCGCCTTGTGTCCTTGGTGTTCTTCATTCTCCTTTGATCCAGGTGGGTTGAGACCAATTGATGCATCTTAGATGGCTGCTTGCTAGCGTTTAAGACCCCAGGCACCGCTCTTCAAAGTGGGATGCAGAATGTTTTCATAATAGATTTTATTATGCCAATTGACTTAGATGTCCCCTGAAACCATGGTCCCCAGACCCCTGCCCCTGCTACGGTGGCCTTTGAAGCATTCAGTTTATTCAGAAAACTTCTTTGCTTTTGGTTTAGTCCAGTTGTGCTGACCTCTCCTGTACTGTGTGTTGTCTTTCCCTTCACCTAAAATAGTTCTTATCTACTATCTAATTAGTGAATACCCTTCTCCCACCCTCCCTCCTCTCATAACCATCAAAGAATATTTTCTTCTGTTTAAACTATTTCTCGAGTTCTTATAATAGTGGTCTTATATGATATTTGTCCTTTTGCAACTGACTAATTTCACTCAGCATAATGCCTGCCAGATTCCTCCACGTCATGAAATGTTCCTCACTGTTCTTTATCGACGCGTAGTATTCCACTGTGTGAATATACCATAATTTATTTATCCATTCATCAGTTGAGGGGCACCTTGGTTGCTTCCAGCTTTTTGCTGCTGTGAACAGTGCTGCGATAAACACAGGTGTGCATATATCTGTTCGTGTAAAGGCTCTTATTTCTCTAGGATACATTCCAAGGAGTGGGATTGCTGGATCGTATGGTAGTTCTATTTCTAGCTTTTTAAGGAAGCGTGAATCGATTTCCAAAGTGGTTGTATCATTTTACATTCCCACCAGCAGTGTATAAGTGTTCCAGTCTCTCCACAACCTCTCCAAAACTTATTATTTTGTGTTTTTTGGATTAATGCCAGCCTTGTTGGAGTGAGATGGAATCTCATCGTAGTTTTGATCTGCATTTCTCTAATGGCTAATAATCGTGCACATTTCCTCATATATCTGTTAGCTACCTGAAAGTCTTCTTTAGTGAAGTGCCTGTTCATATCTTTTGTCCATTTTTTAATTGGGTTATTTGTCTCTTTGTAGTTGAGTTTTTGCAGTATCATGTATATTTTAGAGATCAGGCGCTGATCGGAACTGTCATAGCTAAAAGCTTTTTCCCAGTCTGTAGGTAATCTTTTTACTCTTTTGGTGAAGTCTTTGGATGAGCACAGGTGTTTGATTTTTAGGAGCTCCCACTTATCTAGTTTTTCTTCTGCATTCTTAATAATGTTTTGTATACTGTTAATGCCATGTATTAGGGCTCCTAATGTTGTCCCTATTTTTTCTTCCATGATCTTTATTGTTTTGGATTTTGTATTTAGGTCTTTGATTCATTTTGAGTTCGTTTTTGTGCATGGTGTGAGGTATGGGTCTTGTTTCATTTTTTTGCAGATGGATATCCAGTTATGCCAGCACCGTTTGTTAAACAGATTGTCTTTTCCCGATTTAACGGACATTGGGCCTTTGTCAAATATCAGCTGCTCATGTGTGGATGGATTTATGTCTGGATTCTCAGTTCTGTTCCATTGGCCCGTGTATCTGTTGTCGTACCAGTACTTCTGCTCTTTTTTGATTGTTGTTTGCTAGATTATTTTTTTCCACCCTTTGAGTCCTAGTTTGTGTCTCTTGTAGGCATCATATAGACAGATCGTGTTTTTTAATCCATTCTGCCACTCTCTGTCTCTTTATTGGTGCATTTAGTCCATTTACATTCAGCGTAGTTATGGATAGGGTATGAGTTTAGTGCTGTCATTCTGACGTCTTTTTTTATGTGTCGTTGACACTTTCTTTTTCCCACTTAATTTTTTGTGCTGAGTAGTTTATGTATTGTCTTTTCCTCTAATTTGTTGTTGATTTTGTTTTTGATGAGTTCATGTTTTTCTTGTATTTTATTTTGACGAGTAGGATTTTTAGTCTCCTTTGTGGCCACCTTAATATTTACCCCTATTTTTCTAAGTTTAAACCTAACATTTATTTGTTTATATTGCCTTGACTTCCTCTCCATATGAAAGATCTATGACTGCATTTCTTAGTCCTTCTTTGTGTGTTGTCGTCTTTTACATAATGACATTGCTGTTTCCCTATTTTCAGTGTTTTAGTCTTTATTTTTGTGACTTCCCTGTCTGGGTTGATATCTGGTTGTTCTGTCCTGAGTCCTAGTGTTAGATTGTTATCTGATGTTATTGATTTTCTAACTGGAGGACTCCTTTTAGTATTTCTTGTAATTTTGTTTTGATTTTCACAAATTCCCTAAACTTCTGTTTATCTGGAAATGTCCTAATTTAGCCATCATATTTGAGAGACAGTTTTCCTGGATATGTAATTTTTTGGCTGACTTTTTTTTTCCTTCAAGGCTTTATATATGCTGTCCCATTTCCTTCTTGCCTGCATGGTTTCTGCTGAGTAGCCCAAGCTTAGACTTTTTGACTCCCCTTTGTAGATTACTTTTCATTTATCCCTAGCCGCTGTTAAAATTCTCTCTTTATCTTTGGTTTTGGCAAGTTTGATTATAATATGTCTTGGTGACTTTCTTTTGAGATCTACCTTATGTGGAGTTTGATGAGCATCTTGGATAGCTATCTTCTCATCTTTCACAATATCAGGGAAGTTTTCTGCCAACAAATCTTCAACAATTCTCTCTGTATTTTCTGCTATCCCTCCCTGTTCTGGTACTCCAATCACTCGTAGGTTATTTCTCTTCAGAGAGTCCCACATGATTCTTAAGGTTTCTTCATTTTTTTTAAATTCTTCTTATCTGATTTTTCTTCAAATATATTGGTGCCAAGTGCTTTATCTTCAAGTTCACCAATTCTGCCTTCCACTTGCTCAATTCTGCTCCTCTGACTTTATACTGAGTTGTCTAATTCTGTAATTTTATTGTTAATCTTCTGAATTTCTGATTGCTGTCTCTCTATGGATTCTTGCAACTGATTAAATTTTTCATTATGTTCTTGAATAACCCCTTTAATTTCATCAACTGTTTTATCTGTGTATTCCTTGGCATGTTCTGTGTATTGCCTGATCTCCTTCCTGATGTCTTGAAGGGTTCTGTATATTAATCTTTTTTATTCTGCATCTGGTAGTTCCAGGAAGGCACTTTCTTCTAGAAGATCCCTTGATTCTTTGTTTTGAGAGCTTGTTGAAGTGATCATGGTCTGTTTCTCTATGTGACTTGATATTGACTGTTGTCTCTGAGCCATCTATAAGTTATTGTATTAGTTTTTGCTTGCTTACTGTGTCGTAGCTTCTTGTTTTGTTTTGGTATGCCCAAATGGGTTGCTTGAGTGAGCTAGCTTATTTTCGCCTCTGGAGCTCTGATGTCCTGTCCCCAGATGGCTAGAGCTGTTATCAGGTATATCAGTCTAGAAATACATTCACTTTTCTCGTATGTATTCAGCTCAGGTGTACTGGTAGTTGGTCATCAAGTGTGTGGTACAGGCTCTATCCTAGTCTTAGGGGGGCAGGGGTTATTGGTATAGGTGCCGGTATCTGATTACAGCAGGAGGTCACGCTCTGAACAAGGCAGGGGTCTGACAACTGTCCCCTGAGTTTCTGTGAGGAAACCACATCCCTGCTCCCTAGAGCATGCAGGTGGGTGGGTTCTGCAGCCAGACCATGGGTTCCCAATGCTTTTGGTTGTAAGGACTGGGAGGTACTACTTTTCCTTGGACCCCTGTCGTGGGTGGCTAGGTAACGTGAGTGGAGCCACCAGTCCTTAGGCCCCTGATGTGGTTAGGTGAGGACCCTGTTCTATAGCAAAGTGCTGTCAAACATCAAACACCCACCTCTCCACCACACAGCTAAAACAGTTCCACTCTGCCAACAAGGGCCTATTCTCCTGAAATAGGCCCACACAGGTCTGTGCAGTGGTGAAAGCTATTCAAAGTCTGTGGACCATTTGTGCCTGGACAGGAGCCACTTCTGTCCTGAGCTCCCCAGCTTCGTGGAGCTGGCAGATTATCTTTTCCCCCAATTGTTAATTTATTCCTTCTCCAAGGCTGGAAGAATGGCTCAGAACATGCAGCAGGACCTATCTCAGGCCCAGGGAAATCGACAGCATTGAAGCCGACTTAGGGGCTAGGGGCATGGTAAAATAAATGCAAGTACTTAGCTTTTGCTGAGAGGGCTGTTCTTCTCTGGTTCCAGAGGGGTGAGTAGGCTGTGTGGCTCACTGTCTCACCCTGAGGAAACCGCGTCCAGAATGCTACCGCCAGCCCCGCCAAGGTCGCTCCAGGGAATGGTGCCTGAGGGTTCCCAGTGATTCAGGTCTGGCAAGTCCTTGGTGCTTCTGAACCGTCTCTCCATTCCCCTGCTGCTCAGTCTGTTTTCTAAATTTGCCTTTGATGTTCAGGCTTCTAGCTTGTCATATAATTGTTTCACTAGTGTTTTTCGGTTCTTTGTTGTAAGCGGGATCACCAGAAGCGTCTGACTACTCCGCCATCTTGGCCCCACCTCCTCCTATCTTCTTTTGATGCTTCCTGTGTCATTTGATATTTTCCCTGTAGAATCCTTGCAACTCGGGAATTGAAGTTTTTCTTCAGTTCTTTCAGCTTGAGAAATGCTGAGCATGTTCTTCCCTTTTGGTTTTCTAACTCCAGGTCTTTGCACATGTCATTATAATAATTTCCTTTGTCTTCTCGATCTGCCCTTTGAAATCGTCTGTTCAGCTTCTTTCTTTTTCTTTAGCTGTTTGACATTCAAGAGCAAGTTTCAGAGTCTCTTCTGACATCCATTTTGGTCTTTTCTTTCTTTCCTGTCTTTTCCGTGACCTCTTGCTTTCTTCATGTATGATGTTCTTGATATCATTCCACAACTCCTCTGGTCTTCAGTCATTAGTGTTCAATGCATCAAATTTGTTCTTCAGATGGTCTCTGAGTTCAGGTGGGGTATGCTCAAGGTCATATTTTGGCTCTCGTGGACTTGCTCTGATTTTCTTCAGTTTCAGCTTGAACTTGCGTAGGAGCAACTGATGGTCTGTTCCACAGTCAGCCCCTGGCCTTGTTCTGACTGACGATATTGAGCTTTTCCACCTTCTCTTTCCACAGATGTACTCAATTTGATTTCTGTGTGTTCCATCTGGTGAGGTCCATGTGTATAGTCACCGTTTATGTTGGTGAAAGAAGGTATTTGCAATGAAGAAGTCATTGGTCTTGCAAAATTCTATCATTCGATCTCCGGCATTGTTTCTAGCCCGAAGGCCATATTTTCCAACTACCGATCCTTCTTTGTTTCCAACTTTTGTATTCCAATCACCAGTAATTATCAATGCATTCTGATTGCATGTTTGATCAATTTCAGACTGCAGAAGCTGGTAAAAATCTTCTATTTCTTCATCTTTGGCCTTAGAGATTGGTGCGTAAATTTGAATGATAGTCATATTAACTGGTCTTTCTTGTAAGCGTTTCCCTGATTACTAGGAATATTAAGCATCTTTTTATGTTTCCTGTTCTGTGGAATGACTGTTTGTGTCTTTTGTCAATTTTTCAATCTAGGTTGTCTTTTTCTTATTGTTTTGTAGGCATTCTTTTGAATATCACTGACAGCGTTATACTTCAGGATACATCTTGAAACGTTCTTTTTGACAATGAATGCAACACCATTCCCCTTCGAGTTGTCATTCCCAGCATAGTAGACTATATGAGTGTCCAAATCGAAATGGCCACTACCAGTCCATTTCAGCTCACTAATGCCTAGGATATCGATGTTTATGCCTTCTATTTCTTTTTTAACGGTTTCCAATTTTCCTAGATTCATCTTTTGTACATTGCATGTTCCCATTATTAATGGATGTTTATGCTGTCTCTTTTCGTTTTGAGTCATGCCACATCAGCATATGAAGGTACTGAAAGCTTGACTCCACCCACATCAAGGTTGACTCTGCTTTGAGGAGGCAGCTCTTCCCCAATTATATTTTGAGTGCCTTCCAACCTGGGGGGCTCATATTCCAGCACTGTTTCAGATAGTGTTCCACTGCTATTCATTAGGTTTTCACTGGCTAATTCTTTGCAGAAGTAGACTGCCAGGTCCTTCTTCCTAGTCTGTCTTAGCCTGGAAGCTCAGCTGAAACCTGCCCGCCGTGGACGACCTTGCCTGTATTTGAATACCAGTGGCGTAGCTTCCAGCATCACAGCAACACGCAAGACCCCAAAGTATGACAAACAGACAGACGCATGGGGGATATCCTTGGGGGCCTCAGGAAAGACAGATATCTTCAATCCCAGGATTGAGTCTTTCTCCTGTTTTTTTTTTTTTTTTTTTTTGCAGAAGAATACAAACTCATCCACACACCACAAGCGTATACACGGCTTGCAAGGGCATCATCAAGCCCTTTGTAAGCAGACGACAGGTATAGCTCAAGCAGACTCTAGCTGGAAGTTGGCGGTAACCATCAGGAATCTGTGCTGGCTTTGTGTGCTTTAGCTGCATAAAAGAGATCGTGCTGTGTGGAGGCTTCTGCACATCACTGTTTTCCTCCAACCATGGTACTTTGGAGGTGTAGCCTGCAGATCCACAAGGACCATCCATTTTGTCAGCTGTACAGGATTCGATTCATCCAGGCCCCTATTAAGGGGTGCTTAGGTGTCTCTGACCGCTCTGCATAACCTGTGGTACTCCAGTGAACAGCATGGTGTCTCCTGGAGCACATGTGTACAAGTTTTTCTAGAACAGATACTGGAAGGCAACTCACTGGGCCATAGGGAACGTGCAGCTTCACCTTCACTACCAGTTGCCATCAAGTCAATTCTGACTCATGGCAACACCGTGTGTGTCAGAGTAAACTGTGCTTCGTAGGGCTTTTAATGGCCGAATTTTCAAAAGTAGATGGCCAAGCCTTTCTTCCAAGGCAACTTTGGGAGGACTTGAACCACCAATCTTTTGGTTAGCAGCCAAACACTTAACACTCTGCACCACCCAAAGATTCCCTCACCTTCACTGGGTGTGGAGAAATCACAAGATGACTGCTCCACCCAATACTTCCACCAACACTGTATAGATATTTGTGTTTCTCTACATCTTCACCAGCACTTAGTGTTGCCAGAATTTTTGCCAATATGCTGGGCAAAATGGTACATTTCTGGGCTTTTAATTGGCGTTTCCCTGATTACTAGTAATATTAAGCATCTTTTTATGTTTCCTCTTCTGTGGAATGACTGTGTCTTTTGTCAATTTTTCAGTCTAGGTTGCCTTTTTCTTATTGTTTTGTAGGCATTCTTTTGAATATCACTGACAGCGTTATACTTCAGGATACATCTCAAAACGTTCTTTTTGACGATGAATGCAACACCATTCCTCTTTTGAGTTGTCATTCCCAGCATAGTAGACTATATGATTGTCTGATTCAAAATGGCCACTACCAGTCCATTTCAGCTCACTAATGCCTAGGATATCGATGTTTATGCATTCCATCTCACTTTTTTTTTATTAACTTTTATTGAGCTTCAAGTGAACATTTACAAATCAAGTCAGACTGTCACATATAAGTTTATATACACCTTACTCCGTACTCCCACTTGCTCTCCCCCTAATGAGGCAGCCCTTCCAGTCTCTCCTTTCGTGACAATGTTGCCAGCTTCCAACTCTCTCTATCCTCCCATCCCCCCTCCAGACAGGAGATGCCAACACAGTCTCAAGTGGCCACTTTCCATCTCACTTTTGACGATTTCCAATTTTCCTAGATTCATACTTCATATGTTCCAGGTTCTGATTATTAATGGATGTTTGCAGCTGCTTCTTCTCATTTTGAGTCATGCCACATCAGCAAATGAAGGTCCTGAAAGCTTTACTCCATCCACACCATTAAGGTTCACTCTACTTTGAGGAGGCAGCTCTTCCCCAGTCATCTTTTGAGTGCCTTCCAACCTGGGGGGCTCATCTTCCAGCACTATATCAGACAATGTCCCACTGCTATTCATAAGGTCACTGGCTAATGCTTTTCAGAAGTAGACTGCTGGGTCCTTCCTCCTAGTCTGTCTTAGTCTGGAAGCTCAGCTGAAACCTGTCCTCCATGGGTGACCCTGCTGGTACCTGAATACCGGTGGCATAGCTTCCAGCATCACAGCAACACACACGCTCCCACAGTATGACAAACTGACTAAGACAGAGTGGGAAGAAGGAACTAGCAGTCTACTTCATACATTCCAGGTTCTGATTATTAACAGATGTTTGCAGCTGTTTCTTCTCATTTTGAGTCGTGTATCCTGATGTATCCTGAAGCATAACACTGTCAGTGACAGGATAATATACATACGCCTACAAGGAAGACCAGTTAATACAACTATTATTCAAATTTACACACCAACCACTAGAGCCAAAGATGAAGAAATAGAAGATTTTTATCAGGTGCTGCATTCTGAAATTGATCGAACATGCAATCAAGATGCACTGATAATGACTGGAGATTGGAATGTGAAAGTTGGAAACAAAGAAGAAGGATCAGTAGTTCGAAAATATGGCCTTGGGGATAGAAACAATGCCAGAGATCGAATGATAGAATTTTGCAAGACCAACGACTTCTTCATCGCAAATACCTTCTTTCACCAACATAAACGGCGACACACATGGACCTAGCCAGATGGGACACACAGAAGTCAATTTGAGTACATCTGTGGAAAGAGACAGCGGAAAAGCTCAATATCATCAGTCAGAACAAGGCCAGGGCTGACTGTGGAACAGACCATCAGTTGCTCCTATGCAAGTTCAAGCTGAAACTGAAGAAAATCAGAGCAAGTCCATGAGAGCCAAAATATGACCTTGAGTATATCCCACCTGAATTTAGAGACCATCTGAAGAACAGATTTGATGCATCGAACACTAGTGACCCAAGACCAGACGAGTTGTGGAACGACATCAAGGACATCATCCATGAAGAAAGCAAGAGGTCATTGAAAAGACAGGAAAGAAAGAAAAGTCGAAGATGGATGTCAGAAGAGACTCTGAAGCTTGCTCTTGAGTGTTGAGCAGCTAAAGCAAAAGGAGGAATTGATGAAGTAAAAGAACTGAACAGAAGGTTTCAAAGGGCCTCTCGAGAAGACAGAGTAAAGTATTAAAATGACATGTGCAAAGAGCTGGAGATGGAAAACCAAAAGGGAAGAACACGCTCAGTGTTTCTCAAGCTGAAAGAACTGAAGAAAAAATTCAAGCCCCGAGTTGCAATAGTGAAGGATTCCATGGGGAAAATATTAAACGACACAGGAAGCATCAAAAGAAGATGCAAGGAATACACAGAGTCATTATACCAAAAAGAATTAGTCGACATTCAACCATTTCAAGAGGTGGCATATGATCAGGAACTGATGGTACTGAAGGAAGAAGTACAAGCTGCTCTGAAGGCATTGGCGAAAAACAAGGCTCCAGGAATTGATGGAATATCAATTGAGATGTTTCAACAAACAGATGTAGCGCTGGAAGTGCTCACTCGTCTATGCCAAGAAATATGGAAGACAGCTTCCTGGCCAACTCACTGGAAGAGATCCATATTTATCCCTATTCCCAAGAAAGGTGATCCAACCGAATGTGGAAGTTATAGAACAATATCATTAATACCGCACGCAAGCAAAATTTTGCTGAAGATCATTCAAAAACGGCTGCAGCAGTATACCGACAGGGAACTGCCAGGAATTCAGGCCGGTTTCAGAAGAGGATGTGGAAACACAGATATCATTGCTGACGTCAGATGGATCCTGGCTGAAAGCAGAGAATACCAGAAGGATGTTTACCTGTGTTTTATTGACTATGCAAAGGCATTCGACTGTGTGGATCATAACAAATTATGGGTAACATTGCAAAGAATGGGAATTCCAGAACACTTAATTGTGCTCATGAGGAACCTTTACATAGATCAAGAGGCAGTTGTTCAGACAGAACAAGGGGATACTGATTGGTTTAAAGTCAGGAAAGGTGTGCGTCAGGGTTGTATTCTTTCACCATGCCTATTCAATCTGTATGCTGAGCAAATAATCCAAGAAGCTGGACTGTATGAAGAAGAACGGGGCATCAGGATTGGAGGAAGACTCATTAACAACCTGCGTTATGCAGATGACACAACCTTGCTTGCTGAAAGTGAAGAGGACTTGAAGCACTTACTGATGAAGATCAAAGACCACAGCCTTCAGTATGGATTGCGCCTCAACATAAAGAAAACAAAAATCCTCACAACTGCACCAATGAGCAACATCATGATAAACGGAGAAAAGATCGAAGTTGTCAAGAATTTCATTTTAGTTGGATCCACAATCAACAGCCATGGAAGCAGCCGTAAAGAAATCAAAGGACGCATTGCATTGGGTAAATCTGCTGCAAAGGACCTCTTCAAAGTTTTGAAAATCAAAGATGTCACCTTGAAGACTAAGGTGCGCCTGACCCAAGCCATGGTATTTTCAATCGCATCATATGCATCTGAAAGCTGGACAGTGAACAAGGAAGACCGAAGAAGAACTGACACCTTTGCATTGTGGTGTTGACGAAGAATGTTGAGTATACCATGGACTGCGAAAAGAACGAACAGATCTGTCTTGGAAGAAGTACAACCAGAATGCTCCTTAGAAGCAAGGATGGCGAGACTGCGTCTTACATACTTCGGACATGCTGTCAGGAGGGATCAGTCCCTGGAGAAGGACATCACGCTTGGCAGAGTACAGGGTCGGTGGAAAAGAGGGAGACCCTCAACGAGGTGGATTGACACAGCGGCTGCAACAATGAGCTCAAGCATAACAACGATTGTAAGGATGGCGCAGGACCGGGCAGTGTTTCATTCCGTTGTGCACAGGGTCGCTATGAGTCAGAACCGACTCGACGGCAACAACAGGCATTCTTTATGTTCTAGATACCAATCCTTTATCTGTTATATCTTCTTCTAGTCTGTTACTTGTCTTCTCAGTTTATTCATGGTATCATCTGAAGAACAAACGTTCTTAATTTTGTTATAATCACATTTATCAATGAAAAGATAAATCTTTCACGGTTTGTAATTTTTATCTTGTTTAAGAAATTCTCCACTACCCGAGATCGTAAAGATATTCTCTTGTGTTTATTTCCTAAATAACTTTACTGTTTTGCTTTTTATGTTGCTGTTGTTAGGCGCTGTTGAGTCTGTTTTGACTCATACTGACCCTGTGTACAATAGAAGAAAACACTGCCCTATTCTTCATCATCCTCACAATCATTGCCATGTTGGAGCCCATTGCTGCAGCCACTATGTCAATCCAGCTTGTCAAGGGTCTTCCTCTTTTTCCCTGACCCTCTACTTACCAAGTGTGATGTCCTTCTCCAGGGACTGGTCCCTCCTGGTGACGTCCAAAGTGTGTGAGACGAAGTCCCAGCAACCTCGCTTCCAAGGGGCACTGTGGCTGTACTTCCAAGACAGACTTGTTCTTTTGGCAGCACAGAGTAAATTCAAAACTCTTTGCCAAGACCGTAATTCAAAGGCGTCAACTCTTCTTTGGTCTTCCTTATTTATTGGCCAGCTTTCGCATGCATATGAGGTGATTGAAAACACCATGGCTTGGGTCAGGTACTTCTTAGTCCTCAAAGTGACATCTTTGGTTTTTAACACTTTTAAGAGGTCTTTTGCAGCAGATTTGCCCAAATCAATGTGTCTTGATTTCTTGAGTGCCGCTCTCATGGGATCCAAGGAAAATGAAAGCCTTGACAACTTCAATCTTTTCTCCATTTATCATGATGTTGCTCATTGGTCCAGTTGTGAGGATTTTTATTTTCTTTATGTTGAGGTGCAGTCCATACTGAAGGCTGTGGTCTTTGATCTTCATCAGTAAGTGCTTCAAGTCCTCTTCACTTTCAGCAAGCAAGGTTGTGTCATCTGCATAACGCAGGTTGTTAATGAGTCTTCCTCCAATCCTGATGCCCTGTTCTTCTTCATATAGTCCAGCTTCTCGGATAATTTGCTCAGCATACAGATTAAATAGGTGTGGTGAAAGAATACAACCCTGACGCACACCTTTTCTGACTTTAAACCAATCAGTATCCCCTTGTTCTGTCCGAACAACTGCCTCTTGATCTATGTACAGGTTCCTCATTAGCTCAAGTGTGTTCTGGAATTTCCATTCTTCACAATGGTATCCGTAATTTGTTATGATCCACACAGTCGAATGCCTTTGCGTAGTCAATAAAACACAGGTAAACACCTTTCTGGTATTCTCTGCTTTCAGCTAAGATCCATCTTACATCAGCAATGATATCCCTCATTCTACATCCTCTTCTGAATCCGGCTTGAACTTCTGGCAGTCCCCTGTTGATGTACTGCTGAAACCACTTTTAAATGATCTTCAGCAAAATTTTACTTGTGTGTGATATTAATGATCTTGCTTGATAATTTCCGCATTCTGTTGGATCACCTTTCTTTGGAATAGGCATAAATATGGATCTCTTCCAGTCAGTTGTCCACGTAGCTGTCTTCCAAATTTCTTGGCATAGATGAGTGAGCACCTCCAGTGCTGGAAACGTTTTTTGAGACATCTCTATTTTATAGTCAGGTCTTAATCCATCTGGAATTAATTTGTTTGTATATGGTATGAGGTACAGATCTAGTTTTATCTTTTTTCATATGGATGCTGTTGTCCTAGCACCATTATTTTGTGCATCTTTCTCCACAGATGTGTAGTGTGCTCTTGGTCATATGCCACACCCCACACCTATGAGGATGTAGGCTTTCTCTTCTGTCCCATTGGATTATTTGTCTATATTCTTGCTTTACTTACTAAATATTTGAAGTAATTCTTAATAACCTGGAATCGCTTTTTCTCTTTTTACTCCTCCTCAACTTCCCTCCGCTTTTGTTGTTCCTACTCCTCCTCCTTTTTCATTATTAAACCCAGTGCATTATTATCTTGTCTATTTAGCTGCCCTTTGGTTTTTCCTTCGAATTTTAAGGAACAGCTGTCAAGTTCTATGAAAAACTCTGCTGATATATTTTTTGGGGGGTGTGGAGTTGTGATGGTTAAGGTTGTGTGTCAACTTGGCCGGGCCATGATTCTCAATGGCTTGGCAGTTATGATATAGTTTGGTAGCTGTGTAATAACGTAATCACCTCCGTGATGAGATGTGTTATGAGCAGCCAATCAGTTGAAAAGGAATTTCCTTGGGGGTGTGGGCTGCATCCAATATAGGTGGACTTTCTGGCAAAGCTTGTTGGCTCTTGCTTGCTCTGGATCTTGCAGCTGGCTCCTGTTCCCCTGACCTCCGGTTCTTGGGACTTGAGCTAGCAGCCAATCTTGGGATTCGTCAGCCTCCACAGCCTGTGAGCAAGAGGCCTGCTGTCTGACCTGCCAATCTTGGATTCACTAGCCCCTGCAGCTACATGAGTCAGGAGAAGCCTCCAGCTTGATCTGCGGACTTGGGACTTGCCAGCCTCTACAACCACATGAGCCATTTCCTTGATACAAACCTCTTTCTATGTATATATTTATATGCTTCACTGGTTTTGCTTCTCTAGAGAACTCAGCCTAAGACAAGGGTTTTGTTGAATTTTGGATCACTTTGGAGAATAACCATCTCTAAAGTATTGAGTGTGTGTATTTATTAAGATTCTGTTTTTTTCTTTCAATAAAATTTTCCGTAAAAGATTTTCACATCATTTGTTAGATTTATTACTAGGGACTTGGTTTTTTATGCTATCGTAAATGGTATTGTCTTCTTAATTCACTTTCTGTTTGTGGCTAGTATATAGAAAAATAATTGATTTTTGTATATTGATTTTTTATTGAGAAACCTTGTTAAACTCTTATATTAAGTCTAGTTATTTATCTGTGATTTCTTTTTGGTTTTCTACTTACACAATCATATCATTTGCAAGTAATGACCATTGTTTCTTCTTTTTCATTCCTTTTAAGATTAATTTTCTTTTCTTGCCTTACTGCCCTGGGCACTACAACATTTAATGGAACTTGTGATTGTGGGCATCCTTGTTTTGTTTCCAACAGCAAAGGGAATGTTTCCAATGTTTCATCACTAAGTATGATGTTTGCAAACAGGTGTTTGCCAGAGACCTTTATATGATTGAGAAGGTTCCCTTCCACTCCTAGTTTTCTATGTGTTAAATTTTATTACATGCTTTTTCTGAATGTTTTGAGATGATCATGTAATTTTTCTCCTCTAATTTGTTAACATGGCAAATTATGTTAGTTGATTTCTGTTAAACCATCCTTGCATTTTCTGGAATAAACTCACCTATGTCATACTGTATTTTTTTTAATAGACAGTTCTAGACTGGCTTGTATTTTGGCCTTGTATTATCCTTGTTTGGTTTTGTTATCAAAGCATCATAAAATGAGCTGGAGAGCATTTCTTCTTTTGCTGTTCCCTGCAAAATTTTGTATATGATAAGATAGAGATTATCTGTCCTTTGAACGTTTTTTAGAATTCACCTGTAAAATAACCTCAGCCTGGTTTTTGCAGCCTCCCAACCCCACAGATTTTAAACTTTTGATTCAATTCATTTAGTAATTTAAGGACTGTTCAGGTTTTCTATTTCTTCTTGAGTCATTTTTTTGATAAATAATATTTTTTCTAGGAAAACGCCCATTTTGTCTGTCTTGAAATCTATTAAAATAAAGTGTTTTAGTTTTATCTTCTTTCTTTTTTTTATTATTTTGAAATATAGTAGGTCAAAACCAGTGAAATTGTTTAATATGTAGCTATTTCTGACTTCCATAATGGCAGTTTCATCTTGTTCAAACTTAAACATACAAAAGAGCACATACAATCAATCAATGTAATACACCACATTAACAGAACAAAGGAAAACCACATGATCAAAAGGCATTCGGCATAATCCAACACCCCCTCATGATGAAATCACTCAACAAAATAGGAACAGAAGGGAAATTCTTCAATATAGTAAAGAGCATCTATGAGAAACCCACAGCTAACATTATACACAATGGAGAAAGATTGAAAGCTTTGCCATTAAGATCAGGAGCAAGACAGAAGTTCCCACTCTCACCACTGATAGTCAACATAGTACTGGAAGTCCTAGCCAGAGTAACCAAGCTAGGGGAAAAAAAAAGGTATTCAAGTTGGGAAGGAGGGAATAAAAATATCCTTTTTCACAGATGACTGATTCTATATATAACAAACCCCAAACAATCCACAAGAAAGTTATGAGAACTAATACATTAATTCAGCAAAGTGGCAGGGTACAAGGTCAACACACAAAAATTGGTGGGGTTACTATACATCAGCAATGTACAAGGGGAAAAGGCAATTAAGAAAACATTGCCTTTTATAACAGCATCTAAAAGAATAAAATACCTAGGAATAAATTTAACCAGAAAGGTAAAAGACTTATATAGAAAACTATAAAACATTGCTAAAGGAAATTGAAACCAGAACAAAACCAAACCCACTGCTGTCAAGCTGATTCCGACTCGTAGCGACCCTATAGGACAGAGTAGAACTGCCCCACAGGATTTCCAAGGAGCAGCTGGTGGATTCAAACTGCTGACCTTTTGGTTAACAGCTGTAGCACTTAACCACTGTGCCACTAGGGCTCCATAAGAAGTTGAAGAGGACCTAAATAAGTGGGAGGACATTCAGTGTTTGTGGATTGCAAGGCTTACTATAGTTAAGATGTTAATACTACCCAAAGTGATCTACAAATTCAATGCAATTCCCATCAAAATTCCAACACCCTTTTGAACAGAAAAGGAAAAGTCAATCCTCAAATTTATATGGAAAGACAAAGGACTCCGAAAAGCTAAAGCAATCCTAGTGACGAAGAATAAGGTAGAAATGCTCACACTGACTCCAAAACATACCATAAAGCTATAGTAATTAAAACAGCCTGGTACTGGTATAATAATAGACACATAGACCAATGCAATAGAATTGAGAGCCTCAAAATAAATCCATACATCTATGGTAAGCTGATTTTCAATAGGGTGTTAAATCCATCCATGGAGAAAGATTGGTGCTTCAATAATTGGTGCTGGAAAAATTGGATATCCACATGCAAAAGAATGAACCAGGATTCAATTCCTACACCATACACAAAAACCAATTCAACATGGATCAAGGAACTTAACCTGAAAAACTAAAACCATAAAATTCATAGAAGAAAATGTAGGGAAGAAACTGTGAAACCTAAGTTTTGTGATGGACTATCTGATACGACAACAAAAGCATAAACAGTACAAAACAAATAGATAAATGGAACCTCATAAAAATTAAATACTTCTAGTTGGAAACCCTGGTGGCATAGTGGTTAAGTGCAACGGCTGCTAACCAAGAGGTTGGCAGATCAAATCCGCCAGGCACTCCTTGGAAACTCTATCGGGCAGTTCTACTCTGTCCTATAGGGTCGCTATGAGTCGGAATCGACTCGATGGCGGTGGGTTTGGTTTGGGTTTGGGTTTAGTCATCAAAAGACTTTATCAAAAAAGTGAAAAGACAGGGAACCCAAGGTTGAAAAGTGAGTGTTGACGTGTCAGGGGGTCGCTTGCCAATGTCATAAACCAATGTATGTACTGTTTAATGGTGACTTTCTTTTGGGATTTACCTTGTGTGGGGTTTATTGAGCTTGGATAGATAGTTTCTCATCTTTCATGACGTCAGGGTCATTTTCTGCCAACAAATCTTCAACAATTCTCTCTGTATTTTCTGTCATACCCCCCTGTTCTGGTACTCCAATCACTTGTAGGCTATTCTTCTTGATAGAGTCCCACGTACTTCTTAGGGTTTCTTCATTTTTTTTTTAATTCTTTTATCTGATTTTTCCTCAAATAAGTTGGTGTTAACTGCTTTATCTTCAATCTCACTAGTTCTGACTTCCATTGCCTCAATTCTGCTCCTATGACTTTCTAATAAAAAAAAAAACTTTCTAATAAGTTGTCTAATTGTGAAATTTTATTGTTAACCTTTTGGATTTGTATTTGCTGTGTCTCTGTGGATTCCTGAATCCTGTTAAATTTGTCATTATGCCCTTGTATAACCTTCTTAAGTTCCTCTGTTGCTTTGTGTGCTCCTTGGCTTGGTCTGTGTTTTGCCTGATGTCCTTTCTGATCTCTTGAAGAGCTGTGTATGTTAATCTTTTGAATTCTACCTCTGATAATTCCAAGAAATTTTCTTCCTCCAGGAGGTTTCTTGGTTTTTTGTTTTGGTCGCTTGCTGAAGCCATCATGGTCTGCCTCTTTACGTGATTTGATATTTACTGTTGTCTCAGAGTCATCAATGTTATCATATTTATTTATTTTATGTTTGCTTACAGTGTCCTAGCTACTTGTTTTATTTTGTTTTGATATACCCAAATAGGCTGGTTGTGTGAGCTACTTTGATTATTGGAATCTTTGAAGCTCTCACATCCTGTCACCAGGTGGTTAGAGGTGTCGGTAGGTATGTGAACCCAGGAGCCCTTTTATTTTTCTTGTGTGGATTCAGCTCAGGTGTCCAGGTTGTTGGCCACTGAGTGCGTGGTGCAGGCTCTCACTTACAGCCCTAGACAGGAAGAAGTGATTGGAGTAGGCACAGGTATCTGGGTAAAGTAGGGCGTCATGTGCTGAGCAAGGCAGGGAGCTGACGGCTGCCCCTGAGTGTCTGGGAGGAAAGCACGTCCCTGTTCCCTAGAGCGTGTAGGTGGGTGGGTTTCGCAGCCGGATTATGGGCACCCAATGCTGTTGGTTGTAAGGACTGGGAGTCACCACTTATTCTTGGACCCCTGGTGCAGGTGGCTAAGTGGTATGGGTAGAGCCACCAGTCCTCCGGCCTCTAATGTGGGTAGGTGAGTACCCTACTTAATGGGCAGGGCAGTGTCAAATGTCATGAATCTGCCACTCCCCCTTATAGCTGATACTGTCGAAAATAGGCTTCAGGTATATACCCTGTTGTACTGTGCTAATAAGGGCCTACGGTGTTGAAATGGGCCCACCCAGGTGTATGCGGGGGTGAAGGGCATTTAAAGTCATTGGACCCCTTATGCCTGTGCCTAGGCAAAGGGGCTGTGCCTGCCCTAAGTTCCTGGCTCAGGGGAACGGGTAGATCATTTTTTCCTGTTTGTTATTTTTTTCCCCCTCCAGTGCTGGGAGAATGGCTCAGGATGCAAGATGGGTCCTACTTCCAGCCCAGGGGCACAGCAATTGCTGAAGCTGGGCTGTGACCTGGTGCAGAGCGGGGAGGGCAGGTAAATGGGGGAGAGGTTTTCCCAAAAAGGGTGTTTTTTTGATCTGCACTGTAGGTTAGATGCATGTACTTACCTTTTGCCAATTGAGCTCCGCTTCTTACTGGTTCTGGAGTCTTGAGCAGGCTCTCTGCCACTCAGTTTCTCCTGATGTGGAAAACTCTTCCCAAGAGTCACTGCCTCACCGTGAGCATGCCAGCCGATCCAGCCTGCAGCGTGCTGGTGCCAGCCAGCTTAGGTCTGGCAACTCCTCGCTGCTTTTGAACAATCTCTCCTTCCCCCTGCCACTCAGCCCAATTCCTCAACTTTGCCTTTGATGTTCAGGGCTCCTAGATTTTCATATATAATCGATTCACTTGTTTTTTCAGTTCTTTGTTGTAAGAGGGACTACAGGAAGCCTCTGACTACTGCGCCATCTTGGCCTTGCCTCAATAGTGTTTTTCTGGCCAGTACTTTGCCAGTATGTCTCTTTCCATCTGTATCAGTTAGGGTTTGGTGGCACACCACAGAACCATTCTTGCTATTTAGGTTTCAGAAAAGGACTTATTATCACGGTCTGTAGAAGAGATGTAGGAACAACTTCCAGCCTCTGGATCTGCCACCTTTCCTGGGATCAGGAACCAGTCTTAACCTCAAAATGTGGATAGAACTCAGGCATCTCGCATTCACCAAGGGTCCATCCCCTTCAGGACCGTCGTAGACAGGTGGCTTCCTCTTCCCTTCTTCCAGTGACCAGGAGCTCAGGCCCTTACGAGCCCATTCTGTCCATGGGCAGCCCAGCTGAGGGAACGCCTGCTGCCCTTTAATTGTCACGCACTGTGACACAGTGGTTAAGAACCACGGCAAGCTATGGCTGCTAACCAAAAGGTCATCAGTTCGAATCCCCCAGATGCTCCTTGGAAACCCTCTAGGGTAATTCTCCTCCGTCCTGTAGGGTTGCTATGAGTCGGAATCGACTCGATGGCAACAGGTTTTTTTTTTCTTCCTTTTTATAGGGTCTTGTAAAATCCCTCTTTGATATGCCAGCCCCTAAAATAGATGAAGAGTTCTCACGTTCTCCTCTTCTCCCAGCTCACACTCTGGTCCCTTCAACTCTGCCTGGGCAGTGATTCTGAATACACATCTCTCAAAGCTCCTCCTCAGAGGTGCCCCCACCTGACCCCAACCCCCGGTGTGTACCAATCCCCAAGACTGCATCTTCAAGGCCTAGTAGCCCAGGCTGTCAGCATCCTGGTGAACCTTCATTCTGCCTATCAACTGAGCCGTGCTTCTGAGTCTTGTATCTGAAAATGCAATCTACGACATCAAACCCATGGACAAAAAGGGGTGACCACCAGGAAGGCCAAAGGTAGGAGACATGGCACTCGGCGAGCTCCCTCCATCACTGAGCAGGGACCTCGGGGCCCAGCGTGAATAGCTATGAGTCCGTCTAGCAACTTCCTCACCCAAAAGTCGGGCACCGAGCTGGCTACAGAGGGGACGGTTGGGAGCGGGAGGCAGAGGTTTTGCCACTTCCAAAATAAATCGCTGCAGCAGTGGCTCCTAGCCGGCTATTCCTGGGACTCTCAGTTGGTGACACTGTGTGACATAAAGACCTAAAGGAAGAATAAAAAAAAATAAAAAGTCACTTAGCATGGTCTAGCTCATCTAGTAAGAGAATGTCTGCCTTGAGCCTTATGCTCTCTTAAGCACTGTATGGGATCAAGGTGACAACAGCAACTCCAAAGCTTAGACAGGAAACTGAGGGAGCAGTGAGTTCATGTGAGTGGGGGAGGAACAGCTTAGCAAAGGAGGGTGGGGATGTAATGAATTCTACACGAATTGTATGTGTAGAAACGGTTCGATTGGTGTGTGTTTTGCTGTGCATATTCCCAACAACAAACTAAATTAATTTTTAAAATCAAAACCCCATGGAGGGCAGTTCTACCCTGACACTCATGAGTGCATTCCACTGCGGTCGGAGAACACACTTGGTAGGATTTCAGTCCCTTTAAACGTATTGAGGCTGGCTTTATGGCTTTGTGCTTTGCTTAGGAGGAGCCCTAGTGGCACAGCAGTTAAGCGCTCGGCTGCTAACCGACAGGTCGGCTGTTGGAACCCACCAGCTGCTCTGCAGGAGAAAGATGTGTGGCAGCCTGCTTCTGTAAAGATTACAGCCTCGGAGACCCTTTGGGGCAGGTCTACCCTGTTCTATAGGGTCACCATGAGTCAGAAGTGATTCAACGGCCATGAATTTGGTTTTCGCTTTGCTCAGAACGTGCTCTGCATGGGGGTTCTCCCTGCACAACTGCCTCCGTGGGTCCCTGCCCGGCCTCGCCCTCCGCGTCGCCCTCCGCAAGCTGCTCCACGTTGCTCGTCACTCATGAGGCTCACTGTGCACTGTGCTCTGCCTTGAGACACCCTGCTTGTGCGGGCCGTCTGGTTGTGAGCAGCCTCGTACCCGGCCCTCTGCCTCCGCATGGGAACCTGGTACTCGCAGAGCTGCTCGGTCACCTTCGTGTCATGACCCCTGCCTGTGAGTCCCTCGCACAAAGCTTTCTCTTAGGAGCTGTCTCGATCAGTGTCCTCTGCTTGCAGGTGCCCTCTGCGGGACTTGTAGCCTTGCAGATGCCTTTCTTTGCTTCAGCGTCTCTGCCCCTGAACAACAGGGAGGGCCTGCGACTGCTGTCCCTGGAGGTCTTCTGCACAGCACCTTCAGCCTGTGAATCTCCCGTAGTAAATGTCTGTCTGTCAATCACTCAGCAAGCACTGCTTGGGTGTCCATCATCTACCACCCCCCGCCATGTCTGTCAGTCTGTCGTCCTGTGGGGGCTTGCGTGTTGCTGTGATGCTGGAAGCTATGCCACCGCTATTTCAAGTACCAGCAGGGTCATCCATGGTGGGCAGGTTTCAGCAGAACTTCCAGACTAAGATGCTGAAGAAAGGCCTGGTGACCTGCATACAAAAATTAGCCCATGAAACCCTGTGGATTACGACAGAACATTGTCTGATACAGTGCTGGAAGATGAGCCCCCTAGGTTGGAAGGCACTTAACATCTTCAGCGGCTGCCACTGTGGGCTCACGAGCTAACCAATGACTGGGAAGATGGCCAAAGACCGGGCGGTGTTCCCTTCTGTTGTGCATAGGGTCATCATGAGTCGAAGCCGACTAGATGGCAGCTAATAGCAACAAGAACAATCCCCCATTTGCCAAGTGAGAGGCCGAGTGCCTCCACCCCGGGCCGTTGACACCACTGCTTCACCTGCCACCTTAGCTCTGCTGGCCCGTGTCCCCTCGGAGAACCTCCAGGCTAGAGCGCTCCCCTGGGCTCCCCTCACCTCCTCATTGTGTCGTGGGGGCTGCCTGGCCTCGCTCAGCCGACTCACCTTCTCCCAGCCCCGCTCCTCCCTCGGCGCTGGCTCACTCTCTCTCTCAGCGAAGGGCAGGGCGCTGTGCCCATCTGCTCACTCAGCCAAGCCCAGGAGCCACCTTGACTCTCCCTCCCCTCCCGCCACAGCCTGTCCCCTGCCCGCCTGCCCATCCGTCGTCGGGTCCCGTGGACTTTCTTCTACCCCGTCACACCCGCCCCCTCCCATCCCCACTGTCCCTCGTCACTGGTAGCTGTCAGCTGCTGCAGGCAGTGTCCTCGCTTACTTGCTCACTTCTGTGTTTGTGGAGGGGACAGCAGCCGCGTGACAAAACTCACCGTTGTAGCATTTTTGTACCGCCACCGTGCTGCGCAACCAACACCGCTATCCATTTCCAACCTTTACATCGCCCCAAACAGAAACTCGGGGCCCCCTGAGCACTGACTCCCTGCCCTGTAACCACAAAGGAACGTGGGTCTCCATATGTTATAGACTTGTCTTTTCCTACCAGCGAGGGCATATAGTACGTGTCCTTTTGTGTTGCCTCATTTCCCCCAACATAAACGTATTCAGGCTCCATCCAGGTGGTGGCACGTCTCAGGACTTCACTTCTCTGGAATTCTGAGTAATGTCCCACGGTGTGGGTGGACCACATTTTGTTTATCCATCACCTGTTGGTGGGCATTTAGGCTCTTTCCAGCGTTTGTCTGTCAATAGTGCTGCTAGGAACACTGGTGTACGAGTCTCTGTTTGAGTCCCTGCTTTTAAGTCTCTTGGGTACACACCCGGGAATGGAATTGCTGGGTTGTACAGTAACTCTATGTTTACCCTTTGAGGAACCGCCACACTGTTCTCCACAGCGGCTGCCCCATTTTCTATTTCTACCAGCACTGCACAAGGGCAAAGTGGTTGCTCTCGCTTCCCTCCAAATAGCCCTGTAGACAGAGCCCACAAGCTGCATTAAAGCATAGGCAGAATGTTGTCTTCCATTGTGCTGCAAACTCCTCAGTGGCCTCATTGCCTTAAGGGTGCCGTCCAGGCTCCTCGGCGTGGCCTACAAGGCCTGTAGGACCCAGCCCTCCCTTCCTCTGCACTCGGCACCCCTGGGCCTTTGCATAAGCTGCTCCCTCTTCCAGAAGCTCTAGAACGGCTCCCCATTCACCTTTTTTTGGTGTGCCACTCCTTCAGGTCTAAGTTTAGACATCCATCCTTCCCTTTAGACATCCTTCCCTCCCTGCCCCCTGGGCCAGACTCTCTCCTCCACAGGGGCTGGCCCTGGTCCCCTCCTCCCAGCGTCTTACCTGTGCTCAGCCCACATTTTTGTGAAATGTTTTTGTCGAATCCACCTGCCCCTGCTGCATGCAACCCAAGAGCCTCGTGCTGTATGAGTCCTGGGCAGAGACCACACTGCCTGTGTCTCTGGGCAGTAAAGGGTGGTAGGGACAGTTCTTTCCCTGGAGGGCCTTGGGAGTGAGTCCCACTCCCTCCGAAACTCACCCTTTTTTCCCCCAGCAGCACCCTGCTGCCTCCCACTCCCTCCAACGCTCAGCAGACAGAGGTGGGGAGGCCAGACCGCATTTTCCATGGCAGGTTTTTACTCAGGGAACTGAGGGAGGCTCCCCGGCCCGAGGGCTGAGGGGCCAGGAAAGGCACACGGCGGTGGGGTCCCCCTCTTCCGGTGAGGGCCGGCTTGGCACAGACAGTGCCCCCGGCAGACCCCTCTTTGGCACTGAGCCACAGCGAGCAGCTGGCAGTGTAGGCTGGCAGGTGGTGGCGCTGGAGGCTGCAGTTTGGCACCGGGTGGGCTGCTGCTCCGCCCTGCCTCCCCCACTGGCAGGAGGCTCACGTGGCAATCAGGACAGATACAAACAGAGAATCAATAAATTAGGTTTTGGAAGGAGAGGAGGCTAGGGACCGAGAAGGACAGAGCTCCGTTCTTGTCAGGCTCGTCAGCCAACGCTAGGCAGTCTTTGCTCTGAAGGGCTCTGTGAGGCAGTGCGGGCACGCTCCATCTGCCTTTCTGCCTAGCTGTGGCCCTGGGCAACTGTTTCTGTGGCAGGAGGGGTGCCCACAGCGCTGGACCCACTGCTTGCCACCCTGGGTGGTGGCAATAAAGGGATGGGGCAGAGGGTCTTCGAGGGACAAAGGGGTGGATAGCACGGGGACTTGTGTCTCAGGCTCAGCACAGACTTGGGTTGGCGCTGGGGAGCTGGCACTGTGGGGAGATCCCTGCTCACCCCTGCCTGCTCACCGGCACCGGGGTGGGGGTAGGACTGTGGGGCTCCCCTGAGGAAAAGTAAAGGACTCAACTACGCTAACAGGTCACAGTTATCGACTCATGGTGAGCCCACGTGTCTCAGAGTAGAACTGTGCTCCAGAGGGCTTCGATGGCTGATTTTTCAGAAGTAGATTGCCAAGACTTTCTTCCAAGGCACCTCTGGGTGGACCTGAACCTCCAACCTTTTGGTTAGCAGTTGCACACATTCGCCATTTGCATTACACAGGGACCTGGGCTGGGGGAAGGGCACGTGATTTCGCTGGCCTGGGAGGAGAGGAGAGGAGAGGTGTGCAGGGACTGCTGGGGTGGGTGCGTGCTGCTGTTTCCTTCACGTGATCCGAGAGCTCAGGGGAGGGGAGGGGGCCCAGGGCCCAGAGCTGGGGCTCCCCCTCAGGTGGTGGCACCCTGGGGGAGCCCAGGGCTTGGGGGGTTGGGGGCCAGGGGCTGCCCGGGGGCCGCTGCCTCGCCCAGGATGTGGCAAAGTTCCTGCAGGCGTCGCTGCATCTTGGGGATGCCTGCCAGCTGCTGTTCGAGCCGCTGCTTCTCCTCGGTCAGGCTTAGGCGGGCGGCCGAGTCCAGCTTCTCGAACTTCCAGCCTCCCTCCCCATCGAACTGCAGCAAGTGTGTGTGGTACTTCCTGGCGGGGAGACAGGGGAGGTGGGGGCCACCCGCCCGGCCCATGACAGAAGGCGCTCCCTCCCCACCCTGGAGGGGCACCTACCACAGAGATGGGCGATGGGTGATGGAGAGCAGGGCAATGCCTGCGTCCTTGGCGGCTTGGAAGATCTTGCCCTCCACGTCGATGCTGACAGCACTGGTACACTCGTCCAGGAGGGCGTACTTGGGCCTGGGGGTGGAGGGTGCCACAAGTCAGTCTCTGGGCCTCTGCACATCCTGGCCGCTAGATGCAGCTGCCTGCCTTCTTGAGGGGACCCCGGGCCCCCCTGCCTGCCCCGGCTCACCTGTGGTAGAACATGCGAGCCATGCCAATCCTCTGCTTCTCGCCCCCCGACAGTACGTCCTTCCAGTCACACACGGCTTCCCAACCTGGAGAGAGGGGCCACCTGCTCACTCCTACCAGGGCAGGGGTGTCTGCGAGGGCCCGGACCCAGGTATGGGGTTGGCAGGAGGGGACCAACCACACCAGTGGAGCCAGAGATTTGCGCTTCATAAAAAGCCTCTAGCTGGGCACTTCTGCTCACTGCCTGGTGACAGCCCTCAGGCCAGGCCGGTGCAGGCTGCTCCAGTGAGTGAGTGAACAGGTGAATATGGGATCGTCTGTCAGGGACATGTGGCAGAAATGGCCCCTCGCCTCTTCCCAGCCACTCCCTTCCCACAAGAAGAGAAGTTTTGGCAGCTTGCCTTGCAGTGAGGTGTGACCATGTGACTAAATTCTGGCCAATGAGATGTAAATATGTTACACATGTGGCAGCTTTTAGAGCCTTCCTTAAAAGACAGATAGTATGCGCCCCTTGCTCCTTTCTCCCCATGCCCCTTCCTCCATCTTACTGCCTGGAATATGGATGTGATGGCTGCAGCAGCCATCTTGAACCATGAAGCGACTTCAGGCATGGAGGCCACACGCACCAGAGTGACTCTGAGGCCTTCACGGCGAAGGGCCACCCCCACCAACCAAGGCCTCCCTCTCTCAGCACTTTTACATCACAGTGAAATAAATCTGTGAAAGATGTAAGCCATTATGTGCAGTCTGTTGATCACAGTGACCCCAATCCTAATAGATCCCAAGGGGTGCCATCAAGAACAGGACGAGCTAAAGTGGTAAGGCCAGGGCAGGGGAGGGCTGGGGACAAGGCTTCCACATCACCACGGCAACCAGGGCAGGAAGGGGCCAGCTCTGATGACATCCCTTTCTGATACAGGCGGGGCCTGGTAAAGACTCCTCATGCCCTGGTCTGTTTCCTGTACCTGCCTTCTACCCTGCAGAGAGTAACGCATACACTGAGGGCAGCTGGGGCCAAGGCCCTGTACAGGTCCAGCGAGGGGGAGAGTTGTTCAAGGCTGCTCTCAGATTATACAGGGACAACAGGAGTTGGCGCCCAGACCCGCCCTCACTCCTGTCTTTGCGGCTGCCCTGCCCCCGCTGTCACCGTAGGACTGCAGACTCCCCAAAGCTCAGTCCAGCCCAGGCCAGACTCCTCTTGCCTCAGGCTTGCCCTTCCCTCCCACGGCCTCCATTGTCTCAGGGATTGGTCTGCCCAGGTGCATGCCAGCAAGCTGGGGTACACTCTGCCCCTGCGCCCCCAGCCCTGGCAGGCCCATTCGCCAAGGCCGGCCCCTCTCTCCAGCACCCGGCACTCCTTTCTCACTGCCCGTGTGCAAGGCAATGCTGCCTCACCGCAGCCTCTGCAACCCTTCCCAGGAGGACACCGAGCTCACCGCCTGGCCTACCCAGCTCCCTGCAGCCCGGCCCCTCCCTGCCAGCCAAGCCTCGTTCTCAGGCCCCTCTACCCCTTGTTCTGTCTCAGCCACAGGAGAGGCCTCGAGGGCACAGGCCACGCTGTCCTCCCCGACGCTGTTACTGGGGTGGCCTCTGACACTCTCCCTCCTCCTCCCTCCTGTAGCACATGCCCGTCCCACCTGGGGTCACCTGTTCACTGCCAGCCCTGCCCCAGCACGGAGCACTTTGGACTCCTGGACATCGGGGTGATCTTCGTGTACCGGAACCAAGAGGGAAAGGCCAGGGGTGAGAGTGGGTGGCCACGGGTCCCATCCGAGTCTCGGAACAAAGAGCAATCCGTCGCCCTGATGCTGTGACAGCTGAGGCCGCCCTGGCCCCCTACCTCCTTCGCGCTGCAGGATGTGCTGCAGATTCACGATGTCCAGGATGGCCTCCAGGTGCTGCTCTGAGTGGCCCTTCCTCTGCATGTCCTCCACTGAGTCTGGGTAGATCACCTGGTCTCGTAGTGAGCCCACAGACATGTAGGGCCTGCAGGAAGGCTGAGCGTCCACCAGGGCCAGGGCCGGCCCCTCCCTGTGGACTCTTTGGAACTGAGCGGGCACCTGCCACAAAGAACCCTCTGGAACACCCATGGGTGCCTGCCACAAAGTGTTTGAGAGAGTGTGCATGAAAATTCACACACGGATGCACACACACATAGCATGTGCATGCAGGCACACACACATCACACACACAGGCACGTGTGCACACACACATCACATGCACAGCACACACAACTCACATGCACACACCACACACGTGCATACGCACCACACTTGCACGCCACACATGCATGCATGCACACACGCACACTATACTCAACTTACACGTCCACCACACGCACATGCACACATGCTCTGCACACATATGTGCCTGACATGTACACACGTGTGCATGCATGCTGCACACATCTGAAACCACCAGGAGAGTGAGTTGAGCAGAGGGAGGGAGGAGGAGGCGCCGTGGTGCAGCTCAACTCAGGGCATGTCCTGATGTTCTCTCCCGAGGCCCCAACTTTCTGCCACCTCGGCCTCCACCAAGTAGAAGGAGGTATGAGGGAAGAGCGGCTCTGCTTCCCTGGCCTTCCACCACCCTGCCCCAGCTGGTCACCCCGCCGCTCCTCACCTCTGGGGGATGTAGAACATGCGCTGAGGCGGGGGTTTGTAGAGCACCCCGCCATAAGCTGGCCACAGCCCACCCAGGATCCGGAACAGGGAGCTTTTGCCACAGCCGTTGGGGCCCGTGATGAGCAGGTGCATGCCCTCCTCCACCTGCGGGGGCAGCAGCAGCGCTGGAGCCCGGAGGCATAGGTCTCGCCCTCCTCTCCACCCTCCACCCCCTCTGCCCCTTCCCAAGGCTCCGTCTGCCAGGGCGGACAGTGGGCCATTCTGCACCTCTTGGTAAGGGGCTGCAGAGGCCTGGGGTGTATCCCAGAAGGTAGCGAAATGGACAAGAACTGGCCTGTCCTCGAGGCCCTGCAGGCGCCAGAGAGCATGGTGCCAGCAGGCGCCAACGGCCCGTTCTGCCACACCTGAATGGCGTGTCCCTGAGAAAGTCACGGTCACCCTCACTGGTTTCCACTGCCCAGCCCAGGGGCTGGCACCAAAGAGGAGCTCAGGGAATACTGGCTGAAAAGGAATGAATGACTCCCTCTGGCTCTTCCCCTGCCTCCCTGGCTCCACCCTCACTCCATTGCCGCCCCACCCTGCCCAACCCCTAGCTGGTGCCCCAAAGGGATGACTTAGCTGGCCAGGGATTTTGGAAAGCCCGCCGGGTGCCAGACAGTCCTCCCCAGGAGTCCAGCTGCTGGCCCAGCACACAGGCCCTATATGGGGTCTTTTCAAAGTAGGTGGGCCGAGTCCCCAGGTTGTGGCGGAGCCCAGGCAGTACAGCTGCCATCTCTTCTACCACCAGCTGGAGTTGACCCAGAGCTCCCAAGCCCTAGGTTTCTGCAGGGGGTAGGGTGACCCTTGGGCAATCCTGGTACAGTACAATAAATTGTTTTTATATGGCCTTTCTTGCCATTGTCTCGTAACTCCCACCAAATGACTGAGTGGGACTATGCAAATAAGGTGTTTGTGGCCCACCAAAGGGATTGGACAGCTTGCTAATAATGCAAATAAGGTGCACGGCACCCTTGTGGGGGCGGGGAGACCATGCCAATAAGGTGTATGGAACCCTAACGAGGGGACTGGTCAGTTTTGCCATCTTGATAGACTTAAAATGAGCCATCCCAGAGGTGGACAAAGGAGGACCTCTCTATCACCAAGAAAGAAGAGCTGGGAGGGGAGCGCATCCTTTGGGCCCAGGATCCCTACGCTGAGACTCTCCTAGACTCAGGAGACAGAGTGAGAGAGAGCTGTAATCCTGGAGATGGTGAGGGATGGCAAGAAGCAGCAGCAGAGCAATGGCGGCAAAAGAGGCAGCAGAACCAGGAGATGTGCAGGAGATGGTGTGGTGGGCTTCCCGGCCTACTGAGCAAGAAAGCTGAGCACCTTCGGGCAGAGGCTTACTGGTGGAGTGGGGTGCCTCTGGCCATTTATCGATGGAGCTAAAGAGCTTTGTAACACTTGCCCAAGCAGGGCAGAGGCCGGGCAGAGGGGCCAAGGGGCTGAGAGCCCAAGGGCCAGAGAGAGAGGCCTGCCTGTGGGCACGGCGGAGAAGAGGCTGTCCTGATCAAAGAACTGTATCCTGAATTGTAACCTGTTACTTCCATAACAAACCCCGTAACTGTGAGTACGATCTGTGAGTTCTCTGTGGCCATGGCAATGAACTCTTAAACCCAAGAGGGTAGAAGGTGCCGTAGGAGGGATGGTTGGTTTCAGAACTGGTAAAAAAGGTTGGAGGGTGGAGGCATGTCTGACTTATGCCTCACAGCAATCAGCCTTGTGAAGTCAGACAAGGAGGTCAGACACTGCTGCCAAAACCCAAAAACCCAAACCCAGTGCCGCCGAGTCGATTCCGACTCATAGCGACCCTATAGGGCAGAGTAGAACTGCCCCACAGAGCTTCCAAGGAGCGCCTGGCAGATTCAAACTGCCGACCCTTTGGTTAGCAGCCGCAGCACTTAACCACAAAGCCACCAGGGTATCCACTATGCTGCCAACACGCCATTTTTACAGCTGGTAATCATTACGCTCTTTTCTCAGCTCTGACTCCACTGCCCAAGAACTAAGTCTGAGACATGTTGGTCTATCACTTTGACTTTGGCCCACCCGCCACTCAGATCTGGGGGCACCAGCTACTGAAAGCACAGGCAGTCCTGCCGGTCCTGATGCCAAGGGCTGAGGCTAGAAAACACAAAAGGCAGGCGCCTGGGTTGCCCCACCTGCCGCAGCACGCAGCCCTACCTAGGCTGCACTTGTTCTGCCCGCCCCCACCTACCCTGATGTTGAGGCTGGCAACCACTAACTCTCCCATGGGCGGGCGCCTGGGCTGCAACACCTGACCCCACCACGTAGCCCTACGCAGGCAGCATGTGGCCTCCCTGCCTCTACCTACACTGATGTTGAGGCTGGCCACCACCACCTCTCCCGTGGGCGGCCCCTGGGCAGCCCCACCTGGCCCCACCACGTAGCCTTACCCAGGCAACACTTGGCTTCCCTCTCTCCACCTACGCTGATGTTGAGGTAGGCCACCACAAACTCTCACATGGGTAGGCGCGAGGGCTGTCCAACCTGCCCCTGCCACGAAGCCATATCCAGGCAGCACCTGTCCTCCCCGCCTCCACCTACCCTGATGTTGAGGCTGGCCACCACCACCTCTCCAGTGGGCTGGCGCTTGGGCTGCCCTACTTGCCCCCACCACGCAGCCCTGCCCAGGCAGCACTTGTCCTACCTGCCTCCACCTGCCCGGATGTTGAGGCCGGCCACTAACACCTCTCCCGTGGGCAGACTCCAGGGCTGTCCCACCTGCCCCCGCCACGCAGCCCTAAGCAAGCAGCACTTGACCTCCCTGCCTCCACCTACCCTGATGTTGAAGCAGGCCACCGCCACCTCTCCCGTGGGCAGGTGCCTGGGATCCCCACCTACCCCCACCACGCTGCCCTACTCAGGCAGCACTTGTCCTCCCCGCCTCCAACTACCCTGATGTTGAGGCTGACACCGCCACCTCGCCTGAGGGCAGGCGCCTGGGCTGCCCCATCTGCCCCGGCCACGCAACCTGACCCAGGCAGCACTTGTCCCCCCCCGCCTCCACCTACCCGGATGTTGAGGCTGGCCACCACTTCTCCCGTGGGCGGGCCCTAGGCTGTCCCACCTGCCCCCACCACGCAAGCCCTACCCAGGCAGCAATTGTCCTCTCCGTCACCACATACCCTGATGTTGAGGCCAGCCACCACCACCTCTCCCTTGGGCAGGCACCTGTGCTGCCCCACCTGCCACGGCCATGCAACCCTACCGAGGCAGCACGCGTCCTCCTCCCCTCCAAGTACCCTGATGTTGAGGCTGACCACTACCACCTCTCCCGTGGGCGGGCGCCTGGGCTGCCCCGCCTGCCCCCTCCACACAGCCCTACCCGAGGCAGCACTTGTCCTCCCCGCCTCCACCTACCTGGATGTTGACGCCGGCCACCACCACCTCTCCCATGGGCAGTCGCCTGGACTGCCCCAACTGTCCCCACCACCCAGCCCTACCCAAGCAGTTCTTCTTCTCCCTGACTCCACCTACCTGGATGTTGACGCTGTCCACCACCACCTCTCCCGTGGGCAGGCGCCAGGGCTGCTCCACCTGCCCCGACCATGCAGCCCTACCTTGGCAGCACTTGTCTTCCCCACCTCCACCTACCTGGATGTTGACGCCGGCCACCACCACCTCTCCCGTGGGCAGGCGCATGGGCTGCCCCACCTGCCCCCGGCACGCAGCCCTACCCAGGTAGCACTTGTCCTCCCCGCCTCCATCTACCCTGATGTTGGGGCCAGCCACCACCACCTCTCCCGTGGGCAGGCACCTGGGGTGCCCCACCTGCTCCCACTAAGCAGCCACACCGAGGCAGCACTTGTTCTCCCCGCTTCCACCTACCCTGATTTTGAGGCTGGCCATTTTTTTTTTTCAAGACCATCTGTCCAGTGAGCAGGTGCCTAGGCTGCCCCACCTGCCCCCGCCACCCAGCCCTACCCAGGCAACACTTGGCCTCACCGCCTACACCTACCCTGATGTTGAGGCCAGCCACCACCACCTCTCCCGTGGGCAGGCGCCTGGGCTGCTCCACGTACCCCCACTATGAAGCCCTACCCAGGCAGCACTTGTCCTTCCCGGCTCCACCTACCTTTATCTTGAGACTGTCCACAACCACTTCTCCAGAGGCCGGGCGCCTGCCTGCCCCACCTGCCCCCAACACGCAGCCCTACCCACACAGCACTTGTCCTCTCCGCCACCACCTACCCTGTTATTGAGGCCAGCCACCACCACCTCTCCCATGGGTGGGCCCCTGGGCTGCCCCACCTGCTCCCACCACGCAGCCTACCCAGACAGCACTTGTCCTCCCCGCCTCCACCTATCCTGATGTTGAGGCTGGCCACCACCACCTCTCCCGTGGGCAGGCGCCTGGGGTGCCCCACCTGCCCCCACTAAGCAGCCGTACCAAGGCAGCACTTGTTCTCCCTACCTCCACCTGCCCTGATTTTGAGACTAGCCAAGACTATCTGTCCCGTGAGCCGGCGCCTAGGCTGCCCCACCTGCCCCTGCCTGCCTGTGCTGTCCCACTGGCCCCCGCCTTGCAGCCCTACCCAGCAGCACTTGTCCTCCGCTCCTCCACCTAAGCTGATGTTGAGGCCGGCCACCACCACCTGGCCTGTGGGCGGGCGCCTGGGCTGCCCCACCTGCCCCCGCCACGCAGCCATATACAGGCAGAACTTGGCCTCCCCGCCTCCACCTAAGCTGATGTTGAGGCTGGCCACCACCACCTCTGCCGTTGGAAGGCGCATGGGCTGCCGCACCTTCCCCCACCACTTGGCCCTACAGGCAGCACTTGTCCTCCCCACCTCCACCTACCCTGATGTTGAGGCTGGCTACCACTACCTCTCCCGTGGGCAGGCGTCTGGCTGCCCCACCTGCCCCCGCCATGCAGCCCTGCCCTGGCAGCACTTGTCCTTCCCGCCTCCACCTACCCTGATCTTGAGGCCGGCCACCACCACCTCTCATGTAGCCAGGCCCCTGGGCTGCCCTGCCTGGCCCCGCTACACAGCCCTACCCAGGCAGCACTTGGCCTTCCTGCCTCCACCCTTGCTGATGTTGAGGCAGGCCACCACCACCTCTCCCAGGGGCAGGCACCTGGGCTGCGCCACCTGTCCCCAACACGCAGCCCTACCCAGGCAGCTCTTTTCCACCCCGCCTCCACTTACCCTGATGTTGAGGCAGGCCACCACCACCTCTCCCATGGGGAGGCGCCTGGGCTGCCCCACGTGACCCCACGACGCAGCGCTACCCAGACAGCACTTGTCCTCCCCGCCTCCATTTACCCTGATGTTGAGGCCGGCCACCACCACCTTTCCCGTGGGCAGGCGCATGGGCTGCCCCACCTGACCCCGGCACATAGCCCTACCCAGGTAGCGCTTGTCCTCTCTGCCTCCACCTGCCCTGATGTTGAGGCCGGCCACCACCACCTCTCCCTTGGGGAGGCCCCTGGGTTGCCCCACCTGTCCCCACCACGCAGTGCTAACCAGGCAGCAATTGCCCTGCCCGCCTCCACCTACCCTGATGTTGAGGCTGGCCACCACTACTTCTCCTGTGGGCGGGCCCTAGGCTGCCCCATCTGTCCCCACCACGTAGCCCTACCCAGGCAGCACTTTTCCTCCCCACATCCACCTACCCTGGTGCTGAGACTGGCCACCACCACCTCTCCCGTGGGCAGGCGCCTGGGCTGTCCCACATACCCCTACCATGAAGCCCTACCCAGGCATCACTTGTCCTTCCCGGCTCCACCTACCTTTATCTTGAGACTGTCCACAACCACTTCTCCCGAGGCCGGGTGCCTCTCTGCCCCACCTGCCCCCACCATGCAGCCCTACCCACACAGCACTTGTCCTCTCCGCCACCCCATACCCTGATATTGAGGCCGGCCACTACCACCTCTCCCGTGGGGGGGCCCTGGGCTGCCCCACCTGCCCCCACCATGCAGCCCTACCCAGGCAGCACTTGTCCTGTCTGCCTCCACCTACCCTGATATTGAGGCTGGTCACCACCACCTCTCCTGTGGGAAGGCACTTGGGCTGCCCCACCTGCCCCCACTAAGCAGCCGTATCAAGGCGGCACTTGTTCTCCCTGCCACCACCTACCCTGATTTTGAGGCTGGCCAAGACCATCTGTCCAGTGAGCGGATGCCTAGGCTGCCCCACCTGCCCCTGCCACCCAGCCCTACCCAGGCAACACTTGTCCTCTCCCTCTACACCTATCCTGATGTTGGGACCAGCCACCACCACCACTCCTGTGGGCAGGTGTCTGGGTTGCCCCACGTACCCCCACAATGCAGCCCTATCCAGGCAGCACTTGTCCTCCTCGCCTCCACCTACCCTGATGTTGAGGCTGGCCACCACCACCTCTCCCGTGGGCGGCCCAATGCGTTGCCCTATCTGCCCCTACCAGGTAGCCCTACCCAAGCAGCACTTGGCCTGCCTGCCTGCACCTACCCTGGTGTTGAGGCTGGCCACCACTTCCTCTCCCATGGGTGGGCCCTAGGTTGCCCCATTTGCCCCCACCACGTAGTCCTATCCAGGCAGCACTTTTCCTCCCCACATCCAGCTACCCTGATGTTGAGGCCGGCCACCACCACCTCTCCCGTGGGCAGGTGCCTGGGCTGCCCCACCTGCCTCCGCCACGAAGCCGTACCCAGGCAGCACTTCTCCTCCCCACCACCATCTACCCTTATGTTCAGGCTGGCCTCCACCAACTTTCCCGTGGGTAGGTGATGAGCTGCACTACCTGCCCCCGCCACATAGCCCTACCCAGGCAGCACTTGGCCTCCCTGCCTCCACCTACGCTGGTCTTGAGGCTGGCCACCACCACCTCTCCCGTGGGAAAGAATGTAGGCTGCCCCAACAGTACGCACCACGCAACCCACCCATGCAGCACTTGTTTTCCCTGCCTCCACCTACCCTGATGTTGAGGCCGGCCACCACCACCTCTCCTGTGGGCAGGCGCCTGGGCTGCCCCACCTGCCCCCGCCACGAAGCCGTACCCAGACAGCACTTGTCCTCCCCGCCTGCACCTACCCTGATGTTGAGGCCGGCCAACACCAGCTCTCCTGTTGACAGACGCCTGCGCTGCCGCACCTGCCACCGCCACGCAGCCCTACACGTGCAGCACTTGTCCTCCCCGCTACCACGTACCCTGATGTTGAGGCTGGCCAACACCAACTCTACAGTAGGCGGGCGCCTGTGCTGCACCACCAACCCCCAGCACGTAGCCCTACCCAGGCAGTACTTGGCCTCTCTGCCTCCACCTACCCTGATGTTGAGGCTGGCCACCACCACCTCTCCCGTGGGTTGGCGTCTGGGCTGCCTCACCTGCGCCCGCCACGCAGAACTTCCCAGGCAGCACTTGTCCTCAGCTACTCCACCTACTCTGATTTTGAGGGTGGCCAGCACCACCTCTCCAGTGGGCAAACGCCTGGGCTGCCCAACATACTCCACCATGTAGCCCTACCCAGGCAGCACTTGTCCTCCCTGCCTCCACGTACCCTGAGATTTTGAGGCTGGCCAACACTACCTCTCGTGGGCGGGCCCCTGGCTGCCCCACCTGCCCCCACCAGGCTCCCTACCCAGGAAACTATTTTCTTCCCCGCCTCCACCTACCCTGATGTTGAGGCCGGCCACCACCACCTCTCCCGTGGGCTTGCCACCTGACTGCCCCACTTGCCCCCACCACGTAGCCATATACAGGCAGAACATGGCCTTCCTGCCTCCACCTAAGCTGATGTTGAGGCTGGCCACCACCACCTCTTCCGTGGCCAGGCGCTTGGGCTGCCCCACCTGCCCCCGCCACGCAGCCCTACCCAGGCAGCACTTGTACTCCCTGCCTCCACCTACCCGGATGTTGAGGTTGCCCAGCACCACCTCTCCGGTGGGCATGTGCATGGGATGCCCCACATGGCCCCACCATGCAGCCCTACCCAGGCAACACTTTTCCTCCCTGCCTCCACCTACCCTGATATTGAAGCCGTCCACCACCACCTCTCCCGTGGGCAGTCGCCTGCACTGCCCCACCTCCCCTGCCACGAAGCCCTACCCAGGCAGCACTTGTTCTCCCCCCTTCCACCTACCCTGATGTTGAAGCCGGATACCACCACCTCTCCCATGGGCCGGCGCCTGTGCTGCCGTACCTGCCCCTGCCATGCAGCCCTACTGAGGCAGCATTTGTCCTCCCCGCCTCCACCTACCCTGATGTTGAGGCTGGCCACCACCACCTCTCCCGTGGGTGTGATGATGGGGATGTTTTCACAGATGATGCCGTGCTCCACATCTACCACTTGGCCTGGAGAAAGGAAATGATGGAGGGCGGGCGGGCATCATTCCCACAAAGCGGGGTTCCATGTACACCTATGCTGTCCCTCCCTAACTGCCCAGGTGCTGGTGTACCCTCACTGTGCTCTGGGCAGGGGAGGGGCAGCACAGCTGCTTTTCTGGGCCTCTAGAACCCAAGGCACCATGTCTCATCTCCTGCTCTGCAGCCCCCCCACCACCACCTGAAGGCAGCATCTAATTCTGGGCCTTCTCTGCTGTAGCCCCTGGCTCGTACTGTAGCTGGCTGGACAACCTTGCCTGTGGTCGTACACTGCCTGAGCTCTCTTGGACCACGCTGGGTGGGTGAGTGACCACCTCCATGCCAGGACGACATCCCCCCTTTGGCAAAGAGAAGTACAGATCAGGGCACCCGGAAGGAACGTGGTGGATCAGCAGGTTGGTGGCAGCAACCACTCTGAGGAGGATGGCCTTCTGACCCATGGCTCTCCCCTGAAACCCTCCCTACAGCCCAGCTCAAGGCAGTGGAAGTCCTCCAAGACCCTGCTGGCCAGCCCTCCCCTCCCTGGTGGACTGACAGGGGGTGGGGGTGCCATAACCCAAGTGTCCAAGCTGAGGCAGGGGCTGCTGGGAAGGGCAGGAGGGGAGGAGGAGCTTGGCAGCAAGTCAGCAGGGCCAAGACAAGAAGGGGCACTTCTGGGCAGGGAAACTCTTACCTCGGATCTTCAGAGGCCCCTCCACATGAACACCAGAGCTCACAACGGCCCCAGGACCCACTGGAGCATCCTCCGGCTCCCCAGGCCTCTTAAAATGACAGTGCTGGACGTCTTTGAAGACCTGGAACATCTCATGAACTCGGGCTGTGTAGCCAGCCAACTCTGTCACCTGTGGGGACAGCCACCCTGGCTCAGTCTCTGTTAGCGAGGAGGAGAGGGGAGTGGGAAGGTGGGGGTCAAGCCAGGGGTACCTCCTTGTACGATGACATGATACGCTCAATAGCATCCGCAGCAGCTGTGAGGAGGTTGCGGGCGATGGTGAAGGCTTCGGTGCGTTCGCTCACCAGCTCCTCCTCTCTCTTCTCCAAGGCAGCCTTTCTCACTGCCTCTGAGTCTACTGAGGGCAAAGAAGGGAAGGGGCAGAGACAATGGGAAGTCCAAAATGAGCCACTATGGAGCAAGAACAGTCTTTGCAACACAGGATGCTGGGACAACTGGATCTCTACGTACAAAAGAGTGAAATGGGACCCCTACCCCACACCATACACAGATGTTAACTCAAAATGGATCGTAGGCCTAAATGTAAGAGCTACGACTATAAAAATCTTAGAAGAAGACATAAATCTTCGTGTCCTTGAATTTGATAATGGCTTCTTAGTTTGGATACCAAATTTACAAGCAACAAAAGGAAAAACAGATGAATTGGACTCCATAAAAATTGAACACTTTTGTGTGTCAAAGAACATCATCAATAAAGTAAAAAGACAGCCCACAGACTGGGGAAAAAATTTGCAAATCCTACATCCAGTGAGGATCTAGCATGCACAATATATGAAGAATTCTTACAACTCAACAACAAACAGAGAAATAACCGAACGAAAAAGCGGGCAAAGGATCTGAACAGATATCTCTCCAAAGAAGATATACAAACGGCCAACAAGCACATGAAAAGATGTTCGACATTAATCGCTGTGGAAATGCAAACCAAAACCACTATAAGACACCACTTCACGCCCGCTAGGATGGCTAACGTGTTAAACAACAACAACAATAACAGATAACGATGAGTCTTGACGAAGATGCCGAGAAAGTAGAACCTTCACGTATTGCAAGAAGGGATGTAAAATGGTGCAGACTCTGTGGAAGTCTGGCAGTTCCTCAACACGTTAAATGTAGAATTTGTATGTGGTCCAGCAATTCCACTCCTGGGCATGTATATACTCAGGAGAACCGAAAACAGGTATGCCAACAAATCTTTGTACGTGAACATTCATCGCGGGATTACCCACAACAGCCGAAAAGTGGGAACAACCCAAGTGCCCAACAACAGAAGAAGAGAGAAAGCAAACGTGGTGCACGCGTACAATGCAGCGTTACTCAGCCACGACAAGAAATGAAGTCCTGATACATGCTGCCACATGAACCTTGGAAACATGACGCTCAGTGAAAAGCCGGACACAAAAGGTCACCTGCTGTATGATTCCATTTATGTGAAATGTCCAGCACAGAAAGGTTCGGAGACACAGCAAGTACGTTAGTGGTTACCTGGGGCTAGGGTAGACAGGAATGGGGTGACTGCTAATGAATGTGGGGTTTCCTTTTTAGGGTGATGAAAATGTTCTGGGATTAGATAGTGGTGATAACTCCGTGGCCATCCTAAAGAGCACTGAACTGCACACTTTAAACAGGGGGATTGTATAGTATACGAGTTATATCTCAGTAGGACGGTTTAAAAAAATGAGCCAGTGGGCGCCTGGCTTTGTTTCCCCACCCTCCATCCCGCGCTGCTGCTGCCAGCCCCTCCCAGCCCCTCCCGGGATCATCCCCCCTGGACCTGCCATACTGGGCCTCTCAAATGCAAGTTTCCCACTTTCTGCCCCTCAGCTGCTGTCTCCCACTTCCCTCTCATCTCCTCCTGTACCGTATTCCTTGACCTTGGTGACAACGCCAGTCCCTGGCACCTCTTTCTCCCCAGGAGCCTGCTCCTGTCTTCACTTGCTTTTAGAACCCACCCTAGACCCCATGGTCCCTCCCCTTTCTCGTCCATGGCCTAACTTCTTTGGCTCTTGGAGCCCCAGAGGAGCAGAGTTTTCCCATAAGAACTGTTCAGGAAATGCAATGGGGAACAAGGAGGCGGCCAACTCCTTGGTGTGGATAAGTGAGCAGTGCCTGTCCTCTGGGGAGGGCAGGAAGGTTCCAAGACAGACATGCAGGGGGACCCCTGTGGGCAAGGAGGGGAGGGACGGGGAACTCAGCTCAGGGCAGATGGCCTACAGAGCAAGGTGGAAAGGGGCAGGACGGTAGACAGAATGCCTCACAATCTGGGACATGAGCGGTGGCAGTGGCAAGGGGGTTAGTCCCAGCAGTTGAAGGGCCTAGGGCTTCCTTTGCACCTGCCTTCAGGGACACAGCCTCTGACAGGCAGAGGGGGCACAGCCCTCCTCCCCTGCTGTCCTTAGGTGGACAGTCACTGTGGACAAAGGGCAAGGTGTGCGGTCTTCCGTCCCATGGATGCTGGCAGGTAATGGCACTCCTGCTCTCTGCAGGGTCCCAGGAGCCCCAGGCAGCTAAAAGCAGGAACCTGGAGCAGGAGACCTGGTGGCCATTCCCAGCAAGGCTGCTGGGCTGGAGCTGGGAGCCATTGGCCCCACCATCTTCCCAGGCCCTCCAGCCTTTGCTGCCAGCAAGCACAAGCCACCGGAGTCCAGGGGCAGTGGGCCGCAAAAGTGGTGGGTTCAGGAGGACAAGCCTGACTGAAATCTCCCCACATGGACAAGTGCCTGCCTGCTCACCATCCCCTCAGAAAACCAACCCTTCCCGCCAGCCCCCAGCACTCTCAGCCTCCTTTGAGTGCCTGGTGCCCTTGCTAGCCACCAGGTACTGGGGACACAGCAGGGCCCAAACAGACAAAACTTCCTGCCCTCTTGGAGCTCACAGTCCAAGGCAGGGAGAGAGATGAGAAACCTGACAGAGATGTGAAAGAGCTGGGGTGTTTGATGGTGATTGGTGCCAGGGAGCAGAAAGGTGGGACAGTGGTCAGGACAAGGCCTCATGAGAGGGCACCAGTGAGCAAAGCTCAGAGAGAGAGGTCGAACGAAAGGGCATTCCTGGCACAGCCCGCAGCATGTGCAAAGGCCCTGAGGCAGAAACATACCTGGGGTTTTGAGGGCATAAGAAGGAGGACAGTAAGACCTCAGTAGACACAGAGCACTGCATGGGTAACGTAATACAGAGTATAAAAGTGGCAGTAAAAAAATGAGAAAATAAGAGACTTAAAAAACAGGCATATTTGAAAAGGAATCAAATCGCCCTTGTAGAAATGAATACCCACTGCCATTGAGTCGATTCCGACTCCCAGCAACCCTATAGAACAGACTAGAATTACCCCATAGGGTTTCCAAGGCTGTAATCTTCAGAGGAGCCCTGGTGGCACAGTGATTAAAGTGCTTACCTGCTAACTGAAGGGTCAGCAGTTTGAACACCCCAGTTGCTCTGTGGGAGAAAGATGTGGCAGTCTGCTTCCGTAAGGAATGCTGTCTTGGAAACCCTATGGGGCAGTTCTACTCTGTCCCTCAGGGTTGCTAGGGGTCAGAATCGACTCGACAGCAGTGGGAATCTTCATGGAAACAGACCACTACATCTTTCTCTTGCAGAGTGGCTGGTGGGTTTGAACTGCCAACCTTTTGGTTAGCAGCTGAGTGCTTTAACCACCGTGTCACCAGGGCTCCTTTCACTGAAATTTTAAAAACAAGTGAACACAGCTGAAGAGAAAATTGGTGAATTAGCAAGCAGAAAGATCATCTATGGAAATCGCCCAGAAGTCAGCACAGATAGTGCCAGGTGGGAAACAGTGAAGGGAGATGAAGGGACTCAAAGAATAGCGAGAGACCCAGCAGGAGTTCCAGAAAGAGAGAGTATATTTGAATAGATAATATCTGAGAATTTTCCAGAATGCTTGAAAACCCTGAATATTCAAAGACTACCCAAGTCTCAAGCAAGATAAATAAACAGAAACCCACACCTAAACACATCTTAGTGAAACTGCCACAGAGAAAGATCCGAAAAGCACTAGAGAAAAAATGCAGGTTATAAAGGAAGGACAATAAAGCTGCTAACATTTCTCACCAGCTACAGAACCGAGAAGCCGATAAAATATTGTCAAAGCCCTGAGGGAAAGTAACTGCTAACCTCAACTTCTACACTCAGCTAAATTCTGATGTGGAAAAAAGGCTGAAAAAAAGACATTCTCAGACAACAAGAAAATTGAGTTTTCCCCAACAAAACCACGCCAAAAGAATGTGTTCAAAAGATGTGTACCTAGAAGGAGGTAACCGAACACAGAAGGGAGGGATGGGGGCAGAGAAATTGGTAAACGTGGGTGAATTCGAACAAGCACAGACTGGATAAAACAACAGCAAAGTCTCAAAACGAGGGGCACCCAAGCTTCCCCCGGGGCCCCACCAACATGTGGGAGGGGGACTGGCTCTTGGAGTGGCAGTGCTCCAAGGAGGAGGGGAGCTATCGATTAACCTAAGCCTCTTTTCAATGATGCGTGGTGACGTTTGAACAGTAACTGCTAAAGACTAAAAGGAGAACGTATACCTTTCAGATCAGTAGAGAGACAAAATGAAAATAAAGAAACCTGAACGGCTAAGACAAGAGGCAGGTCAGGCTTCCCCCTCCCGCAAGGCCTTCTGGCCAAACCACTTCCCTTTGCAACCTACGGATGGAGAATCAAAGGCACACTAGTGGATGCTGCTCTACTCTCTGTCTCCCCGTGTTCAAGTGGCAGCAGGTTCAAGGGCAGGGACATGTGAACGAGGGTGCACGTGGGTGGTGAAGGGACACCCTGAAGTGCAGTCCCTGGGCATGGCTATGAGCAGCGCTATGAAGGCGAGGCACACGCAGGGGGAAGGACACTGAGGAGCTGACTGGAGGACTAGCCCGTGGCCCAGGGTCTGGCTCTCACCTGACTCCGAGTAGCCAGTGGCGGTAATGATGGGTACAGCCACCATGAGCAGGCCTGAGGCGCTCCATACATACTTCATGAGGAACTGCTCCAGCATGACGTACCACAGGCGCTCCAGCAGGATGAGGTTGATCTGTGAGGCCAGGTCCTGGTAGGAGTGCCGCAGCAGGGCCAGCTCTACCTGCGGGCCACCAGAGAGCCAGCGGCCTGGTGAGAATGGCCGGGCTGGGCGACAACCCAGAGGACCCAGAGCACTGCTCACACAGGCCACACCACTCAATGGTCTGACAAGGCTTACAACAGGGCTGTGTTTACAGAGGACGGGTCTGAAACCAGCGGCAGGGGCTTGCCCAAGTTTCTAGCACTGGGGCACAGCAGCAGTGACAAAGGAACTCACCCTGACTGGGGCTGGGGTGCTCAACGCTCCCTTCTTTGCTCTGGGCAGCTTCTAGCCCCTGTGGAGCCCATTCTCTGGGCAATCATTTGGGGGCCTCCGTCCCAACACCCTCCTCCTGGCCCTGGTGCCCAGGCACGGAGACCGAAAGCAGTGGCACTGGTAGCACCTTGGTTTTGAGAACACTGAGCCCAGTCTCTCCCTCCCTAGGCACTGCCCTGCCAGTCTACTTTTCCAAAGTTCCTTGTAGTGAGAACTTATACTGCATTTTCCCACAGAAACCACGAGGGCGCGCTTCACAGCCAGTCCCTCTGGCCTTGCTCCATGTTGGACTGCCCCAAGCCCACAGCCCTCTGCCTCAGGCCAGCTTCCGGCTCCAGCCCGCTGGCTCCACAGTGGTGTGGAGCCTCCCCTCCCATTCCTCCATTGGCTACCACCTGCCATATCAGGGTGGGGACGGGGGGGGGGAGGGGCCTTGGTGGATGGGTCCTGCAGGGCCCAAAAAAGAGAGAGGGTGGAGAGAGGAAGAGGGTTCCTTGTGGCAGCAGCAGACCAACAGACTGTGGAGACACGGAGGTCTCCAGAAGTGGTGACGGCAAAGGGGGCCATTGGGTTGTGGACTTCTTGGCTCAGTACAGGGACCCTCTGGACGCCCAGCCTGGCCTTTCCACACCCAACCGACTGCCCAGACTGGCTCCTTTTGCCAAGTGCTTTCGCACTAGGCTCTCCATTTGATTCTCGCACCGCCTCATCGAATGTGCTCATTGTACAGTAGGCCAATGAAGCCCAGAGAGGCAAAGTGCCCTGCCCAAGGTCACACAGCATGGAGGTAGCAAGCACTGCTGGAATTTGAATCACGCTGCCAAAGCCCTTGAAAACCCTGGTGGCATAGTAGTTAAGAGCTACATGAACCAAAAGGTCGGCAGTTTGAATTGACCAGGTGCTCCTCGGTCACTATGAGTTGGCAATGGGTTTGGTTCTTGGTTGCCAGAGTCCTTAGGAGAATAAGATTCTTTTAATTGTTCCCAAGTAAATAAGAAGGTGTGTGTGTGTGGAAATGACCCCTCCATGGGAATCCCAATAAAAACAGAATGCTCTGCTATAGAGCCCTCCACTAGCCAGCCAGTCGCTTTTGCCCTACCTGGAGATCTGAGCCTGGGCCAGTGTCCATGGGGACATCAGCCAGTGAGGTTGGGGTGCGACATATGTCTGCACAGCCAGCGCATTCAGCCCACCCTGTGGCCCGTCACCCCCTCCTCTCCCTCCCCCGCCCAGCTCCTCATCCACCCAGGCAAGCAGACCTCCTGGGTGGCCTCTATGTATTGAAGCTGGCCAAGGGGAAGTCCTTCAAAGGTCTCTCCTGCCTACCCCCACCCAGGGCCTCGGGCCAAGTCTCCCGTTCCTGAAACGAGCCCGCATCGAGCCCGCATCTTCCGAGCACCCTGGCAATCTGGACTTGCACTGTGAGCTGGCAAGTGTGCCAGCCAGAGCTGATAATGTAGCCACGGGGAATGTGCCAAGCACCTCACCCAAGGCCACAGCTGCCTGCCAAGGCGCTGCCAGCCTGCATGCAGGAGAGGAGGATCGGGCAGAGGGGATCACAGCCCAGTGTTGGGCACTTGTTCCCCTGATCAGCAGCCAGCTCCTGGCCCAGGACGCCCCCCCCTGCGGAGAAGGTTGATGACAGGCCGTTTTGGTCCAGGAGAAGTCTGCTCCTGTGCCCAGTGCAAAGCCACCAAGACAAGGTCGGGGTCCTGGGAACACATGCAGGCCTTCAGGGAGCAGAGGCCATCGTGCCCCTCCCCCCAGGAGAACCGAAACCAGAGTCGCAGGGAGCAGGGCCTGAGGCAGCTGCAACCCCAGGCACGAGGAAGGGGAGGGGCGAGGCGAGATAAAGGGAGTGCTGGCCGGGAGTAACCTTGCTGCGCCCCCCCTCAGGCTGGCCGCCCAGGAAGCTGTGCCTGGGGGCCGGGCGGAAGGGCGGTCACGCTGGGGCAGGCTGGCAGGAAGTGCGTCCCGCTGCAGCGACGGCCGGGCCAGTGGGCCCTTGGGGGCGGCTGTGACCCTAAGCGCTGCGACTGCCACGCTGGGCGCTGCTTGTTAATCTCCGCGTGGGCTGAGTCATGCCCATAATGCCCAGCTGCCAGACGCGGGCCCTAGGCCGGCCTTCAAAGGGCCGAAGGGCTGGCCAGGAGGCCGTGCATCCACTCGTCCCGCTCCCAGTGGTCTGCTGGAGTGCGCAAGGCGGGAGCTCTGAATCCGAACCGCTAGGATCCACAGCCCAAGGCCAGCGGTGCTGCCCAGGAGGGAGGAAGCAGAAGTGGCCTGGAGTGTGCAGGCGGCTGGGACCAGGCAACCCCCACCAGTCTTCCTGCTTCTCCATTTCTGCAGCCCAGGGCCCTGCCTGTTCTCAGCCCCCTCTTGCATCCACGCTGTGCCCCCACCCCAGGCCTTCCTCATGCCTCCCAGCGCCCCAACCTGCCCCACCTCGTGGCCCCCGTAGAAAGCGATCTCCTCCGAGTTGGCCACCACACGAGAGTGCATGTAGCGCAGCTCCCCCTTCCTCCGCGCCTCCTCTGCCACTAGCTCCCCGAACTTGGGTGAGAAGGCCCGCAGCACGTTGGCGGTGAGGAATACCACGAGGCCAGCGATGGCCGAGGGCCAGGCTGTGCCAGCTCCGCGGGAGCGGGCTGCCCGAAGCAGGGTGTAGGAGGTCACAGCCACGTCCAGGAGCGGCTTGGTCAGGTTGGAGTAGAGGTGAGCCACAGAGGCAGCAAAGGCTACCAAGTCCTCTGTCAGGGACTGGTCAGGGTTGCGAAGGCGCCCGTCCATGTTGCTGACTCGGTAGTAGGTCTGCTGGGAGAAATAGAGGCTGTAGGCGTGGGCCACCAGACGGCTGCGGAAGGACAGGGCCAGCTGGCCCTCCAGGTAGCGGATGGCACTGTTGATGAAAGTGGCAGGTAGGGCGATGAGGAGCCACTGGAGGAGCTGCCAGCCGAAGGCCCGTGGGTCCTTGCGGACGATGCAGCGGGCCAAACGTCCATCCAGGCGGGCCACATAGACCGACAGGAAAGTCCGGCTCACCAGGGCAGCCGAGTGCAGCGCCAGGAGCCCAGTCTCCCGGCACAGGACCCGGGGAAAGAGCAGGCGCAGGAGCCACAGGAGTCGTTGCAGGAACACCCGGTTCACGCTGGCCTTGGCTGCTGTGGCTGCTGCCCCGGAGGCCTCCTGCGCGGGCTCCCCTGCTGGCCCTGGAGGGCCCCTTGCTGGACCCAGGCACTGCCGCACCAGGGGGTAGATTTTGTGGGCTCCATAGGCGGTGAGGGCCAGGACCACGGCTGTGCGCTTCAGCGTGGTCACCCTCGAAGGCCGGGGGGTGGAGAGCACCGGCATGTCACCTGGTTGGCACCCGCTGGGCTGGGACTAGTGCCTGAGACTGCAGTCCAGGCAGGTGGCTGGAAGGGTCCTTGCTCTGACCCCGGGCTCGTTGTCTAGGCAACTGGAGGCCTTGCACTGGTCACTGAAATTGTTGCTTTAGGCAACTGAGGCGCTGCTGGGGCCCCTGGTGCGGTGGGCTCAGGGCCCTCCAGTGTCTTGGCCTCTTCAGGCAGCTGAGCAGGAAGACCTTAGCTCCCCTCTGTGTCAGTCTCCTAGCCCTTGGTGTCAGAGCTTTGAAAGGTTGAGGGCAGGGAGGACTTCTCTTCCCCTCCACCTCCTCCTACCCAAGTGGAGCCCCCGCCCGGGGTACCAGGCGCGTACGTCCGCTCCACAGCCTGGCTGAAGCGACAGTGACTCCGCCACTGGCCCATAATCCCCACCCACCCACCCCTCCCCAGGGGCGAGTCAGGGAAGGGGAGGAGGCGGAGGAGGAGCGGGAGGCGGAGCCCGGGCGCAGGGCTCCGCACCCCGTTCTCGCCCCACGGGAGGGCCCCGCCTCCTCCCCGCCACAGAGACCTGGAGGGCCACGCGGACTAGAGGAGCGGCCTTCGCCTTCCCGCCAAGGCCCCGCCCCGCTCCGCGCGCGCCGCGAAACCGCGTTGCCTCGGGGCCGCCGGCTGCCCGCCCCGCCCGGGCCTCGGCGCCCTGCCCTCAGCTGGGGGGGTGGTGGGCAGTGGCCGTGGGGGGAGCCGCCCGGGCCTCGCCACGGTTGGTGGGCGGGCTGGGAAGGGCGTGGCCGGCGGGGCCACTTCCGGCTTCCGGCCGCGGGGGAAGGGGCGGGACTTGCGGCTGTGGAGGGAGGGTTCGGCGGCGGCTGCGGCGGCAGCGCGTGCGTGGTGGCTGAGGTGAAATTCGGCCAGCGGCCTGCGCGCTGGTGTGTGCGCTGAGGTCCTCAGGCACCTCGACGGGAGCAGCGGGGCTGGTAGCTAGCGGAGAGAGGCCCGGGGGCCGGGGCTGCGGGGCGCGTCGCGAGCCAGGGCGTAGAGCCTGCGGGCCAGGCTAAGGGAGTCGGGGCGGCGGGGCGGCGGGGCGGCGGGGCGGCGTCCGCGGGCGGAGCCCGGCTCAGGGCGCGGGCGGGCGGCGGCGAGCCCTAGTGAGGAGCCGTCACGGTGGGAAGTGGAGCCGCGAGTGGGTTGAGGCGCCGAGTCGGCGGAGAGAGCTTGCGGCCCGGGCCATGGCGGAGCCCCTGGGGTAGCGCGGCCCAAGTGGAAAGGTTTCTGAGCTTGCGGTGGGCAAGAGCAGAGCTACCGTAGTTTGCCAGGGAGGGCACCTCTGGCTTTCTAGAAGAGTGATCCTTCTCGAACTTTCTCTGCATGGGGCCCTGAGGTGCTTAGTGGAGACCTGAGTTTTCCCTTGGCCCTGGCTTCTGCCCTCTAGGAGTCGCTCTTGTCGGCTTGTCTGAGGCACCGCAAGTCATCCAGGCCCGCTCGGAGGCCGCAGCGGCAGTTGCAAGGCTGTTTTCGCCCTGGCCTTCTCAGTGGCCGCTGGTGCAGCCCCACAGGGAGGGCTGCTGCTTTTCTCTAGGCCCTCTTGGGAGGGCTGGGGGATAGGGCCTCCAGACTGCCCCCGGGGGTGGGGGCCGCCACGCAGCTTTGAGAGGAAGTGCTGTTCCTGGAACACTGCAGTGCCGGAGCTGCAGCAGAGCTCCTCTTGGCTGGGAAAGGAGCGTGCCCGAAGGCCGTCTGAGCAGCTCTGCTGTTTTGTGTAATGCTTTTTATTGAAAGTGCTTTTGCAGTCGAACATGCATAAGGAGTCTCTTGGACTCCCCAGAGAAAGGGGCCCATTTGGCGAACAGTCATCAAGAAAGGTGGCACTGGACATGTTAGAACACATACTAGAGGGCAGCAGTGACTTTATTCCAGCCAGTGGAAGTTTGTTAGGCTCTGGAACAGTATTGGCCAAGTCGCCCTGCTGAGCTGAGCTCTGTCCCAGCCAGTGCTTCAGAGACTCCGAAGTAGGGCGCTAGGGTACAGGTTAAAGAATGGCTGTCCCAGTCTCTCAGGGACCTTGAACTGGCTGTCACTGGCTACCCAACTCTCATGCTTCTCTTGTTCCTTCTCTGCCCTGTCAGGAAAGTGCTTACTTCATTGGAAACCATCTAGCTGCAGAGGATGAGTCTGCAGTGGGTCGCAGTTGCCACCTTCCTCTATGCAGAGGTCTTTGCTGTGTTGCTTCTCTGCATTCCCTTCATTTCTCCGAAAAGGTATGGCCTGTGGAGCAAGCAAGCGAGCAGGAGGGTGACTGGCGGTCTGTTGGCGAGGCTGGTAGCTTATGTGTACAGAATTGGTGGGCCCTGGAATTGGGACCGGGCAGGAACAGGTAGAAATTGTCTGGGGTTGGGGTGGCAGAGGTTATGCTTAGTACTGCCAACCTTCTACCATGTTGCTGTTCTGCTTTGTCACATTTGGCTGAGTTCCTTTCCTGTGCGTCCTGCCTTCTGGTCTTCAGAGTGCCCCGAAGAAGACCGTCTATCTCTAGTTATGGTTCTGGGAATCATGCCCTCCTTTCTACCCTTAGGTCCCTGGGGTGCTGGGGATGGTAGTGTGGGATCCTGAAGAGTTGTACCACTGGATCACATTGCTGCTGAGTTGGTGACTTCTGTCCTCCTAATTAGTCTCACTAGCATTGCCTCATGAGGATTACTCGGCCTGTGAAGGGTGAAGCCATGTTCTGTTTTAACGGACGGAGGACCTGTTAAGAGTTGATTTGGAATGAATTTTTAATTACACGTGGTACAGAAACACATCCTTACTAAAATTAAGAAGTTACAAATAAGACTAAGTCTCTCTAGGTTCTTAAAAAAAAACGTTACATTGCAAGGCACAGACTCCCGACCTGATAAAATAGGAAGTATACGGCTCCACCAAAGACCAAACCTAAACTGTTCATCCCTCGTAGAGTTCAGAGGAAATGCAGCAGACAGAAAAACCCCTTGGAGCTGGATCTGGGAAACTTTATAAGACGAATGACCTGGTTTCTTCGAAGAATAAATGGCAGAGGGACACCAAAGAGGGAAAGGGAAACTTCTAGAATAGAGATTTAAGATACCATCTACATGTAGGACTGGAACTTTGTCGGGTTCTGAGTCAAACCAACTCTTTAAAAGACTGCCCAAATTAGAAATTTGAACTCTGGCTTTGGTATTGAGAAATTACTGCTAATTTTCTTTATGTCTGGTAACAGTGTTGTGATTATATTAAATATTTTTCAAGGGTCTTGTGTTTTAGAGGTCTGTACTGAAACATCTGTGGATGAAAATGATAGGTCACCTGGGATTTGTTTCATAATTTAGAGTACAGACGAAACAACGTCAGTCAAGATCAGTTTAAAGAAATGATACGTGTGCGTGGTGGGAATTTTGAATACCACAAAAGGGAAGGTGGGAAAATTAAGTTTCCTACCTCAGAGATTACCATTTTTTAAGAATGTGGTTTTTGAGTAATTTCTACACATGGACAAGCATCTTTATATTTTGTTAATCCTTCTGACCGGATGTCATAAACTGGACAACAGCAGCTGAGGCTGACTGATTTTTGGCTGTTAGGGAAGAATGCACAGCCAGGTTTCTGCTCTGTTCAGGGCCCAGGGTCCAGTGTGTCTTTCTCTTCAACCCCAGTCCATTTTGTCTTTTTCACAGATGGCAGAAGATTTTCAAGTCCCGCCTAGTGGAGCTGGTGGTGACATATGGCAACACCTTCTTTGTGGTTCTCATTGTCATCCTTGTGCTGCTGGTCATTGGTGAGTGAGCTGTGGCTGAGGTCAGCTACCTGACCTAGACCGCTTGCTGTGACCTCTGCCATTGAGTTGTAAACCCACTGCAAAGCCCTGTGCTACGTTGGGCTTCTCCGACATAGACTGATTGTGTGCCCCCTCTCTCTGTCTTGGTGAAGTGTCTCTCTTCATTCACGAAGAGGGTCCTGTTGACTTTCAGCAGGGTCTTTACTCTGAATGGCATTTCTAGCAGTGGGGTGGGCATAGACCAAGCAAACTTTTACGTGCCCAAAGATGACCACCTCATGTTGCTGAAACCAAGAGAAGCTAAGTGACCCATGACCTTGGTCTACTTAGCACTATTCACCAGTCGCTTACACGGCATCGCTTGTCTTCTCCCTCCATGCTTGACCCAGGCTTTGAATCCAATAGACAGCAAGCCTAGTTGGGAAAGGAAGCTCTGCCAGATGCCTGCTGCAGTAGGAGAAGGGGAGGTAGAGCATATCTTTGGGGACGTCCCCATATCCTCAACTGCTCGGGGTCTCGGTTAGACTGTTAGGTCTTTTAGGGTCCTTCCAGTCCTGTGGTTCTAGAAACCTCTACGGTGAGGTGTACGCTACTTAGTGCTTGGAAGACAACTGGTCTGAGGACATGCTTGGGGATGAGAATAAGGGGTAGATGGTGCTGAAAGGTGAACATTTGAAGGTCAAGTGGTAGTGGAGACAAGAGGAATCAAGAAAGCCTGTCTGGTGGTTAAATGTTATTTTGCGTGCTACGTGATCAGTAAGGTCCCCTGCTCAGACTCCACCAAGTATGGACTCGGTTCTGCTGTAGGAAGCAGTCCCGTCTCAGGGCCGTGCTGCCCTGGTAAGGTACGTGGTACTCTTCCTGCCTGAATCCCCAGCAGAAATGTGGCAGGGAGGGGTTGGGGAGAGAGCCTTGCTTCAAGGCAATGTGCAGAGCCCCACCCTTTAGCAGCAGCATTAGGCATTTATCCTTCTCCTGTCTGGGGCCTGGCAGATCGGTTCAGGCAGGACTGCCTCTGAACTGGCCAGGTGTGGCCTACCAGCTCCTAGGCGCAGAGGATGGGTGCCAGCTCCCCGCATACCTCTGTGTTCCTGAAGTACTTGGAGAGGCTCCATGGGGTAGCTCTTTCCAATTAGGGTTCTCTCTCTGATCAGCCTCTGAGCCAGGAGGGATAGGGAATATGCGTGTTTTCCCTGGGGCTGAGCTCCATGAAAAGCCGGCTGCTGAGTGGAGTTTTGCTTTTGGGCTTGGGGATGGGAGGGACAGTTCACTGAGGGTCTTGCCCCTTCCCAAACCCAAATGAACATTTCTATTTCCTAGCTGCTGGGTTGGTGCTTCAGGGAGCTTGGTGGGCTGCTAGGGAGATCCTGTGCAGAACCACAGTAGTCGACAAGGGGGGGAGGAGTCAAGGAATTGCTTGGAAGCTCTGGACGTGGCTCTGATGACTGGTTGCTTCCTATCCTAATGTTAAGGATAACCTGCAGAGCCTTCTGTGAATATAAGTGTTAGCAGATAGCAAATGCTGATAAAAGTAACCAGGCAGAACCAGCTACAGCTATAGCCCTGGCTGGCCTCAGCCTTTGTTGGGGAGGGCCTGGATCAGAACCGACCGTGAGGGTGGGTGATGAGGCATCCAGAGACTGCTGACCTCAGGCAGGGCACTGAATGGGGGGGCCCTGTCGTACTGCGTGCCTGGGTCTCCATTGCTGGATGTCCCCCACCCCCAGTCCACTTGTGTCATCAGTCTAGGTGCTCCTTAGGGGAGTGGGAGTCCTGAATACAGGTGACAGGTGGAAAAAAACGTTTTTTTTTATCTTGTTTTTCTGATTAGAAAAATAATACGTATTTTTAAAATTCAGACATTTCATTTAGAAGGTTGAACCAGATGCTGTGAATCGACCTTGATGTCTGGCACCCCCATGTGTGTCAGAGTGGAGCTGATTGTTCAGAAGCGGATTGCCAGGTCTGTCTTCTGAAGCAGCTCTGGGTAGACTCAAACCTCCAACCTTCCGGTTAGGAGCTGAGTGCTTAGTTGTTTGCACCCCTCGGGGACTCCAAGTCCCTCAGAATCCCCTGCGTGTCCCACAGGTCACCGTCATTACTGCCTTGTGATTCAGTGTCTGCTGCAGCGGAGTCACTCTGCAAACTGCTTTGTACTGTGTGTTTTTCGCTTGTATCCTCCAACCCACCTCAAGCTGGGCTTGTATCCTAGACATCTTTTTTGTACCAATCTCATCCTTTTGGAAGTTCTTGTCATATTCTTTCATATGATAATACCGTAATTAATTTTTCCTTATATAGACACCCTCACACTGATGCACATTTATGTGACTGCTTCTGTAGGATAAATCCCTAGAGGTGGCGTTGCTCAATCGAAGGATGTGAATATTTTAGATTGTGTAATAGGTATTGCTAACTTGCCTTCCGAAAATGTACCAGGTTGTATACCTGCTGATAGGGCTTGAGAGTGTTTGTTTCATGATACACAGCACAAAAGCCCACAGCAGAGGTAGGCAGATTTTATAGCATAAGATCACCTCAAAAGCCAAGCAGTCTAAAACCTGAAATCAAAAACCAAACCTTACAATAATACCCATACGGCCATAGCTTGTCCCTCTCACATGGGGGCCCGTTAAGAGCACATAAAGATCTATGTAAAGAAGAGATCTCTGCTCTCTTGGAGTTAGGAGTAGAAAGACAATAAACACGTAATTAAGATCGTTTTGGGTATGGTATGTATCATAAAGAAAATGAAATAGGGTGACGTGATTGAAAGTGACTGCTTTAGGTTAGGTGGTTAAATGTATGCGCTGTTGGAGGCATTGTGTCACGGGGTTCTTTCACTTCCTTCGTTTTTGGTGTACTTGACCTTATGATGAGCATGAATTCCTTTTTGTAATCTCAAGAAAAAATCTGCATGAAATTTTTAGAAAACCTGTTCTAAAGCTTGGAAACCCTGGTGGCGTAGTGGTTAAATGCTACGGCGGCTAACCAAAAAGGTCGGCGGTTCGAATCCACCAGGCGCTCCTTGGAAACTCTATGGGGCAGTTCTACTCTGTCCTGTAGGGTTGCTTTGAGTCGGAATCGACTCGATGGTGATGGGTTTTTTTTTTTATCTTAAAGCTTAGAAATAAAAACACTTGAGCCTTTGATAGGCATTCTCTGTGTCTTAATTCCTGGGCTGGTGATGCTTCCTTAGCTGTCTCATTCCCATTGACAGGACTGTCCCGGTTTCTCCTTGGGGTGGCTGAAGGCCCAACTAGATATAAGACATCACTGGGGGCCCCATGGGAAAAGGGGGCTGCCTCAGTTGCCAGTGATGCCTCAGACTCCGTTACTATCTTGAGGCATCTAGCAAGCTGGTCTGGGTAGAATGGAGTGGGGACTGAGGTGAGAAAAGCCGGAGAAGAGGGTGGTTCTGAGGGGAGGGCTTCTGGTAAGGTGCTCCAGAAGGTAGGAGTGGTGGTGGTGTTAGGTGCTGTCGAGTCGATTCCGACTCAAGGTTAGGTGTGTGTAAGTGGGAAACTCCTGATGTGGAGATGACTGGGAAACTGATCAGAGGGAGTGACACCTCAGGCTCATGTTGTCTTTCTGACCTCTACCGCCCAGGCTTGCCTATGTGGGACTTAAACACTACCTCTCTCCTCGCCTCCCCACAGACGCTGGCCGTGAGATTTGGAAGTATGATGATGTGACGGAAAAGGTGAACCTCCAGAACAATCCCGGGGCTATGGAACACTTTCACATGAAGCTTTTCCGTGCCCAGAGGAATCTCTACATTGCTGGCTTTTCCTTGCTGCTGTCCTTGTGAGTGTGTTGCAGGGGCTGTGAAGGGAAACCTGGGCTGGCCAGGAAGTGGGGCACGGCTCGGGCTCCTCCTGGGACTTTGACACCCTCCCTACTTAGTGACCTTGAGACAGGCCCTGTCCAGGTCTAGGGGAGCTATACAGTTTCCCCAGAGGCAGCATGCGGAGTGGGCAAGGGTGGACCAGAGGTTCAGAAGACCTGGGGCCTGGCTCTGCTGTAGCTCAGCACATGCTCTTTTAGGGCAACTGTCTCACCGGCTCGCTCCATTTGTACATAGATTGAGGTAAATGACGAGGACTTGGGAGTTTCCCGCCTCTGGAAGAGGACCTATAGAGTCCAGCTTAAAAAGGGCTCGAGCAATACAGGTAGTTCCCGACTTTCAACGGAATTTGTTCTGCCAACTCTGTCGTAAGTCGGCTCTGATGTAAGTTGAATACCTCGTTTTTTTTTTAAGGTTTTCTTTGTTATTGCGTTTTATATTAGTATCTTTATAAATCGTAATATCGATCATCTGAAAATGATAATATCAACAAACTACATGCTGCAACGTTGTAGTACATATTAACGGTTAGAAAAAAAAAAGAAAGAAAACAGACGCTGTAAGTGCAGTTCATTGTAACTCGAATGCATTGTAAGTCAGGGGCTACATGTAGTGGCTTTTTGTGTCTGGGCTCCTGACCCGAGTACAGGGGGCAGAAACATCATAAAGGGGCTGAGACTACCTCGCCCCAGGAAATTCCTCAGATGTTAAACCTGTAAACAGGTATATATGGGACTCCTCAGTTGCCTGAGTGTTTCTGGTGTTTGGTAAGACCGAGTGCCTGGATCAGGGCCAGTGGAGTGAGTTGGGCACAGTGATACTAATGTAAAGCACCTGTGTCAGCCTGGGGCCCTGTTTGTTGTCTCGTGCTTCATGTTGGTGTTCTGACCCACTGAGCCACTTGCTAACTGGCTGATCAGTAGCTGTACAGCTAAGATCAAAGGCTTGTGAAGATACTGGGAAGATGTCTACTTTGGGGTTCAGTGCCAAGGAGTCAAACAGTTGTCAGACTGGACTTGCTCATGGTAATTCCCCACTTCGTTTTGTGCCCAAAGACTAAAGACTCTCAGTGCCTAAAAGACTCTACCACTCTCTCTACCTGGTGCAGACTTATTCAGTGGGCATTAGGATGCCTGTCTTTCTGGGTTTCAGATTTTCAGGATTTTAGGGAGTGGAGTCAGTGTTGGAAAAAGTAGACGTCTGTCCCTTCAAGTTAATGTATTTCAAGTTAATACGGAAGTAGTCAAGCACGCCACCTTAAAGCTTTTGGAAGTCAGGAAATAAGGCTGGGAGCACTCAGACGTATTTTTTAGGGTTTCAGGAAGGTCTAAAAAGAGGTATGGTCTTGTGGTCTGAGAGCAAAAGGGAAACAAGTCAGAATTCTGAGATAAGCTTAGATTTCATCTGAAAGAGAGCAGATTGAGCTTTACAGGTGGTATCAGGAAGGGAAAGCCTGTGGTGAGCTCTGGATCATGAAGCACGTTAAAAACAGGACCAAAGGTAGCCCTCTTTATATGTCTGTGTCATGTAAGGAAACAGAAGGTGGAGGGTCAAGGACCAGGATGGGTCACAGAAACGTTGGGAGGAGAGAATTGAAGTCCATGGTGGGTAAGGGTGTACCAGAGTGCTCAGCTGCTGGAAGTGAGTTGCTGTCAGCTTAGACTTGAAATCATTTGCAGTTGCAATTGCAGATCCTTTAGGAATTGCAGAGAGTAGGAGAGATGCTGGAAAACTACAGACAGGCAAGCACCCCAATTTCCAAAGGGGGAAAAGGGTAGATGAGGAAGTAACTAGACTGGGAGAGTCTGCCTGTGACCTCAAGCCGTGTTTTAGAAAGGATGGCTTATAAGAGAGAGGGATCATTTGTGACCACCATGAATTTCTAGAGAACAAGTTTTATCAGTCTTATCCCTGCCTCCTTTTTGGGCAAAATATTAGATCGGTAGATGAAGGGACTGCTATAGATCCAGTGTGTGTGGATTTTCAGCAAAACGTTTGCCAGTTTCCAGTTCTTGTGGACAAGATGCTAAAGGCTGGGCAGGGTACTAGTGAGCTAAGTGTGGCCCTAAGTCACATGTATGGCTGCAAAGAAGGATCAAGTCCGTCTAAAGAGGTTGTGAGGCTCCGTTAGCCTGCTCAGTGCATATCTGAGTGAAGACATTAGTCATGTGGACCAAATGCCTGGAGAAATGGAAGCTAGGAGGAAGAGCAAGTAGGTCGGCTAACATTCAGAACCCACAGCTGTCTAGATGACTGATGAGATCTGAAAATGCTTATAAATGTGCGTGTAGGTTCATACAGATGAGAACAGGCAGAGAAGATAGGGCTAAACAGTTGCTCAGAGAGATTTGGGGTTGTAGCTTATTGTGGCTCAGAATGAGTGCTGTTATTACTTGGGAAAATGATGAGCTGTTACAGGAGCTTTAGAGAAGGCTAGGTCCCTGGGAGGGAGGTGCCAGGCCTGTTGGCTTGCTGTCAGTCACATGCTACCTGAAGGGCTGCATCTGGGGCCCTGCATTTTGAGATTTGCTAGCCAACTGCAAGTTGCTTTTTTCAGAGTGGTAGCAAATAGACTAGGGCTTCACTTCTTCCCCACTGACTGAGGCCTTTAAGTCCTTTCCTGACTCTGGGTTCTGGTTTCCTGATCTCCCTTCTAGCATTCAGGTGCTACAGGTGTGGAATGGTTGCCTCCCTCTTTGTGCTGCCTTGGGGCAGCTAGGCGTACCAGAGGAGTGAGCGTGTGCACAGTCACTGTCACTGCTGTGGAGCCAGGGTGCTGCAGGGTGATTCTTGCAGTTGAGCTTTTAAAGTGATATGTGGTGAAGGTTGCCCCTTTGAGCCTATAGTTCTAGAGTTTGTTGACAAGTGTAGAGAATCTTGTAACACCACTACAGTCATGGCACAGAACAGTGTGCAGTTTCCTTTTTAGCCTAAATGGGTGGCTTCAAATAAAAATGTTCCCTCTTTATAGCTGGCAGCATTCCAAAAATAACGCAAGGAGGCTAGGAGGAATAAGTTCATTTTGGCCTATCGTTCCAGTCTGTTCTTCAATGCTGATAATATCATCTCTTGTACCTGCTTCTATCACCCATCCATTTGACAAGCATAGCAGTCCCGATCTCATTTGTTTTTAAACACATAAAACAAGATAAGTGGCTATATTAACCTCCTGGGTCGAATTGTGGAGGCAGCCACAGATCTTTCTTTTCTCCATCTTACCTATAAGAACGTTTTAAGGCATGTGCCCAGTGTCTGCTGAAAACCACGCGTGCTGTGGCTGCAGCACCCACCATATCCTGATCCTGCCGCTCCGTCCCAGGAGGAAGCAAGGCGGGCCTTGGGTGATGTATTCTAGAAAAGGAAACTGTGATCCCAGGGATCCATATGGGTTCACTAATTGCTCACAAATGATCTGTTTAGTCAGTTCTAGGACTTTGTCAGAAATGTCTCCTCCATCTTAATGTAAGGGTCAGGTCCTGTAACAGTGCTTGTGGCCCTTTGGGAACTTCTCTTTCTTTGCATGACCTTAGCTGTAGAAATGCTCAGACCAGGGTTTCGAAATGGTTCCTTCTGGTTCGAACCCCTGCTGATGATTTGCATTTCTAAGAAATTCCCAGGGGGTTATACATAAGAATCACTGGGGGATCTTGTTAAAAGGTAGATTCTGATTCAGTATAGCAGGGTGGAAATGCAGATTCTTATCAGCAAACTCGTTAGAAATGAACATTGATTTCCCAGATGATGAACCACTCACGCAAGAGAGGACTAGACAACTGTGGACAGTAAGAGATCTGCAGGAATCCTGTGGAAAAACCGCCCAGATATACTTTGGGTGAAACAGGCAAATCAGAGCAGAGCAAACAAAAAGTTACACATGTGTGTAAAAAAAATTATTACAAAGTATAGAAACATACCAGTTATTTCCAGGAGCCATCTCTGGAGATGGGACTACAGGGGCAGTCACTCTCTGCACTAGATATTTCTATATTATTCGAAGTTCGGGGGGCTTTGTTTATTTTACAGCCAGAGAGTATTGCTGTTGTTGTCAGAAGAAATATTTATTTCTCAAGTCATATATGGGCTGTATGTGCCTGGAATCAGTTCGTGATGTGAGCTGTTCCTAAAGCTTTACTATTAAAAAATGACACACATCTATGGCTTCTAGTTTGTCCTCACGACACGGTAGATTTTTTTTTCTTTTTAATAATAGAAAATGGACTGGTGGTGACATGGCTCCCTGGCACCTCACTGCTCATAGTGTGGTCTGTGGACCGGTAGCCTCGACATAACCTGGGACTTGTCATAAGTGCAGCCTCTCAGGCCGGCCCCGACTTGCTGCAGGGGAACCTGTGTTTGACAGGACCCCTGGTGACTCCCGTGGATTGTAGAGATTACCAACTGGTTCAGGGCTGCATTGGGGGCGTTTTACTGCCTGGGATAGAGTTCGTCTAGGCCTGGGCACCTGGACGCGTTTACAATAACTGGAACACTTGCACATTCCCCACTTAACTGGGTGGGTTCTTCCAGAAACCATGTTACATCTACCCTTTTGGTTTTGGAAGAAGACTTTCTCTCATCTGTCAGCACATTCTATTTGCCCTAGATAGCGCCCAAGTCCCTTTTCTACATGTTCTCGGTATGTGTTCCTCCTAACTTCTAGACATGTTTTTTTCACAAGGAACCACCAACTCTGTTAGCTGCACACACGTGTCGTGCATGTGTGAGAGTTGGAAAGAGATGTCTCTGCCTTTTTCTTTGCTGCATCCAGTTTGAATCGTCCCGTTCGTGGTCTTAGCTCAACCAGCATGTGAGCATTACCGTACCCAAGGCCCAGTGCTGGGCTGTTACCACAGAAAGACAAGATGTCCTAGTTGGGGGAGACGAACACACGACTAGCCCTTAGGCCCAGCATGGAGGTAGGATAGAGGGCTGCCTAGAATGCCGCGAGACACGGAGTGGCAGCGCAAGCCCGCAGGTCAGGGTGGCTCTCTTAGGTGTCGTCAAACTTGAATCCTCAGGCTGATGCCTCTGCTTAACCAGCTTGTGTGGCTTTGAGCAGCTCACTGCATGGCCCTCAGTCTTCTTACCTGCATGGGTGAGTGGTTTGAGTGACTTACTTTGGGGTAGGTTCTAATTGAAACCAATAAGGACCACAGTAACCTTTTGTCATTAATATGGATCTTGACAAATGGAAAAGAGAAGCCAAGAGACATTGTGTGGCCCTTATTGCCCAGCTTCTAAGTGGCCAGGCCCAGACTCATGCCAAGTTCTGGTCCCTTATTCAATACCAGGTGGTTTGAGTTGGTGGAAGCTGTTAGGACAGGTAGCTGTGTTTCTTCGGTCCACCCCTGACTGTAGACCAGACCCGAGGCTCCTTTGCTTCCTTAGTAGTAATTACTTGGCTTTTGGTAGGAAGGTGCTGCTCGCTCTTAAAGCTGAAATCTGTTTTTCTGTATGTTCGCATTATTGGTCTTGGTTTTACCTGTTTAACGACTCTTATCTTTTAGTCCCTTTAATAAACCTGAAGATTAGTGAGTTGTCTGGTAACACGTAGTCACAGGAGGAAGACGAGGCCTTACACGTGAGAACATCAGTTCTGTGAACTACCCCAGCTGCTGTTGACGTATACCTTTTCTGTGTATAATAGCAGTTGCCACTTCTTGAATGAAGGCGCACTGGTGGTGCAACGGGTAAGTGCTCAGCTGCTAACCGAAAGGTTGGCAGTTTGAACCCACCATGGCTCCATGGGAGAAGGACCTGGCAATCTGCTTCTGTGAAGATTTCAGCCTAGGAAACCCTGCGGGGCAGTTCTACTCTGTCCTATAGGGTCTCCATGGGTCGGAATGACTCGAAGGCGCACAACAACAACTTGTTGAATGCGTCCTATGTGCCAAGCACATAGTAATCTTTATAACAAGAAGCTGAGGTTCAGAGAAGTTCAGAAACCTCCCCAGGTTCACAGAGCTAGTAACTGGCGAAGTGGAGAATCTAGACGTAGAATGGTCCGATCCTGGCACCTGTGTTCTTTCCACCACAAAATACACACGCTTCTTAAAAACAGGATCAAGGTTTTCCTGCTGTTTAGTAGCTTGCACTTTCCATTTACTTTATCATGAATATCTTTCTGGGGCATCAGATCTCTCTCTGCCGTGCTGAGTAGGGTCTAATCAGGTCCCCGCTGTTGGACATCGAGCCCATTTCCCCTTGTTTCTGATGTCATAAACAACAGAGAAACCCTTTCGAGGGTCATTTTTCATGAGCTTCAGCATATTTGGGTTTCTTCAGGTCTCCCAGTCCTTCTCGAAGTGCCTACGCCACTTGTAGTTGTCTGTCATTTTCTCTTTCATGTTGGTACATGTTTTCACTGGCAGGAACCGGTTCAGTGAGAACATGAACATGAAACGGTGCTGGGGGAGTATGGGAAAGGGCAGGGGGAGACAGGGTCGAGTGTTTTGGGCAGCAGGTTAAGGAGTTTGCACATTGCCTGTCCGTGTGGTCCACGTGGTAGAGAGCCAAGCGGTTTCCAGTCGTTCTGGGACATGCTCAGGTGTGTGTAGTAATAGTGCTGCTTTGGCAACAGTGCGGGGATGGAGCGGAGCAGGGAGACCGTGTCAGAGATCACCGTCGTGGGAGACGCTGACAGCCTGACTGGGCCGCGGGATCAGCGCTGATGAGGAGGGGCACACAGCTAGGGGCAGAATGAGTAGGCCTTCCCATTGATGGCTAACAGAGAAGGGCGAGTGAGGACTCTCAAGCCTTTGAAGCTGAGGTGACCGTGAGAGGAAGAGCACAGAGTGCCTGGTGTGCACGATCTGCTGCTGGCCACAGAGCTCAGAGTACAAAAGGGATCGATGAGAGGCGCTCCCACGCAAAGGAGAGCCTGCAGGGGCAGGGGTGGCTAGAACCCAGCGTGATGCCTCTGCAGGGCCAGGGGGACAAGGGGCCGCAGAGCCTGCTGCGAGGTAAGAGAGAGTCCAACGAGCACGAGGGAAATCTGGGTCTGGGAGGCAAGACAATCGTAAGCGAGAGGGTGCAGACAGGGCACAGCAGCGACCTTGAGAGCAGCTTCAAGTGGAGAGTTTGCAAGGGCTTGCGACACGGGGAGAGGGAAATGCGGGCAGGAGAGACCACCCCTCTCCCCAAGAAGCTTGGCAGAGGGGACGGGGAGGCACAGGCAGGTAGAAGCAGCCAGGTTGAGGGAAGAGAGGAGTGTGTTGGTGGACAAGGAGAGCGCCGGTGGAGGGAGAAAGGACGGTCGCTGGAACAGTGCCTAGAGGGGACACGGGGGAGGGGGTGGCCTGGGCTGGTAGCAGGCTTCATACTCTACAGACCCTTGTTCTCTCCTAGCAGTCTGTGCGGCGGTGGCAGCGGTGGAGGAGGGAGAGCTGCTGGGCTTCCGAGCCAACCCTCATGGGCTTTTGTCCTGCCTCTGCCTATGGTTCACCTGAGCTGGGAGCAAGGTGCTGTCTTTTCAGGTCCTCCGGATTCCTCTCTTTAGGATGAGAACCGTGCTTTCTCCCGTGTGCACACGTGTTTGTGGTGACTGTTTATTTCGTAACACTGTCTTTATTGACGCACGTAATATTTGAGTGCTTGCTGAGTGTGGATTAACCCAGGCCTGTGACTGGCACTTACACACTTAACTGCTGTGCTACACTGCCTTGCGATAGTCATTGTCATTGTTGTCTTAGAGCAGTTGTTCTAAAGGGGTGCCTGACCAGCAGCATCCCCGGGGAACTTGTTGAAGTGTACATTCTGGGCCCTACCTTAGGCCTCCAGGCTCAGACTGAGAGGGGGTGGTGGAGGGTGTGCCCAGGCATCTGTGTTTTAACAAGCCCTCCACCAGCTTCCCCTAGTCACTGAGCCCAAAGCCTGGGAGTCCTCTTTTTTCTGCCCTTTTCTCTTGTCCCATGTGATCCCTGGTCCTGTGGATCTTGCCTCCTAAGCCTTTCTTCCATTATTCATAGAGTCACTGTTAGAGCTGAGCCACCAGTGTCCTCTACGGACCCCTGCAGTGGCGTCCCACTGGGCTTCCTGCCTCCAGCCTTGTGCCCTCCCATCTGTCAGCCAGGAAACCAGCTATGCCCCCTGCTTCCAGTGCCTTCATACCCCCTTTGGCAGGAAGAACTTGACCCCAGATCCTTCTTGAGGACGCTGCCTGACTCCTCCTGCAGGCCCCTGACCTGGGAGAGCTTTGAGCAGTCACACCCTCCCCTTGGCTTCTTTGCGCATTTCTGTTGCCTTCTTCTTGGTGCTTCTCTGAGAACCCTGCCTTGTGCTGTTGGGCTGGACCAGAGGGCTATCCTCGGAAGCCCCGGAGCAGCCTGTGTACTAATTTCTGAGGAGCAGGGCTGTGCAAATTGGACTGGGACGGGGACCTGGGTCTCTTCCCCACTAGGCTGGTGCTCGTCCCTATTAGTGATTGGGTTGTATGGGATTTTTTTTTCCCACTTGAGTAGTATACTCTGCCAGTCCCAGAGAGGGTGTCAGAGTGCCCAGTCCGGGCCCTCAAGGACCTTACATTCAGGAGCGGGGAGGGCACGTGGAACACTACAGAGAAGACGGATGCAGCCTCGCTGTGATGGGTCACGGTGATGCCGGCAGGGGCAGAGGTTGCAATTGTTCTAGTGGGTTGGGGGAAGGGCTGCCCCTAGGGAGGGAATTAGCCTAAACAACAGTTTGACCCGAAGCCAGCCTGGGGTCTCCAGGGGCCTGGCCTTCCTTACAGAACAGTGGCTTAGCCCTGGCCACCCACTGGAATTTAGGACACGTTCACATTTCCTTGGCTGCTTTTTTTTTTTTCTCTTAAGGACAATTTATTTGTTTAAGGCAATACCTAAAAAAGGTAACTGATGGGGCAGTTCTCTATCCTATAGGGTTGCCATGAGTTGGAACTGACTGCACGGCAACAGGCTTGATATTTTTTTTTTGGTGATGGTTAAGGTGTGTCAACTTGGCTGGGCCATAACTCTCAGTGGTTTGGCAGTTAGGTAATGTTGTAGATTGGCAGTTAGGTAATGGTGTAGTTACTCTCCATTTTGTGATATATTGTAATCACCTCCGTGATGTGATCTGATGTGATCAGCCAATCAACTATAAGGGGAGTTTCCTTGGGTGTGTGACCTGCATCCAATATATATGGATGTTCTGGCAAAGCTCGTGGGCTTATACTCACTCTGCTTTCTGTGAGTACAAACAGGATAATAGCACTTCGATCTAGGCACTGGGTAAGAGCCTTTTCGGCAGCTCCATTGATTTCTAGCCCCCAGGCCAAAGTTGCCCCAGCTGTAGTGGCGGGCCAGTGTCCTCTGGATGTTCCATCTGCCTTTCAGCTGAGCACAGGCCTTGTAAAGAGGGGTTCCCAACCTGTCGCCCACGCAGGACCCATGTGATTCAGCAGAACAAGTGTAGGCTGCTTTCAGAGGAAATTAGCTACTTAATTGGGGCCAAAAGGCTCTCTTCCTCACACTCGAAAGACCAATATTGGCATCCCTCCATCTGTGGACAGGAAGCTATGCCAACAGGGGTACCTGATTCTGAGGGCATGTGAAGCGGAGGTTCTAGGAGGGCCCCTTGCTCTGTGGGCTTAATGTCGACGACCGCTGTGGACCTAAAGGAAGAGGGCTGCAACGAAGATGAGAGCGGAAGGCAGGGTGTGAGGTGAAGAGAGGTGATGGGCATGTCCTTCCTGGGTGCTGCCAGCCCAGTGCTGCCCAACAGAATTTTCTGCACCAATGCTAAGAGCGTTGTTGGAACTGATGCTCCTAATTGTATTGCCTTTTCATCACTTGCTACTGGAACGGCCCAGTGTGGCCAGTGGCAGCAGCATCGAACAGCACAGACATCCCTCTGCCCAGGTCTCACCCTGTTGCAGGCACTTCTTTGTTTCTGGTGGACTCAAGGATTGTGCGATGGGCTCCCTGGGCCATGTGCCAGGTGGTCTGTGGGGCAATGGGCTCCTCACTCTTCCTGCCTCTAGATTTGTACTTCCAGAGCCAGGGGGCCCAGTACTTGTAGTCGGACTCAGCTAATCCCTGAATCTTGTTGCCAGGCTGTCCAGCCTCATCCGGTTGCCTCTGCCCCCAAGTTACAAACATGTCCTCAGATAGCTGGTTTCAAGCAAACCAAACCAAACCCCAGAAACAGCTCATGTAGTCAACTCCAAAGGAGGGAGGCTGGGGTACCTCCCCCTGTCTCCCTCTCCTGTACCTACCTTCACTGTCCTTGAGAGGCTGAGCGGGGTCTGGGATGTTAGCGGGAGTTGTTGCAAGGCCTTCTCATTTTAAGTGGCCTGGTTTCACCTACCTAGAGCCCTCCTCTCCCATTTTCTAGAACTTCTTGTGTCCAAAGGCTGAGAGAAGGGTAGAGCTTCTGTGCTAAGATCTCCTTGGACAGCCCTTTGGGAAGATCTTTTCAATTAATTTTGCTGGTTGGAACTGATGTTCTTATTTTCAGGGCTGGCACTCTCTTTAGGATGAGGGTTTCCCTGATATTGTCACTCTGTGGCCTTTCCAGGGGCCTCGCCTGGCTTTGGTCTCCTTGCTGGGGTGGTCTTCACCTTATCATTTGTTCTGATAGCTGGGAGTGTCCACAAGTGGGAAGGTCCGGCTGAGGCAGGAGCCAGGGCCTCTGCTGGCTGTAGTAGGCCTAGAGCCTCAACAGGTGGCACTATGGCTCCAAGATGCAAGGGCTGGTAGGGTGAAGACCTCACCACTCTTCCTGTCCCCTGCAGTGCTAGCTGCCGGCTAAATGACCTAACTTACCTAAATTGCTTGCTCTCCAGGAGATGCCTGGTCAGTGTCAACCCAGCAGGACCGGCAGGGGGCAGGGTCACCACAACCCTAGAATATTCAAAGAGGAACTTGGCAGGACCCCACCACTTCCTCCTTAGTCCACATCTTCCTCTGCAGCTCTCAGAGACGGAAAGGGGATCGGTGAAAAGGGCAAATGAAAAATACCTTTTCCTACCTGCTAGGGTTGGCCTTGTTGCGCCATGTCAGTGAGAGGCTCTCTCCTGCCTTCTCTTGTTACTCAGCTTTTCTAGAAGCATGCTGGCACTGCTCAGCATCCAGAACCATTTTCCCGAGGAAGCTGAGCTCAATTCTGGTTTGGGCTGAGTCAGGCCCGCGTGGTTGGGTGCGGCACTCAGGATCACTGCTCAAGGCCACGGCCCGTCTGTCAGTGTGTGCCTCTCCCTTTGGGAGCGCCCTTGGCTCTCAGGTTCTCACCCTCTGTCCACAAACAGGGATCTAAGAACAGTTGTCCCTGGAGCAGGACTTGGGAGGTTAAGGCCAGAGCAATCGACTGCAACGATAAGCTACTTCTCAGGTTATTCAGCGCATGTTCTCTGTGTACCCAGCCCTGTCCCGGGCGCTGAAGGTACCCACCCTGGTCCCTGTTCCTGGGGAGCCCTTAGTCTGGTGCTGTGGGTCCTTCCATCCAGGGAGCAGTGTGGTCCAACGCTTTGAGGAAACACATGGTGGCGAGGGTGGGGGGCAGAGGGGTCACAGCGGAGCAGATCTCAACATGCAGGGTGTGAGGGAGCAGGAAGACAGTGCAGAAGGCTGGGCACTGGTGAGAGGGCCCTCAGGATAGGGCCTTAGAGAAGAGGGCCCACGAGGCTGGTCTTGACCATCAGTAAGAGCTCTCACACAGAGAAGAGTAGAAAAGACATTTCGGATGGAAGGGGTGATATGCAGCGGCATGAAGGCAGCAGAGGGCCCACATGGGGTGGTGGCCTGTGTGCCAGCTGACAGTGCCAGGCTCCAGCCTGCAGGCAGTGGGGAGCAGGGCGGTGACGTGGTCAGATTTGTTTTGGAGAAAGCCTGCTCTGGCCACGGTGTGGAAAGGGATTGGGAAGATGTCTGGTTACAGCTAGGCCCAGGTACTGGCCGTGGGGCTGGAGAACAGGGCCGATTTGGGGGCTGGTTGGTCTGGAGTTGAGATGGATGGGACTAGGCAATAGCCCGAATGGGGGACAAGGAAGGAAAAAGATGCTGGCGTGGGGGGCGGGGATCCACCACAGCAGGGGCTTTAAGGAGGGTGGTCAGGAGGGCAGGCGAGCTCGCTTTCTGAGTCTGAAGGGCCATCCGAGGTGCCCAGTGAGGGTAAAATCAGCTCAGAAGGAAGTACAAGTGAGAGCTGAAAAGTGCAGAGAGCAGAGGTAGGGGAATGACCTGGCAATGCAGGGTTTACCGGAGACGAGAAGGGAGAATTCTGTGAAGGTAACTGTCTGCGGAAGTCAGATGCTGCAAGAGCCAGTGAGACAAGGCCTCCAGCGTGTCTGCTGGCTTTGGCAATCCGAAGAGTTTCGGTGACGCTAGCACGAGCAGTTCAGGGCTTGGTGAGGGCAGACAAGCAATTGTGGTAGGTCGAGGGCTGGCTGGGACTTGCGTGGGTTTGTTGAAATCTTCTGGGAGAGGGCCAGCTGAGAAGAGAGGTGACTGCAGGAGAGGGTGGTTGAGGGGCATACCCAGCACGGGGAGGAGCTTTCCTTGCGCAGGTTGGAGGAGGAGTTGGTAGGCAGCATGAAAGGGTGGGGATGGGAAATGGCTGCCTTGGCCTGGGCAGCAGAGGCCTATAGGAGGTGTGGGGGGAGCCTGCGGAGAGGAGGAAGCTGGCCCAGGGCACTTAGAAGGCTATGGTCAGCTGGTGCTGAGTGCCCAGCTGAAGTTGGGGACATACCTTTCTAATGGCTGCAGCCCTGGGGTGTGACCCTCCCCACAGTCTAGGGGCACTCCAAAGGGGACTAGGTGGCTGACCAGGGTTGTGCTTTTGCAGGACACTGGGTGTGTCTTGCTGGATTGGGTGCGTAGACCCTGCCCCTGTGACTTGGCAGCCTTTGTTCCCCATAGCTGGCCAAGGAAGGGCTAGGAGGGCAGCTGGAGGGCTGGGCCCCTGCCGCTTTGCTGTCACGGCCTTGGGCCTGGCCTCTCTGGGTCACCGTAGCTACAGCTCTGCTGGGACCCTGCCTGTGTTAGCTGCCCGCCCAGCCAGGAGACATCACCCTTGGCCTTGCCAGTGTTTGCTAGCTCAGGCCCTGTGGTGTCCCCAGACCCCATCTCTGCCACTAGGTGGCATCCATGGCCATCCCCTGCCCTCGCTCACAGCAGAGGAGTGGGCTTCCTGCACAGCCAGAGAGAGGACTTGTTCTAGGGTGTTTGGGCTCAGTCAGACTTGCCTTTCTTTCTAGGCCCCTCCAGTGACTTCTGGCCATGCTAGCGTGAGTCAGGTTTCTTTCTGCTCTGGCTTCTGGGGCAGCTGGTAGTTCCTCCACCTCCAGGGCATCAGTCCAGTGGGGGCAGGCCGGTGGGCAGGCCGAGCTAGGAGGGAAACCTGAGCCCTGGGCCACGAGGTTCCCAGACGCTAATTTTAGCGAGTGCATGTCACTGGAAACTCTCCTCTTCTGCCAGGAATCAACTGCCTGCTGGGTCCATGCTGCCAGGGTCCAGGGCCTTGCCCCAAACCAGGAAGAGCTGGTGGGCTTCTGTGGCCCAGAGGCAGAAGAGCTCATTTGATGGAGCCGCTTTTCCAGGACCCCCCGGGGGTAATGGCTGTGCCAGGAGATGGAGCACGCCTCTTGGTGTTCTTGGTCATTCTTCTCCGATGGCCTGAGCTCCAGGTGCAGGTGACGACCCTGTGGGAGGGCCTGGTGGCAATCAGGAGAGACCAGCCTGGGAGCTGGCAGTTGAGGGCCACACAGTCTCTTAGGAGCAAGCACTTCATTATTAAAGCGAATTTTTCCCTTCTTCCCTGGGCCATCTCCATGTATGTAGCTCACCTTCTCAGAACATTCCGGCTGGCCAGGGTCTCCTCGCCAGCCTGATGTCCTTTCCCCAGGTATGCTCCGGCTCAGTCAAGGAATGAAGGGTATCCTTTCCTCCTTTTCTTGCCAGCTGACATCTCAGGTCGTTCCGTCTGCTTGGGGACCAGAATCTGCCCCCCGCTGTCACCTGTCTGCGTCTTTTGCTGGTTTAGATATCAGATGGGCTCCTGGGCCCAGATTCTTTTTTTCCCCTGTATCCTCTAGCCCAAGATCTCCACTTGGGCTCTAGCGTATAGTAGACGTGCTCTGGTGGCTGCCTGTGGAAGTGTGTCTGGGAAGGGGACAGGACACAGAATAGCAACCATCCTCTTTTCCTTCTCTTCCGTTGAACCTGGGGGCTGCTCCCTCTGAACTCACAACGTGTAGTGGGGAAGAACTCTGGCTTTGGAGTCAGGCAGACAGGAGTTTGAATTCTAGCCAGGTTAGTTTCTGGCTTTTGACCTTGGACAAGGTGTTGTGTCCTGCTGAGCCTTGGTTTCCTCCTCTGTAGAGTGAGGGTAGCAGTAGTTGTAAGAATTCAACCCAGCATGTTTCAGGTGGCCCGCATCTCTTAGCTCCTTTTGTCCGTTTACGTGGCGGCCGGCCTTGCAGGAGGAAAGCTGCCGTGTGGTGGCTCTTGACGCATCCCGGTGCTACCTGTGAGATGCTGGCATTCTGGCCTATGGGGTAGCAAGGCCCTGCTCTGGGTGGGCTGCCAGCCTGAGCCCACAGGCTCCTCCTGCATGGAGCCCCTCCAGGAGACCCCTTCCTGTGCCTTCAGGGCTGAGAGGGTACTGGATGGTTCAGTCATCCTAGTGGCAGGGACACCTCATGGGCTCCACCTTCCCCCTTGTGCCAGATCCAGGCCGATGGCATCTCGCTTGGCTGCCCTGGTAATTCAAGAGAGCAGATCTGGGCTGGAGGCAGGCACAGGCCTGAGAGCACCCGAGAGGAGTTAATGCCAGCAATTTTCCTCTGTCTTTGTTCCTCTGCTGTCTTCGTTTTGTAAACACTTGCAGCCTGCTTCGACGCCTGGTGACTCTTATCTCCCAGCAGGCCACACTGCTGGCCTCCAATGAAGCCTTTAAAAAGCAGGCAGAGAGTGCTAGCGAGGCGGCCAAGAAGTACATGGAGGAGAACGACCAACTGAAGAAGGTACGTCAGCCTGCCCCTTCCCTGCCCCATGATGCCCCAGGACGCTGCCATGCCAATATCCTTCTCTCTGGGCCATGGTGGCCAGCAGGGCCCCAGGGCATGGCACCCCACTCCATTATCCTCTCGGGCCTGGAAATGCTCTGGCGGCCAGACTTGTAATAAGTCCGCTGTTTTCCAAAAAGCTGTCAGAGTTCAGTGGAAGAGCTGAGAGGAAGCTCATGGGGGAATGTATATTCTGGATGCTGACATGTGGCGTGGGGGCTGCCTAGAGGCCCGGGAGAGAGGTCTGTGGTGACTCAGACGCTCTCACCTAACTAACTCTCGAGGCCTGGGTGGAGGAGGGGCACCTCATCTCAGATCACCTTTCTGCCCACTCCTCCCAGGCTAGATTCTGCTTTGATAAAAATGGCTCCGGGTGGACCAAGCCCTGGGCCTGTGAACTATGGGCCTGCCCTCTGGGAGATACTGGCAACTACCCACCCTCAGGAACATAGGGTCTGCTTGTCTGAAGAGCTGCTGTTGATACAAGCTCAGGGGAGGATGGGGGATTTGGGTTCTGGGGGCTTTCCTCAGAACCTGGGTGGGGTTGGAGGGCAGGGGTGAGCTTAGGGTTCCTTGGCTGGAGTGAGCTGCTGGAGGTAGGGAGGGGACAGAATGGGACTGGATTGTTGGGGCTACTGGCAGAGATCCCCAGGTGCGCTTGGATGGTAAACTCTGAGGCGCTGGGGAGCCCTTGCTGGGGAGGAGGGAGGTAGGCAGGGTCGAGGCGCAGGTAGGGTGTGCAGCCTGTGAGCTGGAGCAGGTGGCCCAGCTGGCTCTTTCCTCTCCCTCAGCAGGCAGCCAAGCTCTGGCCTTTGATGGGTAGCTTCGAAGTAGCAGTGGCCCAGTTCTGCACTGACATTTCTGAAGGGGCAAATGGTAGCTCTGTGGCGAGAGGAGGGCTGGAACCTCCCCTTCCCTCTTGAGTAACCCGGACCCTTGGCTCTTTTCCTAGGAAGCTGGTGCTGACGGAGGCAAGTTGCGCATTGGGGAAGCTGAGGTGAAGGTGGAGGAAGAAAACAAGAGCCTGAAGGCTGATCTGAAGAAGCTGAAGGAGGAGCTGGCCAACACCAAGCAAAGTGAGAGTTGTCCTCATGCATTCCAACTCCCCACCCTCTGGAAGTCTGGAGCCTCTGTTGGCTGCTGTTGCCCCTCTTGTGCCAAAATATTAATAACAAACCTCACACGCCTTGCAGAATGGAAACCAGCCCTGACTCAAGAGCTGGGTGAAAACACACATATTGCACCCTGCTCTCCAGGCCCGGCACAGACACACCCAAGCCGTGTGGGGTGAGGAGGCCCTGGTGAAGCCCTGGCTGCCACAGGCATCACACCCCAGCTATCCAGGGTGCTGGAGCAATGCACGCTGGGGACTTCTGTCAGACGAGGCAGGCCAAGGGGGCCCCAGGAGCTGAGGATAGAGGTGTGCCAGGGGTTCAACAGAGAGAAGGAAGGCTTAAGCCAAGAGGAGAGAGGTTCAGGAAGGGCATGGATAGGAATTCATGGCTGTTGATTTTTTTTTTTTTTAATCTAAACTAACTCTCAGGCAGAGACTAGGTCCGGAGCATTGTAGGCTGCGGTGGCTTTGCCACTGCTGTACCCTGCACAGGCCTCAGGGCAACCATGAGACTGTCTTTGAGATGGGATTTTGCTCCCTGCCTCCCACTCTTACCTCCCAATTTCTCAGCACGTTTCCTCTCCCCTGAAGTTACCCCTATGGAGAGCTCTTCCTCCATTGTAGGGGCGAGGGGATCCTCTCTGTGGTTTTATTCCTTCCAGCTTTTTTTTGGGTAAGCCGTTGACCCCAGCTGGGGGCAGAGTGTGATCCAGGTAGCTGGCGGGAGCCCCATTTAGAAGATTCTCCTCCACCGCCTCACTTGGGACAGACGCAGAAGCTGGCGCTCCCTAACCCCATCCTGTCTTTCTCCTCTCTTCCTTGTTTGCATCATTTCCAGAACTGGAGAAGGCTGAGAACGAGGCCCTCGCCATGCAGAAGCAGTCAGAGGGCCTGACCAAGGAGTACGACCGCCTGCTGGAGGAGCACGCCAAGCTGCAGGTCAGTGCCCCTCACTAGTGTCTGACTAGGGACAGTGCCCCTCACTAGTGTCTGACTACGGACCCCCTTATGTGCTGAGAATGTTTGGCAGAGGAAGACAGCGAGCATGGCTGCTCCCTGCCACGGCCAGTTCCAGAGGCCCAGCATCCCTGCTGGGTCCTTAGCCTGAGCCTTTCTCGTGGCAGCGGTGCTGTTTGCTATTGCACAGGGGGCCTTCTCGCCCTCAGGCCCAGCCCCAGAACCCGCTCCCTCGGGCTTGGCATCAGTGCCCTGGAGAGTAGCTTCTTACTTTACCCCTTCCCCCACAACCCGACTCGAGCACAAGTCTGGTGAAGGGGCACCATCAAGAACAAAGATGGCCAGCTGAAACTCTGGGAGCAGCCACTGGCCTTTTGTCCCTCATGGGGTGGGATGTGAAGTGTGGGGAGAGACCCCACAGGCAGAGAGGGTGAGGGGATCAGAGGAGGCCTCAGCAGTCTGAATCAGGGAAGAAGGGGGCTCAGGGAGAGGTGGTGTCTCACGTAGCCTGCCCTGAGCCCCAGTGAAGCAGCGCCCTCACCCTCACTTGACTCCCCTCCCTGCTTTTTTTTTTAACCGAATTTTATTGTTGAGAATATACACAGCAAAACATACACCAATTCAACAGTTTCCACATGTACAGTTCAGTGACATCGACTACGTTTTTCAAGTTGTGCAACCATTCTCACCCTCCTTTTGAGTTGTTCCTCCCCCATTGACGAAGGTTCACTGTCCCCTGAGGTGCCTGTCTAAACTTTTGAGTTGCTATTGTCAATTTGATCCCGTATACATAGTTCTTAACAGAGTATAATGCTCAAGGTAGACAGTTTTTACTAGTTAAGCTAAAGTACTGTTCAGTTTGAAGATGACTTCAGGGGTTATTTCTGCTTTAAGGTTTAAAGATTATCTCAGGGCAGTAGTTTCACGGGTTCATCCATCCTCTGTGGCTCCAGAAAGTCTAGAATCCATAAGAATTTGAAATTCTGTCTGCATTTTCTCTCTTTTGATCAAGATTTTTCTGTGGAATCTTTGATCAAAATGTTTGATCATGGCAGCTGATAACCATCCAGTTGTTCTGGTCTCATGAGAAAGGGGGTGGTTGTTCATGGAGGCAGCTAGCCACACATTGCATTTCCTCCTATTCCTGCCTCTCCTTCTTCCCCTGTTGCTTCAGGTGAATAGTAACCAACTATTGTGCCTTGGATGGCCGCTCGCAAGCTTTTAAGACCCCAGGCACTACGCAACAAACTAGGAGGTAGAACAGAAGCACTAAACACATTATTAGGTCAATTAACTGAGATGTCCCATGAAACCATGACCCTAACCTCCAGACCAAGGAACCAAATCCTATGAGGTGTTTGGCTGTATGGTTGTACATAAGCAGCTCAACAGCTACATTTTATTTTTTTGGTCATTGTAAATACATCTGTCATACAACTTTTGCCAATTCAACTTTTTGTAGGTGTGCGACTTATTGACAGCAATCACAATAATGGGCTGTGCAACCCTACCCTTAATGTGATTTTTCCATCACCGTTAACCCTCCTTTTCCCCCTTCCTCCCGTCCCTGATAACCACTAGTAATCATTGGTCTCCATGCATTTGTCTTTTCTTTTCTTTTTTTTTTTTATATAAGTGAGGTCATACAATATTTGTACTTTTATGATTGGCATAATGTCTTCAAACTCCATCCACACTGTAGCATGTATCAGACTTTATATCTCCTACCGGCTGAGTAGTAGTCCATTTATGTATGTACCACATTTTGTTTATTCAGTCATCTGTTGATGGGCATTTAAGTTGTTTCCACACTTTGGCCATTGTGAATAGTGCTGCAGTGAACATTAGAGTACAAGTCTCTGTTTGAGTCTCTACTTTCAAGTTTTTTGGGCATATACCTAGGACTGGAATTGTTGGGTCATAAAAAAAAAATTTTTTTTATGGTAGTTCTATTTTTAGTTTTTTGAGGAACCACCACACTGTTTTCCACAATGGCTGTACCATTTTGCATTCCCACCAGCAATGGGTAAGAGTTCCAATTTTTCTACATCCTTGCCAACATACATTATTTTCTGTTTTTTTAATCTTAGCCATCCTAGTGGGAGTGTAATGGTATGTCATTGTGGCCTTGATTTACGTCTCTCTGATGGCTAATGACACTGAGCATCTTTTCATTGTCTTTGGTGGCCATTTGAATGTCCTCCTTGTTGAAATGTTTATCAAGTCCTTTGCCCATTTTCTGATTGGGTTATTTGTCTTTTTGTTGTTAAGTTGTTGGAGCTTTATATGTATTTTGATCATTAGATTCTTGTTGGATATATGGTTTCTGAAGATATTCTTGCAGTGGGTAGCTTATTTTTTCACTTTTTTGGTAAGGTCTTTTGATGAACAAAATTTTTGAGTTTTTTATGAGGTCCCATTTGTTTATTTTGTGCTTTGCTGTTTGTGCTTTTGTTGTTATGTAAGATAACCCACTGTTGAAAGCTAGGCCTGACAGCATTGCCCCTGCTTGTTCTTTTAAGGATTTTATGGTTTTAGTTTGTACACTCAAGTCTTTAATCCATTTTGAATTTGTATTTGTGTATGATGTGAGGCATGGATCCCATTTCATTTTTCTGCGTGTGGGTATCTAATTTTCTCAGCACCGTTTATTGAAGAGACTCCTCTTTCCCCTTTGAATGGACTTAGCATCCTTGCCAAAAATCAGTTGACCATAGATGTGTGTGTTTATTCCTGGACTCTCAATTCTATTCCATTGGTCTATGTGTCTATGTTACACCAGTACCAGGCTGTTTCGATTACTGTAGCTGTTCAGTGTGTTTTAAAATCAGAAATTGTGAGTCTTCCTATTTTGTCCTTCTCTCTCAGCATTGCTTTAACTATTCAGGGGATCTTGCCGTTCCATATAAAGTTGAGGATTGGTTTTTCTATTTCTATGAAGAAGGCAGTTGGAATTTTGATCGCTATTGTGTTGAATCTATAGATCGCTTTGGGTAGTATTGACATCTTAGCAATATAAAGGCTTCCAGTCCAGAAACGTGGAACACCTTTGCATTTAAGTCTTCTTTAATCTCTTTCAGCAGTGTTTTATAGTTTTCATCATGTAAGTCCTTCACATCCCTGGTGAGATTTATTCCTGGGTGTTTTATTCTTTTAGATGCTATTGTAAATGGAATTGTTTCCCTAATGTCCCTTTCAGATTTCTCTTTGCCGGTGTATAGAAACCCAGCTGATTTTTGTCTGTTGACCTTGTACCCTGCAACTTTGCTGAAGAAGTTTTCTTGTGGAGTCTGGGATTTTCTGTATATAGGATCATATCCATGAATAGAGATAATTTTACTTCTTCTCTTCCAATCTGGATAACTTTGATTTCTTTTTGTCTTATTGCTCTGGCTAGGACTTCTAATGCAACATTGAATAGAAGTGGTGAGAGCAGGCATCCCTGTCTCGTTCCCAGTTCCAGGGGGAAAGCTCTCAGTCTTTCTCAGTTAAGTATGATGTTGGCTGTTGACTTTTCGTATATATACCCTGAATCATGTTGGGGAATTTTCTTTTTAGTCCAGTCTTCATTAGGGTTCTCATCAAGAAGGGGTGTTAGATTTTATCAAATGCTTTTTCTGCATCCATAGAGATCCATGTGGTTCTCTTCCTTTGTTCTATTGATGTGGTATGTTACGTTGATTGATTTTCTCATGTTGAACCATGCCTGCATTCCTGGAATAAATCCCACTTGGTCATGGTGTATGATGCTGTTGAATTCAGTTTGCTAGTATTTTGTTGAGAATTTTTGCATCTATGTTCCTAAGAGATACTGGCCTGTAGTTTTCTTTTCTTGTGGTGTCTTTGTCTGGTTTGGTTATCAGGCCTATGTTTGCTTCATAGAATGAATTCGGCAGTATTTCTTCCTTCTTTACCTTTTGGAAGAGGCTAAACAGGATTCGTGGCAATTCTCGTCTAAATGTTTGGTAGAATTCCCCAGTGAAGCCCCTGGTCCGTAAGTTCTTTGTTGTCATTGGGAGGATTGTCACCACTGATTTGACCTCCTCACTTGTTACAGGTCTGTTGAGACTCTCTTCGCTCTTGAGTTAGTTCAGGTGGGTTGTGGGCGTCTGAGAATTGGTCCATTTCATCTAGGTTATCCGATTTGCTGCTGTACAGTTGTTCAGAGTCTGTCATAATTCTCTTTATTTCTGTTGAGTCAGTTGTCATGTCCCCTCTTTCATTTTCTATTTTCGTTATTTGCCTCTTTTCTTTGTCAGTCAAGCTGAAGGTTTGTCAGTTTTATTGATTTTTTCAAAACCAATTTCTGGTTTATTGAGTGTCTCTGCTGTTCTGTTTTTTATTTTATTTCTGCTCTGATCATTGTTCCTCCCTTTCTTCTGGCAGATTTAGGCTTAGTTTACTCCTCTCTGTCTAGTTCCTGGAGTTGTCAAGTTGGGCTGTTGATTTGAGATCTTCTTTCTTCATGTAGGCATTTACTGCTGCAAGTACTGCCTTCACTACATCCCGTAAGTTTTGGTAGATTGTGCTTTCATTTTCATTTGAGTCTAGGAAATTTGTGATTTCTCTTTTGATTTCATCCTTGACTCTTCGGTAGTTTAATAGTATACCTGTGTCCCTGTTGCCGTCGAGCCGATTCCGACTCACAGCGACCCTATAGGACAGAGTAGAACTGCCCCATAGAGTTTCCAAGGAGCGCCTGGCGGATTTGAACTACCAGCCTTTAGGTTAGCAGCCGTAGCACTTAACCACTACACCACCAGGGCTTCCAGTTCAATAGTATGTTGTTTAATTTCCATATGTTTGTGTATTTTCCAGGTTTTTTTTTTTTCTGTTATTGGTATCTAGCTTTACTGCATTGTGGTCAGAGAAAACACTTTGTATGAGTTCAGTCTTTTGAAATTTATTGAGACTTGCTTTGTGACCTAAAATGTGGTCTCTTCTGGAGAATGACCCATGAAACAGAGAGTGTGGGGTGGAGTGTTTTATGTCTGCCTGTTAAGTCTAGTTGGTTTACAGTATTATTTAAGTTCTCTGTTTCCTTGTTGATCTTCCTTCTGGATGTTCTGTCCAGTATTGAAAGTGGTATATTGACATTTCCAATTGTTGCTGTAGTGTTCTCTGTTTCTCCCTTTAATTAATTCGATCGGTGTTTGCTTTACGTATTTAGATGCCCCAATGTCGAGTGCATATGTATTTATGGTTGTTAAATTTTCTTGATGAATCGACCCTTTGATCACTAAAATCATGTCCATTTTATCTCTTCTGAAAGATTTTGTCTTAAAGTCTACTTTGTCTGGTATTAAGATTGCCATCCCAGCTCTCTTTTGGTTACTATTTGCATGGAATATTTTTTTCCATCCTTTCACTTTCAACCTATTTGTGTCCTTGGGTTTAAGGTGTGTCTCCTGTAAACAGCATATAGTTGGATCATGTTTTTTAATCCCTTCCCTGCTTTTTGCCACCCTCAAGTTCTCAGACTAGCCTGGGAGTACCACGTTCCATCTTGAAGCTCAGGTGGTCTTGAAGCTGGGCGTGAGGGGCAGGTAACAATCCCTGTTTTCTGACAGCTTGCCTTGGTGCTTGGTGGCCAAAGTTTGGGTGCCACAGAAGATGGAGAGCTGGGGCCAGCCCCAAGGGGGAAGTGACACCCTCAGGACAGGCCAGGCTCATGGGGTGGTAGGACTTGGGTGTCAAGATGTTTGCAGAAGGCATAGAGTTTGGAGATAGCAGAACAGGCCTTCAAAGGGCCTTGGATGCAGAGCTTGCTGTGGCACGGGGAGTGCCTGTGAGGGGGCTTCAGGTAAGGTTCCAGCTGCTCTGAGGAAGGCTAGGCTCACCCTGGCGGGGGCTCGGCCACTCAGCCAGCAAGCCCCCAGCTTGGTCCTTCAGGGCCTTCAGTAGAGTGAGGGTGAGGGTTGACAGTCTCACCCTGGCAACTTTGAGTGCCGTTAGGACAGGGTCCCTTGCTCACCTGAGTACCTGTCACAGGGCCAAAGGAACCAAGCTAGGCCTTGGGGGCTAGGGGCTGGAGGTGAAAGTCGTAGGGTGGTCCCTGCCAACCCATTGCTCTGGGCTCTCTGTCCCTTTCCAGGCAGCGGTCGATGGTCCCACGGACAAGAAGGAGGAGTGAGGAGAGGCGCTCTGTCCTCCCTGCCCACAGCTGCCTCCCACCTGGCACATGCTTGCACAGTACCGCAGCTCACTGCCTTCTGCCTCCCCCTCCCCAGACGCACTTCCGTTGCTTGTTCCACCTCGGGCCGTCCCCTCTCCAGCATTTGACAGGGGCCTGGTTTCTACAAATTCCCTGTGATTCTGCCCCAGCCCGCCCCCAGTTTCCATTTCCAGAAGGTGTGGGCCGGCCTGGGTAGGGGCTGCTTCCTGGTTGTTGAGCCCCCTTTCCTCTGCTCCTGTGGGAGGGTGCAGCAGGCACAGCAGTTCTTGGGGCAATAAAAGTTGTTGTTATGATGCAAACACGGTGCCTCAGGAGACCACCTTTCTCTCCTCTCTGAAGCCCGGTATGGTACTGGCCAGGCGGGGGCCAGGTAGCTCTCCCTGAGGCCAATAGTACTCACCCTCTGAGGCTTCTTGGGGGGCCAGCCTTGGGGTGAGGGGCTGCTCCTGGGTCTGCTGGGTAGGCTCGCATTTGCTCTGGGAGGCTCTGCCCCTCCCCCATGCCTGCCGACTGGGTGAGGCCCCACTTTATGACAGCCTGGGGAGTGTCTGCATGTCAGTCTCCTGGGGGTTGGCAGCTGGAGCCAGGGGACCGGTGAGATGCAGGTAAGCAGGCAGGGCCTTGGGTGGCCGACTCCAGCTCTGAGTTCCTGTTAACTCACAGTTGGGACAGAGAGAACTTGGCAGAGTGCCACTGGTCACACCCTACCCCACCCCCTCTTGAAGGTTTGCAGGATGACCTCTGACTAATGCAGCTCGGAGAGGAGGCTTGTCCTTGGCCATGACTGCAAACTGGTTGGGGGCAGAGTGAGGCAGTGGAGAGGGGCTCCAAATGGGTCAGGTCTCCCTCTATTGCTTCAGCCTTCAGGAGTGGGCTCGGCCCTAAAAGCCCCCCCTTCTAGTGGGTTTCCCCCAGGGTGACTCACCCTCACCCCCACCCCCCTAGGCTGCATTTGGCAGTCTGGGTTTAGCAGAGCTGGGCCTTGGAGTTGAGTCTCCTCAGTCAGACACGGGCTGTGCCTGGGGCTGAGGCAGGGGCTTCCTGCCTCATGGGCCCGAGCTCAGCCAGTGCCAGGCCTCTCCAGCCCCCGCCCCCAGTGTGATGCTCGTCCTGTGCAGGGTCTCTTCTGCCTCTGCCGTGCTTGGCATACACATGAGGACCTGGGAGGGGGGTCGGGGGACCTCCTGAAGACGGAGCAGAGTCGCTAGAAGTGTCTAGGTGGCCAGTCACGTGCCCCCCCCCCCATGCTGCCTGCCCTGTCTGGGGCCAGGCAGGGGGCTCCCTTCTCCTTTCTGTAGCGTTTCATCAGGGAGTTCCACCCTTTTCCTCCCACTCTGCTAGGTGCTCTCTGTGAGGCAGTCTCGGCACCCACAGCACGCGGATGTCTTCCAGGCTTGCCGGCGACAGCCCTGGGGTTGCTATGCCAAGGCTGAGGGTTGGACCCACTTTCCAGGAAGTGGGGCCTTACTCTGAGGCCTCCCTGAGTTTCTAAAGGCTAAAGTCCAAACAGCATGCTGGCCGGGCCCTCCTCGTCAACAGAGGGCCTGCTACTGTTCCTCTCAGCTCTCTCGTCCCTTCCCTGTCCCCCTGTGAGTTCCCATTTGGATCAGACCCTGTGCTGGGCAGAGGAGAGGTCCCCAAGCTCCCAGCCAGGGGGTGGAGCAGGGACAGGGAGGCGTGCCCTAAGGGATGAGGCTCGGGCGCTGTGGAAACGACCAGTCTCTAGCCCCTGCTCTCTGAACAGGCCCAGCTCACCTGCCCTTTCTGCATGCTCCCTTTCTCTTGGCGCCCCAGCATTCCTGACAGTGACCATCCCCCAAGGCCCCAGGGCTGTCCACTCAGAGCGGTGCTGTCATGAGCCTGCTTCCCACCGGTCTCATACTTATGTCCTGAACACTGAACATGGGAGCAGGGTCACAGCCATAGGGGCTCAGTCGCTGTCTCCTCGATAAACGGTGATGCCCGCTGCTCCTCGTGGCGGTTCCAATGCCGCCACTTGGGGAAGCTTGCTTTTTCCCTTCTTCAACATGGGCCTGGTGGAAGGGAGGTGGGGGACGGTGAGTAGACTGTTGCTCTAGTCCAGGCAGGAGATGAGGACCTCGGGGAGCAGTGCAAAAGTCCCACAGGACTTTTGGTGGGAAGCAGAGAGGGTGGCCTCAGGCCCCATCCAGTGAGTGGGTAGCCACAGGACCGCATATTGAGAAGGTAAGTTGTTGGAAGAGGAGTTGATTGAGGGACAGGGACTGTAGGTGAGGGCCATCAGGAGCAGTGTGAGGGTATGGGCCACCCTGGGGCGACATCTGATGTAGTTGGGAAGGGCGTTTGTAGCTGAGGGCCAGGCTGGAGGTTTGGGAGTGAGCCGCTTGGGGTAGGGGTGGGGGTGGGGGGGGTGAAGTTCCAGGTAAGCAAGATCAGAGGGTTTGTAGGGTGAGAAAGAACAGAAGGTGACCTTGGAGAACAGCAGTATTGAAGACATGAGTGGGAACCAGGAGCCTGAGATCTGGGCAAGAGGGGCCCATCCCCGTCATTATTACACGAGCACCTCGTGACCTCTGCCCACCTGTGCCCATGCCCTCTGCCTGCCAGTCTGGGCAGAGTGCCATGTGCTCAGCCAGGGTCACCTTTTGCTTGTCACCAGACCCCTGCCCTCAAGACTGGTCTGGACTCACCACCTCCAATGACTCTCTTCCCCTTCTGTGAACCCCATTCATCAGGACTGCCCCCTCCAGACCCCTCCTCTACCCAAACTGCTCTCGTCCAGACCACTTGTCATTTTGCCGCCAAACCCAGCGAGGGTTCTCAGGCCTCACTGTACTCGCCCCTTCAGCAGCATCTGACAACTGATCACTCCCTCCTCCTTGACACCAGGGAGCCTCACTCGTGTTCCATGCTGCCACCTCACTCTCGGTTTCCCTCCCTCCCCTCCCCACTGGACGCGGGGTCCTCGGGCAGCTTCTCCCCCTCCCCCCACTCCCTGCCTCCCTGGGTGAGCTCTTCCAGGCTCAGGGCTTTGTATGTGCCGACCACTTCCAAAGTGCTGTTCCCAGTCCAGACCTCTTTCCGGAACTCCAGACTCCCATATCCAACCACCGACAGACATCTCCACTGGGATGGCCACACCTGCACAACCTGCCCGGGGCAGACTCCTGATCGTTCCCTCCAGACCTCACCTCCCCATCGCATCACCTGGCAACTGCATCCTGCCTGTGGCTCAGGCCAAACCTCTTGGTGTCATCCTCGACACCTCTCTCAATCCTGCATCCTGTTCATCCACAACCCTGTGGAATCTGAAGCCTGCCCATCACCCCCACTGCTACCACCCTGGTCCAGGTAACCACCACCTTTCCCCTGAGTGTTGCTGGAGCCTCCTCATTCACCTCTTTCCCAGATCTGCCTGACCCGCGCCCTCAACTCATTCGGATCTTGAAAGTCACCTTTTCAGTGAAGCATTCTTTGGGCAACCTGGTGAAAACTCCAGCTTCCATGACTTCACACCCACTCTTCCCTGCTTGATGTGTTCTTCTTTAGTGTACTTTTATCGTTATCTCCCCAAGTGTGTCAGCTCCGTGGGGAAAAGGCTTTCCGCCGGCCTCGTTCCTGCTCTACTCTTGTTCCAAGGCCTTCCCGGGCACCGAGGCCCTCAAATACTTGCAGAGAGAAGCTGAGGTAGAAGCAGGAGCCGCTTTGGAAAATGACATGTTTTTATTGCTATGTTTGCAGTGGCTTTGTAGCACAGTAAGAATGTCCCCGTGGGCCCTGCGCCCACCCCTCCACCTATGTCACTCAGGGTGTGGGGGAATCCTTTCTCAGCTGCCTGGGCTTCCACGTGACACAGACGTGGGTCAAAGCTGCTACGTGGAAGACTTCACATGTGTTAAGTGCATCGGTCTTAAGCTCGGAGGTGGCAGCTGTGCCCAGGATCCTTTCCCTGGGCTCTGCCCACCTCGGATCCCTGCCATCCTGGCTCAGCCTGGGGAGCAGGGTGTGAGCTAAGCCTGAGCACACCAGGTGAGCAGCCCAGATTCCCACAGGGCACAACACTGCATGCTGTGACCCCATGACTGTGGGCACCAGGAGGGGAGATGCCTCTCGAGGCCCCACGTGTCTGGGGCTGAGATCACACACGCACACCCACACGGCTGGCTGGCTTACTGGACAGCTGGAAGCTTCGGTTTTGCCTATGAAAATTAGAGCTAGAAATTCACACTCCTTGGCTAGGGGGAGAGGAGGCCGGTGGGGCCGAAGCGGAGGGGTGTGGTAAGGAAAGGGCCATTTGGGCTGTTTTCTCTTTTTAGAAATATACAAGCAGAAATCTCACTCAAGTCTTTATAAAATGTGCAAAATACAAGCCTCGTTTGCCCAGCAGCACAGGTTCCACCTGGTATTCACCTTCGCTAACAGACAGAGCTCTAGGTATACGGCCTAGACTCAAGTGTACTCACAAGTGCACACAATTGATAGCGGTGGCAACTGGTGCAGGAACCAGAAGGTTCCATTCATGGCTAGCTCTCCAAGCTAGGAGAATAGGGATGGGGGCGTCTAGCCCAGCTGCAATCTGGGCCTGGGCCACTGTGCCTCCCCGGGGGCTCCCCTCCTCACCGTCCCCTCTCCTTCGGGCCCCCAGGCAGCCTCTGCTGGTTCTGGGGCGATGGGCCCCCAAGGGTGGTCATGTTGTGGGGGTAGAGCCCTGAGAGGCAGGGCGGGCCAGCCGGGTCTCCCGGGTTAGCGGGCAGGTGACTAGGGGAGCCTGGGCTGAAGGCGGAGGGGAGAAGGCAGGCCTGGGAGCAGCATGTGCACCAGCTTGGCTGCGGGCAGGGTGGGGAGAGGAATCTATTTTTGGTGGGATGTGATATTTTTGGTGTTTTATTAAAAACGGAAAAATGATTTTAGTTAGCACTCGTGGTGCTTCCCCCTGGCCGCCTCCCCCTGCCTCCCGTCCCCAGGCAGACCCCGAAGCTATCAGGGAAAGGCAGGTCCCCTGGAGGGGTGGGGCAGGGGCTAAGCAGGGGCTGCTATGGCTACAAGAGGGTGCGCTGGTGATGTGAGCTGGCGAGGCCAGGGCTCTGCGGAGGCTGTTGTCACATGACGCTCTCCACCACCACGACCTTGCTGCTCTCAGACACTGGGGTCAGGGTGGTCAGGCCCCTGACATCCGAGTCCTGAGCTCTGTACTCCACGTGGTGGAGGCCCCACACAGGCTGGGTCAGGTGCTGCCAGCGCTGCGGGAGAGAAGGGCACGGTGAGCCCCCTGGAGGGCCCCAGCTGGGCCTCAGCGCAGCCGTGCCCACAGCCCCTGCCAGGAGCTCACACCCGCCCGCCACCTGCTCGCTCGGTGGCCCCCTGTCCAGCCCGCTCCCTGCACCGTGAAAGCAGGGTTGAGTGGGTGTCGGGACGGGTGAGGGACGCTGAGGACTGCCCTCCTCCCCCTGCCACTCCCAGGCTGTCGAGGCCTAGTGTTCCCTCCACCCGCCCCAGTTGGAGCTGGCTCCAAGGCTTCCTGCACCAGGGCCGGCCTACCCATTCTAGGGGTGGGTTGACGAGGGGACTGACCTCAGCCATGGTTCCCTTGGCACTGAGGAGGCAGCCCAGGAGGTGGAGGGGCACACAGAGCATGGAGGAGAGTGCAAAGCCCCAGCCCATGGCCTCGCCCCACCATGGGTACACGTAGGTGTTGTTGTACACCAGCGGCTCGTAGTACACCACGTTGAAGATGAAGATGCCCTGGTGAACAAGAGGCATCAGCCACCTGCCTGGCCAGCCCGCAGCCCTCCTGGCCCAACTTGTGGGCATTACCATGCAGATGAGCGGGGTGAAGAAGGACCAGCACCACTTCATCCAGGGGCATGGCCGGTACCCGATCATGCAGGCAATGTCGTCCATGAAGCGGTCAGCGCCTGAGAGGGAGAGGAAGGGAGGGAAGGAGCTGGAGTTCTGCCTGTCCTGGCTGCCCCTGCCCCTGCCCCTCAGTAGCACCTACCGTACACCCAGGCCACCACCGCACACTCCCAGAAGGCCTGCCAGAGCAGGGTCATGCCGCTGGCTGAGTAGTAGTCAAACAGCTGGAAGACGTACATCCCGCCCTGTGTGGGGCACACCCAGGTCAGGCAGGGGCCGAGGGCAGCTGGGAGCCAGGGCTGCCCCTCCGAGCCCACTCACATCGGTCACCATGGAGAGGTCAATGATGAAGCAGAGGGCACAGCAGAGGGCCACGGAGATCTCCCTTTGGAAGCGGAAGTAGTAGGAGGCCGGGAGGAGGTCGAGAAGGCCGGTGATGAAGCCCTCCACACCTACGAACTGTGGTGGGCAGCTCAGGCGAGGCCCTGCTCCTATCTGCCCCGCCACCACCTCTCCTCCCTCTGCCCCCCGCCCTGCCTGGGTCCCCTCCAAACCTGGCTGTCGAGTCCGAGCAGCAGCAGCATGAAGAAGAAGAGGGCAGCCCAGAGCGGGGCCACAGGCATGAGTGTGACAGCCCGGGGGTAGGCGATGAAGGCCAGGCCAGGCCCTGTGGGAAGGTGCTGAGTCCAGACCTGAACACCACCTGAGCTCATGCATCCGCTCAGAGGAGGAGGGCAGTGACAAAGCCAGGGCCCTGGGGGCACTAGCCACCTGCCAGGCCTTTCCATACTGTGAAGCACTGCGGGCCTGCCCCAGCCCCAGGGCACCCCACAATAGGGCAGGAAGGCTCCAGGTCCTCCCCAGCCCCCAGCCATAAGACCTGTGTGCCTGAGTCAAATCCTGCAGTCAGAGGTGACCACGACTTCTGGGTGGAGGCCCGCCTTTCCCTCTGCCACACTCTGACAAAGATGACGACATACCCCAGGCCCCTGGGACAGATGGACGAATGGAGCGGGGGGCTCAGGTCCCCAGATGGACTGGCCTACAGCCCGACCCTGGGGGCTGTGCCCAGCCCGCAAGGGCCCATCTAGCGGAGTGTTGATGTCCAGGATGCACACGCACAGCAGCACAGCTCTGGAACTGGGCATCACCCAGGGCCTTTACCTGACTCGGCCACCTTGGAAATATGCACCCCCTGCTCTGCCGCCATGAAGCCCAGGATGGAGAAGACCACGAAGCCAGCAAAAAAGCTGGTCCCGCTGTTGATGAGCGCGAGGATGATGGCATCCCTGGTGGGCAGGGTAGGGCAGGAGGGACCGGTCAGCACCTGCAGGCAGGGAGGTGGGCAGGCCAGGCTACGGGGACTGCAGGGACATGGAGCTTACTTATAGCAGTTGTTGTTAAAGCGGTTGTAGCTGCCCAGGGCCGTGAGGGCCCCCAGGCCAATGGCGTAGGAGAAGAAAATCTGGGTGCCGGCATCGATCCACACCTGGAGGGGTGGCAGAAGCAGGAGTGAGGGGGTACCACACCACCAGCCCCGCACCATCCCACGGTGGCCCGGCTCCTTACCTGAGGGGACCCCAGCTTCGACCAGTCGGGCTTGAGATAGTACACAATGCCGTCCAAGGCGCCAGGCAGCAGCACGCCGCGCACCAGCAGCACGACGAGGACCACGTAGGGGAATGTAGCAGTGAAGTACACGATCTGCGGGGTCAGGCTGCTCAGGGGGGACCTGGGCTGGCCACAGCCCCCAGACTGCACCTTGGCTCAGAGGCCCCCATCCTACCCCCAGAGCTGGGGTTCCCCCCAACAGGAAGTAGGTGTGAGGCCAGCTGGAGCAAGGCCAGGCCTTGTTTGCCAGGGAGCACGTCCTTTAGGGAGCGGGCAGGCTGGTGCAGGCTCACCTGAGGGGCGGCGCACAGGCAGTTTCTGAAGTGTGAACCCAGGTGTGTGTGTGTGTGTGTGGGGTGTGAGGACTGTGAGGCGCAGGCAGCAGGACCTCCCTCCCAGAACCCTGTAGGGCCCAGGCTGAGGGGATGCCAGTCAGAGGGGGTGGGGGGGTGGGCAGCTCCTTTGCCTCACACACCCCTAACCCCAGGGCGTTTCTCTGTGGAATGGCAGGCTCCTTATTGGTAGCTTGGGAGGGGACTGGGCCAGGTATCAACAGAGGCAAGAGAAAGACTGACAGCAAAGTCCCTGCTTCCCCCTGCCAGGAGTGAGACACGCTGGGGTCCCACGTTCATGTGTCTCTGGTCATACACAGGGCCGGACAGGCCGGTGAGAGAGACTGTCACGGAGCCGGTTCATCCCGACAGAACAGACCCAGCAGAGTGTGAGGAAGAGAGAGAAGCGTGGCAAGGGGGTAGCTGCTGCCTGGGCCTCTCCCACTCAGGGTCTCTGGGTTTGGAGAGCGGGAGGAACAGCCAGCAATGGGGCAGGGACCAAGTGGCCTAGATTTAAGCACCTCCCCCCTCCTCGGTCCAGTCGCCTCCTGTTGCAACAGTTGTCCCCTCCAGAGACACCCCTGCCCAAGGCCGTGCTGCTCCTGGTGTCCCCCGCCAGGCTCTGGCTGTACCTTTCCTGTTGACTTGACCCCCTTCCAGACACAGAAGTAGACCAGCACCCAGCAGGCCAGCAGACACAGCGTCACCTCCCAGTTGAGAGCCCCTGGAACCTCCAGCCCCCCAGAGAGCCGCAAGACTTTGTTCCTAGGGAGGGACAGCTCATGAGGGTTGCGTCAGTGGAGGGCAAAGCGATTGGCAGCTCTCCGAGGGGTTGTGGCCCCTCCCTCCTTCAGCTGTGAGTCCAGCTGGTCCCTTCTGTCTACCTGGGCTCGGCCCGGGCCCAAGCCTGCCTCCTGGAGGCACTCCAGGGCACCTGGAGCCTTGGAGCCCCTGGCTGCAGGGAGCGGGGCTGCTGGCCTGGCCCCAGGCCACCCCCCACCCCCCCACCCCCGCACATGCAGCACCAGCTCCCCCACTGGGCAGACAGGACTGAATGACAGCGAAGAATGGGAATGACAACTAGTGCTGACAGAGCAGCCCCCATCCAGCTGCAGGGATGGCCTGGGAGCTCCCCAAGGGATGGGCCAGGCCTGGGAGTGATTCCTCTGCACCTGGCCTCGGTTCCCAAGGGCTGGGCCCCAACAGGCTGAGGCCAAGTATGGGAGACCACAGGGGCATGATGGGCTTGGCCCAGAGGCGCCTGACTCACTCCCAGAACTCGATGACGGGGGAGCGGCGGTCAGCAAGCTGGTCACATGTGAGGTTGGCTAGGCTGGCATTGGCACAATCTTCGTGGCGGAAGATCTCCACACAGTCGGGACTGTTCCAGCTGTGGCCACAGGTGGCCCAGGGCAGCGTGGTGGTGAAGGACTTGACCAGGTAATAGAAGCCCCAAGCCAGCACCATGATGTAATAGGTGTTGCAGTAGAAGACGATCACCATGGAGGCATAGCCCAGGCCTGGGGGCGGCAGGGAGAGTTCTTTGCTGGCCAGCTCCTGCCCCTCTTAGCTACCCTACAAGGGACTAGCACCAATGGCTTCTACTGTCCTCCCCTCCCCATCCCCCTCCTGTCCCCTTCTTCTGTCTCGTGCCCAAGTGTCCCAACACCTGGCAAACTCCTCATCCCCTACCGTCACCTTCTCAATCTACCGTCAGCCCCAGGGCAGAGCCCCTCCCCTCCCACTCACACATAGGTCCCCTGCTCTCGGGCCCCATGTGCGCCACAGTGGCTCCCCACCAGCCGGCAGCACACAGTGGCTGGGGGAGCTTTCTCGTAACCTGGGACCGTGTAGGAGACAATTGCTGCCTCAGTGGGCAACCTTGGGCAAGCCGCTCCACTTCCCTGTGCCTCAGCTGCCTCATCTGTACAGTGGGCAGATATTAGTAGGCCCTGCCTTCTTGGGTATCCAGACTGGTGACTGAACACTGCCCGGCACAGAAAGTGATCTTTCCTGTTAGTCACACCCTGAACTTGCAGTGGCTCCGCACGGCCTACCGGGCCAAGTCCAAACTCCTTCGCTGGCCCTCAGGCGTGGCAAGAGCCAGCCTCGGGCGCCTTCTGCCATCACCGCCTCCGGTGCCCAGCCTCCATTCGTCTGCACCCACGCCCACGCCCCCTCTGTGGGAAAGTGGCAGGAGGCACTGCGGCACTCACCTTTGAATAGGGGGCAAATGTTCCAGACATTGATGCTGCCAGCCTTCATGAACTGGCCCAAGGAGATCTCCAGGAAGAAAATGGGGATTCCCCCCACCAGGGCGATCAGGACATAGGGAATAAGGAACACACCTGTGGGAGAGCAGTGCAGTGTGGGGCTCAGGGGGAGCTGGCTGCCCCAACCCCCACAGCCTCCAGGAGCCTCAGGAGGGGGGCGGAGCTCAGCCCAACCCCACCCTGTCCATGTGAACTTCCCACTGGGTGAATCAGTGGAGTGTGGCCGCTGACTCAGTCACAAGGTGAACAACCTGGGGTCGGGGGCTCCGGGTGAAAGGATGGGCTCCAGGGGAGCCTGACCTGGGGCCCCTCCACTCACAGGGCTGCACCCCACAGTTGCCTGCGCTGACCTACAGAATGGAGGACGTGTGCGCTTACACATGCAGACCATGCCTTGTGCAGCAGCTCGTTCTTTGCCAGGCAGCGACCAGAAGGCACAGCAAGGGCATGTGTGCGTGCGCATGTTTGGCGTGTGCGCCTGTGTTTGCGCGTGGCTGAGCGCTGGGGCCTGAGGGCCTGCCTGGACTTGAGTGAGGGCAGGGAGCTCTTGCCTCCCCTGCACTCTGACATGCAAATACGAGGGTCGGGGAAGTGGATGGGTGGGCAGCAGGCCTCTGCCAGGGGGAAGGTGTGCTGAAGGTGTCAGTGGGCAAGGGCAGAGGGAGACAAGCTGGACGTAGCAAGCCCCGTTGAGGGTGAGCCAGGCTCTGGAGGAGGTAGGGCCGGGCCATAGGGACAGGCCCAGCAGAGCAGGGGGCAGTGCAGAGAGCTGGTCCCCCTAGCAGCCCATCTTGCTCTCCGCCTCCCTGCCAGGCCCTGTCCTTGTTACTGGCTCTGTTCTCCCCCATCCTCACCTCCGGAAGTGGGCTTGGCTGCAGCTTGCCCAGCGCCTGGTCCTAGCATCCTACTTGTGTGACCTTGGACCAAGGCCTTGTGTCTGGGCCTCAGTTTCCCACCGCATCACACAGTAACTGTGCTTCCCACTACCCCCAGTGCTCCTTCCTCGCCCCAGGACACTCGCGTGCTGGGGCAGGCAGCACAGTGTGTGCATGCTGTGTGTCCAGCGGCGCCGGGCGGCCGGCTGGCCGCAGGCTTCCCAAGTCTGGCTCAGGCACCCAGTGTTCCAGGCACAGGCGGAGGGGAGGAGAGGGAAGGGATGGGAAGGGTAGGGCAGCGGGAGGGGGAGGGACAGAGTGGCCCATTGTGTATGCGTGTGTTCGTGTGTGCACACGTGGGGGGCTCACACAATGTGCCACTTGTGTGCCTGACCCGCGGGGGCAGCCAAGGCTCCTCACCTCTGAGAGCCCCCCCAGGGGGCAGGCCGGGCTTCCCACCTCCATGGCCAATCCCCGAGGCCGGCCCCCTCCCCCCACCACACTGCCAGGCACATGACTGGTGAGGGGGGTGGCGGCCACCGGCCGCTGTGTTGGGACCTACCCCCACCCCCTGGCCGGCCTCACGTGCCGGCGGACGGGCGGGGGCGCTCACCTCCGCCGTTCTTGTAGCACAGGTAGGGGAAGCGCCACACGTTGCCTAGGCCCACGGCGAAGCCCACGCACGACATGATGAAGTCCATCTGGCGCGTCCATGTCTCGCGCGGCGGCACAGCCAGGCCCACGGGGCCGTCGCCCTTGGCTGGGGCGCCGTCGGACCCGGGTACGATCAGGGGGCCCTTCTTCTCGTCGCCGGACACGCTGTAGATGCCGTTCTCGGCGCTCTTCTTCGCCATGGCCCCGGCGGGCGCGGACGCGGGTGCGGGCGCGGGGAGGGCCCCGAGGGCGCGGCGGGCCCTCCCGGGGCCGGGCCGGGCCGGGGCCGGGCCGATGGAGCGCGAGGCGCGCTCAGAAGCAGTCCACAAAGCACTTGAAAGTGAGCCTGAAGAATCTCATGTGTGTCGGGGGCCCGGGGGCGCGCGGGCGGCGACGGGGCCCGGCGGGGCGGCGGCGGCTCCCGAAGCTCCCGCCCGCGGCGGCGGCTCCGGCTCCGGTTCCGGCGGCGGCGGCGGCGGCGGCGGTGGCGCGCCTGGCCCGAGGCTCAGCCTAGCGGGCGGCGGGCGGCATCGGGTGCCGGGGCGCCCGCACTCCGGAGCGGGGCCGAGCGGCGCCCCCCGCCCGGCCGGCCCGCGGTGGCCTGGTCGCCGGCGGCTGTGGCCCGGCGCGCCTCGCCCCTCCTTCGCGGCGGCGCGGCTCCAGCCGCTCTCGGGGCCCGCGGCGGGCTCAGCAACTCGCCACCGCGCTGCGACTGTCCCTCTCCTCCCCCGGCCCGACCGGCCGCCGCTTAAGAAGCGACTCCGGGTGATGTCACTGTCGCCCCACCCCCACGCTGGCTGCTCCCTTCCCCCTCCCCCGTGCCGCCTCCTCCCGCCGTCGCTCAGCCTACCGCCTCCCGCCTTCCTCCGGAGGAGGAGACGCCGCTCCTGCGGGCGCGGGAGGCTGGACGCGGCGCCGCGCCCCGGCCCGGGGGGCGTCCCGGCTCGGCCCTCCGAACCCGCCCGCTCCCCGCGCTGGGAAAACCCTAGTTTGTTGGCCGTCTTCCAGACATCCTAGGCTCCCCCCTAACCCCACCGTGCTCCCCTTCCTCCCCCTTTCCCGGCTCCCGCCTCCGCCGGGCACTCCTGCTCCCCCGGGCCCGTGTAGCTTGTCCCGTCTCCCGTCGCCCATGAGCTTATAAAGCTTCCCCGCCCCCACACCGAAGGGGGCTGGGGGCGGGCCTGCCGGGAGAAAGGCTGAGTGGGGTGAGGTGGGCCTGCCTCCAGGGGGCAGCGGGAGATTGCAAGGGGCACACCCCTGGAAGCTGCTGGAGGTCCAGGACAAGTGTTGGGGTTACAGGTCTTGGGAGTCTCTGAAGGGGGCCACGGGGAGCCAGCTGGCCGAGGAGCAAGACCTGGCTTTGTCACCAGATGGAGAAGCCTGCAGGGGGCAGGGGGCCGAGTGACCCCTGCCACCCTGAACCCTGCCGAATGGGGCGGTGGAGGCCCCTGACCTGTGGACTATTGGCAAGGTGCGGGGGGGGGGGGTGGGGTGGGGTGGGGGTGGGGGGTGGGGGGTGGGGGGGTGGGAGGAGGGGGAAGGGGGTGGGGGGATGGGGGAAGAGGGGTGGGGGGAAGGGGTGGCAGCTGCAGGAATAGGATAAGGCTGCCCTCTGGTGCCTGGCCGGGGCACAGACCCGCCCCCAAAGGCCTCAGCCTCAGGCTCTGGCTCCCCAGGGACCTCCAGGCTTCCCCAGCCAGAACCAGGTTGTTGGGTGCCCCCCTTCCCCCCCCCCCTCCGCCGCCAGCTGCTGGGGATTTTCCAGGGCACAGACTAGCCTGGGGTGGAGAAGGAAAGGACCACTGCCCAGGGTGGGGAAATGCCCCCTCCACCCCAGGCCCTCTGATCTTATTGCTGCAGTCCCCAGATGGCTCATCCCGTTAAGCTAAACCCTCAGCAGCCCGAGGCTTTAGGAAGCAAAGCAGTTCTGGGCTGAGCCAGATTGAGTCTGCAGGGTGAGGGAGGGGCAGCACCTCCACCCAGGCTCCAAGGGGTGTGGGGAGCACAGCCATGCTTAGTCTGATGGGACCCTCGAGGTAGCAGGATGGCACCTACACGTGTGGAAGATGCCGCTTTGGTCTGAAGCACGGAAGAGATGTCTGGTCTGGAGACAAAGAGGTGATAGACAGGGCCACAAAGCGTGGCCACCCAGGGAGGGAGCATGGAGGGGGAGAGGGTCCCTGCAGTAGGAGGCTGGGCAAGGTCCCAAGAGCACCTGGGTATGGGGGACACCCTCAAGAATCTAAGACCTCTCCTGTCCAGGGGGAGAAAGACATCAGGACACTTTGGGGAGGACAGAGAATGAAGAGAGGTGGTGGAGGACCATCAGGGAGCTGTCACCTGAAGCTTCTGTTGCCTCTGTGGGGGTCACAGAGGGCAGTGGAGGGTTGGTCAGCGGAAGGTTGCTAGAGAGAGACAGGACAGGCAAGGTGGCAGCCAAGAATGGCCAGCCTCTCTTTCTTCCTGTGTGAGCTCCCACCTCTCCAGGGACCACTCCCTCCCATGCAGGGAAGATGTGGGGGGCGGTGTACAATAGGCACCCCAGACCCTCCCTCACCCCTCCTCCTGTCTTCCCCCACCCAATAATGATTCCACCCCCACCTGCCTGCCCACCAGCCCGAGGCTCACCTGGGAACCCTCTCCACCTCTCTTCACGGGTTCTGTCATGGCCGCCCCCCATCAGCAGGGCCTGCTGCTCCACACCCCTAGTGCCAGCCCTGGGCAGGCCTCCACGGCTGGCCTGGGCCCTGCAGTACACTCACTCCTCACAGCAGCCCCCTGGCCTTGGCCCTGCACTGGAGGGCCCTTGTAGAAAGTGCCAGCCCTGCTGAAACCCTCTGTGTGCTTTCTATTCCCTGAAGACGAAACCCAAATTCACTGCATGCGTCCCATCTGCTCCCTGCACCTCCCTTGCCCTTGCCCTCGCCCTTGCCCCCACTGCCTGGTCCCTTCCTCTCTTGCTTCACTGCCTCCCCTGGGACCTGCAGGAGGTGAAGGACCAGCCTCCCTGGCTGGGCTCCTAAGGGCATTCAGCTACCTCTTCCCTTCCTCCTGGCCTCCTCAGGATTGTCAGGCTGGGCCGACAGGAATGTTACACTGTTACTGTGGGCGACTGGGACTGGGCGCTGAGTACCGGGGAGACCAAGGGGCTCCCCACTCTGTCCCAGGGCTTTGCCAATGGCTGTTGTGCCCCCCTCCCCTCCTGGGCCCCCAGCCCTATCCGAGCCAAGGCCTGTCCCGCCAGGCCTCTGGCGTTCGTGGCCCTTCAAGGCTGGTTTTACTCTCCTAAGGGGGCCAAGTGTGCAGGATGGGGTGGGCTGGCCCGGTGACTTCCTTCAAGAAAGAAGCCAAGTGTTCCAGGGAGCGCAGTGCCATTCGGACCCCAGTTAGGCCTGGGGATGGAATGGGGGCTGGGGAGGGGGAGGAGAGGGGTGAGCTGTAGGGAGAGCAAGGAGGGGGTGGCCTGGGAGTTTAGGATTCTAGATTGGACCCAGTGCCCTCAGGCGATGGGGTGTTGGGGCCCACCTGGGTCGGGGGCAGCTGTGGACTGCGGGTGGGCTGGGTGGTACCCGCCCACTCGCCCTGGAGTGACTGGTTATCCAGAGGACCTGGGCTGAAAGAAGAAGGGTGGGGGCTCTGGTCTATGGGCAGCTGGGTGGGCACAGTGCTTTCCGATGAGAATTAGCTGGAACAAAGGGAAAGCTGGAGTGCACCTTGAAGGACTTTCTGCTGCAAACTCCCAGGGCCAGGTGGTGGGAACCAGCAGGGGAGGGGACAAGAATGGCAAGAGCAGCTGTTGGGGCTGGGGAAGGGCTCATCCTGGCTGGGGGCTAGAGCACCGCTGGGGCTGGGGCTGGGGAGTGGCGAGTGGCCTCATGGGACTTGGAGGGTGTCATGGATTGAATTATGTCCCCCCCCGCCAAAATGTGGTATTTCTGTTGTGGCGGCACTAGATGATTAAGACAGAATTTGGTACCGTGAGAGTGCGGTGCTGCTCTAACAGATACCTAAAATGTGGACAGGGTTGCAACAGTGGCAGAGGACCAGCGCAGCAGAGAACCTGCGGTGGCAGAGAAGTGGCAACAGCAGAGAACCAGCAGCAGCAGAATCAGGAGACCAGTGCAGGATGGCACTGGAGCCTACCCATGGAGTGAGAGAGCCAAGTGCCTGTGTGCAGGAGGCTTCCTGGTGGAGTGGGGTGCCTCCGGGCACTTATCAGTGGAGCTACAGAGCTTTGGAACGCTTGCCCCAGCAGGGCAGATGTGGGCATGAGGCCTGAGGAGCCAAGAAGCCAAGAAGCCAGGAAGCAGAAGCTGAAGAGACAAGGAACCCAAGAAGCCGATCTGCCTCAGTCTCAAAAGGTGTGACCATGACCTCTGGTGTTTCTAAGGGTGGAGTTGCCACTCAGATGGACTAGAAGAATGGTAGGCCTATGCCCAAGAAAGGTGATCCAACCGAACGCGGAAATTATAGAACAATATCATTAAGATCACACGCAAGCCAAATTTTGGTGAAGATCATTCAAAAATGGCTGCAGCAGTATACCGACAGGGAACTGCCAGGAATTCAGGCCGGTTTCAGAAGAGGACGTGGAACCAGGGATATCATTGCTGATGTCAGATGGATCCTGGCTGAACGCAGAGACTATCAGAAGGATGGTTACCCGTGTTTTATGGACTATGCAAAGGCATTCAACTGTGTGGATCATAACAAATTATGGATAACATTGCAAAGAATGGGAACTCCGGAACACCTAATTGTGCTCATGTAGAACCTGTACTTAGACCAAGAGGCAGAAGTTCTAACAGAGCAAGGGGATACTGATTGGTTTCAAGTCAGGAAAGGTGTGCATCAGGCTTGTAAGCTTTCACTATATCTATTCAGTCTGTACACTGAGCAAATAATCTGAGAAGCCGGACTGTAAGAAGAAGAACGGGGCATCAGGATTGGAGGAAGACTCATTAACAACCTGCATTATGCAGATGAGACCACCTTGCTTGCTGAAAGTGAAGAGGACTTGAAGCACTTACTGATGAAGATCAAAGACCACAGCCTTCAGTATGGATTGCGCCTCAACATAAAGAAAACAAAAATCCTCACAACTGGACCAATGAGCAACATCATGAGAAACAGAGAAAAGATCGAAGTTGTCAAGGATTTCATCTTCCTTGGATCCACAATCAACGCCCACGGACGCAGCAGTCAGGAAATCAAAAGACACGTTGCATTGGGCAAATCTGCTGCAAAGGACCTCTTTAAAGTGTTGAAGAGCAAAGATGTCACCTTGAAGACTAAGGCGCGCCTGACCCAAGCCATGGTATTTTCAATCACATCATATGCATGTGAGAGCTGGACAATGAATGAGGAAAACCAAAGAAGAGTTGATGCCTTTGAATTGTGGTGTTGGCGAAGAATATTGAATAGCCCATGGACTGCCAGAGGAACGAACAAATCTGTCTTGGAAGAAATACAACCAGAATGCTCCTGAGAAGCAAGGATGGTGAGACTGCGTCTTATGTACTTTGGACATGTTGTCAGGAGGGATCAGTCCCTGGAGAAGGACATCATGCTTGGCAGAGTACAGCATCAGCGGAAAAGAGGAAGACCCTCAACGAGGTGGACTGACACAGTGGCTGCAACAATGGGCTCAAGCATAACAGCCATTGTAAGGATGGCGCAGGACCGGGCAGTGTTTCGTTCTGTTGTGCAGAGGGTCGCTATGAGTTGGAACCGACTTGACGGCACTTAACAACAACAAAGCTAAGGGAGCAGAGTTGCCGTCCCAGTGCACCTGGAAGTTGGAGCTGAAGCCCAGGGTCCATGGGCCTCCACTCAGAATCTGGAGAGTGTGGCCAATACCTAGAACCTGGAGGGCAGGGCCATTGTATAAATGGTCTCAGAGAACAGAGAATTATTTTCAAAGCTTTGAGGGCTGATGTAATATGTTCTGCTGACTTGCTTGGTGCCTGTTATCCCTTCTTTCCGTCCAGTTTCTCCCATTTGTAATGGAAATGTCTAGCTTGTGCTTGTTTTGCCCTTGTCCCCTTGGAAGTAGATAACTTGTATTCTAGATTTCACAGATGAAGAGGAATTTTTGGATTTTGGACTTGTAGTTAAGACTTTTGCTACGATATGATGGAATGAATAAATTTTGTGTGCTTCAAGGATGTGATTTTTTGAGGGCCAAAGGGTGAAATGTCATGGATTGAATTAATGTCCCCCAAAAATGTGTGTATCAACTTGGTTAGGCCATGGTTCCCAGTATTGTGCGTTTGCCCTCCATTTTGTGATTGTAATTTTATGTTAAGAGGATTAGGGTGGGATTGTAACACCACCCTCACTCAGGTCACCTCCCTGATCCAAAGTAAAAGGAGTTTCCCTGGGGTGTGGCCTGCACCACCTTTTGGCTCTCAGGAGATAAAAGGAAAGGGAAGCAAGCAGACAGTTGGGGACCTCAAACCACCAAGAAAGCAGCTCTGGGAGCAGAGCACGTCCTTTGGACGCGGGGTCCCTGTGCCTGAGAAGCTCCTCGACCAGGGGAAGATTGAGGACAAGGACCTTCCTCTGGAGCCAACAGAGAGAGAAAGCCTTCCCCTGGGGCCGACGCCCTGAATTTGGACTTGTAACCTACTAGACTGTGAGAGAATAAAGTTCTCTTTGTTAAAGCCATCCACTTGTGGCATTTCTGTTACAGCAGCACTAGATGACTAAGACAGAGGGGCAACCTGACAAGCCTGGAACCAGCAGAAAGGCAGAGGAGGGGACAGCCTGCCCCCAACCCCTGCAGCAGCTCTTACCCAGCAATTGTGCTCATACACACAGATCCCCTAAAAGGATTTTGTTTTTATGTTTTGAATAAACTTTGTATATTGGAATAGTTCTAGGTTTACAGAAGGATTGCTGAGATAGTATTGGAGAGTCCCCATAGACCCCAGCCCGAGTTCTCCCTATTGTTAATAGTTGACGTTCGTGAGGTACATTTGTGGCAATAAATGAACCAATAGTGCTCCATTGTTATTAGCTAAAGTCCATACACTTTTCAGATGTCCTCAGTTTTTATCCATTGTCCTTTTTCTGTTTCAGGATCCCATACGACATTAAGTTACTGTGTCTTCTTAGGCTCCTCTTGGCTGTGGCAGTTTTTCAGAGGTTCCTTGTTTTTGAAGACCTTGACCGTTTGAGGAGTACTGTCAGGTATTTTGTAGGATGTCCCTCTATCGGAACTTGTCTGATGATTTTCTCATGAATTTTAGGAGAGGAAGGCCACAGAGGCAAAGTGCCATTTTCATCACGTCACACGTCAGCGGTGCATGTCCTCAAATGTGACTCATCCCTGTTTTGGGAGTCACTCACAGAAGTGAGCAGTTCTGCCCCCCTCCTCGAGGGGGCAGTATCTACGTACATGATTTGGGATTCGGCAAAGGAGATTTGTCTCTTCTCCCACATGTATTTATTTATTCAATCATTTGTTTATTTCAGTATGGACTCAGGGATATTTATTTTATATCTTGAGTTATAGTCCAATACTACTTGTTTATTTTGTTGCTCTAATTGTTCCATCTTTGGCCTTTGGGAGCTCTTTCAGTTGGCTTCTGTGCCCCTTTGACATGCCCCCGTCAGTGTATGTTATTACTTCCTTGCCTGACTTTAAACCATACATGTATGTATGCAGAATGTGTACATAGACCAAGAGGCAGTTGTTTGAAAAGAACAAGGGGATACTGATTGGTTTAAAGTCAGGAATGGTGTGCGTCACGCTTGTATTCTTTCACCATACCTATTCAATCTGTATGCTGAACAAATAATCCGAGAAGCTGGGCTATATGAGGGAGAACGGGGCATCAGTCCTGTGCCACCCTCACAATTGTTGCTGTGTTTGAGCTCATTGTTGCAGCCACTGTGTCAATCCATCTCATTGGTGGTCTTCTTCTTTGTCGCTGACCCTCTACTTTACCAAGCATGATGTCCTTCTCCAGGGACTGGTACCTCCTGACAACATACTTTGGACATTGTCAGGAGGGACACTTCAACATAAAGAAACAAAAATCTTCACAACTAGGGCAATAAGCTACATCATGACAAACGGAGAAAAGATTGACATTGTCAAGGATTTCGTTTTCCTTGGATCCACAATGAACAGCCACGGAAGCAGCAGTCAGGAAATCAAATGACGTATTGCATTGGGAAAATCTGCTGCAAAGGACCTCTGTAAAGTGTTGAAAAGCAAAGATGTCACTTTGAGGACCTAGGGGCACCTGCCCCAAGCCTTGGTGTTTTCAATCATCTCATATGCATGTGAAAGCTGGACGATGAATAAGGAAGACCGAAGACGGGTTCACGCCTTTGAATTGTGGTGTTGGCAAAAAGTATTGAATATACCATGGACTGCCAGAAGAACGAACAAGTCTGTCTTGGAAGAAATGCAACCAGAGTGCTCCTTGGAAGCGAGGATGGCGAGATTTGTCTCACGTACTCTGGGCATGTTACCAGGAGGGACCCTGGAGAAGGACATCATGCTGATATAGTAGAGGGTCAGTGAAAAACAGGAAGACCCTCCACAAGATGGATTGACACAGTGGCTGCAACAATGGGCTCAAACATAGCAAAGATTGTGAGAATAGCACAGGACTGGGCGGTGTTTCATTCTGTTGAACGTAGGGTCGCTATGAGTTGGAACCGACTCAACAACACCTAACAACAACAAGAAAATGCTCCACACTCATCTTGTATATTTCCTGCCCAAGTCCTAGAATCAGCCATTTTTCCAAGGAGGCATTTATTGGGCTAAGGCATTAGAAACAGAGATCGGGTGCTAGGTGTGCTTATTGCTTACTGTAGTATTGTTGCTTCTAGGCCTCTCGGCTGACAAAGCAAGGGAATATATGTGTGTATATTAACCTGTGTATATATACAATATCTATAATATCTATAAATATTTTGAAGTATACCCATCTGTATATGTAGTAAGCTATACATGAGTTCATACTGATGTCTCCAAATCTAATGCGGGACCGTAGGGATTATTCTAGCCTCCTCTCCTTGCTCGTCTGTAACCTCCCACTCCAACAGTGAGAAACCTGGCTCCTGGCTCCTGCCATCTGCCACAACTTAATTGTTCTACTCCACTATAGATGTATGGCGGTTTTAGAATTGTTAACCCCTACCCTCATGGAAAGCAACTTCATCAACTAGAGTACAGCGCTTGTGTGCAGTTCCCTTTGCCTTCTGTCTTACAGACTCCACTCATGTTCAGAGTTACTTAGGTCAACACCTTAGCGCTTACCCCCTTCGGTGAGGTTGTTTCATATATTTGTAATACAGGTGAATTCTTTCATCACAGTCTGCATTCCATCCTGGGATCCCCTGACCTCCTAGGTGATCATTTTTAATTTGCATACATTAAAGTTCACTCTCTTTGCTGTAAAGTTCTGTGGATTTTGACACATGCACAGTGTCATGTATCCACCATTACGTGATTCCCCTAATCAAAAACTACCCTCTCTCTCCAGTCCCTGACAACCACTGATCTGCTTACCTTCTCTATTGTTTTGGCCTTTCCAGAATGTTTGTATAAATGGAATCTTACAGAATGTAGCCTTTTTCATACTGGCTTCTTTTGATTAGCAATATGTATTCAAGATTCATCCATTTCTTTGTGTGACTTGTAGTTCTTTCCTTTTTATTGCTAAACAGTATTCCATGGTATGGATGTACTGCAGTTCCTTTATCCATTCACCCATTGAAGGACATCTTAATTGCTTCCGATATTTGGCAATTATGAATAAGGCTGCTATAAACATTCACATGCAAGTTTTTATGATGAAATACATTTCTACCTCACTTGGGTAAATACCTAGGAGTGTGATTACTGGATCATATGGTAAGCCTGTGTTTAACTTTGTAAAAACTGCCAGAGAGTTCCTGTAGCTCCACATCCTCAACGGCATTTGGAGTTTTCAGTGTTTTGGATTTTAGCCATCTGTGTAATAGGTGTGTGGCGCCCTGGTAGCGCAGCAGTTAAGTGCTACGGCTGCTAACCAAAAGGTGGGCAGTTGGAATCCACCAGCGGCTCCTTGGGAATTCTATGGGGCGGTTCTACTCTGTCCTATAGAGTCAGAATCGATTCCATGGCAATGGGTAATAGGTGTGTAGTAGATCTCATTATTGTTCTAATTTGCAATTCCTAGTGATGTGTGGTGTTGAGCATCTTTTCGAATGTTTATTTACCATCTGTACACCCTCTGTGGTGAGATGTCTATTCAGATTTTGCCTTTCTTTTTAAATTTTCTTTTATTTCATTGGTATGTCTTTTAAATTCCTCTCTCTCTCTCTTTTTTTCTTTTGGACATTTTATTGTGGTTTGGGTGACTTAAGACACGACCTAATCCTGTAGATCGAGTCCTGCATTATTAACATACTACTTCTAATCCTGCCTCGTTTTCGTGGATTAAATTGTGTCCCCCAAAAATATGTGTGTCAACTTGGCTAGTCCATGATTCCCAGTATTGTATGACTGTCCACCATTTTGTCATCTGATGTGATTTTCCTGTGTTGTAAATCCTACCTCCATGATATTAATGAGGTGGAATAGCTGGCAGTTATGTTAAGGAGGCAGGACTCAATCTACAAGATTAGGTCGCGTCTTAAGGCAATCTCCTTTGAGATACAAAAGAGAGAAGTGAGCAGAGAGACATGGGGACCTCATACCACCAAGAAAACAGCGTTGGAAGCTGGGGTTCCTGCGTGGAGAAGCTCCTAGTCCAGGGGAAGATTGATGGCAAGGACTTTGCTCCAGAGCTGACAGGGAGAGAAAGCCTTGTCCTAGAGCTGACACTCTGAATCTGGACTTCTGTCTCGTCTCCTGGACTGTGAGAGAATGAAGTTCTGTTTGTTGAAGCCATCCATTTGTGGCATTTCTGTTATAGCAGCTGGGGCTGTTCTACTCCGTCCTATAAGGTCACTATGAGTCAGAATCAACTTGGTGGCAATGTGGTTTGTTTGTTTTGGGTAACTAAGACAGTGTAGAAGTTGAGGTCTGGAAAGATGATATTTCAAAAACTCTTCCTAACCCATGGACCCACTTAAAGGCCTGTTGTCATGCCAGGGGCCCGTAGACCTCTGTGAAGTCCCAGATTCAGCGGGCCACTCCTGGGTCCTGTGACTTGGCATAGCTCCCTGGGGCACTGGCCTTCGTGGAACACAGGCTCTTAGGCCACTGTAAGGACTCATGCTTTGACTTGGAGTGACGTGGAGTCCAGGGGGGACCTGATCAGAAAAAAGGGACCGCTCTGGCTGCTGGGTGGAGAAGCGACTGGGGTGGGTGGGGTAAGGGTGGAGGCAGACATACAGATGAGCAAGATGGGGGCTCAGATTAGGGTGGGAGAAGTGGCCTAGCCACTAGAGACCTGAAGACAGGGACAGTGAGCCAGGACAACATGTGGGTGAAGAGACTTCCAGATGTTGGTGCAAAGGCCCTGAGGCCGGCCCGGTGCTGGGGCGGCGCTGGAGTGAGGCGGGAGCTGGAGCGATTGAGCCAAGAAGGAGTCAGCTGCAGGCGAGCCAGGCACAAGAGCTCCTTACGAGGCGCCCTGGGGCGTCCCAGCCGCGGTCTCGGGCCACCGCGTGCTCGGTCGCCCGCCGCCCGCCGGGGTGCGCGCGGAGGGGGCGGGACCGGCGGGGGCGCGGGCGGGGGGCGCGGCGCTGCGGCCACTGCGCGAGCGGCGACGCTGCGGCAGGCATCGGGCTCAGGTAAGGACCGGCCGCCGCTGGGCGCGCGCCCCGCCGCAGCCCCCGCGCGCACACCTGTCACCGCCGGCACGCGCGGCCCACGCAGCGCGGGACGCGGCCGGCTGCGGCATCCCCGCCCGCGAGGCGCTGAGGCCCGCTGCTCCTGGGCGCCGTGTGGGCTGCTGTGGCCGTGGGGGCCGCTGTGTGCTGGAGTAGCAGGTGCATCCCGGGCGACTTGGTGGCGGGGGGGGGGGGGTCGAGGAATGGGGGCAGGTGTGGGGGCTCTGAGCGTGGGTGGGTCCTGAGGGGCCGGGGTAGGGGGACAGGGAACCTTCTAGAAAGCGGCCGATTGCGGATGTGGGGAGGCAGAGAGGAGGGGGCGTCTGGGCGCTGATGGCCGTCGGGGTGCCACGGTGGGGGGAGCTACCGATCCTAGTCGCTTACCTGGGGATGGGGAGGAGCAGGTGGCCTCGGCGGGAGGGTGGACCTGGGCTGTGGGGGGAGGGGTGAGAAACACCTGGGCTGTATGAGGGGGAGGGGTGTCTGCCTGGGAGAGGTGTATTCAGGCCTGAGTTCTTGAGTGGGGTGGGGAACTGTGTTCTTGAGTGGGGTGGGGGCCCGAGAACAGGTGGGGGACTGGCTCTGAGGGTGCCCCTGGCCCAGGAGGGGAGAGCCGCCCCTTGCCCTGGGCCTCCCTCCACCTCTCCCTCCCCCCCCCCCCCCAGCCATGCTGCTGCTCAAGAAACAGACCGAGGACATCAGCAGCGTCTATGAGATCCGGGAGAAGCTGGGATCGTGAGTGTGTGTGAGTGTGAGTTTGTGTGAGTGAGTGTGTGCGTGGGGGAAGTGGGGGGCTAGGGTTACGGGGGCCTCCCCATCTGGCTTTTTCAGGTAGGGGGGCCTTTCACTCTAGCCATCTCTGCTCCTCCTCTCTCCCCTCTTCTCCTCCCTTCCCCTGCCTCCCCCTCCCTTTCTGCTTCCCACGGTCTTTGGCAGGGGCGCCTTTTCCGAGGTGGTGCTGGCCCAGGAGCGGGGCTCCACGCATCTTGTCGCCCTCAAGTGCATCCCCAAGAAGGCCCTCCGAGGCAAGGAGGCTCTGGTGGAGAATGAGATCGCAGTGCTCCGGAGGTGCGGCCCGTGGCCACCACCCACAGAGGCCGGACTGGGGACTGCTGGGGGCGGAGGGCGAGGCGAAGCCTCCCGAGAGCTGCTGCGGCCCTGGCCAGGATGGGCGACGGGTGCCACAGGGGCTTCTTCTTGCTGTTGCAGAGTCAGCCACCCCAACATCGTGGCTCTAGAGGACGTCCACGAGAGCCCTTCCCACCTCTACCTGGCCATGGAGCTGTGAGGAGGGCTGGGTGGGCTTTGGGTGGCAGCTGGCCAGGGTGTGGGGTGAGGCGCCTAGGTCAGCTGAGCTCCCCGGCTCCCCCCAGGGTGACGGGGGGCGAGCTGTTTGACCGCATCATGGAGCGCGGCTCCTACACGGAGAAGGATGCCAGTCACCTGGTGGGCCAGGTCCTAGGTGCTGTCTCCTACCTGCACAGCCTGGGCATTGTGCACCGGGACCTCAAGGTGCCTGGGCGGCCCTGCCCCTGCCCTGCCCCCTGCCCACCCAGCCCTGTGTGTGTCTCATGGGAGAGCTGGGGGGTGCCGGCCCCCATGGTGCACCCTGGCTCAGGTGGGCCTATGCCAGGGCTGATCTTGCCTTCCTCGGGTGCTGTGTCACAGCCTGAAAATCTGCTATATGCCACACCGTTTGAGGACTCCAAGATCATGGTCTCTGACTTTGGCCTCTCCAAAATCCAGGCTGGCAACATGCTTGGCACTGCCTGTGGGACCCCAGGATACGTGGGTAAGTGAGCGAGGGCACCTGGGGCTACTGACTGGGTAGCATGCTGTGGGGCCCTGCGGGGAGCCATGGTGACAGGGTGGAGGCCATTATGCCTGGTGTCATCCCCAGGGCTGAGCTGGGTGGCACTGAGCAGGTGGTGTGTGTGCTTATCTCAGCCCCAGAGCTCTTGGAGCAGAAGCCCTACGGGAAGGCGGTGGACGTGTGGGCCCTGGGTGTCATCTCCTACATCCTGTGAGTGACCACTGGGAGACCCCGCTCCCGCATGCCTGCCCCTGCTGGTTTGGGGAGGGAGGGTTGGGCAGCTAGCTGACTTCTCTGTGTGCGCCAGCCTTTGTGGGTACCCCCCCTTCTATGACGAGAGCGACCCCGAACTCTTCAGCCAGATCCTGAGGGCCAGCTACGAGTTCGACTCACCCTTCTGGGATGATATCTCAGAGTCAGGTAAGCTCGAGGCTCACCCCGCTCGGGGTCAGGATGGCAGGGTGAGAGAAGCTTGCTCCCAGGGGCCTTGACCGGCCTTCCTGCTCTAGCCAAAGACTTTATCCGACACCTCCTGGAGCGGGACCCCCAGAAGAGGTTCACCTGCCAACAGGCCTTACAGCACCTTTGGTGAGTGGGACCTTGCCAAGTGATCCCAGCGCCAGAGGGACCTCTCCCTCAGAGATCCCCTTTGCTGACCCTTGGCCTTTCCTCAGGATCTCTGGGGATGCAGCTTTTGACAAGGACATCCTGGGCTCCGTCAGTGAGCAGATCCAGAAGAATTTTGCCCGAACCCACTGGAAGGTTGGTGTGGGCACGATACTGGGTGGGCCCTGACGGGGCCACCTGCCCCCACCCCCTCGCTGGAGGGTTTAGCCTGGGCTGCCCAGTGGCCACTGTGGTCCTTGGCAGGCTTGTGGCTGGTCCGGGACCTGCCGTGACCACTCCCTCTTCTCACAGCGAGCGTTCAATGCCACCTCTTTCCTGCGCCACATTCGCAAGGCGGGGCACAGCCCAGACGGCGAGGAGACCTCCGTACAAGGCATGACCCGCCACACCCACCCGGGCCTCCTGGCTACACAGCCCCCGAAGTGGTGATTTCCAGTGTGCGCAGGTGGGGGCCCCGCACCCCCTGGGAATGGTGCTTTGGTGCTTGCCAGGGAAGGGTGGTGGGGCCTGGTTGCAGCTAGTGAGAAGCCCCACAGACCACGAGGCCTGAAGGGGGAATAGGACCAGGTGGGGCAGGCCTGGGGGTACCACTCCAGGAGCAAGAGGGGTGCATGGGGACAGTGTCTGACTACCCCGTCCCCTGTGCTTCTCCCCTCCAGCCAGCAGATGATGGTGGCCGAGTGGCTTGTGGACTGACCCCGTTCCTGTCCCTTGGACCCTTTCAGTTCTCCACCCCAGCCCCGGGGCCAGCCTCTGGGGGAGAGTTTGGGATGTGTGGGCGTGGGGCGTGGCGCTGGCGAAGCGGGGTATCACGGGGTTCCCCTTCCCTCTGTGATGGCCCTCAGGCTCCAGGGGCCGTCCTTCCTGCATGGCTGTTCTGTGCTTCGCTGAGTGTGGGTGGTCCTGCTTGTGTTGCGGCCCTCCAGCCCCCCCTCCCCAATATTCCCCAAACCAATAAAGACTGACAAAGCAATGGGCCAGTGGTGAGCTGGAGATGGGGTAAGGGACAGGGATGGGGGAGGAGTGTCCAGGAGACCATGACACCTGCCCACCTGTTCCTCTCCTCTTGATGCCCATGTGACACCACCACACAGCCTCACTCACCGCCACCCCAATCTTTTCTCTCTGCTAAAACCTCCCATTCCACCCCAAAGCGCCAGGAAGAGGCAGCCTGCAGTCAGCCCTGCGATCCGTGTGCCCAGAGTGGGCACGCAGCCTCTTCTGTGCCCTGGCTCCCAGAGGTGCCTGGAGGCTGAACGGGGGCCCAAGGAGTGCCTTCCCAGGGCCTAGGGATGGCTTGCAGGGGTCTCCAGAGTGGCGTCTGCCTCCTCCTGCCCTTCCTTCTTCCCCTTCTCCGTGGCCTTGCAGACAGCATGTCTGGAGCGCATCTTCTCATGCGGAAGGCTGGGGCCCCAGCATCAGCAAGTACGGGGTGGGAGCCGTGGGCTAGGAGAGGATGCCCCCGGGGCCTCAGTCCCCTGTGCTAGGGCTCTGGAGCCTGGGCCCCAAGCCTGGCGGGCCCAGGCTTGGGAGGGGTGTCGTGATTATGGCTGCAGACGTGAGGAGCTGTGGCCTGCTGTCTGGCGCACATGGCCTCAGCCCCTCCGTATGCGTCATCTGGCCTGCCCAGGGCTGCAGAGCCCCCCTTCTGGGCCCCAGGCTTCTCCCTGTCCCCTAGGCCTTTCTACTGGGCTCGTCAGGGGAAGACTATGAGGCCAGTCCTAAGCTCCAGCCTGAGAAGGCAGCACTCTCAGAGCCCTGGGCGAGCTGGCTACCTTTCCGTCTCCCCGCTGCTGCCCTGCCGCCAGGCCCTGGATCTGAGTCCAGGGACTCGCCTTTGGCCGGACCCCTAGCACAGTGCTTCCTGTCCTGAGAGTTGGGTAAGGCTTTCCTGGGCTCCCTGCCCCACCCTGCCCCCAGGCCTCTCCCTCTGTCCCCTCCCCTCCGGCCCCTCTCCTGATTCAGAGAGCGTGATGGAGAAGACCTCTCTACTCATCCAACCCCTTTGGGAGCCAAAGGGAGGTGGGCAAAGCCAAACAAGACTGGCCTCTGGCCTCTGGGTTGGAGGCAGGAGGAGAGCAGTGCTTGCGCAGCACCCTGCATGGGGAACCTGAGGCTGGCTGCTCACGGAGCCCTGGGCAGGACGGCTAGGAGCAGCCTCCTGCCAACTTCCATTCCAGGGTGCGCTGCCCAGAGCCCTGCCGCGGGGCGCAATCTGACCTCTGGCCAGAAGGGGGCACCATGGTCCCATCTTTAGACGCCCATTAGCCAGCCGGTTCCTTCAGCACCAGGGGCAGCCGCTCACACAGTCTTCTCCACCAGCTCCCCATCCTGCCCCACCCTGCCCTGGGGATGTCTTCTCTTGTGGGAGAGTTCCTGCCCTACCTATCCAGAAGCAGATAGAGGGGCCCTCCAGGTCAGGCAGAGGTGGCACCCCTCCTTGGTCCCTCCAAGATCTCCCACCTCGTGCAGGCAGCCTGTGAGAGGAAAGCTTTGGGGTGACTAGGCAGTGGGATGTGCTGCCCAGGAGAGGGAAAGTACTAGGTTTAGCCAAGGGCAGGGGAGGGGGTGGGTTGGAGAGGGAGCTGGGAGTGGGGGTGATAGCGTTTCCAGCTGAGGCACTTCCAACAGGCATTAAGGTGCTGTGGCTGGCTGCTGGAGGAGCAGACATTCTGTGCACAAGGGAGCACCATGGGAGGAGTTTGAGATTATCCAGTGTGAGTCAGGCTCGAACTCCAGGGGGATTCAAGGCAAGGGCTGTGAGTAGGGAGCAGGGTCAGCCCCTGCAATGTGCACTGTTCCTCCTACGGTGTTGGAGATGGGTCCACAGTTGAGAGGGAGCTCTTGTCTACATCACGAGAGGAAGCTGTTTTCACTGTTCTGGGCCACACAGGGGCAGTCACACACTGTCTTGGAGCAAACCTGTGGGTGACAGGGTTCCAGGGTAGCCTGGGAACAGGGAGCCCAAGGGCTGGCCCTGAGAGTTCTTGAGTAGATTGAGTAGCCTTGGTGGATTGGGGTGGGGAGTGAAGGGTGGACTATGGTACCTTTTGCTGAGAGGGGTCAACTGGGGTGCCAGTGGGTTTCGAGGGACACATGATGAGAATGGCTTTGGATATGGTGAGTTTGAGGTGACTGGGGAGTCCCTGGGTGCTGCAAGTGGTGTACATGCTTGGCCAGTAACCAAAACAATGAAGGTTTGAGTCCACCCAGAGGCACCTTGGAAGAGAGGCCTGGCAATCCACTTCTGAAAAAGCAGATCTTAAAAACCCTATGGAGCACAGTTCTGCTCTGACGCATATGGGGTCAACCATGAGTTGGAGTCAACTCAATGGCAACTGGGTTTTTGGGGGACATGGAAGAGAAAAAGTGACTTATCCTTCCCCCCGTCTTTGCACATGTGAATACGGATATAGTTTTATAGCTAATATTCATGAAGGCTTATTCCTGCTAATCAGAAGGACACTGCTAGTGACTCTGTTGAGCACTTAGCAGGTGCCAGGCACTCTTTCAGGAGCTTTCCCTGTATTAACTCAAAGTTCACCTTTGAGGTAGCTACTGTCATGATCGTCATGCTTGTGGCTGGGCCTCAGAAGGTGGGCCACTCTGCTTCATGGGGTCATCTTAGGGACCCAGGCTTCCACTCTATTGTTTCTCAGCCATCCTAGGATGGCATCCATGTTTGCATGGGCAAGCTATGGGAGGGGAAGAGAAAGCATAGGGCAACCAAATGCCTTAGGCTGCGTTCTCTAGAAAAGCAAAACCGGTGAAGCATGTGTGTGTATGTGTGTGTATATATATATATATGTATATATATATGAGAGAGATTTATCTCAAGGAAATGACGCATGCAGTTGTAAAGGCCAGCAAGTCCCAGGTCCATGGGTCATGCGTCAGGCTGGAGGCTCTCCTAACTCACATAGCTGCAGGGGCTGATGAATCCCAAGATTGCTAGCTCAAGTCCCAAAAACCAGAGGTCAGATGATGATGAGCTGGATGCAGGATCCAAAGTATGAGCCTTGCTAGAAGATCCGTTTATATACCGGAGGCCGGCCACACCCGCAAGGAAACTCTCTTTCAACTGATTGGCTGCTCATAACGGCTCTCATCATGGAGCTGATTTTATCATCACGTAAGTCCCGGGTACATTTTCTGCCCCTGGAGGGTTATCGGCAGGCACTTGAGCCACTAAGCCACTTTAGTACGTTATGGTGTTGTTAGGGATACTCTGCAACTGCCTAAAAAACAAGAAAGTTGGTCTGCACCACATTTGAGTGTTGGGAGCCTCAACGTCCTAAGCAGGGATGCTTCCCGGAGGAGTGATTGTGTGAAACTTTTCCATCTTTTGGCTTCTGTACAGCAAGATAAGGCTTGCAAGTATGTTTAATGTTTCTTTTGTGTTATGGGGAAGGTATAGTTACTGGCATTCAGAAATATTCAAGTAAATGAGTTTGTGGTGCACTTCCTGGGCCATGGGACTGATATGTCCCACAAGTGTGCTGAGCTTCATGCAACATGGTACTGATAACAATTATGTGCAGCAAGTGCAATGTTTATTTAGCATTTTGTGTGTATTTTTGGAAAGCTGAGTAAGATATTTCATGGCTCAAGTGTAATCAGGAAGTGTGATGCGCCATGGGACTGATAGGTCCCGCATGTGTGATGGGCTTCATGGACTTGGTCCTGATATGCCCCGCTTGCAATTGGCATCCCATTTTTTCAAATAAACAAATTACCAACAAACATTCAGCATCCATTCTATTAGTGGAAAACATGGCTTCACCAAAAAAATTTTTAAAAAATCACCCATGAATGGGTTGAGGAAATGATGTAGAAGTTGCACAAATCATTCAACTCACATTTCCTTGGTGAGTACTTAGGCACGGGGCCTCTTAACTGTAAGGGAGGCTAAGAAATAAAGTTTTCACCTGGGAAGCCATGTGCCCCATTAATCTTTGGGAGGGGGGCTCTATTCTAAAAGGGGGAAGGGGGAGAATGGATACTGGGGGACACTTACCCATCTCTTCCTTCCACAGTGTTCTTCAATTTTGGAAAGTTCTCACCCATTATTTTTTTTAAATATTGCCTCCTCTTTATTCTATTTTTTTTTTCTTCTAGAAATCCAAATAAGTATATGTGAGACCTCACTCTCTATGTCTCTCTGTGATGCATTTTGGGTAATTTATTTAGGTCCTTCTTCCAGTTCACTCATTCTCCCTTCAGCTATGTTTAATACGCCATTTAACCTATACCCTGAACTTCTAATTTTAATTACCATATTTTTAATCTATACACATTTTATTTAGTCCCTATTCAAGAGTACTGGGTCATTTTATAGTGTCTTGCTCTTTTGTTATACTTTTAATGCTTTCTTTTATTTCTTTAAATCATACTTATTTTGTATTCTATGTCATGTATTTGGAAACCCTGGTGGCATAGTGGTTAAATGCTATGGCTGCTAAACAAAAAGGCCGGCAGTTCGAATCCACCAGGCACTCCTTGGAAACTCTATGGGGCCGTTCTACGCTGTCCTATAGGGTCGTATGAGTCGGAAAAGACTTGATGGCACTGGGTTTGGGTTTTGGGGTTTTATGTCATGTATTTTCACAAACTGCTGTCTTTGTAGGGTTGATACTGTAATTCATTGTTTCTGCAGACTCTCAGTCATGGTGACTCGTTCCTGTGTACGTTCCATGTATGTGATTTTTCATGATATTTGTTCTTTAGGATTTTCTATAGGACTTCTTTGAAGCCTGAATTGAAAGGACACGGAGGATTTGTGCTTGCGTCTGCCAGGCACTCTGGGGCACTACTAACTCCACACCGTCTTATTTTAAACTTTTTAAAAATTGGATTTACTAATGTTTTACACGGCTATTTTTATTGGGCTGTCATGATCTGAGTAAAGCCTTTGTGCAGGCTAATCCAGTGAAGCTCTGAGACAAGTCCAGAAGCCCCTCCTACCCAGACTGCTGTTTCTAAGTCCTTCCAAGAGAGAAATTCAGGAGCATGCATTAGTCTGTTGTTGGTGTTGGGTGCCATCGAGTTGATTCCGACTCTTAGTGACCCCATGTGACAGTAGAAGTGCCCCTAGGGTTTCCTAGGCTGTCATCTTCCCAGGAGCAGATCACCAGGTGTTTTCTCCCATGGAGCAGTAGGGGGTTCAAACCCCTGACCTTTTGATTAGCAGCCAAGCACTTAACCTCTGCACCACCAGGGCTCCTTACTTTCGACCTAGACTTTTTTTTCTTTTCATTTCCACACAGGTCCAAAGTCAAGCTAAGCACGCATCTCATCCTCACCTCTTTTTATGGGGTATTTTTTTTCCCCTAGGCCACCGATTCTATTACTTTCCTGTAACAAATTACCGTTTGTTATCTCTTAGTTCCGGAGGGCAGAAGTCAGAAATAGGTCTCACTGGGCTAAAATCAGCTGGGCTGTGTTCCTTCTGGAGGCTCCAGGGCAGAATCTGTTGCCTTGCTTTTTCCTTGGCTTGTAGCCCCTTCTTCCACCTTCAGAGCCAGTGTGGCAGCATCTTCCCTTCCAATCTCTCTCTGACTCTGACCTCTGCTTCTGTCATCACCTCTTTGTCTTGTGCTCCAGACTCCCTCTTTCACTTAGAAGGATACTTGTGACTGCATTGGGGGTCTACCTGGATAATCCAGGAAAATCGCCCCATCTCAAAATCCTTAATTTAATCCCACCTGCAAAGTCCCTTTTGCCAATGTAAGGTGACACGTTCATAGGCTCTGGGGATGAAGGCATGAGCATCCTTGAGGGCCTTTGCTCAAAGTCTCAGAAGGCTAAAATCAGGGTGTCATCAGCAGGACTCTTATTGGGAGACTCTGGGAGGATCCACTTCCAGGCTCATTCAGGTTGCTGGGAGAGCCAGGTCCTCGCTATTACAGGTCTCAGCCAGGGACCACCCTTAGAACCTAGAGTTTCTCTCTGGTCCTTGAATGTGAGATAACACAGTCACAGATTCTGAGGACGAGGACGTAGGCACCTTGGGGGCCACTGACGTGCCCACCACACCTGGTGAGGGTTGTGCCCTCCAGGAGTCCTGGCGTTACATGTGGGCCTCCTACCCACCATCCCACCTGCTCAGACCCAGGCTTCGTTCCCTGGTCCCAGGGTGTGGCCTCCGGGAGCCAAAGAAAGAGAGTGTCCCTAGAGGAAGGAACGACCCCCAGTGTCCAGTGCTGCTGACCAAGCAAGGAAGTGGAGGCCCTGGGGAGAGCGGAGCTCCAGCCCTTGCACAGTACCTGGGTCAAGGGCCCTCACTGATTCTGTCTGCCAGCTCTGTCATTCATTCAAAGTAATTTTCCATCTCAGCCCACATTTTGGGGTTCTGCATCTCCAGGCATCTGGTCCCCATTGGTCCACAAGTCTCCACTGCTTTCTCACACTCACTCATGCCCCCAGCCCCAGCTTCCCTCCACTTTCCACCGTGGCTCTGTGGTTCAGGGGTGCCACTTGGGCAAGACCAGTCTGGCCAGAGCTGAGGGATGTGGCAGGTATGGCAATGCTCTGGGCACCACTTGAAGGGGGATCGCCCCTGAGCAGTCGCTATTAACCATGACAGTGAGATCGTTCAGCAAGTTAAAACCAATACTTTTGTATTTGAGAGCCTCCGTGTGTCCAGGCAGACTGTGTGATCTTGCTCTGCTGAGTGTGGAAAGAGAAGAAACTGGAAAAAATGACTCTGAGCACATCAGACCAGTTTTCATCAGTGAAAACCAGGAAGGTGCAGCTGGGATTTTCATGTAGTGCCGTAATGGGTTAAGTAAAAGATTAACAAGCTTGACTTGCGTTTCCGAGCTGATACTACGGTACAGTTATTTAAAAGATGGGTGTCCGATGTTTAGCCAGGGGCACAGAGTCGTAGCAATGGGGGGACAGAGGGGAGAACTTGCCCCTGGGCAAGTGGCATGCCATTCTGAGCTGTCACAAATATGAAAGGTGACTGAGGCAGCCAGACAAGAGAGGGAAAGGCGTTTCTGCCAATGTGTTGCCGCTATCACTGTCCATTCATCTTGAAATTGTGCTGGGGAGTGCAATTTAGAGGTGGCCCCTGAGCGTTCCTTACTCTCACTAGGCCTCTGGCTGGGAGGCTGGGAGAAAGCCGCCTCCAGTCTGTCACTTCAGGGGGCCTCCAGCCTGGACCTTGGCAGTCCAAATTCCACACTGCCTCAGCCAGAGGGACACGCATCAGATGTGATGTGCCGTTCTGACTCTCCCTGCCCGAGCCCTTCTGTGGCTCCCATGGCCCTTGTACCAGGCTGCTGCTCAGCAGCCACACCCACGGTCACCTTCCTTGCTCTGTCAGCGGCCTTGGGCAAGTGCCCTGGCATATGCTGGGTCACTTTCTTGACTACTATTTGTCTGTCTCCCCTCTGGAGCGCCAGCCCCCAGCAGCCAGGGGTCGAGCTGTCTCACTCACGTCTGCGTCCTGGTTCCTAGTGCGAGGAATGGCGAATGGACAGCAACCAATGTGGGTTTTGGCCCCCACCTGGGAAGTGAGGCCCTAGGGCAGGGCTGGCACTCGAGTTCCTGGCCAGCCCAGCTCACCCCTGTCTCCTGAGCATCTGCCCCTGGTCCAGGTCCCTGCCGTTTTGCTGCATTCCTTCTAGAGGCTCCATTCTGGAGCTCCTTTCCCACCCGAGGTCTCGTCCCGCCTCCCTCCCCCTCCTTCCCCAACCCCCCTCCCCAGAGGCACTCAAGGAAGCCTCCTGGTACAGTATCTTAAACAAACAGTTTATTCAGAGTGAACAATTAAAGAGAGTGATCATGAGGTGGATTACAAAACAATCAAAGGCCGCTCCTCCTCCTGGTTGAAAGGTGACATGACCCCACCACAGGCCTGCAGCACACAGACCTGAGAGTGTGGCTGCTGTGAATGACCCGTGTGCAGCTCTGCCCGCCCGGCGTGTGTGACTACAGAAGCCAAAGCGAGGCCTTCTCCCCCTTCCCCATCTCCTTTGGCGGCAGGGTGACCACCCTCAGTCACAAAGGGCCCCAGTGATCCTGTCAAGACATCTGGAGGAAGTGGATAAACAGTCAGGGCGCCGCCCAGCGAGAACTGTCCCACTCCACCCCAGGCTCACAACCCCAGGCAAACCCCTCTCTACAGCAGCCATTTGGGTACAGGGACAGGCCTGGGAGCAGAGCCCTGTGGCAAACCAGGTGGCCTTAACAGGCACACACCCTTTCAGGAGAGAGAAGATTAGTGGGACGGCCAGGGCCCAGTGAATGGCCCCTCCCAATGAGAACCCCACCCCCACCCCCAAAGAGAAAAGTAACAGTCGCAGCAGAGGCAGGTTCCGGAGCCGAGCCGGTTCAGCCCGAAAGTGGCGGCAGGTTTAATAGGCACGTTTAATAGGCTCCTCGCTGATGTTTCAAGTGGGCAGGACAAGGCTCTCCTCCTCACCCCTGCTGGTGAGACGAGGGAGCCGGGAGCCGAGGGAGCCGGGCCTTTGAGTATCCCAGGCCCCAGCCCCTGCCTCTTTCCACCGCGCCATGTGAGGTATTGTGCTCCCTCCCCCAGCCTCCTGCCTACAGCTGAGCCCCCTCCCCGAGTCCCACCCCACCCGCCCCCTCCCCTGCCACGTGAGGTGGTCAGGAGCACCCGTTGAGAGGCGGTGGGCATGGGGGGCCTTATGTGGGGTCCAGCTCAAAGACGCCATCGCTGGTGGGGGTTGTGAAGAAGGAGGGTGGGTCATCGGAGGTGGTGGATCCCTGCCCCCCACTGTCGCGCCCCTGCGAGCGCCTCTCCTCCAGCCTCAGGCTTCGCTCGAAGTCCAGCAGCTGCCCCATGAAGTTGAAGTTGGGGGAGATGTTCGACTTCTTCCTCTTGACCAGGTCATAGGCATCATTGAGGGAGAGGTGGAGCTTCTGCATGAGGTAGGCCACGGTGACAGTGACGGAGCGGCTGACCCCAGCCAGGCAGTGGACGAGCACCCCGCAGTTCTGGGACAAGGCCTCATCTAGGAGGAGCCAGGGGAGGGCAGCCTGCCTGAAGCAAAGGTCCTCCCAGCCCCCGCTTGCCCTGTGACCCAGTGGCCATGCCAGGTCAGGCCTCTGGGAGCTGGCCCCAGCCCTGCCCACCACCTTGAAGTTGCCATCTTGCTTTCTGGGGAAGGGCAGCTAAGTGGCCACCTGGTCTGCCTTACAGAATGGGAGGAATTCTCTGAGGAGGGACCGGGAATCAGGTCTGGGGGGTAAGGGGGGACAAGGGGTGACTCACCAATGAACGCGATGGCCTCTGGGAAGAACTGGGACAAGTTCTGGCTCCAGTGGTCTGAGATGGGGATCTGCTTGTAATGGAAGTCGCCGTTCTTCTCGAAGAGGTTGGGGAGGTTGGGGGTGACGTTGAGAATGTAACGGATACCCAACTTGGCCAAGCTCTCCAGGTTGGCTGAATCCCGGGCACTGCCCAGGTAGAGGTTGGGCAGGATCTGGACAGGAAAGGATGGCAGCAGCCCCGCTGGGGGAGGTGTGGCACCCTCTGAATCCAGGCCGAAGCTTGTGGGGTCACGTTCCGGCTCAGATTCTGCGTCAGAGCAATCGGAGCTCAGGTACAGGCCGCCTAGCCCCACGACGGGCACTGGCCCGGGTGCCTGGGCTGTGCTGGGGCCGCCATGGCCCTGGAGGCTGGTCTCACACAGGTGAGGGCACTCGGCCTGGAATCGGCTGAAGCCACCTGTGCAGGGAGAGGGAGGGTCCTGCTCACCTGGCTGGGGATAGGGAGCTAACCCCAGATGCCCCCAAAGGGAATGAGAAAGCCTGCAGCTTGATCTATACTGGTGTCCTCATGTGGATCAGGAGTCGCCCCACAGGCTGTGGGCGCCCCCGCCACCACCCTGAATCTGCAGCTGCGGCTGCTGTTGCAGAAGGAGCCCAGGGAGACTGACCCAAAGTGGACCATATTCAGAAGGGAGCAATGGGCGCAGACCCAATGACCCTCCTTGGCCACCAACTGAACTGAAGGGGATGGGAAAAACTGGTCCTGTAGGCTCAGGGGAGCCCTGTTCCTGCCCTGGATGTTGGGGAGCAGCTGCATTCCCCCTCTCCCAGCCCCGCCATGACTGTATGCCCCAGAGCCTGGGAGCTGGTCTCCTGCTGCCCTAAGAGGTGGCGTGACAACCATGGGGAGGCCGGAGAATGTGCCAAGCTAGGTCAGGTCAGCCCAGTTCTCCTCATTTTCCAGACTGAGAAATCGGGGCTCCCAAAGGTGAAGGACTGGGCCAAGGTCATGCTCAGACCCCCAGCCCCCAGCTGCCTGGCAGGGAGTCAGAGAGGGAGTCTTACCTCCACTTTGCCCAAGGACGAATTAATTATGAATCCCCAGGGCGGGAGGGGCCCTACCTCCCCAGGCCGGGCTGCAGACACTTACCCTGTAGGTAGTAGGCTAGGTAGCCTTCCTCCCGCAGCTTCTGGAGCAAGGTGCCTAGCACCGACTCGGCTTCCCACTCCTCAACGGCCTCAGCTTCAGCCTCCCCGCGCCGCCGCCGCCCGCCGCCCTGGTCATACAGGAGCACGGGGGCAGGTGGGGGCGGCTGCAGCGGCGGCCCAGGCAGCAGCGCGCGCACCGACAGGCTCCCCCGGCGCAGGCGACGCAGCAGCAGCGCTGGCAGGGCCACGCTCAGCGCCCCACCGATGCGCGCCGCCTCGTATAGCTCACGGCTGCGGCAGTCCAGGAGCAGCAGCTGCGGCCGTGGGGGCGACAGCTCGTGTCGCAGCCACAGGCAGGAGCGACCCAGGCCCTCCATCAGCCCCTTGCGCTTCTGGCCACCGGCACTGCGGAGGAAGGGGAGGTGGCTGTGAGCCCAGGCGGGCGAAGTCGCCTCTGCTTCCCAAGGCAGGCGTCCGGGCCCGCGAGGCACCTCGCCATCGCCGGCTCCTCTCCTCCCACCACCCCAGCCAAGACGCACAGGAGGGCGCCCCGAAGGAAAACACGCGGTGTCCGGCACTGCTCCCTGCTCTTGCGAGAGGAAGGCTGGCCATCTGGTGGCTCCTTAGACGGCTGTGGATCCCTCGCCAGTCCCTCCAGGGACACCACAGGGCCACAGCCATGGCCCTTCACACCCCCTTTCTGCGTCTTTCAGCCTGCCAGCGATCACTCCCCAAGTTCAGGCTTCTGAGTTTGGGTGCGTGTGTGTGCTGGGGGCGGGGGGGAGTTCAAGGCCCAGTTCCCCCCGTCCACGGCCAGGCAGGCCCGGGCACAGAGGTGACACCCAGGTGACGGGCCTCGGCGGGCCCTCTTGGAGCTGAGGTGTCCTGATTCCCCCAGGGAAGACAGGACAAAAGGAGAGAGACCTGGAGTTGGGATCAGGCGGCGAGCAGCCACTTTCAGACGTCGTGGCCACAGCGGGGCGTGCGGCGCTGTCCCCGGGCGGCGAGTCCCCAGGCCCGGCTGCTGGGCAAGAGGCAGGGCTGCTGAGGAGGCGCGCACGTGGAAGGCCAGGCCGGCTCTGCCAGCGCTCCCGCCACTTGCTGGCCCTGGACCCAGCTTCTACTCTGGAAGCCGCTCCTTTTGGATGCGGAGCCGCAGCTCAGAGGGGCGGGGCAGGGGCGGGCAGGGGAGGGCTCAGGGTGGCCAGGGAGCCAACAGGTTCCAGCGAGAGCAGCTGGGTGGTCCCTGCAAGTGGCGCGCTAAGCTGGGGCTCCCACCAAGGCGGGACACGATGGGGCAGAGGCCAAGGGCAGTCAGGGGCCCAGGAAGGACTGGTCAAGCACAGCTCCCCTGGTGGCGCCACTCGGCCAGGAGGTGGGGGAGGGGTGGGGTGAGGCCCAAAGCCCAGCGTCCCTGCCCCAGGGGTTGCCTCCAACCCAACTGACTCAGTGAGTCTGGACCTCAGCGGCACCATCTGTATAGTGGATGCACGACAGCCACCACCTTGGGCTACTGTGGGATGCCGCTGACATCGTGGAGGGGAGGAAGAACCGGGATCGGAAACCCACCACTGTCTTTGGCCCAGAGCTCCCACCAAGGGCTAGGCAGGCAGAAGGCAGCCCCTAGGCTCCCCCCGTGGGCTTCAGTGGGACGGGCCTGGCCGAAGGCACCCAGAGGCTCTGACCTCCAAACCCCACCCCACCACACTCTGCTCCTACCACATTGCTCAACTCCTCAAACACATCCACCTTCTCAGCCAGCATATCCACCCAGTCACCCCGGCCAGAATCCTGGGAGTCACCCCTTAATCAGCTCCCTGCTGCCAGAACTCAGCCTTTCATTCAGCAAGGGCCAGTGGGCTCCATCCCATCCATAGGAACAGGGTGATAAGCCAGGCAGAACACACGGTGCTCAGAGTCTAGCAGGACAGACCAGCAGCAAACACAATAATGTCAGGTTGGGACAAGTGCTGAGACAATGAAACGGAAAAGCTATCCACAGCAGGACGGACACCACAAAACGTTTTTTTAAGGCGTGAAAAATGCCAAGCAACCTGAAGTCCAACGTTTAGAGCAGTTATGTACGTATGCCTGTATGTCTGTTGAAAACACTGGTCTCATGAGCCATAGAGCAAGATGAGAAAATGCTTGGGAGGTACTGCTGAGTGGAAGAGAACAGATCCCAGAAAGCTAGGCCTCCAGTTTGCCCCTCCCCCAGTGGGCCTCCAGCCTCGGACTTCTGGAGCACTGTCAGTGGACTGATCTCTAGCCATGCCCCATCATGTCCCTGCTTAAGAACATGCAAAGACCTACCCTCCCTGGCCTCCAGGGCGGTTTTACTTAAACCGCCTCCATGGGGGGAGGGTGGCCTCAGGCAGCTGGGCCATGTCCCCCTTTCTCTCTTGCACCTTGGTCCCTGCCTCCAGCATAGGTCTTCCTCTGCCATCTGTCCAGATTCTGCCCATTTTTTGGACCCCCCCACAAGGCACTCTCCTTCAGGCATCCAAGAAAAACAGGAAGTCTCACGGGCCAGCTGTGGTCTCCCTCCTTGGTGCTCCCTGAGGCTGTCACTCCAAGAGCCTGCAGATTGGGGGCTCATTTGCCCCTTTCTCGGTGCGCTCCTGGGGCTCTTGTCTCTCACATCCTATCTCCAGGGAGGCATATGTGGGCACCCGCTGCAGCTGGGGACAGGACCTTGGGATGGGCAGGGGCTGAAGGCACCAAGGACATTGTCCAGCATAAGTCTGCTGTGGCCAGCGAGGAATTAATTGGAGAGACATGTGCCCTGACTGGTCCTGCCATGGGGACTCAGTGTAGTTGGAGAGAGTGTCACCAAGCTCTGGGAGATAGGAGCTCCTGAAGCGTCTAGGGTGCTCTCTGGACAGGACCCCCTGGGGGTGACTGGAGCTGCAGGGGATGCCTAGGTCCCAATAACCCCCTGGGAGGACGGAGCCTGTGTCTCCCAAAAGCTCCATTGCGGGTCTATTGCTCCAGACCCCTGCTGGCGAGGCCTCCCACGGAGGAGCCGGTGGCCGGCTGTGCCTCGGTGGTTCCCGGCAGACCGGGGAGGGAGCATTTAGGAGTGGGGGGGATTCAATCTCGAAAGTGAGTGCTCGGCTCAGTGCCGGCGCCAGCAGCGCCCGCAGCGCCAGCAGCAGGACGAACGAGAACCTGTTGCCATCTCCGCACTGCAGGGCTGAGCGCCGCCAAGCGCCCCCCCACCACGCCGAGGCCTCCCCGACTCCGCCCCCCTGCAGCGCCTGCTTGGGTCGCCGGCCCTGCCTCGCGGCCGCTCCCGGGAAGGCTCGGGCAGGGGAGCGCGCTGGGCGCCCGGGCCTCGCCAGGCCCGCTCTGGCGGGCGGAGCCAGGCTGCCGGCGGCGCGCTCGCCGCTCTCCGCAGGGTGGGCGCTGCACTCGCCGCCCCCGCCCTCTCCCTCTCAGGCGGCCCGGCGCGGCCAGACCCACCGGATGCCCCTGCCTTAGCCCCACCTGGCCAGCAGACCCTGGAGGCCGTAGGGGCGCCGCCGCCCTCAGGCCCCGCGCGTACCGCCTGTGCCCTCTAGTCCGGGAGTCTCCGGAGAGCGGCGCCCCTCACCCCGAAATGCACCGTTCCCACCAGGCACAGTGGCAGGATTTCGGCTGTGGCAGCCTGGTCACATGGCCAGGAGTACAACTCCCAGAGACAGCGCTGCTGCCAAATTCAGTCTCTTTGCCACCAAATCCACTTCCTGCTGGGGATTGCTTTCTGGTTTTCCTGGTCTGTCCCCTGGCGGGACTGGGAGCTCCTCCAAGGCAGGCCAGTGTGTGCCCGGCCCCCAGCTGGCCCCAGCCCCACTGCCGACGCTCAGGAAGAAATGCTTGCTGACAAAGAAGACATGAATGAATGAATGAATGAAACCAATTGTTGCATGAGAGAGCCCAGGAGGGTGCCTCGTGCTTTTCCCTCTGCCTGTCTTCCCCCTCCCCCGCACCCAGACACGCACAAGCACACGTGCACACCCAGCCCTCCCCCACCACACCGCAGACAGGCACATGCACAGCACGCAGACTCCGGCCTTCAGGAAGCCACCTACTACGTGCTGGGAACAGTTGGTGCCCCTTGGGTCCCAGCAGGGCCACTTCGGTTTCAGGGCCTGCTCCCCGTGCCATCTCAGTACCTACCTGGGGCCCCAAATGCCTTCTTTATCTTTTAGGGGAGAGGCCAAGCCAGACACTGGGGAGTCTCAGGCTGCCTAGGGAGGCACCTGGGGGCTGGGCTATGAGCCGCTGTGAGTGAGAGCCAGAGGCGCCTGGCAGAGTTGCCACACAATGCTGCAGCTCCAGAGCCAGTGTGCCAGGTGTGGGGGAGTGATGGGAGGTGCTCAGGAGGTGCTCAGGAGGTGCTCAGGAGGTGCTGGGGGCTATTTGCGATGGGGGCGGGAGGGGTGTTGGAGAGCAGCAGTGAGGCCGTGTCCGCTGGGAATGTCAGTGTGTGCCTGGGCGGCGCAGGACTGCGGGCGTGGGCGCCGGGACGCTGGGCTATGCTGCCGGGACAGCCCACGGGACGGGCACGTGGGTGCGAGTTTGTGTGGGGGCTTGGCTTGGGTGTGGGTGGAGTGCAGTGTTTCTGGCTGGCAACGTGGGTGGGGTGTCTGTACTGGGCATCTGGGGAGTTGGCATGGTGAGGGCGTCGACTTTAGTGCAGGTATCGCCGGGATGTGCGGCTGTGTGCCTGGGTGTGTCCTGGGGCGTGGCACGGGCTGGGGGCCATGGTTTTGAGCCGGGCGGGTGGTCTGGTCAGGGGCTGGCGCTGTGTGCGCTGCAGGCGCCCGGGCCTCCGCGCGGTCTGTGCGCGCCTGTGGGCGGGTGTGCCGCCCGGGAGGCGGTGTCTCCAGGGGAGCGTGCGGCTGCCCGCGGGGTGCTGGCCGGCGGGGCTTTGGTGGAGCAGGGTGGGGCGCGCCCGTCGGGGGCGTGGGGGCCGCCGGGCGAGGGCCCGAGGCGCGCGTGCTCCGCTCACCTCCGCTCCGCTCGGCTCCCTGCGCCAGCTCCACGCGTCGCGGCCGGGAAGTTTCCGGAGCCCGGGCGGCGGGAAGCGCCACCGCCGCAGCCGAGCGCAACCAGAATCCCGGGCGGCGGCCTTGCCTTGGAGTCGGGGAGCCGCCGCCGCCGCCGCCGCCGCCGCTGCGGAGGAAACTCCGAGTCCCGCCTCCGCCGCCGCCTCGGCCGCCGCCGCCCGCCGTCGCCAGCTTCTCCTCCCCCTGCTCAGGAGGCGCACTGTCGCCGGCGGCGCGCGGGGAGGGCGCGCGGAGGGGCGCGGCCTGCCTGGTTCTCCCGCCGCCTTCCGCCCGCGGCCACCCGCTGCGTAGGGCCACGGGGCGCGGGGTGGGCAGGCCTGTACCGCGGGGTCTCCGCTGGCACCCCCGCTTCCAGCCCGGGACGCCAAGGGGCCCGGACAGTTTTAGGCAGGGCTCCCGCCACGGTGCTTCAAGAGCCCCCTCCGCCTTCCAGGGCCCTGCGCTAGCTTCTCTCGTTCCCACATGTGAGACCCTGGCTCGGGGTGAGAAGACCTGCCTTTTCACAAATGCATCTGCGCCCTGGAAAGGGTGGAGCGGGAGCTTAGGGGAGGGGGCCGGGATAGAGTGTTGTGACTCAAGTCAGCTTTGCTGTCCCCCCACCAGTGGCTGAAAGCATCCGTCAAGGACCTCATTTTACCCTTACACCAATCAAGGAGTCAGACCAGAATGCTCCCCTGCTGTGGCTCGGGAAACTGAGGCAGTGGCTCCCTGTCGGTCCCAGTGCTGCACTGGCAGTGGCAGAGGCGGAGCCCTCCTGCTATCTAGCTTGGAGGCTCGGCTGTGGCTTCCACAGGCTGAATTCGGAAGACCCAGCAGGCTTGAGCCTCTGCCCTCTGACATCAGGGCTGGCCTCGGGCTGGGGTTCCCCGTCAGTGAAGGGTGGCCAAGGGAGCGCCGGCTGCCTGGCTCTTGTCTGCGGCCCAGCTGGATTTCCCCTGAATCACTACTCCTGAAGAAGAGAGGAAGAAGGCAGCTTTGCCTGTGGTGCCCGAGTCCTGCTGCCGCTGGGCCTCAGCTTCCCCATCTGTCCATATGGGGAGAGTGGGACTCGGTGGTCCCCAAGGGTTGGCTGCTCTTTCAGTTCACACTGCCCTGCCCTTTGCTCTTCTAGCTTCTCCCTGCTTTGACCCCTGGGCCCTTCTGGGCTGTGCCGTGGACTGCACCCACTCAAGGGCTACCCAGCTGCTTGTGCCAAAATGACACCAAATGCAGCAAGTGCGTGGATGCCCTGCCCCGGTCCCCAGGTCTGAAGTTACAGGACCTTTTCTAAAAAACCCGCACGTGGTAAAAGCTGTGCAGTTCCATAGCAGGACCAAGAAAACACACCAAGATGAAAACGATGGGTGCTTCTCGCTGCTGCCAGCAGGCCTCCCATTTGGAGGACACATGGCAGTTGGTAAAGGCTCCGTGAGCTGACTCACAGAGGAGTTTCTAGAAGGCTTGGATAACCAGCTCCTCCTCCCCCCACCCTTCGCTTTAGTGACTCAGGGCTGAACATTTGGATCGAATGATGCTGCCCCCCCTCCCCGCCAAGTCCCCGCCCCAGCCCTCCCACCGCGTGTCTCTGCTCTCCAGGCAACAAGACCCCGCTGGGGGCTTTAAAGGTGCAAGCCTGCTCTGCCTCCAACATTTTTGGGGCTGGGAGCTCAGAGAGCATAGCTGGGCCTCCACCCGTTCAGGTCCTTCCTGCCCCTCCCAGAAACCTCAGGATGGGGAGTGGCCAGCTCCAGCCCTCACCCTGTCCCCCGTCTCTGCACCTGAGCCCATTTCGTGCCCCTCTTCCTCCCAGAACCCCAAGGCTATCAGCAGGATGGAGCCCCTGAGGCCAGTAGCCCCAGGTCACCAGCAGGTCACTCCTTCCCTTCCCTTGGGAGGTGGCCATCTTGTTCCCTACCCTGGTGCCATGCCCTCTTGAACCCCTCACGTGTCCCCAAAGACCCTGAAGGTAGCCCCGGGAACTTCCAACAGTGACCAACCCTGGGCAAGGTGACAGGGACCAGAAGCCTAGCTGAGGCTTGCTTGGGGTGGAGAGGTCTTCAGTGTGGCAGTGCCACCCGCTTTTGTGACAGAGTGAGCCATGGTTGAAGGTGTCCATTGCTGGTAGGTGCACTTGTCTTAGGTCTGGCCCAACTGAGGACACCAGAGCCTTGCCCAGGGCCCCCACGCTGGCCAGCAGCAATGGAGCCAGGCAGGATAAGGCTCCTTGCGCCCTGGGGGCTCTGCCTGTACCACCTCACCGCCAGACAGGTTTGCCCCTGTGCAGTCAGAAAACGCCCTCCTGACAACTCGGTGCACCTTGGCAGCTCCTGGTGGCACCATGCCCGAAAACTAGGCCTGCTCTGTCTGTCTCTGCACAGAAACCCCACTCCCATCCAGGGGGCCCAGGCACTTGGGAGCATGCCCGCCAAAGATTTGATTTCTGGGCATCCATCGGGTCCCCGGAGAACAACATCCACCGCTGATGCCGTTTGCTCACATGAAAACTACCCCCAGGCCGCCATCACCCACTAGTGGGTAAACAGGCTTCCTTCGCTCCTGCTCAACCCCTCCTCCCCTCCTCCACGAGATGCAGGCTACACGCCTTATACTACCTCCATCCTTCAGGAGCCCCGCCTGCCCTTGACAGCTGCCCCCCCCCACGTGCAGGTGTTGACTTGCGCACCCGCAAGAGCCCAGTGCTCAATGGGGCCACACCCAGACATTTGAGACAAAACGGGCCTGTGGCAGCTCCCGAATCTGGTTGTGTGGACGTGGTCACAGGCAGGCCAGCCAAGCCCCCAGGGGGGCAAGCACCAGACAGGGACAGGAGGGAGGTGAGGCGAGGAGGGAGGGGAGGGCAGGGCAGGGCAGGGGCAGAGAGCCAGCCTACGAAGCCATTGATTTCCGAGGGGCCAGGACCGTGGGAGCCATTAACACCCCCACTCTGGGAGGGCTCAGGTTCAATAACCTGGTTATAAACCCCCTCCAGCCAGCTGCCTGCGCTCCCTCTCCTTGTCTTGTCCTCCTAGAGGCGCGCGTGTGTCTGGATATACATTACAGATGATATAATCCTTTTACCGGAGACGCCAGCTGCCCATGCCCATTGGCTGGACAGGCAAGGGGAGGTGAGTGGTGGAAAGGAGGAAGATGTGACTCCTTACTTGGCTGAAGGGAGCCAGGTCTGGGTGATTGGGGGCACCGAGGGGCCAGCACGGAGGCACTTTCCTGACTGCTGAGGTCCCCTGCTGCCTGGCCTGCACTGACCCCCCACTGGCTACGAGGCAGGCCTCTGTGAGTGGCCAGCCTGCCCTGACAGCCACATCTCGCTGTCTCCCCCTGCCCCCCCCCCCACACTGTAAACGTGCCTTTCAAGGCGGTCAGCCTCATCACAGCAAATGAGATAACATAGGAGCTGGCAGGTGTCCAAGGGGACACTGTGGGCTTTGCTAACTTCCGTCCTTGGGGCCCTGCCTCCAGCCCCTCTTTATCCCCCAGCTGGCCTGCCTGTTGGCTCATCTGGCTGCCCCCTACCCTGTGAGGGCCAGCCTCCCAGGCCAGCTAGGTCACTGGGTGTCTTAAAGGCAGGGAGGCTCTCTCCCAACCACTGCTGGAGCCATCCTGTGAGGCTGAGGTCTCCAACCCCCCCATTGTCCTCAAGGGTCTCTGCCCTCATGACAAGTGCCCCCTCCAGAGCCCCCCTCTCTCCAGCTCTCCCCAGCCTGCAGTGCTGTAAACAGCACCTTCTAGACATTGTGGCCATCCCGTCAGGAGCCCCAGCCCTGGGGCCTGGCAGCTGTCGTGGGTCCCCTAGTGTGGCTGGGTTCTCAGGGGCTGAGGTTTAGAAAGGGCTGCCGCAGGCCCCTCTACAGGCTGGACTCCTCCTGCTGGACTAGCCCTCCAGCCGCTGCTGTGCCCCAGCGGACCACCCTTGAATGTGCGCTCCCTCCCGTGTTCTAGATTTTCAGCTCCGGGATCAAATCCTTGCTTGCAGGGCCCTTGAGTAAGGGCGGGAGGGGAGCTGCTTTGGTTCGGGGGTGCCTCTGCTTCCCGCACACCTACTCACCCTCCCCCCATTGGCTTCTGGTACCCTAGGGGCTCGGCTCTGTCACTGAGCCCACCTGCAGCACCCAGTGAGGACACGGGGACCCAAAGAGATGAAGGGCTTGTCAAGGAGCCGATGTCAGAGCCAAGGTCGAGGCCCCGAGGATAGCAGCCCCGCCATGACCTGCAGATCATTCTTTCTTTCAGCTCCTCGGCTCAGAGAGGTCCTGACATGACCCCAGTGTCAGGGAGGGCCTGTCCACCCTGGAGTCCGGGCTGACAGAAGGGCCCCTGGAGGTCAGGGCCTTCTCCTCTGTCACCCTCCGAAGGCCCCTGTGTGTCTCTCCAGCCCTCCCTACTCTCCCGCCTGAGAGCTTTGCTAAAAGAAACGCTGAGAATATTTCTGCCAACTCTACGGGGATTTTTCCCATCTAAATTTAGAGAGCGCTATTACCCCTCAGTACCTGCTTCCCACATCGGGAGCTGATTTGCATCCGACATGTGACCCACCCGCCCCTCAGTGACAGCCCCTGGGCAGAGAGAATGAGGCAAGCAGGGTGGGGGGCGGTAACCATCTCCCTTCAATCGCCTCCTGCTGGGCGCCCACCAGTGTGGCCTGCCAGCTACCATGCCTGACATGAGGAGGATGCTGGGTACCCTTGTGCTGGACCATACCCGCCAGTGCCAGCACCAAGCTCTGGGAGCTGGTTAATCAACCCTGACCACTCTAGGGTCACCATTGACTCACCTGGTGACTAGACTTGCCTCTAGGGATGGAATCCTCTTTTCACTGTACCCCCGCAGAGGAGAGCTGCTGGGGGTGGGGTGGGGGCCAAGGGGGCCATAGGGACCGGCTTGTTCACTGCTACCTCTCTCCAGGCTGACAGCCTTGCCTGACCCCCATCTGGAGCCTGAGAGGCCCAGCTCTGGGGACACGCAGTTGGAGAGAAGGCCAGGGCCCCAGTGACAATGGCCTCAGCCTCATCGCTGCATCCCTGGTCCTCAATCCTGTTCTGTGCAGCCCCAGAAGGGACATGGGGGCCGAGTACAGGAGCCCCGAGGATATAAGGACTTTCCTGTTGTCAGGGCAGCCCAGCGTGGCACAGGCAGCCTGGAGGGAGGGGCCCATCCCCAGAGGGGTCCAAGCAGAAGCTGCTCCCCCTCCGGTGGTGAGGACAGTCCGAGCTGTCCTGGGTGTGGGCCCCAGCCCAGAGGGTGGACAGAGCTGTCCCCCAGCCCTGGACACCAGCCCGAGTCGTATTACAGCTGACTTTTCTGTGATTCGGCAGCATGGGCAGAGGGATGCAGGTGGAGGGGGTGGGCCGTGGATTGGCACTCTAGCTGAAGCCCCTTCCCAGGAGCCCCTGCCTCAGCCTCACCCCTCCTGGGGCCTGGTTTGCCCACAGTGAGGCACAAGGCATCACTGGACCGTGTCTCTGGGAGCCCCCCACTGCAGTCAGTCCATGGGGACAAAGGGTACAGGTGGCCTAGAGGCTGCTGCCCGGGGGCCCTGCCCTGCTGTCTACAAAGAGGCCTGCAGGCTGGGTCTGTGGTGGGACAGCGGTGGTGGGCAGCTCCAGGCTACAGAGAGGACCGAGAACTGGGCCTAGCTCCAGGAGCCCCAGCTTATCCGAGGCATATCCAGGTGTCTGGTGTCCAACACCTCCCTGTACATTTATTACAACTTTCCGTGAATCTGTAAACAGTTGAAATTTTTTTAAAAGTTCCGCGAATACTCCAGGATAAAAAAAGGGGGGTGTAAATGAAGAAGACGGGCAAATTGTCAATAGTTAGTGAGGCCAACAAATCCCTTCTGGACCAGCTCCTTGGCTGCTGCTATTGACCAGGGCCCCTCCTAGCTACCCCCACCTACACTTGGACCACATCCCACTGCCTGTCATACCCGCTGCCTGTCATTGCCTGCTGCCTTGTCCTGCCTCTGGTGAGAGCTTGGAGTTCCTGGGTGTGGCTCAGATATCTGCCTTTGGAAGCCCCTTCAATGGAGCTCTGATGGGCCCTCTCCCCCTTTTTTCCCACTTGCTCCCCTCATCCCTGCTTCCGCTTCAGGGCCTTGTTACTGTTCCATATCCCGCCTTCCCAGAAGGTACCCCCAGACTTCTCTCAGAGGCGCCGCGGGGCCTTCCTGGCCCAGCACCAGCTTCCCCTCTCCCAGCCACAGTGATTTCATCTTTCGCCCCTTTGGCTGGTGCCCAGGCAACCCTCCTGGCCTCATGGAGCCCCGCAGTGCTGTCTCAAAGAGCTACATGTGGGCTCTCCAAGCCCCCTTCCCCTCCCGTCACCCTCAGCTTGGCAGGGCCTGAGGCTGGCCACCACCCCCTCCAGGTGTTTGCTGGGCACATGCTGAAGAAGGAAAAGTGGGCAGGGCAGGAGGAGGTCAAGCTACAATGTCGCCATTGATGGTGCCCAGGACCTGTCAGCTGCAGGCCTTGGTTCCTGAGGCAATCATCTGGAAGGAAAGACCAGCAGAGCATTCCTTTGTGAGGGAGGGGGTGCCCACTTGAGGGCATGAAAGCCCATGGAGGAACCCCAAGATGCACACTGAAAACCTGGCTGACTCCCAGTGCTGCAGGACCCTGGGGTGGGGAGGGGTTGTACAAGGGGAGGCAGCTTGCCCCATTCAGGGCTGTGGCTCAATGTGTGCCCTGCAGACCAGGAGGGGGCTGGGAGGACCTGCTGATGTGGGTGCTGGAGCTTGCCCCACCCACCAGTGCAGCAGCTGCACAGGCTTGGACCCAGGTTCCTACTGCATGTGCCCAGAGAAGTCACACCGGGAAGACACCTCCTTGGGCCCTTGCAACGAATGTGTATTCTGTTGTTGGGTAGCGTGTTTTATAAAGTTTCGTTAGGTTGTGTTGGTTGATGGTGTTGTTGATTTCTTCTACACCCTTGCTGAGTTTCTGTCTAGTTACCTAGTCAATTGTTGAGAGAGGGGTGAGGAAGTCTCCAATCATACTTGTGGCTTTGTCTATTTCTCCTTTTAGTCCTATCATTTCTTTTGTGCCACATATTTTGCAGCTCTGTTGTTTGGTGCATATGCATTTAGGATTGCTATGTCAAGCCTTGAGTTGCAATACTGAAGAATTCTACTGGGAAAATATTAAACGATGCAGGAAGCATCAAAAGAAGATGGAAGAAATACACAGAGTCACTATACCAAAAAGAATTGGTCAACTTTCAACCATTTCAGGGGGTAACATATGATCAGAAACCCATACTACTGAAGGAAGAAGTCCAAGCTGCACTGAAGGCATTGTCAAAAAACAAGGTGCCGCGGCTATATCATCCTGAGGCCAGAAGAACTAGATGGTGCCCGGCTACTACCGATGACTGCCCTGACAGGGAACACAACAGAGAACCCCTGAGGGAGCAGGAGAGCAGTGGGATGCAGACCCCAAATTCTCATCAGACCAGACTTAATGGTCTGACTGAGACTGGAAGGACCCCGGTGGTCATGGCCCCCAGACCTTCTGTTGGCCCAGGACAGGAACCATTCCCGAAGCCAACTCTTCAGACATGGATTGGACTGGACAATGGGTTGGAGAGGGCTGCTGGTGAGGAGTGGGCTTCTTGGATCAGGTGGACACTTGAGACTATGTTCGCATCTTCTGCCTGGAGGGGAGATGAGAGGGTGGAGGGGGTTAGAAGCTGGCGAAAAGGATATGAAAAGAGAGAGTGGAGGGAGACAGCGGGCTGTCTCATTAGAGGGAGAGCAATTGGGAGTATGTAAAAAAATAGCAAGGTGTATATGGGTTTTTGGGTGAGAGACTGACTTGATTTGTAAACTTTCACTTAAAGCACAATAAAAATTATTTAAAAACAAAAAACAAGGTGCCAAGAATTGATGGAATATCAATCGAAATGTTGCAGCAAACAGATGCAGCTCTGGAAGTGCTCACTCATCGAAGCCAAGAAATTTGGAAGACAGCTACCTGGCCAACCAACTGGAAGAGATCCGTATTTATGCCTATTCCCAAGAAAGGCAATCCAACCAAATGTGGAAATTATAGAACAATATCATTAATATCACATGCAAGCAAAATTTTGCTGAAGATCTTTCAAAAGCGGCTGCAGCAGTATATCCACAGGGAACTGCCGGAAATTGAGGCCGAATTCAGAAGAGGACGTGGAACCAGAGATATCATTACTGATGTCAGATGGATCCTGGCTGAAAGCAGAGAACACCGGAAGGATGTTTACCTGTGTTTTATTGACTATGCAAAGGCATTCGACTGTGTGGATCATAACAAATTATGGATAACATTGGGAAGAATGGGAATTCCAGAACACTTAATTGTGCTCATGAGGAACCTTTACATAGATCAAGAGGCAGTTGTTCATACAGAACAAGGGGATACTGATTGGTTTAAGGTCAGGAAAGGTGTGCGTCAGGGTTGTATCCTTTCACCATACCTATTCAATCTGTATTCTGAGCAAATAATTCAAGAAGCTGGACTATGTGAAAAAGAATGGGGCATCAGGATTGGAGAAAGACTCATTAACAGCCTGCATTATGCAGATGACACAACCTTGCTTGCTGAAAGTGAGGAGAACTTGAAGCCCTTACTAATGAAGATCAGAGACCACGGCCTTCAGTATGGATTACACGTCAACATAAAAGAAACAAAAATCCTCACACCTGGACCGATAAGCAACAGCACGATAAACGGAGAAAGACTGAGGTTGTCAAGGATTTCATTTTACTTGGATCCACAATCAACACCCCTGGAAGCAGCAGTCAAGAAAAATCAAAAGACACATTGCATTGGGCAAATCGGCTCAAAAGACCTCTTTAAAGTGTTCAAAAGCAAAGATGTCACCTTGAGGGCTTAGGTGCGCCTGACCCAAGGCATGGTGTTTTCAATTGCCTCATATGCATGTGAAGGCTGGAGAAAGAATAAGGAAGACCAAAGAAGAATTGATCCATTTGAATAGTGGCATTGGCGAAGAATATTGAATATACCATGGACCGCCAAAAGAACGAACAAATGTGTCTTGGAAGAAGTACAACCAGAATGCTCCTTAGAAGCAAGGATGGCGAGACTGCGTCTTACATACTTTGGACATGTTGTCAGGAAGGATCAGTCCCCGGAGAAGGACATCATGCTTGGCAAAGTAGAGGGTCAGCGAAAAAGAGGAAGACTGTCAATGAGATGGATTGACACAGTGGCTGCAACAATGGGCTCAACCATAGCAAGCATTGTGAGGATGGTGCAGGACCAGGTGGTGTTTTGTTCTGTTGTGCAAGGGTCACTATGAGTCAGAACTGACTTGACGGCACCTAACAACATCTTCTTGGTGGATTGATCCATTTATCAATGATGTTTTTTGTTGTTGTTGAAACACATTTTTAGATTTCAATGCAGATGAGGGCTTTTTTTTTTTTGGGGGCTATTATAAATGGTATGTGGAAACACTGGTGGCATAGTGGTTAAGTGCTACGGCTGCAAACCAAAATGTCGGCAGTTCGAATCCACCAGGCACTCCTTGGAAACCGTATAGGGCAGTTCTACTCTGTCCTATAGGGTCACTATGAGTTGGAATCCACTCAACAGCAGTGCATTTGGTTTTTCGGGTATAAATGGTATTGCTTTCCTGATTTCCTTTTCATAGTTCTCTTTATTGATGTATGGGAATCCAGCTGATTTTTGTATGTTTATCTCGTATCCTGCCACTATGCTGAATCTTTCTATTAGTTCCGCAGCTTTCTTGTGGAGTCGTTCGAGTTCTCTATGTATACTACTGTATCATCCACGAACAGGGATAGTTTTACTTCTTCCCTACCGATTTGGATGCTCTTTGTTTCTTTTTCTTGCCTTATTGCTCTAGCTGGGACTTCCAATACAATGTTGAGTAAGAGTGGTGATAAAGGGCATCCTTGTCTGATTCCTGTTCTCTAGGGGAATGGTTTCAGCCTCTCTCCTTTGAGAATGATACTGGCTGTTGGTTTTGTATAGGTGCCTTTATTATGCTGAGGAATTTCCCTCCTATTCGTATCTTACTGAGAGTTTTTATCAGGAATGGATGTTGAACTTTGTTGAAAGCCTTTTCTGTGTGGATTGAGATGATCCTGATTCTTTTCTTTTGTTTTGTTTATGTGGTGGATTACTTTGATTGATTTTCTAATGTTGAACCATCTTGCGTACCTGGTATGAATCCCACTTGGTCATGGTGTATTATTTTTTTTTATGCGGTGTTGAATTCTATTCGCTAGAGTTTTGTGTAGAGTTTTACATCTATATCCATGAGAGATACTGGTCTGTAATTTTGTGTGTGTGTGTGTGATATCTTTGCCTGGTTTGGGTATCAGGGTTATGCTGGCTTCATAGAATGAATTCGGAAGTATCCCTTCCTTTTCTATTGTCTGAAGTAGTTGGAGTGGCACTGGTGTAAACTCTTCTCTGAATGTTTCGTAGAGTTCTCCAGTGAAGCCATCTTGGCCAGGGCTTTTTTTTGTTGGGACTTATTACTATTATTATTATTATTATTACCTTTTCAATCTCTTCTCTTGTTCAGATCTTCTACCTCAGTTTGTGTTAGTGTAGGTAGGGTCTTAGTCATCTAGTGCTGCTGCAACAGAAATACCACAAGTAGATGGCTTTAACAAAGAGAAGTTTATCCTCTCACAGTCCAGTAGGCTAAAAGTCCGATTTCAGGGCTCCAGGGGAAGGCTTTCTTTCTCCGTTGGCTCTGGAGGAAGGTCCTTGCGATGCATCAGCCTTCCCTTGGTCTGAGAGCATCTCAGCGCAGGAACCTCAGGTCCAAAGGATGTGTTTTGCTCCTGGCACTGCTTTCTTGGTGGTATGAGGTCCCCAACTCTCTGCTTGCTTCTCTTTCCTTTTTTTTTTTAAATAATTTTTATTGAGCTTTAAGTGAAAGTTTGCAAATCAAGTCAGTCTGTCACATATAAGCTTATGTACACCTTACTCCATACTCCCACTTACTCTCCCCCTAATGAGTCAGCCCTTCCAGTCTCTCCTTTCGTGACAATTTGGCAGTTTCTAACCCTCTCTACCCTCCCATCTCCCCTCCAGACAGGACATGCCAACACAGTCTCAAGTGTCCACCTGATACAGGTAGCTCACTCTTCATCAGCATCTCTCTCCTACCCACTGTCCAGTCCCTTTCATGTCTGATGAGTTGTCTTCGGGGATGGTTCCTGTCCTGGGCCAACAGAAGGTTTGGGGACCATGGCCGCTGGGATTCCTCTAGTCTCAGTCAGGCCATTAAGTCTGGTCTTTTTGTGAGAATTTGGGGTCTGCATGATCTCCTGCTCCCTCAGGGGTTCTGTGTTGTGCTCCCTGTCAGGGCAGTCATCGGTTGTGGCCGGGCACCAACTAGTTCTTCTGGTCTCAGGATGATGTAAGTCTCTGGTTCATGTGGCCCTTTCTGTCTCTTGGGCTCTTAGTTGTCGTGTGGCCTTGGTGTTCTTCATTTTCCTTTGCTCCAGGTGGGTTGAGACCAATTGATGGATCTTAGATGGCCGCTTGTTAGCATTTAAGACCCCAAACGCCACATTTCAAAGTGGGATGCAGAATGATTTCATAATAGAATTATTTTGCCAATTGACTTAGAAGTCCCCTTAAACCATGGTTCCCAAACCCCCGCCCTTGCTCCGCTGACCTTTGAAGCATTCAGTTTATCCCAGAAACTTCTTTGCTTTTGGTCCTTCCCTTTCCTTTTATCTCTTGAGAGATAAAAGGTGGTGCAGGCCACACCCCAGGGAAACTCCCTTTACATTGGATCAGGGACGCGACCTGCTAAGGGTGTTATAATTCCACCCTAATTCTTTTAACATAAAATTACAGTCACAAAATGGAGGACCACCACAGAATACTGGGAACCATGGCCTAACCAAGTTGATACACAGATTTTTGGGAGGACATAATTCAGTCCATGACAGGTAGGTAGTGTGTTTCTGGAAATTTGTCTATTTTCTCTGTTTTCAAATTTGTTGGAGTGCAGTTTTTCATAGTACTCTGTTATGATCCTTTTTATTTCAGTTGGGTCTGTTGTAATGTCCCTCATGTCATTTCTTATGTGGGTTATTTGCATCCTGTCCTGTTTATCTTTTGTCAGTTTGGCCAAGGGGTTGACCATTTTATTGATCCTTTCAAAGAACCAACTTTTGGTTTTGTTGATTCTTTCTATTGTTTTTCTATTCTCTATTTCATTTATTTCTGCTCTGATCTTTGTTATTCCTTTTCTTCTGGTGGCTGTGGGCTTCTTTTGCCGTTCTCTTTCTATTTGTTTGAGTTGTAGGGCTAACGTTTTGTTTTTGTCCTTTTCTTCTTTTTTTGTTATGTGCATCTATTGCTATAAATTGACCTCTGAGCTCTGCCTTAAGCTGAGTCTCATAGTTTTTTTTTTTTTTCCAACAGTTATGGTTTTCCCGATGTTTTGGGCCTGGCAGCAGAAGAGGGTATTAGAGGGAAAGGGAACTTGGAGGAGATGATTTTGCTTTCTTTGGCTATTCTAGACTCAGACTCATAAAAAGGAAGGACAGCCTGCACCCCCTCTGTCACGGAAAAAAGGGTGAATCCACCAGTAAACTTTCTTACCTCTAACATAACAGAGGCATGGGTGGGGCTGGGGGTTTTTGTAAGAAGCTTTTAACTCCAAGAAGAGGTGTTTTGTGAGTTGCTTATTCCATTTCTGAGACAGACCCAGATTAACAAGCAATGGCAATTTACAGCTGACATTGAAACAAGGTCTTCAGTTTATCCCTAGTTAATGACATCTCTTTAAACTCTGCTCTAAATCATAGCTTTTCGTAAGTATGTATCCCAAAGTAATAATTGATGAGTAGTCATGCTTACTGATAGTTTATCTTTAGGTAGAAAGCATAATATGGTAGGCACATGACACATCTTTGTGGAATGAACGAACCGACTCATTAGTTTCCAGAGGCAATCTAGGGCTGGGAGTAGTTAGTGGGGTGGTAGCAGAGGACTCAGGAGGAAGTGAGCTTCCTTCAGCAAATGGCCCATCAGATTCACAATAGGGCAGGAGTCAGGAAAACTCCGTAGGGGTGGGAGGTGCACTGAGTCTTGAAGAAGGAGTTCACCAGGTGGAGCGGGAAAGAAGAGCACACCATGAGAGGGGGAATGGCATGGGCAACAGTATGGAGGTCTGAAACTGCCTAACTTGTTCACGGACCTAGAAGGGGTTTCTGTATGGCTGAGTGTACTGTGCCACCAGGCATGTGCGTGTGTTTGTGCATGCGCGTGTGTGCAAGTATGTGTGTGTGTATGTGCATGTATGCACACAAGTGTGTGTGAATTTGGGGTGAAAATCAGGCTGGGAGCATAGAAGAGCTTGGATGGGCGTGGCCACGCAGCAGCTGCATCAGAGGGGGTGGCTGTGAGGAGATGGCAGAGGCTGCCCCCTTTGTTCAAGAGCCTGAGGAGGCTTCTCCAATGCCAGCTCTGTGCCTGCAGTCTTTGGAGTAGAGGGTGCTCACACATGCACACTCACGCACACACACGTGATGTCTGCTCCCATACCTCTCCCCATGCTTTCTCACATGCTCCCCCGCACACTCCTGCCTGCAGTCACACTGCCATGTGCTCCCACATAGTCACAGTGTGCACTCACACACACTGCTGCCCACACTCACTCGTACAGATGCACACACACCTTTTTGAGTCCTCACACACTCTCGTCTTCTCTCTTACACACAAACATACATGTTCATGTCTGCATACACACGCGTACACACACCCTGAAGCCCTCACACATGCTCTCATCCTCTCTCTCTCTCTCTCTCTCACACACACACACACACTCCTGTGTCACACACAGGTGCACAGAGCTGTGCACCTAGATTGAGTGGAAAGCAGTTGTGGTTGGTTGTCCTTGGAAGCCCCCCAGCACTGCCTCACTGCTGGGATAGGCCTCTTTGGCCTGGTGGCCTTGGCTTGACTCCTGCCCCCGACCCTTCTTACACTAGCTCCTGTCCTCTCCTCAACATGGCCTTTTGTGCCCTCCAAGGGGTGAGTGAGGAAAGGCCGGGCAAGGTGGGGCAGTGCCCAATAGGCCTGGTTCTGGTAGGGTGGGGTGGGCTGGACCTGCTAAGGGGTAGGGAGGAGGCTCCCACCAACCACAGACGGGTAGGTCACAGTGTCTGGAACCTGCTTGCTGGCCCTCTGAGCTCGGTCCCTCACCCAGGAGGCTCCTTCTGGGTCTGGAGGCGTCCCTTCATCATGCAAGAGGACCCCGGGGACTGCAGGACCCGGGCTCCCACAGATGCGTTGGGATCAAATGATTTTCACAGGTGTGTGAAAGGCAACGCCAGGTGTGTGTGTGTGTGTGTGTGTGTGTGTGTGTGTGTGTCCCAGACCCTCAGGGGGCTGCCTGAGGAGGAAGGGCCTCTCTGCCTGCGTCGTCACGTGGCCTTCTGTTCCTGATCCCTGTGGCTCTCCTCTGAGTGTCATTAGACTTAGTGCCCACCCAGTCTAGGATGATCTCCTCTTGAGAAACCTTTTCTAAATAAGGTCACATTCACAGGGTCCAGGACATGGGGCCACCATTCAGCCCACCACACACATTATAGGCCATGCCCTCCAGCAGAAAGTGGGCGCAGTTACTGGGTTCTGCTTTGTGCCTCTCATGTGTCCTTGCTCAGCCATGAAAGCCACATGCTCTGGCTCTGGGGACCTGGGTGTCCTCCTTCTCCCTGCCACCTGGCTGTTGTCCAAGACACAGCTGGACAGGAGTCCACCCCTCAGTGTGGCCTGGCTGGGTCATGTCTGAGGAGTCTCTGTGTGGGGCTGTATGTGTGAGCCCACCTGAGTGGCTTCCTGGGATGTGACCAAGCGTGAGGACGGGTGCGTGTGTGTGTGTGCACACACGGGTGCTGCCTGTGTCTGGGGGTCTAGGGATAAAGTTTGGGCTGGGGTGCTCCCGAGGTGATGTCCTCCACCCTCCTGCCTTTAAATACTGTCCACATGCCACTCTTCTTGTCCCCATTCCAGACTTGGCCCCTGGAGAGGGCAGCATGGGTAGCCAAGGCCCAGCCCGAAAAGTTAGGGCCTGGGAAGCCGCAGGGGGCGGGGAGAGAGGCGTCGGTGACTGGGTGGCATGTTGCCCAGAGGCGGGCAAGGCGTGGGCAGAGGAGTGGCTGTCAAATGAGGCCATACGAAGGCCACGGAGGGCCTGGGCAAGCCTGGTTTCCTGTGGGGTGGGGGCCAGCAGGCTGACTGAGCTGACTGAGGGGAGAAGGGACTCCAGGAAGCAGGCAATGCGGTGGAGGAGTTTGCTACAAAGAGGAGCTGGACAGGACGTGGGGGTAAGGAAGGTGTCTCCAAGATGGTTGACACACAAGCAGCAACTGATGGCAGAGGAGAGGGTGGGCATCCAGGAGCAAATGCTTAGGTGATTGTGGGGAGTCTGGTGGACCTCTAGATGAGGCAAGGACAGGTCTTCCAGAGGGACAGAAGGGCACAGAGGATGGAAGGTGAGGAGCGGGCAGAACAGGGGGACTGTCCTTTGAGCTGCTCCAGACCTTTGCTCACACTGTCAGCCCCCTGGGAGGACGGACTGCGCCCCTGCCTGTTCCCTGGGAAAGGCTCAGCTTCTGTTCTCTCCCACCCCCACTTCCTATCCCCATCATTTAGAATCACACAGCCACCTCCATGCCATGCCCGGGGGGGCCACGCGGACCATGGTGACGTGTCTTCCCTGCATAGCCTGTGTTTTCCCAGGAGTTAATCATTGTCGTCGGGGTTGCTGTTTGCTTAGTTTTCCATGCACTTATCACTAATTCAACCCTAGCCTCTCGTCCAGTTGTGTAAATCTTTTCTCAAGATGTTCAAACACACCAGACCTTCGATTGATTCCATCTTGAGCAAAATCTCTCTCGGGGCCTCTGACCTGCCCAGCTGCTTGCCGGCTCTGCACCAGGCTGCCGGCCACCCCTCACCTGTCCCACCTCTAGGCAAGCCCCCTCCTCCTACCTCACAGCCCTCACTTTATAGCAGATTTCACTCTTTTTTTTTTAAGCAACAAGCATGCGTTGATGTGCCCCTTGAACAAAGTTTAAAAAATATATATGCAAAAAGAGCTAAAGTGGAAATCCTGCTTGGCCTCTAAGACTCAGTGTGACCTTGACCGCATCCCCACCCCTCTGGGTCTTGCTTCCATTATCTATGGAATGGCAGGTTCGGCCTCGAGTTGTTCATTAATCCCTCACTCATTCATTCACAGGCATTTGTTTAGCAGTAACTGAACAAAACTGCTTATCATGGAAACCTTCGAACATCCACAGAAGTAGGGAAAGAGGATAAGAGAGTCCCAGAAGGGATCTGCTGGCCTCAATAACTATCGACAATTTGCCCATCTTCTTCATTTCCACTCGCCTTCTTTATCCTGGAGTATTTGGGGAACTTTTAAAATTTCAGCTGTTTACAGATTCACGGAAAGTTGTAAGAAATGTACAGGGAGGTGTTGGACACTTCCACTCCCCTGCTCCCCTGTGTTAGCATCGTGCAGAGCTGTAGGTCAAGACCACCACCAGGAGGCGGACACGGGCACCGTTGGCAGGGCTCGTGCAGATTTGGGTACATCTCTGAGTGTGTTTGGCTCTGTACAGTCTCATCTCGTGTGTACATTTGTGTCACCACCACCACAGTAACGATACAGACCTGCTCCAAGACCACAAGGCTCCTTGTACTACTTCTTTCTAACTGCTCAGTTGTCCACAATGGCCGTACCTTCATACATTCCCACCGACAATGCGGGGAGAGTTCCAGTTTCTCTGAATCCTAACCAGCCTTTGGGGTTATCGCTACTTTTCCTTTTTGCGATTTTGCTAGGTGTTAGTGGCATTTCACAGTGGTTTTAATGTGCACTCCTTGATGGCTAATGACGCTGAGCACTGTCTCATGTGCCTATTTGCCATCCATATATCCTTTTTTGGTGAAATATCTGTTCATGTCTTTTGCCCATTTCCTAAGTGGATAGTTTGCTTTTTTACCGTTGAGTTTTGCCCATTTATCCTAGAATATTTTTTTTAAAAGAAACTTCTGATTGTGGAATAATTTTAGTTTTATGGAAAAGTTGCAAAGATAATACAGATAGTTCCCATGTCCCCCTCACCAAGGTTCCCCAAATGCTAACAACATCTTACATGTCTACGGTATAGTTGTCAAAACTAAGCAATGAGCACTGGGACATTACTGTTAAACTCCAGACTGTCTTCGGATGGCCCCTGTTTTTCCACTAGTGCATTTTTCTGTTCACAGATCCGATCTAGCGTCCCACATTGCTGTTAGTCGGGATTATTTTAAAGTACATGTGAGACACCATGTCATTTCCCACAGCAGTACTGAAGTAGGCGTTTCTAACAGACAGGGACTCTAAAACACAACCCCTAACACTGCCAGTTCCCAGGAAATGCAGGGAACAGAAGAACACAGTAGAGGACACGTGGGGGATGCAACCAACCAAATTCAGACTGTGGGAAATGCTACAGGGCGCTAAGTGTGGATGCCTGCATCCATATTTGACCAAGCCAGCCATTTCTAAAGCATCTTTGAGACAGTCCGGGAAAGTGTGTGTTAGATGACATGGAAGACAAAAACAAAAATAGACCAAACCTGTTGATGTTGAGTCGATTCCGACTCATAGCAACCCTGTATGACAGAGTAGAACTGCCCCATAGGGTTTCCTAGGCTGTAATCTTTATGGAAGCAGACTGCCACGTCTTTCTCCCATGGAGCAGGTGGTGCCTTTGAACCACTGACATTTCAGTTAGCAGCCGAGTGCTTAACCACTGCACTACCAGGGTTCCTCAGAGGACATGAAGGAATTATTATTAATAGTGTTAGGTGTTGTTTTACAGAAGTTGACAAGGTGGTTCTTAAATTTATATGGAAGGGCGAATGGCCGAGTATAGCCGAGACACCCTCTCTCAGTTATCTGGTGCTACTATAACAGAAGTGCCACAAGTAGATGGCTTTAACAAGCAGTAATTTATTCTCTCACAGTCTTAGGTGGCTAGACGTCCAAATTCAGGGTGGCTGTTCTCAGGGAAGCCTTTCTCTCTCTGTTAGTTTTGGGGAAAGTCCTTGTTATCAGTCTTCCTCTGGCCTAGGAGCCTCTCAGTGCAGGAACCCCGGGTCCAAAAGATGCACTCTGCTCCTGGCACAACTTTCTTGGTGGTGTGAAGTCCCCCCCGTCTCTCTACTCCCTTCTCTCTTTTAGATCTCAAAAGAGATGGACTCAAGATACAACCTAATCTTGTGGATTGAGTCCTGCCTCATGAATATTGCTGTGTCTGATCCCGCTTCGTTAACATCATAGAGGTTAGGGTTTACAGCACATAGGAAAATTGCATCGTATGACAAAATGGTGGACAATCACACAATACTGGGAATCATGGACTAGCCAAGTTGACGCACATTTTTTGGGGGGACACAATTCAATCTACAACACATCCCTAAAGAAGGAGGAGGTGGAGGGACTGGCCTGGCCAATTGTAAGACTTATTAGATGGTGCTGTTCTTCAGACAGTGTGTACTGGCACAAGGATAGACAAGCAGACCAACGGGACAGAATGGATCGCTCATAAACAGATGACACGTGCATGGAAACTCTCTGTCTGACAAAGCTGGCATTGCAGGTCAGTGGGGAGAGGATACATTTTCTCAGCCAATCATGCAGGGACAACAGTTATCCACACGGAAACAAGATCTGACAGCAAGAACTGTGGGCAAGGCTTCGGAGCCACTAGAAAACTTGAAATGGCACAGGTGGGTATATAAATCGGTTACAACCACTCAGGAAAACAGTTTGTCGTTCCGGAGCAAAGTTGAAGGTGCACATTTCACCCCGGATATGTGGCTCACTAGAGAACTATAGGCTCAGAACAACCCTGTTTGTAGCAATACGTAGGTGGAAATAACCCAGACTTGTCCATCAATCCGAGAACACGCAGATCAATTGTGGTGTGGTCAGCTCTCCATAGCTCGGAGGACGAACGAATTACAGCTCTTTTAAAGCATCATGGATGCGTCTCAGGGACATTGCACTGAGTGAAAAAGTAGGCCGTAGAAGAATACAAACAGCAAGATTCCTTTTATATAAAGCTCAAAACAGGCAAAAGTAAAACACTATACTGTTTGGAGATGCATACAAAGGTGAAACTTAAAAAACAGCACAGGAGCTTGGCAGTTCCTCAGTAAGTTTAAACACAGAGTTACACACCCGTTACCCAGCCCATTCCAGTCCCGTTGATTCCGACTCATGGTGACCCTATACGGCAGGGTAGGAGTCCTGGTGGCGTGGTGCTAACCAAAAGGTCGATGGTTCAAATCCACCAGCCACTCCTTGGAAACTCTATGGAGAAGTCCTGCTCTATCATATACGGTCGCTATGAGTCAAAATCAATCGATGGCACACGACAACAACAACAGGGCAGAGTAGAACTGCCCCATAAGGGTTTCCAAGGCTGTAAATCTTTATGGAGGCGAACTGCGCATGTTCCTCCACAGAGCGTCCGGTGGGTTTGAACCTCTGACCTTTTAGTTAGCAGGCGAGAGTTTAACCACTTCACCACCAGGGCTCCTTAGAGTTGCCACACGACCCAGCAATTCCACCCCTAGGTATGTACCCTAAAGAATTGAAAGTAGGGATGCAAACAGCTACGTACACCAAAAGGTGGAAACAACCTAAATGTCCATCAGCTGATGAATGGATAAACACAATGTGGTCCAGCCACACAATGGAATACTACTCAGTCAGAAAGAGAAATGGAGTCCTGATGCATACCACGACGTGGGCGGACCCTGAAAACATGATGCTGAGTGAAGTCAGTCGGTCACAAAACGACAATCGTTGCAGGATCCCACTTAAATGAAAAGGCGGGATAAGCAAATCACAGGGACAGATGAAGATTCGAGGTTTAGGGGGAGGAGGAGACAGAGAGAAACTGCTCAATGGGCGCAGACTTTCCTTCTGAGGGATGAAAATGTTTTGAAATTAGATAGTGGTGATGGTTACACAACATTGTGAACGCGGTAAATACCACCCAAGTGTACACTTCGAAACTGGTTAATTTTATGTTATGTGAATTTCACCTCAATCAAAAGATTCAACATAAAAATAAAAGCAAGGGAGTGGTAAATGCAAAATTCAAGATGAAAGTCACCTCTGAAGTTGGGGGAGGGCGTGTGGGATAAGAAGGGGTCCCCAAAGTCCTTCAAAGGTGATGCACTGTCACCGGGGGGGGGGGAGCCACTGGCGCCGGATAAAGGCTTACGAGGGTCTCAGCCATGACCAGATCATGACACCTCTTCATACATAATTCAATGGAACACTTACTTTTTGAAATTGTTTTTATTAGACATTGAGTAGCCACAAAAGAATGTCTATGAAATATGTGCGGATGTCAAGAATAATTCAACAGTGGTGGGTGGTGAGTATGCAGGGGCGCTCTGTTGTTCTGATCCCTGCAGTACCTGGTTCCAGCAGCTGGGGAAATTATGGAAATATTTCTGTAGCAGTTGGTAAGCTGCAGCTGTCCGTGACCTCAAATGTGTCTCAACCGACTGCACCAGCCTCTCCTCCGGGACCCTCAGCTCCTCATGATCCAGTAATGAGCAGCTCCAGGACCCTGCTCAGGCCGGGAGTGCCCCAGGGGACGTGTGTGGAACTGTGCCTCCTGGGGTCCCTGCCTGCGTCACGGCCCAGCGCCCGCTGTCACGAGCTCCGGAAGGAGAGAAGAAAGCAAGGTTATGTCGACCCCCTGGCTCCATCAGCTGCCCCGTCCACCCACAGCCAGTTCGCCCAACGATCAGTCACCTAATTACCAGGTCACCTCCAAACCCGAATTTGGAATTCAAATTAAGGATTTTATTTTCACCTTTTATTCCAGCAGTGGCTCTAGTGTAGTCAGTTCTGTAATGATCAATTTGCCTGATTAAAAAAAATATAAGCCTTCTAAAACCAGTTTGCCAAAGGGGTATACTTTTGAAGGAAGAAGAAGAGCTACCAGGAGAGGAGGCAACCTGGTAACCACAGCTGAGAAGCGATCCTTGGAAATACAACCCAAAGACAGAGGGGCCTTTGGCAAATTGGGGCTCTGGTGAGGGGAGGATGACTGCGTGTTGCACAGGGCAGGGAGGCGGCTCTGTGACGGTGGACACATGACACCATGGACTTGTCAAAACCCATAGCACTTTTGGAAAAGTTTGGTAGTTCATCAAAAAGTTAAAAACAGAATTGCCATGTTGTTGTTATTAGGTTCTGTCAAATCAATTTAAACTCACAGCGACCCCATGTGACAGAGTAGAACTTCCCCACAGGATTTTCGAGGCTGTAATCTTTATGGGGGCCTAGGTACAGGGTTGCTATGAGTCAGAATCGACTTAACAGCAGCAGGGTTTTTTGGGGGGCGGTATGTTATGTACCCTAGAAAGCGGAAAACATATGTCCATACAAAGACTTGTACTGGAATGTTCATAGCAGCATTAGTCATAACGACCAGGGAGTGGAAACAGCTCAAGTGTCCATCAGCAGGTGGTGACGGATAAGCAAAATGGGGTCTATCCATACAATGGAGTATTATTCTGTCATAAAGAGGAATTTTCATAAAGTTTTCACTGGCTAATTCTTTTCAGAAGTAGACTGCCAGGTCCTTCTTCCTTGTTTGTTTTAGTCTGGAAGCTCAGCTGAAACCTGTCTGCCATGGGTGGCCCTGCTGCTACCTGAATACCGGTGGCATAGCTTCCAGCATCACAGCAACACACAAGCCCCCACAGTATGACAAACTGACAGACCATACCTGTTCAATCTGTATGCAAGCAAATAATCGGAGAAGCTGGACTATATGAAGAAGAACAAGGGATACTGATTGGGTTAAAGTCAGGAAAGCTGTGCGTCAGGGTTGTATTCTTTCACCATATCTATCCAATCTGTATGCTGAGCAATAATCTGAGAAGCTGGACTATATGAAGAGGAACAGGGCATCAGGATTGGAGGAAGACTCATTAACAACCTGCGTTATGCAGATGACACAACCTTGCTTGTTGAAAGTGAAGAGGACTTGAAGCACTTACTGATGAGAATCAAAGACCACAGCCTTCAGTATGGATTGCACCTCAACGTGAAGAAAACAAAAATCCTCACAACTGGACCAATGAGCAACATCATGATAAACGGAGAAAAGATTGACGTTGTCAAGGATTTCATTTTACTTGGATCTACAATCAACAGCCATGGAAGGAGCAGTCAAGAAATCAAAAGACGCATTGCATTGGGCAAATCTGCTGCGAAGGACCTCTTCAAAGTGTTGAAGAGCAAAGACGTCACGCTGAGGACTAAGGTGCACCTGACCCAAGCCATGGTATTTTCAATCGCATCATATGCATGCGAAAGCTGGACAATGAATAAGGAAGACCGAAGAAGAGTTGATGCCTTTGAATTGTGGTGTTGGTGAAGGATATTGACTATACCACGGACCGCCAGAAGAACGAACAAACCTGTCTTGGAAGAAGTGCAGCCAGAATCCTTAGAAGCAAGGATGGTGGGACTGTGTCTTACATACTTTGGACCTGTTACCAGGAGGGATCAGTTCCTGGAGAAGGACATCATGCTTGGTAAAGTAGGTCATTGAAAAAGAGGAAGACCCTCAATGAGGTGCATTGACACAGTGGCTGCAACAATGGGCTCAGGCAAAACAACAATTGTGAGGATGTCGCAGGACCGGGCAGTGTTTCGTTCTGTTGTACATAGGGTCGCTGTGAGTCGGAACCGACTGGAAGGCACCTAACAACAGCATAAAGAGGAATGAAATCCTGATACATGCCAAGACATGGATGAACCTTGAAAACATAATGCTGAATGAAAGAAAGCCCTAGCCGTTGAGTTAATTCTGACTCATAGTCAGAACCATAGCGACCCTCTAGGACAGAGTAGAACTGCCCCAGAGGGTTTCCAAGGAGCAGCCAAGCTCTTAAGCACTGTGCCACCAGGGCCTCCGAGTGAAAGAAGTCTGACACAAAAGGACAAACGTATGATCCTGCTCATATGCAATATCCTGAGTAGGCAAATGCACAGAGGGCAAAGTCTGTTAGTGTTATCAGGGCCTGGGAGGAGGGGACAATAGGAAGTTAAAACAAATCAATCAATCAAACAAACAGACAAACAAAAACCCATAGGATTACAGAGCACAAAGAGTGAATCTCGATGTAAGCTATGGAACAATGGGCTCAAGCACGGCAATGGTTGTGAGGATGGTGCAGCACCGGGCTGTGTTTCTTTCTGTTGTACATAGGGTTGCTATGAGTGGGAACTGGAAGGCACCTAACAACAGCAACAACAATGTACCAGTATTGGTTCATCGGTTGTAACAATCACAGCCAGATGTTCAGAGGGGAAACTGTTCAGGCGGAGGAGGATACATGGCAACTGCGTACTTTCTGTACAATTTCTCTGTAAAACCTAAAACTGTTCTAAAAAACCAAAATCTATTTGTAAGAAGTATAGGTTTCTAGCTGTAAACACTTCTCCACGCTCCAGCATTTTGTACAGTGGTTGTCCCCTTTGTCCTCTGGCTGGGGACTGCTTGGGGCAGGCCCAGCACGGACTCAAGGGTGGCTTGCCTTGGTCCCTGACACGTGGCCGCCCTCGACCACATTTTCCGTTTTCATATATCTAATTTGCAAAGAAAAACTGGATTAGAAAACACAAAAGGAGGTCCAAAACATCTTTTAAAAATATACTTATTTCTAGACCCAAACAATTCTAGGAAAGGGAGTTTAGACCCAAAGGCAAGCAAGTCCTGAAAGTGCCCCAGAGGAGAGAAAGTAGAAAAAGACGCCTGCGATGTGGCCAGTGCCATCATGCCCTCCCGCTGGCTGGCCTCTGGACCCGGCTGCCCCACTGCCACTGGTCCTGCGCCCCCGGGCAGGTCACACCGCTTCCTCATCCGTAAAAGGGGGCAAGAGCCAGACCTCCCCCAGGATCCTGTGAGGGGAAGTGAGTTAATACATTTACTGCGTACAAGGGGCTGGCACAGAGCGGCCCTTCATTAACTATTCTAGAAGCAGGCTGCCCAGGAGGAATGCTTGTTTTTTTTTTGTTTTGTTTTGTTTTTAACTCCTCATTTTCCCCCTCCTCCGTCCCCTGGTAACTACTAGTCTACTTTGACTGTATGGGTTTGCCTGTTCGAGGTATTTCATCTCAGCAGAATCAGAGAAGTATCTGTCCTTTCGTGTCTGACTTCTTTTCCTCAGCGTCTCGTCCTCCAAGTCTGTCCACGTTGTAGCCGGGATCAGGACCGTGTTTCTCTTCATGGTCGAATAATACTCCATTGCATGGATGGACCACACTGTGTTTATCCATTCATCTAGCGACGGCTCTTGTGAACAGTGCTGCTCTGAGCACTCATGTACAATTTTCTGTTTACGTTCCTGGTTTCAATTCATTGTGTTTTTTCATCAAAATGCCCCAAAATTGGGAGATAATAAGACCCTGACAGGGATGCAGACACGTTGCAAAGGGGTAGATTGTCCATGAGCTGGTCACAGGAGAATTAGGTGTGTGGGCTGGGGCTGAGCTGGGGGAAGACGACCCCAGCTGGCAGACTTCCTCAGATTCAATGTGACCTGAAAACCAAACTTGTCATGTCCCCTGCCCCTCCCCCCGCCCCAAAAAACGTCCTTTAAGTGTTCCCACTTCCCAGAAGGGCTCCTCTCCTCTGGTCTTCTGGGTGTACCCCTCATCCCTCCTGCAGCCCGCTTACCAGAATGTCCTGCTGAGGCCCTTATAGCCTCTCTCTCTGTCCACCCTCCCCTGCTTTCAGGCCCCGAAGGCTGCAGCCTCCCCTGGCTCCCTGCCTCTTCCAGGCCCCTCCACAGCTCAGGCTGCCTCAGCAGGAGAGGGGCTGTGAGAGTTAGGCAGTCGGCAATTCCCGGGCTTGAGGGCTCAGTGTACCGCGTTGTGCTTGGAGCCCAAGGGCCCTCGCAACACTGGAGTGCCTCATCCCTTCCAACAGGACTCCTGCGCCCGCTCCGTGTGTGTCTTCCGCACGCGACCTCAGCTGCCTCTCTGGGCCTTGCTCACACCGTTCCCTGGGCCTGGAGGCCTCGACCCAGAATCTTTACCTAATTCCTTTCCTCCTCCAGCACTCAACTCCCCTGTCACCTTTCCGGAAGGTTCCTTGAGCTCTGTCCCCCTCCATGACCTTTGGAGAACGAGGCCTGTACCTCCCACTCCTCCCCACTGCTCCTCACAGAGAAGGTATGTTAACGGCTCAGTGGGGGAGGGGGTGACTTGAAGACCCACACTTGGGGAGAAGGACCCCTCACTCTCTCCCACAGGTCCAGCTCCGGGTGCCCTCCCAGCAGGGAGTAGGGGGTAGGGCACTCACTCTGGGAATTGGGGTGTGTGCTTGTGTGGGTATCTGCACTGGCCAGGAGAGACTGAGGGCACCCGACCCCAATTCCCCTCCACCCTGGCAGCAGAGGTCAGGGGGCTGCCTGGACAGCTGGGCTTATAGGGTGCCCACCTGGAGAGGGGCTGGCTATGGACCCCAGCAGGGCCCAGAGCGGACAGGGCTGTCCAGCTTCAAAGTGTCCTTAGCAAGGAAAGGATGGGTGACGCTGAGGCCACCCCGGGAAAGTGGTGTAGAGGCCCCTTGGCAGAGGCCGCGGACATCATCAAACCCAGGCAAAGATGGGGGCCGTCCCTCCCCTTGTGACCTTGGGCCGGTGGCTGGGTGGGGAGGGGAGGGGAGGTCAAAGCACCCCTCTTCATTCCAGCCCATTCCAGCTTCAAACAGGAGTTAAGACTGGCCTGAATTTTAATCCCTGAAAAGGACCGGAAAAGTTAATGGGCGACAGGGATGGGGGTGGGGTGGGGCCGGAACACACGGTGACTGGCAGAAACAAACCCTGTTCTGAGTTACACCAGCTGGAAATGTCTGGAAAGGTCAGTAAGGCCCAGGAAGTATCTGGAGGGGTTGCAGGTCCCGGTCTAACCCTGTTCCCAGGCTCTGCACTCCCAGCATTGGGGTCTGGGCCTCCAGGTCACCTCCTCACCCTCCCCACATGGGGCCAGTGGGTGCTGCCACCACGGAGGCAGCAAGGAGGAGTGTGGGGGAAGGCAGTGGGAGAAGGACCCACCCAAGCTGGCCCCAGGAGGCTACAGGGTAGGGGCAGGAGAGAACTGGTGTGGGGTGTGGGGGGCACACAGAGGCAGCAGTGAGGGAATCCCTGCGATCTGGGAACCTGCGGTTTGAGGGGCCGGAGGGGCTCGACTCTTGCCCACATTTAGGGTGGGCAGGCCTACTGGGAGTCTCTGAGCCGGTGGAGAACAAACTGGGCCCAACAGGGATGCCCTGGGTGGCCGTTCTCCTGGTTTTGGGGCATGGGGCCTGGGCTGTCAGAACTGAAAAGATTCTGATCTTTCTCGCCTGCACGTGGAGCCTGGAAAATTGTGTGGGCTTTTGCGTTTTCCGGCGCCTCTCTTCTGGTCACTTGGTCACAAGCTCCAGGAGCATGGCATGGCCTGACACTTGCTCCCTGGCCAATGGATTCTGGGGACAGGGATTTCCTCCTTCTCTTGCTGTGGCCACCACCAGCTGCACCCTCAGGCGCCACCAACACCCCATTTTGGGAAGTGGCTGCTGTGGCGCAGGGATGCCTGGGAGCTGAATGGAAACCATGGCAACAGGAAGCAGAGAGGATATTCCCGTCACCCCTTAGAAAAAAACAAAACCCATTGCAGTTGATTCTGACTCACAGCAACCCTGTAGGACAGAGTAGAACTGCCCCATAGGGTTTCCAAGGCTGTAACTCTTTATGGAAGCAGGCTGCCACATCTTTCTTCCTTTGAACGGCTGGTGGGTTCAAACCGCTGACCTTTTGGTTAGCAGTCGAGTGCCTACCCACTGCACCACGAGGGCACCTTCCTCTTAGAAAGGGCAGATTCCTTCTGAGACTCGAGCCCAGTTACTCACTGGTTCTGCGTTTTGCTGTGAATTTCAGTTCTGGAGAGATGGTGTTGAGAGTGCTGGGCAAGGCGGGTGGAGAGGTGACCTGCTCCCCTCATTCTCCATGGAACCTTTGACTTGTGGCCCTAACCACCAAGGCCTGCTTGCCCACAAGACTCAGTCTCTAGGGTCCCAGCTGATTCCTTCTTCAGCCAGGCAGGGGATATGGGTGCTTTGGGGGTGCCCGGGGTGAGACCAGGATTGTCAAAGCGTCTCCCTCACTGCATGGCCTCTTTCTGTTTGGGGAGCCCCATGTCCCTGTTTCCTGTAGGGGTACTGCATGGGGTCACCGCAGGAGGCTCTGTCATGCTGGAGGGGCAGGGATCCACGGAGACAGGCCACGTTCCTGTGAGTCGGAACACTGCCTCAATCCTGAGTGCGCGCGCGCGCACACACACGCACACACACGCACACACGCACACACACACACACACACACACACACACACACACACACACACAACTTCGGGTTGTGGGCTTTTGGCATAGACGACTCTGCCGCCTAGTGGCAGGCTGCGGCCAGGACACCGGGCTCTGGGGCGCAGCTGCTGACGCGTGACTCACTGGAATTCCCTCCAGGTGTGATTTACCGGCGGGGAGAGGGGAGGAAGAAGGGGAAGAGATGGACAAGGAGACAAAAATGGGATAATTACTGACTGTGGTCCTCCTGAGGCCCAGCTTGGGGCTGCAGAGTCTAGGGGAAGCACCCCAGGAGGGGCTGAGCTGGCCCCTGCCTCGGCAGCGCTTCTTTTCACTTGCCCTCCCCCCAACCTTGGGCGATCTCAGCCCCTCTCGTGCTGCCCTTCCCTCCATGTCCTGTGCACAGCCAGCCTCTCTCCCCAGCCCCAAGCTCTCTGCCAACTGTCTGCCCGAGCTTCTCCCCATGGCCCCCATGGTGACATTGGCCTCTCAAAATCCAGGTTTCCACCAATGAACTCCTCTTCCCCATCCCAGACCCGCTCCCCGACTCGGAAACGGGCACCTTCACCCACCCAGTGGCCCCAGACTTAGGAGAACTTCGCAGCGCCCCTCTTCCTCCTCCGCAACAGCCAACTCATCAGGGAGCCTTTCAATCAACCCACTTGTGCTGGGCAGGGGTCTGGCCGCCATGACCTTCACCCCTGAGGTCACCTGGAAATTATCACATTACCTGGCAAGGGGATTTTGCAAACGTAATCAAGGTTACTAAACAACTGACTTGAAGACAGTGGGATTATCCTGGAGTATCCGGGTCGGTCCAGTGTAATCACTTGAGGCCTGAAGAGCAGAGCTTTCCTGGTTGGGGGCAGAGGGCAAGTCAGAGATTGGAATGTGATGAGAAGGACTCGACTGCCATTGCTGGCTTGAAGATGAGAGGAGCCATGCATTCAGGAAATGGCGACCTCAGTCCTCCAGACTCAAGCACCTGTGCTCTGCCTGGAAGCGGAACCTTTCAGAGCTTCGACGCAGGAGCCAGTCCAGCTGACATCTTGTTTTTAAGCTTTTTACTCTGAAATTATTACAGATTCACGGGAAGGTCCAAAGACAGTCCAGGGAGGTCCCAGGTGCCCTTTATCCATTTTCCCCAATGGTGCCGCCTGATATAACGATAGCGCATACAGTATCCCAACCCAGGAAGTGACATCGGTGCGACCCACAGAGCTTACTCAGGTCTCACTGGTTTTACATGCACACACCTGTGTGTGTGTAGCCGTGTAGACTCGTGTCATGACACAGACCTGTTCCATCATCACAAGGACCTCCCGTTGCACTTTTAAAGCCTCACCCATGCCCACCCCCACCCCCAGCCACCGATCTGTCCTCCATCACTATAGTTTCATCATTTCAAGAACGGCATATAAAAGGAATCATACAGTGTGTAACCTTTGGAGGCTGGCTTTCTCACTCAGCATAATGCCCTGGAGAATCATCCAACTTGTCGTGTTCCTTTTTATTGCCGAGGACTATCCCATGGTGTGGATGTCCCACAGTTTATTGTTTGCTCCTTGAACGGCATTCGGGTTGTTTCCAAATATTGGCTATGGCAAGCAGCGCTGCTGTGGACATTCAGGAATGTGTGTTGGAGTGGACCTAAGTCTTCATTTCTCTGGGACAGATGCCCAGGAGTGTGCTTGCTGGGTCGCATGGTAAGTGTATACTTAGCTTTGTAATAAACTGCCATACCCTTTCCCATGGTGGCTGCACCGTTTTACAGCCTTGCTGAACTCACTTATTAGCTCTAGTAGTTTTTTGTTTTCTGGGTTACTTAGGGTTTCCTGTATATAAGATCACGTCATCTGTGAGTAGAGCTAGTGTTGCTTCTTCCTTTCCTGTCTGGATGCCTTTTCCTTCTTCCTCCGGCCTAACTCCCAGCTGGAACCTCCAGTGTACCGTTGAACAGCAGTGGCGAGGCTGGTTAGCCTTGTCTTGCTCCTGATCTCAGGGGGAAACTGTCAGTCTTTCTCCATGGAGTATGCTGCCAGCTGCGGGTTTTTCATAGATGCCCGTTATCAGGCTGGGGATGTTCCCTTCTGTTCCCGGTTTGTTGCATGTTTTTATCATGCAAGGGTGTTGGATTTTGTCAAGTGCATCAATAGCAACGATCGTGTGGCTTTTGTCGAGCTGACACTGTGATTTCCGCCTGGGAAGTCCTGAGCAGAGGGCCCAGTGGAACACCTGTGCCCAGACTCCTGACCCCCAGAAACTGAGATCACGATGGCTATCGTTTGAAGGCGCTCAGCCTGTGGAGCCTCTTCCACTGTCCTCACTGGCTGTGCCTGCTCGGGCTCCCCTCATCTATTCTCCCCACTGCCCTCTCTCCCTCCACTCTTGCCCCCAACAATCCTTGTACATATTTGTTATGTTTAGCTTACTATGGATATCTTCAAACATCATATATTAATCAGAGAAAAAAGTACAGTGGACCCCACCTACCCACCCCTCAGCTTCCACAGGGATCCCGAGGGCCATTTGTTGGAAAGCTAGTCCCAGGCCATATGGCTCCTGCAATCTGGGTCCACGCAGCCCCAGAGGCCAAGAAAAAACACTCATTGCCATTGAGTGGATTCCGACTCATAGCAACCCTATAGGCCAGAGTAGAGCTGCCCCATAGGGTTTCCAAGGAGCGCCTGGTGGATTCAAACTGCTGATCTTTTGGTTAACAGCCATAGCTCTCAACCAATGTGTCACCAGGGCTCCATCCCTGGAGAGGTTGCTCTGAAATATGGCCCAGGTCAGGCCTGCTCTGTTCAAATCCTCTAGTGCTTTCCCTTCGTACACAGGCTTCCTTCGTTCTTCCCACAAGTATGTGCAGGGTGCTTTGCGCTGAGCCAGGCACTGTGCTAGGCTGGGTGCATAGTGGGTGGGAGTCAGGGCCCCAGGGAGACAGACTGTGCCTTCCCGAGGGTGAGTTGAAGACAGTTCAATGATGTCACTCTTTAGCAGGTGCCAGGAGGGTTAAGGGATCCCAGTGGGAAAGGCCACACGGTAATTGTGAGAAGAAACCCGCACTTCCCCTGCGCTTAAGGCAACTGGAGGGACCCCAGCAAGAGGTGCCACCCCGGGAGAGGGGCTGCCGACCACAGCGTGGCCTTGGTAGAGGAGCACAGCTCAGCCACAGGGTGAAGGGCCCAGGGAAATAAGTGCTCCCTCCCTCCCTCATCCCCTGTGGGTGCTTCTCCTTGGCCGAACCCAGCAGAGGGGCTCCCAACTCAGGTAAGAGGTGTCAAAGACAATCTCACCGGCCAGTGTTAAAGCAGGCGAGGATGACTTTATTAAAAAAAAAAAAAAAAGATTATTGCAAGTGGTGGGGGTCACAGCAATATTTCCATAGGGGAGAGAGGCCAGGACTGAGTCTGAACTCCACCCCGCTGAGCCCGAGGTCAGGATGGTTTAAGGACTGGAGTGAGCTACTGGAAAAGGACTGCAGCGCTGAAGGTCGCCAGGGAGGGTCAGTAATGTGTGTGCCAATCACATGGACTTATCTCTTGAGTTTACCCTCAGGGTAGGTAGAACAGGTTCCATCTGGATTCCGTGAGGTCCAGGCAGAAGGGGCGGTCAGGGACCTCCCATCAGGAAGAAGCCGCCTGAGTTTAGTCAAACCGAGGGAAGCATTACTTTGGTTAGCCATTCTGCAGGACACAAAGGACTCGGGGGATTGCCAGGATCACAGGCTCGGGTAAAATTCAAGATTGTTCTGGTCAGCAGTCAGGCTCCAGGATCACAGAGCAGGGAGGAGAAGGATGGAGGGGCAAACAGGGACCACGCGGCACAAGTGGTCACCACAGTAGTCATGCACTTATGCCTCAGCCAAGTAATGGGTCTTCATTTCAATGACCCACTCAGCAACTAGGAAATAATCATGGGATGGGTTCAGGGTCCCATTGGATCAATTGTGAGGTGGACTCTTGACCCACAAGGTGGCCAAGGTGCCCCACCAGCTCCCACTCTGGCTGGTGGGCCCCAGGGGTGAGGGATGGTCTTCCCCTATCTCAAACAATCCACCCAAGCTCCTCTAGGGGCCTCACACAGCACAGCCTTGTCCTTCAGAACTGACTTTGTTCACCCCATTTCAGGACTTTCAGGCCCCCTCCCGCTGGGTCCTCCCCTCGCTATACAGAGTCCCTGGGCCTTCCTGCAGCCCAGCATGACCACCCTAATGCCAGGTGTTCTACCACCAACCTCCCATGGCTTCTCAGCTTCCGGCCTCAGGTCTCTGAGTTCAGGGGTCTGCTCAGAGCCTTAGCTCTTCAGAGAACTTCCTGGCTCTACATACCCCTTGCAGGCCATCCAGCAGCTGCTTTGCCCCTGACTTTCTTTACTGGGCAGCCCTTCCAGCTCTTCCTTGAGAAATACCTTCTCCCCAGGGGAGGTTTTGTCTTGATGACACAATTGTCCATAGCAGCTGTTTTTCTTTCCTTTTTATTTTTTTTTAAATAATAGCTCTATTAAGATACAACTCACATAGGATAAAACTCACCCATGTAAAGTATACAATTCAACAGTTTGTAGTATATTCAGAATTGTGCAACCATCATTACTATCTGATTCCAGAACATTTCTGTCACCTCAGAAAGAAACCCCAAACCCATTGGCAGCCACTCTCCATGCCCCACCCTCCCCCAGGCCTGGCAACCACTAATCTACTCCCTGTCTCTACAGAATCGCAGCAGCCGCTCTTGCACATCTATTGCTGGGGTGGCTTTTCTGACCCTCACACCCAGCTCTTGGCGCTTCTTCTTAGATATGCTCAGAGCCTGCTCCATTATGCTGTCTAGTGAGTCGGCTTTTACTTCAATCTCTGAAAAACAAAGTAGTCCCTGGCAGTAGATTAACCAAGAAGTTATAATCCCACCAGTGCCCCCTGCATGCAAGGAACCATCTACCTTTTTGAATAAAACCAAACCCTGATCCACCAGGTAGATTGAGCTATGTTTCCAGGGAGCCAACATTGCTTTTGAAGGGCTTGGAGCAGGAAGCGCCATGATCAGGGACCTTCATAAAAGTTGCTCTGTCTGGGGTGTGGGACGTGGGGAAGAGGGCAAAGCTGCCACGGGGAGACCCTGTCTGCTTTCGTTACCGCTGAGTTCCCAGCACCAAGCCCTGCTCCTGGCCCATAGGGCCACTCAGGCAACGAAGGTGGGAAAATGCAGGTCTGGAGTGCAGGCACAAGGCCACGCCTGGGGTTTAGGGATCACTGCAGCCGCCAAGTGCACAAGGAGAGATGCGTGCACTCCAGCAGGCCGAGGCCGGGAAGGGGGAGCCAGCAGGGGAGACTGAGGAGAGGCCAGAGGAGTAGGAGGGGAGCCAGGAGAGGGGCTCCGGAATCCAAGTGAGGTAAGTATTTGGGGCAGGAGAGAGTGTTGTGGACACCCTGCAGAAACAGGAATGGACTCCCACTGAACATTTCCTTTGGCCAGCCAGACTGATGATGCCACGCATACACCAAAATGCTATGAAAAGGCTAATTACTTACATAATAAGGCTTTCGGGGAAGAGCCGGGCAGGCCTCCCAAGCTGATCTGAGAGGGCAAGGAAAGGAGACTGGCTCGGCCTTTATCATGGTTAGAGGGCAGAGCTGGGGTGAGGGTTCCCGTGTGTGGTTTGAACTTCCCACTGGTGGCAAAGCAGGGAGTGCCTTATCAGTTTGCCCAGATGTTGGCAGAGGGGGAAGAGGGAGGGTGAGGCTTAGCAGCTATTAGCAGGCAGACATGCAAACACTGAAGCAGACTCTTTATTGCAAAGTGGTCAAGTGTGTTGAGTGCTGCTGGGAGGAGACAGCTAGGAGGCAGTGATGACCTTGAGAGTTGGAGGGGTTATCTCATGTGGCAGCGGACAGGAGCTGGACATGGGGGCCGAGGGCAGAGTGGGTGGGCAGCTGAGGAGGCCAGGGACACAATCGGCTTCAGAGATGCAGGGTGGAGAAGAGTGGGTGGGTACAGGGCATCAGGGACAGGGGGCAGGGAGGGAGACTGCTGGGTTTGCTGATGCTAAGAGGGAGAAGGCTCTAGCAGCTTCCCACACTGATGCCAAAGGTGCCGGTGGAGAAAGGAGATGCAGGGGAGAGGGCACGATGATGGAACAAGGTTCACAGGTAGGAAGAAGACTCCAAGGGCAAGTGGTGAGGCTGGATGCTGACAAGGTGGCAGACCGCTCTTCAACTGCTCTTTGGGTGCCGGCTGCTAGGAAGGAGACCTGGGGCAGCATGTGCTGTGCAAATCACCCCCTGCTCTTTGGAGACAGCTGTTCTGGTTGAATTGCATCCTCCCAAAAGATAGATAGGTTGAACTCCTAAAACTCCTGTACTTGTGAACATGACCTTGTTTGGAAAAAAGGTCTTTGCAGATATAATTAGTTAAGATGTAGTGGGACTGGAGTGGGGTGGGCCCTAAATCAGCTGACCAGTGTCCTTGTATGAAGACGCAGACACAGACAGACACATGCAGGGAAGGTGGCCATGTAAAGACAGAGGCAGAAATTGGAGTGATGCACCTGGAAGCTAAGGGATGGCAAGGATTGCTGGCAATCACCAGAAGTTCAAAAGTGCTATTTCTTGACCCAATCCCTCCCTCATTTATTAATAGTTCCATTGTGAGGCGAGTTGTGACTTAATTACTGGGAAGGGCCCAAGAAACAGTAGATGAGAATGCTCCGATAATCACTCTCTGAATCCGCCTGCTCACCCTACCTCGGGAGGAGGTCCAGTCCTGGCCCTCAAGGAGCCAAGGAGCATCGGGGGCTGGCTGGCCGGATGAAGCAGGGAAGGCCACATTTGGGACAGCGGTGACAGCTGGCAGGAAATTGAAGGCTCAGGGGATTCCCTGGCCTTGGGTTCTGACTGGAATGTCTGACCTCCCTGGGGCCCACGTGGGGATGTAGGCCCGGTGCATTTTTCTTCATTCATTCATTTGTTCAGGTAAGGGGGCTGTCGCCGGGAGCTTCCCGCCCCGGAAGGAGGCAAGGCCCTGTAGGGAAGCATGCAGGCCCTGGGGTCTCCGTTAGGACAGCGACTCCACACTCACATGGTCTCCTTGGGTCCGGGGTCCCTCATGGAGCCAGCCGTGGGAGGCGGCGGGAGAAAGGCGGCCCTCTAGGCAGGGCTCCTGCAGAGGGCGAGGAGTCGGGTCCTCCGCCACTAGGGGCCACCTTAGTCAGACCTCCGGGACTTGCGGCTGGGGTGCCGGGGCTGCCCTCGGTCCTTGACCTCGCGGCGCACTTGGGAGCTCCCCTGCCCCGCCCCGCGGGTTCCTGTTCCCAGGGGCAGGGAGAGCGGGTACCACGGGCGAGGCGAGCGGGTACCGGGAACGGGGCACTCGGCAGTCAAAGGCGGGGCTTTTGGCTCCTGGAGGAGGGGCTGGCGGATCCCGGGGGTGGAGCTTCTGGTTCCCGGGGGCGGGGCTCTCAGTTCCCGGAGGCGGGGCTCTTTGTTCCCGGGGGCGGGGCGGGCGGGTCCCAGAGGAGGAGCGGGCAGGTCCGGCGGGCGGGGGGTGAAGCTCCTGAGGCGAGGCAGGCAGATCCCCTGGGCGGGGCGTGTTTCGAGAGGCGGGGCTCCTGGCTCCCAGGGGCGGAGCTCCCGACTGCCGGGGGCGGGGCGGACGGGTTCTGGGGTGGAGCTCACGGTTCCCGGAGGCGGGGCTCTCGGCTTCGGAGGGCGCGGCGGGTAGGTCCTGGGGACGGGGCGGTCTGGCCCTGGGTCCAGGGCGAGCGGATCCCGCGGGCGGTGTGGGCTAACGAAGGCCTTGCGGGCCTGTAGGCCTTGGCGCCTGCGTCTGCGCCTGCGCCTGCGCCTGCGCGCTCGGGCGTGCCACCTTCCCGCGGCGCTCAGCTTGGGGGCGGGTGGGCCGGCGGGGGCGGGGTCGGGGGCGGGGCCTGCAGACAGGCCCGGCGGGGGCGGGGCCTTGGGGGCGGGGCCGTCGCGCGGACCTCCTGGGGCCGCGGAGCGGGCGTCTCCTGGCCGGCCCGCCCGCCGGGCCGCCCGCCAGGCCGCCCGCCAGGCCGCCCGCCCGCCCGCTGGGGCTGCTCTCCTTCCGGCGGGCCGCGTGGGGCCGCGCCTCATGGAGGCGGCTCGCTGGGAGAGCCGCGGAGAAGGGGCGGTGGCTCCGCGGCCCGAGGGGCGGCCAGCGCCTGAGACGAGGGTACACTTCCGAGTGACGAGGTTCATCATGGAGGCAGGTAACCGCGGCCCCGGCGGGCGGGCGGGCCGGACGCGGGCCCCGGGGCCTGGGCCTCCCTAGCCGGGACGGGGGCCGCGGAAGTGCGTGTTCGCTGGCGGGAGTGCACAGCCGGCGGCGCCCGGGCTGCAGTGACTGTCACCGCTTCCTGGAGGAGGCGCGCCCGAAGACCCGCCCTAGCCTGGTGAAGGGCCGGGTCGCGTCCCGTGTACCTGGCATGGAGCTGTTCGGCCCGTTTCTCTGGGGGCAAACTGGCCCCGGAGCCCCCAGCCCTCCAGACGGAAAGTGGCGGCCCGGTCGCCGCTGGGCTTTGGAGTCTGTAGCGCCTCCTGCCACACCTGACTCCGGGCATCCCTCCCGCTCTGGCATTTGGTCGCAGTGAGCCTTTTGGAGCACGTTGTTGGCGATGAGGCCTGGGACAAGCCTTGTTGTCGAGGTCTGGTCTCCTGGGGACCTGCGTCCTGAACCATGGCAGGGCGGCCACATGGTGTTGTGTGCCTTTGCTCCCAAGGGAAGGCAACACAGCCGTCTGATTCCTGTAGAAACGCCTGTGTCTCGTTCAAGTGGGGACAGTAGCTATGTCATACCTTTATTGCTTTGCGTGCACTCTTGGGGGGTGGGAGAGGTTGGTGACTCAGCTTCCAAGTCAAGGCCTAGAGGAGACTGTATAGGACCATTAATCTCTGACTCTTTTGTTTCCTTGGATTTCCAAGAAGAGTTGCAAAGTGGATTAAGGAGTGATGGTAGTATCCCCTCATCTGCTGTCATCCAACTGGGAAGCATCCTGGCCTTCAAGGGTTTGTGCTGTGAAAGGCGTGGACAGTTATGGGAATGCGCGATACAAGTAAAGCTTAAGTTTTGAAATGCTAAACGTTCTTCTAGTCATCACCTTCGAAGGAATTCTTTATGAAACATATTGCACTTGTCCTTGCCCTTTGGGAAAGGCCAAATATGTGCACACCCTACCCCTGGAATCTGTGAATGTGACCTTGTATAGTAAAAGGGACTTGCAAATGTGGGCAAGGATCTTGAGATGGAGAGAGTACCCTGGGCTATCCAGGTGGGCCTGATATAATCACAAGAGGCCAAAGTCAGAGGAGAAGGCCATGTGGTGATGGAAGCAGAGTTGGAAGATGCTACACCACTGCCTTTGAAGGTGGAGGAAGGGGCCACAAGCCAAGGAATGCAAGTGGCCTCTAGAAGCTGGAAACAGATTCTCTCCTGGAACCTCCAAAAAGAACCAGCCCTGCCAACACCTTGATTTTAGCCCACCGAGACTCATTTCAGACTTCTGGCTTCCAGGACTGTAAGAGAGTACATTTGTGTTGTACATCACCGAGTTTGTGGTCATTTGTTATAGCAGCCACAGGGAACTCATACACCTTCTCAGGTAGAGGATGCACTCCACCTTCTTCCGTCTGTCTCTTGACTATGATTCAATCTTCTCTTGTTAACTGTGGTCATTGTGAACTTGTTTAGTTTCTGCAGTAATTTCCTCAGGAGCTGACAAGGGGTATGTGGGCTTTAACCATTGTATTTATTTCCTAGAGCTGCCATAACAAAGTATCACAAAATGGATGGTTTAAAACCACAGAAACTCATTGTCTCCCAGTTCTGGAGGCTGAGTTCCAAATCAATGTCAGCTGGGCTATGCTCTCTCCACAGGCTCTAGGGGAAAGGTCCTTCCTTGTCTCTCCCGGTTTCCGGTAGCCCCAGGTGTTCCTTGGCTTGTGGCACCCTAACTCTGTGGCCATATGGCTGCCTTCCCTCTGTCTCTTCTCCGCTTTTATAGGACACCACTCAGATGGGATTACCCCCAGTGCCAGCCATAGCACTTAACCACTACACATGGGATTAGACCCTCCCTACTCCAGTATGACCTCATGTTAATTTAGCTGATAACATCTTCAAAGACCCAGTTTTCAAACCAGGTCACATTCACTGGTACAGGGCTTAGAACTTCGGCGTATGTTTTGGGGGCTGCAGTTCAGTCCCTAGCACCCTAACTAAAACGCCTCTGGCCTGTGCTGCTTTTCAAACCCTGTTTATTGGTGGTGCATTGGTCCTCTTCCCTGGAGCCAGCCGCAGCCATGGCCATGCTTTTCTCTTGTTAGCCACCCTGCTTGCTTCTCTCACTGTTTCAAATCCGCAGATGAGGAAGCCAGTACTGAGTACAACCTGTAACATCTGGACTTGTGGCATCTGACTTGATGGCTCAGAGGCCTTTTTCCCTTCTGTCGTCTGGGCAGGCTTCTGGTTCTCTGTCCTGCTCGGTCAGGTGTTGAAGCATGCCCCGCCCACTTCCTTCCTGCAGGTGTCAAGCTAGGGCTGCAGTCCATCCCTATTGCCACAGCGTGTACCATTTACCACAAGTTTTTTGGCGAGACAGACCTGGACGCCTACGACCCCTACCTGATTGCCATGTCTGCCATTTACTTGGCTGGCAAGGTGGAGGAGCAGCACTTGCGCACACGGGACATCATCAACGTGTCCAACAGGTAAGTGCTGCGTGGGCTGGGCCTTTGTTCACGGCCACTGAGTGGCCAGCCCAGGTGGGCAGAAAAGGGCCAGCTGAGCTCCAAAGGCCTGGTAGTCCAAACAACACAACAGCGGGCCTTGCAGCGGAGTCAAAAGCCCCACCAGCAGAGGTGGGATTGAGCTGAGTGTCAGGAGACCAGGGGCTGTGGGTGGGCAGCTTGGCCCTTTGTAGAAAGCCTGGAAGGCTGGGCAGAGGGCAGAGGTGGGTAGGAGGGTACCCATGGCTCCACAGGGGGCCTTGAGCAGAGGTAGCACGGGGAGGGGAGTGTTGGAGCAGGCTCGTCGGCCACGTTGGACAGGATGGATGGAAATGGGTGGCTGGAGATGGAAAAGCACGTGGGTCACTTGTCTCATTGAGATGGTGTGAGAGCCAGAGTCCGAATGTTGCCAGGGAGCAGCCCTCATCCTGATGTGGACAGCCCAGCAGGAGCTCAGAGTCACGTTTCCTGCTGGGGAGAGCCGCAAGGTGGCCCAGGGTGGAGGAAGCCAGAACTAACGACTGGAAAGTTAGGAACTTGCCATGAGGGCCTGCCTTTCCAGGAACACTAATCACAGGAGCGAAAACTCTCACGCTCCTGCTCCTTTAGTACTCAGCAGGGAGCAAAGAAGTACTTCCCACCTCAGCAGGACAGGTCTTCATGTGCGGGGAAGAACTAAGAGGAAAGCAGGCCCAAGTCCACCGTAATTGCTCTGTGCACAGCAGGCAGTCAGCAGGAGGGGAAATTGTGCCGATTCCCAATTAGATGTGTGCCCGGGTGGGCGGAGGTGGGGACTTGGGGAAATGAGTGAGCACCGCAGCACAGTGAGTCAGCAGTCACGGATTCTGATTGCTTGCCTCTGCGTCTTCTTCCCATACGTCTTGGCGAGCTTGCGTATGTGGGAGTGTGGTAAGAAAGACCTGGGAAATTGAAAACCGAAAAACCTGCGCTCTTCTGAATGTGTCATTGCCGTGGCATGTGTAAATCCAGTTCCTGGGGCCCAGAGCAAGAGCCCTGGGTGTGGCTATTCCAGGTCATCAAGACTGTCCTCAGCACAAAACCCCAAAACCAAACCCAGTGCCATCGAGTTGATTCTGACTCATAGCAACCCTATAGGACAGAGTAGAACTGCTCCATAGAGTTTCCAAGGAGCACCTGGTGGATTCGAACTGCCAGCCTTTCGGTTAGCAACTGTAGCTTTTAAGCACTACACCACCAGGGTTTCCTCCTCAGCACAGGCCACAGGCCAGCTATAATGGGGAGTGTAACTGACTCAGCATCCGTGGCTTCAGCCTACCTGGGGCGATGGCAATGTGCGAATCCTTGCATTTGCCATCTCACTGGATGATACAGGGACGGTCCATCAGGGCTGGAAAGAAGCCTGCCTCTTCACACTGTTGGTTATGCTTTTCATCCTGCATGTTAAACATGCAGATGAAGACTGACTGACAAAAAGATGAGCAAAATATAATCCCACGTTCTCCTGTAGCAGAAGCACAGCCTCATTTTGAACTTGGCTGCGTAACTTCTGGGGCTCGCCACGTGCGATCTGTTCCATTGCTCGGGCGCCTTTCTCAAGTTGTGGTAACTGGCCGCTTCTTTGTGCAGGTATTTGAACCCGAGCAGTGAGCCCTTGGAGCTGGATGCCCGCTTCTGGGAGCTCCGAGACAGCATTGTTCAGTGCGAGCTGCTCATGCTCCGAGTTTTGCGTTTCCAGGTTTCCTTCCAGCATCCACACAAGGTACGTGTTTCAAGACGAGTGAACTGAGGCCTGTGTTCTGTGTCCGGAAAGTGAGGCTTGTCTGACTTGTGCCCCCACTCAGTGATCTTGTGACTGGCTCGACCGCCTGTTGCGCTGGGTTCTTGACTTTTTCCCAGGCAGTTCTCCTCCACTTGCCTGTGGTTGTGAGCTGGAATCTGTGTAACCCTTAGAAGCCATTGCAGGTCCCCTGCTGTTCCCTCAAATGACTCTGGGGTATGATGTAGCTGGAACTGCAGGGTCAGTTTTGGGATCTGCTGATCACCCTGTCACTGTGAGTGGCTCTTGGGCCTTGGTGCTCATATCCAGCTCAGCGGTATTTGGAAATACATGAGAATAGTCAGGTACCTTGAGTCATGGAGTATACTTTTCACTTTTAAAGATACATAAGCCCCATCAGAAGTACCATCTAGAACGGCAGCAAAAGGGAAAAGCCAAACTCTTGAGTACATTTGGATGATACTTTGGAGGCCTCAGACCCACTCGAAAGCAGCTGGGAAGGATGGCTTGGGGAGAGAGAGGCGGGGAGGTGCGATTTGGCACTCTGGTCTAGGATTTTTAAACTGTCTTTCCTAGGTTGGCTTAATGCTGGCTAAATGCCTGGGTGGGGGGAGAGGAGCTGCTCTGGCATCTGTGGGAGGGAGTTGTCAAGACAACAAGCCATAAGAACACAGAGTCCGTGGGCCTTTGAGGATGAGTACTCAGATTGGCACCGATGGCTTCGTGCTGCTTTAAGCATTGCGAGCCCTTCTCCTTCCTTTAGTTGGGACAGGAGTCTAAGGATTGGGTGTAAAGTGACGTATTGGATTCTTTCCTACGTGGCATGCCAGAGTCATAGCATCTGAGTGTCCCAGGGCTGCTGTGACAAGGTGCCACAAACTGGGTGGCTTGTAAGAACGGAAAATTATTGTCTCACCGTCTGGAGGCTGAGTCCAAAATGGGGTGTCAGCCATGTTGGTTCCTTCTGAGGTTCTCAGGGAGAATCTGTCCCAGGCCTCTCTCCCAGCTCCTGGTGATGGCCAGAGATCCTTGGCGTCCCTTGGTTTGTGGCTGCATCACTCCAGTCTCTGCCTCAGTGGTCACATGGCTGTCCTTCCTCCCGTGTGTGTGTGTGTGTGTCCTTGTCTCTTCCATAAGGACATCAGTCATATAGGATGAGGACCCACCCTACTCCAGTATACCAAACCAAATACTGCCATCAAGTCGATTCCCACTCACAGCAACCCTAGAGGACAGAGGAGAACTGCCCCACAGGGTTTCCAAGGCTGGGATCTTTCCAGAAGCAGACTGCCACATCTTTCTCCCGTAGAGCAGCTGGGGGGTTCAAACCACCCACCTTTCAGTTAGCAGCCAAGTGCTTAGACCACCGCACCATCGGGGCCTCTTTAGTCTGGCCTCATGTTAACTGATAACATCTGCAAAGACCCTGTTTCCTCACAAGGTCATGTTCATAAATAACGGGGGTTAGGACTTCAACCTGTCTGTTTGGGGAGACACAATTCAACCCACACACACACGTACATGCATGTTCCAGCCTTTCAGGGGAGCACAGCAGTTTCTTTTGCCTCTGCCTGCGATTTGGGTAAAGCAGGAGCTGATGTTCAGGTCTGGGGTGTCACGAAGATTTTATGCCTGAGTCTGGCGCTCTGTCAGGTTCTTCAGCACTGACTGGAAAAGTGCAGCCATCAGACTCTAGTCCCCTCGAAAGCAGGTGCCCTGTTGCCATGTGGCACGTGGCATTGGGCTGGGTACGCGAGGCACAGCTCCTACTCTTCCCTCTAGACCTTTTATCTTAGTTGGACAGACATAATGGTGAAAAAGTGAACAAATGATTTTTGATGGTGACCGGAACAGGGTGATGCCATAGAGAGGGGTTGTGGTGGGATGGCCAATAAGGATCTTCTGGGTGGTCTCTTTGGTGCTGGGCCTGAAGGATGCTAGTGAGTGGTCTTGTGGGGGCTGGGGGTGGGACAGAGAGGTTTTCGAGCTCTGGGGGAGTGTGTCTGGCAGGAAGGGTAGGGTGGTGGGCCCATGGTGGGTAGGGGGAGATGCAGCAGGGCGTGGAGGCCTGCATAAGCATTGGGGGGTGACATGATCGGATTTGTGTTTTATAAAGATCACTGCAGCGACTTGGGAGAGAGTGGCGGGTGGGTGGGCAGGTGGGCGGCGGCAGGGCCAGAGTGAGGCGTGAGGAGGCAGTCAGTGGGGATGGTGGCCGGGGTCCCGAGGAAGACTGGCTAACTCAGGTGTCTTTTCAGTACCTGCTCCACTACCTGATCTCGCTCAAGAACTGGATGAACCGATACAGCTGGCAGCGCACACCCATCTCTGTGACTGCCTGGGCCCTGCTGCGGGACAGCTACCACGGGGCGCTGTGCCTCCGCTTCCAGGCGCAGCACATAGCCGTGGCGGTGCTCCACCTGGCCCTGCAGCTGTACGGCGTCGAGGTGCCTGCTGAGGCCGAGGCTGAGAAGCCGTGGTGGCAGGTGAGGCAGCCGCTCCGTGCGTGGCTCGGCTGCAGTGTGTACTCGCTTCCTTTTCCCAGGGACCTCCAGGAGCAGCCTTCTCTGGACGTTCATGTTCCTTTTCACTCATTATCCATGATGACATGGGATGCTTGGGAATACCGGAGCTGCTCTCGTGGTCTAACGCATTGTGGATTCTTGCGCCGGATCGTTCTCTGCCTATCCTGTGTCTTCAGTGGGAGCTTGAGCTAGTTCAGATGTTAATAAACCTCAGCCCAGGGGCTCTTTCCCAGACCTCCCTGACTCCTCCCTGGCCTCCTGCAGGTCTTGGCTCACACGGCCCCAGCTCAGTGCCGCCTCCCCTGCCCACCCTGTTGAAAGCGGAAGCTATTCCTTGTCTGATGCCTACACAGGAAAGAAACAACAGTCCTCTTGTCTGTCCAGCTGCGCCTGGGACCGCCTCTCCCCTGAGGCGGTGTTCCAGCCAGTAGACTGACCCGTGCCTTGCTTCCGCGCCGGCGTTTTCTGAAACGAGGGGAAGCTGGATTTCCAGGCACCTCTGCTTTGTCCTACGAGCGGATGTACCATCCCTGCGTGGGAAGGAGACCTTCCTGAGCGTGAAATGCAGTGGTGCCGTCAGGCCTCCTGGCTCCTGCTGCCAGCCTGCGGCTCCTCTGAGAGCTTGGCTCTGTCTCCTTACGCAGACTGTTGCCGTTCTTCTGCCAGGTGCCCCAGGGCTGTCGCCTGCCCTGGGCTACTTTTTTAACGGTCATTTCTCAGCTTGGGGTTTCCAGGACCACACAGGTAGTGAGTGGATCCTGCAGAGCAAACCCTATTTCTGAAGTATTTGTTTTTCACCCAGAGCCCCAGGCAAGACAGCCCAGGCTCCTGAGCCAGCACTCAGAAGTTTCTAGATCACTATCTCACAGAGGTTGTAGCCTTTCAAGGTCCTGACTTTCTTTGGGAGAAGGAAGAGGATAGTCTCAGGTCCAGTTACCTCCTTGACTTGGCCCAAGGCCTTGACTCGTGTCCTTTGTCGGTGCCTTGATTCCCCAGACAGCAACCCCCACCCCAGAGCAGTCACAGCATCTGACCAATAGCTCATTTGTATTGGTTTTTACTTTCCTTGTTGTCAGGGGTCCCTAAGACCACGGTCAGGCTTGATGATTCACTAGAAGGACACTCACAGGACCCAGAAAAGCTATTATACACACGGTTACAGTTTTTTACAGTGAAAGGATACAGATTAAAACCAGCAGAGGGAAGAGGTGCATAGGACAGAGTCCAGGCGTGTGCTTCCAATGGTCTTCTCCCCGTGGGATTGTACAGACAGTGTTTGCTTTTCCCAGCAACGATGTGTGACAGCACACATGAATATTACCAAGCAGGGAAGCTCAGCCAGGCCTTGCTGTCCAGGGTTTTATTGGGGGTCGGTCACGTAAGCATGGAGCACCCACATCGCTGACCTTAGTTACTCAGACTCCAGTCCCCCACAGGTCAAGCTGTTACCATGTGGCCTAAGGCTGCCACCATCAATCTCGCTGTTAGCACAGACTGTCTGGGGGTGGTCCAAGTTCCCCACTGTGAATCCCACTGTTGGCATAGACTATCCGGCGTGGCCTAAGGCTACAGGTATACAAAGGCACTCTTACCAGGCTGGATATTCCAAGGGCTTAGAGGTCACCCTCCCAGGACTGGGCTCTGGGCCCAGCTCTGTCACCAACTTGCTGTTTGGCCTTGGACAAGTCCCCTCTCCTGTCTGGGTTGGATGATTACTAGTGGTCTTCCATCCAGAATGTTCTCTGCTTTAAGTCTTTGGCCTCCAGTGGGCTGGAACTGCACTGGCTTTGCAAGAGAACTACCGTTGCGCTCATGGCGCAGCCCTTGTGCCCTCCCTGTTGCTGATGAAATGCAGTTCTTGGTTTAGTGGTCTGTGACCTGGTTTGACATGGAGTGAGTCTAATGGGAACCTGTTTTCCTTCTCCTTTCTAGGTGTTTAGTGACGACCTTACCAAGCCAACCATTGACAATATTGTATCTGATCTCATTCAGATTTATACCATGGACACAGAGATCCCCTAATGCACTGGTCCAGGCCTGTCCAAAGAGAAGCAGGATGCTTGGCTGCAGACTGGACTCACCAGGCTAGTTGTGGACGGCTCCGCCACATTGCCACGCAGGCCCATCCCCAGAGGACTGGTTGGGACCGATGGCTTTGTGCTGCCGGAGATGGCTGCTGATAGCACTTTGACCTGTGGCCTTGATTGCCCCTCCCAGGCACGCGCCAGATGAAGGGAGTGCCCCTTTGATGGCCGGCTGGAGACCATCCTATGGGCAGATCTGAGGTGACCCATGTGCTCTTTGTCCTTTGCGAGGATGCAGACTGCATTCGAGGTGTGGCTTCACTGAGAGGAAAATCAAAGTAGCCTGTTTGACTATTCCCCCTGGGATTTTTTAAAGCCAGATTTATGGAAAGGGTAACTGTACAACATAGAGGGAATTCTATTTTGTATAATAAAAGGTGATAACAAACCCACACGGGCAGCCTGTCTTTGCTCTGTCTGTAGCTCACGCCGCCTTTGAGGGCATCACAGGCACCGATGATGCTTTCCGGGTCAACAGATGTTTTTAGGCAGCCCCTCTGGCTTCTCCAGGCCTTGCTGGTTGAGTGTCTGCCCCGTGTCGTGAGCGTCCTCACTCCTCTCTGTCTCACTGTGCCAGATGGCATCATGGGGACATTGTGGGTGAGCCTCCTTAATTTCCTGGAAAGAGCGCAGCCATTGGTGGCAAGTCCAGGCTTAGGGGATGTCATTTTGGTTCAAAAAAGCCAGGCCTGACCAAAATGTAATTCAAAGGTATTAGGCTTATTTTGTCACGGTCAGGTGGCAAGTCCAGATGAGGAGCCCAGAGAAACGTAGAGCCCCTTCGGTCTCTCTTATCTGGAAAAGACCACTCTTGGATGTGGAAAATAAAACACACACCCAAGAGCGGTCCTTTCAGAGAAGGGAGTCCCCCCACTGAGCCTATGGCATAAGGTTCAGGATGCCATTATCACGGAAGAGTGGGCTCTGGTCAGCTGCCCTCGCCCACCAGCCCCACGGTCACGGGAGCTGGCACTGCCCCATCAAGCTGGAAGCCGCCGGGTGGCTTCATGACTAGGAGAGATCAGGCTGGAGGGTGGCTTCTCTGGGTGGTGGGTATGATACAGAAACTCGGGGACAGATGAAAGGCTGACTTGGTTAGTACAGCTTTGAATGAGAGGAGGCTGCTGCACAGGGCACCCGTTAAAAAAACCCCATTGTCATCGAGTTGATTCCAACTCATAGAGACCCTATAGGACAGAGGAGAACTACCCCATAGGGTTTCCAAGGAGTGCCTGGTGGATTCGAACTGCCAGCCTTTTGGTTAGCAGTCATAGCTCTTAACCACTATACCACCTGGGACAGCATGCTGGAATTGTTAGGAGGTGGCTGAAGTATGGCCGGCCGGGCAGGGCTAGCTAGGTGTCCCCAGCTCCCTGGGGGATTGGCTAATTTGAGTAACTCCATGGGATCCAGAGTATGGGGGCTGTCCCTGGTTGTCGGATACCTGGCCCCAGGACAGTTAGGGTGGTGCATAGTGGCCTGGGAGTGGGAGAGCCCAGTAAGGGAGGTGGAGTGGTTAGAGTGTGAACTTAAACAGCTGCTCAAGAAGAGGAACTAATGGGCCTCCAGCCAGGACCTCAACACAGGGACATGACAGCATTTCCAAAAGAACTCTGTTACATGGGCCTCACCTGCATCCCCGGTGGGGGTGCAGGGAGGAGTCACGAGCAGATGATGAGCGAGGTACAGGGGTTCCCTTGAGTTTACAAACTGGCTATGTTATTTGTCCTTTTCGGGTTGGAAGAACAGGGTGAGAATTTGAGGAAAAGTCGCAGCCCTCTTGCTGGGCAGCCTGGCCTGGGCTCGGGATGGGATAACTGTTCTGTGGGTGTGACTGTAAGGTTCTACCTAATGTGGCCTCCTCGTTCAGCTCTTGCTGTTGTAAGTTTTTTGAGGCCATTCATTCAGCAGTACGTATTGAGTACTGACTATGTGCCCAGGGCCATTCTAAGCTAGGAGTAGGACAAAAACCCCTTGCCTCCTGAAGCTTCTTTGCATTTGGGGAGGGAGATAAGAAAGGAACTGAGGAAGGTCTATGGTGTGTGAGTGAACAGGTGGCCAGGTGCGGGGGACTTAGTGTTTGGTTATGATTCATTTATTTGTTCATCCAACTAATAGTTACTGAGCACCTGCTTGCTATTGGCCCTGGCTGAAGGGATTTCAGTCTCTCTTCAGAATCAAATTACTGAGCATAAGATCCATCTCTTACTGACTGAGGAAGTGGACTGGGTGCTCCTTAAGATCCTTCCCAACCCTTGCTGTCTGTTTGACTCTATGAACGTCACTGAGCAACTTCGGGGAGGAAATAGAGAACATCCTTGAGGCCCCAAGCCCAGGGCATGCATGTGAGAGGGTATGATGGCTGGAAGCGGGGACAGAGCTTCCACTAGCATGGCCCTCGCCTCTGGAACTTTCCTGTTGGGTGTGTGCCCTGAGCTTGGGGCCTGGTGGAAGTTCTCTATTTCTTCCATTCTGCCATTAAGTCTGAGATACACCACTGACTCAGGGGCCGCTTTGTGTGGGAACAGCAAGGGGGGTAAAGTCCTGGCCCAGGCCCCAGCATCCAGGCCATTCTGCACACAGCTGACATCATACTTGGATGCCCCTAGGCCCTCGGCTGCCACAGGAGCTGACTGGGCCTCCTTGGCAGACTGCTCCACTCCAAGGATGCTGCGCCCTGCCCGATGGCTTCCTCTGCCCCTAACATTTCAGTGAGCTGGTCTCCCTCAGTCTTTAGACTTGGATTACAGGCTGGGCCCCACAGCCCCTGGTTCCCCCTTTCTACTGTGACTGTTTCCACAACTGTCCGCCCAGTGGGACCGAGGACCGCGTAATGACAGGAACGGCGGCCCCAGCAGCTGACGGGGCTAGATCAGGGCTGGGGCATGGAGGGTGGAGGACAAGGGCCCCCCAGGGTCTCTGCCCTTTCAGCTGTCCCTTTTTCCACAAAACGCTGCACCTCTGTGGGGTCTTTGCTCCCAGCACAGGGAGACCTCTGGCTCTGCGCTTAGCCTGTGTGGCCTGTCCTGCCATTTGGTGTGACCACCCACTGCCCTTGGCCTCCTCTGATTGTGGACTTGAAAAGAACGAAGAAGCCCCATGTCTGATCTCCCCCAACCAGGCTGCCAGCTCCTTTCTGAGCAAAAGCCTCAGTTTCCTCACGGTTTTCTCAGTTCTCATAAAGCGGGATCCTTGGCTCTGGACAAGGAGGGCTGGCAGACAGAGGGGCCTTAGACTCCTCGGGAGATCTCCACCAGTGACCCCTATTCCAGTCTGTTCCCCCCAGGGCATGTCAGAAAGAAGGGAGTAGTTTGAATAAAGCCCCCCAGGACATTTTGAGGAGTACCCTCACCTCCAGCTGAGAACCACTGTGCCAAACCTGAGAGTGCAGCCCCAGAAAACCACTAGACAGCTCCTCGGAATTTTGCGTCTGCACTTCCTTTCCTGTTGATTGAATACTGGGCAAGTTCCTTTGGCTCTGCGGGACTCAGTCTCCCAGTTCCTGAATTGAGCAGGTTGGCCAAAACACCTCAGGCTGTGACTGTGATTTTAAAAGAACTCTGGCTGTCACAGAGTCTTTGCAGTGCTCCTTATCTCAGCAGGTTGTCACCCGTGGCCATCGCTGGGGCATCTGGGCGTTTTCCTTATGTGGGTGGGGACTAGAAGCCCAGTCTTTTGAACAGAGATAAAGAAAAGGTGTTGGGATATTTGTGACCTGCTTTCTAAGGACTATTTACCACAAAACACAACATTAGGCCCCTGTCTCTCAGGACCTGTGGATAGTGTGGACAAGCCTTGTTCTCATACAGGCTTTTCTATGCATTGCTCTTGTGGTTGCACTCTGTCCCCCAAAAAGATACATTGAAGTCCTAACCCAGGTCCCTGTGAATGTGACGTTGTGTGGAAATAGGCTCTTTGAAGATGTTATCAGCTAGGCCATACTGGAATAGCCTGGGTTCTAATCCTATATAACTGTATCCTTATAAAAGAGGAGGAGAGACACAGAGACAGAGACACACCAAGAAACGCCTGGAGAGACAAGGCAGGCTCCTCCTCTCGAGCCTTTGGAGGGAGCATGGCCCTGCTGACGCCCTGCATTCTTACTCCCAGCCTCCAGACCTGTGAGAGCATCAATTCCTGTTGCTACAAGCCACCCACTTTGTGGTCCTTCGTTGGGGCAGCCCGAGGAAACGAATCCAGAGGGACTTGGCCTGCCTCTTCCTTCCCGGCTTTCTTTCCCCTTACTCCTGGGATTCCGGTAGGTGGTGAAGATGGCGATTCTGTTGGGGGGGCGTACCCTGCAGAAGGTGCCAGCTACCACAACTCACTCAGCCTTAGCTTCAAGATTGCGACTTGTCTGCCTCTGCGGGCTGCTTCTTGTCTTTGGGCCTTCTTGAGACTCCTAGACTCTGGTCGTTGGAAGGGCGATGTGTGGAGCAGAGAAACAATGGGGTTTCTTCAATGGCTTTAGGCTCAAGAGGAAGTTTGTGTGGGTGCCAGGGGTGGCACCTGGCTTGGTGTGGTGGACACTTGCTACATCCCTTCCCGCCCATGATAGTAGGGGACTCCTGCGGTTAGAGGAGCTGTTGCCTGGAGTGCCCAGTGACACTGGGGCCAGATCGGCCTCTGAGCCCCGCAACCCCCGCCACGCCTAGTGGCTACCAACCACCCCTGCAGTGTACGACAGTGCTATGACAGCTAGTGATGTGGGGCAAAGAAAGAACACACGCTACCCAGACAGGAGTGTAGGAGCCTTTCATTTTTTTTTTTTTAAATACACGGAAATTGTGGTCTATTCTTTCAATTAGGAAACTCAACTACAGACCTTAAATTGCTACGCATCTGTGGTCTTTCTCATTAAGATATTTTTTTGTTCGTCTTTATAACAGGCAGATAAAAAATGTAAAACATATTTAATGACTGAACATGGTTGACCAAGCCATTCCGTATAATATAGTGCTTTGTAAAGAGGGCCTTCCAGGTCCCTCGGCCTGAGACTGTACAAAACCCAGAGTTGGAGACCGAAGTCCCAGAGCCTCCTGGCCCCTCTTGTCACCCACACTCCAGTGGAAGGCAGCCTTAAACCAGGCAACTTTATACAGCAGCAGCAGCGAGGGCAGCGTAGATGCATACTGGCCGTCCGCTCTCCCGGGGTGTCTACGATAGCGGACGCAGAGAACCGGGGAGGGCAGCAGTCCACGGCTTGCCTTCTTCACGTGAAGTTCACGTGTCAAATTGTATTTCTATTTTAATAACACAAAGCCCCTCAGCAGGCTGAGTTGCCTTTTTTGGGAACAATTTACAAATGGGTAACATTTTCAACGTGCCCTTTAGAAAAAAAGGGATGGCTTTAAATGATCTGTAGCTGGCATTTTAAGTGGGCTTTTCTGTTTTCAACAGGAATTCTTCTGCCTGAGCTCTGACTATCCTGCTTAGAAGTGACACAGGATTAATGGTAGCAACAGGGAGCGAGCGAGTTTCGGTGTGGCTTGGCTCAGGGGACTCAGCTCATTGAGACAGGTGGGGTGGGACGAGCCCTGTTCCATATGGTTAGGGACAGCACAACTTTCTAAGGGCCAATCTGCACCTGCAGTTCCGTGTGACCCTGCCCCTCAGCTCGTCTCCCAAGCCTAGAGACTAGCCACCAGCCTGCAAAAGTGAAACCCACCAGTTCACAAGGTAAAGGAACCTCATGGGCAAAGTGCCGCCACTTCACTGGCATCCTGTGGGTGGCTGGACTTGGCCTGACTTGAGCAGCGGCACTGCCACTGGCCCTCCAGGGCAGCAGACACAAACCCATGCCTTTGCGGAGCCTGTGTCCTCTGCGCATGCTCTCTGGATGAGAAGTCGATGGCTGGGAGAGCACTTTGGCGGGTGGCGTTTGAGGACACATTCCCAGTCACTTTGCGGGTGCCTAGCACCCCATGGCAGACCCTGGAGATTGGCCAGGGAGAATTTCTTGGCATTCACTAAAGTAAAAGGAGTCCAGTGGGAGGTGACAAGGAGGCTGGGGCTGAAAGGTAGCCGGTCCCGACCTCATTCACCCAGGCGGCTCCTTTTGTTTGTGAATTTGCTCTCCAGTCAGTGTGGCTTCTTTTTTGACTCTTGGCACTGTTCCCTCTGGACCTGGCACTGGGAGAGGATGTTTATGAGCGCTATCGAGGGTGAGCTTGCCGCCCCTGGTTGTGCCTGGCTGCTGCCCCTGACACAGCCTCACTGGCCCTCTGGATTCTAGATCCTTCCATCTGTGTCAGGAGCAGGTGGGTGGGGGGCAGGCACAGGACCTGACCTGGCTCTTGAAATTGGGGGGTGTGGACCTGCAAAGGCCAGCAGCCACAATGAGGGATCTGGAATTGGAGGCATGACTTTGCAAACCAAGCTTCCACACCCACCCGTGAGAGGGTACACTCGGAGCACGGCTCTGGCTTTTATCTTCTTAATAAAAAACTCTATTGAAATGTGCTTTTCTCTATCGGCAGGGGTCTCAAAGTGCAAAGGTTCCTTTCCTAACCACTCCCTGACCTCCTTCGTTGATGCCCCTCCTCCCACCACATCCCTCTCAGGAATCCCAAAGAGGACAACCTCCAGAACTGTGCTGGGAGGGAGAGGTGGTAATGGGTCAGGGGGAGAGGTGGCAATGGGCCAGGGGGAGAGGACGAAGGGCTGGGGGTTACAAGGGGCAGATGGGATTTGGTGCCAAAAGATATACTTGCAGTCCAGTTTCCTGAAAAAAAAAAAAAAAAAAAAAAGAACACCTGCTACAATAAAACCCAAACCAAACCCACTGCCGCAGAGTCGATTCTGACTCATAGAGACCCTAGAGGACAGAGTAGAACTGCCCCATCTGGTTTCCAAGGCTGCAATCTTTACAGAAGCAGACTGCCACTTCTTTCTCCTGAAGAGTGGCTGGGTTCGAACTGCTGACCTTTTGGTTTGCAGCCGAGTGCTGTAACCACTGCACCACCAGGACCCCCTGCTAAAATAAATAATGAAATTTCAAAATGAAAATGCCCGATAAAAGGAATGGACATAGCATGCCAATAAATAGTTCCTTAGTCTTTAAATAAGCATCTTGTCATATATATATATATATATATATATATATATATATATTTCCACACACGCACGCACACGCACGCACGCATACTGTTGATGTGGACGGTTTATCCCGGGGTACTTGCTTTGTGGTGCAGGTACGTTTGCACAGACTCCCTTGGGTGGGCCATCTGCTGGGCTGACAGGGCAGGAAAGGAAGCGGTGTGGGGACCGGGACAGCCTTCCCAGCCAGAGTGCTCGCCTCTTTTGTGGACGAACACGTTGATTCAGTTGCTCCCACAAACCCCAGCCAGCGCCCGGCCCCAGTGCACATCCCCGATGGCAAATGGATGGTGGAACGGAACTGTAGTGTTTGTTTAAAAATAAAAGCATCGCATCGCTAGAAAAACAGGTGGGGAACAGAGATCTTCACCCTCTCAGTTCCTCCCTCTTCTTCCTGGGGTCCTGGATAAAGACGCCGGTGGCGGGCTGCACCCTTAGTGAATGGATGTGGCTTCTTGCAAATGACGTGCAAGAAAAGTCTTCCGCCGTCTGGGGTGTTTTACATCTGTGAGTGTGGGTGAGTCTGAGAGTGTGTATGTGTGTCTGTGCACGCGCATGTGTGCAGCAAAAGAGAGGAGTTCCGTTAGAGCGACGTCTCCACGCTGTGGAGGGGGCTTCCGGGCCTGGAAGAGGTAGCTGACTTGCTGGCGGTCGTGGCCAGGTAGACGCCGCTGTCTATGGCGTTGTTGTTCTTGTTGGGGGACTGGGGTGGGGGGGCGCGCAGGCGCTCCTCGTTCTCATCTACATCCGTGTCATCGATGAGCGGGATGTTGTGGGTGTAGTCATTGATCAGGAACTCGGGCGTAGTCATGAAGTTATGGACGGAGGCCTTAGAGTCTGGCTTCTCCAGGCCCTCGTAGAGCGAGCTACGGAAGGCTTTCACCACCCGGATCTGGGACACGAGGAAGGAAGGGCAGGAGGTCCCAAGGGGGCGGGGAGAGGAGGAAGGAAAGGAAGGACAGAATTAGTGGGGGGCAGCTGCCCAAGTGGTCCACATCGATGGCATGGTGATCACACTCTAAGTGCGCATCCACTGGAGTGGCGGATGGAATGGGGTGGCTTTGCCTGCAGGCCTGGCTTGGGGGGAGGGCGTCCTGGTTTGGGATTTGCCCTCCTGTCAACTGGCTCTCATGAAGGGGCTTTCTCTGTGCTGGCCTGGGCAGCTGGACTCTCACTGCTCCCTCCCCTCTCCCGGCCCTGGATGGAGGGCAGGCAGCTGGCCCCTGGGGTCTCTTCCAAATCGGAAATCCAATTTAGTGTAAAAGACAGGTGATTTGTAAGAGGGAGACTGCTAGAGGGTGGACAAGCTCCTAGTAGATGGGGCTCTTTGCCATTCTTTCTTGGACGGCCTCCCTGGCTCTTCCTGGGACCTTGCCCCCGTGCCCCAGGCCTCATCATCAGCCTTCCTGCTGCTCAATCTGGTGGCCACTCTGTGCTTTTGTCTTAGTCCCCCTAAAGGGCACTCAACACAGTGGACCACCAGGGGACTCTACCTTGGGGGGTCAGAAGCATCTGAGACCAAACGTGGCCCCACTTTGGATTTGCAGCCACCAAGCCTGTTCCTGCTGAGACAAGGTATTCCTCACTCTCCTACAGCCCCTCTATCCCTGGCCCATCGTGCCGTCCCTTCCCCGCACCAGCCCTGCCCTCAGAGACGGTGTCCAGGAAGCACCCCCCACGCAGGGCCTGCACACCCACCCCTCCGCGGGGCACCCTCTCCCTCCCAGGCACGCAGGCATGTCAGCCTCAGCAAGTCCAGGTCCTGACTGTGTCTCCCTAACCCCGTCTGCTGACACATGCACTCAAGTCCCATCCTTTACAAGCCCCGGAGCTGCTGCCTCTCACTGCTCCCTCCTCGGCCCCCAGCCCGGGCATCCTCCTGCTTCGGAAGTCCAGGGGCAGACCTCAGCCACAGTGCCGGCTGGCGCCAAGTTTTGACCTCTAGGCCGGTCAGCTGTCCTGCCCTCCAGGATGCAGAGCAGTGGATTTCTGTGGCCTGAGGCTCCTGTCGATAAATTCGATCAGAGGGCACGATACGAGCTCTGAGGTCATTTCCATGTCCAAGGATTTGGTGGTCTTGGTTTAGACCAGGTGTCCGCAAACTATGGCCCAAGGGCTAAATCCTGCCTGGCCTGTATTTGTTAATAAAATTTTATTGACACACAGCCACGCCTATTCACTTAAGTGTTGTCCATGGCTGCTTCCACGGCAGGGCTGAGCGGTCTCGATAGAGACCGTGTGACCCGCAAAGCTGAGAATATTTGCTACCTCGTCCTTTACAGAAAAAGCTGACCAGCCCGTAGTTTAGACAATGAATTACCCTGTTGACAAATGAGTCCGCTAACCTGCCAGCATCTGGGCCCTCTGCCAACTCAGGGTGGCCAAGCACAGCTGTCCTAAATCAGTGTAAGCAAGGCAAACCTCACGATTTTTGAGTGCAAAAAGTGACCAGAGCACTGCCATAAAATCAGAATTTCCTAGCTCCATATCCTATGTGCTTCATAAAGCCACATCGCAGACGGTCAAATACTCTCACTAAAGCCTCTATCCTGCCAAATTGGCTTCTAAAATGGGGGTAACACAGAAATTGAGAAGTTGATCTTGTTTTATACTTTTAATGAAAAGAGACAGAGTCCACTTTCTGCAGCCGACTCAGCTGTGGCCTCATAAATTGAGCCTCTTATGGGCACAGGGCGGTGTGGAAGCCGCCCAGCCATCTGCTGAGGAAGCACAGGAAGGAGAAAGACTGTCTGGTACTTCCAGGGCTCTGGGGACTTTTGCTGGAACCGTGTGCCAGCACTGCACCTTGTGATCTTGGCCACGCCCCATCCCCTCACTGAGCTGGTCACCTCCTTTGGTACCAGGTCACATGACTAGGCCAGGCCTCTGCTCAGGCCTAAGCTTAAGTCTCCTCACACCTCTGGCCAGCTCCACAGCCTGGCACATATTAGTCTCCCCACAAACTCTTGTCAACCACACGAATGAACGGTCAAACCACAAGAGGGGCAAAAGGGCCACCCACCACACAGTCTGCTCTTTGGGGTTCTAACCCGTGGGTCAGGCCCCAAGTCCAGCCCAGCTGGTGCTTACTTGGCTGTCTTCCAAGTTCTAGCTGCCCTGCCTTCAAATCTTGGGCTGTTACAAAATGGCATCCTAATGGTCTTACCAGTGCTACAGGGTGCAGCTTATGCCTGGGACACTGGTTCATGCCGTCGAGTCAATTCTGACTCATAGGAACCCTATGTACAACAGAACAAAGCACTGCCTGGTCCTGTGCCATCTTCACAATTGTTGTTGTTCTTGAGCCCATTGTTGCAGCTAATGTGTCAATACACCTCATTGAGGGTCTTCCTCTTTTTTGCTGACCAAGCATGATGTCCTTGGTTTGCCAAGCATGATGACCTTCTCCAGGGACTGGTCCCTCCTGAGAACATGTCCAAAGTACTCGAAATGAAGTCACGCCATCCTCGCTTCTAAGGACCATTCTGGCTGCACTCCTTCCAAGACGGATTTGTTCGTTCTTTTGGCAGTCTATGGTATATATTCAGGATTCTTTGCCAACACCACAATTCAAAGGCACCAATTCTTCTTTTTTCTTCCTTATTCATTGTCCAGCTTTTGCATGCATATGTTGTTGTTGTTAGGTGCCGTCGAGTCAGTTCCAACTCGTAGCGACCCTGTGCACAACAGAACGAAACACTGCCCGGTCCTGCGCCATCCTTACAATCGTTGCTATGCTTGAGTCCATTGTTGCAGCCACTGTGTCAATCCACCTCGTTGAGGGTCTTCCTCTTTCCTGCTGACCTTGTACTCTGCCAAGCGTGATGTCCTTCTCCAGGGACTGATCCCTCCTGACAACATGTCCAAAGTATGTAAGATGCAGTCTCGCCATCCTTGCTTCTAAGGAGCATTCTGGTTGTACTTCTTCTAAGACAGATTTGTTCGTTCTTTTGGAAGTCCATGGTTCATTCAATATTCTTCGCCAACAGCACAATTCAAAGGCATCAATTCTTCTTCAGTCTTCCTTGTTCATTGTCCAGCTTTCCCATGTATATGAGGCAATTGAAAATACCATGGCTTGGGTCAGGCGCACCTTAGTCTTCAAGGTGACATCTTTGCTCTTCAACACTTTAAAGAGGTCCTTTGCAGCAGATTTACCCAATGCAATGTGTCTTTTGATTTCTTGACTGCTGCTTCCATGGCTGTTGATTGTGGATCCAAGTAAAATGAAATCCTTAACAACCTCAAACTTTTCTCCATTTATTATGATGTTGCTCATTGGTCCAGTTGTGAGGATTTTTGTTTTCTTATAAAAAAAAAAAAAAGGTGCAGTCCATACTGAAGGCTGTGGTCTTTGATCTTCATCAGTAAGTGCTTCAAGTCCTCTTCACTTTCAGCAAGCAGGGTTGTGTCATCTGCGTAACACAGGTTGTTAATGAGTCTTCCTCCAATCCTGATGCCACCTTCTTCTTCATATAGTCCAGCTTCTCAGATTATTTGTTCAGTATACAGATTGAATAGGTACGGTCAAAGGATACAACCCTGACGCACACCTTTCCTGACTTTAAACCATGCAGTATCCTCTTTTTCTGTTCAAAGGACTGCCTCTTAGTCTACATACAGGTTCCTCAGGAGCACAGTTAAGTGTTCTTATTTGTGTTACCATAATTTGTTATGATCCACACAGGCGAATGCCTTTGCAAAATCAATAAAACACAGGTAAACATCTTTCTGGTATTCTCTGCCTTCAGCCAAGATGCACCTGATATCAGTAATGATATCCCCTCATTCCACGTCCTCTTCTGAATCTGGCTTGAACTTCTGGCAGTTCCCTGTTGATGTACTTGCTGCAGCTGCTTTTAAATGATCTTCAGCAAAATTTTACCTGCGTGTGATATTAATGATATTGTTCAATAATTTCCGCATTCCGTTGGATCGATCACCTTTCTTTGGAATGGACACAAACATGGATCTCTTCCAGTCAGTTGGCCAGGCAGTTGTTTTCCAAATTTCTTGGCATAGATGAGTGAGCGCTTCCAGCGTTGCATCTGTTTGTTGAAACATCTCAATTGATATTCTGTCAATTCCTGGAGCCTCGTTTTCGCTGATGACTTCAGTGCAGCTTGGACTCTGTATGTTCCTTCTATCTTCTTTTGATGCTTCTTGAGTCGCTCAATATTTCGCCCATAGAATCCTACAATATCGCAACTTGACGTCTGGATTTTTTCTTCACTTCTTTCAGACTGAGAAATGCCGAGGGAGTTCCTCTCTTTTAACTCCAGGTCTTTGCACATGTTATTATAATCCTTTACTTTGTCTTCTGGAGCCACCTTTCTGTTCAGCTCTTTTACTTTATCATTTCTTCCATTTGCTTTAGATACTCGATGTTCAAGAGCAAGTTTCAGAGTCTCCTCTGACATCCATTTTGTTCTTCTCTTTCTTTCTTGTACTTTTAATGACCTCTTGCTTTCATCATGGATGATGTCCTTGATGTCCTTCCACAACTCGTCTGGTCTGCGGTCACTAGTGTTCAATGCGTCAAATCTATTCTTGAGATGGTCTCTAAATTCAGGTGGGATATGCTCAAGGTCATATTTTGGCTCTCGTGGACTTGTTCTGATTTTCTTCAGTTTCAGCTTGAACTTGCATATGAGCAATTGATGGTCTGTCCCATGGTTGGCCCCTGGCCTTGTTCTGACTGATGATATTGAGCTTTTCCATCGTCTCCTTCCACAGATGTTGTCAATTTGATTTCTGTGTGTTCCATCTGGCGAGGTCCATGAGTTTAGTTGCCGTTTATGTTGGTGAAAGAAGGTATTTGCAATGAAGATGTCGCTGGTCTTGCAAAATTCTATTATTTGATCTCTGGCATTGTTTTTACCACCAAGGCCGTATTTTCCAACTACTGCTCCTTCTTCTTTGTTCCCAACTTTTGCCTTCCAATTACCGGTGATTATCATGGAAACCCACAAGCCTTTCAGAGAGACCCATCCGTGAGAAGTCCATTTTTCTGTGTGCTAATTTACGGAATAAAAGGAATGGAATGCTGAGTCCTAGGGTGATGGCCAAGGTATCTGGAGAAGGCTCAGGCAGGGCTTGGGGGGAGGAGGACTCTTCAGTAGCTTCCATTTCCCTCTAAGTGAGACCAAAAAGTCCCCATGGGGAGCCACCACATGTCCCGCCTCTGGTCTCCGTGACGCACCCTCTGTCTCCTCCTTGCTGTCCAGCATGCTGGGCTCTCCCGAACGGGCAGCTTCCACTCCTCCACCCACTGACAGACATGGCCATGAGATTCTCTCCTCTCGTGGGTCTATGCTGTCTGTTGCCCTCTTGGTCACGTGTTTTCCTGTGGCTGTAGCCCTGCTTCTCTGCCCTGTGCACAGATGTGTCTGTACTCTTTATCTCCACACCCCGTCCTCCTATTTTTTTGAAGCCGCCCCATCTGGCCTTTGCCCACCCCCTATCGGGAAGCTCTGCTCCAGGGCCCTAGGTCCTCCTCATTGCCAAGTCCACTGTTCCCTGCTCTGTCCTCCCTGGATGGCTCCTCAGCCACCTCCACCTAGCCAGTGCTCACTGCCCCTATCCTCATTACCCTGACACCTGTCTCTCCATCCTCTCTTTCCTCACTGTGGCTCCTGCTCAGCTCCTGTGATGGAGCTTTCCCCTCCCCATCTCCTGATGCCCAAGGGCCTCAGGCTCAGTCTTTGGGCCTCTGTTCTTCTCCCTCTATCTTCATGCATTTCCTGGGTGCTTGCACCCACCCGTGGCCTTCAATACCATCTGTCTACAAACAAGTCCCCCATTTCCACCATCAGGCCCAGGCAACCACCTGCCTCTCTAACCCCCCACCTGGGTGTCTCATGGGGTCTCACCCTTAACATCCCTCCACCCCCCGCAAAGCCCGCCGAGCTAGTTGCCTTCCACTGACATCCTGAACCCGCCCCACAGTCTGACCCCGCAAGGCAGCCCGAGAGATCCTTTTGCAGGGGGCCCACCTTGGCCTCTTATCTCCCTCTCCTGTCCCCCAAGGCACGCCAGGGATGCTCCTGCCTCAGTGCCTTTGTGCTGCCTGTTCCTTCTGTTCCCCAGGGTGCCTCATGCCCCTCCTCTCAGCACAGCACCCATCTCCCACACACCCTTGCACCCTCTCCAGCTTCATTCTCTCCCCTTCTAACGTTCCCCCCCTCCCACGCACCCTTCTCTTGTTGGTGTCCTTCCACCAGGCCATGAGCCCCATCTGACTGATGTCCCGATGCCCAGCACAGCGCCTGCCTGTACCCAGCAGGGGCTCAGTGGGCAGCGCCACACCTATGGGTTACAAGGCCCAACTTGACGTCACCCTTGCCGGCATCCCTATACCGTCTTCCTATAACCCCTGAGGCCATTCCACCTGCTCCTTGCCCTGCCTTGACTGTTCTTTCCCCAGACAGCCTCGTGGCTGGCTTTTCCTCTTCAGTTCAAAACGTGGCTCAGAGAAGCTTGTCCCGACCACCTTTATCCAAAAGAGCTGCTCCCATCTCTGCCCCTCTGCTTGACCTTCTTCAGAGCCTCAAGACTGCCTGCACTTAGCTCACACCTCAGCCCTTGCCTGCCCCTCCCCCACATGGATGAAGAGTTATGAATCATGAGCTTCATGATTGTGGACAGATCCAGATGGGGATAGGGCAGTGGCACTGCAGAGCGGTAAGGACCCACCCCAGCCACACTAAACCAGAGCAGAGGGGTGCCGCAGTTGGCCTCGGCCTGTGACTATGCTATTGATGGATGGTTGTAGCTCCAGCAAAGGGGTGGGCCCAGCTGACAGCCAGAGTGCCCCGTTTGGGTCTTATGGAGCCATCTCCCTGCTTGGGCCTTCAATCGCTCAAGTTCGCAATGCAGGTGGTGGTGGTGGTGGTGGCGGTAGCAGTGGAGAAGAAGGGACGTGGAAGCAGGGACACAAGCAAAGGACACAGGGAGCACCCACCCCAGTCAAAATAAAGGGAAAGGGAAGAAGAAAAAAGGAAAATGCTTCTGAACAATGATGACAATAGCAACAATAGAACTGCCTGCTACCTTCTCGTGTAGCCCTCCTGCTTCCTGAGGCAGAGGTGACTGCTAACTGCCTAGTGCGGCCATCATCTGTATAACAAGCAGGCCTGCCAGAGGAGAGGGGGTCGTCCACTCTCTCTACCTCTCTGCTCACGTCTCAACCCCCACCACTCAGCTTGGAATGCTTCCTTTTTGGCCTTTCCACTGCTTCCTCCATGCTCCTACACGCTTGACTGATGTCCAGACTCCACCAACTACTGAGTCCAGAACTTTTCTCAGGAGGCAGGGTCCCTGGCAGCCCTCTGTCCTCTGAGAGCTGTGGGTCCTGCTGGCCAGGCCCTCTGGGCTTCCAGGGGCATACTTGGTGGTGTGAGGTCTAATCACGGCTTGAAAGCCATGACAAAGGGCGTTTTCAAGAGTCTCTGGCAACGTGATCTGTTGTTGTCATTGAGGGGAAAGAGGAGCAAAGCTCCTGGAGCCGAGTATGTGAAGAAAAGATGGCTTAGGTCTCCTGCCCTGGGTGGTGGAACACAGCCACAGTTGAAGGAGCAGGACAGCCAGGGGAAGGTTCCTTTCCCTAACCACAGGACCTGATTAGGATGCATGACGATGCCAACTCCAGAGCTGGTCCTTCCATCCAGGAAATAGACGCAGCTTTGTTCGTGTCGGCAAGCCAAAAGGCGAATGGCTGGCAAGTTTTGAGAAAACTGCCTCCCCATTCTGTGTTCAGGAACATGAGCTCTGGACTACACACCCTGTCTTGGGCTCCTGACAGCAATGGCTGAGCCAGTCCAAGCGAGGCAAGGCCCAAGGCTTTCAGTGGTGGGACTGAAGGGGCGTACGGCAAAAGCCCCACCTGGGCCCTTGGTTCTCACCTAGCCGGGCAGAGTGTGTGTCTTGAGCTGGCCTTGCAAGCTCTCTGTCCCCTAATGGGGACTGGCTTGGAGCAGGAGGCCTGGGTTCTGCCCTAGGCTGTGGTCTGGCCTGTGCATCAGAACTTCCTGGAAGGTTGGTCCCCACGATGGGGCCTGTGGTACCTTCCAGAAAGCTTAGGGGACAGAGTAGGGCCCCATCGGAGGGGCTGCCACTGTTGGTAGCATGCTTTCTGTCCAATCCACTAGTCCCAGAAGCACGCATGGGGAGACTTGGCTGTAAGTCAACAACCCTCCTGAGAATGGAGCAAACTCCAGAAAGTCAGAGAGTATTGGCTTTGCAAAACTCCTTCCACTGTGGGGAGGGGGGCCGCCTTCATGATGGAAGTTGCCACCCAGTGTGTATGAGCGCCACCTATGAACATGTCTTCACGTCAAGGAAACCCATGGGGCTCACCCAGCCTGGCGCTGCCAGGCTGGACAGGAGGTGTTCATGGGGCCGAATCCAATGCCAGTAAAGCAACCGCTGTGATGTTTCCAGCCCGGTTCATGAGAATAAAAGCGTCCGGAGGGAGCCCTCCTGGCCACGTAACTCAGCTCCTGCCCCACGCCTCTGCTGGCCCGGGACAGTAAACGTTCAAGTACAGAGGCCTGTGCGGCTGCGGTAGACTAGTGGGCAAGAGACTTTGGATGAGTGGCTGGGGTGGAGCTGGTGTGTCTGTGTCACTGGGTTGGCCTCTGAAGGAAAAGAGACACAGGAGGCCCCAGATGGGCCTCGGTGATGCTGGGACCCTGGCGTGTTGTAAAGGAGCAGCCATCCCCTGGCTCGTGCTTGTCAGTAAAGTGGAGAGAACGATGCCTCAGCCTGGGCAGAGCGGGGACCTTCACACGAGCTTTGCACAGCATCAGCGTGAGCGTATGGCTGGGCGGAAAGGGGGGCAGTTGATGCGCCAACAATGGATAGGATCTCACAGCTCCCTAATTTCCAAGACTTAAAGCGATTATTAGCCAACGCTCCTTTCTGAGCCACTCAGAGAGGCCAGCCTCAAGGCCACAGCCAGGGTCACATGAAATGAAATGGCATGATGGCGGGTGGTCACAAGACCAGGAGGGCAGGAGAAGGCTGAAGGAGCACAGAGGTGGCAGTGGCCCGGCTTTCTCATCTTGCCAAGACTCAGTAGGGCTGAGCTGGAAAAGAGAAGTGGGGAGGCTGAGTGCCAGCCACTGCTGCAGCCTGACAGTGGTGGGACTCCACTTTGTGACAGCTGGGTTCTCTGCAGAGGCCCCCAGCCAGGGACTCCTGAGTCCAGATGCAGCAAGCATATGTGTGGGTGTGGGTGTCCCCAGCCCGTCCTTGTCATCCTGGCTCTTTGTGAGTGCGGCTTGGGTCAGAGGAAGGCCCGGCCTGCGTCATGCCTTCCCTCCTTTTGTCCTCACACATGTCACCTACCACTCTGGCCATCACTTTCCTCACCCCACCTCCCATGTGACCTTCTCACTGGAGGTTCTTTCTAAGCCCCCCAGAAAGGAGCACACGGTGGAAGTCATTTTTCTCCCTGTTTGAACAAGAAGCCCTGGGAGCCATCTTGGAGTGGGTAATAGAAAATTCCCTGCGTAAGAAATTGTGAGTTTTCCTTCGGAAACCTCTTAAGGAATATTCCAGCCTAGTTGGGGCAGCCTATGATCAGAAGACCTTTTGTCTAGGCCGGGAGCCCCATTGTGGCCTTCACCCTGCCTTCCTTCTGAGCAGCCATCATCCACTGGAAAATTCCAAGGAGAGGGTGAGGGCCTGGGAGCTAGTCGCCACTCTGCCAGGTCTGGCTGCCTATGGGGCCTGAGCACGTCCTGGCTCTTATGGGCACCCGCTTTCCCCTGGTTTGTAAGACGAGGGTGCTGGGCTCATGATTCCTAGAGGTCATTGGAACTCAGAGCAGGGGTGGGTTCTGGGCTCTAGATCAATCTTTGGGTGTTTGGATGCGCGGCTCGGGCTGCCTTGGTGGGGGCGGGGGGGCGGCGAACCAGGCCCACAGCCAGGCCCATAGCCACCCTCCTAAATATTTCTCCAAGGTGGAATCATTTCTGTGATGCTGCCCGCTTTGGTCAGTGGGCACGGGACTCCCTGGGCCTCACACCAGTGTCCCCTGAGAAGTGCACTCGGCATTCCCAGCCTGGTCCCCCCTCGTCCTGCAGCAAGTGCTGCTTGCTCAAAGGGCCCTGGCCAGCAACAGTTCAGTCCCCACTGAGAAGGCTCATGAGTGGGGGAGGGGTGGCATCTCTTCCACCATACTTACCAGTCACCGCTGGGCTCCCCGTGGGCAGCTGGTGGTGGGAAGGAGGGGGACAGATGGCACAGGAGGGGGTGCTGGGAGGAGAGGGAGAGAGGGGGAGAGAGGCCACCCCCAGGGAGGAAGCAAGTGGGGGAGAGGCAGCAGGCCATCCAAGGGAGGGCCAGTGGATGCAGAGGGGCTGGAGGAGAACCCTGAAGGTGCAGGCTCTAGGCCCAGGGTGGGACAGGGCCTGCTGTGCACAGACAGGCAGGTGAACAGACAGACAGACAGGAAGCACACAGCACGATGGAAAAGAAAACATGTGGAGGGAGTCAAGGTGGAGGGGACGAGGACGGCGGCCCCTCGGTCCTGGGAAGGAAGTTGGCCGGGTGGCCGCGACTGTTTCTGTCCTTAGCTGATGGGGTCAAAGCCTCCCACTGATCTCTGGGGAGGAGTGGTCCCTTCCTTGTGGTGGGGTTGGTGAGTGGGGAGGAGTGGGCCCTTCCGTGTGGCGGGTTGGCAGGTTGGTCGGGTGGAGAGGAGTGGGCCCTTCCACGTGGTGCGGCAGGTGGGTGGGGTGGAGTGGGCCCTTCTGCGTGGTGGGGTTGGCGGGTGGGGAGGAGTGGCCCTTCCCCATGGTGGGGCAGGCGGGTTGGGAGGAGTGGTCCCTTCCACGTGGCGGGGTTGGCGGGTGGGGAGGAGTGGGCCCTTTCGAGTGGCAGGGTTGGCGGGTGCCTCAGTGAGTAAGCAGCCTGGGGCTTGGGGAGGTGGTGTGAAGGGGACGAGGTGGCACAGGAGACCGATGCAGCCCACACCCCTGACTTAAAGGGCAGTGACTGAGGACCCACGTGACACGGCTGCTCAACCCAGAGGAGGGTGCCCCCCACTGGGGGCCTCTCACCAGTTCCTAAAAAAAAAATTAAAAAAGAAACAAAAGAAAAAAATAAAAAAGAAAGAAAAAAGCAAATCCAAGCTTCTGCGGTGGGGAGAAAGGTGTCGTTAAAGCTCCCCGTCTGCATGGTAGCGAAGTGCTCATAGATGTGAGGGCAGCTGCGGAAGAAGGTAGCATTGAACCGTTCCGGCCAGGGCTCTGGGTTCATACTGGAAGGTTTACTTTTTGGTTTTGAGATCTCTTGCATTTATTATGAAAAGCAGGTGGCCCAGTGTTGGGGGAGGGTCAGATTATTCCCCCATGTTCTCTCCCATTGGCATAACCATGCGGGAGGCGGGTTCAACACTCTAGTGGCCTTACCTTGGCCTTTTTGAAAAAATGTGAGCCGTTATGGAAGTTCCTACCTATTTAGGACAAACCCTGGGTTCTCTGGAAAACATTGCCAAAACGATGGGCAATTGTGATTGAAACACGGAAAGGAATTGAGTTCTCCCAGCTTCTCTAAAAGAGAGAAAGTGGACCAGATGGTGTTATGAGCTTCCAATTCTGACACCTGTTTGGAAGGAGCAAGGTGCTTCCGGAATATACAGGCATGAGGAGCGCTCCTCCTCATCTGCCCAGCCCCAGAGGCCAATTCTGGAAAACCTCTAACCTCTGGGGTCGGCTCAGGGCCAGGGCCCTGTCTCTTTTGCCTCCTGCTGAACCTTTGGAAACCACCTCAAAGAGAATGCTGGGAGCTGCAGCTTTAGTCCCTGAGTGGGTTGAGGGGGGGGAGTTCATCCATGGCAAACGATGCAGAAAAGGCACCTGTCTGCCCTTCCAGTCCTGGGCAGGGTGCCCTGAGCCTGTGTGCTGCCCTGATGCTGTCCCCCAGAACACCACCCAGCCCCCGACCTGGAGCCAGACCCCCCAGAGCAGCCCCAGTTCGTGAAGACCCCTCGGCCAAGGCAGACCAGTTCAATAAAGGAAAACCAATGACAGAGGAGCACTAAAGCAAAACCAAAAAACCAAACAAAGAAAAGAACGGAAGATCCAGGAGTGCCATGGAGTCAATACATTTCATAAGAGAATATGGCTTTGGAGCACACACCGTCTGCACGGGAGGGGCCGAACAGGGAGTAAAGAAAGAACGGGAAAGGCACGGTGAGCGGATGCAAGACTGGAAAAGAGAGAAGAAAGAGGGGGAGGTCTTTTCTTCCCCCGAGATGCCATTTATGAGAGAAAAGGGAACTCAAGACTCACTCCCAGCAGCACTGGTGGGATTGGCAGCAGAGAGAATTACGTGAGTAGGGGTAGAAAGATTGGTTACGTCATGGAGCTGGCTGAGGACTGAAGACCGCCGGCGCAGGGCACCCTGAAATGAAGCGCTTCTCTTGAAGGTACTCACTACCTCCATCTGTGGGAGAGAAAACGAGATAAAGTTTGGCTTGCACTGTTATCCGGCAACTGCAGCAGGGGCGGGGCTGGGAGTGGAGGGGCCACCCTGGGCGCATACCGTGACAGCAAAGCTTCCTCGCACGCTGCCCGCTGGCGTGGCTTTGGACGGGGCAGGTGGAATGAGGGTTTGCTGAGCAAATGATTACTGGTCATAAGGTGGGGTGGGGGTTAAAACTCAGGAACACACTGCAAACGTTTTAGAAAGAGTCATTTGCATTCACGATGTTGCTTGGGACAAGGCACTCGTCAGAAAATACCTGTGTCTGGCCCAATACTTTGTTATCCTAGCTCAGCAGCTCTCAACCTTTTTTCTGCCCCAACACACCTGAGGGACACGACACACACCTATTAGAAACGAGGCCCTGTGGCAGTGGCTTTCAGTGGCACGGGGGACAGGGGCCCTTCCTTGGCCCCTCAACACACACCGTTCTAGTTTCTTAAGTTTTCGAAGCAGCAGAAATCTCATTCACTAGTCGGCCTGCCCTGCTCCGTGGAACGCTAGGGCCCTCCCTCTTGCTCTTTCAGCTCAGCCAAAGAACTGGGTATGGGGCACCCCGAGAACAGCTCATCGGAAAATGGCTTTAAAAGAGGAGGAGTTATCCAGAAGCATCTGCCCTGTCTTCTCTGAATGCCTTCCCACAAACCCCCAGGAAGTTCTGGAAGCAAGCACTGCTTTTTCTTTGTTCTCCTCCCTTTCAACTTTCAGCTGAAAGGGATGTGGGTCCGCGGAAAATGAGACTGTTGTAGAGCTTTGGTTATGAAATCCCTGAGATCCCACCTAACCAAGGGTCTTTGTGTTTTCTGAGACCACCTGACTGGAATTGGAGCTTCTTTCTCATCAGACTGGGGTTTGGGGGCAGATCAGACCCAGGCAGTGGGATCCAAGGAATCGTGACCAAGTGGCCACATCAAATGTCCCCTCATGGGGAGGCCACTTTTGGGAACGGCCTCAGTGGGGGCAGATCTTTGGCCTTGGAGGGTGGATCCGACTTCTGGAAACTGCCACGCAACGATTGGATGACATGAGCAGCAAAGTGAATGTCCCTTTTCTGGACCCTGAAGCCTCCACTTGGCCCATTGAGAGGGGCCCTTCTCCACCCCAGCCCTCAGTGGTCTTCTTGGAAGAAGGCAACTTGGGTGTTCATACTCCCTCCCAAACAAAATGAAGACGGACATCGTCTCAATCCTTGTCTCCCAGAGCTGCAGGAAGGACTGCTTGTCGCTCTATTCAACTTGCCAAGTCTCCCTCCTACCCAGCACAGCCAGCCCAGGAGAAGTGGAGACTCAGGGCCGCAGACTGAGACCCATGAGCAGGGGTAAAAACAATGCATCTGAGGGTTCCCATGACCTGCACTATGCCCAGTGTGTCAATGCACTGAGGGAAGACTAGTCGATGTCTTTGTGTCGCAGTCTCTTTGGGGGCCCATTTGCTCCCCTAATTTAGGAGATGTTTCTAGGTTTATGGGAACAGGTCTCCTTCAAGAGGAGATTTATCTTGAGGCAAGGCTATGGGGATGGGAAAGACACCTTTCCCAGCTCTCATTTGCATCTGCCTCGCCTGGCTCCTGGCTGTGTCCTGATGGCACTGACCAGCTCCTGGGGCGCAGAATAACAGTATCAGACCAACATAGCACACTTGTCACTGCCCTGAGGACACCCAGGTTCCAGACCAGGAACAAGGCCCAGTCGCCGATGGAGTGTCACTCTGGCTTATCGTGGAATTCGAAAAGTAAAGACAGTGTCATGAGTTCTTTGAAAAGCTCCGTGTACTCAGTTTGAAGGACTATCTTTTATTCCAAAATCGTACCCTAACCATCTCGTACATTAACAGTATGAAATGATGGCAAGAGTAGACAACTGTTTAAGAAATGTCTTTACTTAACAGCATAAGAAGTTATGTTGGCCACCAAATTTGGCGGGGGAGAAATTTTGTCATTTGCAAAGTTCGGAAATGTGGGGAATGGCTACCTAGAACATGACTCCCTTGGGGCATGAAAGCTGAGGAGCTAAAATAATGGGACTGATTCAGCATTCCCGAGAAGCATGGTGAATTCGAGGTGACAAGGTCAGACGGCAGGGTTCCTGGGAGGAATTAAAGTGCGTTTATTGCAAAGACAGGCAGTGCTTAGTGCTCAGGCCTGTCTCAGGCTGTGGCATGGGGAGACTGAACCTGGCCAGCCTTTGCTGTGTGACCTGGGGTGGGTCCCTCCTCTCTGGGCCCTGGTTCCCTCGTGGGTAAAGCAGGGAGTGGCCCAGGGCTCCTAGCTCTGACTGATGGGACCCAGTTCTACCAGTCAGGCTGCAGTGGCAGGCCCTAGAGCCCACAAAAGACAAAGAGACCCAGGTGGCCAGTGTGTCCCCTGCCCCAGGACAGCTGTCTGGGCTGCTGGTAAAGCTGACACTGCCTTAGGCTCCATCAATAAGAGTGAGACAGGCCAACCAGAGCGGAAAGATCCTACTGCCCTCTGCCCTCCCTACCCTGCAGGGGCCAAATCTGGGCTCTGAGTAGCAGGGACACCACAGACCAGAGCCGTGCGGGCCAGGGCAGGGCTCTCAGGCACTGTCTTGTAGAAGACACAGTTGAGTGGCCAGGAGGGCCTGAAAGGGAGATGCGAGCACTGCCTTCTAATACGTGATGTGGTTTTTCACTGCCGGAAACAAGAAGAACCCCTGTGCCGCACCCCTAGCCTGCCCCTGGGGCCTGGGTCCGATCCACACCAGGACTGAATGACTGCTGCTCAAACTCACGGGCTCAGACATTCTTCCCTGGCCAGGAGGGGCAGATGCTAAGGATGCCATGGTGGGTGAGCCAGACCTGGCCCCTGGCTCGCTCTCACCTGGAGAAGCCCCAGGGACCCCAGGGGGCTGCCTTACTGACCTAATCAGTCCCAATCTCTGGGGGCGGGCTAGGGGCCCTGCAGTGTGAGTCCTGTGGGGCATCTGGGGGCAGGTGTGAAGCTGGTGCTGGAGGGCTGATTGACAAGTGAGGCCGAAGCGCTCCTGGCCGAGTGGCAGGGACCTTGCAGGATGACGAGGGGATGAGTGAGGGTTGCCAGCAGCCGTCTGGGGATGGGAGAAGGGGTCTTCTTCAAGGAGGCAGCAAGGGGAGTGGCAGGCCTTCCATAGGTCTGAGCTGAAGGCGGGGGCAAGGAGAGGCAGGCACAGAGACGGGGAAGCCCCCAGGGAAAGCACGGAAGGCGGGGTGGGAAGCAGCATCAGGGCCTGGCGGGAGCTGGAAGGAAGCCTTGGAGGACCTTGGCAAGAACTGTTTCTGGGCCCTGGGGGACAGAGATGAGCTGCAATGGGATCGGAGTGACTGTGAGAGCAAGTGAGTGTGGAATACTCTGGAAAGAAAGTTGGCAGGGGAGAGCTGGGGCAGAGAGAGGGCAGAGCACCTCCTGCCCACTACAGAGGACTTTGGCTGACCGCCTTGGCCTCCAACAGCCCTAACATCTGGAGCTTTGGGTTAAACAGGAAGGAAAAACTTTGCAAATGAAGTCTTTCCATGGAATTCACAGTATAACCCAATTAATGGTGAGCCCACCAAAGGCCAGTCGAATGGGTGTCATGTTCACAGGTCTTCAGCAGTTCCCACTACATAGGGTGAGGCTGGCAGCTATGTGGACAGCCTCTGAGGCCCAGCTAGTCACCAGCACACACCCTAGCTGACACCTACACCTGGGGCGAGGGAGGTGGCTAGGGGGTGGAGTGGGCATCTCAGCGTCACACCACCTGTGGGCCTGTCTGGGATTTGCAAAAGGGGAAATAGCAACTGCTTTTGTGATGGTGGCAGCAAGACCAAAGGGTCCTCTGGCTCTCTTGCCTCTTCTCGGCTCCTCTCTCTCCGTCTCCCCTCTCTAGGCTGAGAAGTCACGTCGCCAAGTGAATCGGTGACTTACCTGTGTCTGGATCCGGTTGAGGCCTCGGAACCAAAGGATTTGGCCCCTACGGAGCTCCCGCTCGGCGTGGTCAATCTCTTCCTCCCCCTCGGCCAGCTCCTCGTCAGTCATCTCATCCTTCCCAGGCCCATGCCCTGCCTCCTTCAGACACTTGAGTTGGCTGGTGGGGATGGTGGCGATGACCTGGGGACCATAGCCGTGCGGCAGGAAGCAGAGGTGGCATTAGTGCAGACCTTGGCCCTTGGCATCTAGTCCTTTCTGGCTCAGAACTTCCTGTGCTCTCAGCCCCACCCAGCTCCATGAGCCTCCGGCTTATGTTCCTAGGATTCCTTTTGACCTGGCTGCTGCCGGTGGCATCAGTCCCCACCCCTCCAGGCATCTCAGACCCTCGTTTCCCAAAGCCCTGATCGCTGAGGTCAGTCTTGGGGATGGACACCCCTGTCGGGCCCTGAGGTTGAACCCTGGGTTGTGTTTGCCTGGTGCCAAATTATGCTCCCTGGAGGAAAAAAAAAAAAGGGAGATGCCGGCATTTTTCCTCTAGAGGGTTTTTTTCATGTTTAAGTCAAGGCAGGAAACCAAGGCCAGCCCGGAGGAACTGGGCATGGTGTCGGCTGATGGCCATGGGGTGATGAGCTGATCTGCTGAGGCCTGGGTGGGGCCCTCTGCACCTGTGGCTGGATTCCAGGTACCTGAGGCCGTCCTCCCTCTCCTCAGGTCCCCTCAGCACAAGGGCCCGACCCCTCAGGCTTTTCTGTGTATCATCATGTCTTCCCATTTACCTCCCACGCTATCCTCAGGTATGAAGGCCTAGAGGGCACTCGGGTTCCCCCAAGTGCAAACCCAACAGTGCTCAGTTCAGACTGGGGCTAGGGGCACCTGCCTGGGTGGAGTGGAGGGTCTGACTTAATTCCACTTTGAAAGGGATGCTGAGCTTGGGTGCCAAACGGAAGTCTAGGAGCTGGGGGGTGCGGTCGAGAGAGGACTTGGTGGTTGGGCTGCTCTCTGGTGGCTGCCAGACTCGAGGCCCTTGGGGTGGAACCCAGAAGCCCAGGACTTGGTAAGGTGCTTCTCACCTGCCCAGTCTGTACCTGCTACATCGAGGCATTGCCCTTGGGTGCAAACTGCGCCAGAAATCGTGGTGAACACCGAGCCCCTTGGGCCAGACTCTGGCCCCGAGGTGGTAAGGCTCACAGCCCGCCCTGGGGACAGAGGGATGGATGGGAAAGATGCTGCCACAGCCAGATGAACAGAGAGCTAGTAGAGTAGCGATAAGTGCCTATGCTGGTGGCAGAGCCCAGAGCCACCTCTTAGAGGAGGTGACATTGAACTGGCTGGAAAGGATGAGTCCAAACTTCCCAGATCAACAGGGCAGTGGGAACAGAGACGGGTACGTGCAAAGGCAAGGCATTGGGAGCGAGCCTGGCATCTGGAAGCCTGAGGACAGGGACCCGAGGTGAGGGTGGCTCAGCCCAGGCATGAGGGGGTAGGACGGGGCTGAGGCTTGAGGTCAGAGAAGAAAGAGGGGGCAGGGAGCTGGTGGCCCTTGAGGCAAGAAGGGACCAGCCCTGGCAAAGCTTGAGGGTGGGAGAGAATGCCTGCTGGGCTACTGCTGAGCCACCAAGTTGTCAGGTGCTGAGAGAGAAGCAGGCTGGGACAACTGCCTTTGGGGGCCAGCAGAACCCCCAGCCCTGGAGCAGAGCAGAGAGATGGGGAAGCACATGAGGCCAGGGGATCCACCCCCCTCGCCCAGGAAGACGCTGCAGCGGCCACTGGCTGCCAAAGAGAGGGTGCTCCTTGGCTTGGCAGGCAGGCAGTAGGGGGTTTGCCAGTGACCTGGCCTGGGGAAGGATGGGGGCTGGGGTGGGAGGGCTCAGGGAGGAGGCACGGAAAGGGGACTGGGCACATGCAGGAGAGAGGGGCCAGGGTGTCATCTTGGGTACAGAGGGCGTGGGAGACATGTGGCTCTGCAACAGTGGAAGAGAGAACCAGGAAATGGGGAAGTGCTGTTAGGAAGGACACTAGGGAAGAGCCACAAAAAGGGAAGGGGAGGGACACTGGAGTTCTGGAGCAAGATGCACAGTGTGATAGTGGCTGAGGAAAACGGATTTCCGCATCTCATCCAGCTCCGATGCACATGCCTGTCTGTGTAGGCCAGAAGAGATGACTCTGCAGCACTGGCTGTCACTCTAGTCCCTATATTTGATTCTTTTTGTTGGCTTGAACATGTTTTATTTTTGTGATTTGAAAAAGGAGAAAGCTCAAAGGACTGAATGATGGCCCCCAGAGACCTACTGTGAGGCCAGCTACAGCTTGTGCAACACTGGGGGGCTGGGGCTGCCACAGGCAGGAGGAGAGGCCTGAGGGGCTGCTGTGATGGGCAGGGCTGGAAGGTTGGTGGCCTGGAGCCTGACAAGGTAGGGGAGGCAGCTGGTATAACTGGGGTTGTAGTTAGAGTCTGGCTTGCGTAGCGTGAGGGGACTCAAGGTCCCAGTTCTGGCTGCGGGGGCTGAGAGGCAGAGGCGGAGGGAAAAAAATTTTTGAAAACGAGGTGGAGGAAGTAGGTGGGTCATCCTTGTAGCCCCTGTGGCTGGCTCAGGGGGACACTCACAGATCAAGACACCCAGAGCAAAGTGGATCCTGGACTTAACCTCCTATGCCAATGTTTTAGAACTCTAGAGAAATACTTTCAGAAGCTTTTTGTGTGAACATGGCCTGGCCTGGCTAAGCCATTGTGTTCTGGGAAATTTATAGCCACCAGTATATTCTTTCCTAACATAATCACTTAAGGCTATAAATTTACCTCCAAGTGTGACTTTAGCTGTACTCCCAGATCTTGATGTATCGTACTTGCATTTTCCATCAGCTCAAAAAATTTCCTAATTTCCCTTGAGACTTTCTCTTTGAGCCATGGAGTATTTAGCAGTGTGTTGTTTAATTTCAAACATTTGGGGATTTCCCAAGTCACTCAGCTTTAAGGGGCAATTTTCTGCTCCTATCATGGGGAGGTAGAGCCCTGGTGGCACAGTGGTTAAGCATTTGGCTGCTAACCAAAAGGTCAGCAGTTCGAATCCACCAGCTGCTCCTTGGAAACTATGGGGCAGTTCTACTCTGTCCTATAGGGTCACTATGAGTCAGAATTGACTTGATAGCAACAGGTTTGGTTTTTTGGTTTATCATGGAAAGAGGGGCAGCAAGTGGTTTTCCTGGGCTCTGTGACATCCCTGCCATGGTCCTTTGCATTCCCTCTGCTGATGCTGTTGCATGTGGCATTAACCTGGTCGTGGTATGTCAAAGGCCTACAAGGCCACCCACCTGAGCTGCACGGCACATGCCCATGTGCTTTCCTTTCCCAGGGGCAGGGCTGGAGGCCCTGGGTGTCCCATGACCCTATGCTCCATACCCGTCACTGATGCTGTCTGAGGAACAGAGTAGGGCTGAGAAAACCATCAAGGCAGATACTCACCTGTCCCCAGACCAGCTCCCCAAAACCAACAAACAGGCACCAGAGCCACTGTTCCGTGGACAGGGGGGAGCAGCTGAAGGGTTTCCCACCAAACTGAACGATGACAATCTGCAGAACAAGGATGGGCAGAAGCGGGTCCAGCAGCAGGCTCCAGATGGGTGGGCAGGTGTAGGGCTTGTCCTGCAGGCCTGAAGCTCCCTTGGCCCACCTCAAGCACACTACCTGCCCCATGCCAAGCAGTCTCTGTGCTGGCCCATGCCTGAGCTCTCTTCTAGTAGGGCCGCCTCATCCCCTTCCTCTAGCTCTCAGGGCCCACCTTGCCTTTGGAGGCAGCCCAGCCCCCTGAAAGTCCAGCCATCCCACTCCTGTCCTAGGCCTGGAAGTGGGCCTGGCTTTCCTTTCTCTGAGCCCCTTCCCTTCATTTCTTCCTCAGAAGTGCCTAAAGAAGACTTCACAGATGGGCTGACAACAAGGCCCAGGATGCTGACCAGACTGCATCCTCACTTGGCTGACCCCACCTCCACTGACTCAGGGACCCCGATGACAACCCTTGTCTTATCTTCCTCCTGAAGGCCAGCATGTCAACACTGGGGGAAGAGGGCATCTTCTAAAGAGCCTTCTGGAATTATGGTGCCCTTGCAGAGATCAGTGTTCAGCACTGGGGCAGAAGCCATCTCCTAAAGAACCTTCTGGAATTACACTGGCCTCATGCCTTTTTCATGCCAAGGAGTCAAGTGCTAGAAATGGGAACAGCAGAGCTGAAGGGAGCTGGGCAAGGTCAATTTCGGAATCTGTGAGAAGAGTCCATTCTGATTGCTGATCACTACACCCCTCTCGAACCCAACAGGTCAACCAGGGCAAGTCAAGGGGTGCTTCAAAGGTGAAGCAGAGAGGGCAGGGGGGTTGCATGAAGTGCCAACAGGCGCTGGAAAATCAGGAGGGGGGAACCGGTTCTGTGAATGGAGACAGGGAAGCTAGGATCAGGAACCCACTGCTCTACTCCTCCGTGCCCACCTCTGCTGCTGGGTGTGGGGTGGGTGGGGAGGCCTGGCCTGGAGCTGCCCTCCTACCTGGATTCCAAAGGTGCCCAAGACAATGGTGCAGAAGATGGGGTTGCTGAAGATGCCGTCGAAGACGTTCCTCTCCCCGTGGATCTTGCGGGCATTGATCTCATTGAAGAGCTGCATCATGACGAAGGTGTTGAAAATGATGGTGTAGTGCTCAGAAGGCGGCGAGTGCAGGGGTGCATTCCTCCCGCTGTCGATGTCAAAGAAGAGCTCCCCTGAAAGCCAGCAAGGTGCGTGAGAGAGGAGAGGCCTTGAGCAGCCAACGTCGCCCGGGCAGCACCGGGGGTCCGCGTCAGGGGTTCCGTGCACAGCCTCCACGCCATAGGGTGCCCCCGACCCAGTGGAGTGCAGGGGATCGTTATGCCCCCTCATGGCCATCTCAGCCCATGCCTCATGAGAAAAACAAGCTGGGAATGGGGGCTGGACCAAGGGGGGCTGGCACTGTAACTCTGAGGTAAGAATGAAGATGCTGAGGGAACGTTCTTAACCAATGCTTGTTTTCCTCAGACGTACTGTGCATCTCAAGATCTCTGCCCACTTGTGCACTGGGTTGATATGGGGGTGGCTACAGAGTAGGCGCAGAGTGCGGGGTGGGCCCAACCCCTCCTCTGCCCTGCTCCTAGGACTCAGCCCAAAGGACAGTGATTGAAGGCTTCTGCTCCCAAGAAATCAGTGTCAGGAGGGAGGGAGGTGATGGCTTGGATTGTGGGTGTTCTCCTGGCAGCTGGGGTGGTCAGTCCACAGGCCCTCTGATGCCCTTGCCTCCCTTCCTTCTTCCGGACACTGTGGCCACCCCCAGGCCTTGCTTCAGGCTCTCTTCTTTGCTCTGATGGCCCAACCCCTCTCGCCTCAACCCTGAACAGATGCTGCAATCACCATCACGACCCTCTTCCCCCTTCTCTCCCTGTCCCTCCTCTTCAGCGTCTCCCTCCTCCTCTTCCCTTTCCTTCCTCTCCCACTCTCTCTCCCCTCTCCCTCTTTCTCCCCCTTCTTCTCTCTCTCCTCCTCTTTCCCCTCCCTGTTCCCTATCTCCCTCTTCCTCCCCCTTCCTCTCCTACTACTTTCCCTCCTCTCTCCCTCCTCCCCCTCCTGTTCCTCCTCCTCCCCTTTCCCTCCTTTCTCCCTCCTCCCCTGCCTCTCTCCCTCCTTCCCCCCTCCTGTTTCCCTCTTCCCCTTCCTCTCCTGCTCGTCCTCCCTCTTGTCTCTCCCTCCTCCCACAACTTCCAACAGAGCACCCTGCTCAGAGTCAGCTAAAGAAACAGCCATGGGGTAACTGGGTGGATGGCTGAACGATGGGTGGACTGGGACTACCGCTGCCTGCCTGCAGGATCTAGGTCTGGGTGGCTGATGAAACATGCTGGCGGCTCTACAGAATAGCAGACAAACATGGAGCCACTGGGCCCTGGGTGCCTACCGACAAAGAGCAGGGTGAAGATGATGGTGAGCTGGTAGACTGCATGGCCCAGGATGTTCTTCATCATGGTGCGTGAGATCAGGGGCTTGTCCCGGCCGTATGGCTTCCGCAGGAGCAATGACTCAGTGGGTGGCTCCGTTGCCAGGGCCAGAGAGGCAAATGTGTCCATGATCAAGTTCACCCACAACATCTGCACGGCTTTGAGAGGAGAGTCCTGTGGAGATGAAGCAGTTACCCCTCCCGTGGGGCCAGCCTGGTGCCCAACAGCCCCCTGGACTCCTGGGGAGAAACTCAGTTTGTGGTCAACCTCACTAGTTTTGCATTAACACAAAACTGTAATAAGTGCAACAAATCTGAAGTTCACATTAAAACATGACCTTCTCCATCTTTCTTTAGGTGGTGGTTGTTGTTAGTTGCCATTGAGTCAATTCCGACTCATGCAGTCCCCGTGTATGCAGAGTAGAACTGCTCCATATAGTTTTCAAGGCTGTGACATTTCAGAAGCAGATTGCCCGTCTTCTGAGGCACCTTTGAGTGGGTTCAAACTGCCAACCCTTCGGCTAGTAGTCATGTGCTTAACGATTTGTGCCACAGGGCTCTTTCTCTGGGCTTTCAGATTCCTGCCTTTAAATGTGATCCCTCTCACACAATCCTGTATATAAAAAATCCCAAAGAGTCCACAAGAAAGCTTCTAGAGCTAATAGAGGGATTTATCAAAGTTGCAAGGTACAAGCTCAACACAGAAAAATCAGTTGGGTTTCTATACACCAGCTATGAGAAATCTGAAAAGGAAATTAAGAAAACAATTCCATTTACAATAACATCTAAGAGAATAAAATACTTAGGGATAAATTTAACCAGGGATGTAAAAGACTTATACAATGAAAATCATAAAGCACTGCTGAAAGAGATTAAAGAAGCCTTAAACAGATGAGAAGACATTTCATGTTCATGGATTGGAAGGCTTAATATTGTTAAGATATCAGTACTGCCCAAAGTGATCTATAGATTCAACACAATCTCAATCAAAATTCCAACAGCTTTCTTTATAGTTATGGAAAATCCAATCCTCACTTTTATATAGATTGGCAAGAGGCCCTGAATAGCTAAAATGATTTTGAAGAAGAACGAAGTAGGAGGACTCACACTTACTCATTTCAAAACATACTATACAACCACAGTAATCAAGACAGCTTGATACTGGTGTAATAATAGACACATAGACCAATGGAATGGAATTGAGAGTCCAGAAATAAACCCACACATCTATGGTCAACCGATTTTTGACAAGGGTGCTAAGTCCATTCAATGGGGAAGGAAGAGTCTTTTCAATAAGTGGTGCTGGGAAAATTGGATTTCCACATGCAGAAGAACGAGTCAGGATCCGTGCCTCACACCATACACAAAAACCAATTTGAAATGGATCAAGGACCTAAATGTGAAAACTAAAACCATAAAATTCTTAGAAGAAAATATAGGGGCATGACTGTTGGGCCTAGTTTTTAACAAGAGAGTACCTGATACGGTAACAAAAGCACAAACAGCAAAAGACAAAATAGATAAATGGGGCCTCATAAAAATTAAATACTTTCGTTCATCAAAGGACCTTATCAAAGAAGTGAAAAGACAACATACAGATTGGGAGAAAAATTTCAGGAGCTATATGTTGCTATGGGTCGGAATCGACTCGACGGCACTGGGTCTTCTATATACCTGATAAGGGTCTAATAGCCAAAAAATATATAAAACTTGTACAAGTCAGCAACAAAAGACAAAGAATCCAATCAAAACATGGGCAAAGAACTTGAATAGACATTTCACCAATGAGGATATTCGAATGGCCAACAAACACATGAAAAGATGCTCAACATCTTTAGCCATCAGAGAGATGCAAATCAAAACCATAATGAGATACCACTTCACTCCCACTAGGATGGCTAAGATTAATTAAAAAAAAAAAGGAAAATAACAAATGTTGGTGAGGATGTGGGGAAATTGGAACCCTTGTCTATTGGAGGTGGGAATGCAAAATGGTAATGTACAGCCATTGTGGAAAACAGTGTGGCAATTCCTCAAAAAAAAAAAAAATAGGACTACCATATGACCCAGCCATCCCACTCCTAGATACACACACACCCAAGGGACTTAAAAGCAGTGACTCAAACAAACATATGTACGCCAATGGTCATTACAGCACTATTCACAATAACCAAAAGACGGAAACTGTCTAAATGTCCATCAAGAGATGAGTGGGTAAACAAAATGTGGTACATACATACAATGGAATACTATTCAGCCCTAAAGGGAAATGAAGCCCTGATACGTGCCACAGTATGGATGACCTTTGAAAACATTATGCTAAATGAAGTCAGATACAAAAGGACAAATATTGTATGATCTCATCTATATGTAATGACAAGAACAGGCAAAGCTATAGACAGCGGTTATTAGTGATTACCCAGGGACAGGAGGGAGGGGGAAAGGGGGACCATTGTTTGGGTAGCAGTGAGTTTCTGTTTACGGTGATGGGAAACTTGGCACCGATTAAGCGTTTTTTAAGCGTAGTGGCTGCACAACACGATTGATATCACTAAGTTGTATACCCGATAAGACTGAATTAGCAAATATTGTGTTATATATATTTTTACAGCAACAACAAAAAGAGTAGCTGTTGATGCTGGTTATATACAATCAAACACCTCATGGGATGTGTTTTCTTGCTTTGGAGGTTTAGGGTCAAGGTTTCATGGAATATTCCAATCAACTGGCCTAATAATGTTTTTAGTGTTTCTGTTCTACCTCTTAGTTCATTGTGTAGTGCCTGGGGTCTTAAAAGCTTGTGAGCACCCATCCAAGGTGCAACAATTGGCCTTTATTCTATGGTGCAGCAGAGGAGGAAAGAGTCAGGAATCAGAGGAGGAACTGCAATGCATATCTAATTGCCTACATGAACAACTGCCCCCTTTGCCATGAGGCCAGAAGAAATGGATGGTGCCCAGCTACCATTACTATGAAAGAATTCTGATCAAAAGGGGGAAAATGTGGTATAGAATTTCAAATTCTCATTGAATCCAGACTTCCTGGAGCTACTGAGGCTGGCTGACCCCTGAGACTGTTGCCCTGAGGTAATCTTTAATCCTAAAACCTTAAACCAAAACTATTCCCTGAAGTCATCTTTAAAGAATGTCTGCCTTGAGCGTTATGCTCTTTTAAAGAATTACCTATATGTGATCATTTTTATATGTGATCATATTGACAATAGCAACTCCAAAGGTTAGATGAGAAGCTTAGGGGGTGTGATGGTTAAAGTTATGTGTAAACTTGGCTGCGCCATGATTCTTAGTGGTTTGTCAGTTATGTAATGATGTAGTCTGGCAGTTATGTAATGATGTAGTTACCCTCCATGACGTGATCTGATGTGATCAGCTAATCAGTTGTAAGGGGAGTTTCCTTGAGGGTATGGCTTGCATCCAATATATATATATATGGGAGTCTGGCAAAGCTCACTCACTTGCTCTGGATTCTGCATCTTCTTCGTCATCATCTGACCTCTGGTTCTTGGGACTTGAGCCTGCTGTATTGCCTGTCAATCTTGGGATTTGTTGGCCTCCGCAGCCTGTGAGCCAGCAGCCTGCCATCTGACCTGCTGATCTTCGGCTCGTCAGCCCCTGCATCTACGTGAGTCAGGAACTGCCTTCAGCCTGATGCCTGACCCATGGACTTGGGACTTCATGGCCTCTACGAGCACATGAGCCATTTCCTTGAGATAAATTTCTCTCTCGCTTTCTCTCTCTATATACATACACATATGCTTCACTAGTTTTGCTTCTCTAGAGAACCAGCCTAAGAAGGGGGCAGTGAATTTATGTTAATTTCACAATAACAATAATAAGAAAGAAAGAAAAAACAGTGCCCCATCTCGGGTCTTCTCTCACCTGGGGCTAGCAATCTAAGTGGTGAGGTTCAAACTGTTAGCGGAAGGTTAGAAACCCCAGTTAGTTACCCGACACTGGGAAACAGTCTGACAGATGGACTAACAGAAGGACAGGCAAGGACTCTGAACCTGACCTTCCTTCTCCTCATCTCCTCTGATTTATTGGTTAAAATCACCCTCCTTGAATCCAGACACAAAAATCCACACTTTCTATGATTCCCTTTATAAGAAATGCCCAGAACAGGCAAAGCCACAGAGACAGAAAGCTGGGGATGGGGAAGGGGGGAATGGGGACTGACCACTAACGAGTCCGGGGCTTTAGTTTGGCGCTTGTACAGCATGGTCAATGCACTAAAAGTCACTAAATTTTCCACTTTAAGATGATTAAAATGGAGAAACATCCGTTATATAAATTTTACTTCAATTAAAAAAAAATAAGCCTTGAAAGGATCAAGTAGATCAGCAACTAAATTAACTGCTAGCAAAACAAACTGACACAGAAGAAAGGGCCAAAATCAAAACATTAACCCTACATCTCGAACAAAAAGAAAGAGAGCAGCAAAAGAAGCCCACAGGCACCAGAAGAAAGCAAATAATAAAAATTAGAGCAGAGTTAAATGAAATACAGAACAGGAAAACAACTGACAGTTAACAAGACCAAAAGCTGGTTCTTTGAAAAGATCAACAAAATCAATAAGCCATTGGCCAAAATGACAATAGAGAAACGGGAGAGGAAGCAAATAACCTGAATAAGAAATGAAACGGACAATATCATAACAGACCCAGCTGAGATTAAAAGACTCAATTTTTATCAGATTACCACGAAAAATTGTACTCTAACAAATTTGAAGACCTAGAGGAAATGGATGAATTCCTAGAAACACACTAACCTACCTAAAGTGACACAAACAGAGGTAGAACAACTAAATAAACCCGTAACAAGAGATTGAAGAGGAAATTTAAAAACTCCCAACAACAACAAAAAAGCCCTGGCCCTGACAGCTTCACTGGCGAATTCTACCAAACTTTCAGGAAAGAGTTAACTCCACTACTACTAAAGGTATTTCAGAACACAGAAAAGGATGGAATACTCCCGAACTGATTCTAGAAGCCACCATCTCCCTGATACCCAAACCAGGTAAAGACACCACAAAAGAAGAAAATTACAGACCTATATCCCTCATGAACTTAGACTGGAAAATCCTCAACAGAATTCTAGCCAATAGAATTCAACAACACATCAAAAAAAAAAATAATTCAGCACGACCAAGTACGATTCATACCAGGTATGCAGGGATGGTTCAACATTAGAAAAACAATCAATGTAATCCACCACATAAAAAAAACAAAAGACAAGAATCACATGATCTTATCAACTGACGCAAAAAAGGCATTTGATGAAGTCCAACACCCATTCATGATAAAAACTCTTAGCAAAATAGGAATAGAAGAGAAATTCCTAAACATTATAAAGGGCATCTATACAAAGCCAGCAGCCAACATCATCCTAAATGGAGAGAGACTGAAAGCATTCCCCTTGAGATCGGGAACCAGGGAAGAATGGCCTTTATCACCACTCTTACTCAACACTGTGCTGAAGGTCCTAGCCAGAGAAATTAGGTTAGAAAAAGAAATAAAGGGCATCCAGATTGGCAAGGAGGAAGTAAAAGTATCTCTATTGGCAGACGACATGATCTTATACACAGAAAACCCTAAGGAATTCTCCAGAAAACTACTGAAACTAACAGAAGAGTTCGGCAGAGTCTCAGGAAACAAGATAAACGTACAAAAATCACTTGGATTCCTCTACACCAACAAAAAGAACATCGAAGAGGAAATCACCAAATCGATGCCATTTACAGTAGCCCCGAAGAGTATAAAATACTTAGGAGTAAATCTTAACAGAGATGTAAAAGACTTATACAAAGAAAACTACGATACACTTCTGCAAGAAACCAAATGAGACCTACATAAGTGGAAAAACATACCTTGCTCCTGGACAGGAAGACTTAACATTAAAAAAATGTCTATTCTACCAAAAGTGATCTATACATTTAATGCAATTCTGATCCAAATTCCGACGACATTCTTTAATGAGATGGAGAAACAAATCACCAACTTCATATGGAAGGGAAAGAGGCCCTGGATAAATAACGCATTACTGAAAAAGAAGAACAAAGTGGGAGGCCTTACTCTACCTGATTTTAGAGCCTATTATACCGCCACAGTACTGGTACTTGTACAACAACAGATACATAGACCAAGGGAACAGAATTGAGAATCCAGACATAAATCCATCCACATATGAGCAGTTGATACTTGACAAAGGCCCAAAGTCTGTTAAATGAGGAAAAGACAGTATCTTTAACAGATGGTGCTGGCATAACTGGATATCCATCTGCAAAAAAAAATGAAACAAGACCCATACCTCACACCATGCACAAAAACTAACTCAAAATGGATCAAAAACCTAAACATAAAATCTAAAACGATAAAGATCGTGGAAGAAAAAATAGGGACAACACGAGGAGCCCTAATACATGGCGTAAACAGTATACGAAACATTACTAACAATGTAGAAGAGAACCTAGATAACTGGGAGCTCCTAAAAATCAAACACCTATGCTCATCCAAAGACTTCACCAAAAGAGTAAAAAGACTACCTACAGACTGGGAAAAAGTTTTTAGCTGACATTTCCAATCAGCGCCCGATCTCTAAAATCTACATGATACTGCAAAAACTCAAGTACAAAAAGACAAATAACACAATTAAAAAATGAGCAAAGGATATGAACAGGCACTTCACCAAGGAATACATTCAGGTGGCTACCAGATACATGAGGAAACGCTCAGGATCAAAAGCCATTAGAGAAATGCAAATCAACACTACAGCGAGATTCCATCTTGCTCCAACAAGGCTGGCATTAATCCAAAAAAAAAATAATAATAATAAATGTTGGAGAGGTTGTGGAGAGACTGGAACACTTATACACTGCTGCTGTTGTTTGTTGTTGTTAGGTGCCGTTGAGTCAGTTTCGACTCATAGCGACCCCATGCAGAACAGAACGAAACACTGACCGGTCCTGCGCCATCCTTACAATTGTTGTTATGCTCAAGCTCATTGTTGCAGCAACTGTGTCAACCCACCTCATTGAGGCTCTTCCTCTTTCCCGCTGACTCTGTATGATGTCCTTCTCCAGGGACTGATCCCTCCTGACAACATGTCTAAAGTATGTAAGACACAGTCTCACCATCCTTGCTTCTAAGGAGCATTCTGGTTGCACTTCTTCCAAGACAGATTTATTCGTTCTTTTGGCAGTCCGTGGTAATATTCAATATTCTTCGCCAACAGCACAATTCAAAGGTGTCAATTCTTCTTTGGTCTTCCTTACTCATTGTCCAGCTTTCACATGCATATGATGTGATTAAAAATACCATGGCTTGGGACAGGCGCACCTTAGTCTTTAAGGTGACATCTTTGCTGTTCAACACTTTAAAGAGGTCCTTTGCAGCAGATTTACCCAATGCAACGCGTCTTTTGGGAAACCCTGGTGGTGGTTATGTGCTACAGCTGCCATCCAAAGGGTCGGCAGTTCAAATCCCCCAGGCGCTCCTTGGAAACTCTATGGGGCAGTTCTACTCTGTCCCATAGGATCGCTATGAGTCGGAATCAACTCGACAGCATGGGGTTTTTTTTTTAACGCGTCTTTTGATTTCTTGACTGCTGCTTCCAGGGCTGTTGATTGTGGATCCAAGTAAAATGAAATCCTTGACAACTTCAGCCTTTTCTCTGTTTATCATGATGTTGATCACTGGTCCAGTTGTGAGGATTTTTGTTTTCTTTATGTTGAGATGCAATCCATACTGAAGGCTGTGGTCTCTGATCTTCATCAGCAAGTGCTTCAAGTCCTCTTCACTTTCAGCAAGCAAGGTTGTGTCATCTGCATAATGCAGGTTGTTAATGAATCTTCCTCCAAGATGGATTCCCCATTCTTCTTCATATAGTCCAACTTCTCGGATTATTTGCTCAGCATACAGATTGAATAGGTATGGCGAAAGGATACAACCTTGACGCACACTTTTCCTGACTTTAAGCCAATCAGTATCCCCTTGTTCTGTCCGAACAACTGCCTCTTGGTCTATGTAAAGTTTCCCCATGAGCACAAGTAAGTGTTCTGGAATTCCCATTCTTCGCAATGTTATTCCTAATTTGTTACGATCCACACAGTCGAATGCCTTTGCATAATCAATAAAACACAGGTAACCATCCTTCTGGTATTCTCTGCTTTCAGCCAGGATCCATATGACATCAGCAATGATATCCCTGGTTCCACATCCTATTCTGAAACCGGCCTGAATTTCTGGCAGTCTCCTGTCGATATACTGCTGCAGCCGTTTCTTCAGCAAAATTTTGCTTGCGTGTGATATTAAAGATATTGTTTTATAACTTCCACATTCGGTTGGATCACCTTTCTTGGGAATAGGCATAAATATGGATCTCTTCCAGTCAGCTGGCCAGGAAGCTGTCTTCCATATTTCTTGGCATAGACGAGTGAGCACCTCCAGTGCTGCATCTGTTTGTTGAAACATCTCAATTGATACTCCGTCAATTCCTGGAGCCTTGTTTTTCGCCAATGCCTTCAGAGCAGCTTGGACTTCTTCCTTTAGTACCATCGGTTCCTGATCATATGCTACCTCTTGAAATGTTTGAACATCGACTAACTCTTTTTGGTCTAACGACTCTGTGTATTCCTTCCATCTTCTTTTGATGCTTCCTGTGTCGTTTAATATTTTCTCCATAGAATCCTTCACTATTGCAACTCGAGGCTTGAATTTTTTCTTCAGTTCTTTCAGCTTGAGAAAGGCCGAGCGTGTTCTTCCCTTTTGGTTTTCCATCTCCAGCTCTTTGCACATGTCATTATAATACTTTACTTTGTCTTCTGGAGAGGCCCTTTGAAATCTTCTGTTCAGCTCTTTTCCTTCATCATTTCTTCCTTTTGCTTTAGCCACTCGACTTTCGTTAGCAAGTTTCGGCGTCTCCTCTGACATCCATTTTGTCTTTTTTTTTTCCTGTCTTTTCAATCATCTCTTGCTTTCTTCATGTGATAATGTCCTTGATGTCATTCCAGAACTTGCCTGGTCTTCGGTCACCACTGTTCAATACATCAAATCTATTCTTCAGATGGTCTCTAATTTCAGGTGGGATATACTCAAGGTCATATTTTGGCTCTCGTGGACTTGCTCTGATTTTCTTCAGTTTCAGCTTGAACTTGCATACGAGCAATTGACGGTCTGTTCCACAGTCGGCCCCCGGCCTTGTGCTGACTGATGGTATTGAGCTTTTCCATCATCTCTTTCCACAGATGTAGTTAGTTTGATTTCTGTGTGTTCCATCTGGTGAGGTCCGTGTGTATAGTCGCTGTTTATATTGATAAAAGGAGGCATTTGCAATGAAGAAGTCGTTGGTCTTGCAAAATTCTATCACTCGATCTCTGGCATTGTTTCTGTCACCAAGGCCGTATTTTCCAACTACCGATCCTTCTTCTTCGTTTCCAATTTTCACATTTCAATCACCAGTAAGTATCAACGCATCTTGATAGCATGTTTGATTAATTTCAGACTGCAGCAGCTGATAAAAATCTTCTATTTCTTTATCTTTGGCCTTAGTGGTTGGTGTGCAAATTTGAGTAATAGTTGCATTAACTGGTCTTCCTTGTAGGTGTATGGATATTATCCTATCACTGACAGCATTGTTCTTCAGGATAGATCATGAAATGTTCTTTTTGATGATGAATGCAACACCATTCCTCTTCAAGTTCTCATTCCCAGCATAGTAGACTATATGATTGTCCGATTCAAAATGGCCAAAACCAGTTCATTTCAGCTCACTAATGCCTAGGATATCGATGTTTATACGTTCCATTTCATTTTCAAAGATTTCCAATTTTCCTAGATTCATACTTTCTACATTCCACATTCTGATTATTACTGGACGTTGGCAGCTGTTTCTTCTCATTTTGAGTCGTGCCGCATCAGGAAATGAAGGTCCCGAAAGCTTTACTCCAACCACGTCATTAAGGTCGACTCTACTTTGAGGAGGCAGCTCTTCCCCAGTCATCTTTTGAGTGCCTTCCAACCTGGGGGGCTCATCTTCCAGCACTGTATCAGACAATGTTCCGCTGCTATTCATAAGGTTTTCACTGGCCAATGCTTTTCAGAAGTAGACTGCCGGGTCCTTCTTCCTAGTCTGTCTTAGTCTGGAAGCTCAGCTGAAACCTGTCCTCCATGGGTGACCCTGCCGGTATCTGAATACCGGTGGCATAGCTTCCAGCACCACAGCAACACACAAGCCCCCAGATTATGACAAACTGACAGACACGTGGGGGATACACTGCTGCTGAGAATGTAAAATGATATAACCAGTTTGGAAATGGATTTGGCACTTCGTTAAAAAGCTAGAAATAGAACTAACATAAGATCCAGTGATCTCACTCCTTGGCATATATCCTAGAGAAATAAAAGCCCTAACACGAATAGATATATGCACACCCATGCTCATTGCAGCATGTTCACAACAGCAAAAAGATGAAAACAACCAAGGTGTCCATCAACGGGCGAATGGATAAACAAATTTTGGTACATACACACAATGGAATACTACGCATCGATAAAGAACAGTGATGAATCTGAGAAACATTTCATAACATGGAGCAATCTGGAAGGCATTACGCTGAGTGAAATTAGTCCGTTGCAAAAGGACAAATATTGTATGAGACCACTAATATAAGAACTCAAGAAAAGGTTTAAACATAGAAGAAAATATTCTTTCATGGTTACGAGTGTAGGGAGGGAGGAAGACGAGAATTCACTAACTAGATAGTAGATAAGAATTATCTTAAGTGAAGGGAAAGACAGCACACAATACAGGGGAAGCCAGCACAACTGGACTAAACTGAAAGCTAAGATGTTTCCTGAACACAACGAAACACTTCGAGGAACAGAGTAGCAGCGGCAGGGGTCTGGGAACCATGGTTTCGGGGAACATTTAGGTCAATTGGCATAACAAAGTTCATTAAGAAAATGTCCCGTATCCCACTTTGGAGAGTGGCGTCTGGGGCCTTAAGTGCTAGCAAGCAGCCATCTAAGATGCATGAATTGGTCTTAACCCACCTGGATCAAATGAGAATGAAGAACACCAAGGACACAAGGTAATTATGGGCCCAAGAGACAGAAAGGACCACATAAACCAGAGACTCCATCAGCATGAGACCAGAAGAGCTAGATGGTGCCCGATACCACCAATGACTGCCCTGACGGGAAACATAACAGAGAGTCCCCGGCAGAGCAGGAGAAAAGCGTGGTGCAGAACTCAAATTCACGTGAAAAGACCAGACTTAATGGTTTGACTGGGACTGGAGGAACACCTGAGGACATGGTCCCTGGACTCTCTGTTAACTCAGAAGTAGAACCATTCCCGAAGCCAACTCTTCAGACAAAGATTAGACTGGACTATAAAACATAAAATAATACTCGTGAAGACTGTGCTTCTTAGTTCAAGTAGATACACGAGACTGAATGAGCAGCTCCTGTCCAGAGGCGGGATGAGAAGGCAGAAAGGGATAGGAGCTGGTTGAATGGACATGGGAAACCCGGGGTGGAAAGGGGGAGTGTGCTGTCACATTACAAGGATTGCAACTAGGGTCCCATAACAATATGTATAAAAATTTTTGTACGAGAAGTTAACTTGAGCTGTAAACTTTCACCTAAAGCACAATAAAAAACAAAACAAAAAACCTGACACACTTTAATGGAAGAGAAATGGGGAGGTGGTTCCTCAAAAAGATGAACATAGAATTCCTACATGACCCAGCAATTCCACTCCGAGGTATAGACCCAAGAGACTTGAGAGAAGGGACCAAAGCAGATACTTGCACACCAGCGTTCATTGCAGGATTATTCACAAGAGCCAAAAGGTGGAAACAATCCAAGCACCCATCAACAGATGACTGGATAAAGGAGATGTGGCAATATGTACAATGGAATATTATTCAGCCATAAAAAATAATGAAGTGGTGATATAGGCCATGACATGGATGAATACCGGAGTAAAGACAAAACATTATATGGTCTTACTTATGTATGGCGAATAGGCAAATGCATAGAGTCAGAAAGGAGATTAGAGTTTACTGGGGGCTGGGGTGAGGGAGAATGGGGGGTGACTGCTTTTGGGGTGATGGCAGTGATCTGGAACTAGATAGCAGTGGTGTTTGCACAACACTGAATACTAACCGCTGCTGAATTATACGCTCTAAAATGGTGACATTTTTGGTATGTGAATTTCATCGCAGTAAAAAAAAAAATGCAGCGGAAAAAAAAAAGCTCTCATGACCTGGTTCTCAGCCTGAGCCCTTTGGCTTGTGCCACCACCTGTCAGGTGTGGGCTTCCCTCAGCTTAGTCTCTGTCCTGGGCCTCAAATCGATGGAACCCATGCATACCTGTCAGCCCCAGGCCTTGTGGGTAGGAGAGGCCCTGGTGCCCACCTGAGTAATGCAGGCCCCTGTGAAGGCCACAATCACTGCTACCACGTTAACCGTCAACTGGAACTGCAGGAACTTGGAGATGCTGTCATAGACGTTACGGCCCCACATCACTGCCTTGACAATGCTGGTGAAGTTGTCGTCTGTCAGGATGATGTCAGAGGCCTCCTTGGCCACATCTGTCCCTGCGATGCCCTGGGGTGCACACACACACACACACACACACAGTGTCCGTGGGGTCCCCTTCCTAGCCCTCCTCGATGACCCACTGGGGGCTGCCTCCACTCTTCCCTTCCAAACCAAGCTCTCCCCAGCTGGGAACAGCCCTTGTCTTTATCCCTTGATGTACAATGAATGGCAAGTTGTCTCACGTCATGGCAAGAGAGGCTTTGCTCATAAGATACAGAAGGAGCTGAGGACATGGCCAAGTGCACTTCAACTGACGCACTTCTAAGACCCAGCCCCTGTGACGTGGCACCAGGCAGCTTTCTGCCCCATATTAGTGCCTTAAAGAGGCTTTCTCCTTTAGGAGCTCCCACCAGCCCTGGGTGGGTGGAGGCCTTTGGTGAAGCAAGGCCAAAACTGTGTCTGGAGGAGACTGCATCATCTGATCCTTTGGTGACTTTAATGCAGCTACCCCTCACCTGCCCTCTGTAGGGCCCGGAGGCTGAGTTCAACCACGTGGGTGATGAATCCATTAATGAGGCCCCCAAAAAATCCTTGGACATGGAAGCTCCCATGTACTTTCTGGTTGGTGACAGAATCAATGCTGGGATGGTAAAGCATCTCTGGGGACTCAGGAGCTCTGCTTTGGGGACCCTCCCAGGCCTCACCCTATGTATCTCTTCTTTATGTTAGTCCTGATTTGTATCCTTTACAATAAAGCTATCATCCTGAGCATAGTGCTTTCCTGAGTTCTGTGAGTCATTCTAGTAAAGTACCAAACCCAAGTGGGTAGTGGGAACCATGAACTTGTAGATCCAAAGTGCAGGTTCCTCATGGCCCCTGAGCTTGTAGCTGGTGTCGCGAGGGGTAGTGGTAACCCCAAATTTGTAGTCAGTTGGCCAGAAGTGTGGGTGGCTTGGGAACCCCTAAAACTCGTGGCTGTGTCTGAGGTCTTGGGTAGCCTTGGATAGTCTGGAGGGCTGAGCTCCCTCCCTAGCTCTGGTGGTTAGGGCCAGAGAGGAGCCACATGGCAACGGGAGAATTGACTCACTTGATATTTAGGGATGCCACTAACCAGATTTGGGGCCAGGAGTCCTGCTTAGACGAAGGGTTTCTTTAGGTGAATGGGAAGAGGAGCAATGGCAGGCAGGCACTATGACTGACATACTTCTGTGCCCCCATTCCCTCCCCCGGGTGATGTGGCTGGGCCCACTGTCACCTCGGATGTCATCACGCCAAATGCCTTTAAACAAGTCACATGTGTGTCCCCTGATGGGCAGGACTCATGGAGGCCTGAGTGACAGGATGTGAGGGAAAGAACCTTCTAACCTTCTACTACCTGCTCCAACACCGGCTCCCACCTTCTGGCACAAAGTTAATGGCAGGAAGACCCAACGGCCACCCTGCTGTAGCATGCCAAGGAGGGGCTGGCAATGAAGGCCTACCATAGCGAAGCCCACGTCAGCCTTCTTGAGAGCTGGCCCGTCGTTGGTGCCATCTCCGGTCACAGCCACCACCTGCCTCTGCTCCCCGGTCACGCTGTCGATAATCCCTGGAACACAGGGTGGGACAAGGCGGGGCTGGCACCACCTGTTACCACAGCCCAGCATCACCCAGCTTGGGGGCTGCTGTGCCTACCACCCCTGACCTTCAGTGGCTCCCTGTCATCTGCGGGATGAGGTCCCTGTGACTTAACCAGGCAGACCCCCATCTTCTTCCTTCCATCCAGCCCATTGCCCTGTGGGGCTTGCTGTGCAGGGGTAGAAGGTGATAAAGATGCTGTGATTTGGTAGAAGGGAGGGGCCCAGGGGGAGCTCCCCAGATGCCTCGTACACCTTGGTGTCACTCTGTGACTTGGATAAATAGACCCCTCTCCTGGACCTCAGTTTCCCGTCTTCTATATCAAGGGGATGGGCAGCTTGGGTATCTTCACATCGAGCTCTGCCAGCTCCTCTAGGTCCCCCAAACACTGACGGTGCCGGGCCTGCTTAGGATCACCCCAATTCCACTGTCCTGGAGAGGGAGTGAGGAGCTGAGAAGGTGACCAGACTGGCCATGTGTCCCGTTAACACAGAATCCGGCTGGAACAAGAGACTTCTGAAGTCCTCTGCTAAAAGCAGAGGGGGGATCCACACGGCAGCCCACTAAGTGCGTCTCCATCATTATCTTCACTTTGCCCATGGGGAAACTGAGGCTCAGTATGTCTACCAGCGCTGGTCTAGAGCTGGGGACCCTAGTTCCCACCTTGGGAATGGGAATGGGTAGGGTGAGTGTGTGGGGTGTAGCAAGCTCGTTTACCTTTGACCAGAGTGTGCTTGTCGGTGGGAGAAGAGCGGGCGAGAACCCTCAACTTGGGCCACACCTTGTCCAGCCGCTCCTGTTCTATCTGGGGGAGGGGAGCACATAGAAGCTGCCGAGCTCAGGTGGCACACCAGGCCGATGAGGAGGGCTGAAGCAGGGTAAGATGGGGAAGGGCAGGGCCCAGTAGGATGAAGAAACAGCCAGAACCCTGGACCGAGGTGGGCAGAGGTCCTGCAGCCCCCCAGTAACAACACAGCCAGCCAAGAGGCTGCCGGCCCGGCTCTACATAGACTTGGCCTGCATAACCAAGGACGCAGAGCCCTACCCCGACCACGAAGGGGACCAGGGATGGCTTGGAACACGTGCTATCCCCTTGGCCTTCCCCAGAGAATCCTCAACCATGCTTGTCTCTTAACTCTCAGTCTGCGCTAGGGCTTGAACTCTTCCCCAGCGGAAGCATGATGTGGATGGGCCCAGCGGCGGAGCCGGCAGGAGCGGGGACTACCTCGCCCTTCTCGTTGCGGATCCGCCGGTTGAACTCCTTTCCCTCCAGGCACAGGAAGTCCTCCCCAGGCTGGATGATGCCGCACTTGACCGCAATGGCCCGGGCAGTGTTGATGTTGTCCCCGGTCACCATGCGCACGGTGATGCCAGCACGCTGGCACTTGCGGATAGCTTCAGGGACCTACCGGAGATGGGGAAGTGGGTGTCAGGGCTCCAGCTTTTTAAGGAATAACTCTTTCTGAGGCTGGATCTTTTACACGCTGAGGGGTTCTCATTGCTTGCTAGGGGAAATGGAATGTTGTTTTGGGCACAAAGCATGGCTCTTTATTTCCAAATATAATATTAGGTCCTGGAAGAAAAGAAAGAGGGCGCAGCACCCGCGCACAGGGGAGACAATGGTCCCAGAGACTGCAGGGGGACGGCAGCCAGAGAGAGTGGGCGGATGATGCCCCTGAGCTAGGGCCATTGAACGGGGGGTGGGGTGGGGAGAAGGGGGGGCAGGAGCGGTTCAAGGGTGGAAGATGAGCAAGGAGGTCGGGCCTAGGCCTGTGAGGGCCAGGAGGAGGCCCCTGAGCTGGGCCTCCCAGGCCAGGAGGAGGAGTGGGTGCCAGGGCGGAGGGGAGGTAGAGGCTGGGAGCCCCCCAACCCCGAGAGCACCCAGGGAAGGTGATCAGGGGCAGAGCCAGGTCTGAAGTCTAGGAGGGTGTGCAACCTCAGCCAGGGAGAGAGAGAGAGAAGACAGGGGCCCCACTCAGGCTGTGACAGTGACTCAGTGATCCCTGCATCACATACTGCAAAGTGGCCCAAAGGGCAAGTCGTGGGAAGAGTCCATCTCAGTGAAGGGGCTTGTACCCCGTGCCCCCCAGTAATGTCTCCTGGCTCCCAGCTGAGGGACATTGCCTGTCTTTTGGGATCTTGGAATATAGGCTAACGAGATCCTGAGCTCAAGGATGACAACTTCCCTCCTGGCCCCAAAGCGTGTGGAAGGCAGCCCTCTGCTGCCACCAAGTGACCACAAAGAGCAGCGGCCACTCGCTGGTTTGCAGCAGCAAAAAGGCCCCACGCCCCGCAGCCGGGGGCACTAGTTTCTGCCTGCACTGCTCCGGGGCCAGAGCTCCTGCCTCCTCCCAAGGCAGCCTCCCTCGTGGAACCTAAACTGTCCGAGTCCTTTTTTACTGGTGTTGCTGCCAGCCAGCCCCATCCTGCCTGCTCCCCCAGCGCTGACATGCAGAGCACCCTGGCAATCCTCTGGCCGCAGCCGTTCCCTGCCTCCACGAATCCCGGCAGGTGTCCCAGGGTCTGTCCACCCTCCCCGCCAGTCAGCTGGCAGCACCAGCACTCAGCTGAGCCTGCCCTGTGCCTTCCTCGGCCAGTCTGGACTTGCCTCCCCAGCCTGCACTCTGTGAGGCTACTCTCAAGCCACAAAAGAGCTGTCCTTGGGCCCCTCCGCCAAGGCCAGTTCTGGGTGGAGAACGCGCAGTCCCTCTCCCTGCCTCTGTGACAGACAAGCAGTCTGCCTTGGGGGCCATTCATGGCTTCTCCCCACTCTGAGCTTCCACACGAACCCGGACACTAAGCCTTCATGACTTTGTTCTCTTGGCTGCTGCCTATGTTAGAAACTCTCTCAAATGAAAACTTACACAAACAATAATATCCCACTTCTGAGAACCCAGGGCAGGGTGGGCTGCAGCAGGAGTCTTGACCTTGACTAAGAGAAGGGCCAGGCCTCCCCACACCTATGTGTGGCAGTTCCAGAAGGTTCCTCCACCCTTCCCCCAGCCTGGCCTCATTTGGGCTTCTGTAAATGAGTGACTTGGAGCAGAAGGCGGGCGCCGCTGTTGTGTTTCTGAGAACTGGGGGAGCCTGCAGGGCTCCTTGGCCGGCTCTCTGAGCAGCATGAGGCCAAACAGGCTCCCTCCTCTGTCCTGCCGCATTAGCGGCCGAGGTGGGAGGGGAAGGCAGGCTGGTGGCTGGCGTGCAGAGATGGCTTTGGTCCAGGGCCTTGAGAGTCTGGGAACGTTGCCTTTCTGGGTCTGTGGAACACTCCAAACAGGCGCTCTCAGCTTCACGCAGCCCCAGCAAGCCAAACTGCTGGCTCCTAACGGGCAAGTTCTGACCTGGGTGTTCCCAGGGTGGCCCTGCCTAACCGTGCCAGCACCCCTTCCCTCTACTCTTCCTACAGGCACCTCTGCTCAGCTGTGTCCCGGGAAGACCGGGAGGCGGCTCATCCACCATTCAGTCCTTGCTGGGCTTCTCCTTCTCACTGGAGCTCTCTCCCTACCTCTCGGTGCCCAGCTTCCAAGGGCAACTCAGAGAGGAGGGCGTGCCTACCTCCGGCCGCACAGGGTCCTCGATGCCCACCACAGCGATGCAGGTGAGGTCGCCCACGACCTCGTTCTCGTTGTCCCATTCAGGCTCCTGGCCCGCGGAGAAGTCGCGGTAGGCAATGCAGATGGTGCGGAGGCCATCGCAGGCCATCGGCTCAATGATCTTCTTCACCATCTCATCCCGGTCCCGCGGACGGAAGCTGCGGAGTTCACCGTTGCTATTTAAGATGTTGGAACACCTAAGGCAGGGAACAGGAGACAGCCCTGGTAAAACAAAGAGGGAGCTGGGGGCAGAGCAGTCAGCTCAGGCAGACCCCCAAGGCCACAGGGGATCTCGTCCAAGGACGGAGGGTCCCTGGTGTGGACCCAGAGACCTGGGTGGGAGGCAGACTATACCACGGACCTGATGGCTGGTGTGGTAAATCAGTTTCACTTCTCTGGGTTTTGGGCAAAGTCATGGAACACTGGCAAAAACTTACTGCCACTGGCAGTGAGCTCTAAGTGGGTAGTGTGGATGTGATAGACAATGGAGCCACAGGAAGGAGGGCAGCAACCTCAGTATGAACTCTGACAACCCTGGAAGCTTCCAGAAGCTTTTTCCAGAAGGGACCAGGAAGGCTGGCAGGATTCAAATGGGGGAGAGGTGGTCTTTGTGCCAGGTTGAGGAGGCTGTACCAAGGCAGAATTGGGCGGGACAGCGTTCTGGGGGGGTAGTGATAAGCAGGAGCCAAGGCAGAGCCAGGTGGGGGTGCACCGTGGTTGCCCTGTCGGATAAGAGCAGAGGGCAGGGTGAGCCTAGAGGCCCTCAGAAGGCCGGCAACGAGCAGGGGATGGCATGAGAAGATTCTTGTCTTACAAGGTGGCTCTGGGGTGTATAAGGAGCCAGGGGAGGGCAGGTGGGGGCTGAGCAGGCCCGAGAGGAGATTGGCAGAGCGGGGGACTTGGAGGTGTGCTGTGTGGCCACCTCCAACTCATTTTTAACATCTGTTGTTGTTAGTTGCCGTCGAGTTGGTTCTGACTCATAGCGACCCTATGCACAACAGAACGAAACACTGCCCAGTCCTGAGCCATCCTTACAATCGTTGTTATACTTGAGCTCACTGTTGCAGTCACTGTGTCAATCCACCTCGTTGAGGGTCTTCCTCTTTTCCGCTGACCCTGTACTCTGCCAAGCGTGATGTCCTTCTCCAGGGACTGATTCCTCTTGACAACATGTCCAAAGTATGTAAGACGCAGTCTTGCCCTCCTTGCCTCTAAGGAGCATTCTGGCCGCACTTCTCCCAAGACAGATTTGGTTGTTCTTTCAATATTCTTCGCCAACACCACAATTCAAAGGCGTCAACTCTTCTTCAGTCTTCCTTATTCATTGCCCAGCTTTCACATGCATATGATGCGATTGAAAACACCATGGCTTGGGTCAGGCACACCTTAGTCTTCAGGGTGACATCTTTGCTGTCCAACACTTTGAAGAGGTCCTTTGCAGCAGATTTACCCAATGCAATGCGTCTTTTGATTTCTTGACTGCTGCTTCCATGGCTGTTGATTGTGGATCCAAGGAAAATGAAATCCTTGACAACTTCAATCTTTTCTCCGTTTATCATGATGTTGCTCATTGGTCCAGTTGTGAGGATTTTTGTTTTCTTTATGTTGAGGTGCAGCCAATACTGAAGGCTGTGGTCTTTGATCTTCATTAGTAAGTGCTTCAAGGCCTCTTCACTTTCAGCAAACAAGGTTGTGTCATCAGCATAACGCAGGTTGTTAATGAGTCTTCCTCCAATCCTGATGCCCCGTTCTTCTTCATATAGTCCGGCTTCTCGTATTATTTGTTCAGCATACAGATTAAGTACGCATGGTGCAAGAATACAACCCTGACGCACACCTTTCCTGACTTTAAACCAATCAGTATCCCCTTGTTCTGTTCGAACAACTGCCTCTTGATCTATGTAAAGGTTCCTCATGAGCACAATTAAGTGCTCTGGAATTCCCATTCTCCACAATGTTATCCATAATTTGTTATGATCCACACAGTCGAATGCTTTTGCACAGTCAATAAAACACAGGTTTTTTTTAAACATCCTTCTGGTGTTCTCTGCTTTCAGCCAGGAGCCATCTGACATCAGCAATGATATCCCTGGTTCCACGTCCTCTTCTGAAACCGGCCTGAATTTCTGGCAGTTCCCTGTCAATATACTGCTGTAGCCGTTTTGAATGATCTTCAGCAAAATTTTGCTTGCGTGTGATATTAATGATATTGTTCTATAATTTCCACATTTGGTTGGATCACCTTTCTTGGGAAAAGGCATAAACATGGATCTCTTCCGTTCAGTTGGCCAGGAAGCTGTCTTCCATATTTCTTGGCATAGACGAGTGAACACCTCCAGCGCTGCATCTGTTTGTTGAAACATCTCAATTTGTATTCCATGAATTCCTGGAGCCTTGTTTTTTGCCAAAGCCTTCAGAGCAGCTTGGACTTCTTCCTTCGGTGCCATCGGTTCCTGATCATATGCCACCTCTTGAAATGTTTGAATATCAACTAATTCTTTTTGGTATAATGACTCTGTGTATTCCTTCCATCTTCTTTTGATGCTTCCTGTGTCGTTTAATATCTTCCCCATGGAATCCTTCACTATTGCAACTCGAGGCTTGAATTTTTTCTTTAGTTCTTTCAGCTTGAGAAACGCCAAGCATGTTCTTCCCTTTTGGTTTTCCATTTCCAGCTCTTTGCACATGTCATTATAATACTTTGTCTTCTCGAGAGGCCCTTTGAAACCTTCTGTTCAGTTCTTTTACTTCATCAATTCTTCCTTTTGCTTTAGCAGCTCAACACTCAAGAGCAAGTTTCAGAGTCTCCTCTGACATCCATCTTGGTCTTTTCTTTCTTTCCTGTCTTTTCAGTGACCTCTTGCTTTCTTCATGGATGATGTCCTTGATGTCATTCCACAACTCGTCTGGTCTGCGGTCACTAGTGTTCAATGCGTCAAATCTGTTCTTGAGATGGTCTCTAAATTCAGGTGGGATATACTCAAGGTCATATTTTGGCTCTTGTGGACTTGTTCTGATTTTCTTCAGTTTCAGCTTGAACTTGCGTATGAGCAGTTGATGGTCTGCTCCACAGTCAGCCCCTGGCCTTGTTCTGACTGATGATATTGAACTTTTCCATCATCTCCTTCCACAGATGTAGTCAATTTGATTTCTGTGTGCTCCATCTGGCGAGGTCCATGTGTATAGTTGCTTGCTGTTTATGTTGGTGAAAGAAGGTATTTGCAATGAAGAAGTCGTCGGTCTTGCAAAATTCTATCATTCGATCTCCGGCATTGTTTGTATCACCGAGGCCGTATTTTCAACTACCGATCCTTCTTTGTTTCCAACTTTCGCGTTAAAATCACCAGTAATTATCAATGCATCCTGATTGCATGTTCGATCAATTTCAGGCTGCAGCAGCTGATGAAAAATCTATTTCTTCATCTTTGGCTCTAGTGGTTGGTGTGTAAATTTGAATAATAGTCGTATTAACTGGTCTTCCTTGTAGCCGTATGGATATTATCCTATTACTGACAGCGTTGTACTTCAGGATAGATCTTGAAACATTCTTTTTGACGATGAATGCAACGCCATTCCTCTTCGAGTTGTCATTCCCACCATAGTAGACTATATGATTGTCTGAATCAAAATGGCCAATACCAGTCCATTTCAGCTCACTAATGCCTAGGATATCGATGTTTATGTGTTCCATTTCATTTTTGACAATTTCCAATTTTCCTAAATTCATACTTAGTACATTCCAGGTTCCGATTATTAATGGATGTTTGCAGCTGTTTCTTCTCATTTCGAGTCATGCCACATCAGCAAATGAAGGTCCCGAAAGCTTTACTCCATCCACGTCATTCAGGTCGGCTCTACTTTGAGGAGGCAGCTCTTCCCCAGTCATCTTTTGAGGGCGTTCCAACCTGGGGGGCTCATCTTCCAGCACTATATCAGACAATGTTCCGCTGCTATTCATAAGGTTTTCACTGGCCAATGCTTTTCAGAAGTAGACTGCCGGGTCCTTCTTCCTAGTCTGTCTTAGTCTGGAAGCTCAGCTGAAACCTGTCCTCCATGGGTGACCCTGCTGGTATCTGAATACCGGTGGCATAGCTTCCAGCATCACAGCAACACACAAGCCCCCACAGTACGACAAACTGACAGGCACGTGGAGGTTAACAGCTGTATTGAGATACAATTCACATAATATACATTTCACCCCTTTGAAATGTATAATTCAATGGTTTTCAGTGTATTCGCAGATTTGCACGGGTATCACCACTATAGAATTCCAGAACATTTCCATCGGCCCAAAAAGAAACCCCACCCCCAGCCCTAAGGCCCCCTAATCTCCTACCCAGCTTCTCACTCACTTTTTGAGGAGAATCTCTGAGGCCCCCTTGCTGAAGAGGCGGAAGCCACCGTCGGGCATGCAGATGACTGTGCTCATGGACTTTCGGACTGAGTTGAAGGTGTACACTTTGTAAAGCTTATCTTCTGGAATCTGCTCTCGCACTGTCTGGAAGTCCCGCTTGAGGTCCAGGACAAAGCCCAGGAGAGCACACTCCGTTTTATTGCCCACTTGGCGTGGAAGGGCACCTTCCTTCTCTGGAGGCTGCAAGGCCAAGAGAGTACCCATGGCATCAGGGGCCCACATCCATCCTCCCCACTCTCCCTGGGGCCCTGGTACCAAGCCCAGCCACCACCACCAGGTCACTTAGGGTGTAGGTGGCAGAGAGCAGAGGTGGATCTCCTGTGTGGCCTGGATGGCTGTGCCCCAGCTGCAAAGCCACCCTCTGGCGGGCAGCTTTCCCATCATTCCCTGTCAGCGCCCCCTGGACCATCCGAGGTCTAGTGAAAGGCACTTAAGAGAGCACAGGAAACCCCTAGCCCACCCGTGGCCCGCCCACCCGTGCGCTGGCAGCTCACTAGTATTTTGGTGGTGTAGGCACTGTTGATGGAGATGGCATGGACCAAGAGGTCGAGGATCTTGGGGGTGAGGGCGCTGGGGGCTGGGACCTCCTTGTAGTGGGTGTCCCCCAGGTAGGACTGGACCACGGTCATGCGGTTGGTGGTGAGTGTGCCCGTCTTGTCGGAGCAGATGGCTGTGGCATTGCCCATGGTCTCACAGGCATCCAGGTGGCGCACCAGGTTGTTGTCCTTCATCATTTTCTGTGAGAGGCACAGATGGGAGCCTGGGTAGCCACAGTCCGTGTGGTCCTCAGCTTAGTGGGGATGGGCATGACCAAGAGTGTCCATGCGAACCTTCTCAAACCCTCTGCTCTGCTCGACCAGCTCCACACTGGGCATTGCCAGCCTGGAGCAGAGTTGATGGCCACACACCCACCCACCTGCCAGGCTGACCTGGCAATGCTGCAAGGCACTTGGTGCGAGGTAGCCAAAAGCCAGGGTGCATGCCTGCAAGACGTGAAGAATCCAAGCCACCAGGGCAGTCCCTCCCCCAGCCCTCTGCCTGCACACCCCCGCCTTGGGCTCCCTGCTGGCCCCGAGGCTCCCCCACGCTCCGCCCATTGCCCTCCTCCACCGCGTCCTCCCCACCTCAGCCTCTGCAAGCAGCACCAGCAGCCGCCACCTCGTGGCCCCTCCATCCTCCTGCCACACCTATCATCCTGCCAAGGCCAAGCCTAAAAAGTTCCGTCCAGCAGCACCTTCTCCAGACGGAGCAGAGTGCCCAGGAAGCTCGGTGGGGAAACCGTACTGCCTGCGGGGTGCTGGCCTGAGGGGTCAGGTGGCTGAGCCACCCTCGGGGCTCCTGCTCCAACCCTTCCTGACTCTGCACCCCCTCATCCAAGTCACAGGACTAACTGCCGTGCAATTTGCCTGCTCTCTGTGCGACGGGAGCAAGGGATTCTTTTGTTTTATTTTAAAGTTTGAGACAATATATTTGGGATGTGACCTAAGTGAGACTAACCAGTTTTAAAGGGTGCGTGCGTCTTTTTAAAAATAATATAATCATGCCTTAATAGAATAAACAATTAGCTTTGTACAGTCCTGAAATTAGCTCACTTAAAGGCCAGGCATTCAAATTCAAAACAGTTCTATCTGAGAAGGTCTTGACTTTGCTTTCGTTCTTTCAAAACATTTGTGCTGGATCTTTGTTGCTGTTTTTCTTCCAGCACTATAAAGATGTCGTTCTGTGTTTTCCGGCCTCTGTGGCTTCTGACGAGAACACAGCTGCCATTCAAATCGTTACTCCCTTGGCTACGCTGTGTTACTCTCAGCGACTTTAAAGATTCTCTTTTTCCTTTGTTGGTTAGCATTCTAACTCTGATCTACCGAGGCGTGGCTTTCTTTATACTAACCCTGCTTGATGTTCGTGTTACTTCTTAAATGTGTACATTTGTCTTTATTTAGGAAAATTTTGGCTACTGGTTCTTTTTTATTGTGGTTAGATAAATACATATACAACAAAAACGTTTGCCATTTCAACATTTTTTACATCACAATTCAGCAACATAAATGACATTCACCATGTTGGGCTGCCATCACCACTATCTGGTTCCAGATTGTTCCATCACCTCAAGGGATTCTTACGGCTATTGTGGTTAGTGCCTTTATTACCTTGACGGAGTAAGCTAAGGAGATGGTGACAGCAAGAGGCAGGCCCTCTGGGACGGCCACGACCAGCACAGTGACCCCGATGATGAAGAACTTCACGAAGTACTGCACGTAGACCGGCGTGCACTCAGCCAGCCACACCCGGCCGTCGACTACAAAGGTTTCGATGACAAAGTAGAGGACCAGGATGATCACAGTGATGGCAGACATCACCAGCCCTGCAAGGAAGGGAGAGAGGAGGAGGGGAGGAGAGAAGGCGAGGAGAATGATGCTGGAACCAGCGCCACCGAAGCCCAGGCAGGAGGCTCAGGTGGGGACCCTGGCGGGTGACAGGTCTGTATGTGACCTTAGACGAGGTACTGTCTGTCCCACACAGCCTGCCCTCAACGACCCCCCCGCCCAGCGCACCTCCACCGGGCCCCTCACATCATCCTGCCCACCCACCTCCATTAGCCACCAGGCCACCCTTACCCGCTTTCCCGATCTGCACGGCCAGCTTTGTGAGCTTCCCCTGGAGGACCGACTTCTCCTTCTTGGGCACATTGGCTTTCTTCTTCTCCCGCTCCTCCATCTCCCCACCCTCTGCACTCTTTAGGGGCTGCATCTCCATGGCAACGGCCCCGTCCTGCTTCTTGGCTGCGCACAGAGGAAGCCCGCAGCCCAGATTAAGACTGCGGCAGACGGCAAAGGGGCTACAAAGGGCTTTCACAGGGAGAGACAGACGGCACCGCAATGGGGTTCACAGGCCGATTCTCTGCCTCCCTTCTCTGTCCTGGTCAGCCCTGAACCCCAGAGGGGCGGGCAGGCTCCAGCACTGTCCCAGGTGCCACAGGGGATGAAAGGACAAACACAGCACAAGTCACTTGGGCATACAGCACAGGGTGGCCAGCCAGTCCTGAGAGCTGGGGCCTGTGGCCCAGGGAGCATTCTCTACCCGCCATGCGCCGCAGAACCTTGAACTGATGCATCCCCCCAACTGTGCCCCTCAGGGAGGCAGGAGCCTGGGTGCACTCTCCTCCCGCCTGGGCACCCCACCCATCAGGCTCCAGCTCACCAGGGGATGGTCTCCTGAACCCCCTTCCTACTACAGGTGGCTGCTGCCAGGAGAATGGGCTGCTGTTGGGCCAGCCTCACAGTGGACTCCACCTTCCTCTCCTCCTCCTTCTGTCCATCCAGCACCTCCTCTCTGCCTCGTCACCTCCATGTCTCCGTCCCAGCTCAGGCCTGTCGAGCTCCAGCCTCACACACTCCCCGGCCTACTGTGGTCTCTGCGTGGACCCCAGGCCCCTCAACCCCATGTGTCCTGATGGAATTATTCATTTCCACCCCCACCTGCTTCCTCTTTCCCTCCTCCAGGAGGGGTACCCAAGCCAGGAGTGCCCCAGGGGGGTCCCTGGGACTCTTCCTACTCCTCACCACTCATCGACCCCATCCGGCTGGCTCTTGGTGTTCCTGGTCTCATCTCTGCGTCTGTCCTCCCTACCACACTGGTCTCCTAAAGGCCTGGGAATCTGCGTCGGAGCCAACGGACAGACTCTAAACTGCTCCTTCCCTACACCATTGGCTCCTTCCCACCATCCTCAGCTCGCAGTCAGGGCCGTGGCCTGCTGGGCCACAGCCGTCTAGCTTGTGCTCCAGCCCTCTCCCAACCCAGGGCTCCCGCCACAGGGCTGCCCCTGCCTGAAATGGCCTCCCCACCCGCTACCCTCCATAGGCCAGCTTACTTGCCTGACCACTTAGGCCTGCCATGGTCCCTGGGTCCCTGCAACTGTCCCTCTCTGGCCCTGACCTTCCCAGTGCTCAGAAATGGCCTGAGAGAAGGGTGGGGGCTCTGCCCCTCAGATGGCCACTCCAGCTCAAAGGCTCAGTGTTAAAAAGCTGACTTGGAAAACGACAGACTGAGGCCCTGGTTAATTATAAGCTGTGTGACCTTGGGCGAGTTGCCCTCTCTGAGCCTCAGTTTCCCCACCTGGTCCAACCAGGCCCAGAATGCCTACTCACGGGCCATCTTTCAACCCTTGCTGGGACCAGGAGTGAGAAAGTGCACACTAAGCCGATGGCATGGGTGGCCAGTCTGAGCTTCCGGCAGCGTCTGTAGATGGATGTGCCCTCTCCTCTGCTGGCTTGGGGATGCACAGCGCACCATGATGGGACCTGCCCTCACATTTTTGCCCTTTCCCCACCCTGTGACTCCGCCCCCATGCCCCCAATCACCCCCCCGCCCCCGGCTCCAGCTGGGCCTCTGCGACCCTGAGCAGCAGGGCGGGTCTGCATTACCTTTAGTTTGGCTACTCTCCATCGCCCCATCCTGCTGCTTGCCTACAACGGAAGAGGAATGACAGACACGGAGACTTGAGAACATCGACATGACCCTGGCATACACACACACACACACACACACACAGAGAGGACAGAGGGTGGAGCCAGTGACCACATGGAAAAGGGGTGGGGAGAAAGAGGAGGAGAAGGGCCTGAATGTCACCACAAGGGCCGGGTGGCCTGATGGGGGGAAAAAAAAACAGAATTGGGGATCCTGACCACTGGTGGCCTTGACTACTGCCTATGCCAGGGCCTTCCCAATGCCCTGTACCACCTCCAAGGGCAGGGTGCCCACTCCCACTCTGGGCTCCCTGGAGCCCTCCAGTGAATCCCTCCAACTGGCTCTGAGTGGACCCTGGGTTTGGTGGGGTACATGTGGCCAGCAGCAGGAGGTTTCCAGAAGTCCTGCCACCACTGGGAGCTAGAGCTATCAGCTATCTGTGCCAGCTAGGTGGCCTTGAGCAGGGCCTCAGCCAACTGGGACATCTGCATCCCCAAGAGCCACAGAAAGGGGTTTACCCAGATGGGTTCTGATCCCTGGTAGCCATCCTTGCTCAGAGACCGCTGCCAGCTGGGCTAGATAAGGAGCCATCTGGTTGCCAGTGGAGGGTCTCAGGCAAGGCCAGCTGGCCTTTTCCAGGGAGAGGCGTGGGGACTCCAGGCCAGCCCAGAGAAGGACCAGGGCCTACTCCCCTTGCTGCCCCATGGACCCCCAGGGTGCTCCCTGTGGGAAGTAGGCCTGGCCTGCCGGGAGCAGGGGAGGTGTCCATACCCAGGCTACCCCAGGACAGTGCCCAAGGAAGCTTCTAGAGCACAGCAGCTCATGCAGCTTCTCCCTCACCTCCTCCAGCAGCATGGAGCTCCCTACTGGGCGAGGCAGCCCAGGGCTGGGGACACTGTGTCCTTCCTTACACTGATCTAAGTGTGTCTCCCTGTCCCTGGGTTGCTGGGAGGAGAGGAGGGCAGGCCAATTACGCCTGTACTCTCGCCCCAGCAGTCAGGACTGCCTGAGGTGGCGACAGCTCACATCCTGAGTCTCGCTGTCTCCAGGGCCCCTGGCTGCAGGCTTCCAGAAGGAAGCAGATCACCCCCCAAATGTGCAGTTGCTTTGTCCTTCTAGGGGGCCCAGGTGGCTTCTCTCAGGGGGTAGACATGCACCTAGAAAGCACCAGCCCCCACTCGTTGTGGTGATGCACATACCCGCACTCAAGCTGTGGGGCAAGGAGGCCTGAGCCACAGAAAGGACACAGGCTCCGAGGGCAGGGCTGGGCCCTGGGTGGGTGGGGTGGCCGAGGGCAGCCCAAAGCTTGTTTGTTCTTGCTTCTCACCCCTATGACTTTTCCATGAGGTCGCACTTCCTTTCTGTGTGCCTACACATAACAGTGTCACACTCCTTCAAAGATGCCCAGGAGGCCGAATCCAGTATCAGTATGTGCCCACCACCGGGAGGAAGGCAGTGTTGTGTGAAGGTGGAGAGGACAAGTCGCCCTACTTCCTCTGGGCTCCTCTCCCCTCCGTCTTTCCCACCCCCTGCCCCATCCAGGCTGGCCTGCCTGGAGAGATCTCGCAGGGAAGACGCTGCAGCGGCCAGTCACTGCAGGCCAACTGGCTCTCTATATGCCAGCCAGTGCTCTCCTCTCTGATACTGTAATCTCGCCTGCAAAGATTACTTATGCTGCCCGTGTTGTGAACCGTTGCCTACACACCCACCCCCAGAAGTGTGGGCGGGAAAAAGCAGGCTGCTGGGGGTAGAGGAACTGGGTCCTGCTCCATCCACACCCTGACATGACCTCCCATGACAGAAGCTCTTGTTCCAGAAAGGCCCCAGGAAAGCAGGCCATGTTCCCGTCTCATCCCTCTCCGTTCAAGCCCCTGTCCTGAGGACTGGAGGGGACACAGGTCATGCCTGGGGCTCAGACCAGAGGCTGGAGGAGGCAGGGTGGCCGAGTGCCAGGAAGGCTGGGGCCGCTGTGGAACTGGGCTCTCAGAAGACATCTGTCCGCAACCATAGCAACATGCCCTGCCCTGCCTGTCCCAGCTTCCTCTGGCCCCAGAGGAGGCTGCTGCTGTCCTTTGGGGAGCCCTGTCACTTTGACCCTGCCTGCCAGGTCTTGCTTGGGAGCTCCCCATCTCTGGGTAAGGCTTGGCTTATTGACCCCATTTCCCTGGCTGTTGTGGGCATGGGACCTTCAGTACTTTACCCAGAGCCGGCCTCCTCAGGTCATAGGAATTGAACACTCCTGAGGGTGGGTACAAGGCCCCCAGCAGCATCCTCCCAAGCTGGGGTGGCTGGCCCTGGTCCCTCTGATCCCACCCCAGTCCGGCCAACACCTTCCTCAGCTGGGAAGCTCCACAAGAGGTGAGGAAGAGCAACCTAAGGGGGCCCTGCTGGCTCTGGGGCAAAGACCCCAGGAGAGGGGGTACCCAAGAGGAACCAGAAAAGAGGGAGTGGCCTCCCAAACCCCAAGGTGGCCAGCAGTGGGCGGATGAAGGAGAAAGGGGGGGCATGTGGCAGGAGAGTCATGGGCACAGGAAAATGGGGTAAATTTCTGCTTACCTTTCTTATCCTTCTTCTCCTCCTCCTCCCCGCCAGCTCCAAGCAAGGTAAAGATGATGCCTGTCTGGGAATTCACCCCCACAGCTGTCACCACCATCCTTCCGGAACCTTCCATGACATGAGTGCCTGGTATAGCAGCAGAGAGTAACTGAGACAGTGATTTGCACCCAATGGCAGGAGGCATGCTGGCTGGCAGGAGGGCTGCTGGGCCTCTCAGTTTCTTCCCCCGACATCTCAGAAGGGGGTACTCAGTGTTTGGAGTCTCCCAGAGGCTGGGTCAAGCCTAAGCCTAGGCTGGCCACCCTCAGCCAGGAGAGGGCCCAGAGGTCCCCAGAGGAGCAAATTCTTGCCCAAAGGCACCAGGCAAGCTATTCCCAGAGCCCACCTGAGGCCTCTGCCTTTCTGTCCCGTTTCAGGCTGCATTTCCCAGCACCCTGCTTCCAATGCCCCTGCTCTGGCCTGGGGAGGGTTGCCTCAGGAGGCAGGACACACCCTGGGTCATGGCCCATGCTCTGCCCTTCGCACCTGAGAGCAGCATTGGGTCTTTGTCTGCCGACTTGCGCACGTGGTCAGACTCTCCAGTCAGTGAGCTCTCATCAATCTTGAGGTCGTTGCCCTGGATGAGCACGCCGTCAGCAGGCAGCAGGTCTCCTAGAGGCCAGGCAGGGGCGATGGGCCCGTGAAGCCACTGCCTCCAGAACCCTGCCTCTGCCGCCTCCCCAGGGCAGGGGCCAGCCCAGTCATGGATCGAGGGATGGGACCTGGGGCCCTCTTCCTTCTGTCTCCTCCTTCCCCGGGGGACCCACCTCCACCTAACTGCTTTGTCCAGCTCCCAGGGGGTGGGGACAGCAGTAGCGTCCTGCAGTACCTGGAGAAGTCCTCGACCAAGGCGGGGGACAGGTGGCCTCCCGGAGCTGGGAGCATCTGAAATGCCCTCTTAGCTCAGCCTCAGCCCACACGGCCTGGTCCCAGCCCCTCTTCCTGTTCTCCAGGCATCCTCACTGGGCAGGCGACAATGGGCGCACTCACCGTACTTGACTTGAGCGATGTCTCCCACCACCAGCGCGGCCACTGGCACCTGCAGGAGCTGCCCATTCCGGATGACTGTGAATTTCTGCTCCTGCTCAATGCGGCTCTGCAGGCCTCGGAACTGCTTCTCCTTGCTCCAGTCATTGAAGGCCGTGACCAGCACCACGCAGATGACCGACAGCAGAATGGCGGCGCCCTCGATCCAGCCGGCCTCGGCCTCGCCCTCATCTTCGGCCCCGGCCACGACGTTCCCGCAGGCTGTGCATGGGGCAGAGGGGCAGCAAGGGACAGATAGGACCCCCTCAAGCCCTGCCCTCCGTCCACGGCCCCTTCCTGCCCAGGTCCCCCTTGTCACCTCTCTAGCCCTGCTCCTCACCCTCACTCTCCTCTCCCGGTGGTGCGTAGAACGAGAGGCCCAGGGAGACAATGGCGGCCACCTCCAGGATGATGAGAGTCACGTCCTGAAGGGCCTCCCACACCAGCTGCAGGAAGGTCTTGGGCTGCTTGGGGGGGATGAAGTTCTGCCCGTAGATCTGCCTGCGCTTCTCAAGGTCGGTGGTGTTGTCCGCCAGGCCTGTGTGGGCCAGGGAGGGGAGGATGGGCACAGGCTCCAGCTGCTCCCCTCACCCTCTCTCTGCACGTGTTGGGCCCCCAGAGTCCCCCACCCCCGTCACTGCCTGTCTCTACCACTGGACTTCAAGCTTTGAGAAGGTGGCACCACATACACCCGGCATGGGTGGCACGCACGTTGGCTGCCTGGGACAGAGCAGGTACCATCAAAAGGCATGCCCTGTGGACTTGGTCCTGGGAGGAGTGGACAGCACTCTGTCCTGATGTGCAGATGGGAAAATGGCATTCATGGGGACCAGGTGACTAGGGCAGGTCCCAGCTGTGGGACAGGAACCCAGTCTGCACCTCCTGCATCTACTTGGGTAACCCCTGGGCCACCCAGGGCCACCTCCAAAGGGGGGCTTGAAGGACAGAGACAATGTCTAACCTGGGGGAGACATGACCCAGTGAGGTTTGGAACACAAGAGGACAGCCCACCACTCCCCTAGGGGCAGGCCAGGGATAGGAGACTGGCGGGGGGACGAGTGTGGGGCCAGGAGGCTTTAGACCAGAGTGAAGTGGCCACCAGGCCAGGGCTGTGGGTGTGGAGGGGTGACATCAGCATGACTTCAACCGATGCAGAAGCCGCCAACCAGGGCCCACTTAGAATGAGCCTCTCTGTCTGCCATGCCACATGTTCCAGAAGGATCTCTCTAGCTGTGAATGTTTGGATTCTCTGGCTTCTTCTGAGGGCCCACCCTAGTCACTGCAGCCTAACCCGGGTCTGCAGGGTGAAATCTGGATTCAGGGCACAGCCCCCTTTGCCTGGCTGCATCTCTACTCCCATTGCCAGCTGGACCCTCTTCCTGATTGCACCAACTGGCTGGGTCACCTACAGCCTTTGAACATGGGCCTTAGCTCCACCGGCAGGAAGGAGGGGCGGGGGGGGTGGTGGGCAGGAGCGCCTGGCATGGCCAGAGCCAAGGGACACTGAATCTCCAGAGGTGGAATAAAGCTGCAGGTGGCCATGAGTCCTTGTCCCGCCCACAGGCCCTGTGGCCTCTCACAGTCTTGTAGGTCCACATCTATATGGCAACTCGAATGACACCCAAAGCCACTCTGCCAAACTTAGGAAGAACACCCCCTGCCCCCCTGTACTTGGCCCCTGCCTCAGGGCTATCAGTCACCTGTCCTGATCCAATCATGTCCCCCATCATGCCATCTCTGAGGATGAGAGGTGGGGGGGCCCAGTCCCGGCAGAGGACAAGAAGGGTGAAGGGTAGGGAGGCCGGCTTGAGAAGAAGCCCCTCAATGCAGGGCCTGACTGACAGCTCTAGAACGTGGGAGGCCCTTCACATCCTGGACAAGCTGCTGTGGGCTGGGAGGGAGTGGCCTGCTCCCTGCCACTCCCCTCTCCCGCTGCGCCAAAAGGGCCCTGGATGGGAGCTAGTGAGGGTCCTTTGAAGGTATGGTCCACAGAGCGGTTCAGAACCAGTGCACCAGGGCTCAGCAGTCTGCAGCCGGCACTCCCTTCTCATCCTTGGGCCAGCCCACTTCCTACACTGGCCCCTGCCCTCTCCCAGAGTAGCTGGTGCTACTTGGCCTCCCTTGGGGAGGTGATCACACATCCCAGTATCTCATTTAATCCCATGCCCCCATGGGGCAGGCACCATGAACAGCTCCATTTCAGGGCTGAGGCAATGAAGGCCCAGAAGTTTCCAAAGCTTGCCTAAGGCTCCACAGCTGGGAATAGCATCCAGGCCTTTGGCCTCCCAAGTCTGAGTGGTCTAATCCTCATTCTCAACCTGCAGAGGCCTGGACGACCACCGTCTCCTGGCCCCGCCCTTAGTCTCCCCCTCCCCAGGCTTCTTTCCAAGCCCAGGCCGTCTGGGCCCTGTGCTGTGCTGCTGCGACCAGGCCTCCTTCATCTGTCTGGTTTCAGGTCCTGAGTGTGCAGCCCCACACTGACCCCTAGTGGGCGGACGACGGCTGGCCGCTTCCACCCGCATACTGTGCCCACTCCTGACGCCTCCCATGGAGAGTAGAGGAACCAGCAGAATGGACAAGTCCCTGCCCACGGAGTGGCCCCACTCTGCTGGGGAAGGCACACAAGACTCTGCACACAAAGATATGCCAACAGTGCTGCCAAAAGGAGCTGGAGGAAGGAGGCAGCGGTATGTGCCGGGGCGGGACAGGGGGCTTCGGGGTTTGGGCAGGGGGAGCCGGGAGGCCTGCAGCTTCTGCAGGATGAAGAGACCAAAAGCCCACGGCTGGCCCAGACTTGGCACATCCACCCAATGTCCTCCCTGCCCAGAAGGGCGGCAGCTGTCCCTGCCCTTCTCCCGACGGCAGCGGTGAGGAAAGCTGGGTGCCAGCCGGCTCGGGTTTCTGCTGGGGCCGCAGACCTCTTTCTGAAGGCCTGCAGCTTACCCAGGTGGGGGCAGGGGCAGGGGACAGTAGGGCACAGATCGGGGGCCTGGCAGGGCGGGGACCCAGTGAGGGCTGCACTCCTCTGCACTGGGACCTTGCTGCATGGGATTACAGGGCTGCAGGAGATAGGACCTGTGGTGGTTAACCCTCCCTGGGATCCAGGCCCACTCTCAGCATCTGGAGCCCGCAGGTACCCGGCTCTACTTAAGCCGGCATTCTGCCTGCTCTACCCCACATGTTGGGCTTGCTGCCAGAAGTCTCTGGTCCCTCGCCCAGGCCTCCCTCCCTGCCCCTCACGGCCCTTCCCTGCCTCCATCAGCCTTTCCCTCAGCCTTGATTTGCCCTTGATGCAGCAGCAACGCTTCCCCCCACCTTGCCCTAGACGGAGCTATGGCTGTGGCCTTGGCCTTCCTGCCAGGTCGGGGGTCCCGACAGCCCCTGAAGCAGCATTCACTGATGGGAGCAGAAGGCAGCTACAGACCCTCTGATTTCCAGCTCTCCTCAGCCCAGCAGGCTCCTGAGGGCAGCCCGGTTCCAGGGTGCTGGGGCAGGGGCTGGCTGGTTGGCATGGATACAGATGGGCGGCTTGCCCAGAGCAGAGGCCAGATGCCATTGGAATTGGATTAGGGCCACATCATGTCAGCTCTCAGCTAATGCACCCCTCCCTTCACTGACTGCCCGGCAAGGTCCCCAAGTGGGCCTGCCTCTGAGCTGGCCTTAAAGCCCAGTTCTCTGACCTGGGAGGGCCTTTTTTCAGGATAGCTTCCGGAGTCCTTCTGGACCTGTCCAAAGGCCGACAGGGCAGTCAATTGCCCTGCTTAATGCCAGGTGATGACAAGCCCCCTCTCCCAATACCCCAGGCACTCGTGCCAGCCTCCCCACCTGCCACATGGGCCTGTGCCTGGCCTCCCTCCTGGGCACCCTGCAATTGCTGACCTTACCAGGGGGTGGTGTGTGCCTGGGGCACAGCTAACCTGGCCCCTCCCACCAGCTCAGGCCACTGCGTCCCAGTGGGTAAGAGCTCTGGGGGCCAAGTCAGCAAGACCCCATGCCTTCCTGAGGGGAATGGGGAGAGTCACCACCTGAGCTGAGGATGGAAAGGGGGTGGACCTTGTGCCGCCTGCTCTCTGGGATGCAGATGCAGGCCTCCTGGCTCCCTTCACTGGGGCAAGGGAGACCCAGGTGACCCGCCGGTTGGGGCCAGGCCACCCACCTGGGCCCCTGCCCTTCTCCATGCCAGCCTCCTCCCCAGGCAGTGGGCTCATGCCCGGGCCAATGTGGTGGAATCGGGTAGGTTCCCGGGGGCCTTGACATTTTCAGTATTTAACAAGGCCTGACGGGCAGAGGAAAGAGCTGCCAGTGTAAGCCATCTGCCTCCTTTGATCTGGGAGAGGTCAGAGCCCTTGGTGCTAGAGGGCCCTCCACCCCATCCTCCTCCGAGGCCCCAAATCCTGATGGGGAGAGGAAGGAGGAGGGAGGAAGAGATCCTGCGGCACGGTGCCAAGCCATCTGCCCGACACCCCACTACCCAAGCTGGCGCGCGTGGCGAGGCGAGGCCCAGGGCCACGGTGGGTTCGCTCCAGTGCGAAACAGGGGAGACCAGGGTGCCCCAGCCAAGCTGCTCTACCACGGCACTCTGGGCCCGGCCAGCCACCGTCACCTGGCCCCTCACCTCTTATTTGGCCACAGCCCACCTCCTCCCCGGTCAGCCCTCTCCACTCTCCCCACCGCACAGACAGAGGGGGCTTTCTGGAATCCAGCTGGGGCTGAGGAGAGTAACAGGATCCCATTTGTGTTTTCAAGGATCTGAGTGGGGGCCGAGGAGGGGGTGGGGAGGCTGGGGAGAGGCTGCGCCGGTGGCAGTGGGAGATGGACAGGCGGGAGTGCATCCAAGAGATTTATTTATAAACCAGAATGGGCAGGTCTTGGTGATGGATGGGACAAGGGTGCCAGGGAGCGGAGGACGCAAGGACGACGGCCAAGACTTACAGCACCAGTGGACGGAGGTGCCGCACTGAGGCGGGAGCAGAGGAGATCAATCGGCGCCGCCTGGGGCTCTGCCTGGCCCTGGGCTGGGTTTGCCCCAGCAGCCACCAGAGCTTCCAGAAGACGCTAGCTCCTGGACCTGCAGCTGGGCCTGGCTCCTGCGTGGTCCCGGCCTCGCAGCCAATCCCTCCTCGGGGATGGGGAACTTGGGGCATGGCCAGGCTCCACAAGAGGACGGCCAAGAGAAGAGAGGCCACCTAGAGCCCTCTTGCACGACCCAGGTTACCCAAAGGACAACTTCCTCACCGATGAGCAGAAAGTCCAGCTCAAGGGGACATGGTCAGAGGCTGGGAGGAGCGCACCAGGCCTCGTGGCCAAGGTGGGGACAGCCAGGGTCCCCATGGGCCTGCTCTCCAAAGAACCCTCTAGATCACACAGGAGCACTGCCAAGCCCTTGACCATGGCCTGTCCTTGGGCTAAAGCATGTTTCCAGGTCTCTCCGCTGAAGGCCGGACAATGGGTCAGGCCCTGACACACCGAGCCCCTTACCCCTGAACTGGGGGTCTGCCAACAGACTTACCCTCCGTGGGGGAGGTCTTCAGCCTTCTGCAGAGCCCACTGACGTCCCCATAGGCTTCCTGGACCTTCTGCAGGGCCTCGGCCCCTCGAAGCTCCATGAGGGAGCGCAGCTCGGCCAGCGTGCACCCAAAGCCACCTGCATGGGGGGCCTCCCGCTGCTGCTGGGGTTTGGGGTAGAACTCGATGGAGCTGTTGGCCATGTCGCCCATCCTGCTTGTCCGGGCTGCGATGAAAGGAGGTCAGGCCTTCTTGCAGGCACAGCTTCGGCTTCGCTGTGGCAAGGGACAAGCAGCCCCCAAATCCCAGCACCCTTCCAAGGCCAGCGGGGAAGTGGCCCGAGCTCAGACACCTGGGGAGAAGGAGGCCAGAAGGAGCCAGGGGTACAGTTGAGATAAAACTGCAAATTGAAGCTCAGCCAAGTCCTTACTCGCTGAGCCCCCAGGGCTGGGAGGGCCTACCCAGGAGGGGAAAAGGATGTGGCCAGGCTGCCCCAGGGTCCCTACCTTCTGGTGGGGACCCTGCTGCCGCCAGCAGCAGCCTAAGTGGGAGGCTCTAAGTGCCAGCAAAGTCCACCTGGGAACATCCACTGAAGCCAGCATGCTGTGAGTGGACCATCTGGGCCATGATCTGTCCCCTCCCATGGCCTACCACGAGCACTTTGCTGTCCCACTCTTGCCTGATAATGATTTGGTCTGTGCTGCTGTGAGCATGCTACAGAGCCTGGTAGTCTTCTGGCACGGCCTGAGTGGCTAACAGTTTCAGGCCCAGGGTTGCGCAGGGGTCCGGGGAATAGGCCAAGCCATGGACAGGGCCAGCTGGGTTCCAGGTCACGGCTTAGCACGCAGGGTGTCTCCACTGTCCTGAAGGGACCTGGGGTGGACCGGGGGCAAGGAGAGAAGGAAGAGAGGAGGGCCAGAGGAAGGGAGAGAGGGTGGGAGGGAGGGGTGAAGGGGAATGGAAGGGGAGGTGACGAGGAGAGGGCACAAGAGAAAGCCAGAAGTAGCCACAGGTCACTGGGGACTCCCCCAGCACCTTGGCCCACACCCTCTGCCCTGCCTACGACGACGCATAAGGAGCTCGGGTTTCCTTTGCCCACTCCCAGGCTGCATCACCTTCTCGCCTCTGCATCAGGAAGTTTCCATCCCCACTCACTGTTTCCGCAGCACGCTCAGGGCAGTGCTCACACCCAGGCTGCCCTTCCTGCGGCCTCCCCCGTATTTGGTGTTGCTGGTCACTGGGGCCTGCAGGACCCGCCCCTCCCTTAGCCTCCAGTACACAGTGCTTCCTAGCTTCTCCTGCCCCATCTACCACATCTCCTTCCTCGCCTGCTCACAAGTAGGAGCCAGCCCTAAGGCCGTGTGCCCAGCCCTGACATCCTGGAACTGAAGTAGTCTCAGGGCATGTGGCCTTGGCCTTCACACCAGCAAAGAGCCCTCCTGGTAACTTGCCTCTCAGGGATCCTCCTGGGACTAGAACTTAGCCACTGATGGAGATTTCTGATCTAGAACCCTCTCTGAATGCATCATAATGCAGAGTTCTAAGGAAGGCAAAAAGGCCTCCTGGCAGCTAAAATGGATGTCCCCAAGTCCATGTCCTTTACTCTTAGGACAGCCCCTGTCTTTCACTCAGGGCCGATGGGCTGGGCTCTACCAGCATCCATTGCTGACCAAACCACTTCTCTGATTTGTCCCACTGTGAGCAACAACAGTAACAACTCCAGGGACCGAGCTTTGGGGCCATTCCCAACACATGCTTACAGCCCTGAGAGGGGCTCTGAGCTGGGTGGAAGTCTTGGTACCTCATAACATTGACCCTACGTTGTCATCCCTGCCTCTGTCTGGCTGGGGAGGCAGGTAACGAGCAAGCAGACCATTCCCGGTGGTGAAAGATGAAAGAATGATGGAGGTGTTGGCTGAGATTGGGGGGCGGGTGGCATCGGGGAAGGCCTCAAGGAAGAGTTACACTGGAGAAAGGACGGGAACGAGGTGAAGGAGGAGACGGGAGAGGAGGTCAGGGGTTGGGGGGGCTGCAGACCCCGTGGGGCCATGAGTGCCACGGACCAGCACAAAGCTTCCAGGCAGAGGCAGGTACAACCTCCCCATGTAGAGAGGCATGGGCAGAAGCCGGGAGATAAGCGAGCGGCAGCTGCAGTCGCTCTGCTTGACCTGGTAAGGGCAGGTGACCTGGAGATGATGCTGGGATTGGGAGGCCTGGTGGATGTGAAGGGCTCAGGGTGTGAGACAGGGCAGGGCTCCTTCTGGGAGTGCCATGTAAATCCTACCTTACAGCAAGGGAAACCAAGGCTCAGACAGGTGAGGTGGCAAAGGTTGAAAGAACAGCAGCCTCTCCAGACAGCCTTGTCTCCCCAACCCTGTACTGTCATCCCACCCAGGTGCCTTCCCCCGCCGGGACCTCTGCTTATGCCAGCGCACTTTTTCGCCTACTCACTGACCCCCAGCTCCACGGCACTTATGTGCCTCTCCCCCCCAGGATGGAGCACGGAGCACGTGGGGGTAGCTGTCTGGTTTAGGCTGTCTCCCCTGCCACTCCACCAGACCACTGGCTGCTAGCAGGGAGGGATGTGGTCTGGTTTGTCCATGTAGGTGCCAGCTTAGGCAATGCCTGCTGAAGGGAGGCAGGGCAGGATAGCTACAGGTGGCCTTGGGCCTGCCAACAGACCAAATACCCAGTGCCTCCTCCAGCACTCCTCCATCCCATCTCCACCTGTTGACCTCCCACGAATCCTTTCAGTCCTAATTCAAGTAAAACCTTTTCTAAAAGTCTTGGCCCATTCCCCCGCCAGAAGGAACTAACTCTACAATTCTGCCATACGTCCCTACTGCACGCTGCTTTGTGGATGTGAACTCTCCCCTGAACTGGATCTTAAGCTCTTTGACACATGTGCTTACCAAGTCAGCAGGAAAGGAAATTCACTGGGTGGTCGGCCCTGGAGGGGCCGGGGGCCTGGAGGAATGGATGAACAGGGTCCTGGCCCCCGCAGGAAGCACGCTCAGTCTCAGGAGGGTGTCCTAGAGAGCATGAGGATGGGGCTTTGGGGAGTGCAGGGGAAGAATGCTCACAGCCCACTTCTCTGAGGTGCATCAAGTCACGACTGCTCTCGCTAACCTGCTTTATCTCCATTCACTCAATGGACCACAGGGCCGCCAGGAGCCATCAGTTAAATCAAGGTCCATTATGGATGAACGTTGGCTGCCCTATAGAGTTTCCCTGAGTTCTCTGTAAGCCTGTTTGATGTTCACCCTCGGTCTGCATCAGGACAGCAGCCACCACTCACAATGTCAATGTTCACTCCCAGTCTGCATGAGGACAGCAGCCATCACTGAAATGGCCAAGAGCAGAAGTGGCTGGGTCTATCCGTTCTGCAGGCCTGACAGGGTTTTCCGGCCTGGGCTGGCTGCCTAGAACGGCCTGTGAGCACCAAAAGGACAGGGAATGTACCACTTCTGTGCTCTTTCATCTTTCAGACCTTAATTGGCTTAATTGAATTGAAAACCTCCACAGAGGCGGCTTGGACCTTCTGGCCAAATTGGCCAGCATGGTGGAGTTGAAAGAGCAGAGACCTGGGTTGCACTCCCTGCCCCACCTCACCCTTCCTGCATGACTTTCAACAAGTCACGGTGCCCATGTCAGCTCTGGGATCCCCACAGAAAAGCTGTGATCGCTCAGGGGTTGCTGCAAGCGCTAAGGGACACTGCCCCTCCAACCCTGCACTCTAGTGAGTCCTGGAGACCCTGGGCCCACAAGGCCCAAATAGAATGCATCTCTCCGTCCCACTGCGCCTGCTCCCCCAGTACCATCCCCTCCGGCCACCTCTAATTGGAGGGTTCTCCTAGCACCTGGCATTAACCCCACACACTGGGCCCTCCACCCCCTCCAGCCTCTCCTGACAAGAAGCAAGGAGCTTCCTGAGGGAGGCAAGTCACCTCCATCCCCAGGCACCCTCTCTCTCAGGACTGCACTCAGGATGTCTTGGGTTTGAGCTGGGACCCCCACAGGAATGTGCTTGACGTGATTCTCTCAGAAGTCATCACAAACCCCTTCTGAGGGCAAGGAGGCGCCTTCTCCCCATTTTAAAGAGGCGGAAACTGAGGCTTGGGCTCAGGAAGGTTCAATGATTCCAGGTCCCTGCCTTTGCCATCCTGGGGTGAGTCCCAGCCACCTGGGGGAAGCTCAGCCCTGGGCTGCCTGGAAAGACAGCCCTTCCCCTCTCCTAGCAGGCCCGGGGCTGAGACCTCTCTGGCCCCTGCTCTACGTGGGGCAGCCCTGCCTTGCCTTTACGGAGGAGACAATGGGTGGGGAAACGATTTCCCACAGCTGCCTCCTGACTCATGAGTATCAGCCCCACTGTTCATTCTGGAAACAGAGCCCAACTATGGCCACCACCCACTAGCAGGCTGCAGCGCTGGGCTCTGTGTGGGCACATTGTTCCCACAGGTCTCTGCCCCCTTGGGTGGACGGAGCCTAGCCCATAGCACCAGGCAGAAGCCACAAAGTCGTGGCCCTGCTGTCGTTCTCGTCACTGGGCCCTCAGCTGGCCTCTCTGTAAAGTGGGAACAGGTCATGTGGCCATGGGTCTTCCTTGATCTGGCTGCCCCGAGAGCCGGGCCCAGAGCGCTGGGCCTAAGGCACAAAGGAGGCAGAACAAGAGCGCGGCCAATTTCCTATCTGCTGGCAGGTCAGAGACAAGGCTATAGCTACTTGAGGGGCCCACCTGAGCACATGCCTTCCACTGAAGCCCTCCTGGAGGCAAACCACCCACTGGCATCTCCCCAACAGACCCATCAAGCAAAGGCTCGCTTTCCAAAAGGACCCATGGCTCAGCAATATGACTCACATGGGGATTCCTTGAAATAACAGTTCCCCCTTCCTCTCTCCACCCCCAGGCAACTCAAACACAGGCCAGGCCGCATCACACGATGGAGCAAGAGGGAGAAAAAGAGGCTGAACCCCTGGTGCCAGGTATCAGGTCCGTGGGGCCCAGCAGACACCTGCAGACGACAAGGTGGGACATGGTCTGGCTGGCTGTTCTGGGACCAGGCAGTGGGTCCAGTTGGGAGCAGGTGGAGGGAGGCAGGGGGAGGCAGGGGTTCCTGGCCACAGCCGCCCTGCACTCTTCTGGGTCTGCTTTGGTTCCAGGGCAGGTAGAAGCCCGTGGCTGGTGGCCGGTAGGTGTCCACCTTGGAGACCTATTAACCGTTTATTGCCCCACTGTGTCCCTGCCCGCCCCAGTGCCAGGCCCTGGCCCGCCCCCTCCCCCGTCTGACACACCTTGGCGACCACCCAAGGGGGAAAGTAGGGCTCCAGGGAGTAGGCCTGCATTCAGCCAGGGAGGGCAGGAGGGAGCCCGGGGCGAAGGAGCTGAGGCGGAGAGCAGCCTCATTAATATTTCAGAGGCACCATCACTGCAGCTCTTGGGCCTTAGCAGCTCTACCACTTGTGCTAGTGGAGGGAGGAGGATGGGAAAAAAGAAGGAAATAAAACCCGAGGAAACAGATTTAAAGAGACAGGCGTCCCCCGGCCACCCAGACTGCTCGATCCTCCCTCCCCCCTTCCGGTACACCCCGTGCACAGCGCACAGGGAACAGCTTTTGGCACAAACAATGACAACAGAAAAGGGTAGCCGTGCCGCCCTGCGTCCTTCCCCAACGTATGCAAGGCCACCAGCCCCCTCTGTCCCTGGTCACTGCAGGGCAGCCCCTAGGTGGGGCCCGTTGTGACCATGACAAGGGCACAGAGCCACCTCTAGAGGAAGGCCAGAGGTGCCCAGACTCTAGGCATTTAAAGTCCATGCTAAAGAGAGTCCAGCCCAGGAGGATTCTGGAATCCGGAGAAAGACAGCAGTATAGATACCTGGGTGGGCCTGCGGACCCACACTCCTGACCCACCAGGCACTTTAAAATTTTGGAGCCCTGGGGCAAGCACAGTGCTTCGGATTCAGGAGAGGTGGGCGGGCTCAGGACTCCACCGAGTCCCCACCAGGGCATCTGATCCCAGTCAGCTTTGGAAACCTCACGCTTGTTGGGCACATTTGCCTGTCATTGGGGTCTCCAGGGGAGCATGCAGATTCCTCCAGTTCAAACAAGCCCGGCCAGTGATTGCGCTCTGGGGCAGGGTGGTCGACACTGGGCCCAAGTGTGACCATAGGAGTCTCACTGCCTTCACCTGCTGGATCAACCAAAAAATTCCATCCACATTGATTTCACTTTCAGGAAACACCAGCACTTGAACCAGCAATCTCAGTGGACCCTTCCCTATGTGCCCTACCCCACCCTCACAGCATCCATGTCCTTCCTCCAGTGGGGGCTGTGGCGACTGTTGCTAGACCTTCCCTAATCTCTGTTCTCCCCTTCCTATGTCATACTTTAATTTTCAACTAGCTGTCTCGTCATCCAGCTAATGATGACTTTCCTCTGACTCCCTTGCAGCTAGGTATGACCATGTGATAAAGTTCTGGCCAATGGCGTGACAGCAAAAGTGATATGGACAAATTCTGGTTGTGTCCTTAAAGGAAAGGCATATGTTCTCCCCTGTCCCTCTCCTCCTTTCTGCTGGCTGGAATGCAGATGTGAAGGCAGGAGCTGGAGCAGCTTTCTTGTGCCGTCTTGCACATGGAATCCCTGTGTCGAGGATGACAGAGCAACACAATCAAAGGAGCCTGGGTCCTGATGATCATTATGCCAGACTTATGTGAGACAGAAGTTAATTTCCGTCTTGTTTAAGCCACTATTACGTTGGGCCTCTATTAAGGTGGCCAAATCCATATCCTAAGTAAGTCACATGTACACAGAAAGGAACATGAGCCTCAGAAAGCAGGTATGATGCCTCAGGCTTCACTCTGTGTCAAAATCCAGCCCTGGTTTTGGGAGAGTCAGGAGGCCTTCCATAAGTTTCCATGATCTACCAAATTCCCATTCTCGTGTGCTCTCTGGGGCAAGCGATGATCCGAAGCTGGGCTCCCTCTCACCTGTATCGTTTGACATTGTCCTAGAAGTTCTAGCCAAGGCAGAAAGGAGAAGACATAACCATGAGAAGGAGATACTGGCTGATAATCCCATTATAGCAGAAGCAGATGAGGCACAGAGAGGTTAAGAAGCTTACTCAAGGTCACACAGCAAGCAAGGAAAAGAGGCAGAAGTGAACTCAGGTGGTCCGGCTCCAGAGCATTCTGCATTGCCCTTCTGCCAAGGATACAAGTAACTGTCCAGAAAAGCTGAAAACAGCAATGGACATGTGATTAGAACCAATGGAAAGAGTTCAGCAAAGCGACGAGATGGGAAATTTGTGCCTGTACAGCCTGGGAGTGCAGGTGTGGGAGTCAGAGCAGCCTGCCTGGGGATCCTGACACCATCACCACGAGCGAACTCTATGAGCCACTCTCTGCATCTCTCTTACTTAATCTGTGAAATGGGTCCCCATTCCTCCCTGTTGGGTGGGTGTGACGGTTACACGAGACAGTGTGAGCTCTGAGGACAAGGCCCCACCTATGTACAGGGTGCGTGTCTGCCTGCAGGTGTCTTCCAGGAGCATGAGGGAGGAGGCTCGGTCCATCCTGACCACCCCATCCAGGTAATGCCTCCCATGCCAACCTCAGGGTTGCGCCAGGACTCCCAGGAGAAGGCTCCCCTCATTCTCTCCACCCAGCCCCACGTCCTTCTGTCACTGGCTGCACCTGTCATGCTGTCCATTCCAGGGCCTGAGGACCCATCCTGCCCTCTGTCTCCAACTCAGGACAGGCAGGACAGCAGCAAGAAGGAGTGGAGGCCACATGTCCACTGGGCAGCCTCTCCGCCAAGATCAGGCTCCTGCCCCTCCCCTCCCAGAGGTAGCATGGCTCTCTCCCGGCCTCTGCTGGGCACCTTGAACTTGGGTGGCATAGGCCTGAGCTCCCTCCAAAGCCTCTCTTCATGCCTGCCCGGCCCAACACCACTCCCAGCCCTGTGGTCAGCCCCTCCACGGGATGTTTCTGGAGAGAAGTCGACTGTCCCACACAGGTGGCCCTCACAGCCCTGGTGACCTTGGGTCCCAGAGAAACCTGTTTCTGGAAGGGGCCTTGAGGTGTCGTTGGGGTCATGACTCCACACTCAGAAATGGAGAACAGCAATTTGTTTGCTGCCAGACAAGGCGCGAGCTGGAGAAGGAGCGTGCAAGAGAGAGCAGGAGAGCAAGGAGCGGCCGGCAGGAAGCGTAATGACACTAATTATCCAATTACAGCCGAGCTGCTGTGGGGAGCGCTGCATTGCAGCAGGGAGCCAGAGTGTCCCACGCCCTCCCGCCCATATAGGCACGCGCACACTCCTGAACACACAAGTGTGCACACATGTTCGTGCACATGCATGTACACATGCACACAAACACTTGCACACATGCACGTGCCCACACATGCATGCCCACACACATGTGCGTGCACGCACCTGGGCACACAGTATTGCACTGGCCCCGCACTCCCTCATGCTTTATTCTGGCAACTGAAGCAGCTGTGCCAGGTCCCAGAGAGGAGGTGGCTGGCAGTGAGGCTCAGGCCACGGCACAGAGTGGGGCCGGGCCTGTGTTCTCAGGTGCGGCAGGGGAGCCCGGGGACCTGTGGCCGGCCCCTGGAACATGGCTCCAGCCTGAAAGGAGAAGTTGGGGCTGAGGTTCAGGAGGCCCTGGATGGAATTAGAGCTGCCGCAGACCTAAAGAGACATCTCAGGCACCATCTCATTTTCAGAGGCCAGGCTAGTGGCTCCAACTATCCCTCCATCATGGGATGGGGGAGAGCTGAGATGGGGACCCAGCTTTCCCAGCCTCATCAGCTCTGTCCATGGTACCGCGCAGCCCGCCCTGCCAGCTTCTAATCCCTGAGCCAGCCCCAAGCATCGGAAGCAGTCAAGGCCTAAACAGGTAATTAAGGAAATTACAGACAGCTGGAGGCCGCAGGACACTGCGGCCCACGGGCCGGACTTTCTCCCTTGCTCCAGTGCAGATGAAGAGACCAGATCGCCGGGACACACCCAAGCCTGAGCTTCGTCCTCCTGGGAACAGGCTCCGAGGACCCAATCGTGGGCTCTGACAGGAGATGAGCTAGTTTCTGGAAATAGCCCTCAGTTCTTGGAAGGAAAGGCTGGGGTGGGGGATCTTTGGGGTCAAGATCAAGGGCAGAGGAACTATCAGGGAAGGGGACCCCTGGAAAAGGGTCTGGTGGGTCAAGCCCCACAGGCAGGCCAGAGATGGTGGGCCACCTTGGGCTGAGCACGCCCAGTGCCCCATGACACCCACCCGGGGTCTCCAATCCCTGGTGAAGCAGGTGTCCTTTTCTTCCTGGCAGGAGCCTGGTTTGGCTGGAGGTTAGAGCTGACACAAGTTGCCAGGGTCAGGATGCCCAGCTGAGTCACCCACAGGGCCAACCCAAGGTGAGAAAGAGCTGATGAAGACCGGCATCCTTCCGGAACTGGAGGCACGCCAAACAAGGCAGATGCAGGTAGGAGGACACTGGTCAGGTCCCCTTAGCACACTGGGTCCTGGAGGCCTCTTGGCCTGTCACAGATTCCCAGAGCAAAGACCTTGCAAACCTGCTTGCCTCCCGGAGCACAGGCCGCTTGAGCCCTCAGAAAGGACTCTGGCCTTATGCATTCATTCGGGGGAGGGGTGGTAATGGTGTTAGGTGGAATGCAGACAGCGCCTTCAGACTGACCCACACACAGGAAGTGCTCACCAGAGCGCTCTCTGTGCCTTGTTCCCGGCTGACTGTGGTGGAAGACCGCTGCCAAGCACACCAACGGCCCCCACGGAGGTCACCTCGGGGAGATGCAGCTAGGGAGGGCACCTGAAAGGCTCCTAGTCTCTGCCCAGCATAACCTTCTAAACCCAGTCGGCGACAACGGAAGCACTAAAAGGCTCCAAGGGCCTGGAGGTGGTCCAAATCCCACAAACCAAGCCTATGTGGGTCCTAAAAACAGTTTCTGACAGAGCATTCCCCGAAGAGCCCAGACAAGGCGTTAACGACTCCTGTAGCGTGGGCCCAGAGGGTGCTGGGAGGGGCTAAGGCCTGCAGAGGCGGGCAGGTCACTCTCACATCAGGACGTGAAAACCATGACGCCCACGACCTGGGTTTCTGACTCCTTCCCCTCTGCTAGGTCTGCACAAAAGCCCCCTGCTTGCCCCTTGGCCTTGCAAGTTCTGAGGCTGAGAGACAGGAGGGAGCAGTGGGCATGGAATCAGCTGAAGACAGCTCCCCACTGGGATGGCCTATGGATAGACAGGACAGAGGGCTTCCCAGAGCCATGGCCTGATGGAGGCCCCCCCACTGCCTGTGGGCAGATGAGGCTCCAGGCCCCGGCCCTGGAGGGGCATCCAGGAAGGGGCTGAGGTGGGAGCACCCAGCCAGCCCCCAGCTCATCCGCCTGGCCCTCGCCTCCGCCCTGCGTCCCTTAGGCTGAAGCTTCCCCCTGACTGCAGAGGCCATCCTGCTCACAGGAGAGAACTCAGAAGTGCCCAGGAGCAGCCTGAGGTGCTGCCCCATGGCCCCTGAGGCCCCTTCCATCCTTCCCAGATCTGTGGTTTCAAACCAAGACCCAACGTTTGGCCCCAGATTCTTCAAGGAGAAACAAAGCTGAGAGGCCATGTAGGGACAGGAAGGGCCCAGTATGGTGACCCAGGAAGGGGATGCCTGGGCGCATTCCCCGTGCTGTGTGCAGAGGGGGCCAGCAGGGCTGTCTACTTTGGAGCAAAGGGTTCCTCCTGTCCTTACAGTCCCCTTCTGAGGAGCTCGGCTCCTGGGCCACCACCATCACGCCCCTGTGCCAGCCACCATGAAAATATATCGCTTCAGCGAAGTGCCTGAGGCTCCAAGTTTCTGAACCTGAGTTCAGGATTTCTTTTCAACTGCCGTGTGAAAATGCCAGAGTGGCACGAATTGTGTGTTGGGGTAGTCTAGGGCTGATGGGTTTACTAGGTGAGTTGGGAAAAAGTGACCATGGTGGCTATTTTTAATACATCTTCATTTGGGGAAGCCGAAGACATGAATTCACAAGGGAAGGCACAAAGACAAGAGCTCTGTGGTAGAAGGTAAACACCGGTGGGGCTGGGGGTTGCCATCGGCCACTTCCCGCTTCTCCAGGCCTTTCTGGGCTGCAGTTTTGTGTATCTGTTTCCTAATCAGGAGCGTCTGCTGTTCCCTGGGCTCTCTGGCCATCCTCAGCTGTGGGCCTTGGTGTATGGTCCCACCCGCCCTCCCGCCCTCTGCACCTACAGCGAGGAAGAACCATGGCGTCTGATGGAGCGAGACACCACCTGACTCCATGGAGAGAATACCATGCCCCTGCTTTGGAACACAGAGAATGCTTTAGTTTGCGGGGAGGCAGGAAGAGGGCTTGACAACATGGGTCTAACATTCACTGGACGAATAAGCAAGCAAGCAAGAAGAAGAAAGGAGTTTTGCTTGGTTTTAAGATTTCTGAGGTGGGACCTGCACATCAGGCAGGTTAAAAGCACACGAGTAGCGCAGGGACTAAGGATCACCGGGATGGGACAGACAGCCAAGAAGCAGACCCTATTACATAATTACCGAAAACCGAAAATCCAAACCCATTGCTGTCGAGTTGATTCCACCTCACAGCGACCATATAGGAAAGAGTAGAACTGCCCCATAGAGTTTCCAGGGCTGTAATCTATGGGAGCAGATTGTCACATCTTTCTCCTGTAGAGTCTGAACCATTGACTTTTTGATTAGCAGCTGAGTGCTTAACCACTGTGCCACCTCAGAGCAGAATTTTTTAAAGGCAGCATCACAGATTCGCCAGGGGACAATGGGTTAGCAATCAGGCAAACCTCAATACTCCTTCCCAAGACGGATTCCCTATGGATTAAACAGAGGTCAGCAAAGCACTGCCTGCGGTGGGGGCCAAATCTGGTAGCTACACATTTTGGTGAGTAAAGTTTTATTGGAACTCAGCCACGCCCGTTCATTTATGTACGGCCTGTGGATGTTCTCACGCTGCAGTGACGGAGTTAAGAGACTGCGTGACTCGAAGAACCTAAAATATTTACTACCTGGCCCTTTACGGAAAAAGATTGCTGACCCCTGGATTAAAGAGTTAAACCTCTTAAAAATGCAGCTACACACACACACACACACACACACACACACACACCCCCAAAAAACTACAGAAGTGAATAGGTCTCAGATTTCTGTAACGGATTTTGTAAGCCTGGAAGCAATAGAAGAAATCACAAAAAATGATGAGCTATAAAATGTTTAAATGCTCAACCTCACCAGTAACTAAAAAAATAGAAATGAAAGTCAATGTTTTTTCGCCAGTAGAATTACAACAGGTTGCTTGAAGGCCGGCGGAATCCGTTTCGGTCTCAGGAAGCTGTCCTCAGCACAGGACAAGCGTTACACACCACGAGCCTCGTCACGGCCTCATATACCAGAACAAAACAAAACTCGGCTGCTTGGATTGCCAAAAATAGCCAAATCATTAAGTGAATTACACTCTCCTGAGAGAATATTATTCAGCCATTAAAAATTTTAATTACTGCACTGAGGACGGTGCTTGGGAAACAGTTGCTGAATGAATGAATGAATGAAGGATAGTTTTTGCTGTTTCTTCTTGGCCAGGTTTGAGCTATTTACTATTATTATTTTGTCAGAGACGCTGACTAATTTCATGAGTTTGAGAAAATGAAACCATATCCATTTTGAAAAAATATTCATTTAGGGCGAGATTATATTAATAAAGAAAATGGTTATGTTAAGTCAAAAAAAAGATGACACAATTGTGCACATGGTATAATTAGAGTAATGTGAAAATAAGCAGCCTATGCAAAGAGAAAGGACTGGAAGCAAATCCAATAAAACAGCAACAGTGACTTGCACGGTGGCGATAGGATTGGGGGGTCTGATTTCTTCCACTCTGTGTCTATGAATTTTCTGTGAAGAGCATGCATTTTAAAAGCATCATTTTTAAGTGGGAAGAAATTAGCGCTATTTAAAAAAACAACAACAGCAGCCTTGCCCATCTGTGCAGAGCCGCCGAGGCCCCAGTTGCCGCCCCTCAGCGTGCTCCGACTTCTTCAGCCTCAGCCTCACGGCCCCCAACCCAGCCGGTGTCCCAGATGCCGTGTTTGCGGTGAGCCGGCCTCCTTGGGCCAGCCAGGCCCGAGCCAAAGCCATGGTATTTGCCGAACCCATGCAGAATGCGGGGCACCTGGCAGGGGCCTAATGAGAATCGGGCAGTTGCCTGATCCCGGATTTGCTTAAAGCTGGGCCTGTCAGGGCCGCGGGTGTCAGCATGAGGCCAGGCCTGGTCAGGATCTCTAGTCGCCGCCCCCGCCCTGTGGGCCACTCCTTGAAGCCAGGTGGTGTCTCACCTCCCTGGCCCAGAGAAGAGGAGGGTCACCATCCCACCCTGGCCAAGGCCCCCAGGTGGTCCAGGTGGGCAGACTGAGGGCCTCGGCACCCACGCTCACTTGTCCGACTTCCTTTGGAAACAGAGGAGGGCGAGGATGCACTAGAAGGCGGGGTCAGGGCTTCGCGCCCCCTTCGGGAGAGCCTAGCCTCCAGGCCACCACGGCCCTCAGTGCTCTCCATCCACTCAGGGCTGGGGCCTCAGTGTGCTGCCTCAGCATGCCCCTCGCTCGGCTCCAGCCCAGTTCATGCTCACTCTTCAGTTACTGTGGATTCTTAAGCTCTCTTCCTGCTTGAACCCTTTGTACTGGGCTGACTAGTGGTCCCCCCCCAACTCATGTCCCCCTGGAACCTGTGAATATGACCTTGCTTTGAAATAGGGTCTTTGCAGATGTAATTAGGTAAGATGAGGTCATACTGGAGTAGGGTGGGCCCTGATCCAGTGACTGGAGTCCTTCTAAGAAGGCCATGTGGAGACATGGAGACACACACCCAGGGGAGACGGGGTAAGAGTGCAGGGATGCGTCTACAAGCCAAGGGACACCAAGGAACGCCAGGAACCACCAGAGGCCGGAAGAAGCAAGGAAAGATCTGCCCCTGGAACCTTCGCAGAGAACGTGGCCCCGCCAGCACGCTCAGTTCAGACCTCTGGCCTCCAGAGCTGTGAGAGAATACACCAGTGCTGTTTTAAGCTCCCGGCGTGTGGTCACTTGTTACAGCTGCCCCAGGACACAGATACAACAAGCATCTGTCAAAGCACACAAGCTCCAAGAGGGCAGGGGCCGCACTGGTTTTGCCATACCAGGTGTCCCCAGAGCCAAGCCAAGGGCCTGATGGAATGAATCAACGATATAACCCCCAAGGCCTGATGCAGCAACATGTCACCACCCTGGGATGGCTGACCATACCCCTACCATGCGGCATATCTATTCTGAGAGGTAACCCATCTGAGCCCAGCTCGGCACCTTCCGTCCCCAGCTGTCAAGAGCTAGACCAGAGCCTGGCACAATGGCGGTTTCAATCCATGGCCACTTTCATCACCCTCAGGGCCACGGCGGGGCACTGCTTCAGATGCCTCTCTTCTGGGGGGTACTCTGAGGGAGTGTGAGCCTGCACGTCATGAGGAAGTGGACACGGGGGTGGTTTCAGAATACCTGTGAGGACTTGGTTCTGTGTTTGCTCTAAACTGACAGAAATGTCCTCTAGCTACACTGTCCAGTTTGGTAGCCACTAGCCACGTGTGGCTATTGAGCACTTGAGGTGTGGCCAGTAGGTCTGAGGAACTGAGTCTGGAACATTTCTTTCATGTGAATTAGCCACATGTGGCTACTGGCTACCGCATTGTCAGCACAGCTCTAGAAAGTGCCTGGAGACTAAGGCCTCAGAAAAGAACATCTCATTTGAATAGAAAGGTGGCCCCATTACTAAGGGACCCATCTATAGCACACCCAAAGCAACCCTTGGGATGAGGTGTTCCCCAAGGACACTGAAAATAGCACCCACTTTGCCGAACACTGATTTGGATCCAAGTCTCCAGAAACCTCTTGGGCTCAAAGCGAGACGCCCTGCACGTCCTAAGACTCCCAGAGCCTGGCCTTTGGAAGTGAGAATCAGGAGAGAACAGTGAGCCTGGCTGAACTGCCATGTCTGGTCAAATACCTGCTTGTTTCCATCATAACCCTGTGGCTCTGGTCCGGGATCTGCCACCAACTCCACATGCAACCTTGGACTTGTCCCTCCCCAGCCTTCACTCCTGGGGGAGCATGTCCCCACATCTGAGAGCCCTTCTCTTGGCCCCAGCCCGTCACTCTGTCGTCCCGGCCTGTGATGTGTGGGCTCAAACCTCCTCTCCAGGCGGCACTCCCAGGCCGACTTCCAGCACCTCCTACCCACCAGAAGGTGCACTAGCGGGTAGGCTCTTCAGGGTGGGGAGTAGAACGGAGAGGATCGGCCGAGAAATCAGTGGCCTTCTGGGAAATGATGGCGTGGGGTGGGGGGGCATGGAGAGGAGACATCTGTGTATTCCAGTACCCTGACTGCCATGTGGGCTGTGCTGCCAAGGACTTACCACCCGCCCAGCTCTGGGCACGGTGGGGAAGCACACTGCAGGTCACCACGAAAGCCTGGCACCTAGGGCCATCTCATAGTTGGCACCGGTGAGGCTCCCAGGCAGCACACCCTTGGTTAGACCAAAGGCCTGCCTCTGGCACCGTGGGCAACCGTTAACACACTCTGAATCTGCTTCATTCCCCAGCTTGGGTTCCATTCTCTGGGCAGGTAGATGGGGAGACTCAGGTGGTTTAGCTTCTGCAAGGGCTTCCTGTGAACCCCCAGCCAGGTGAGGGCTGGAAGTGCCCTCAACGACCAGCTCATGAACTCTGACGCACCATCCTGCCTGTTCTGCGCAGACTCCTAGAGACGATGTCACCAAGTGCACAGACCAAACCAGGGAGCCCAACAGCTTGCCATCCAATCCTGGCTTTACCACCTACTTGCTGTGTGACCTTGGGCAAGTTACCAACCTCTCTGGGCCCCAACCTTCTTGTCTTCGAAATGGGAAGAATAATAGCACTTGCTTTCTTTGGGTGGTGTTTCAAATAAATGGGATAGCATCTGTGAAGCACTCAGAGCATGTCTGGCACAAGTGAGTGCTATTATTGTTATTAGTGCCATCACTGACATACCGTGGTGTGCCAGTAACTTCTGACGGGGACAGCAGTCACCATTTCCATACCCACACCATCAAGTAGACAATGAGGGCCCCATGTTTGCTGACAGCTCCCTCTGTACATGGGAAGAGGAGTGCAAACAGCTCCGGCTACAGCTCCACTCTCAGAAGCCCCCAGTGCCCCAGCGGCCAGGAAGGCCAGAGGTCCTCCCCACAACTGACCCCACACGGGGCTGGGGAAGGCAGACTGGGTGGAGTGCACCCACTGACTCAGGGCACAGCCTCTGCTCCACAATGATTTAACCTCCACAGCACCAAGTCTATGGGGGCCACTCTCCCCCACCCTCCCCCCAGCCCCACCCTCCCCTCTCTCCCACCCTCTCTATCCCTCCCCCTCCCTGACCCAAGCAAGGAAGGGACTTGTCCAAGGTCACCAAGACCATTAGGTACAAAGTCAGAATCAAACCCCGGAGGTTCAGCCCCAGACACCTCCCATGAGTTGGACTCTTCTTTTCTTTCATTTGATGCCCAGAAACCCGCCGAGGCCGTCCAGGATCTCCCATGTACAGAGCACGCTGTCAGCAAACTCGGGGCACTGCCCACCGCACTCCCTTGATTTTCCAGCTGATGGCGTGGTTACTGAATTGGTGGCTGCCATCCCCATTGGAAATTACCAGTGTGTCACCTCAGAGAATCTCCGGTACTTCCCCGTCCTGGTAACTCTTCCCAGGAGCTCTTAGCTTCAGAGGTCCTTCTCAAAGGAATGGCTCGTCTTCTGGCTCCCTCCAAGCCCCTTCCAACGCCTACCTAGTCCCATCTGTGTACATGCCCCCTTCCCTGCCTGAGCCACCGGCCCCTGCAATCTAACCACCAGGCAGCTGTCTGTGGACCAGGTGCATTTGATCAGGAATGGCTGTGCACTTGGCTCCCGCCTCCAGGCTGGGAGTGGGGACAATCAATGCCCCTGGGACCGCCACTCCCCGGCCCCTCCAACTGGCGAAGACTCGGCCGGCTCCACCCAATGGTCTGCAGCATGGGGCTCCCAGTGGCTCCTCTGAGGGCCAGTGCGGGTGGTGGGCCACACAGCCCGCCCACCCCGGTTTGTATCCCAGCCATGTGACCTTGCGAGTAGTACCTCCCTGGACTTTGGTTTCCTGTCTGTTAAAAGGGGGTAATGACAACAGTCCCTTGCACACAGGGCTGACGTGAGGGCAGAATCGAATCTAGGGGCCAGGAACAAGCCTGGGGCAGTGCTCAGGAGGGGGCCCACTGTGGCTCTTAGCCTCTGCTCTCCAAGGAAGGAGCCTCTGCCCATCTAGTCCCTCCCCTCTCTGGGCCTCAGTGGGCCGTTTAGAAAGTGGGGGCAAAGAGCCAGGCCTGGCCTCCCTCAAGGGGTGATGATGCAGATTCAGTGAGGTCAAGGTCATGGGCCACACAGAAACCCTGTGCCCACTCTGTGCCAGGCCCGGCCCGGGCACGAGAGCAGCAGTGAAGACTAAGAGCCCCCACCAAACGGGAGCCAGGGGAGCTCAGGACGGGGCCAGCTGGGGACAGGCTGAGGCGCCTGAGCCGGTCCTGCAGCGGGCAGACACGGCGCTCTCGGAGGCCCAGTGGCCACATCTTTGAAAGATGGAGTGGCCCGGCTCATCCGTGCCCAACCAGCAAGTGCAAAGTGTTCGATAGAGGGATTCCAGCCCCTGCCCTGCGCTTCTGCCTTTCCCAGCTCTCTCCCAAGCCCTCATCCAGCCCTGGCCCTCAGGGTTCTCCAAGGTCCCCTCTAGTCCTGCTGGGCCCTGACACCCCTCCCCAGCTGCCAGTGTCCCCGCTGAGCTCTGCAGCGGCCACCAGAAAGAAGGAGGCCCTGTCCTAGTGAAAGACTCCTCCAGGGCCAGACCCAGTCCCCCCACCCCCAACCCCACCCCCAATAGGCTGCTCCAGCGGCTCCACATTCTGGAATCCCCAAACTGGAGTTTTCCCGCGAGAAAACTGAAGCCTAGGCAGGAGAAGCTGTTTGTCCAAGGTCACACAGGTGAGGAGGGAGAGGACAGCCGTTTTTGGAGGGATGGAAGAGGAGTTACCCAAGTGTGGCCAGGTCGTGGCTGTTTGCAACTACCATGCCCGCGGTGGGGTCGCTGGGCGGGGACGTGGGCGCGCGGGGCCCGTGTGGGAACGTGTGACAGTTGCTCCGACCGCACCGCGGGGAGGATGACATAGTGGGAGGGCGCGGGGGGAGGGGGTGCCGCGAGGCTCGGGAAGGTGAGTGCGCGCGGTAGGCTCCCGGCCCAGGCCCGGCGCCCCCAGCTGGCCCGGAGACCCGCTCGCACCCCAGGCCTTTTCCCGGCAAAGATGCGCCTGCGCGGGCGCGGGGCGCGGGGGCGCTGCCCGACCCGCCGGGGCCCCGGGGAGACGCCCGGCCACGGCGCCGCAAGGACACGCAGGCCCGGCGCGGACGCAGGTGCGGCGGGCGGGCGGGCGAGGACCCACCTCCTCCCCCCACCTGCCGGGCCGCGCCACCTGCTGGGCCGCCTTCGCTTGCCGCGCCCGCGCCCACCCCGCAGCGCCCGCGCCCACCCAGCCTGCACCACTCACCTGGCCATGGGCACGGCCGCCCCGCGGCCTCGGCTTTTCTGGCGGGTGCTGTTGCTGCAGGCTGGAGGGTGGCGGGCGCGTGGCGGCGGGCGACAGTCCGCTCCAAGGACGGGAAGGCCCGGGAAGAAGACGGCCTGGCCGCGGCGCCGGGGCGCGACCCTCCAGGCGGGCGGGCGAGGCTGCGGCTAAGGGCTCCCCACGCTCCGCAACAACGGCGGCGACGCAGCGCGCTCAGCTCCAGCCGCAGCTCTGAGCGCGCAGGGAGGGAGGAGGAGGGCAGGGCGGGCAGGCGGGCGGGCGGTTGGGAGGGGGAGGGAGGGAGGGCGGGAGCAGGGGGGAGGGGGAGGAGCAGCAGGCGGGTGGGGGCTGCGGGGTTCGGGAGCCCCGTGCCCGGGGGCGCGCCCTTATGCTTCCCCAGCACGCGCGGGGGCAGTCTGCCCTGCTTGGCCTGGCACTGCCCCCTGAGGGCACTGGCCACGTGGAGGTGCACGGCTGGAAACTGGGGGACCCTGGGCCCAGGAGCCAGGCCAAGTGACTGGGCACCAGGCTGCTGCTCACTCTCCTGGTGCCCCGCCCTCTGGGTCGGCCTCTCCAACCGTGCAGTGGGGTGTGGAGCTGGGCAGACCATGAGGGGATGGTGATGGCCCAGGACACACAGAGATGCTGCACACAGGTGGACAGCTAGAGGCAGGGACACAGGCAACTCAAATGCAGAGACCCACTCATGCCTACAAACGCACATCTAACGTCCAGAAACTGAGACCCACCTGTGCGCTTGGGCACACCCAAAGGTGGCACAGGACCCGGCTGGCTGGTGCTTCCCCTTGCCAGGCCACAGTTTCGATGGGGGCAGTACAGGAGCCTGGGAAGGACAAGCGACAGGCGCCAGCAGGTAGAAAGATCTGGACACAGTCACTGATTCTTTCTTGCCTTGGACAAAGAGGGTCCCCTGGACCTCCTCGGTGCCAGGCCTGAACTGCGCACTGGGGGGTGCAGTGGGACATGGCATTCAGGGCCCTAACTGCTGGGGGGCTCAAAGGCAGGCAGGAAACACGCGGTTGTACTTGGGGTAAGGGCCACCGGAGACGGCCATTCAGGGAGGGCCAAAGGATGGTGTGGGCTGTTCAGAGAAAGCCTCTTTGAGGAGGGGCACTGTGATGTGAAAGCACTGCCGAGGGCCCAGGCTAGGGGACTGTCATAACCCTTACAGCCTCCCTCCTGTTGGAGGCAGCTGGTGCAGGGGAAAGCCAGGGAGATCTGGTGTCTCTGAGCCACAGCCAGCCCTGCTCTGTACAGGCCCAGGTTTACACATCCGCTCACACATACGTACTCGCACTAGATTATTCACTCAGAGTCACACACACAGACGTTCACATTGCTCACGCATAACGTGCACACTCACACGCATTCTCACACACGCTCATATTTACACATGCTCACTCACACATGCTCACAGTGATTCACACATTCACACATGCACTCACACATGATACACTCACGGTCATACACGCTCTCGCACACTCACACACACACTCTCCGACACACTCACGGTCACTGGCACATTCACCTAGTTATTCAGACATAGTCGCACTCACACATAGTCACACTCACATGCCCCCCTCCTTTGGCTTCCACCTGGAGACCGCCTCTCCTGTGTGTTTGCTCTTTGAAAACTGAGCCACCGCCCTGCAGGCGAGGGGATGCCCCTGCCCGCCTGCTGGCAGGGAGCCAGGCCTCTGCTGTCTCAGTTCAGCCTCCCTGGAGCCTGGGCACACACAGTGGGGCAGGCAAGCCATCGTCCTGAGGGTCCGTACCCACTGTGGGGAACCCCCACCCCCCTGTGGCTTCCCGCTGCCCAGAATAGGAAAACCCCAAGTGAAGGCAGCGCCGTACTCGCCTCTTAGAGCCGAGGGCTGGTGCTCAAGCCTTATGTCGTCGGTGCGCAAGAGCCTCACCTGCTTCGAGTCGCATGAACCCACGTTCCAAGTGGGGAAGTGGAGGCTCAGAGGGTCACAGGCCCCCACCGGGAACAAGCTGCAAAGCTGGGGTGCCAGCCCCACCCCCAGGGCACCGTGCAAGGGAAGAGGACCAGTGGCAGCCCAGTGGGGTGGGGGAGCACCTCCTGAGAGCCTCTGCCTCCCCCAGCAGGTTCTGGCTGCACCCTCCGGCCTCCCACAGTGTGGCTGGCACCCCGGGCTCCAGCCTAATGGCCATGTCCTTCCCTTCTAAGGCCAGGGGCTGCGGCTGAGGCCCCGGCTCTAGAGCAAGAAGAGATGGGAGCAGGCTTCCTCTCTGGTCTCCTCTGGTGGCCCCTCCAGGAGCATCCCCCAAGAAAGGATATGCCCTAGCTAACAGCAAACTCGTCAGTTATTGGCTGTGGTCCTGGCAGCGCTTAGAGGACAGAAGTGGGACAGGGCACCCAGGGAAGGGCCCCTGGAGAAGAAAGCGGTGCTGGGGGGAGGGGACCCACACTGAAGAACCTGGAAGTGGCTCTAAGAGCTGGAGAGAAGGGCAAGGCCTCCCCTGGGGCTATGTCACTACTCTCCCTCAGGGGCCAGAGGACATATCAATGGCCCCTGGAGACTCCTTCTTTTAACTGGTGGCTGCCATCCGCATGGGGCAGCTGGCACCAGCACGTGGAGCGTGTCCTGCTTGCTGGGCTTGGAGCTGACTGCTGGGTTGGGATAGTTACTTGTGCCCCCTCTCACCATGCTTGGCAGAGCCCCTTCCTGCAGGAGATGCCCCCCAACACCGAGAAGGAAGGAGCAAGTCAGAGGGCAAAAAATCAAGGCAGGCGTTACCAGCCGACACCTCCTCACCTCTTCCGCAGGCCCAGGGCACTGCCAAGGCTGGCTCTGCCAAGAGGTGGTCTTGTACCGTACCTTTGTGATGAGTCCCACTGAAGCCAGCTGAGTGAAGAGACAGAGCCGCAACCCTTCAGGGTGTCATGAAAGTCCCCAGCTTCTAGCAAATAGTGATCTCCAAAGAGCTAATGGGCCAGGAGATGTGATGGTCCCTTTGGGGGGTTCAAGGCAATGGGCCACCCTTGGGGCCCTGGGGCTGAGGGAGAGGAGATCTGGTGCCGGTGTCAATGATGTCCTTTGTGCGCTGGACAGCCCTTCTTGTGTTCTCCATCTGTAAAGGGGTGGGTGGGAAGACTTGATAGAAAGTTCTTCCTTACGTCAAGTCCTGTCTTCTGCACTGGAAATACCAGGGAACTGGCCTGAGGGAGGCCCAAGGCTAGAGCTGGGGGTGGCAGGGAAACGCCCTCAGGCCCCCCTGCTTACCTGCACCTCTCCATGCTTCTCCTTTCCTCAGCTCCCTTCTCTGGACCAAAGCCAGTGCTCCCTCCACCGTGCCCTCCACTCTCAGGGGCCTCAAGACCTTGGTTACTGCCCCTTTCCCTTCCATCACCAATGACTCCCTTTCCATGGTCTTCTGTCAGGCAATACAGGAAGAGTACCAAGTCTCACCCTAAAAAAGTCCCATCCCCCAGCCCAAGTCTCCTCTAGCCACTGCCTCGTCTCCTAGTGCCCTCACAGACAAACTCCTGCAGATGCTACCTACTTATCGTTTTCCTGTTTCCTCATCCCACTCTCTCGTCGCCTGCCTTTTCTCCAGGTACTCAGCCCTGCCCTGTCACCAGGCCCCAGACGCTCTTTTCTTCCTCCTCCTCCTGCTGGGCCCACTGCCAGTCCCTCCTCTCTGGGCCTCCATCGCCACAGCCTGGCCCTCCTCCTCCCCCTTTAGCGTCCTGGTCACAGCCTGGGGGGTGTGCAGGAGGTCCTCCAAAGGCCCTGAGGTGGGGACCCTCTGGCTGGGCCCCAGGCTCCTCTCTTCTCACACCCACACTCTCCCTGGATGAGGTCACACGCACCCAAGTCTTCAGAGGCCACTAGAGTGTGGGGACGCCCAGGTCCACATCCACCCACAGTCCCGTGGCAGGATGAAAAGTGGCCCATCAAAAAGATGTCCACTTCCTAACCCTGGAGCCTGTGATGGCAACCTTATCTGCAGATGTGGGTAACGGAGGGATCTGGAGGGAAGATCACCTGCGAGTGGATGTGGACCTGGGCATTCACACACACTGGTGGTCTCTGAGGCCTTGGGGGTGTGTGCAACCTCATCCAGGGAGACTGTGGGCAAGAGAAAAGAGGAGCCCAGGCCCAGCCAGAGGGGCCCCACTTCAGGGCCATCGGAGGAGTTGCTGTACCCCCCAGAGCTTGGTGAAGGTTCAAGAAAGGAAAGAATGAATAAAAGGGAAGGAAGGCAGGAGGGACAGGAGGAAAGAAAGAGAGAATGCGGTGGGCTGGGCTGCCCCCAAAGAACACAGACCCAGTGCCTCAGCTCCCCCCCGCCCCCGCAAGAGGAACGGCGAAAGGCCCCGTGTCTGTCCCTCCCAGGTCCTGGCACTGGGCTGCCCCCTCCTCCTGGCCAGCCAGGGACTTGACCAGGGCCCTGACTGCTGGCCCGCAGCCAGCACCCTTGCCTGTGCCTGCCTGGCTCAGCAGATTGCCAGCCGGGGAGCACATGGCCCAGAATAGTGCTGTGATGCCGATGGTGATATTCTATCGCTGGGCCACCGTGCCACGCAGCGCCGCCCATCCCAAAAAGGAGAACCCTGGGACTACCCAGTGCCTGGTGCCAGGCCAGGCAGAAGGCACAGGCAATGTGCAGGTGCCTTTGGGCTTTTGCTCTCCTGGGCTTTGCCATTGAGGGGGCCCCGCTCTGGGGACTGTCTCCCTGCCCCATGCCGACCCTTTGTGGGGCAGACCCATGTTCCCCATGACCAGGACCCTGTCTTGAGAGCCAGCGTCAATTGGCTGCACTATGGTGGCTTGGCACTCTTGGCACACAGTGTTGCCCCTGGGCCCAGGGCAGGGCGTTGGGGGGCACATGGGGAGCCCAGCGCAGGTGGGTGCACACAGCCTTCAGCATTCTGCCCTGGCCCTGTGTGCAGATCCAGTGGGGCACACCCTAGACCACAGCTGGCGCTTGGCATTGTCCTGAGCCTCAAACTCCATCCATCTTGGGTATCTAGCCCTGGGGGTTCTAGCATGGGGCTCTGCTGACAGCAGGTCCTTGGCCAGCACCCCACTCTGGGAGGGCAGATGTCCCCTCGGACCCAGTCTGCCCCTGGAGCCCAGGCTAAAGACAGCTGGGCCAATGGAAATGCCTAGAAGGAGGGGGGAGGAGCTGGCTCAAGGGCCCAGGACCAGTCAGCAGGAGACCTCTGATTCTTCCACCTACTCGCCTGGGGCCTCCTTGTTCGGCTGTGACCTGGGAGTGAGGAGGACTTTGCTGAGGAGAGGGAAGGAGGGACGAGGAAGCTAGGGAGCTGAGGGCTCTAAGTTGACCCCTTCTGGCTCCACTTCCTGCCAGGGGTCCGGTGCCCAGTCCCCCAGGAGCAGCGCCACACACAGCCATATTGCACAGTGTTTCTTTAATGGAAAGACCACCAACACCCTCAGAGGCAGCCCAGCCTTGCACTGAATGCTTGCTTTCACCCCAACAAGGGCTGGGAGAGGGAACAGCAAGGGAGGAGGCAGCAGTGAGCGGGCAGGGCCTCTCCCAGCACTCGGCGAGGATGGGGCAGTATGCAGGCTTGGGGTCTGACTGAGCCTGACTGAGCCTCTCCCTCCTCTTCTTGCCTCCTAGCGGAGAGTGGCCACCCCCTGGGCAATCTGGATGGGTGCTGTGTCTCCACCTGCCACCTGCTGCGGAGTTGTCTTGGACGGGCCTGACCAAGGCCTTCAGGGGAAGCAGCTGCCCACCAGGCCTGCTTGGGCAGGGCCCTGTCTGAGGCCTGGCCTGGGAAGGGACAGGAGAGACAGGAATCAGACCCAGGTCAAGCCAGAGGGTCAGGATCTTCAAGAAGAGGGGAAGAACAAGAGAGAGAGAAGGTGACAGAGAGAGAGGAAGGAGGACAGAGCCAGGTCGAGAGAGATGGAAGGGGGACAGGTCATAGGGCCCTGGGGAAAGGCACACCTAAGGAAGCACAAGACAGACAGAGAGACAATGAGACAGAGACATGGGTCCAGAGGCCAGGAGAACAAGATGACTTCGATGGATGGGTCATGAGCTTGCCATTGGGGGGAGGGCAAGAGGGGTCTGGGAGGCCAAGGGGAGCAGGCCCACCAAGGAGGGTGGGGAACGGAGAGGGCGAGAGGAAGAGGGTTCGCATGGGCTGCAGGGCCGGTGACAGGCACGTTTCCACTGCTGCTGACTCCCTGCCCCCCGAAGACCCACAGATGGCCTCCTGTGACTGGAGCCTCACACAAATGGCTTTCCAGGGCACCTCTGCGAGGCCGTGGGGCAGGCAGGCGGAGGCAGCTCCGAGGCTAGGGGCATGGGATGGGGTGTGGCTGACAGGGGTGCCCTTGTGTCGCCCCCCTCGGAATGGGCAGTGAGTGGGGTGGGCGCCTCCCAGCTGCCCCCTCCAGGGCATTGGCAGTGCTCCTGGAGACCCCCTGCTGCTGCCCCTGCCTCTACTTCTTGTAGTTGCCAAATTGGATAGCCAGGCGGTCAGTGACGCAGCGGAAGGTGGCGGGCTGCACCTCCCAGTACGGCACAGGGTTGTTGAAGAGGCTGATTCCATTGTAGTAGGCCCGCTTGACCCCGAAGCCCACTGGGCAGAAGTCGTTGACGCCCACCTTGGTGATGTTGTTGGAATGCAGGTAGACCACCTGGGGGGCAGAAGACAGGTACAAGGCTGGCTCGAAGGGGCCCAGTCGCCCAAACCACCCTTCCTGGGTCTGTTCCCTGCAGGCAGGCCCAGGAGAGACCGGGCCATCCTCCCCCTGAGGCCCTCCCGGCCCCCCTTCCTGTCATTTCATCTGCACTCTTTAAGAGCCGGTACATGGTTCTGCCCATGGGCAAGAGGAGCAAACCGAGGCTTGGGGATGTCTGTCAGGTGAGTGTTGGCCAGGATGAAGGTCAGGTGTGGGGTCAGGGACCAGGATGAGGGGCTGGGGAGTGGGCAGGGAGGTGGAGAGAGAGTCATAGGCATGTGTGTGTTTGGTGGAAGGAGGCTGGAGGAAGCAAACACTGACCCTGACACAATGTCTATGCAGGAAAGATGGCACACACAGAGGCTGCCTGGTCTTTTCTCGGGGTTTCCCAGGCTCCAGGCCCCCATCGGAGACCAGCCTCTCACCCCAGAGACTCGCAGGGCATGAGAGGAGAAAGAGCCTTGAAGATGACCTCCTTTTCCTCCCAGCCCTCAGGGGACTGGCCCTCTGGCAGTGTCCCCCTCTAGGGGAAGGGCAGAGGGGACAAGAGAGGCACGGGAGGGAGATTAGGGAGGGAGATTAGGACCCCAATAATGCTCGGACTGCTGCAGCGCCCTCTGGAGGCAGAGAGGACACTGGCCACTAGAGGGTGCACCTGACCCAGCATGGGCAGCACTGCCACTGCACTGGCAGGACTAAGTGGAAGTGGGAAGTTCCAGTGAATTACACCCCCAGCTCCTGGCATGTGTGAGTTGGGCTGAGGAAGAGACTGAGGCTCAGAGTAGGGCTGAGCAAGGCCAAGTTCACCTGTGTGGCTTGAAGCCAAGCCAGGGATGGAGGTAGCTGAGAAGACCCTGGGCCTGTACTCCTCACTGGTACACTTCCTGCCCTGGGCTATCTCTGTCTTGGTATGGATCTGTGCACCCCTATGCCTAGGCTGTTCCAGAAACAGCCTGTGCCCTGCCACACCTCTGCCCCAATACCAACAAGGCTGATGCCTGCTTGTCCTTCAAAACCTAGGTGATGATCTCTGGGCAAACAGGGCAGTTGATTGTACCACCGTTGGGGTCATTATCACTGCTCCTTGTCAGGCGAGGAGGCAGGTAGAGAGCAGTTGGCCAGGTGTGTGCCCATCTCAGGGCTGGGCACCACAGAGGAAGGGATGGAGAAGAAGAACTGCCCTGGGCACGTGGGCGCCTCCTTGAGAACCTTCTGCAGGGGGCTGGGCCTCAGCGCCAGGGAGGGGCCTCACCTGGAGGAGCTTGAGGTCCGGAAGACCAGCAGGCACCCGGGACAGCTTGTTATTGTCCAAGTGTAACTCCCGCAGGGTGGGCAGAAAGCTCAGACTCCCATTCTCGATCATCCGGATCTGGTTGTAGCCCAGGCCCAGCCTGTGCACGGGGCAAAGGAGGGGCAGTCAGGCTGCAGGCCGGCTGGGGAGGTCCAGGCTCCCCCTTCCCTGACCCACCTGTACAGCTTGGAGTATCGGAGCAGGTCTTCCAGCTCGATGGCCTGGATTTTGTTGTGGTCCAGATGGAGTTCATTCAGGGTCTCAGGGAGGTCTGCCCGGGGCGGGGGGTGGGGGGGGGGTGGAGGTTATACTCAGTTGAGTGGAATGCAGGAGTAACAGGGGTGTGGGGAGGGAGCAGAGGCCTGGCAGCTCTGTCCCCGAGTGGTCTGGCAGCTCCAGATGGCTGCAGGCCCCCCTCCGGCTCTGCCCATCTGTGTTCTTGGAGGCAAGGCTGTCCTACCTTTAGGGATGCCGGTGAGCTTGGCCTCAGAGATGCGCAGGTAGTTGAGCTTCAGGCCATCAAATGCTCCAGGTTCAAAGCCACTGTTCTCCAAGGGGTTCCCGCCCATCTCTAGGAGAGAGCCCACCTCAGCCGGAAGCTAATTACCTGCCCCCTCATGTCTCTTTCTGAAAGCCGGGCCCCAAGGGTCACCGTCAGCATTAAGTGTTCACCAGAAAAGTAAAGCCAATTTCCTTTTGTCTGTTTTAAAGCCTTTCCAGACGCAGATGGCCCTGGTTTCCCTTCATCTTGTGTTACAGATTGAATTGTGCCCGCTCCCCCCCCCAAAAAAAGTATTGACGTCCAACCTTTGTACTGGTGGATGTGACCCTGTTTGGAAAGAGGGATTTCCTTTTGTTACATTAATGAAGTCATACCAGAGTAGGGAGGATTCTAAACCTAATCCCTGCTGAGTTATAAAAAGTGTGGAATAGACACAGACACGCACGGGAAGACACAGGCACGCACAGGGAAGACAGATGCCGAGAAAAGCCAAGGAACTCCCGGGGCTACTGACAAGGAAGGACCTCCCCCTATAGTCACGTCTTGAATTCAGACTTCGAGCCTCCTGAACTATGAGAAAATGAACTCCTGTTCTTTAAGGCCGCTCCCTTATGATGTTGCTGTGACAACAGCGCTAGGTAACTAAGACGCCTTGCCTTGGCAGCTTTGGGGCATAACCCCAGACATGCCCGCCTAGGCTCCCCTGGGCCTTCCCCTGGATGGCCCTAGCGCTCAGCCACTTTAATTGGAAGAGAGACCAGCCTGCAGGGCCGGGTCGGGCCACACTCACCGATGCAGTTCGTGTTCCGGAGCCCGCTAAACACGCCCTTGGGCACCTTGCGGATGCGGTTGTCGTGGATGCGAAGCTCCACCAAGGAGCTGGGCAGGTTGGGTGGGATCTCCACCAGGTGGTTCTTGGAGATGTAGAGCTTCTGCAGCTTCCGCAGGGGGCTGAAGGCCTTCTCATGGATCTTGGAGATTCTGTTGTTCACCAGGACCAGGGCCTGGGGTGGGGCCGGCAGCAGTGTCGGGTGAAGGCACCAGGGCCTGGAGACTAAGTCTCAGATCCCCACCCCAGCTGCACCCCTTCCCTTCTCTGCTCCCTCCCCCCCTGCCACCTGAGCTAGCTACTTTTGGGACTTCCTAGTTGTCTGGCCCCCACCTTGAGCCCAGAGTGGGGAGCTGCCGACACTCTGAGCCACAACTCTGACACTGCTGCCTAACACAGCCTGCCACTTCTTCTGACTTAAGTTTCCTCACTTGTACAGGGGCCACAATGAAATCTGTTCTTCCTGTCCTGCTAGGAGCAAGAGTTTCCGGCTAGAAAGGTAGATGAGCGGAGTGGCCCTGACCCGTGGCCATGGTTGCTCCCATCATACCCAACCCAGACTTCGCTCAGAATTCTGGGGTCTCTAATCCCCTCTAGTGCACAAGCTGTATGCGCAAACACACCCTTCTGGTCCTCCCCAGACACAGATCCCCCAACTAATGCCCACCACTCAGGAAGGTTCCAGGACCAGCCTTACATAGAGGTGCTGGAGGCCCTTGAAGTCATCCTTGCGGAGCTCGGAGATGTCGTTGTTCTGCAGGTCCAGCAGGGTAGTGTCAGGCGAGAGCTCCTTGGGTACCGTCTTCAGACCTGGGGGCCGGTGCCACCATCACCAGCATGAGCCACCATGTCCCCACCCCCAGAGAAGCCTGGAGCTATGGGCACGGGGCTGTCCAGCCTGACCACCCGCCCGTGTGGAGGGCTGTGTGTGCGTACACGCCTACTCATGGAAGCCTGTGCGAGTGCACACACACACACGCGTGCGAGTACAGATATACAGACACAAAGAGACGCACACGGGGACTCTGCCACCAGTGGGAGGAAGCCCCAGAGTGTGTAGATGGAGCTTGCAACCAGACAGATGGACACACCCACATACTGAAATCATGATCCCAAGCTACACAGGGGTCACTCATCCCTGACCTACCCCTGCCATGCCCGCCCCACAGGCTGTCCCCTTGTGCCACAAGCCCCCCTGGGGTTAGGGGTTCTCAGGCTGGGCCTGGTGACCACGGACCCCTGCACTCGCGCCCCTGCTGGGACTGACCCAGGTCGGAGCACTGAACAACACGCAGGTGGCAGTGGCAGCCGAAAGGACACATGGCGCTGAAGGTTGGGGTGAGGGAGTCCAGGTCCGGGACACCAGAGGCTGTGCCGGCACCCGAGGCTTCTTCGTCGTTCATCAGCAGCAGGCTGTCATCCAGGGTGAAGTCCCAGAAGCCTTTTTGCTCAAAGGGCAGGGCCTGGCTCAGAGCCAGCAGAACCACGAGAAGACATAGGGGCCTCATGGTCAATGTGCCTGGGGTTGAGGGCAAGGGGGGTGTCAGGACAGTCCCTCGGCAACCCTGGGCTGCCAGAACCCCTCTGACCACCAGCCCTCCCCTAGGAAGCACCTGGTGCTTTTGGAGCATGTCCACCACCCCTCCTCCACCAAGGACAGCCAGACCCCAGACCCAGGGTGGGGGCAGAGAGCAGTAAGGGAACTGCCAAAGGCGGGAGGGAACACGGGTGGAGGCACAGGGCAGGATGGAGCTGTCCTGCCCTCCTAGGCTGGGCCTGGCTACACTGGGAAATGAAGCATTTTCCCAGTTAACACTGCCACTAGTCCCTGAGCCAGGCAGCAGCCTGCCTTGAGGGGTGTCAGTCCTGGGCCCTGGGCAATGTCCATGCAGTTAACGTTGTTAGGTGACTGTGAGACCCCCATCCCAGCTGTGCCCACATTTTCCTGAGAAGAGAGGAGTACTCAGAGTAGTGGAGCCCTGGAGATGGAGGGGTAGGCCATCCCCCTCCTCTGCTGCTGCCAGGAGCCTAGACTGCCCTCCCTCTCAGGTCTGCCCCCGCCCTGCTTTCATGCCAATGGCCCCTAGAGAGACCACCCACCCAAGTGGAGCTGGCTGCTGCCAGGGTGGCGGGCAGGGCCAGGCTTGTCTGGAGGCCCCCAGGCTGAGGCAGGCGGTGGAAGGGAAGCTGCCCTGCCTGAGCCCTCCCCTGGCACTCCAAGCAGCGTGCCTCCCTCCTCCTCCATCAGCACCCCTTCCAGAGGCTAGTCTGCATAGCGAGGGGTGAAGGGTGGGTGTGGAACGCGCCCCACAGGAAAAGGCAAGAGCCTCTAGCTCTGCTGCCACCTCAACCTAGCCTGATTCCCTAGGAAAGTCCCAGGTTTTACCGAGCCTCAACTTTCCTCATCTGTTAAATGGGAATAAGCATGTTTGCCCTGCCTGCCTTCCAGGCCTGGGTGCCCGGGGTTGCCCTGGTACATTTGGAACAGGGAGCCCAGCCGGGCAGCAGGGGTCCTCCTGCAGGCCCAAGCCAGCCCATCCCAAGAAGGCCATCACACAGACCCCACCTTACCATTAGGGGTTCTTTGAGACTCCAGCTGGGCAAGGGGGTAGGAGGGTTCCTGCTCAGCCTGACTGCTGGCTATAAAGGTGCCAGGAGGTCCAGGAGAAGTGGGGGACTCCCCCCCAGGATAAAACCTTCTGAGAGCTTGGCCCCTGCCTGTTCCTTCCCTGGGCAGGCCCAGTGGACACGGGGTCAGCACTGGTGGCCTGGTTCTGTCCGGGCACAACCATTCCATGAGAAGGTTGGGATGGAGGGCCTGTCCTGTGTCCTACCCACACCCACTGGGCACAGAGCATGCTTGTTGTGGGGCTGTAACCGCTGCCTGGGACAGTAGACAGCCGGCTCTGAACTGGAGCCAGCCCCGCATGCTTTCTAAACGACTCTGCCGGCCACAGGCCTCCAGTAATGGCTCAGAGAGGCTGCCTGCCCAGTTCTGGCCAACAGCAAAGTGGGGGTCATGACTCAAGTCTCTCCATTCTCCTCGTGTATGAAGAGTAGAGCTCGGTGCTGGCCCCTGGAGTCACTGGACGACTCTGTGCTAGAGGAGCACCCAGCCGCCCTCACCTCTCAGAGCCTCCGGCTCCATGCCTAGGTCTTGCCAGCACCAAGCTGGACCCATGGGGGCCCAGATTTGGGGAAGGGCCACGCTCGCCTACCTGAATAGCCGTTTCACTTCTTCCCCCAAGTTTGCAGCCTCCAGGGCCGGGCAGCGCCTGGCCTCTCGTGCCTGCTGCTACTGCCGCGGCCGTGTGGGGCCCCTGCCCAGGCAGCTGGCCGGACACGACAGGGATGGGAGGAGGAGATGAGGCGGGAGAGCGAGAGGGAATGGGGGAGGGAGGAGGAGACTGCTCTGCTCCCGCCCCCCACCCCAGCCCCTGCCAGAGACGCTACCTCACAGGGGGAATGAGTCAGGCCTTGGAAGGCTCTGGGACTCACAGTCGACCTGGACAGGTGGGGGTGGGGTGGGGGTGGACTGCCGAGGCCCAGATGCAGCCTCCCTGACCCGGGAGGGTGCAGACAGGCCTCTTCCAAGCTGCCTGGGTTGGGAAGGGGGTAGACAGAGGATCATCTCCCTGTGGCTGGCCTGGAACACCCCCGTAGGCCCCACACGTGGCCGCAGGGGTCTCCACAGGAAAGTGCAGCCCTGGCCCTTGGGCCAGGAGTCTCCTCAGAAGACTCATCTCCCCCATCCCATCTCCCAGGCTCTCAGGAGCTGAGGCCTCCCCAAGAAGTGCCTCAAGAAAGGTGGGCAGCCTATGAGGGTGTCTAGCCCCCCCCCCCTCCATGAGGGGAGAGGGCAGACTGGCATTTCGGAGGCCAGCCTGGGCCCCAAGTGGGTTTATGGGACCAGCCCTGGGGGGGTGTGAACTTGTAGCCAGCCTGGGGGCCCTGAAGAGGCTGAGGGAGGGGTGCCTCCAGGTTCCAGTTTCCATCTCAGGTTCCCTCTGAGGGGCGAAGTGGGTGGCAGGTGGGAGGGAGTGGCAGGGTGGGATTTGGAGAAGGGGCACAAGATAGGGGCCTCTCCAGGGCCCAGAAATGAGAGGTGTGGGGCCAGCGAGAAGCTGAGACTGAGGAGGCGTCAGAGATACCACAAAGACAGGGATGTAAGGGGGTCCTTCAGGGGGAGCCCAGGAGGAAGACTCCTTGCATCCAGCCCATTCTTACCCCCATTCTATGGACGAGAACAATGAGGTCTAGAGAGAAGAACTGCCGTCCCCCAAGTCTCTGCCTGGGATATGGAGCTCAGCTCTGTCAGATTCTGGGTCCTGAGCTTTTCATCAAGGCACTTCCTCATATCCTGCCTCACTGTGCCCCTTAGCCAGCCAGGGAGCTTTCCAGGCACAGCAGGGTGGGTGCTGGGGGGTCTCTGGGCCTGGGCCCAGGCTGGCTTATGAAGGGGCAATGCCAGAAGCCTGGGTAGGAATCCTGGCATTGATGGGGCTGATTGCCCTCGCTGCCATGACACAGAGGCCCCACTGGGGGACACATCTCCCGGGCACGTGCACACACTGAGGCAGGCAGGCGGCCCAGGAAGCTTGTGCAGGAGCCTGCTGGATGTCTGCTCCTTAGAGGAAAGGAGAGGAGCTGGCTGGTGGTCAGGGGTAACCACAGGTGTGTTTGGGAGGAGGCCGGGCTTCCTGGAAACTTGGGGCGCCAAGCACACAGGGCCCTCCTTGTTTGTCCCTGAACACCAGAGCAGTCCCCTTGTGGGCTTTCTCCAGCCCATCCAAGCCAGCCGTGCTGGCAGCCTCTTTGAACACAGCTGGGCTGTGCCAGCCATTCAGGCTCAGCCAAGGGTGGCCAGCACAGGGCGGAGGTCTGGCGGGCCAAGAAGCCAGCCCCATTCGGATGGGCAGCCTGCCGCCACCAAGTTGCAGACGCCAGGCAGGCTCGGGCCCCGCTGGCCCCACTGAGCAACCCGACCTGAACTCTGACACTCGTGCCACCTTCCACAGAGCCCTGCCAGGCCCCTTCCTCCTTCTCCTCAGCCACCAAAGCCTCTGGGCCCAGCTTTAACCCCAGGCTGGAGGCAGGGCACTGCCGGTGTTTTTCCCAGCAGTTGGGTGTTGTGCCTGGGCTGACACTAGGCTGCCCCTGAGTCCTCCCTGGCCCCAACACGACATCCCCTGAGGGTTCTAGCCTCCACCTGAGTAACAGACAAAGAGAGGGGGTGTGGGTGGCCCATGGGCGTGTGGATGTCTGAGAATGTGTGTATGTGTGTGCACGTAGGTAGAAGTGACTGTGTGAGGAGCTGTTGGCTGGAGTGGACCCTGACCGCTGCCTAGTCTGCATCGGCACCCCAGCAGCACACTGAAGCCTTTCACCATTGCCTCAGCATGCCCTTTGGCTACAAGGAGGGCAGATGCCCAAGCGTGGCTGGATGCGGCAACTCCTTCTCCTGTGGCTCTGTGATGTTGGGATGACTGGGCCGAGCTGGTCCCTGCCCTTGGGCGTCAGGCTGGACTTGGACGTGGGTGTCTGAGGCTGTAGGGAGCCAGCCAGTTGGCTGCAGAGGGCTGCTGGCACGGGGGAGGTGGGAGGTGGCTGGAGCACCCCTGCCCACACTGCACCTGGAAACCCCCAGAATGCAGGCAGATGACTGGGTGGTCTGGGCTGCTGGCCTGTCCTCCCTCCTCCTCCCACCCAGTGGGTAAATCCTGAGCCCCTGCTCGGGACACATGTTGGAATCTTCCAGGAAGAAGACAGATGCTCTCACCTCCCAGGGGCAAGGCAGGGTACTCCTTACCTAGCCCTCCTGATGCCCAGAAGGAAACACTGTCATTCCCCCTTGATGGGGGTAAACTGGAGCTCAGAGAGTTTGCCCAAAACTCTTGCCCAAGGCCACACAGCAAGCAAATGGTAGAGCTGGGAATCCACTGTCAGTCTGTCTACCTGCCTGTATGTCTGGCCCCACCTCTCTGCCATGGCAGACATTGACCCAGGCCCCAAAGCTGCCAGGTCCCATACTCCTGGGCTGCACAAGAGGTGTGGCCAGCCACCAGGGTCCCTGAAGAAGACTCCTCAGCAGCTCCCCCTAGCCGGGGCAGGGTGCCACTGGTTAGGTGGGTCTCTGGAAACGTGTGGCACCTCTCTCTGGCTGCCACCATCGATAGCTCTCTGCTCTCCGCAGGACCGACACCTCACCCTCAGCCCTAGTGCACCCACAGGGCCATGCTGCCTCCGCCTGGGTCTGCAGGGCAGTCTCCTGTGCCCAGGTCCTAGAAGGCAGCCTGGAAAAGCTATCATCTCCTAGGGCAGGGAGGCACTGCTGAGCAGGTCAGGCAGCCAGACCCCACAGGGAGATGTTCCCAGAACCCTGGGACAGCCTCCTTCACTTGCTCACTTGCTGTCCCTCTGCGAAGGACAGAGAGGCCAGCCTGAAGAGCCCCTACCCTTCTGGCTGTGCAGCCTCTCCCGTGCCCGTCTTGAGCCTCAGCCAGCAGTTCTGGGACCTCCTCAGACAGCCTGGGAGACCCAGGAGCCTTCTTCCCTTCAGCTCCCCTCAGGGCGCCAGCCTCTGACATGAGGGTCCCCCTGTTCCTGGGACAGGAGGATCCAACCTGCCCCTGCTCGCACCCACCAGGCTGACTTTTGTTACTTCGGCTCACAAAATCTTGTGGCCCCCTTGGCCATGAGATCACCAGATACCAAACAGGGTTTGGAGGATCTGGCAGCTGGCAGGGGAGGGCAGGGACCAGTTCAGAGACCCTCCCCCCCCAGAGTTGATTGAGTCTGGGCTTGGCCCCACATCCAGACTGTGGGACCTGGAGCGTTCTGTGCCCTTGCCAAGCCCCCGGCCCCTAAAGGGGAGAGATGAGTCACCATGGGGGGAGGAGGAGGGGGTGAGTAATCGCCGTCATTGGGCCCAGGGTGTGTCCATCCCCCTGGTCTGCCAATGGGTAGATACTGCTGTTGCTGCCCCAGCTGCGCGAATGGAGCTGAGTAGGTGGGAAGCAAGAGAAGGTGGCTTCAGAGAGCTGCTCCTGGCCAGGAAGTACCCTCCGTGGCCACCCCAGGGAGCCTGGAGGTCCAAATATAGTGGAGACCCCTGGGTCGGGGTGGGGGGCTCCAGGTGGCCAAGGGACCTTCAGTCCGAGGACCAGGCTGGGATCTGCCCATCTGGAAGGAGGAGACTGAGCCACAGATCCCACACTGGCCCCCAAAGGGGGTGGCCCAGCGGCCCATGCCCTCCCAAGGGAATACTGGGAAGCTGGTTCTGGAAGGCTGAAGAAGGGCCCTCCCTCCCCTGACTCCTCCAAGATCCCCTTTGCAGAAAGGGCTCAGTGGGCGGCCAAGGGGTGGGCCCTTCTCCCCCCAGCCCAGGGTCTGAGTAGAAGAGGAAGGGACCATCTGATGGGAGCACTGATCATCCCAAGCCCCAGCTGACAGGGCCACAGTTGTGGGGACTTGAGTCTGTCTGCCAGGGAACCATCACCAATCACCCCAGATCGTACGTGTGAGCAGAGCCCCTGGGATCAGCTCAGGCCTGGCAGAGGTGGGTGACGCATCTACCCTGGGCAATGCTGACAACGCCAGTGGAGCCAAGAGGAGCCAGGGCGACCGGGGTGCAAGGGAGGCCTGGAGACTGGGGAGACCTGGGAGGGGCAGGGACCAAGCTCTCTGGGTCATGGTAGGACGTGAAGGACCTTCCTGCCCATTGGGGCCAGCACTGGGTGCGTGAGCAGGAGGGAGAGAGGACTGGATGCGCCATCTGCAGGGCCAGTGCCCAGAGCCAGCAGAGGGGCTGGGGAGGGTAGCGGGGGTGGGGTGGGCACGGCGGGCTAGAAGCCTGGCCCCAGAGGACACCCGCCCTCAGGTCATGCTGTGTCCCCACAGAGCCAGGGCAAGTGACTCGCTAGCCCTTGCTCCATGAGGCTTCTCCACACTTCTTCACGGGGGCAGGGGCACGAGGAAGCAGGAAAGAGAGAGGAGTGCCCAGCCGAGGTGCCGAAAGATCTCTTAGAAGTTTCTATGGTGGAAACCGCCACGTACTGGGCTTGATACAAGTCCCTCCTCAGAGGAACAGACTCTGTCACCAGGAAGGGACATGTGGCCTCCTTTGAGCGACTACAGAATGTTGTTAAAGAAAAGCAATTCTCTCCTCCTTTAAAAACATCCCCTTTGCTCCTACTTTCCAGGCTCCTGCTCCTTCAAGCGGCTGGTGGCCGCTGGTGGGATCAGAGGGGAGTTTGCCTGATGATGCTGGTGACCCTGTTTCCTGCCCTCAGAGGCTCACACATGTTTGCCCTGGGAGCCTTCCATGGGCGTGTTCCACAGGAAGGTGCCATCTCAAGCAGGTGACACAGGCGGCTGCCCATCACCAGAACTAGGACATGCTCACCTGCATGTATGCAGCGGTGTGTGCACATATACACATTCTCACCCCACGCAGACCCACACCCCAGGCAGCAGACCCATGGAAGCTTCCAGTCATTGAAGGAGGCCCCGAGCAGCTCCAGCTTGTCTCCATCCGAGTCGGTCACCATAGGGAGGGTCACAGAGGCAGGAGCCCCCCACCCCAACGGGACAAGAGCTGTCTCTGTAATCTGGGTGCCGGGGAGGGGGGAGGTGGTGGCCTGGTCGGCCGGGAGAATGGCGTTGCTTACAAAGCCGTGGTTCCTGAGCAGTTCCTGAGCGTCTCCTTGGCCTGAGTGAGCACAGCCAGCCTGCCGCCCCACTGTCTGCCCTGCCCTGGAGGCTCCTGGGCTACCCACCTTGCCCAGCACACGAAGAACGACGGGCAGCCCTGACCAACCAGTGGCCAAGGAGCCCCTACAGGCTCATGTGTGCTGCTCTGCCCCACCCATGGAGGAGCCGGACATGGGTACTCCCATCCCCCAACCTTCCAGGGCACAGGGCTGGTGCACCCAGATAGGTCCCTAGGCAGGTTCCTTGCCCGCCACCTATCATGGGAGCTGGCAGTTGACCACAGGCTTAGTGGCAGCACTCGAGCAACTTGGGGGTTCTCTGGGTGGTGTGGGGTAACAGATGGGGTTTGTCCACCAGGAGTCCTAGGTCCTGGCCCCAGCTCTGTCCCTGACTGGCTTTGCCACCGTGTGACTATGGACAAATTTCTGTCCCTCCCTGGGCCTTGGCTCCCTGTTCTGTACTGGGGCTGGGGTGGGAGGCTTGGCCGGCAGGGCCCCATCTCCTCTCCAGAAGATGCCCTCTCTCTGACTTCAGAGACACCCCAACCACCTAGTATGTAGAGGCCACAGGCATCTACCTAGGAAGCTCCTGAGCTGCAGCCATCCCTGAGTGTGCCCATCCTGGCAGCGTGTGACGGGGGGCAGCTTAGGAGCTGCCTGTGGCCCTACCTCACCCAGGAAGAAGAAGTGAGTAAGAAACGTCTGGACAGAGGCCGGGGAGGGCCTAGGAAGTGATAGACCAGCCCGGCGTGGGGACCACTCTGCTGCTGAGCTCGGCAGGCACCCCTAGAGGTCCTTCAGAATGTGGGCTGGCAAAGGGAGAGGGCTGCTGGCAGAGTGGGGTGCCAGCAGTGCTCTGGTGGTGGTCATGGGGAAGGAGCAGGGCGGGGGCGGGGTGGTGCGGGCGGGTAGGATACAGGAGCCTAGCAGAGCCGAGCAAGGTCAGAGAGGAGAGGGCAGGAGGAGGGTGGACTCTTTGAGCTGGGCGGCGTGGGGACGGCTGAGGCAGCATTGGGTCGGAGCATCTCGGGCCCAGTACAGGGTCAAAGGCAGGGGCAGCAGAGCCAGGGATGAGGCAGGACAGGGACAACGCAGGGCTGGTGCGGGGGCCCTACCTGGGGAAGGGAAGCGGCAGGCGCAGGCCAGCTAGTGGCAGGCTGGTGTGTCGGCTGTCTATGCGTCTATCAGTCCGTCTGTCCGGCTGTGTGAATGCAGCTGCTCACTCTTGGGCAGTTGGTGGCAAGAGGGAGACAGAGGCGGCAGGCTGGAGGCTAAAGGCTGGGCGGGCGGGCCAGGCAGGCCGGGGCTGACGGGAGGGGACGCGAGGAGGGGGCGGGGAGGGAGAGGAGGAGGGAGGGGGCTGGTGGAGCCACTGAGAGGGAGGAGGGAGGGAGGGAGGAAGGGGGCAGGCTTCCCAGCCCCCTGGCAGCTTCCAAGGGAGCAATTTTCTCCTAGATGGCTGGGTTAACTGCGCTCCTCCCCTTCATGCCCCCAGCAAGGCGCCCGCCCCCCTGGCTCCAGGAACATAGTGAAAGGACACGCATCACACTCACACAGGGACCCTAGGCATCTTGGGCAGGCTAGGCCTTAGAGAGTCAAAGTTTCCACCTCACAGATGGGGACACTGAGGCCCAGAGAAGGGCAGGGCAGGAACTTGCTTGCTGGCTCCCAGCTGGGCAGAGAAAAAAGAGGGCAGAAATGGAAGGAAGACAAGAAGGAGACTAATAGTTGCTAGTCCATTGAGTGGCCCCTGGAATTCCATCCTGACCTCGCCCAGAACCTGTGGCCTCCTGGGCCTGACAAGGAGGAGGTTCTCAGATCAGGAAGGCGGCTGCTGTGGGCTTCTGGAAGGGCTTGATCAAGGCTCCCAGGCACTGTGGAGCCCCTCATCCAGCTTCTCTTCCCTTAGAAAGAGGAAACGGTCCTGTCCCCGTATTATAGGCCAGGTACTCCCCAGCTTGCCTGCCCTGAGGCTACAGATTCTGCGTGCTGGCCACCAACCCTCCACAGGAGGTGCCCTCATCGGCAACAATACTCCACCTGCCTCTAGAAGCCCAGGTCCTTACTATGACACCGTATGCCCTCTCTAATGGTGTTCCATACCCCACCCCGCTCTGGGCCTGGCCCAATGCATGTTGGGTAAACAGACTGCCCACAGTGAGCCCACGCTGAGGGAGGGCTCTCTACACTTTGAAGGGGCAAATTGTATGGTATGTGAATTATATCTCAATAAATCTGGTGAAAAAAATACAGGTAAGCCCACCTATTGCCTGAGTGGTCTTTAACCTGGACCCTTACTTATTGTGGCCCTGGCCTGGCCTCAAGCCCCCAGCCTGCCTTGGCTGGGCCCTGCCCTGCTCTGGGCACTGGGAGCCCAGGACGCCTCACGCACGGCCTCGGCCCTGGAGTCCCAGTGGAGGTGGTAATACCCCTGGCTACAGTGGCCAGGGCTTCTAGGGGATGGATGGAGACAGGCTATGCCCAGTCACTGTCTGGAGGGGCCATTGCCATGGAATGGGGCTGAGGTGCAGAGCTGGGAGAGGGGAGGCAGGTGGCCGTGCGGGGGTGGGGAGAAGGTGACCCTGCAATAGGTGAGGAGCCATGTGGTGAGTGAGCCTGGTGTCTCTGCAGGGGGCTCCTCTCATGTGCCTGAGGGCCTGTTCCTAGAGGGGCTGGTGGGTGGGCCATGCAGGTCGGTGCGCTCCCTCGAACTCAGGGAACGGACGGATGTGTCTGAGGATAGAATGCCTTCCACACGGCTCTTGTGCCTGTGGTTTGCAGGCTGCAATAAGCTGTAACTGCACACCCGGCACAAGGCCCACTGAGTCACCCACTGGCCCTCTAATTTGGGGGCGCCTCCCAGCCCAGCCAGGCAGCACCTCCATCCCTGGGCCTCCCAACTTCTCGCTCTGCTGCCTCCAGGCCTCGGCTCTCTCTGGGGCACAGGAACCCCCAGAAGCCAGCTGAGGTGGGGCTGGGGACCGATGGCGCATCCTTGCTGGCTAGAACCAGCAGGCAGGTGGGTGGCCTCCTGCCCTCCTTGCCTCCCAGGGCTGGGAGGAGGCAGCAGGAGGCAGGGGGAGGGCAGGTATGGGGGGACAAGGAAGGAAGAGCAGGCATTTCCTGATCCCCCAGGGCTCCTGAGGAGGAGGGACGCACAGCTGCCTTGGCTCCGAGGGAGCACATCACAGTGGGCTGCATGGGGGTAAGACGAGGGCCCTCTCCCAGCATGCCCTGTACCTCGGGAACACCACTGGACAGGCCCCCAAAGCCCCGGCCTAGATATTTCCCCCACAGGGCTGCAGAGGCACTAGCACCACTCATCAGCCTGGGCCCCTCAGCCCCCTCTGTAGGAGACCCTTCTCCAGCCAGATAGTGCCAAGGACTCTCCCTCTCCACCTGAGAGGGTGCCTGGCCCCCAGAGGGCTGTAGACCAGCCCAGAGTGGCCGGCCAGGCTTCCAGGGAAAGCCCTCCTGGCCCAGCCCAGGGCCCTCCTGCTCGGGGTAGGAGTCCAGGGCAGGGACTGGGAGGCGGGTGAGGCAGGAGGAGAGGTTGGGCGGGGAGGGTGGGAGAGGACATGTGCATGGCAGGGGGAGGGTGAAGGGGGAGATGGAGGCCCGCAGAACCCCTTCCCGAGGCAAGGGGTCCAAGCTGCTGCCATCCCCTGGGCCTATAGCCTGTCCCTGCACAGCTGGCTTGCAGCTGTTTTTGCCCTGGCTTCAAAGCTGGAGGGAGAGGCCAAGGAGAGGGCAGGGCTTCCAGAGGGAGGCAGAGGGCCTGCTCGTCCCCTTCTGGTACCCAGCACCAGCCCACCCAGTTGCTGGTCCCAGGAGACTCTGGGGCTTGGGAGGAAGGGCACACTGGCCTTGGCTTTGGGGCTCTTCCTGGCCTCCCTCTGCATCCACTGGTCCCCCACTCTCAGTGGGTGGCTGCTTTTCTCTCCCCTCACCTCGGCCCGTCACTTCTCTCTGGCCATGCTTCCCAGCTCCAGGGTGGGAAGGTAAGAGGAACCAGGGCAGGATTCCCAGAGGACTCCCCGCCCAGCGGGGCCCAGGAGCTGCCTTTCGGCTGGTTGTGCCTTTTGACACAGGCTCTGGCAAAACAAGCCAAGAACAAGGCCAGGGTCTCTCCTGTGGCAGCCCCCTTATGCCTCAGCCTCCCAGGATGAATTCCCCGGAGGGATGGCTCACACACACCAAGGTCACTTCTTGAGCAAGCCACCTTGCCCAGAATTTATCCAAGATTTGAGAGAAGATACACGAGACCTTGGAGGCGCTGTATCCCTGTCCCCAAGCCAGTGCCCCCACGTTCTTGTCCCTCAGAACCGCTGGCTTAGCCCACCCACCATCCTTCCATGCTCTCAGGGGGCTGGTTCTTCTGTCCCAAGGGCCCAACTTGACTGACCCCCAAGAGTCACCCCTTAAGAGTCCCACAAAGCCCAGAAAGAATGATGGGAGGCTGGTGTGACCATGCCCAAGAGCTAGCCAAGCTGGGGCTGAGTGGGCTAAGCCTCCAGTCTCTGGAAGCTTCCCAGTGCTGGATGGCTGAGGCGTGGCTGGTGAAAGCTGGCACTCCCCCTGCCAGGAGCTTTTTTTGACCTTCCCTTGGGCACATAATCACACAGCGGCTCTCAGCCCAGGCTACCAGACCCGCCTCATCCCACTGGGCTGTAATTTCAGGGCCGAAGGTGGCTCCTTGGAGGCCTGGCCTTCATCTAGCTATCTTTAGAGGCCTGGGCTGGGGCGTGGCCAGATGGGGAAGGTGGACAGGGCTGCCTGTGGGGCCAGGGAGACAGGGGAGGCCACGAGGGACCCCAGGACCTCCTTGGTCTTCCCTTGGGGGAGGCCAAGCCCAAGGAGCAGGGCCAGGAGACTCAGGGTGGAGGGCAATGGAAGAGAGTGGGGCCTGGGGCAGGAGCACAAGCCGCGTCTGTCCTGAGCGCTGAGTCCATTCGGGGGCAATGCTTGGCCTCCCCTCCCCGACAGAGCCCTGTGCTATCTCTCATATTGCCCCTGTGCGGCGGACGCAGGCGTAGCACACTAGACGCTTTCAGCGCCTTCTTCACGTCTTAAGCTCTTTCCTGGGCCTGTTTCTCCTGGAGGAGGGGCTTGGATGCAGCTCTCTAAAGTGGGAGATGAGCTGGGAACAGGACTGCAGGAAGTGAAGCTGGGCAGAGGAGTGGAGGCCGGAGGCCAGCAGGGAGCCAGGAAAGGCAGGCAGGGTGAAGAGCAGGACTCAGTGCCAGTCTGGCTGGCAGAATGAAGGGGCCAGGCATGAGGGGTACAGAGGTTCCCCAAGGAATAACACGGCTCCCAGCCACTGTTCTCTACCCCTTGCACTAGTGGCCTTTCTGCCTCCCCCTTCCACCCGTCACTGCCCCCGCCGTTCCCGCTGTTCTTACCCTGAGTCCCAGCCCATCCCCTAGGCACTTCGCCTTCATCTGGAACCAAAGAAGTGCCCCCCTTCTCACTGCCTGATCCCAGTCACCACTATCAGCCTATTGTCTACGCAGACGCCCAGTGTTTGTACCAAGGAGGGGCACGAGGGAACAGCAGAGGCGTGGGTGGGAGTGGTGAGTGGGTAGAGGAAAGGGCCAGTAGAGGCCGCGGGTAGGCAGGTCTTGCCACCAGGTGACCGCTGCAGGCATAGCCCCCCTGGCTGTGTGTTGTCTGGAGTGGGGTCGGGGGCAAGTTTCCCTTTCTCCAGACCAGGCAGGGCCATTCCCGACAACCCAAGGGCCACTTCTTTCTGAGAAAGACATTGGCAGCCAACTCCTACACAAGGAGTCCTTTGTAGGCATCCCTAGCAGTGCCAGCCTGGACTCTGATTGCTGGGGGGCTGGCGGGACCCCTTTTGTCAGAGCTTGGGCTGTGCCCTCAGCCCTCCCACTGCCGGGCCCCAGCCACTGTGAGCCCCCAGTCCTCTCAGGCAGCTGCCCGTGGGGCTGGCTGCAGCCAGCAGTGTCATAGCCCAGCTGCTCCCTTGCCCACCCAGCTTCCCCCTTGCCCACCCAGCTTCCGGCCCTCTGTTCCCCAGGGTGTTGACCCCAGAGCCTCTGTAATCAACTTCCTGAACACTAATTAATTGCCTCTGAGTTGGCTTTCGAGGGAGTCCAACCTCACACAGCCACTTGGGGTTCTGCCCTGTCTGTGCTGCCTTGGGCCCAGGCTCCACTAGAAGGACCCAGAAAGATTGGCTCCCTGGCCTGGGCCCAGCAGCCCCAGGGTCAATCTGCTTCTTGCCTGAGTGGCTATGTGAAACTAACTGTATGAGCACTTGTGCTTGTCCCATCCCCAGCTGGGCACCTCGGGTGCCCAGATGAGCAGTGGGCTCTGGAACACGTCCCTTCCCCTCTGTGGGACCCTCTAGCCTCATCCGCTCAGTGGACAGTAGGGAGGGGCTGGTGGAAGCAGTGTCCATGCACGCCTGGGAAGTGACAGCAGCAGGAGGAGCAGGGGCCGTGAGAGCTGGGAAAGTGACCGGCCCTCCCACTCGGGCCAGCGCCTCCAGGGCTGCTGACCTCTGACCCAGCCCAAACAGGAAGTGCCCTATCTGTGGGCCAGGCCCCAGAAGGAGCAGGAATGCAGGATTGGTCCAAAACAAACACTTGGCCAACTTCCCAGGCCTCTCCCGCCCCTGCCCAGGGCTGGCCACTCTCTGTTGGGAACGAGGGCATTGTCTGGGGAGTGGGATGCAGGCAAGACTGGCAATTCCCAGGCCTAGACCCCAGGCAGAGGAGGGGCAAGGTCTCTGTAGTGGGTATCTGTGCACCCTGTCTCCTGCGCTGCACCCACAGTTGGCTGCACTGGGCTGACAAGGCCGGGTTGGGGACCTCCCCAACCACCCTAGGGCCCAGGTCCCATGTGGCTGCATCTTCCCCCTCCTCCAGGGCCTGCTGGGCTCCCTGATGGTGGTGGCCCCTTGTACCCTCCTCCTTGCCCCAGCACAGGGACTCAGTGATACCCCCATTCCCAGTGGTCCACCTCAAACAGGCAGGACCACTGCCCCAGTGGCCATTGGAGGCTCCTCAGACCCACACACATCCCTACTTGGCACAGTGGTCTGCCTGGTGTCAGGGCTCGGCCAGGCTGTCCCTTCCAGGGTCGGGGGTAGAGGGGCTCCCGGCCCTGATCTTCCTCCCCACCCGGCAGTCAGCACTTCCCACCGGCCCAGAGCTGCCCTTCGATGCTGGGTCCCCGGGGCTGGGCTTGTGGCCTCTTGAGGACCACGTGCTCACTCCAAACAGGTGACTGAGCGGCTGCTACTCCCACCCTCCCAGGCTGCATATTCCTGGGCTGCTTACTAGCCACCCCACACCTCTGCTTCCCCCCAGTGAGCTGGGAGAACAGTGCCCCGGCTCCTGGGGCTGTGGGTGACACTGTGGGGCAGGAGTGTGCCGGGATGGGGAACTCAGTCAGATTTGGGAAACCACAATGAGGGCCTGGGCACCTGGAATGCGGGGAGAGGGAGAGGCAGAGGTGGCCTTGGCCTGGGGCCAGCGTGGGTGTGAGAATCCCACCCGGGCCTCCTCATCAATCTGCTCCAATAGGCAAGCCTACTGCTGTTGCTGCTGCAATGCCTTTTATTACGTTCAAGTGCTAACCCCTGCCCAGACATTTGCTAAGCGCATGGGCTTCAGTCAGTCACCGGGAAGTGGGTCTTCTTCTAGATGGTTCTCCCGGCCAGCAATCACAGGGGGCAGTGCCAGGGTAGGGGCGAGGGGGGCGGGTGGGGCTAGGAGGCCTCGCCCTGCTGGGGCTGGAGGACCACGCTGTGGTAGGCCCGGATGCAGGAGAAGGCGGTGGGCGGGATGCGGCGCCGGTCGATGAGGTTGTTCTCCAGGTGCGTGGAGATGAGGTTGGAGTCCTGGGCCACACGTGTATCACAGATGGAGTTCAGGGGCACATGTCTGTGAAGGACAATGGCAGAGGTGAGCAGAGAGGAGAGGGAGGCATCGTGCCCGCGGAGAGGAAGAGACGGGCCCACAGAGAGGGTGGGGTAAGGCCGAGACACAGCCCCGAACCACACCGCCTCTGGCCCCCTCCCCATTCGGGCTCAGTGCCAGCCCCCCAGCCCTGGCCCTGTTGCTAGGGACTTGAGCCCTGCCTTCCTCTTGCCCACCCCTCTCCCTGGCAACCATGACGGATGGATGGAGAGGCCTTCGGGTAAGGAGCCCTTCCCAACCGGGGCACCAGGGCCCATCCCTCCCTATCACTCCCCCAAGCTGGTGGCAGTCGGAGCCCTACCTGATCTTATTGTGGCTCAGGTGCAGCACCTGCAGCCCCTTGAGGCCCAGAAGGCCTCGAGGGATGGCCTGCAGCTGGTTGTTGTCCAGCAGCAGCTCGGCCAGGGAGCTGTGTAGGCCCAGGAAGGACACAGCGTGGATACCGTTGTCACGAAGGCTGTTGTGCGACAGATGCAGGAACTCTAGGCCAGGCTTCATGTGTGCGAACACATAGCCGGGGATGCGCTCAATGCGGTTGTGGTGTAGCGCGAGGCGCCGCAGGCCCCGGGGCAGGAAGGAGGGCACGTGCACCAGCCGGTTGTGAGAGAGGTCCAGCGTCTCCAGCTTCCTGCAGGGCCCAGGACCCACATCTGGGAGGAGAGTGGGGATCTGCCCATTGACGGCAGCTGCCCCCCTGGAGCTCTCAGCAGCTGGGAAGGCCGGGGGCTGTCAGGAAGCCACCGTGGCCCCTTCTCTTTGTGACACCTTTCTCCCCTCCGTACTGTTTCCTACAGAGTACTCCGTAGCTAAAGCCCACATCGGGCTGCTGTAACCCCGTCTGTACAGTGAGACCCAGAAAAGAGAATCTGCATGGGCCCTTCTTCGCTCACAGCAAGGCTGGTGACACACCCCTCACTGTGGAGATGGTGGATACCTTTTCCCTATCCTTTCCCTCCTGGGACCCCTGAGACCTACACCTTCCAAAGGAAGCTCACATGTTGTCTCCTTTCCAGCCTGGCTCCGCCCCCTGCTGGGCCTTCCCCACACAGGCCCAGCCCTTCTCTGCCTCAAAGCCCTCTCTTGTCTTCCTCGCCCTTTTCTCTTCCTCCTGTTCCATCTGAAGAAAGGCAGACAGGGAGCAGGAGAAAAACCAGGCTCACAGAGGGTGGATCAGAGCAGGGAAACCCCCAGGGAACCACATAGCCCTCAGTGTCTAGCAGAGTGCAAGGAAGAGGGACTGAGCTGGGCTGCTGAACCCATTGAGCCCTGGGGAAGCTGGGGTGAAGCTCGGGCTGTTACCCTTCACGCCACCATGAGCCCAGGTCACTCCATGGTGGAGGAGGCGAACGGCTGGGCAGGGGAGGCCCTAGGCCCTGCAGGTCTGCAAGGGGACAGTGTGGAGCAGGGAAAGTGGGGCTTCTCTCAAAGGTATCCCCAGGCCCAGTGGGTGGGGCCAGCCCTCTAGGCTTGGGCCACCTGCTGTGCTGAGTCCGCCAGGCAGGCACACTCCAGCTGCCTCCAGAACCTGGTGGCCAGCAGCCCCCTCCCCTTCCACCAGCCAGAGCAGAGGCCGGACTGGAGCCGGCCTGGGCTTGACTGGCAGCCAGCCCCTTGCCCAGGCCCCATGGCGGCGGGCGGGATCGGAACAGCAGCTGGGGCTGCCCCTCCCTGCTGTCTGCTTTCCTTTGCCCCCTTGGCAAGAGCAGAAGAGGAAAAAGGAATAATTAAACCCAAAAGTCCCTGGTAACTTTTTCCTGGAACACGAAGAGGCAGGGCGGGAGGCTCCCTTCCCCAAGAATGGCGAGTGGGTCGGCCTGTCGACCCCTGCCTCCCCGCCCTAGGTAGTCAGCAGACCCTGTGGATTCTACCTCCTCCCCTTTCCCTTCCTCTCTCTGCTCCCACGGCCAGCTTCTCAGTCTGGCAGCAATTGGCTGCTGTGAGAGAGGCTAGCAGGGGGCCAGGGGCACAGATGAGGGGCCCATAAATGCTAGGTGTCTTCCTGTCCCCCCAACTCAGGGCCACCAGCCCCACCCAGCTGTCCAAACCAGACTGCAGGAAGCCATCCTTGCGGCACACCCACTCCTTCCATGCTCATGTCCTCCAGAGAACTCCCTAGCTAAAGCCCCACCACCCCCTCTGACCAGGCCAGAAGTCTCCCCAGGTGAGCTTCCAGAAGAAACTCCTGGGCGCCAGGAGTGCTGGCCAGGCATGCTGTGGGCAGGGTTCTGTAGCCTTGGGCATTCCGCTGGGCAGAAAGGACAGACGGAAAGCCTCAAAAGTTGGCAAAATCTCAGAGGAGCAGGTGGTCACTGAGGCCCAGGCCACCACGAGCCCTGGACAGCCAGGCAGGTGACTCAGGTGAACCACCTGAGATTGGGCCCAGGCCACCGGGCTGCCCCAGGGCCACCAGGCTACCCCCCAGCCCTCTCTGGGCTTCGGGCCTCCTCACTACCCTCTTCACCTGGCCCGCCTAACTCTCTGGGTTCCTCTGGGCCCATCCTCCCTTCCTGTGCTTCTGTGCACCCAGCTGCGGGCAGTGCCCTTTCTCCTGGCTCATACAGTGCCAGGGGCCCAAGGACGGGAGGTCGGCGCCACTCACGGGAGATCGATCCAGGCGCGCGATGCCAGCCGGTCCTCCTGGAGCCGGTTGTTGCTTAGCACGAGCACGCTGAGGCTCCGGCTGCCATTCAGCACGTCTTCCCTCACCTCCTCAATGTGATTGGTGTCCAGGTGCAGTTCCTAGGATGAGGGGCGGGTGTCAGAGGCCCAACCGCCCTCGATGGCTCTGTGGCACCTGACCAGGCCTGACCCGATCCCGGCCAGCCGGTCCCCAGGCCCTGCCCCGTTCCTGGGGCTCTCTCCTACTCTCGGGCCCATCACCATCTGTGCAATGGCTCCTAGAGGCACATGCTGGTCCTGCCTGACTCCTCACATCCCCCGAACACACAGCCCCCGAGAGCACGACCACACTGAGGTGGACTTTTTGGGGGACCCTGAGGTCCAGAGAGGGCATAGACCTTGTTCAGGGACACCCAGCCTGGGGCTTCTGGAAGGTTAGTTAGGTCAGGCTGAAGAGAGGTGCTTTGGCTCTGAGGCCTTGTGGGTTTTAGTTTAAAAAGTCCCCAAATGGGCTGCCCACAGTAGGAATTCCCAGCTCACCTGCAGGGAGGCTGGCAAGCCAGGTGGGATGGTCCGAAGCTGGTTCCGGTCCAGCCTCAGGTAGAGCAGGCTGCGGAGTGGCTGGAAGGCCAGAGGGGAGATGTCCCTGTCATGCAGCTGATTGCCCTCTACCTCCAGTGTCAGCAGCTGGCAGAGACCTACAGGGTGGGTGGGCAGGCAGGCACCGTGAGCCCACAGCTGGGCCTGGCTCACAGGGGCCTGAGAAGCACCCACGTGGCGCTAGGAAGCCCAGAGGCCTTGAAGGTGTCACTGTGAGCCCGCCTCAGAGATTGCCAGAGCCCCTGACCCACCCCTAGTGGCAGGGCCACTCACCCATGCTGGCATGCTGGGCCTCCCTCCTCTACCCCAGCCAGGTTGCCCTGTCCACCCTCCCCAGCATACCCTCCAGTGGGCAGGGCCCCCTGCCCAAGGTCCGGCCCACCCGCCTTTAGCCCCTGCTGCCATGGGGGTGGCATGCACCCCAGAAGCTGCCGCAATGCAGGCCCTGCAGGAGGTTGTCATTGAGTTTGAGCTCCTGCAGGGAGGTGGGCAAGGCCGGCACTGTAGACAGTGAGTTCCCGTCCAGGTTCAGTCTCTTCAACTTCGTCAGATTCTGAGGGGAGGGGAGACCGGGGGGCTGGGGTGCTGCCGGCCTGAGCATAGGCCTTCCTGGGCTTGACTTAGGGCCCATCCCCACCAAAGGGCACCCTGCTTCGGTTGCATCCTGGCTTTCTAGTTCCCCCTTGGCCCAGTAGCCTGAGTCTGCTCCCTTACAGGGCTCTCCGTGCACCCAGCTCTGGAGCAGCCCGCTGTCCCGGCTCCCGGCACAGTGTCTCCCCCCGGCATAACCCTTACAGCTCTGCCTCGGGCCCTCTCTGACCTCCTAGCAGGGGGCGGGGGCACACCTTGAAGGCATGGGGGTGCAGGCCCCGGGCATCCAGCTTGTTCTTGCTCAGGTCCAGCCACTCCAAGTTGGGTAGACCCAGGAACGTGTGGGCTGGGATCTTGGCGATCTCGTTCTCTGTGCACACACATGCAGCCATATTCCACTCCCCTCCTCCCTGCCCTCTGCCGCAGGGTACCTCCCACTTCTGAGGACACTGGCTCGTCTGACCGTCCTAGGTCGGGGCAAATGTCATCACCTCAGGGCCACCCAGGACCCGCAGGGAGAGAGCCAGGCATGTGGTCTTCCCACCCCTGCCCCGGGGTCAGTGCTGGAGAAGGGCTCCCCACCTGCCAGGTAGAGCGCGGTCAGGCCAGGGGCATTCAGAGTAGGGATGTGCTTCATCTTCACGTTCCTGCAGGCCACGGCGGCCTGGGCCAGGAGGCACGAGGCCGGTAGGGAGAGCAGGGCCTGCTCTGCCATCCCCAGGCCTGCAGGCCTTTTCTGCCCACGGCCTGTCACCTCCAAAGTGCTGCTGCCGTCACCAATATGGCCTCGGCTTCGGTCCTTCTGTGGGTGTTGACTGACCAGCGCAGGTTGGCAGGAGGCTCCTGGAGGCCGAGAGACACAGCACCAGCCTGGTCACATGGCAGCAGGGGCCCATTGAGGGGCAGGGGCTGGCCCAGGCCTCCCTGGGTCCCCTTCCTCTGCCTCTGCCAGCCACTCAGCCAATCTGGGCTGGACTGGCAGGCTGCTGGGCACCAAGGGCAAAGGCCAAGATGGCAGCTCTGAGGCTGGGGCAAGGGGGTGCCTCCAGAGGGTTCCTCTCCTGCCCCGAGCATGTTGACACTCAACACAGATGGAGAACAGGGTCTGATGGCATGGTTGGAGAAGACTGGATGAAGCCACAACCACTTTGGACACCCATGTACACCCTTCCCCTGCAGGCCCCATCTGGGAGTCTGCATGCCCCAGACAGTCCTCACCTTTGGGGGGCCTCCGGGGCAGCTTCAGACCCCTTCTCCTGGCATCCCGGCCTCCTGCCTTCCTGCCCTGGCCTTCCTCGGTGGACACTGCACCCTCTCGGGGTCTAAGGGTCCCGCTGGCCCATAAGGGCCTCAACTTCCGTGCCCTGGGCCTCCCCACTGCAGCCTCCAAGATGGTCGTGGCTTGGGGCTGGACCCGTTCCTGCTCCAAGGCCGCTGGGGACAACTCCTTCCTCTGGGGCAGCCCTGGCCTGGCAGGCTGCTTCCAGCTGGGGGCCTGGGGTTGGAGAGGAGCTCTATGGGCCCTCTCCCCCAGTGTGGGCCGGGCCTGTGGCCAGTCCAGCTGCCTGTCCTCAGGCCTGGCTGGGCCGTTGTTCCTGGGGATGAGCCGTACCTGACCTGCAGAAGGAGCCAGTGTGGGCTGGGCGGCTAGGACCCCTGCCGGACAAAGAAGCTGCCCTCCCTCTTCTTCCAGACCTCACTTCTGCCTTTCCCTTCTCTCCTCAGGAGCCCTCAGCCTTCTGTCACAGACCTCAATGCCACCAAGTGTCAGAGACTCCCTGGTCCCCTCCCCGAGCACCTGAGGAGATCAGAGCTGCTGAGGGCTGCTCTTGATGGCTGGGCCTCTCCAGGCCCACTGGGCCCTGGCTGACAGGCCCCTGGTACCTGGAAGAGTCAAGCAGCCTTAGGCAGAGGGGCGGGGCCTGCTCAGGGGCCCTGGGCCCACCATTTGCCAAGGACGGGACAGGGTGCCTGGGCCTTAATCTGCTCCTAGGAGGGGCAGGGCGGGGTGGCTTGGGATAGCCGAGTGGGTCACTGCCCCGGCATGGTTTACTTTCTAAGGTGGAAGCCCCAGTGCCTGCTGGGTGTGGAAGTGGGGCACGCAAACGTGGAGGCCACCTTGAGGGGCTCTCAGCCTCCTGGAAGGAGGGGCAGGGAGTGAGCAACAGCCCCCCTAGACCTCCCCTCCAGAACAGGGCAACTCTTCCTTACCCAGTGCTGACCATGGCTCTTCCTGTCGCCAGTGCAGCTTCTTCCTGGCTCCCCAGCAGGCTTTGGGGCAGGCACTCCAACCCTCTTCTCCCAGCCCCAACTGCAAAGCTCCTTCTAGGGAGGCCTCTCCCCTCCCCTAGGGCATGGGGACAGAGCCTAACAGAGTTTGCAATCCACACGCCCTCCAGGGAGGGCTCCCTGAGGGCATGGGCCCCTGCCAGCCCCCACTGGAGCACCTAAGGGCTCCAGGAGGGCAAGTGCCCCAGCCCCAGTACACTCTCCTCTTGCCAGCCTCTTCCTGCAGCTGCTGTCTACTCACCATCTGGGGAGCCAGGTGGGCTGAGCGGCACTGGCTGCGGTGTGGGCAAGCCTCTGAGGGTTGGCAGAGCTATGGCCTCTCTCAGACTCGGTGCCTCCTTGCCCAGGGCCCCTCCAGAACAGCACCCCACCCAGAAAGCCAGCATGGTGAGCACCTTGGTCCTCATAGCCACCGCTTGCAGGCAGGCTGCCTGGGCCAGAACAGGAGATGACTAGTTGGGGGAGCTGGGAGCAGCTGCCACAGTGAGACAGAACACACGACTCATGGACCAATGATGACAGCACATGACCATCCTGCTCCTGGAGCTCCTGGGCCCACTGGCCCACTCAGATCCTCCCACACCCACCCAGCCCGCCCCCAGGAAGCCCCGTCACAAACAAACGCCTCCCAGGCCTTGCCCCCAACTTTCCCCACCTCCCTTGCTCCCACCTGAGGAGAAAGGGACATTGATTTGGTTTTGGACCTGGGCACCCTTGCTTTTCCCCTGTAAGGACTACATTTATTCGACACTGGCCCAGGCCCAATGGCCCCCATGAATGGGCTTCTGTCTCCACTCACAGCAGGCCTGTGAGTCCCACCGCAGAGCAAGACACCCCCTAGGGCTGCCACGGCCTACCTCCATGGCTGGAGGAGGGACAGGAGGAGGACAGGGGCTGGGCCTGGCAGGCAGCAAACCCTGGGTGCCTCGTGGGTCACTGGGAGAGAGAGCAAGTGCCAGGGCCATCCTGGGCAATGGGCGGTCCCAGAAGGCCTCTGTGGAACCCATGGCAGAGTGAGGACAGCAAGCGGGGACCCTAGCCCGTAAGGCTCCAGTGCCCCCTGAGCTCAGGTCTGCCTGGGGATGGGGCCATGGTACACAGCTCTGCTCCTGGTTCTTCCATCAACTCTCTGCCTGCATTTGGCCAACTTCCTTCCCTCTAGGCCTCCACTTCCTTCTCTGTAAAATGGGGTGGGAGCGATTAGAATGTTCTGCCCTGAGCACCCCGCTCCCAGATTGCAGTGTGTGCTTGCCAGGGGCTACTGGTCGGGCAGCAGGGACCCCTGTCCTGAGTGGGCCTGGCAGCTGGCCTGGGGGAGGCCAGTTCATGATGGGTCCCTGCCCAGAATCCTGGATCCCAGAGGATCCCGAAGACATCCCATGCCTCCGGCTCCCTTTCAGTCAGAGGGCACCTGTGGGCAGAAAGGAGGCCAGGCCCGAGGGCCCAAGGTCAGGGGCTGCTGGGTGGGGGCAGAAGAGCAGGTGGTGGAGCCAGAGGCCAGGAAGAAGTCGGCTGCCTAACATAGGGCCCCCAGCCCGGGTCTAGGAGCAGAGGGAGGCAGGCAGGCGGGGGCGGGCACGGGGCCCCTGATCTCACCGCCGGCTCCCGGCAGGCCAGCATGAGGTGGCTTTTCCTACAACTCTGTCCAGCATTGAGTTAGGTTTGGAAGCAATCTTTAAAAATGAGTTAATTGTGGGCAAGGCTCGGGGGGAAGGGAGACAGGGAGACACAGGGGGAGGGGCAGTCTGGGAAGGATCTGGTTCCGGGGCCATAGAGGGAGTATGTGGGTGGCCTGGAGGGGTGGCAGGGTGGGTCATATGCTATGATGCTGTGGGGGTGGGGTTGTCGAGGCACCCACTGAGCCCGGGTGGTGGGCTTCATATGGCTGCTTAGTATTTGGCCACTTGGGCCTGGGAAGTGGTCTGGTCCTGGAGTGTCCTTCACACAGCATCCATTCCAGGTGCACTGAGCCTCACTGGACCCCAGTGGCTGCCCTGAGGAGCCCCCATTCCAGTGGGGGGCCACCGTCCAGTTGGGGCCACCCCGGATTCGCCATCACACCCCACCCCCACTGGAGCCCAGGTTTCTGGCCTGCATTTGGGAGAGTGCCACACACAGACCAGAGTCGGCCAGGCCCAGAGGATCCAGGGATGAGGCCACTGTCTGCCTGGGTGCCCCTTGGGTGCCAGCGAATGTCCCTGACCCGGCACGCTGAAGCTGGGGGAACACTTAGGCACAGGAGAGCTGAAGTGTGGCACTGAGGCGGGCCCAGAAATCTTGAAAACTGAGCACAACCCATCCCCCATTTTATAGAGAAGAAACAGAGGGGGTGGGGCAGCCTGAAGTCACCAAGCCAGAGGGCAGGCCTCCTGTGGCTGCGTACAGAGGTGGCCCAAGCCTGGGCCCTGAGACAGACTGTGAAGGGAGCCCTGGGCCCCCGCTCTGCCCCTCCCCCTGCCTGGGGATGCATTCTGGAATCCTGGCCCCCAACCCGTTTCCCCTCTTAGCAGCCACTCCCCAGGCGCTGACTAAACATCCTGCCATCTGGTTCCCATTAGCTGGACTGGGGGTGGGGGGAGCCTGCTCCCAGGTCTCCCGGGCACAGCCGGCCTCGAGGAGGGAGGATCCCCGCTCCTACCCACCTAGGCAGGGAGGGGCAAGGCCTGGGGCCCTAGTGGCTCCCCTGTTCCTGAGGAGGCCTGTCCTCACTGCCATGCCTTTGATGGGGGCCCAGAGCAAACCTGGGTGGGCACCAGGGGCAGTCTTTCTGTTGCCTCTCCTGTCCAGTATTGGGGCGCACGGCCATCGCGGGGACCTTGAGAGAACCCCTCGGAGCAGAGCCAGCCTGTAGGGCCTTGGCAGAGCCAGAGGTTCCCAGCGAGTCTCTGCCTTGCCCTCCCCCCAAGCCTTGCACACAGAACTGACTGTGGACTCGGGCTGGGGCAGGCAGGCCCCAGGCCAACATAGCCCTGAGCCCGGTGTCTGGAGCAGAGGGTGGGAGGGCTGTTGGGATTTTCCAGGAACCAGGGGTGCAGTCTGGGGGTTGCTGGAAAGAGCTTTGGGCTCCCAGCTGTGCCATGGACTGACTGGTCACATGATCTCAGGAGCACGCCTTCCCTGCTCAGTGCCTCAGTCTCCCCATCTGAGAAACTCCTAGAATCTGAGAGCTGGAAGGAACCTAAGATGCTGTCTTAGATGATCTCCAAGGTTGTGTCCAGCTTTGCAATCCCAGGATTTAAGGACAAGGAGGGACTCTACCCCTTCTCCTTCCCCTTTCCTTCCATGTAGCATCCCCCCCGCCCCCGCCACATGCATACATGTGTGCACACACCTCTTCTCCACCCATCAGGACTAGAATCTGCAGCCCTGGATAATGGCAAAGCAATGCTCCTTGGAACGGATGCATGCTGACACGCTCTCCTCCACGCAGGGGAGAGTGGAGAATGGCACCTTCCCTGGTGTGCTCCTGAGCCCTGCTGTGAGCCAGGCACCAGCCAAGGCTCTGCGGGACCATGGTAAACCAGAAGGCCAGCTTCCCTGCACTCACGGGGTGGCCATGGTGACTGGAGGGGCACTTTTGACAGGGGATTAGATGAAACTGTGAGAAAGTGATGTTTTAGGCAGAGATGTGAATGAGGAGGAGGATAGCTTCACAAAAAGAAGGTCCTGAGCAGGGCAGGGTTTGGCCCAATTTGAGAAACAGCCAGGAGATCAGTGTGGTAGATGGGCTGAGCAAGGAGCTGAGGCTGGGGAGGGGCAGCAGGGCCAGTTTAAGTAGGGAGGGCATCAAAGGTTGGCAGGCTGACTGCTGTTAAACTTGAAGGCAACAGGGAGCCACTGTGGGCTTCAGAGCAGGGGAGTCCCGTGAGCTGACTGATACTGTAAAAGGGCCCCTCGGGCCATTGGGTGGAGAATGGGCATGTGGCGGCCCACGGGCCGAAGGGGAAATAAGAGTGGCTGACTCAGGGAAGTGGGCAGAGTGTGGATTTGTTTCAAAGGCAGAGCCACTGTAGTGTGTGTGGGAGGGGGTATGGGGGGTGAGGGAAAAGAAGTCCAGAAGGACTCCAAGGAATTGGTTGGAGCATCTGGGAGGTCAGAGCTGCCGACCAGAGGATCGAGCCCCAGGCTCCTGCTACGCTGTCAGGTGTGAGGCTACTGATATCTCAATAATAAACCTGGACCTTCAGGCCACAGTCTGGGTGGCTATTCCTGCCCACCCTCTTTCTGCAGGTGATTATGCCATTGGACACCTACTATGTGCCAGGTCTTCTGCCAGGTCCAGGACAGAGCTGGGTATGTCTTTGGCCAGCACGCTTTGACCCTTGGAGTGACCCCCAGAGAAAGGATACAGGCCCATCCTTAAGCCTTCTACTTTTTGCCTAAGTGTCTGAGTTTCCTGTGGCCCCATAACTAAGTACCACAAAATGGGGGGGGGGGGGCGAGGGACTTAAAACAACAGGAATTTATTTTCTCATAGTTCTGGAGGCTGGGAATCCAAATTCAGGGTGTCAGCAGGGCTATGCTCTCCCCAAAGGCTCTTGTGTGTGTGTGTGTGTGTGTGTGTGCTCGCGCGGACGCACTTCCATGCGCACACGGATGCTAGATCTGCCCCTGTGGGTGTGGGCCAAGGCTTCTCAGGTTCTCACACACACCTTGTAGATAAATAAAGGTACAGGGCCCTTGTCCCCCTTAAAGCTTTGAGAAGAAAAAAAGCCTACCTTGTCATGTCCTCCTCCTGCTGCCAGCAGCCCTTCCCTAGAGAAACCCATCTTGTTTTAATGCCGTTGAGACCTCAGAGGGTCTGGTCTCAATTAAACGACTTTCTCTGTGGATGCCTTTGCAAGCACTACAAGCATCAGGCGGCCGGCCCACCCTGCGGGCTGCCTTGTTTGAGACCTGGTGTTCCCTGAGACAGAGAGGGAGCAGGAGGAGGAGGGAAGGGGAACACCCTCAAACAAGGCACTTCTGGCTGGGGATGGGGTGGGCGCAGCTAAAGCCCCCTGAGCAGCATGCTAGAGGACCCCAAGGCTGCAGCATGGAGAACGTGCCAGTGTAAAGTGGCGGGGGCGGGGGGGGGGGGGCAGACAGCTGTGCAGCTTTGGGCCAAGGTCCAGGTAGCTGATGGGGCCCTGGTCAGGATGGGGCCCTCCTGGGGACCAACTTCGAATCCTCCTGCCCCAGCTGAAATCCCAACGTGTTCCTGCCAGTAATGTAGGCCCCCCTGAGTCCCTTCCAGCTGGCTGGCCCTCAGAAGGGCATCGGGGGCCTAGGGCAGGGGAGAGTGAGGGCCTTGTGCTCGGTAAGGGGCAAGGGGCAAGGGAGGCTGAGCGGCGCCCATCCCCGCCGGCCCCCCAGGGGGCACATTCCCCTTCCAGCCCCGGCGCCCGGCGGCACCCGCGACTCCAGCTCCAGACACAAGTGAGTCAGCCCTGCCGGCCTGCCAAGCTGTCTAGACCCGAGCGTCTCCCCCCGCGGAGGGGGTGAGGCCACCGGCCGGCCGGCCGTTTCCTCTCCTGCCACCCGGCCGCTGATCCGTGCACACGTGCAGTTCTGCGACCCCATCCCTCCCCTCCCCCGCCCCGCTCGCGCCCCTACCCCGCTGCGCGCCCTTGTGCGTCCCAAGCTCAGCTCCAGCAAGCAACCCGAAGGCACTTCTCCACACCCTCGTGGGCAGAACACCACCCCCTGGCCACATAGCGCTATGGGCAGCCTTCTGTTCCCTCAGTGGGTTTGCACTTGGGGAGTGGGGAGGAAGAGGAACGGGAGATGAGAATGCGGAGGAGGGCAGTGGTGTCACTGGGGGGTGGGGGTGGGGTGCAGACTGCACAGGGTGACACCGTCAGAGGGGGTGACACCGAAATGTCTGTAAAAATTTTTGCGCAGTGTTTCAGCAGAAGTTTATTATCTTGTATAAAAATATCCTTGTAGTTTGTTATAACAACAAAAATATTTTTGGTAACACCAGCCCACATGTGTCAATATACCCAGGAGGCTAAAACTCCATGCTAATTTACTTTTTGAACCTTCTAATGTGCTCCAGTCAGAGCTGTCGTTATTATCCAATTACAATGATGCTTCAAATCACGTGGTTTCTTCTGCAGGAGCAAGACCTGTTGTTCTCTTTGTTGCTGGTGTTTTTACAGTGGCTGTATTTTTCAAATTTTCTGGTGTTTTATGTACAATATTGTGGTAATTAGCATGGTGGTGGAGTGACACCATAAGTTACCGCAACTGGGGTGACACCAACCCCAGTGATGTCACTGGAGGACAGGGACCTTGGCCCCTGACTCAGACCATCTTCCACCTACCCTCATTACCCTGTCTCATTTCTCCCCCACATTCAAAGAGTATGGAATATTCCACGGACTTCCAGAAAAACAAACGCATCTGTCTTGAAAGAAGTACAACGAGAGTGCCCCTTAGAAGCAAGGATGGCAAGACTGCGTCCCAACTACTTTGGACATGTTATCAGGGGGGATCAGTGCCTGGAGAAGGACATCATGCTTGGTGAAGTACAGGGTCAGCAGAAAAGAGGAAGACCCTCAGCAAGATGAATTGACACAGTGGCTGCAACAATGGGCTCAAGCATAACAACAATCATGACGATGGCACAGGACCAGGTGGTGTTTTGTTGTACATAGGGTCGCTATGAGTCGGAACCAACTCGATGGCACCTAACAACAATTTGGTGGCTGTGGAAGTGATCAGCTTCTCATGCCATAACTGAGTTCTGTCCCGGAAAGGTCACGGACATGCACAGACACTTGGTGCTCACCAAGTCCTGCAGTTCTGGGACCTTCTCCCTTAAGTGGTGAACCTGGGGCTGGGGTGTGGGGAATGGAGGGATCCTCTGTCCCCAAAGCCCCCCCAGTTCCCTGGTTCGGGGCCAGGAGTTGGTGGGCTCCTCGGAGCTTGGCCTTCTGGTGCTTTGTCTCCAACAGTGTTCCAGAGCCCTTGTGACCCTCACGGGGGTTGCTCACCTGGGCGTCTGCCTTTAACCCTCCTTGCAGGTAGCAGAGGCCAACCTGCCTTCCTGTCCTTGGGAGAGGTTCAAACCCTTGAATGCCAGCTTCTTGTGATTGGCAGCATCTATTTGGGCCCTGGCCAAGATCCCCCCTGCACCCTGGTGTCTGCTGATAAAGGCCCCTTGGACTGCAGGTTGAAATGCTCTGGGGCCTTCTCTCTTGCCTCCTGCCCTCAGCTCCTGCTGCTAGCCCACTGGTCCAGGTGTACCCAATCAGTGGCCACGCAGTTCTGCCACCTTGGCCCAGAGTGAGGTGGCTCACGTGGCAGGCTGTCTCACCGACCCGCCCACCCGCCCTGGCCACAGCACAATGGGGCCCATGCCTGTCAACTGGTCTCATTTTCCAGTCCCTTTTCCAAGCACTGACACATGGCGAGGCCCTGCTGGGACCCATGGCCAAGTTTCCCCCACGATCAAGAGGCTGGCTCTTGCTGCATGCGGCCCTTGGGTCTGCCCAGGGCCCCCTAGTCTCCCCCGACCCAGCCGCTCCCGAGTCGACTGGCTTTTCAGCCCCATGTTCAGCCTCTGACCCTCCCCGCCACAGGCCTCCCTCACAGAACCCTTAGAGACCACATCCAATGCTCCCTACTAGAGGAATCCCCTCCTCTCCACATCCCTCCCTAGGCTTGCACACTTCTCAAGATGGGGAGCTCCCTCCCTCTAGAGGCAGCCAGCTGGTGTTTAGACTGTGCTCTTGGGAAGAAGAGCTTCCCGGTGTTGAACTTGAGTATGCCTTTCTAGAAGCTTCTACTGCTCAGCCCCTTCTCCACCCCCCAACCCCAACCCCAGTCTCTCCCAGCAGTCTCTTTGTTCCCACCCCAGCCTCCAGACTGTACAGTGGAGGATGCTTGGGAGGCGCCATGATTCAGTACTCTGGGCAGGGAGGCAGGAGTGAGGGCTGGCCAGCAGGTCCTCCAGGCAGGGGGATGGTCCCTTGACCTCTGGAGACCGTCTTCTCCTCTCAAGGCCCTGCCAGTCCTCCTTGCCTCGCTCCAGGCCATAGACAGAGCTGCTGAGTCGGGGGCAGAGCTTGCCTGCTTCGTGTCCTGGCTCCACCAGGCTGGGTGGAGAAGGGGGTTTTCATCCAGAATACACAGGGGCTGGTTTCCTCCCCATCCTATGAAGCAGAGGATGTGGAGTGGGTGGGGGAGGCCACCACACTGCCGTGGTTTCTCCCGCCAAATTCCCTAGTCCTAGGAAAGATCCACAGAAAAACCCACAAGAATTTGAACGTCTGAGCTAAGGCTGTGATTGAAATGAAATTTTTGAAAAAGAAGGAAAGAAAAACAAAAAGAGGAAAAAAGAAAAGAACCCACCCCAAGCCCCTTACAGCCCTCAGCTGCTGGAAGAGGCTTTGCAGCTCGCTGTATGTATGTGTGTGTGCAGACATGTGACAGTGTGTGAGTGGGTGTGTACACAAGTAATGAGTGTGTGCATGCCTGTGTGTGAATGATGGGGGAGTACACACACTCTCCCATGTGCCCCAAAGGAAGGGGTTCCAGAGATTATGGGCCAAAACTCGGGGAGTAGAGCGCACAGCGGTGAGTGAGCACACATTCTGTGAGAAGGATGGAGAGAGATGCGGGTGGACAGAGGGCCAGAGGGGGGAAAGAGACCTGGGAGGAGGGGCACACGCAGAGGGACAGATGGAGATGGACACTGGCAAGGAGCCAGAGGGAATAGGTGGGAGGGAGAGACACAGGCGCTGAGGCCCAAGACCAGGCAATGGGGATGCGGGAGCAGAAGTGGAGCAGAGCAAAGGAGGTGAGTCAGAGCCAGTCTGCCTGGCAAGAGAGGGAGCCAGGCCCTGTGCCAAGGCCCAGAGGCACTGCAACTGGCACCAGCTCCTTCCCTGACTGACCCCAGCTGCCCCTTGCCCCCTGAATCCGCAGGCCAGGTGTCTAGGTGGCTAGCTGGGGGGAGGGGGAAGAGGAGAGGGGTTCCTGGAGGGAGTCTACATCTAAAAACTGAAGTCATAGGTTGGTGTGAGGATCTATACGAGAGTCCCCTTGTAGAGATAGGGCAACTGAGTCTGAAAGGTGGGGCCACCCGGCAGGAGTCAAAACCAAAGGCTGGTCCTGTTGGCACAGAGCCTAGCCAGTTAGTTGGAGCACAGCAAGTATCTGTTGAATAGATACTATTGGTTCTGAAAACCATGCAGAGCTGCTGCAGGGTTTTAAGTATTGGTGAGGGGCGATGTGGTCAAATTTGCTCTTAAAACAAAAAAACCCCCCAAAAAACAGAAACCCCACCTGCAGCATGGAGGACTGAATCAGGGACCAGTCTAGAGGCAGGGAGGTCTAGGACAGGCCAGCAGGCACCGGCAGGCAGCCAGTGGACAGGAGGTGGTGGGCAGGATGCAGAGGGTCAATGGGCTCTGAGGATTGGTCCGGGCCTTCTCCCTGGACTCCAGCCCCTCCAGCTCCTTTCCACCTCATCCATCAGGAGGCCCTGGGCAAGGCGGCATGACCACTTGGTGAGGGAGGTGCTATCATTATCCCCATCGGATGAGGGCAAGGAGGCACAGAGAGGTTAGGTAACTGATCCAAAGTCACACAGCTAGGTTGGAACTCAAGAAATTTGTGTCTCACTCTGTTGTTAGGTGCCTTCGAGTCGATTCCGAGTCATAGCCACCCCATGTGACAGAGTAGAACTGCCCCGTAGGGTTTCCTAGGAGTAGATAACCAGGTCTTTTCTCCCGCAGAGCTGCTGTGTGGGTTGAACCGCCAACCTTTTGTTAGCAGGAGAGCACTTAACCGTTGTGCCACCAGTGGTCATTATGTCTCTAATGCCTAACTCAGGCGTACTCAAATGATTCTTTTCAAAAGAGCGAATCCAAAGATATGGGCTGAGAAATGGGGGAAAAGAGCAGTGTGCGGTGCAGCGCACGGAACCCAGCGCTGGTAGACGGAGGCTCACGCCCCAGGCCCGGTCGACCTGGGAGAACCCGACCCAAAGCACGAGCGCCCCCTGCGGGAGGAGACTCGCCCCGCCTCGCCTCTCGCCCCGGCAACTCGCAGGGTCCCCTGCCTGGCCCGCCCCGCCCTACCCCACTCTTGCCCCCTGGTTCGGCCTCCTGGGAGGAACCGAGACTGGCGCGCGGGAGGAGGCGGGGCGCTGCTCCGGCTTCAGACCAATGGGAAGGCGCAGTGGGGGCGGGCAGGGCCGCAGGCCCGCCCCCTGCCGTACGGCCCCGCCTCTGACCCGGAGGCAGCGGCTGCGGCAGGCGCGATTGGCTTCCGGGCGGGCGAGTGCAGCCTGGCGCGGCTCTGCGCGGGAACCATGGCCGAGCGAGGCGGGGCGGGCGGCTGCTGCCCCTGGAGCCCCGAGGGCGCCGAGGGCGCCGAGGGCGCGCTCCAGGCGGCCGTGGACGTGTTCAGGAAGCTGAAGGTACCGCGGGTCGGGATCGAGCCCCGGGGAGGCTGCTGGCCGGCCTGGCGCCGGCGTGCGGGTGGGCGAGCTGCGGAAGTCGGGCCACGCGGCCCCTATCGCTGACCCGTTTTGCCACGGTGGGAAGCTAGTCGGCGGGGTGCCGGCCCCGGCCCGATCAGGCCGGCCCACGCGACTGTTGCTGTGGCTCGTCCATGGCTCTGGCGCTAGAAACCAGGGCGAAGACGGGCGGGGCCCAGCACCTGGCCTCAGGGGCCTGCAGTGTCTAGGGACAGACAGAGGGCCAGGAGCCCGTGGCCCCTCTTCGAGTCAGCGAGCCGGAGGCTGGTTGTCAGAGGCCAGAAATGGCTCCTGGCCCAGGCACTTCTTGCGCGCTACCCTGTGGAGCTCCTGCAACAGCCCCGCTACACAGCTCCCGGCTCCAAGAGGCCAGGCAGCTGTCTCAGGCACAGCTCGGACCGGCCCGCCCCTCTCCTGCCCGCCCCTCGTACTGCCTCGGTCCTCCCTCTCTCCTCTCTCGAGGGGGGACTTGGGCTGCTGCCCCCTCACCCCCGGCTCCCATCTCTCCCCCACCCCGCCCCTTGTTCCACCCCTTCTACCCCCTCTAACGTCGCGCCTTCGCGCTCCTCTTCTCTCCCGGTTCCCGCCCCTCGTCCCGCCCACCTGCCAGGAGGCTCCCTCACCTCTCACCGGGAGACTTGGACCACCCCTCTCAGGCTTTGCCACCATCTCCCCCCTCCTGCCGTGCTCCTCTGCAGCCGTGTCCAGCCCCGCTCCCACCCTCTCTTCCTCCTGCCCTTTGCCCCTTCTCCTCCTACCCCTTGCCTCTCCCGTCCCATCTCACTCCTCCCCCTCCTGTCTTCACCCCATCCCTGCCCCCCAGCCTCTTGGCTCTCCCAATCGCCCCACCCCGCCCCTTTCCCTTGGGCCCCCGGGGCCCTGAGCCTAAACGGTGATCCAGGTGGGCCGCCTCCAAGGCTGAGACTTTACTGCTAGGTCCTCCAGCTGCAAGGGCCCCGACTGGCTCAGTTAAAGGGGGCGGGGGTGGCAGGCAGGAGGCTTTGTTGCTGAAGGCAGATGGAGGGAGGCGAATGGTGGGCATGGCAGTGGTATAGGCCCCCAGCTGGGTGGGAACAGTCTTGGGGAACATGCCTGGCACGTGCTGACAGTAAATGTGTGAGTGGACCACTAGGAAGGGCATGAATGCGAAACTACCTGGTGGCTCTTCAGTGCTCCTAGCTTCCTAAATATTCCTGGCCTTCCCTTTCCTTGCTTAGGACCTAGACTGCCCCTTCCTTGAGGGTCTGTACCTCTCAGAGCCAAACACGATCCAGGAACTGCTGTGCAGCCCCTCCAAGTACCGTCTGGAAATCCTGGAGTGGATGTGTGTCCGGTAACATCCTCCTTTCTTCCTCTTCCTTCCCCGGGTGGACACAGGCCCCTCAGCCCCTCCCTGCCCACCCACAGAAAAGGGGTTGAATATTTTTACAAGTACCTAAGCACTATGAGTCAGAATCAACTTGACGGCACTGGGCTGGGTAAGCACTTCCAAAGGGTCGGCAGTTTGAATCCGCCAGGCGCTCCTTGGAAACCCTATGGGGCAGTTCTACTCTGTCCTATAGGGTCGCTATGAGTCGGAATCGACTTGACGGCACTGGGTTGAGCACTTGGCTGCTTAACCAAAAGATTGGCAGTTTGAACTCACCAGCAGCTCCTTGGGAGAAAGACCCGGCGACCTGCTGATGTAGAGATTACAGCCTAGGAAACCCTACGGGGCAGTTCTGCTCTGTCACAAGGGGTCACTATGAGTTGGAATTAACTTGATGGCACACAACAACCACAACCTGACCTCCCAGAGGGCCGCGGAGCCCTGCTCACAAGTGGGGTAAACATGACCCCCCAGCAGTCAGCTGGGCTGGGCTCGCCCTTGCCATTTAGCGGTAATGCTGAGCTTGGCTCTGGAGTACCCTTCCTGCTTGAGCTGCTAGTTGGGAGGTTCAGCACTGGCAGAGATCTGAAATGCGGCCCGCCTCGGTCGCTGTACTTTCAGACTGGCGACGTGGGCTGTCTTGGGCCTTGCAGTAGAGTCGTGACCAGTAGGGCCAGGCCCTGGGTCCCCTGCCTGAGTCTCTGCTTGCTGGGGCAGCACAGCTCTCACCAGCCCCTGCTGACCCCAGGCCTGTGGATTGGCACTGGGTCCTGACTCTGTCTGCGAGCCCTTTGGGATACCCTTCCTGAATGTTTGTGCTGGAAGCGAAGCCTGCCAAGATGGCCAGGGGTGTTTGGGCAATGCCACCTAAAAGGCCCAGGAAGTTCTGTGGAATGTCTGTTCCTTGGGAATGCACACCCACTGTCTTCTTGTAAACAGTCCTAGATGCTCTGTCCTGGTGAGGCAGCCTTGAGCTGATTGTCTGCCTTAAAGCTCCAGGTCAGGAAGGCTTGGATGTATTTTGGGTCACCCCCAGAGGCCTCTGGGATGATGGTAGTCATTTGGCATGGGGAGGCTTGCCCCTCCTCAGCCTGGCCTGTTTGGTCTTCCTGCTGAGGAAGGTGCCCGGGCAAGAGCCTTGAGGTGGAGCAGTGAGGATCCAGCCTGCCCCGACCAAGCAGGCCTGCCAGGCAATGGGAGGTCAGTAGGATTGGCCCTGGGCCAGTGTCCTAGGGACAGCCTTAAGGAAGGAGGAGGCATTTTAATCTTTTCAGGCTTTGCCGTTCCAACCTCCTCTCCTGCTGCCTTCCAGCCCCCTTCCCCAGGCCCCTTACCAGGCCTCCACACACCATACACCTTCTCCCCACTTATCAACTACCTCATTATCTGACATTTTGCATTTATGACAATGGTAAAAAATCTGTCAAACTATTTTGTGCATTAACGACATATATCTGGCAATAACAAATGCCATATTGTGAGCCAAGAGTAATACTCAGTGTGATGGTTAAGGTTATGTGTCAGCTTGGCTGGGCCATGATTCTCAGTGGTTTGGTAGTTATGAATGATGTAATTTGCAGCTGTGGAGTGATGTAGTCATCCTCCATTTTGTGGTCTAATATGGTTATCCTCCATTTTCTCGTAATGCCAATTTAGCATAACGACCTGGTCTTTGGAACCTAACTATGTTGATAAGCAAGGACAGGGTGCGTACTCTTAACCTTTTGCTTTCACTAACACTGTTTCCCTCCTGGGAATGCCTGTCAGGTCTCTGCATGTTATACAGACTCCTGTGCAGTCTCCAAGACCCAGCTGCCATGTTGTCTCCTTCCACAACTGCTTCCGTGCCCACAGCTCCCAGCTGCTCTGGAGCGTGCCTCCATCAGGGCCCTGGCACACTGGCTCTGTCCTGACCTGTTTGAGTGGCAGAACCCCTCTGTGTAGCCCCAGGCCCTGGCAGGTGTTAGAACACGCACCTGGATGCTGGTTCAGGGGCTGTCGCTGCGGATGGGGTCCTCAGGGAGCTGAAGGTTTGGCGGGGCAGGAAGGGCCAACTGTGGGTCCCAGTGGAGTCTGAGCTGAGTGCTAGGGGCATTCACTGGAGGAGGTGGCATTTGATCTGGGTCTCTGAGAGGTGAGTGGCTTGTCCCCGTGTGTGAGGATGGGAGATGGCAGAATGCTTCTTGCAATGGGAGCAGGGAGTTGGCACAGGTATGGGGACAGCCCTGAGCAGTAGGCGTGAAAGGCAGCTCAGAGCCAGATCACACGGGGCCTTGTGAGCCGCATGAAGGCCTATGACCTTTATGCTCCGGGCAGGGCGAACAACAGGGTTCTCACCGGGGCAATGACCTACTGAAATGGCATTTTGGCCACATTCTCAGGCCAGACGTGGGGTGGATTTCCAGGGGAGACACGAGGCCGCAAGACCTATAGGGAGACTTTTGCAACACTCCCTGGGCAAGATGGCCAGAGTCTGGCTCAGGATGGCCAACAGCTCGTGTTCCAGCCACTGCCTGCCTGGGGGGACCAGAGCCCATTCCAGGAACCTGGGAGGAGAGGCAGTAAGTGGGGCTGGCCTGGGTGAGCACAGGGTGGGGGAGGGGAGTTCTAGAGTGGCTCCGTGGGAGGGGACACAGATTTACCTGGGCCAGGCGGAAGCTGGGGACAGTAGGGAACCAGGCTGCTCTGCTGGCCAGAGAGGGGTAAGTGGAGGGAAGGGGGAAGCCATGTTGCTCACATGCTTCTAGGACGTCTTTAAATACAAGAAACTGAGCCCTCCACGAAGAAACCAGGGGGTGTACACTTGCTTTTGAGGGTACTAAGCTAGCAAAGTGAGCCTTTAAAGGGCCCTGAAGGAGGACAGGGGGATTACAGCTTCCCCCGGGTTCATCCTTGCTTCTTTCACACAGCCTCCACAACTAGGCCCCGATTTAATGCGCCGGTGGCCCCGTGAGCCGCACCTGTGCTGGCCCTCCGTGGCCTATGTGCCGGAGGCACAGGAGGCAGCACTGCAGGACCTTGGGGGCTGCCTGTAAGGCCTCAGGGCCTCCTTGGCTCCCTGAGAACCTGGCTTTCTTTCAAGGGCTTAACCACCGTTCGCTGCTGCCTTGCTCCCTGCTGATTCAGTGAAACCCGTTTAATTAAATCCTGTTCTGAGTCAGCTCACCTAGGTTTTGGTAGGTTTGGGTGTTTGTAGCCTGGGAACCAGTGAGTGCTCTCTTGTAACGGGAATGTTGCCCAGCACCAGGGCCTCAGCCAGATTCCAGGCTAGGGGCTGCCTTCTCTTCTTTCTGCCCAGTGGGTGTCTTAATATGTTGTCAGGATGGGAGGTGCAGCTGACAGACAGCTGAGACCTTCCCTCTGCACTCAGCCTCAGGCTCTGGGAGCCCCCTAGCTCCCAGGTCCCCAGCATTACGGGGTCTCAGTGGCCTGGGTCTTGGCCATTGGGTTTGGAGGCATTGGCGCAGGGAAGGCTGGAGGGAGCCGCGGAGACCAGCCACAGAGCTAATTGTGCAATTATTCTCCCTCATGGGCCAGGGCAAGCTACCCACCTGAGGTTGAAAGCAGAACTCAGCAGCCTTTCGTGCCAAGGGCCAGGTAGTACATATTTCTCAATTGGAGGCCAGACGGTGTCTACCATTGTAGTGGGAAAGCATCCATAGACAACACGTAACGAATGGGCAGGGCTGAGTCCTGATAAAGCTTTCTTTACAAAATAGGTGGCCAGCTCGAGGGCTGATCCCCGCTTCAAACTGAGACCTAGATTAGCACAATCTCCTGTGGAATTATGCTTTTTTAAAATTGAAAAACCCTCCCCCTATTGAAAGAGCTAAGCACTCACACTGATGGCAGAATGTTCTGGGGCGAGAGGCAATGAATGACCCTCACTCCTAAATGCTCACCGGCTCCTGTCCTGGGCTGGCCACCATGTTAGGCCTGGAAATACAGCTCCTGCCGGCCTTGAGGCCCACACTCTTGGGTGAGAACCCAGTGAGAAGGCAGCGCCTGCTGAGGCTGTGGGCTTTGCAGGGCAGCGATGGTGCAATGAGCTTGGCAGGATGAATTGGTGTGAGCCAGTGCACTGGGGTGGGGGTGGGGATGGGGGTGGGGGCAGGAAGCAAGCAAAGAGCTGCTGCATCTATCAGGTGGCTCTGGGCTGTGGCTGTGAGGGGGTGCAATGGGGCAGGAGGGGGCTAGTGGACAGAGGCAAGGGCCAGCGCAGCAAGAGCCTCAGCTGACATGCTCAGAACAAATCCACGCCGTGATTTAAAGTAAAGCGATCCCTCGGTCCTTTGGAGGAAGGTGTGCAGAGCTGGGGACCCCAGCGCCGTGCGTAATTCACTTTCTGAAAGGTGGGTAAAGAGAGGGCGGCGGGTGGACATCCCGGCTCTGGCGTGGCCCTTTCTGGCCTGACTTGTTCTGCTGTTTCCTCGCAGGGTCTGTCCCTCCTTACAGGACAAGTTCAGCTCTCTGAAAGGTGCCCAGGCTGAGGTGAAGATCCAGGGTAGGTCTGGTGGTAGAGCCCTGGGCTGCTTCACAGCCTTCTGTCCAAGCTGAACTTCCGTTTCCATTGGTCCAGTGGTTTTCTTCTGGGTGGTACACACCTGCATGGATGCTTATCCAGCTGCCCAGGATCAGGGGCCACTCTGAGGCGTGGAGAGTGGGAGGGCTCCTGTATTGGTTTCCTAATTGGTACCACAAAGTGGATGGCCTATCAGAACAGAAATTGAGATTCTCACAGTTCTAGAGGCCAGAAGTCCAAATTCAGGGTGTTGGCAAGGCCATGCTCGTTCTGAGGATTTTTAGGGGACGATTCTTCCTTGTCTCTTCCAGCTTCTGGTGGTCCCAGGCATTTTTTGGTTTATAGATGCAACTTGACATGGCTCTTTTCCTTCTGTGTATTTCTCTGTCTCTGTGTCTCTTTTCCTGGTTTATAAGCACACTGCTCAGATGGGATTAGGGCCCACCTTACTCCTTAGGAAACACCGATGGCGTAGTAGTTCAGAGCTACATCTGCTAGCCAAACTACCAGCAGTTCGAATTCACCAGGCACTCCCTGGAAACTATGGGGCAGTTCTGCTCTGTCCTATAGGGTCGCTCTGAGTTGGAATTGACTCAGTGGCAACAGGTTTGGGTTTTTTTGTTCTGCTGCTATATGGCCTCATGTTAACTGAAAACATCCACGAAGACCCTATTTCCAAACAAGGGCACGTTCACAGCTACAAGGGTTAGGACATCAACATATCTTTTGTGGGGGGACACAATTCCATCCAGAACAGCCCCTGTCCCCTGCGAGCAGGGTGAGTGTCCTAGGGTTGCTGGCAAGATGACAGGAGAGGATAATGTGCGCTGTCTTCAGGAGACCTAAGGATCTGAACCAGTATGAGCGATGGTTCCCTTGGCACATGTCCATGGCACCCTCACTGCCATTGGCTCCTCAGGGAGTTAGGTATGTGGAAGAGCGTCCCATTCCAGGCCTTATGGTACAGGCAAGAACACTGACACCCAGAGAGGGGGCGGTGCCCAGCCCGATGACTGGGGGGCACACACCACAAAGTGCTTTGGCCCCAGCACGCCTGGGTGGCATCCTCTCCGCAGTAACAGGATCTTTCTGCTCTGACAGAGATGGTGAAACTTGGCCATGAGCTGATGCTGTGTGGGCCAGATGACCAGGAGCTCGTGAAGGTGAGAGAGGACCCTTGTCTGTCACCTGTGAGACTCCTTGGGCTTGGGCACGCTTCCTCTAGATGTCCACGGCCTCCTGTCCCTTAGTCTTCAGGACAAGAACTAGTGGGATTCCCGTGGGTAGACCCCCACCATCCTGGGGTGGTGGGGTCTGGTAGATGCGGGCCTCTGACCTAGAAGAAACAACCGAAAGGGCAGAATGCATCCCTGCTCAACCACCTCGTGTGCACCCTGCACTGGTAAGTACTTCACCTGCCAGTGATTGCCAGTCTTGGCAGTAGCTACTTGTCCTGTCCCCATTTCACAGTGGAGGTGACAAGCAACACGGTGGCAGAGCCATGCCTCAAAGCCAGGCCCCTGCCTCCCAAGCCCTCTGCCTACGGCTGCCGTCCAGGGGTGTCAATAGGGAGTCGGCCTACTCCTGCTATCAAAGAAACCCCCTCCCTGCCCTGAAGAGCTTTAAAAATATCTTCGAAATGTTTGTGGCTTCACAGGCAGTTTCATCACGCGTGCAGATTCATGTTAACCACCGTTACCACGGTCACAGTACAGTCCCTTGTGTTGCCCTTTTAGAGTCCGCTTCTGTGGGCTGTGGCTCCCATTTGAGTTTGGTTTCCACAGCCTTGGCTAATCTGATCCGCCCTGCACGTGCGCCACCCAGTGGTCAGGTTGGGACCTGGGCGTAGGTCTGTGCCCTGGCTTGGTAGTCAGTCTTTGGTATGCTAATCAAGATCCCATCCACAGGTTGGAGTGAGCCCAGGAGTTCCTAAGCAGATTTGTGGGGCGCTCTCAGGGTCGTCATGAGTCTCGACGGCCCTGGGTGGCTCTCCAGCTGATGGTACAGTGGTTAAGAGCCTGGCTGCTAACCAAACGGTTGGCAGTTTGAATCCACCAGCCGCTCCTTGGAAACCCTATGGGGCAGTTCTGCTCTGTCCTACAGGGTCGCTATGAGTCGGAATCCACTCAGGGGCAGTGGGATTGGTTTTTTTTTTTTTTTTTTCTCTCAAACTCTTCCCTCTCTGCTATCTCCTCGGTCCTTTCTGGTCCCCACCTCCATGACTGCCACAGCCACCTTTGCTGAGTCTCGCCCTTCGCAGCCAGCCCCAAGGCTACCTGGGCAGTCCCGGACACTGCTAGGTCTGGAGCCTGGGACTTGCTGCCCAGGGCCCTGCCTACCCCGGCCCTGGCACAGCCAGCCTTGCCTTCCGTCTGCAGGGCTGTGCCTGTGCTCAGAAACAGCTGCACTTCATGGACCAGATACTGGATGCCATTCAGAGCCTGAATATCGGCTACTCCAGTTGTTCCAGGTAAAGGGGCAGGTGGGCCTCGGCAGGATGGTGGAGATGGGGCCCTCAACCAGTCTTCTCTTGGCCTGCTGACATGGATCCCAGAGCTGGAGCTGAGGGAGCTGGAGGGTCTTGCTGAGCACCTGGTCCCACCACTGGGCAGGTCTCCAGGGTCTCACTTTCCAGACTGAGCCCAGGCAGGACACTGTCCTCTGGGGGCTCGTGGACTAGTCGAGAGCTGGGCAGTGTCAGAACCAGGTGTGCCTCCACCCAAGGGGACAGTTCACTGCCCATGGTCCTGGATGGTCCCTTTGATGGGGCAGGCAGGGTCCTAGGCAAGGAGGGAGCACTTGCGCTTAGCTCTAGACACTTAAGGAGGCAAACTGCAAGTGGCATGGCTGCGGGACTCTTGCGCCAGCCTCCCTGCATGGTCTCCTTTCGACTCTTGGCTCTTCCACATGGGCCAGGGGTCTAGGTAAGGGGGGGAAGCATGGGCCGTGGAGGCATGGTGTGGCCTGTGACGGTGTGGCCTGTGACTTGCAGCGTGGACCAGCACTTCAAGGACTTAAGGGACAAGAATGAGGCGCTGCTGGGAGATCTCTTCTCTGGCCCATACCTGCAGGCACTCCTGAACCCCGACTGTGACCCGTGGCCCCTGGATGTGCAGCCTCTCCTTGATCAGCAGAAGTACAGCCCGCTCCCTTCCGGGCCTGGCCCTGTGGTGGGGTTCCCTGGTGTCCAGGGCCACGTTGAGCCGACCAGGCCACCTTCTCTCCCACAGGGACAATCTTTACTCAGAGTCAGAAGAGGGGAAGGTGGAGGACTTGGTCAAGCAACTGCAGGAGAGTGCTGCCAAGCTCCAGGATCTCAGGGCAGAGGTGAGGGTGAGGTGGGCCTGCCTCCTTTGAAGATGCTTGGCCCTTGGCCTCGAGGCCAGCCAGCACCCGCTACGTGGCCTCGGGGCCTGGCTGGGAGTCCTAGGGCACAAGAGCAGTATCTGCCCCCTGCACAGGGATGTTGTGAGGCTTAAGTGTGGTGGCCTGGCCCTGGCAAGGTTCTAGAATGCAGTGGGTGCTCCGTACGTGGGAACTTTCACTGTTACCAAGAGAGCCCGACTGTGAGGGTGAGAGGTGAGCAACAAGGTTTCTCCCGGTGCCAGGGGAGTGGGTTCCAGGTCCACGTGGGAACGTTTTCCATGCTTTCCCCCACTTTCTCTCACGGGACCCTCCCAGCAGCTCCTGGACTGGCCTCCATATTTTACTGAGGAGGAAATTGAGGCCCAGAACAGTCAAGTGATTGGCTTCCGAAAGTAGCAGAGCTAAGATGGGGAGCCAGGCTGTCTTGCTGTAAACCCAGGGCTCTGTTGTGTGCTAGCTGCTCTCTTCCACCTCTTGTCTCTGTCTCCTATCTCATGTCTCCTCTTGCCTTACATCTTCCGGCTCTTGGGAGCTTTCTTCTCAGCCTGGCTGTTTCAGTCAGACGCTGCTCGGAGGTGGGAGGAAGGGGGTGGGTGCCCCGGGAGCAGGAGCAGGCAGGGAGCGTCCACCTCTGTTCTGCTTTGCAGTGCTTCCCTCAGCACAAGGAAGGGGCCTCTGTGGCCGGGGCCGACCCCACCACCTTGGACCAGAAGCTGCGCCTGGTCGTCTCTGACTTCCACCAGCTCATTGTGGCATTCCTCCAAGTCTACGACGATGAGCTGGGTGAGTGCTGTCGCCGTCCAGGCCCTGACCTCCATCCGTGCGGCCCCATCATCCAGGCCGTGTACCAGATTCTGACTTCCTGCTGCCAAGTAAGAAGACCCCTTTCCCTCCCCTTACGAGAGCTCAGGGGCAACCCCCAGTGGGGGACCTGAGGGCTGGGACTGCCAGCAGGCACTGTGGGGAGGGGCGTGTGTGCTGGGGATGGGGAAGCGGCCTGAAGTGGATTGTCCCACCCCAAGACCTCCAGGCCTTCAGCGGGTGTTTCTGGACCTACAGGCCCGGCCCCAGAGAGGTTCATGCATGGGCCAGCCTGGGCCATTGGTGGCCACATGGGCCTGCGGTCTTGGCCTCCACTTTCTGTCCCTTCTGTTAGTTTCACACTGTTTCTGCTAGACAGAGAAGCATCACCTGCCTGTGACCATGACCCAGATGAGACAAGACAGGGAGAAGCTGTAGCATGTGGCTGACCTGACTACATAAATATTTCCTTCTTTTGTTGTTCCTCATTTCAGATTCCCACATGCCAACCTAGAAAGAGGGTTTTGTTATGATTACATCTGCTCAGGGGGTTCCATGGTGTTTATTTTTGATTTTTTAATGCAACGATCGGCAGACGTGTCTGCTGAGAGTCCTACAACAGGGACGTTTTGAGCACAGCTTCCTCCCCTCAGAAAGGCCATTTATTTTAAGACAGTTATGTCCCCGCCCTGCCCTCTGCTTTGCTTAGGCTGGGGTGCGATGCAGTGTGGGCTGCTGCTGGGAAGTTACTGGTGCTGAGGCTTCAGTGTGGGGTGGGCACATGATGGCGCGGTGTCCCTGCTGGGCCAGGAGGAACGGGACTTAGGTGGAGACCCTGATGAATGGCCCCTCGACCTTGGCTGTCTGGGGATAACTTCTACAGGCTTGAGGGGGCTGGGAAGGGGAGTTTGGTGGGAAGCTGCAGATCACCTCTGTAGGTCAAAGTACCAGTGTTAATGCCCATGACCTTCCTCCTGTCCCCGCCCCCCCCCACTTCTTTCCTAGCTGCTGAAAGCTGTCATCGAGGTCACTGATACATCTGTGAGCACTGTGAACACAGTGGCCAAGCATCACAGAGAACAGAGCTGCTGGGGTAGTGACAACTCCATGATGAGTCTAGGTACGGGGTTGCCCCTTCCTGCCTCTGAGGCCACCTACTTGGCCAAGGCCCTGCATTGTGCTTAGGCTCCTTGTTTTGTGCTTGACCAGGACTCAGAGAGCGCTGGGGGAGCAGCGGCTTACTTTCTTCCTCTTCTTTTTTGTTGTGGTAAAATATATCTAACATAAAATTTGCCATTTTAACCGTCTTTAAAGTGGATCATGCAGTGGCTTTCATTACATTTATAGTGTTTTACAACCACCACCTCTACATCTGGAATTTCTCATTACCCCTTAAGCAATGACACCCCATTTCCCCTTCCCATCCTCTCATAACCACTGGTAGACTTTTGCCTCTATCTTTTTGGCAATTCCAGATATTTCGCATAAGTGGTATCATGCAGGCCTTTTGTGATCGACTGACTTCACTCAGTATCGTGGTTTCAGGGTTCTTCCGTGTGGGAGCATACATCAGGACTTTGTTTCTCTATGGCTGAGTAGTAGTCCATTGTATGTATGTACCACGTTTTGTTTATCCATTCATCTGTTGATGGGCATTGAGGTTGTTTCCACATTTTGGCAATTGTGAATAGCGCTGCAGTGAGCATTGGTGTACATGTCTCTGAGTCCCTGCTTTCAAGTCTCTTGGGTATTGTAAAAACGGTGGTGTGGGGACGTCCGACCTCCTCTAACTTCGCAAGAGGGAGAGAGCATCACCGTCGCCATCAGCCCAAAGCTGATTGCTATGAGGTGGAGGTCAGACATACCTCCTCTCTCTCCAGCCTTTTTCCCAATTCTGACACCAGCTTTCCCTCCCACAGCACTCTCTATTTCTCTACTGGGTTTGATAATTCATTGCAGCAGCCACACGGAACTCACAGACCATACTCACAGGGTTTATTAGGGAAGTAACAGGTTACAATTCAGGATCAGAAACAACTCAGGATACAGTCCTTCGGTCAGGACAGCTTCTTCTCAGCCGTGCCCACAGGCAGGCCTCTCTCTGGCCCTCAGCCCCTCAGCCTTGCCTCTGTCCTGCTCTGGTAAGTGTCGCAGAACTTTTTAGTTTCACCAACAAGTGCCAGAGGGTACCCCACTCTGCCGGTAAGCCTCGTCTTGAAGGCACTCAGCTCTCTCGCTCTGTGGATGGGCAAGCCCAGCTCTGCCAACAAGTGCCCGGAGGCACCCCGCTCTGCCAGCAGGCCTCCTGCCCGAAGCTTCTCAGCTGTTTTGCGCGTCGGGTCAGCATACCTCCTGTAACTGCCTAGCTTGTGTCTGGACGGTGTTGTGTGTTAGGTTCTCTCTCCTTTCCTAAGTAACACTTCTTTTAATGCTTGAACACTAGTCCATTTGCCTAACGGATTTTCTGTTATCAAGCCTCTCTCTCACTTTCAGCATTTTTCTATTATGCACAATGCTGTTGCAGTATTTACTAGAGGGAAAAAAACCAGAACAATCTAAAGACTTAGCGTCGAGTGATGATTGGGTAAATAATGGTCTGTCTGCATGGCGCATAGTTTACGTTGTTGAAAGAGTTGGATGCAATAGGATTTTAATGACTGGAGAAAATCCATATCGTAAAATGGTAAAGGGAAAATGCTGGTTTAAAACTTCCGCATGCACTTCGACCTCACCTTTGAGAAGGAAAAAAAGCAATTGCGGAAGAAACTCTTGAAGGAAATGAGTCGGGTTTTTAGTAGTGGTTTTCTCTGCGTCGGAGTCCGAGGTGATCCCTTAACTCCCGGTGTAGTTTTCACGGTCTCTACAACAAACACGCATTACTTAGGCTAGTTTTTCCCCCTGGTTATCAAACTTTTAAAAAGGATGAGGTGAACTTGTTTGTACAAAACGTTTTTCCCCAGTTTAGATTACGTCCCTGGGCAGGTTTCCAGAGGGAGTGTCGCTGACAAGGATCATCGACCTTTTCAGAATGATTTCCATTTCACGGTGGTCTCCTGCCTTGGGTCTGATCATTTTCACGTTTTTGCTCTTATGGAAACCCTGGTTAGTGGTTAAGAGCTATGGCTGCTAACCAAAAGGTTGGCAGTTCAAATCCACTAGCCACTCCTTGGAAACCCTACGGGGCACTTCTACTCTGTCCTCTTGGGTCGCTATGAGTCGGGACCGACTCAACGGCAACAGGTTTTTGGTTTGGTGGCCTCCTCCATTGAGTTTTATCATTTTACTGTTTTTGCTATTGGACAGGAACACAATTATATCTTAATTTGGTTTTAAACTTTTTTTTCTGAATAAGTTATGGTAGAAATATGCATTCAGAAAACTTTTTTCTTTTTTTTTTTTTAAAGAAAAATAACATTTAGTGAGGAGTCTCAGCTCACAGGGCAATAAGCATGAAAGAGTTTGATCTTTTTGCCCCACTCACAAACTGTGCTATGTCAAGACGCCTGAATGTGCAGTTCAGATGCTTTAAAGTGAGGTAACTCCTGTCCTGACTTTCGTGATAATTCTTTCTTTGCCTTTTCATTAAATTTCCCTGTGTAATAGAGTTTAATTTAGCCTATTATTTCATTTCATTTGAACGGGAAGATACCGTATGTATCCTCTGTGTCTTGCTTCTTTTGCTCAGTGTTATTTTTCTGAGATTCATCTGTGTTGTGTATAGCTGTAATTTGTTCATTTTCATTGCCATGTAGCAAGGGTACCCCACTCAGCGCCCTCGAGTCGATTCCGACTCATAGCAAGGGTAGGCAAACTTTTTTCTGGAAAGGGCCAGATAGTAAATATCTTAGGCTCTCCAGGCCTCATGCTCGCTGTTCCAACCACTCAGCTCTGCTGTTGTAGCACGGAAACAGCCATAGACAACATGTAAATGAATGAGCCTGGCTGTTTCAATAAAAATTTATTTACAAAAATAGGTGGCGGGCCGAAGTTTGCCAACCCCTGTCATGTAGTATTCCATTGTATGACTGCACTCCACTTTTCCATTCTGCTGTTGGTGGACACATGGGTTGTTCCAGTTTTGGGCTGCTGTAAACATCCTTGAACACGTATCCTTGTGCTCGTCTGTACAAGTTTCCTTTTGTCCTAAATTTTAGTTATTTTGTTGTTGTTTTTGAGAATATACACAGCAAAACATGTGCACCAATTCAGCAGTTTGTACGTGTACAGTTTGCTGACACTGATTACATTTTTCTAGTTGTGCAACCATTCTCGCCCTCCTTTCCTCAGTTGTTCCTCCCTCATTAACATAAACTCATTGATTCCTGAGGTTCCTATCTAATCTTTTTAGTTGCTGTCATCAATCTTATGACATACAGATTGTTCTTAAAAGAGCATAATGCACAAGGCAGACCTTTTTTTTACTAGTTAAGCTAAACTGTGGTTTGGTTTTAAGAAGACTGCAAGGGATATTTTTTGGTTTAAGGCTTAAAGGTTACCTTAGGGCAATAGTTTTAGGGGTTCATCCAGCCTCCGTGGCTCCAGAAAGTCTAGAGTCCATGAGAATGTGAAAATCTGTTCTGCATTTTCCCCCTTTTGATCAGGAGTCTGCTGTGATGTGCAAGTTTCTTTAGGCTGTCTTCCTAGGAGTAGAATTATTGAGTCATGGGGTGAGTATACAATTTTTTCTATGTTAATCAATAAATACTACCATGTCGTCCATCCCTTCCACATACACACACACCCAGTAGTGTATGAGATGTCTCGTTGCTCCACAGCCCCATCAACACTTGGTATGGTCAGACTTTCTCATTGAGGCCAATTTGGTAAGTGTGCAGTGGTATTTCACTACATTTTTATTTTACATTTCTGTCATTATTCGCAAGGTTGCACCTCTTCATACATTTATTGATTGTTGACCTTTTCTCTTTTGTGAACTGCCTGTTTCAATCATGCTCATTTTTCTCTTGGGTTGCTTGTCTTTTTCTCACTGATTTGTAAACCACCCCCCCTTTTTAAAAAATTTTTATTGTGCTTTAAGTGAAAGTTTACAAATCAAGTCAATCTCTCATACAAAAACTTATATACACCTTGCTTTGTACTCCTAGTTGCTCTCCCCTTAATGAGACAGCGCACTCCTCCTCTCCACCCTGTATTCCCCGTGTACATTCAGCCAGCCTCTGTCCCCCTGTGCCTTCTCATCTCACGTCCAGGCAGGAGCTGCCCACTTAGTCCCATGTGTCTACCTGAGCCAAGAAGCTCACTCCTCACTTGTATCATTTTCTGTTCTATAGTCCAGTCCAATCCCTGTCCGAAGAGTTGGCTTTGGGAATGGTTCCTGTCTTGGGCTAACAGAAGGTCTGGGGACCATGACCTCTGGGGTCCTTCTAGTTTCAGTCAGACCATTAAGTCTGGTCTTTTTACGAGAATTTGGGGTCTGCATCCCACTGCTGTCCTGCTCCCTCAGGGGTTCTCTGCTGTGTTCCCTGTCAGGGCAGTCATTGGTTGTAGCCCAGCACCTTCTAATTCTTTTGGTTTCAGGCTGATGAAGACTCTGGTTTATGTGGCCCTTTCTGCCTCTTGGGCTTATAATTACCTTGAGTAATTTGTGGCCCTTTTTATCTTCTGGATGCAAGTCCTTTGATGCTCACTGTAGTGCAGAGCTCTTCTTCCACTGTGTGGACTTTATTTTCATACCTTTTATGTGGCCTTTGAATATACAGTAGCTTTTAATTGAAATGTAGTTAAGTTTATCCATCATTTTTCATGGATAGTGCTTTTTGTGTCTTACTGAAGAAATATTTCTCTTCTCCAACATCATGAAGAAATAGTCTCATATATTACCTTCCAAAAGATTTATAGGATTACCTTTTACACTTAGGTCATTAGTCTGCCCATAATTTATTTGTGTGTGTGTGAGGAAGGTCCAATTTCATTTTATTCTGTGTGAATACACAATTGTCTCAGCGCCATTTCTTGGAAATCCCTTTTCCTCCCATTGATCTACAGTATCTTCACGTCTGTGTTCACATAACGTGGGCTTCTGGGTTCTCTATTCTGTTCTATTTTTCCTTTTTTCTAACCCTGTATCAGTACCACACTTCTGGAGGTTAGAAAAGAAATAGCAAAATAAACTGAAAGAAAGGGGGTAAAGGCAGTCTTTCCATCTTTTTTTTTCTTTTAAGGATATTTTTATTGAGGTATAATTCACACACTCTAAAATTCAGCCTTTTAGAGTATACAATTCAGTGGTTTTTAGTATACAGTTGTGCACCCATCACCAGTATCAAGTTTGAGAATATTTTCATCAAATTCATACTTTGTACATTCCAGGTTCTGATTATTAATGGATGTTTGCAGCTGTTTCTTCTCATTTTGAGTCGTGCCACATCAGCAAATGAAGGTCTCGAAAGCTTTACTCCATCCATGTCGTTAAGGTCGACTCTACTTTGAGGAGGCAGCTCTTCCCCAGTCATCTTTTGAGTGCCTTCCAACCTGGGGGGCTCATCTTCCAGCACTGTATCAGAAAATGTTCCAGTGCTATTCATAAGGTTTTCACTGGCGAATGCTTTTCAGAAGTAGGCTACCAGTCCTTCTTCCTAGTCTGTCTTAGTCTGGAAGCTCAGCTGAAGCCTGTCCTCCATGGGTGACCCTACTGGTATCTGAATACCGGTGGCAGAGCTTCCAGCATCACAGCAACACACAAGTCCCCACGGTACAACAAAGTGATGGATGCATGGGGGTTCATATAAATGGAATAATATAATATGTGGTCCATGCCATAGCATGTATCAGTAGTTTATTCCTTTTTATGCTTGCATGATATTCCCTTGTGTGGATAGACCGCATTTTGTTTATCCATTCATCAGTTGGTGGACATCTGGGTTGTTTCACCTTTTGGTTATTGTGAATAGGGCTGCCATGAACCTTCATGTACAGGTTTTTATGTGAACATATATTTTCAGTTCTCTTGTATATATACCTAGGAGTAGAACTGCTGGGTCATATGGTGGCTCTGTTGAACATTTTGAGAAGCTACCAGACTGTTTTATCCATTATACCGGTCTCTGTCTTTCGGTTGCATTGAATATGTTTAATGTAAATATGGATGAGGTAGGCTTTGTCTGCCATTTTATTCTTTGTTTTCTTTGTGTCGTATGTCTTTTTAGTCCTCTGTTTCTGTATTACTGCCTTCTTTATTGTTAGTTAGATTATTTTCTAGCGTACCATTCTTTTACTCAATTTTGGGGGGTTATTTTCTTAGTGGTTGCCCTAGGGATTACAATTAACATCTTAATTTAAAACAATCTAGTTTACCTTCAATAGCATAGAGCATCTCTGCTCCTGTGCACTTCCTTTCCCCTCTTATGTTGTTGTCACACATTACATGTTTTTATATTTTATACACAACTGTAGATTTATAGTTATTTTTATGCATTTGTCCTTTAAATCATGCAGGAAATCAAAAGTGGGATTACAAACCTAAAATTCTGTAATACTGACTTTTATATTTACCTGTGTAGTTGCTTTTTCTGGAGAATGTCTTACTATCTTCTTTATTCTTGAGGGATACTTTTGTTAGATATAGAATTCTTAGTTGACAGGATTTTTTTCCAGCCATTTAAATATGTCATCCCACTGCGACCTGGCCTCCATGGCTTCTGATGAGAAGTCAGCTGTTAATCTTATTGAGGATCACTTCTCTCTGATTGCTTTCAAGATTCTCTCTGGTTTTGGCTTTCGACAGTTTGATGATAATATGTCTCGGTGTGGATCTCTTTGGGTTTATCCTGCTTGGTGTTTGTTAAGCTTCTCGGATGTGTGGATTCGTGTCTTTTATTAACACTCAGCCAGGCAGTTGATACCTCCATCATTGCCTTCACTTCCTGCTTGTGCAGAGCCTCCAAGTCAGCCAGAGGTGAGAGCTTAGGGCCTTCTCAGGTCTTTCCTGACCACGTGCACAGCCTTCTAGAGCCTCAGGAATATGTTGGAAATTTTCAAAGTCCTTAACCCATTGCCGTCGTGTCGATTCTGACTCATAGCAACCCTGTAGGACAGAGTAGAACTGCCCCATAGGATTTCCAAGGCTGTAAATCTTTATATAAGTCAACTGTCACATCTTTCTCCTGTGGAAAGGCTGGTGGGTTTGAACTGCTGACCTTTCGGTTAGCAGCCAAGCGCTTTAACCACTGCACCACCAGGGCTCTCAAAGTCCTTGTTGTTGTTGTTGTTAGGTGCCATTGAGTCGGCTCCGACTCATAGTGACCCTACGCACAACAGAACGAAACACTGCCCGGTCCTGCGCCATCCTTACAATCGTCGTTATGCTTGAGCCACTGTGTTGCAGCCACTGCATCAGTCCACCTCGTTGAGGGTCTTCCTCTTTTCTGCTGACCCTGTACTCTGTACTCTGACCCTGTACTCTGCCAAGCATGATGTCCTTCTCCAGGGACGTCAAAGTCCTTAGGGACATCTTATTCTGCAGTCTTTCCTCTCCAGCTTTTCTGTTGTTTGCTGCAATCGTTACCATTTTCCTCAGGCAGGAGTAACTAAAACATTTGCCTGTAAATGTTTTCAATAAATGCACTCCCTTCTCTGTAATGACTTTAGATCACATGGCCTCTGGGCCTTCCCTATGGAGGAATGTCTTTGGATGCCCTCTCCCTGCGCTCCAGCCATCTTCCCAGGTGCTGGTCTCCATGCTGCTCTTTGCCTGCCCACACACACCTGTCACATGTATCCCAAGTACCCAGAAGCCTGCTTTCTTTCTGATCGCTTCACAACATTTTAATGTTTACTGTAATGTTTCTCCTAATGACCACTGTCGCTGTGACTTTTACCACCAGTGTATATAATTGCTCTTAATAAGATACTTACCATTCATGCACTCTTAATAGTTATTATTAATATTTGTAACAGGGTGCCATGTCACCTGTGACTGGTATCAAATTGTGCTTTTCTGACAGACACCATTCATGTCAGGGCTGGATTAACCCCCAGTCCCTCCCTCCCTCCTCCCTCCTTTCCCCCCTTGATCTTTGCTCACCCTTAAGCTCTGGCTGCCTCAGTGGGTCTGGAGACTTGTAGGAAGAAGGTGGTGCTAGCTTTCTATAGGGTAGGGGTGGCCTCCCAGTTCCTCCTGCCTCACGTCTACTCTGGGCAGCTTCCTGATTCTGTTTGACTTGAATTCTTGGACTATAGACTCGCCCAGACTGATGGGTGAGCCCTAAATTCCCACTGAAGGCAACCAGAATGGTCCTTCACCTTTGCGTGTTTCCCTACTGGACAGTGAGGGGCTGGGCCTTGTGGTGGACACATTTAGAACATGCAGAGACTTTCTAATGCCAAGGCAGGGGGGTGAATGTCTGGGAGGAGGACAGTTGTCCAAGACCTCGCCTGCTCCTTCCTGAAGGAGACAGAGGAGCTGAATGGGCAGCTGGGGGAAGCACACCTGTGTGATTAGTCTGGTTAGACTATAACAAACGGCAAAACCCAACCAACCCTACTCACCACGGGCTGCCTCCCCTAGGCCCTGATGGGCAGGGTGATGGGCGGAGACGGCCCAGTGAGAGGAATGGTCTCAGTGCAGCACAGGACCCGTGGAGCTGGTGGCCCAGCCCCTGGGCATCACACCCGGTGTGCTCCAGCCTCCTGCCCCAGCACAGCCCCCAGGCTCGGCATTTCTGGGTCTCAGTGGGATTTTGGCCACCAGACCATGGGAGCTGGAAGAGAATGGGGGGTGGGTGGGTATGGGGCTTTGCTGGGAGCACAGGGGGTGTGGCATAGGCCTCTGGACTCATGCAGCTTTTTGCGTTTATTTTTCTCCGCAGCCACCAAAATGGAAGAACTCACACAGAAATATAAGCCCTGCAACGAGGCTCTGCAGAAAGGCCCCAACTAGGACTAGGCAGGAGTGCTGGAGGCAGGCTGTGGAGCAGGAGGAGCAGCTGCAGCCCGCACGTTGTTCTCCACCAGGGCCCAGTGTGGAGTGCCTGGAGCCTTTACTCCTTCAAGGGGAGGGAGTGGGGAGGAGGAGGGCAGAGGTGGGAGAGAAAGGAAACCTCCAGTTCTATAGACGTCACCTCCACTTGCTTTTTTGCTTCTTTTCTGTTGCTCCGTGACTTTTGCCTCCCTCTGCTGGACACCAGCTGCCAGCCCTCCCTCCCTCTCTCCCCGGTTATCCCCAGGCCAGGCCTGGCTGGGACGCTCTGGCCCCCCTAGCATCCCCGTTCCTCCCCTCCCTGTCCCAGGAGGTACCTGCATGCCAGGCCCAGCAGTCTCTGGGCCAACTCCGCTCCCACTCCACAGCCTCTGCTGGCCTCAAGGAGGGCTCCTCACACATAGCCCCTCGACCCAGCCCTCCCTGCAGCACCTGTGGCGCCCTGGGGACAGCTGCTGGCACCTACTTGGGTGAGGCTCTGGGCAGGACCGCTTCCTCCTCTTCCTCCTTCCCCAGGGCCCTCAGCACCAGGTGGGAAATTCTTGGCTGTAGCCTGACTGGTTGTCCAGGAAGCTCCTCTCTCAACTTCCCAGGTGACCCAGTATCTCCATGAGCAGTGTCCCTGTCACAGCCACCTCCCTCCCTTCAAGCATGGGAACAGGCACAACTGGTGGGGCCGCTGCCTTCCTGGGCTCAGGCCTTTGGCCTGGAGCCTTGGGGGACTTCCTCGAAGGGGGTAGGGGGCAGGGGCTTTGCTTCCAGACACTTGCTCCCTCAGCCCACAGGCATCCTAACGGCCAGCCTCACCACTTGCTCTGCCCACTTGGCCCGGCTCCCAGCACCTTCCACCTCTGTGTCTCCAAATTCCCTTGGTGGGTCCTCAAAAGAGGAGGCCTAAGGCGCCCCCACCTGCTGTCCCATGAGGTGGGAAGGCAGGCAGGTGTGGCCACCATTGTCCAGGTACGCCAACAGCCTCCGGGGCCAAGGGCCTGTGAGGGCCCCCACCACCAAGTGCTGGTGCTGTTTTCTCAAGAATGAGGCTGCCAGGAGGCCATCCAGCTACTAGGCCAGGGACACCTGACTGGGCCCAGGGAGCCCCCAACTTTCCAGCCTTGCCTCACATGCTCCCTGCAGGCCACTTGGGGCCCCCACAGGGCCATTTGCAGGTGTCTGTGGGCTTGGGTGGAGCCCTGATGGTGCAGTGGTTAAGAGCTACAGCTGCTAACAAAAGGTCGGCAGTTGGAATCCGCCAGGTGCTCCTTGGAAACCCTATGGGGCAGTTCTACTCTGTCCTGTAGGGTTGCCGTGAGTCAGAATCAACTCCACGGCAATGGGTTTTTGGTTTGGGGTCTTGGGCATCAGCTTGGTGGGTGGACAGATCTCCAGGCTCAGTCATCTGCCATCCCATCTTGACCGCCTGTTCCCGGGCTCACACTGCTTGTCCATCCACCTGCCCATCATCTGTCCAGCACCTGGGAAGAAACTGTTCAGCTACCTATCCCTCCTTCCCTCCTTGCAGCCCCTGCTAATGGCTTATTAGACATGATGGGTCATTACACTCTTGATGACAGATATCACCTCTGTCCTGGTCGAAGATGAGCCCTGAAGGTGGGCGAGCCGCCCCAGGCTACCTTCAATCACTGGGTGACACTAGAGTGTGCCCCTTCTCCTTCACGGACTGAACCCATTTCAGTCTGATGCCCCACGACAGCAGAAACTGAGGCCTGGGAAGGTGGAGCTGGGCAGAGGGTACAGCCTCCCTGGAGGCTTGTGGTTCCTCCTGTACCTGTGATGACACGTTCCTGCACCTATGGTGGCGTGTGTCAGGGGCCTGTGTGGCCTGGGAGCCAGCTCCTTGCTTTGTAAACGTGGGGTGTGTGTGTCCCAGTGGCTGTGAGCAAGTGAGGGGGTGCGTGAGCGAGGGGGCGGCGAGCCGGCCACACTGGTCCTGCGGCCTCAGCCTGGTCGCCTGGTCGTTGCCCAACAGGCCGCTGGGGGCGGGCCTCAGCCGCTGATTAAAGGCCGCCTGGAGCAGCCTGCAGGAGACAGGTGCTCAGCAGCCAAGAAGCCAGCCGGTGCTCACCCCAGGTAAGCGAGGACAGGCCACCCCAAGCTCGAGCCCAGAGGTGGCAGTGGTGAGGTTGGGGCTGGCCCCCGTAGGCCGGGGAAAAGGTACGGGAGGCTGAGGGCCAGAGTCACAGCCTGGCTCTCTCAGGCCCTAGCCCTAGGGGTGGAAAGTCAGGGTCCGTGCCTGAGGCTCCCAGTCAAGTCTCAGTACCATTCCCTGGGCTGCACCAGGGTGGGGACCACAAGAAGAAAAGGCCTTGCCTCCCAAAGTGCCCAGTGGGGGTCCTGATGCAGAGCGGGTGCCAAGCAAGAGGCAGAGGCCTCTAGTGTCTGGGGAAGTCAGGCCTGCCTTTTGCTGTTGGTCAGCGTCCTCAGGGACAGAGTGGAGGCAGTGGCAAGCCCCTGAGAGGCCCCATCTTGGACAGAAGTAGCGTCCCCGCCAAAAGTCCCATTGTTTCAGCTGTGGGTGCCAGGCCCAAGCTTCTCTATCTCTAGCCCTTGGGCTTAGTGCCTTTTGCTCTGGCAGCTTTAGACCTCCCTATCCCCTTGAGCACATCGCCATGTCTGAGGCACCCCGGGCTGAGACCTTTGTCTTCATGGACCTGGAAGCCACCGGGCTTCCGAATGTGGATCCTGAGATTGCTGAGATATCCCTGTTTGCCGTCCACCGCTCTTCACTGGAGAACCCACAGCTCGATGAGGTGGGCACCCCTGTGCTGCCCCGGGTCCTGGACAAGCTCACCCTGTGCATGAGCCCAGAGCACCCCTTCACTGCCAAGGCCAGCGAGATCACAGGCCTGAGCAGTGAGGGCCTGGCACAGTGCCGGAAGGCCGGCTTTGATGGTGCAGTGGTACGGACACTGCAGGCCTTCCTGAGCCGCCAGGAGGGCCCCCTCTGCCTTGTGGCCCATAACGGCTTCGATTACGACTTCCCCCTGCTTTGCACAGAGCTGCAACGCCTGGGTGCCCACCTGCCCCCAGACACTGTCTGCCTGGATACACTGCCCGCACTTCGGGGCCTGGACCGTGCTCACAGCCACGGCACCCGCGCCCAGGGCCGCAAAGGCTATAGCCTGGGCAGCCTCTTCCGCCGCTATTTCCAGGCTGAGCCAAGCGCCGCCCACTCGGCTGAGGGCGATGTGCACACGCTGCTCATGGTCTTCCTACACCGCGCGGCTGAGCTGCTCACCTGGGCGGATGAGCAGGCCCGCAGCTGGACCCACATCGAGCCCATGTACACCCCACCTGAGGTCCCGAGCCTCGAGGCCTAAGCAGCTGCCTGAAACACGAGAGCCAGCTGCCCACGCCTGGACCAGCTGACAAGCCCTTTGCAACCCCAGCCAGCCTCAATACTTGACTCACTGGGTGGGTGACACCAAGTGGGTCCCAGTTCACTCGGCAGCCATGCCCCTTACCTGGCTCTTCTGGCTGGGCCGCCCAGGCTTCCCCGGGTCCTAGAGCCCCACGCCTACCCCATGCCCACTCCCCTGGCCGACCTGGGTGCTGGAACGTCTTGGCTGTGGCGCTATGGGGCTCCTGCCTCTCGCCCTGTCTCAATAAACATCGCAACCGACACCCGCCTCACTTCCCCACTCTCCAGCAGCACCTCGTTGCTGCCCCCATTGTATCCTTGTGGTCAACTCATGGCAGAGTGAGGAGACCACGGCCTGGGCAGTCCTGAGTCACAGCCACCCCCAGACTTGGGCCCACCAGTGGCTCCCCCATGTCCTCAAGGTGGGCCCAAGTCTGTGCCCAGGGAGGAGAGGAGAGAGCTGCCTCTGGCTGGAGCACCAGCACACAGCTCCGCCCCAGCTTGTTGGCTCCACCCAGAAGGCCTGGCCCTCCCTGGAAAGCAGTGCAGCGGCCAGCAGCCCCGGGGTGCTCCTGAAAAAGGGAGTCCCCCACACACTCTGCAGGCACACACATTACAGGGCCCTCAAAGGAGTGTCCCATCATACAGGGTGCTATGGGGGCCTCCAGGCAAACAGAGGAGCAGAAGAGAGATGGGCGGCTGCACAGGGAGGCCAGACCCAGGCGGGGGTCCACCCTGGGCCTCATCTCCCTCCCAAGTGGCCCTGGCAGGCCTGGCTGGGCTGAGAGGCTGCTTGGGAGGTGGCATCTCCTTGCCAGGTGGCTGGGACAGGCCTTCAGGAGCTGGGACTTAGCCCTGGTACCCCGCCCTGAGGTGCTGCCAGCCTCGTGGGAGGCAGACCGGGGAAGGAGGGGGTGGGGTGACCACTCCTGCAGACTGACTCTTGGCAAAGCCCCGAACCAGCTGGGCCCGTTCAGGGAACCCTAAGTAGGTCAAGATGATGAGAGCAGCTTAGATGCGCAGGCTGGCGGAAGGGTGAGGGCCTGGGGCCACCACCCATGCCAAGCAGGGGAGGGGCACTATCTGGTTATGTTTTTAAATATCTACCAGTCAGACTATGTAGACAATGGGTGGGGTGGCAGCCAAGGGCAGAATGACAGAGTTGGGGGACAGATGGGGGGCGCAATGGCCCGCAGGTGGCTAGTTGGGGAGCTTGGCCAGAGCCCAGCTTCCCGAGGAGGGTTGCTTCAGTCCCCACCCTGGGAGAGTGCCCACCTGGCCAGGGCTGGCTGAGCAGGGATGGGGCTTCAGGCCAGGACCCTCCACCAGACAGGAGCAGAAAGAGTGGGGGACACTCAAGAATCAAGACTGCCAGTGCCACTCCAATCCCTTCCTGCCTGTGTCTCAGTTCCCAGCAGGAACAAGTCTTTCTCATCTGGCTGGTCAGATCCAGGGCGGGAGCCTTGGCCAGCATGTGAGGAGTTTGAAACCTTGGCCTGGCCGCCAAATCGCTGGGTAGGTGACACCAACTGGGTCCCTTACCCCTTGGCCGCCAGGCTCAGACAGACAGGTGGACGGCCTCAACAGTCGATCTGTGGCCTTTGGGCCCAGGTGCTGCTCCTCACCACTCCGGGCTCACCTGCCCCATGGTGGCCTGACCTCTGGCACCTCCCTGAGTCCGTGCTCCAACTGGCCAGGCCAAGCACTTGGGTTCCACTCTGGGCAGACAGGCCGGGGCTTGTCCCACTGCTGAGGAATGTTTAACACTCGCTTTGCAGGAAAAGAAATGTGTGTCTTAAGTCAGTCTCTTCTGAGATATAAGAGATTAAACAAGCGAGTAATAGAAGCGGAGACGGGAAAAGAGAAGCTCAAAGAGACAAGGACTTTCCCTCAGAGTGCACAGAAAAAGAAAGCCTTCCCCTAAAGCCAGCACCCTGAATTCAGACTTCAAGCCTCTTAGAATATGAAAAAATAAATTTCTGTTTGTTAAAGCCATCCACTTGTGGTAGTCCTGTTATAGCAACACTAGATAACTAAGACAGTGTGTCTAACAGTTGGCTTGTGAAATTCCTGAAAATTTAAGACCTATTCCCCAAAACCAAACCAACCCATTGCTGTTGAGTCGATTCTGACTCACAGCAACCCTACAGGATAGAGTGGAACTGGCTAAAATGAAAAGACAGCCCATACCAAGTGTCGGCAAGAATATATGACTGGTGGGAAAATAAAATGGTACCACCACTTGAGAACAGTTTGGCAGTATCTTTAAAGTTAAACATATACCTACCATATCATCCAACTATCACACGTTTCCAGTCTTTACCCAAGAGAAACGAATTCATACGTCCACACAGAGACTCGGAACGGACTGTTCAGGCAGCTTTATTCGCATAATAGCCCCGTGTGGTCCAGTACCCTGCAGACGCCTGCTCAGCCACAAAACGAAGTGAACTGTTGATACCTGCAACGACCTGGATGCGTCTCAGAGCAATTCTGCTGAGTGAAGGGAGCCAGACACAGTAGAGCTGCAATGTGTCCCTGACCTCCCTGGGCTCGTTCCTGGCTGGCCAGCTGCCTCTCATCAAGATGCGTTGCCAACTGACGGGCCACATCAGGCCACGAGGGGCGTTGGCCAATGGGGAGGCAGCCGTGATTATGAGAGCGTACCTGGGGGACATAAATCAACTGGAAAAGGAATTATTCATGGAGAGGGACAGATAATAGAATAAAAAGGCCATGAGTATTGCCAGTGTGTCTTTGTGCAGGAGGCGATGTGACGAGGGCAAAGTCTGAATCAGGCCGTGTGGAGCTGGAGCAGAAAGCTGGAGAGATGAAATGGGCTGCTCCACTTGCCGTTGTCCGGGCGGAAACAGCTGGAGGGTTGCAGGTTTTGTAAGTAAGGCCTGCCCCTGGTAAAGGATCCAGGCAATACCGCCAGCCTGCGGAGTTTCATGGGAAGGCTCCTCCCCTGCAAGCGCTGTCAGCATCACCGTGACCTGGTTTTCCGGCACCTCAGCCCATGTACTCGTACAGTACAGTCCCCCACATACCTCCACCTGCAGCCCCACATACACACCCCCCACACATACACCTCCCATGCGTACGCCCCACCCCCCAAGCACCTCCGCACTCACACACGCACATACACTCCCTACTCGCACCCATTCACACACTCCCCACATACGCACCGTCCCACCTCCCCACATACACCCTCCTCTCACCCGTGCACCCACCCACATGGCCACAAACACCCCCCCATTCACACACACCCCTCACTCACACACTCACTTATGATTTTGCAGACGGGATCTTATTAAATGTTAATTTTAAAAACTCACAAACACATTTTTGTTTAGAAGTGTTTTTATAGTCAACCCCCCCCGGGTTTTCAAATGTATTGACATAATTTTTTCCATTTCTGCTGTATATGTACACTAATTGTGTATAGTTTTGTCATGTCTCTCCTTTTTCCTTAACAAGGATTATGAGGTTTATACATTTCATTGGTCTTTTCAAAGAAAAAAAACAAGAATTTATCTTCTCTCCTCAGTGGCGTCACTAGGGTTGGTGTCACCCAGTGTGGTAACTCATGGTCTCACCCCCCCATGCCAATTACCACAATATTATAGCCGAAACACCAAAAGATCTGACAAAATCAGCCACCGTAAAGCAGCAGCAACAAAGGAAACACCACCAGCTCCGAAAACACCATCACATGCTTGTACCACGTGCAGAAGAAACCAGGTGATTTGAATCGTCATTGTCACTGGATAATAATGACAGCTCTGACCAGAGCACATTAGAAGAAAAAAGGTTCAAAAAGTAAATAAGCATAGAGTTTTAGCCTCGTACGTATCTTGATACATGGAAGCTGGGCTTATGAAGAATATTTTTGTTGTTAGAACTAACTACAGCAGAAATAATAAATTTCTGTTGAAATACTGCACAAAAATTTTATACACAGTCATTTTGGTGTCACTCCCTCTGACAGTGTCACCCTATGCGGCGGGCACCACCCTGGTGACTCCATTGTCTCTCCTTTTTTTTTTTTCCAGCTTCATTAACTTCAGCTTTTGTCTTTATTAATCTCACCTATTTTCTTTTTTTGAATTTCCTAAGATGAAGACTAGCTTTCTTCGCCACCTGCCTTTTTTGGATGATTAAGGCACCCATTCAAAGGGCCTCAAGTTGGCTGCGACTCATGGCGACCCCAGTTACAACGGAAGGAAAGTTTGCCTGGTCCCACGCCACCTTCGTGATTGCCGGTGGGCGGTGGTGTTGCTTTACAGACAGTTGGTGATTTCGCTTTGGATTCCCTCCCCGGTCCAGTTGCACAGTAGAGTACATCTGAATTTCCGGGAACTTAAGATTTTGTACCACCTTCTATAATGAATCTCTAATTGTCTTGAATAAAAATCTGAGGATGTGTTGTTTAAAGTATCTTTTCAAATTAAGATCGTTTGGGGGCCACATGCATAAATAACTTTTGTAAATGTTCCGCAGACTGAAACTGTGCAGAGCTCGCTCCTTAAGCGCCGTGGGCTTTTCTAGATAGCTCTGAAACCTGGCTTGACAATTGTATTATCAAGTCTTTTATGTTTTCACTTGTTTTTCATCTACTACATCCGTCTAATTCTATGACGTTATTCAAAACTCCCACCAGACGTGCGGTTACCAGGGTCTTCTTGCACGCCTAACAGTTTGTCTGTATACTTTTAGTAGCCGTGTCCCTGCTTGCATCTCTGTTCTCTGGGCTTTTTCACAGAGCACCTGCCCAACCATGCCGTCGGTGTCTGCTTAGAGTCACCTGCACTTTGCAGGGCCAACCCCACCACTGTTTCCTCTGACTCTGTCTCCATCTTCCCTGTCCTGACGTCTCCACTCTGTCTCAGGTGTTGTTTGGCCAGATTCCTGTTTCTAGGAGATTTTCTTCTAGTAGATAAGATTTTCTGAATTCTCATTTTCCTTCCCCTGCTGGTCAGCCAACGTTCCCCAGCTTCCAGCTTCCGGAGTCGCGCAGAGAGGCTGGGCCACTCTGAATTCTTTTTTGTCTGAAAGTAGATGCTCTGCTTAGCCTAGGAGCTCTGGGAGCTTTGTCATCTAAGGAGGTTGGTTTTCCTCAATCCAGGTGCCTCCCTTTTCAAGCCTCTCAATCATTTCCGTTATCATTTCTATCCGCTCTCAGGACCTAGCCCTGGCTGCTTGAGCGGGCCAGTTCCAGATGAGGCCCCAGCCTCCAAGCAGTGAGGGCTCTGCCTGTCTAGGGGCCGGGGGACCAGGGAGGCCCGGAGGGTGGTCAGTGAGTGGAACCAGGGGCCACACTCTTTCTAAGTCCTCCGGCTCAGACTCCTCCCTCTGTCCAAGGCCCTGCTCCCAACCTCCAGACTCCTCCCCACAAAGCCTGAGATGGGTGATTAGTGAAGAAGCGTGACTCAGGCTGTGATGTACATCGCACAGGCTAGGGAGATGCCCTAGCCAGGCAGATCCACTCTGTCTTACCCACGCTCCCAGGTAAACTCAGTTGCCTGGTAATCAGGCAAATGCCGCTCAGAGCCGGATGGCTAGATTCTCTGGGAGAGGGGAGCTTACACTGCAGAGGTGGTTCAGAAAACACTCCAAGGCCAGAGGGCTGGCTGAAGGCTCCTGTGCCTTTCAGTGGGTCTACAGACATCCTGCAGGGCCAGAGGAAGCCTCCCCAGTGCTGATTTTCTCATGGAACCATTCCAAGAGATGGGAGAACGGCTCTTCCCTTTTGGTACTAGGGACAGTTCAATTCTAAAACATTGGATTTGCCCGTCTGCCTGCTGGTCAGGACCACCCCAAGACAGCCTGGGGCCCCCGGCTCCGCCTCTCCTGCTCCTTCTGCCCCTCCAGAGCCTGGGCTGGTGGAGTGCCAGGGAGGGAGCAGAGAGGGCAAGTTGTTGTTAGTTACCATGGTGACCCCACGTGTGTCAGAATGGTACTGCTGCACAGGGTTGTCTTTCTTTCCTTTCTAAAAATAATTTATTTTATTTTTATGGTTGTTGTTGAGAATATACACAGCAGAGCAGACAGCAATTCAACAGTTTCTACATGTAAGATTCAGTGACATTGATGACAGTCTTCAGGTTGTTGTCGACAACCACTATCACCCGCTTCCTCCAAACTATTCCTCCCTCACTAACCTAAACTCCCTGCCCCCTAATCCTTCTAGTTGTTGTTGTCGATTTCATCCCATATAGATAGATCTTAAAAGAGCACCACGCTCAAGGCAGACATGCTTTACTAGCTAAACTAAACTATTGCTTGGTTTTAAGAAGACTTGAGGGGGTATTTTTGCTTTGAGGTTTAAAGGTTATCTCAGGGCAATAGTTGCAGGGGTTCTTCCAGCCTCCATAGCTCCAGGAAGTCTGCAGCCAGAATGTGACATTCTGCTTTGCATTTTTCCGCCTCCACAGGGTTTTCAATGGCTGAGATCTTGATGGAAGCAGATCCCCCACCAGGCCTTTCTTCCGTGGTGCCATGGTGTGGGTTCGAGCACAAACCATTTGCGCCACCCAGGGAGGGCAAGGGGGTCCTCTGGTGGGTTTCTCATCCCCGTGGGCAGAGATGGGAGATTTGAGACACACAGAGGAGAAGGTGGAGGCAGAGATGGGAATGACACAGCCACAGCCAAGGAACACCAGGAGCCAACAGGGGATGGAGAAGGAGAGGAAGAATCCCCCTCTAGAGCCTCCAGAGGGAGCACAGCCCTGCTGACATCTTGATTTCGGACTTCTGGCCTCCAGAACTGTGAGAGAATCTGTTTCTGCTGTTGTAAGCCCCCCCTCAGTGTGTGGTCCTTTGTTCTGGCAGCCCCAGGACCTTTGCACTTGTGATGCCCTCCAACTGGACTGCTCAGTCAGGTCCCTGCTCAACTGTCCCCTCCTCCAGGAGACTCCCCCTCCCCATTTGTTGTCTATCCACCCCTCCCCTGCGCTCACGTCTGCACCAGGAAGAAGGCCAACTCCAGGAGGGCAGACCACTGGCCTCGCCAGCCCAGAGCATCCCCCAGTAGGGGAGGGAGGGAGGGAGGGAGGGAGGGAGGGATGGATGTTCTTTTCACGGCTGATGCCTTCACTTGGATTTCTGGTGCTGACATAATAAACATCTGTTCTTTAAAGCTGCCCACACTGTGATACTTTGTTATGGCTGCCCTAGGAAACTAAGACAATACTGATGCCCGCTCCTGGCATTCTGAACCCTGACCTCCTCTCTCTGTGATTCTGTTCGACTAAGGCATGGAGCAGTCAACATCAGAATGCTCGCATGCACACCAACCTCTAACCCAACTCTTTTAGTTTAAACCATCAAAATAGCCCGTCTCTCCCAGAGAGCCAGTTTCCACACTGGCAGTTTTAGGCTGTCCTTATTTGTCTGCAGCCAAAGTACTTGGGAACTGTCACGTTTCACAGTTGCAGATACCACCACAGCATTTAAATGGCTTCTTCAAAAGTGTTCAAAGGTCCAAAGATCAAATGGTCCAAAGGCCCAGATGTACTCAGGGCTGACTGGGCCTCCTGCAGGGCCATCTCTGAAGTGGGCCATCAGTCTGGAGGTGTGACGGGGCTGGTCAGCCGTGTCCTCCCAGCCCCAGCTTGGTATCCAGAGAGTTCTTGGGGTCGGGGTGGAAAGCGGGCAAGACTTTCCCCGTAGTCTAAACATTTACATTCCTGTTGTCCAACCAAAAGCAACAGGAAACCCAATTTCAAGGTACTTTTGAAATAAAAACACAAGTATCTTTTCCAACACTCACTGATTTTTATTCCATGTAACACCCATTCGGCTCACTTCGCATACCTGTTACCGGGACTAGACGGAAATGACATTCATAATAGCATTGAAGCAAAAACCTAATAAAGAGGAGTTAAATTAGGTCTCCACCACCCATCTTATCAGTTTGTTTTACTGTGATGGTTTGTCCGTTGCTGTGATGCTGGACACTATGCCACCGACATTTCAGATACCAGCAGGGTCACCCATGGTAGACGGGTTTCAGTGGAGCTTCTAGACTAAGGCAGACTAGGAAGAAAGGCCTGGCGATCTGCTTCCGCAATCAGCCAACTAAAGCCCTATGGATCACCACAGAACATTGTCCAATATAGCGCTGGAGGAGGAGCCCCTAAGTTAGAAGGCACTCAAAATACACAGTGGTCACAGCAACGGTCTTGGGCATACAAATGACCATGAAGACGGCACAGGACTAGGCAGCGTTTTGTTCTGCTGTACACAGGGTCGCCATGAGTCAAAGTTGACCAGACAGCAACTAACAACACAACGAGTTAAGCCTAAAGACAATCTAATCTAATCTGAAGGTTGGCAGCTTGAACCCACCCACTGGTGTCATGGAAGAAAGGCCTGGCAATCTGCTTCCATAAAGATCACAGCCAAGAAAACCCTATGGAGCACAGTTCCACTCTGTAACACATGGGATCCCCATGAGTCAGAGTCAATGCGATGGCAACTAGCAACAACATCAAAAGCAGATTTAGCTTCTCAATTAAAACAAAGGAATTCAATTCTACTCGGGAGACCCAACTCTTCTCTAGTTAAAGCTGGCTAGTGCTTGGCCCTGGGGAGCTCCATCATTCACTCCCTGGAGCCACTGAGACAGACGCTGGAGAGCACAAATTGGGTCTCTTTTGGGTTCGAATCATGTAGCAACTGTTTTTCCAATCCCCGTCTGGCCACTGTTGAAAAACCTGAGACTGAAGCCTGAGCTCATGGCCTCCTGCCAGTGTCACCTGCCCTAGCAAAGAGTGTCTGCTTCTTAGAGAAATGCAACTTCCCAATGACCTCACCATGGATTTCAAAGGCGTGTTTCTAGTGCTTAGTAATCTACTGGAAAAATTGAAGTTGCCAATACTTTCAACTTGCTCAAGATGAGGCTGGAGCGGACTGCGGTACAGACCTGAATCCCCCTCCCCATCACAAGGCTGGCCCTCTGCTAAGCGGGAGGGCTCTCCCTGGGCCACTCCATCACAGCTCACACGCAGGGATCTCTTACAGGAGGTCCATTCATTAGGAGGACAATAGTCATGTAGCCCACACTTTCTAAGTGCGGAGACTCTTCTTGGCACAGGGAATACAAGGGCGGACAAGACATGCAGTTTCAGGCTTACCGACAAGAAGGCAATTATAGGACGAGGGGATAGAGACCCATTGAAAGAGATTAAGCGTTAAGAGAAAATTACAAGGATTCTAGAATTTTCTGTAATTGACAACTGTGCAAAATCATTTTATATACATCTCACTTCTGGACTCATCTTAGTCATTGGTGCTCCAAGCAGCATGCTCAGAAGGTACCCTGTATATTTTACCACATTAAAAAAAAAAAAAAAAGCACTATAGGGTACAGAACCCTATCCTCGGAAGTCCCGATCGGCGTTATCTTTGAATCTTCCCCATCTGACTGGGAAAGGGCTGGCTTTGCCTTGGTCCTATGCTCCTGGGGGACCCAGTGGATGGCCTCCATCGTGCTGACCATCTGCCTGCCCTCAGGCAGCCTGTAGGACAAAGCCTTGAGCCCAGCTCTCCCCTGGGAGTGGAGAGGGATTCAAGGAGATAGGGAGCAGACTACGTTGGCTGAGTGCCAAGGGACAGCATGGGTAGAAGAGGACAGGGGCGGCCACAGCTTTCTCCTATGCCAGCTGAAGGGGTTGAGGGTGAAGAGAGGGTGGATTGTATCACTGCGGGGAGAAGAGGGGCCAGGCTTGCTGCCACAATCACGGGGTGTGGGGCCGGGAGTGGCCACCTTTCTCCTGCCTGAGTTTTCTCAGAGGGGGTAATATTTAAGAAGCAATTTCCTGATACGCTCATCTAGAAAAAAATCTCCATTTTCAACTTACATCACACCTGAAGGGAAAAACATTCAAAGCAACTGACCCTCCAATCCTTCAGGAAACGTCATGGAAAGCCAGGTCCTAAGAGAGCTTCCCTGCAGGCAGGCACCCTCTACTGCAGCCCAGGATGCAGCTCAGACGCCCGCCTGCAGGAGAACGAAGTCCTGACCCACCTTCCCTCCTGATGGTCACAAGCAACATGGGGAGGTTGCTTGAAGGGGGGTGTGGACACATTTGAAGTTTCAGGCACTGAGGGTGGGGAGCTGAGAGGCTGGGGAGCCCTCACTGGGAGTGCTGAGGGACAAGAGGCCTGGGCTAGCAAGCAGGGAGGAGACCAAAGCCAGCAGGGCAGCAGTGGCAAATTGCCATGTGGCCATGTCTTGCCTGGAGCCCACTCCTGCCAGGGACCAGAGCAAAAGAGTGCCTGTCTTGGGGGGAGACGTTGAGAAGCCTCTGTGCACCAAGACGATGGGGGTTGGGGGCACTGGCAGAAAGGCTTTGTACTCACAGAAGGCTGGGGGTTTCAGGCACGAGGGCAAAAAGTGGACCACTGACTGCTCTGTACGGTCCTCCTGCCTGTATGTTGATGGCCTTCTGTGTGTCCTGATGCCACCTCAGGCACACAGGCCAGGGCAGGTGGTGGATGCAGTCCAGGAACACATTTGCCCATGTCCATTTCCAGAGAGTTTCTTGGTTAATTTCAGGGGACATCACGGTGAAGCCACATCTTCCACTTATAGGCTTTTTCTACCTGAAAATACTAACGCCTCCCTGAACTCAAAGTCACCGGACCCACACACGGTATAACTCCAATGACAAATTAATTTACACACGTGCACACGCACGCACACAGTTGTGTGTACACAGGCACACCTGCGCATGCACACACACACACCTGTGCCCACACAACAGGACCCTGCCGTCCGGTTTGCTGATGAGTCTTCGCTGCAATTGCTGGGTCTCAGTTCTACCCTTAAAGGTGGAGGTCCCTCATCTTAGACCTAGCGCTCCCGGTCCGAGGTGGAGTCGTTGGTGGAGGACGGCACAGTTTGGCATTTGGAGTCTTCTTGATGTTTGTCGTTCTCAGGGTGAGGGTCTGCCATTCGCCTTTTCACGGCAGGGGAGGCCCCAGTGCCCTGAGCAACAACTTTGCTGCCACTCCTGCCCTCAAAAGGCTCCCGCCCACTGCGAGTGTTCTGGTGGTGGCTGCGTTTTGAATTCCCCTTGAAGGGCTCCTGGCTGTGGTGGACGCGCTGGTGGTTCTCAAGGCTGCAGCTCCGATGGAAGGCCTTCCCGCACTCCTCACACTTGTAGGGCCGTTCGACTTGGTGGACGCGCTTGTGTTCCAGAAGGGTCATCCTGCGTCGGAACACCTTCCCACAATCTTGACACTTATGAGGTCCTTGGCCCCTGTGCACTGCCTGATGTTTCAAAAGGTTAGAGCGCCGACCAAAAGCCTTCCCACACTCGCTGCACTTATAGGGCCGCTCTCCACTGTGGGCCCTGCGATGCTGGCTCAGCCCTGAGAGGCCCCGGAAGGCCTTGCCGCACTCCTGACACTTGAAGGGCCGCTCGCCGCTGTGCACACGCTGGTGGTGGATGAGCTGGGACACGCCCTTGAAGGCCTTGCGGCACTGGCTGCATACGTAGGGCTTGTCGCCACGGTGTGTGCGCTGGTGCTCGATGAGGTTAGAGCTCCGGCTGAAGGCCTTGCCGCACTCGTCACACTCATAGGGCCGCTCGCCGCTGTGGATGCGCTGATGCTCCAGGAGTGTGAAGCTGCGCCGGAAAAGTTTCCCACACTCGGGGCAAGCAAAGGGCTTCTCATCGCTGTGGACAATCTGGTGTTTGACGAGGTTGGAGCTCCTAGTAAAGGTCTTCCCGCACTTGCCGCATACATAGGGCTTCTCGCCGCTGTGGATGCGCTGGTGCTCAAGGAGTGCAATGCTGCGCCGGAAGAGTTTCCCACACTCAGAGCAGGCAAAGGGCTTCTCACTGCTGTGGACGATTTGATGCTTGACGAGATTGGAGTTACGGCTGAAGGATTTCCCACATTGCTGGCATAAGTGCCGTTTGTTTCTGCCTTTTGAACGCTGTTGTCTGAGGGCTGGAGCTCGCCTAGAGCCACTGCGGTTATTTCTCTGCGAAGTTGTCTCTCCTGTGGCTGCTCTCCGCTGCCGAGTGACGTTTGAGTGTCCCTCATTCTTGGAGCTGCCTTGCCCTTTCTCCCTGGGAGGGTTCCTCCTCCTGGGACATGTCTTCAGAGAACGCGTGTGTTTCTGCTTTGGTTCACGTGTTTTCTCCTGCAGCCTTGTTAACTGACCCTCACTGCCACCCTGAAGACTAGCCCCAGGGAGTTCTTTTCTAGAATGTTTCTGCTTTGAAATAGATATCTTGCTCCTGTCATCTGTAAAGACAGAGAACACCAACCAGTGTTACCCCCTCCCTGGTTCTATATTCAGGGTCTTGTTCTCCATCTTTGCTCTCACACCAGGCGAGGGTGGTCACTGGCCAAGGAGAGATGAACCAGGAAATGAAAACATGGGGAAAGGAGCAAGACGGTTACAGAGGAGAAAACATTCAAGGAGGGCAGAGAAGATGGTGAAAGAGGAGGCAGTGGGAATGAGCTGGAAAGAATGGGGATGGCAGGAAGACTGGGGGCAGGGGGTGTTTTGGAAGATGCAACCATGAGGAGACAACCAGAGGGAGGCTTCCCTTGCCCTGGTACCTTGACGGGGGCACCTCGGGGGACTGAAACCTGCCACTAAAGAGAATTCCCCACACAGGTGCCATGCCCTCCTCTTTCAGCGTGACTCACCTCCAGGAATGCCTCCAGTCTCCATTCTGTGGGTGTTGGTTACCCACGGTCTCTCCCCTCGCTCTAGCTGAGACACCAGGTGCGGCTTGGAAAATGAAAACCCTGTTAATGGCAAAGAAGAGGGTCAGGACCACTCTGGCCAAGGATAGAATTCCACATGAATGCAGGTCAGCCTTAGTCTCTTCAGGTAATAGAGGAGAAAGAGCTCTCAGAAAGTGCCACCAGGCAAGTCCCTCAAAGAAAGAGAAGGATTCCTGAGAATACAGGGGCTGGGTAGGCATACAGAGTCTTAACTGAGCAATAGTTTGGGCAGAGAGGACAGTGATGTCGTTAAGAGACCTGCAAGGAGGAGAAAGCTTCTGAGAAGTGGGCATCTGTGTTGACACCTCAAAGCGAAGAGGGCTGGATCAGGTACTCCACAGGGTACAAGGCCTGGGGAGTATCAGGACACTGACAGCTGTCCACCTCTGGTCAGAACCGGGGGGCTGCCTGTGCCCTGAAGGCCTAAGGACCTTGTTTTGCCATGCAGTATGGGGTCTGTTTCTTACACCCAACTCAACAGAAGATTCCAGAACTCCTCCAGTAACCCTACACGGGTCTGGTGAGGGTCAGTTGAAAGGAAGAAACCGAGCAGTGCTTGGAACCCTGAAGGCAGTGTGCGCAATGGCCAGAGCCTAGCCTGCTCAGAATTTTACAACCAAGCTGGCACAAGGACAATGTACAGAGAGGGGAATGCATGGGCGAGGTGAGGGGACGTGCCTGGGAGGCGGGGTTACTTTTCTCTTTAGCACCCACTACTCATCAGCTGCAGGAGGTGGGCCAAGTCCCTTAAGCTCTCCAAGCTTCACTGCCCCACCTGAAAATATCACCTATTGCTTGAGTTTCTCAGTGTCTGCCCACTCTCTCCGTTGCTTCTGGCCCCATCCTGCCCAGCCTCCAGTTCCCGATCCTGGTCTCTGTTGTTTAACGGCTCCTTTCACTTTGTCGTAAAGATGGAAGCCTGGGCTGCGTGGGGAGAGGGAAGGGAGAGCAGCTGCCTGGCTCCTTTGTGGATTTCTCCAAGGGCTTGATGCAAGAAAAACCTGATGCTATGCTCTATGACATGATATGAATGTAAAATGTAACCTCTGTAAAAATGAATTGACTCAAATACTGCACATAAACATTCAAGAATAATTTGCACCTATTTTTGGTTACAAAGACGTTTAGTCAACCAATGGTTTAATATGGTGTTATGGGGTTGAACTGTCTCTTCCAAAAAGATATGTTGAAGTCCTAACCCCTGTACCCGTGAACATGACCATGTTTGAAGATGTTATCAGTTAGGTTAACATGAGGCCCTGCTGGAGTAGGGTGGGTCTTAATCCCATCTGAATGGTGTCCTTTTAAAAGAGAAGGGACACAGACAGAAAGGAAGGATGGCCATGTGAAGATACATCCACACAGCAAGGAACACCGAGAGAGACAAGGCAGGACCCTCCCCTGGAAACTTCAGAAGGAGCATGGCCCTGCCAACACCTTGCATTTCAGACTACTAGCCTCCAGAACTGTGAGAGAACACATTTCTATTCTTGGATCTACTTTGGTACTTTACTATGGCAGCCCTAGGAAATCAAACATATGGAAATAAGTCTGATGGGGTAATAACAGTGAACGTGACACGCCTATACATCTACCTAAGTCTTTACCAAAAAAGTGTCCACTTGAGACAAAGGCTGGCCTACAAGGCATTGCTGGTCCGATGGAGGAGGGCTTACAGTAACCAACCCATGAGGAAACTCAGAAATAGACTGTGAGTCCAGAGACAGAGTCGGGCAGGCCTGGTGTGTGTGTGTGTGTGTGTGTGTGTGTGTGTCCCTTACCCAGTGACACCAAATGGCTGTAGTTCTCCAGCATCACCCGCCTGTAGATGATCTTTTGCCTGAGGTCCAGGAGCTTCCATTCCGTCTTCGTGAAGTACACAGCCACGTCCTCAAATGACACTGGCACCTACAAGAAGCCATTCCCGTGGCTGCAGGGAAATTACCCCTGTGGGTCCCAGGATGCGCAGGCAGCAACCAAACATGGGAGCGGGGACTCAGCAGGCAGGGAAGAGCAGGGAAACAAGCAATGCTCTCTTGAAGAGAGTGGAGCTGATGGAAGTCAGGAAATCTAGTCTCTGGAACTCAGTAAGGGGAAACAACACTAAGGGCACTGAGCTCACCCCCGCTGGGATAGGCAGAGTCCAGGAGGCAGCAGACGGAGACTCCCAAGGTGGGGTGCGGAGGGAGGCAGGGCACCGCCCAGAGGCAGGGAGCTGACTTACCTTGGGTCTGGCTGCCATGGTCAGGGCACTGAGGAGCTGAGGAAAGCGAGAAGGACTGGGTGTGAGACGAGGCTTGGTTTCACAAAATGCTGTTTAGTTTTTTTTGGTCAAATGGTCCAGAGAAAAGTAGTGCTTTGGTGACAGTGTAAGAAGGAGCCAATGTTTGTGAACATGTGTGTGTAGGTGTGGTATGTGTGTGAACGTGTGTGGTGTGTGGATGTGTGTGCGTGTTATGGATGTGTGTATAAGGGATGTGTGTATAAGGATGTGGATGTGTTGGGACGTGTATCTGTGTGTGGAGGCCTGGTGAGGGGTCATGTGTGGAGGGACATGCTGAAGTCCTAACCTCTACACCTGTGAATGTGACCTTGTTTGGAAATAGGGCCTTTGCAGATGCTATCAGTTCGCATAGGGCATACTGGAGTAGCGTGGGCCCCGACCCCATCTGAGTGGTGCCTTTATAAAAGAGGAGGAGAGACACAGAGGGAAGACAGCCATGTGACCACAGAGGCAGAGGCTGGAGTGTTGCTGGAGAATTCTAGGCATTAGACTGTTTGTTATGGATTGAACTGTATCCCCCTAAAAGATATGGTGATGTTCTAACCCCCTGTAGCTGTGAATGTGACCTTGTCCGGAAATAGGGTCTTTGTAGATGTTATCAGTTAAGTAGGGTGGGTCCCGATCCCTTCTGAGTTGTGTGCTTACAAGCAAGGAGAAGAGACAGAGAGACGCACAGGGAGAAGACACCATGTGAAGATACAGGTAGGCCCCGACTTTCCAGTTACCAGGAACTGCACTTATGATTGTCTTTTTTTTTTTTTAATATCTTATCATTAGTAATATGGACTACATATAATGTTGCAGTGTGTAATTTGCTGATGTTATCATTCTCAGATATTCACTCGCAGGTGTTCAAAGATTGGATTTATAAAGATACTGATAATAAAAGGCAGTAATGACGAAAACTAAAAACAGACGTATTCGACTTACGTTAGAACCGACCTCCGATGGGGTCGCCAGACGGAGGCCCGCTGCAAGTCAGGGACTACCTGTACATCTACAAGCAGCACAGAAACACCAAGGATTGTGGGGAACACCCGGAAGCCAGGAGGGAGGCCCGCCACACTTTCTCTCTCAGAACCTCAGAAAGAATGGACACAGCCGAGAGCCCGGACTCGGACTCCCAGTCTCCAGAACCATGAGACGATGCACTTCTGATCTTTAAAGCCCCACTTTGTGCTACTTAGTTACGGCAGCTCCAGGAAACGCAGACACAAGCCCTCTAGGGAAGCCAGCAGCGAAGTGATTCATAGCGGCAGCACGCCGTCGCACGCCTCTGGCCCTCAGTGGTGCCAGATGGGCGGGGAGGGCCCACCACAGCTCTCCCCACAGCAGCCGTTCTAGGGACCTGCTGAGACAATGGGTCTCATGACTCGGAGCCGGCTCAATAGCAACCAACAACCACAACAGTTTATGGGCCAGAACAGAACCAGGGCTAAATTCCTGTCAGCCCCACACCCAACAGGACGTCACATCAACTCAGGGTGACTCTGACCAGTTCGACCCTCCTATATTCAGAAGCCTAGATGCCCATGGTTTGGAAACTGCTAACAGAGAGCCTCCTATTAGCTATATGACTTTTTGCAAATTACTTATCGTTACAAGCCTCTCTTCTGTCTTGAAAATGGCTCTAAATTCATCCGACCAGGACAGACACAGAGAGACCCACTTGAGGGCAAAGTTATACCACAGCTGCAAGCCATGGTGAGGTTGCCAAGTTTTAGGTGGTGCAAACAGTTAACGTGCTCAGCTGCTAACCAAAAGTTGCAGGTTCGAGTCCACCCAGAGGCACCTCGGAAGAAAGACCTGGCGATCTACTTCTGCAAACTCAGCCACTGAAAACTGTACGGAGCTCAGCTCTACTCTCACACACATGGGGGCACCAGGAGTCAGAGTCCACCATGAGTCAGAGTCACCTCAATGGCCACTAACAATGACAAGACTCGGGCGGGGGGGGGTGATGAATTATCAAAACATCTCCTTTAACTTCATTTAGGATGTTAGATCTATTATGCTAGCAAGTGTGCCGGCCATTAGCTATGATTTCTCACTTGGCCCCTGAGATCGTTTGTGAAAAATCTTCATTTCTGCTGCCCTAGTAAGAAGATGAAAAATTCTAGTATAAAATGGCGTGGGACCAACAGTAGCTGACCACAATGCTCATAATTTTCCCACAAATCTGAGCATGCAAAAGAAAATGGCAACAATAATCAAAAACTAAGACTGAGAGATGGCAAAAAATGATGTCTTGCTGAATCAATTCCTGTTGTTGTAAGCCCCCTAGTGTGTGGCCTTTTGTTCCTAGACCCCCAGGTGAGGAAGCCACTATTAGACTAATGCTGCTGTTTGCTGGAAGAACCCTAAGTGTGTTTGAATCTGAGATAGCCTAAACCTTGAAAATCTCATCATGGAACAGTGATAGCAGCTCCCTGTGAGGCTCCTGGGAGAATGGGCACAGCTAAGGGCACAGCGAATGCTGCTCAGAAAATGGTAAATTAGTAGAAGAAACAAGAAAATATGTCTTGTATTTGAGAAAAAAAGCTCTCTAGGGTAACCAGCCCTGAGATGACCCTGATACTGTAATTTGCACAATGTTTTCAAAGCAGCTACTATAAGTTTGCTTAAAAGCAGAAAAATGCTCATAACAAATTTAAAAAACAGGAAATCTCAGTAGATAAAAACAAAGTACTGAAAAGAACCGATCGTAAATTCTATGACTGAAAAAACACAATATCTGAATTGAAAAATTCACTCGATGGTCTTAGTAACAGATTGCAGATGAGAGAAGAAAGAATGACAAATTTGAAGATACATCAATAGAAACGATCCTTGCTGATACACCAAGAGAAAAAAGATTGAAAAAAAAAAAAAAAAAACCAGAACCTGTGTGAGCTGTAGGACAATGTAAAAATACCTTACACTTGTGTATTCGGAATCCCAAGAGAGGAGAGAGAGAATGGGGAAGAAAAAGTACTTGAAGAAATAATGGCTGAAATTTTCCAAAATTTGGTGACAGATGTAATTTACAGATTCAAGAAGGCCAGTGAACCCCCAGTCAAGCTACTGACAACAAAGGATAAAGAGAAAATACGGAAAGCAGGCAGACTTGAAAGAACGACTACATAAAGGGGGATGTAGATGAGTATCCTAACGGAATTCTCATCAGAAACAGTGGAAGACAGGAGAGAGTGGAACAACAGCTTACAATGTGCTGGAAGCAAACCAGTTCAACCCAGAACTCTACATCCAGGGAAACCATCCTTCAAGAACGAAGGTGAAATAAGGACATCTTGAGATACATGAAAGCTATGAGAATTCATCAACACATCTGCACTAAAAGAAGTGCAGAAAGCAGGTGGGGTTAAACAAAGCACAACGTATAGGGAACACTGATAGACTACGCTCTGCTCTGTGACTTCCCTGGAGGCACAGTCCAGGTGTCACTTAGCTTCAGGAAGTCCATGACCCCAAGAAGAGCAAGGGAACATGTTTTTCCGATGCCCAGCCATGACTGGCAAAGGCTCTCCAGCGTTCCAGGAAGGCCAGCCAGAGGTCAGGGAGCAAGTCTCCCTCCCCGAGGGAGGAAGGAACCTGTCCCATCACATGGATCCTCAAGCAAATGGCCAGTCTGACCAACTGCATTCCTGGACTGCAGAGTCTGCCACTGTCTGGAGGTGCAGAGGGCAATGAGAGCTGAGGCTTCCAATCGTCCCAGCAGCCTATGTAATGTGTGGGGCCCAGGGCAGAACGAAGACACAGGGCCCCTTGTTCACACATCATTAGGAATTTCACAACGGTGACTGTAGAGCATTAAATGAAGTCTGGGGCCCTTCTGAGCCTTGGTCATCCACCGGCGAAGCTGGCCCTGGCCACCTACCACACAAGCACTAAGCACTAAACCATTGATTGGGAGGAGGCCTTCTCTTCCTGGGAGTTCTCCTGGCAGTTGGGAGGCATTTTCATTCATCACCAACGGAAGAGCAAAGTCACTGTTCTTGTGCTGAAGTGAGTGTGGGGCTGCCTGGCTTCAGTTGAGCTCTTGGCTGAATAAGCACAGACTAGGTGTAGTGGGTGAGTGGTCACCAACCAAAATTTATGCCCATGTCCTTACCCAGTGAGTGTGATCTTATTTGGAATAAAGGTCATTTCAAATCTTGGGAAGAAAGACACAACAAGCCCTGTCCTAGCAGACCCTACTGCCAAGTAACAGCTTAAATTGACCAAGGGTTTTCCAGAAGCAGCCCCCAGGCAGGAACGGGGTGACGCATGAGGAAGGACCTGGAAGGATGCTGGCAGATGCTGGAGAGCAGCTTCTTCCAGCGGGACTGGCAAGACCTTTGTGGGCCACTGAGTAGAAGCCGAGCTGAAAGATGAGGCCTGCCAGGCCCTGAAGATCACTTCCCTGAAACACAATTCCGGGTGTGAATGTGAGGGTTCATTAGACAAAAAGGGCCCCATCCACTTGGGTGACACCAGAGAATCAGGGGCCCGACCCCACTACCTGCACAGCCTCAATTCCAGGTAGGTCCACACGTCTGCGGAGACGCCTCCGCCCACGGATAAGGAGAGGCCTCTCCCACCTCTGCTCCGCTCACCTTAGTCTGCAGTGAACCTGCGCACGCGGCCAGCTCCACTAGGGGAGGAGGGGAGGAGAGGGACAGGGAGCCTGCGCTCTTTCTAGCGAACTGACAAGAGCCAAAGCGCATCTCAGTGTTGATTCCTTCAAAATACCACTGGATGGCGATATAACCCCGGAAAAATAGAAAAGAAAACAAATAAACAAGGAGTTGCGATTCAGCAATCCCACCCAGCCAGGTCAAAAATTTGGGTTTTCCATCCACAGGCTGGGCCGCGGAGGCCGGCCTTCTTTCCTGGCAGACTTCCATCTGGGGTCCAGCAGCTCAAGACCCCGAAGCCTCTTCGCAGCCCCACCTGCCTTCCCTGGCCTGTGGCCCTAGTCACCTGATGCCCGCTGGTAGACGGCCCAGGGACGGGGACCTGAGGACCCAGAGCCCGGGCAGAAGGAAGGCCCAACCCAGAGTCCAGGTCCGGCCTGGGAGCTCCCACGGGTCAGCGAAGGCCTCAGTGCTGCCAGCCCAGCAAAGCCCTTCAAGCAGCTCCCCTGCAATGGCCGTCTCTGGGGCTGAGGAGACCCAGATGTCTGGAGGGCCGCTCAGGCTGCCAACTAAGGAAGTCTTCTAACAGGCAGCGCTGTCCTGTCCCACCCTGTTCCAAGCCCTCCCTGGGTGCCTGTCTACTCAGAGTAAACGTGAAGTCCTCATCATGGCCACCAGGCCCTTGCTGGCTGAGTCCTCCATTCCCCCTGCTCCCTTTGCTCCAAACACATCCACCCCGCCACTGCTGTTCCTCCTACTGCCAGGCTATGCCTGCCTCAGGGCCTTTGCACTGGCTCTTCCCTACACACAACCACGTGGCTCCCTCTCTCACCTCCTCCAAGTTTTGGCAGAAATATCACCGTGACAATGAGACCTGTTGTACCTCCACTACTTAAACTTGCAACCCAAGCCCTCATCCCCTCCCCTACTCTATTTTTTGCCATGGCGTGGGCAGGCCGCCCTTTAACCTACCTTATAATAACTCATTAAGACTGTCGAATGTTTCCCGTCTCCTGCCACTAGCGCGTCAGGGATTTATTGCCACTTTGTTCCCTGTAGCCGGACTGTCATATCTGAGCCTGCAGAAAAGAGGCCCTGTTCCCTCCCGGCTCCTGCCGCCCTCTTCCTCATCTCTGTTACGACTTAGGTTGTCGTAGCATGCCCCCCACAGCCCCTCCTCCGTAACTCGCAGGGACAGGAGGATCGGGGTGGTCCTGCCCCCTCAAGGGGCCTCAGGGTCTGTGCTCACAGGCATCCCAGGCACCGTGGGCATGAGTGCTGTGACCTCCTAGTACCAGCCCGCCCTGCGTCCCCCAGCCCGAGGTGCCAGAGCCTAACTTACCCCGCGGGGCGGCGACAGGAGGCTCTCCTGCCCCCGCAGTACGGGGCCCGACCCAGTCCGAGGAGGGCGACTGGACCAACAGGGCTGCGGGTCACGGGCGCCCTGCCCTGGCGGCTCCTCTTCCTGGGCGCCCTGGAGGTGGCAGCGCCACCCGCCGGCTCAGCACCTCCTGGGGGGGCCCCCCGCCCGCCGCCTGCGCCAGCCCTCGCGCTTCTCGGAGGCCGCGGCTGGCCAGGCCCCACCCAGGTCCCCAGCCCCCGCCCAGGCCCCCGGCCCCTCACTCAGGCCCCCGCCTTCCACCCAGATCCCCAGCCCCTGGCGCCCCGCTTCTGGCTCCCGCCCAGGCCCCCAGCCCCTGCCCCCTACCCGGGCCCCCAGCCTCACTCCCGCCCTCCTTGGGCTCCGCCGCCCGCCTTCCGGCGCCCCTTCTTTCCCCAGCGGCCCTGCCTGCCGCCGCTTTGCGGGCCAGAGGCTGCCTCCTCCGAGAAGCCCTCCAGGGCAGCGCCCCCAGAAAGCGGCGGGTCTCTTGGCCTGGGCTCGGCCTCTCCGGCTGGGCACCGCTCGGGAGGTCAATCCGTCCGTCAGTCCGTCCGTCCGTCCGGGGCGGCGGGGCCGGGCAACTGCGGGCGTGGGAGGGGGGGCGCCGAGCATGCGCGGAGCTCGGGAGGACGCCCGGCCCCCACGCCCGCCTAGCGCCCCGCAGACGGGGGTCTGGTTCCCCCCGCCCGGGCCCTTCTGTTCCCCGCCCAGGCGGCTGGGGTCCGGAGTCTTCTGGTCCGCGCTGGAGACTCTCCTGGTCGGCGCTGGAGACCCGAGGGGGTGGCGCGGGGCCAGCGTTGGCTGAGCACCTACCCCTCCGTTACACACGTGCATCCATCTTTGTTTGCGGGACCCCTGCGGGTCACCCCGGAAGGGAGGGTAGGGTTGCGTGGGAGGGCCAGGGTCAGAAAGAGGCGGGGGCGGGTGGGGCGGGACTGACGAAGCCGGGATTAGCAAACTGCGCTCTGCGGGGTCTCTGGGACAGCAGGCCGGCGGCGGGGTGGGTGCCCCTGTGGTGGGACCAGAGCTGAGAGCCAGGGCCAGAGCCGGAAACGTGTTCCGTGGACAGGGACGAAGCCGTCGAGGAACGGTTGGGGCTGTGGACGTGCTGTCTGAGAAGGATGCAGGCTAGCCAGCGGTGGCGGCGATGGGGCCAGGCAGAGCCAGAAGGTGACGCGGATCAGTGGCGGCTGCGTAGGTCAGAGTGGACTCTAACAAAGAAATTATATATAAAAAAGAAAATTACAGAAAATATCCCTGTTGGTCCTGTTGCGGGCCCCTGGGGTGTGTCCTAGAAGTTGCAGTTCAAAGTGGTAGCGCCCTGGCACCCGATCAAACATGCCCAAGCTTGGAGGGCCTCGCCCACACCCTCTCCCCTGAGGGGCCAGGTCCGCTGCGGGGCAGTGGGGAGGGTTGCCGGGCCCTGGCAGCGCCTGGGAGACGGAGGACACATGAGGCGGACTGGGAGGACAGGGGGCCCTCTCCTTTCTGGGGTCCCGGCCCCCTGGCTGGCCCTAGCGCCACCAAGCTCCGTCTTCTGAGGCGGGCCCAAAACAGGCAGACGAGGGAGTGGGGGCGGGGAGTAACGCTGCCGGGATGTGGGGGCCCTGTGCGCCTGGCCGGCGGGGCCAGTTCAGCAGCAAGGAACCAGGCCCAGAGTAGGGCCCCAGGGACCCCAGGGGGGAAGGGACCCGAAGGAGCAGGGGCCAGGGCAGAGCTGAGCTGTCGGAAAGAGAGTGAGCTCTTGGAGGGGTCAGACAGTGGCGGAGGGCAGACCAAGGAAGGTCCTGCCTGTCCCGGGCCGGTAGGGGCGGGACTGGGGCGGTGCCTGCAGGAAGCACCGCCTCCCCCAGGGACCAGCTGCCCAGTGGCTTGGACCGTCTAGGACGTGATGTCGGGTACGTGCGGAGCCTTGAGCGGCCTCCTCCCTGGCCTGGACACAAATTGGGGGTCACAGACAGAGACGCAGGCCTGGCAGTATGTGTGGTGAGTTCATGAGTGGACAAGCCTTCACCCCCACCCTAGGTGCCCCTGCTGGAAGGTGGTGTGCCTGTGGTGGGCATGTGGGCACAGCAGGGGTTTGTGCAAGCTGCAGTTCCCAGAGGCAGTGGCCCTAGGGTGTGCAGGAAATGCATGGAGCCATGTCTCAGATCACCCAGGCTGGTCCTTCCTGTCGCCACAAGGGCATAGGGAGGAGGATGTTGGGTCAGACTTGGAGCCAGTTCTCACACCCGGCGGCTGTGGAAGCAATAGTCCTAAGCCTGGGTGCCAGGAGGTAGTAACACCTACACCTCAGAGCAGCCACCTTGGCATTTAGAACCTGTAGGCCTGAAGCTCAGCCTGGCAACACCACCAGGCAGGGACCATCCACCTGCTGCTTGAGCTGGAGTCTCTCTGATGACAGCAGCTGGGCTCTAGTCCTTGAATTGCCAAAGTGCAGTCACCACTCTGGGACTGTTCGTCGAATTTCCCTCTGAGTGTGGCTACCACTGTCCCTCCACTGAACCTCCCAGTGTGCCCACCACTGTCCCCACACCGACCCTCTCAGTGTGGTTGGCACCATCCCTCCCTGGTGGTGGTGGGGAGTCCCTGGGACAGGCTGTCCATCCAGTGTGTCCTTGCAGAGAGCAGCCGGGAGGACGAGGTGCCCTAAGAACGCGGCTCTCCTTACCCAGCCAACCTGAATGTTCATGTCAGTCTCAGTGCCCCCTTCATGTTGGTCATCCTCAAGGGTGCCTTTGATCACTTTGGCCAGGGCCCACTCCCAGGGACTGAGGTGTCCGGAGCTCCCAGCCCGTGGTAGAGGTGGGCAGGGCCTGAGAGGTTGGATTGGTTCACCAGGCTTGTTGGCACAGCCCGTACCCTCTGTCCTTGCTACCTGTGGGGTGGTCACCTGCAGGCTGTGTCACAGGTCTTTCACTGCAAGGAACAAAGGCCCAACTCGAATAGGCACTGGCAGTCGGAGGCGGGGCTAGGCTCCTGCACCTGCCCAGGGTTTCATCCCAGACCAGCCTCCTTCCATCTTCAAGTCTTGGCTCTGTCTTCAGGCTGCCGCACTTTGTTCTTGGGAGATGTCCATCAGTGGCACTTGGGACCACATCCTTCTTTGGTCCCGCCCGTCCTCCATGGACAGAACATCAATCCTTTCAGTCAGTTGGACTGGGCCATTCAGGCTGTGGGTCACTAACAGCCATCTTAGGAATATCAGGTGCAGACTAGGCTTGTGGCAATCAGGATCCACGCCGGACTTGGCGATGAGGGGGTACCATGCCCTGAGGCAGACATCTGAACAAAAAGGGGTCCTCCTAGCAAGGAAGAAAGGGGAAAGGCTGCTGGGGGGACAGTCCATCAGTGTCCATTCTCCAGACATGCCTTCAGGTCACAGGGACCCACAGCAAGAGAATCACCAAAGGGTGAGGACCAACACCAGAAGGAACCATCTAGGCGTGCCCAGACATCCTGGGGAGGGAAAGACACAGCCATAGGCCAGTGCTCAGCTGGGCTGCCCCTCACTTTCCACTGCCTGTTCCCACTATGCGGCCACACTCCCTCACCCCCTGACCAGTATTAGGCTTGGGTGGGGGTGGAGGGGCAGCGAGGTATGTCCTTTCCGAAGTGGATTTATCCTTGGGGCACCTAGACCTTTCTGTGATGCCCCAATTCTGTCCTTTTCCCAGACCTCTGGGTTCCTGATCCCTGTATCCATATGCCTTCTTGATATCTCCACTTGGATTTCTCACGATGCTTCCAACTCAACACATCCAAAATTGAACTCTTTCCAAGTCCCCAACCACAGCGAATGGCAATAGGAACTAGAACGAGATGACATGCATTCCTACATATTACTATTCAGAGCAAAGATGCAAAGGCCAGAAAGTGGAGACTTGTCCCCTGCTCATCGGCCACACCCTATCATTCATGTTGCTTGGTGAGGTCTGTTTTAGGTCTGTTGGATCTACCTTATCCACTTCACTCCCTGCCAATACTCCAGTCCAGGCCACAGGACAACCCCAATGGCTCCTCGTTAGTCTTCCTGTCCACTGAATTCTGCCATATTCTCTTTCTTAGAAGTGACTCACTAAGTCTAGCCTCCACTCAAGGGGAGAGGAGTTAAGCTACACCGCTTGAAAGGATGAATAACAAAGAATTTGAGGGCACATTTTTAAAACCACCACAATGATGACGAATAAAGGAGACATCTAGGATAACTTTGCATCAGGTACCATGACAGGGTCGACTGGAGAGGAGATAATACTTGAAGCAAGGGACCCGTTTAGGGGCCCGTGGAGTAGTCTGGCCCCAAGTGATCTTGTTCAAACCTAAGTCAGGTTCTGCTTTCAGTAATGGTGAAAGAGCTCCTATGAGACCAACCCTCCTGCAGATAACAAGTATAAACCGGCACAAGATATTTTTAAAACATTTCCTGAAGGCACAAGGGGCTAAGAAAGAGGCACACATCACAGGGGAGTAAGCACTAGCAAGAAGGGAACAGCATTGGGTGGGTTTCCCGTTTGTACAGTTTTCAGTGTGTGAGGGCAGGTTGCAGAGTGCACCACGCTGGATGGCTAAGGCTCAGCTAGCGAACCAAAGGGCAGCATTCAGGGCAACCAAGCAGGGGAAAGTGATAAGGGAAAGCCTGGAAAAGAGAGAACCACAGAGAGGGAGCCCCAAATGTGGCATAAAAACCTTGCCCAAATCTCTGGGTCACACCTCATCTATGCAAGCACAGGGCAGACTCCAAACAAAAGAACTGAACAGAGATTTCAGTTGATGCCTGCCACGGGGGAGACAGAGTTTGGAGTTTGAGTTTAGGCAAGTTAACTGCCTGCTAAAACAACAACAACAAAGCCTCTTTGGACAAACATAACAGGAACCAAGAAGCCAGGGTCACTACACATATTCTTGACAATGTCCAGGATGCAATAATAAATAATAAATTACTAGAAGCAACAAGAAAATGTGTCATATTTAAGAGAAAAGGCTTTCTAGGGAAACCGGCCCTGAGATGACCTTGATACTATAATTTACTCAATGTTTTCAAAGCGGCTGCTATAAATATGCTTAAGGACATAAAAAATGCTTATAATGAATTTAAAAATAGGAAATTTCAGTATGGAAAAACAACCTATTGAAAAGAACCAACTGTTAATTCTACACCCGAAAACTGCAATATCTCAATTGAAAAATTCACTGGATAGTCTAAGTAACAGATCGCAGATGATTGAGAAGAATCACGAGCTTGAAGACAGACAAATAGAAACGACCTGTTCTAATAAAACAAAAGAAAAACAAGTATAAAAACACCAGAACCTCTGTGAGCTGTAGGACAACGTAAAAATATCTTACACTCGTATTTGGTATTCCAAGAGAGGAGAGAGATAATAGGGGAGATAAACTACTTGAAGAAGTAATGACTGAAATTTTCCAAAATTGGGTGGACAATTTACAGATTCAAAAAGGTCAATAAATTCCCAGAAGAATAAATATGAAGAAAAGCAACAACTAGATGCCTTGTAGTCAAATGACTAAAAACAATGAATAAAGAGAAACTACTGAAATCAGCGAGAGTTAAAGGAGCTACTACATGTAGGCCAACGTTGATATGAAAACCCACTGAATTCCCATCAGAAACAATGGAATAAACAATGGAACGACATCTTTAAAGTGCTGAATGAAAAACGATCTTTCAGCCCAGAACTCTTTATCTAGGGAAACTATCCTTTAACAGTGAAGGTGAAATAAGGACATTTCCAGATACATTAAATCTGAGAGAATTCATCAACAAAAATGCACTAAAAGGAATGCTAAAGTAAGTCCTTTGATCTCTGGGTAGGAACAAAGAACAACAGAACAACAAAAACGGTAAATATGTGTGTAAATATAAAAAAAGTTACTCAATTTCTGTATAATACGAGTTTAATTAAAAACAACAGTGTATTGTAGAATTTATAATATCTGGTGAGGTCCACGTGTATAGTCACCGTTTATGTTGATGAAAAAAGGTATTTGCAATGAAGAAGTCGTTGGTTTCACAAAATTCTATCATGCTATCTCCTGCACTGTTTCTATCACCAAGGCCATATTTTCCAATTACCAATCCTTCTTTGTTTCCAACGTTCACATTCCAATCACCAGTAATTATCAATGCATCCTGATTGCATGTTCGATGAATTTCAGATTGCAGAAGCTGGTAAAAATCTTCAATTTCTTCATCTATGGCCTTAATGGTTGGTGTGTAACTGGTCTTCCTTGTAGGCGTATGAATATTATCCTATCACTGACAGCGTTCTACTTCAGGATAGATCTTGAAACGTTCCTTTTAACAATGAATGCAACACCATTCCTCTTCAAGTTGCCATTCCCACCATGGTAGACTCTATGTCCAATTCAAAATGGCCAATACCAGTCCATTTCAGTTCACTAATGCCTTAGATAGCAAAGTTTATGCGTTCCTTTTCATTTTTGATGATTTCCCATTTTCCTAGATTCCTACTTCATACATTCCAGGTTCCGATTATTAATGGATGTTTGCAGCTGTTTCTTCTCATTTTGAGTCGTGCCGCATCAGCAAATGAAGGTCCCGGAAGCTTTACTCCATCCACGTCATTAAGGTTGACTGTACTTTGAGGAGACAGCTCTTCCCCAGTCATCTTTTGAGTGCCTTCCAAACTGGGGGGCTCATCTTCCAGCACTATATCAGACAATGTTCCGCTGCTATTCATAAGGTTTTCACTGGCTAGCGCTTTTCAGAAGTAGACTGCCGGGTCCTTCTTCCTAGTCTGTCTTAGTCTGGAAGCTCAGCTGAAACCTGTCCTCCATGGGTGACCCTGCTGGTATTTGAATACCAGTGGCATAGCTTCCAGCATCACGGCAACACGCAAGCCCCGACACTACGACAAACTGACAGACACATGGGGGAGGTTAATAGTAAAAGGGTGCAAAAAGTAAGCATAAAAAGTGGGAATGTCTACACTAATGTCAGATAAAGTAGAGTTAAAAACAAAGAATATTACTTAAGATCAAAGGAACATTTTATAATGATGTAAGAGTCAGTTAATCAGAAACACATAGAATTCAGAAATGTGTATGCACCAAATAACACAGCTTTAAGATCTGAAACAAAAACTGACAGAATAAAGGGAGAAATAGACAATTCCACAATTACAGCTGGAGATTTTCATTATCAGCAATTGATACTAGATAAAAACTCAGTAAAGATATAGAAAATCTGTATGATACTTTCAGCAACAATAGAAAACACACTATCCAGAAAATTAACAAAGCCACAAGTAGGGTCTTTGAAAAAAGCAACAAAAGCGATAAATCCCTAGCAAGACAAATCAAGAAAAAAGAGAAAGAACGCTAATCACTAATACCAGGAAAGAGAGGGGGTATTACTACAGATCATATACACATCAAAAAGATAATGAGGGAATATTATGAACAACTATATGCCAGTAATTTCAACAGCTTAAATAAAATTGTCAAATTCCTTGGAAAGAAAGCAGTATACCAGAATTGACACCAGATCAGAAAATATAAATAGCCCTATGTCTTATAGAGAAATGTTTATTATCAAAAAATTTTCGTAAAAAACAAACAAAACAGTACAACAACAAAATCCTCCAGGCTCAGATGATTTTGTGAGTGAATTCTAGCAAATATTTAAGGAAGAAAAATCACCAATCGTACACAGAAAATAGAGGTCGTTATTGATAGCTACCATCGAGTCGGTTCCAACTTACAGCGGCCCTATGTACAACCGAAACAAAACACTGCCTGATCCTCTGCCATTCTCACAGTCGTCGTTACGCTTGAGCCCATTGTTGCAGCCACTGTGTCAATCCATCTCATTGAGGGTCTTCCTCTTCTTCTATGACCCTCAACTTAACCAAGCCCGATATCCTTCTCCAGGGACTGATGCCTCCTGATAACGTGGTCAAAATATGTGAGATGAAGTCTTGCCATCCTTGTTTCTAAGGAACATTCTGGCTGTACTTCTTAGAAGACAGATTTGTTTGTTCTTCTGGCAGTCCATGGTATATTCAACATTCAGGCATCAATTCTTTTTGGTCTTCCTTATCCATTGTCCAGCTTTTGCATGCATATGAGACGATTGAAAATATCATGGCTTGGGTCGGGCACACCTTAGTCCTCAAAGTGACATCTTTGATTTTTGCAAAGCAAATAATCTGTTACTAAAACCTGACAAAACTGTATATTATTTATATGTATATACACATACATATATATATATATACATACATGGAAACCCTGGTGGTGTAGCAGTTAGGTACTATGGCTGCTAACGAAGAGGCTGACAGTTCGAATCTGCCAGGTGTTCCTTGGAAACTCTATGGGACAGTTCTACCCAGTCCTATAGGGTTCCTATGAGGCAGAATCAACTCCACAGCAGTGGGTTTGGTTTTGTTCAATATATATAATACATATATGATGAAATTACAGAAAATATCCCACATGAACAGAATAGCAAAAATGCTATCATGAAATCAAATTCAGCACTATATATTAAAAAAAAATGTGTTCTCATTGCGTATTTACAGATGAGGGCCAGAGATGTTCAGTGATTTCTGCAAGGCCATGCAGCTGGTAGGTGACCCTACCTCTACCTGATTCAAAACCCACACTCTTCCCAATGCAATGGCATCCTAGGTGGTGAGGGCTGGCTTTGCAGTGGAAGGAGTTGTGATGAGGCTCCTGGGCGGGGAACAGCCAGCCTGGGTCCCTTGTGCAGGTTCCAGGCTTGATTGGGACAAGGTGCAAATGCAGAGTGTCCCAGGGGCCTGGTCTAGGGTCCTCTGCCCCGACTTCCGGCTTCCATAGCCCCGACCTGCCTCCAAGTTGCTACAATGAGCTCTCCCTCCACCGACTTACTTCCCCAAGTCCCCCCCACCCCCCTCCTTGTTGCCAGGCCATTTTGCTGGTGGCAGGCCAATGGGTGCAACTGTTGCCTCTGGAGGCGGCCAGAGTTGCCAGGCAGACCCTTACCACGCAGGTCCCGGTGCCATGACAACACGGACGTCTCCTTACGTGCTCTCCTGCTGCGCCCCCCGCACTGAGACGCGAAGTCGGCCTGCCTCCGCTCCCCGGGGGCTTCTGGGAAAGCCGGGAAGGCCACGTGGCCTTGGCGAAGAGGATGCCGGGAGGCACGCGGCTGAGGCGCGTTTCCGGATCTTTCTGAGGGGGTTCTGGAGGGGTCCGCGGCCGGAGGCGCCGTTTCCCCAGGGTCGTGGGAGCGCACGCAGAGTGGTAGGAGGTGAGCGCAGAGGGCCTTCTCTGTGGAGGAGCCGGGAATGACCGAGCCCTGGGTCAGGTTAGGGCGTCGCCGGGCGGGGCCTGAGGGGACTGGCGGCCGGAGTCTGGGTAGAGCACGAGGCGGCGTGGGGGACCGGCAGGCTCGAGGGCTGGCTGAGAGGGATCCCCGGTGATGAGGGCCCGAATAGGGTGCTGTCGGAGAAGGGAGAGAGGGGTCCCGGCCGCAGGGCTGCAGATGGGGGGGAGGACTCCCGGCCCGGAGGGTTGGGGGCACGGAAGGGGCAGTTCAGGTTGTCGGGCGGAGTAGGGCGTGGAGGGGACTCGCGTGGTTTGGCGCTGAGGGTGAGGGGAGGGACGGCCTCCTGGCTACAGGGAGGGGTAGGGCGGGGGCCCCGGGGGCTGAGGGGGGGAACTGGAGGCTGCGGCGGGGTGCGGCGTGGTGACCCCCGGTTGCGGGCGTCTGGGTGGGGCTTGGGAACGGGTCTCCTAGCCCACCCACGGCAGAGGGGAGGGGAGGACTATGGGCTGCGGGGGGGGGGGCTGCAGGGGAGGGCTCCTGACTGAGGGTGTGGGAGGTGCAGGGAGGGAGGGTGCTGGGCTGTGGGCGTAGGCTGGCGGGGTTTCCCTGGTGTGGAGGTCAGCAGAGTAGGGGAGGGCTACCAGGTGTGTTGGGTGGGGCACAGGACAGGAGGATGAAGCTGGGGTCGGGAATAAAAGGCTTCCAACTATCTGTAGGGGGCAGGGGCTCCAGCTGCTGCGGTCGGGTGGGGGGGCCTCATGGGGGTCTTGGCTCCAGGATGCTGCCTTGCAGGGCAGGGGCCCCAGGCCCTCCATGTGGGGTGGGGGGGGGCATGGGTTGCAGTGGGGGCAGGGGATGGGGTCTTGGCCTCCTCAGAGAATATACGTTCTTTACAAGGGCACAGTGTACATTCACCTAGGTATACCATATGCCAGACCACAAAACAAGTCTCAATAAACCTAAAAAGATTGAAATTTTACATAATAAATTCCCTGAGCACAGTGGAATTCTACTAGAAATTACAAACAAGAATGTATCTCCAAATATTTGGAAATTCAGCATCATATTTCTAAAAACCCATGGGTCAAAAATGGAAGCACAATGGATCTTAGAAAACATTTTAAACTGAGTAATAATAAAAATGCACTTTACCAAAATTAGCGAGAGGCAGCTAAAGAAGTGGTTAGAGGGAAATTTACAGCTTCCAGCGCTTGTACAGTGAAACGTGCGAGGGCCGGAACTTGATGGGGCTGCCTTGTTTTTCTGGATTTCACAAGTTTTCCACCTTTGACAGGGTGCAGTCTTACCATTTTTCTATCACTTGTTTTACTGGAAAATATTTTTCCTTCTCTGACAGGTTCCCACTTTATACAGTTTCTGCCTTTCACAGGAAGAAGAAAGGTTCAAAATCAACGACCTGATCTTCCATCTGAAGAAGCCAGAAAAAGAAGAGCAAGGTAAACCTTAGATAAGTAGAAGGAAAGAAATAACAGTGATAAGATCAGAAGTCAGTGAAATAAAAAACAAACTTAGAGACTATTAACAAAGCCACAAGTAGGTACTTTGGAAGAGTAACAAAGCTGATAAACTTCTTTAGCAAAACTAATCCAGAAAAAAGAGAACAGTAATCACCAATATCAGGAACAAAAGGGGTTTTTACTACAGATCATGTAGACATTAAAAGGATAATCAGGGAATATTAGGAACAATTTTATGCCAATAATTTTGACAACTGAGATAAAATTGACAAACTCTTTGGAAAAAAAGCAACTTACCAAAACTGATACCGGATCAAATAGGAAACATAAATAGCTCCATATCTTGTAAGGTTAAGTGCTTGGCCACTAACCAAAAGGTTGGCAGTTCGAATCCACCCAGAGGCTGTGTGGGAGAAAGACCTGGTGATCTGCTTCTGGAAAGATTACATTCTAGAAAACTTTATGGGGCAGTTCTCCTCTGTCACATGAGGCCTCTATGAGTCAGAAATGCGTTCGACGGCAACTAACAACAAAACAACATATCTTGTAAAGGAAATTATTAATGATAAACTTTCTTAAACACACACACACACACACACACTCACACACACACACAATAACAAAACAGAACAAGGGAGGGGGAGGAGATCCAGGCTCCTGGTTGTGGGAGGGAGGCGTGAATTGCAGCAGTTAGAGTGGGGGGAGGTAGGGAGAGAGGGAGGCCTTGACATATCTGTGGGCAACAGGAACTGGGCCTGGGCAGTGCGTCCACAGGCCAGGGAAACCACGACTCACCCCCCATCTGGTTGTCCCCCAGGTCCAAGGCCATGTCGCTGGCAATGCTGCGGGACTGGTGCAGGCAGATGGGCGTGAACACACAGCGCTCGCTGCTCCTCTTGGGCATCCCGGAAGACTGCGAGGAGGACGAATTCCAAGAGGCCCTGCGGGATGCCCTGATGCCCCTGGGCAGGTACCGCGTGCTGGGCAAGGTCTTCAGAGAGGAGCTGGGAACCGAGGTTGTCTTGGTCGAATTTGATGACTACTTAAACCGCAGCTTGATCCCCCAACAGATACCAGGCAGAGGGGGGCCCTGGAGGGTAATCTGCCTGTCCCAGGTCCCTCATGCTGAGTTAGAGGACACACCTGCTTTCCTCGTACAGCCTCAGGGGCAAGACGCGGCCAGAGGGGCAAGTGAGGCAGGAATCGCAGTTGAGGCAGAAGCTGCAGGTGTGGCAGGAGCTGAGACAGGGGTCTCAGATGAGGCAGAAATCCCAGCTGAAGGAGGAGCCGCAGGTATGGTAGGAGCCCAAGGTGAGGCAGGAGCTGAAAATGTGCCAGGGGCCCCAGGTGAGGCAGGAGCAACATGTGCGTCAAGAGCTGCAGGTGAGGCAGGAGCTGAGAATGTGGCAGAAGCTGCAGGTGAGCTAGGGGCCCCAGGCGAGGCCGGGGCCCCGGGTGAGGTGGGGATCCCGGGCGAGGCGGGGGCCCCAGGTGAGGTGAGAGGTGCAGGTGAGGCAGGGACCCCAGGTGAGGTGGGAGCCCCAGGTGAGGCAAGAGGTGCAGGTGAGGGGGGGGGCCCAGGTGAGGGGGGGGCCCCAGGTGAGGTGAGAGGTGCAGGTGAGGCGAGGGCCCCAGATGAGGTGGGGGCCCCAGGTGAGGCGAGAGATGCAGGTGAGGCGGGGGCCCCAGGTGAGGCGGGGGCCCCAGGTGAGGCGGGGGCCCCAGGTGAGGCGGGGGCCCCAGGTGTGGCGGGGGCCCCAGGTGAGGTGGGGGCCGCAGGAGATGCAGGCTATGAGGATGTGGCAGGAGCGCTAGGTATGGCAGCAGCCCTAGGTGAGGCAGGGGGCACAGACGAGGCGGAGGCCTGGGCCCAGCAGTGGAGACACGCCCTGCAACCCGTGCTGGAGAGCCTGGCCTACCAGGAACTGAGACCTTTTTCGGGGCGAGAAGAGCCTGGCCCTGGGGAAGAGCCCTTTGAGAGCTGGCTGGACCACACTTATGACATACTATACTTGTGGCGCCACGTGTCGGAGAGGGAGAGGAGGAGGAGGCTGGTGGAGTGCCTGAGCGGCCCGGCCCTGGACCTCCTGTGTGGACTCCTGGCAGAAGACCCTGACCTCCCGGTGCAGGACTGCCTGGTTGCGCTGGTACAGGTGTTTGGGACCCAGGACACGCGTGTGACTGCGCGGCTCAAGTTCCTCACCTGCGCCCAGGAGCCCGGGGAGAGCCTGTTTGCCTATGTGATTCGCCAGGAAGGCCTGCTGCAGACAGCCGTGGAGAAGGGGGCGGTGCACCCGGCCATCGCAGACCAGGTGCGTGCGCGGCAGGTGCTGATGCGAGCTCACCCCAATCGCACGCTGTACAACAAGCTGAGGAGGATGCGCATGGAGGGGCAGCCTCCTGGCTTCATGGCGCTGCTACGGCTCATTCGGGAGACTGAGGCATGGGAGGCTGCCCATGCCAGGAGGGAGCCATCCCAGGCGGAGGAAGAGGCCCATGCAGGCGGTGGAGCCCCAGCCGTCATCCAGGCCACCCCAGGCAATGAAGAGTCCGCCGAGGAGGCATCAGCCAGCGAAGATGCCGCCCCAGCCAGTGATGAGGCTGCCCAGGCGACCCTGGCCACCAAAGACGCCGCCCAGGCCGCCCTGGCCAGTGAAGATGCTGGCCAGGCTGCCCCGGCCGATGAAGATGCCGGCCAGGCCGCCCCGGCCACCGAAGATCCCACCCAGGCCAGTGAAGATGCCGCCCAGGCCGCCCTGGCCAGTGAAGATCCTGCCCAGGCCAGTGAAGACGCCGCCCAGGCCACCCTGGCCACCGAAGACGCCACCCAGGCCGCCCTGGCCACCGAAGATCCCGCCCAGGCCGCCCCAACCAGTGAAGATGCTGCCCAGGCCAGTGAAGATGCCGACCAGGCCACCCTGGCCAGTGAAGACACCAGCCAGGCTGTCCCAGCCAGTGAAGACGCCGCCCAGGCCGTCTCGGCCAGCAAAGATTCTGTCGAGGCCGTCCCGGCCAGTGAAGATGCCGCTCTGGTTGTTCCAGTCAGCGAAGACACCAGCCAGGCCGTCCTGGCCGCTGAAGAGGCCAATAAGGCTGTTCACAACACCGAGGAAGATGAAAGCGTTCCTGCCCCAGCTCAGGGGGGCAGTGCTCCAGGGGCAGGCCCGGGAGGTCCGGGTAGTGGGCCTGAGGGCCTGGCCCAGGGAGTGGTAACCCTCACCCCATGACCAAGAAGCTAGGTTGGCCCAAGGATGGGGCAGGCTTTGGGAAGCTCCGTCCCTGCTGCTGCTTGTGACTCAGTTTCCTTGGCATGTTGATGTATTCTTTGCTATGTTTTCCAGTGTTGTTCTCTGCCTGTCCCGTGGGCCCACAGGGCAGGGCCATGCCCCGGCAAGTGGGCTAGGGAGGGGTCCCCCAAAGTGAGCGGACGTTGCCAGAGTCCATGGTACTGACAGGAGGCAGAGCCTGGGGCCCTCAGGAAGGCAGAGGTGGCAGGGGTAGGGCCGCGGTGTGGGGGTGCCTGAGGTTCCCATCAGGGACCCCAGGAGGAGCGAGGCCTCGTGGCCTCTATTGGTGGTTACATGTTCCCTCTGTTGTGATTCCTTTCCCTTCAACGGTTGCAGCGTTTCTTTTCAATAAATCTGACTGAGTGTTTCCGCTGAGTCTTGCCTCTGCTGTGGGCAGCGGAGGGGAGGGCCTGCTTCGGATGGGGATGGGGGCAGAAAATGATCCCTGCCTGGTCCCGCGGAGCCATCCCCCACTGAGACTAGCAGGCTGTGACACAAGGAGGGCTTTTCTTCTATTTTCAAGGTGAATTTTAATATTTTGGAGTTCTGCTGGTGCTCAGCTTGGGATGGTCCTCTCCCCTGGGCCATCCGGAAAAGGATGGGGTGATGCTGGTGGGAAGATGCCATTGGCACCTAGTGCTTGGGGATCAGAGCTGCTAAACCGTCCTGATGCACAGGGTGGCAACATGCAACAAGTGTCCTGCCCAAGAGGCCACCAGCCCCTTTGGTGAGAAAGCCAGTTTGATGGTACTGTTTGTGGGAAAAACTCTAAATGTGTTTTAATTTGAGATACCCTAAAGCATGAAGATCTGGCCGTGAAGCAGCGACGACAAGAGACTATTTAGCAACTGCAAGTTTCTAGGTACTTGTGTGGCTTCTGGGAGAATGGGTGCGAACACATACATTTACCGAAGGGGCCAATTCTGCCCCACAAGCCCTGCTGTTACTCCGTTGTTTCTAGGACAGTCCCCCTGAAGTTCCCAGCCTCCCCTGGGCAGTGCCGTGTGACCAAGCCCCCGGCCCTCTTCGAAGGAAGCGTAACAGGAAAGAGGCTTGTCCCACTTCCCAACTGGTGCTGTTGCATTCTTTCAGCCCCAGAGAGTTGTCACAGATTGGACACGTGATGGTGACCATGCCCACAACTCACCCAGTGAGGAAATTTGGGGAATGGGTAAGCCCTGCCCATCCCCAGAGATGATCAAGTTCAGCAATAACATTTTCTACCACCTCACACGGGAAGTCTTTACTTCTCAAACGGTGGGATACACCTAGCACCAAAGCCAACTGCTCTGTACGTTTCCACTTATGGCACCACCCAGCCCTCCGCCTGGCTTAGCAAAGTGGCTTTGGCCTGGCCCCTGCCCTTCCACCGGGGCGTGGGGCTTGGCAGGCAAGGATAGACAGGCCGGGCTGGGCTCCCAGGCTGCCTTCTGGGGGCACGGGGGTGGCCACGCGCACACCCGCCTTTCTCCTTTCAGAGGAAAGCCAGGAGAAGCTGCTGGGTGCTCAAGCCCTCTGGCAGTCTGGGTCCCTTCCATTTCTCCCTCATTCCCAAGGCCACTGTGGAACCAAGAGCTGCTGTCCACCTCTGGCCCGCTGTGGGGCAGAGCCTCTGGAGGAGAATGGGGGCCCACAGGACTGGGCAGGTCTGGATGAAAGTCGGGAGGGCTAGCGTGCTCTAGGCTTGGGGAGCTCAAGGTACAGGGCCTGGGGGCCAGGGACAGAGCGAGTGAGCCTCGGCCTCCCGTCTCTGGGAACAGAGTGCTGTGGCTGAAGGCTGAGGGGGAGCCAGTCTGGCAGAGAGAGGGGAGCCCCCAGCCTGGTATGCACAGCAGGGAGCAACATCCCTGGCTGAGAAGTCCTCTCAAGCCCCATGTCAATTTGGGATCTTTCTGCAGACTGCTGCCAGCTGGGTGGGTCTGGTCACAGAGGAAAGCCTTCGAGAGAGGGGCGAAGAGTCCCTGGGATCCGGGGGCGGGGGTGCTCTAGACACACAGCTTGAGTGTATGCACGTGTGTGCGTGCGTGTGTGCAGTCTCAGGATGTGATTTCATGTGTGGACATGCGTGTGTGTGGTGTGCAGATGTCTGTGTAAACATGTGCATGTCATTGCATGTGTGGTGTGCATGTGTGCATGTGGGTATGTGTGGTGTGCATGTGTTCACACTTGAATGTGATTAATGGATATATGAGTGTGAATGGTGAACGTGTACACGTGTGTGTGGTGTGTGGTGTACGACTGCATGTGTGTACGCATGTGCTGTGTGTGGTATAAATGTGTGTGCAGGTATGTGCACAGGTGAGTGTGTGTGTGCATGTGGCGTGTGCACAGGTGAGCGTGTGTGCACGTGGGTCTGCATGTGTGCATGTATGGGGTATGCACAGGTGAGTGTGTATATGCACCTGTGTGGCATGCACAGGAGGGTGGGTGTGTGTGTGTGTGCGTGCACACGCATGCGTGTGTGTTTTGGGCAGGATGACTTCTCCCTTGGGCCGTACCACTTTCTCTGACCGGAGCCTGAGATTTCTAGTGGCTGTCCTCTTCCTCTTCCCCTGCGAATTCAAGAAACAGTGCATCCGCTGACTCCAGCCCAGTATGAGACGACCCCCCCAAACCCAACCACAGCTCAGCCACCTGAGGGGACTGAGCAGACTGGCTGCAGGGGAGCCCGTCACACACTTCATGCCCGTCCCCACGTCCCAGAACTCTGGCATTCTACTCATGTTCCAGATGAGATGGTCAGGGACTCCCCCACAGGCCTGCACCTGCCGTTCCACCTTTCCTGCCCAGCTTTCCTCTCTCGCTCTCCCGTCCTGCCTGCGGTCCACGTCCAGCATGGCTCAACCCTTCTGTGCCCACCACCCGCAGCCTGGAGGCACCCCACGTGCCTTGTATGGGGGCAGCTGTCAGAGCCCTGAGGAGCATAGTCAGCCCCACCCCAACCACCCCACCCTTTCCACCGGGCCAGGCCGGGTCTCAGGACTCCCCACCCCAAGGTACAGGCTTTGGCATAGGGGCCAGAGTCTTGCTCTGCAGACACACTCCAGGTGTTCCCCTGGCTTTTGGGGGACCAGTCCACTGGAACAGGGTCCAGAGGCCATCCTAGCAGCCAGGGACCCAGGGACCCAAAGACCTTGGGGAGAGCAGACTCAGAGCTCAGGTTGAACAAGCCTGGCATCTTCCTGTGTCCCCAGTGGCCACCTTGCAGGCCCCAAAGCCCACATCCTTCCTAAGGTTTAGGGCTTGGAGAGGCAGCCGGAGCACGACTCTAGGGATGGACAAGTTCCTCTGCCATGGCGTCAGTTGCTGCTTTTGCTTTTTCCATCGGTTGCATTCCAGACGCGCCGGGATCCTGAGCAGGACTTGGAACACTTTCCAGGAACACGTGCACAGCTGTCCATGGCTGCTGTGGAGGCCAGGGCCCCGGCCTGGCTCTCTGTTATGGGTTGAATTGTGTCCCCCAAAAGTCAGGTTGAAAGGCACAGTGGTTAAGCACTCGGCTGCTAACCAAAAGGTTGGTGGTTGAAACCCACCAGCTGCTCCACAGGAGAAAGATGTGGCAGTCTGCTTCTGTAAAGACTTCAGCCTTGGAAACGGTATAGTGCAGTTCTACCCTCTGTTATAGGGTTATTATGAGTCAGAATCCACTCTAAGGCAATGTGTCCGTCGGGTCAGTATGGGTGAACTTGACCCCATTTGGAAATGGGGTTTGTCTTTCGTTATGTCAATGAGGTCATAACAGAGTAGGGTGGGTCCTAAACCTAATCCCTTCTGAGAAAAAACCAAACCAAACGCAGTGCCGTCGAGTTGATTCTGACTCATAGCGACCCTGAGAAGTGTCTTATAAAGGGGGGAACAGACACAGAGAGACCCACACAGGGGGAAGAGACCAGGTGAGAATCCATTTACAAGCCAAGAAATGCCAAGGAACACCTGGGGCTACCAACAAAGAAGGACTCTGCCCTAGAGCTGATGCTCTGGTTTGGTCCACTAGCCTTCAGAACCGTGAAACGATAATCCCTGTTCTTTAAAGCCACCCACTTGTGGTATCTTTTGTTACAGCAGCGCTAGGAAGCCAAGACATCCTCCCAACCGCCCAGGGCTGGGCAGTTCCCCCCTCGGTGCTCCCCAGGAACTTCGTATCCTCTCTACCAGGGCCCTGGGGGAGAGAACCCAGCCCTGCCCTCCAGCGCCGTCTGCCAAAGGGATTGCGGAGGGCACCTGTGAAGGAGAAATTGGCCACCCCCAAGAGCACATAGGAGGCAGTGAAGGAAGCAGGGAGGCCTCGCCGGATGGCAGAGAGCTCATGTCCAGGGTACTGTGTCCATTGAGCTAAGTTGGAATGGGCTTCCTCAGAATTCCCTGCCCTTGATGGTTCCAGGTTAGAGTTGACCACAGAGAAACGTGCAGGAGAGCTGCAAGGGGAAATGAAGGCCAAGCCATTCTGCTTTATGCTCGGAAGGTCAGTGTATGCCAGGTGCTGTTGCGGCTCTCTGGTCGACTGCTCCTCCATGTCGCCATCTTCAGCTCATCTAAGTCCTGGGCCAGGTGTGAGTGCATCTCCATGATGAAGGCGCCAGCACCTCTGCAGGTCACCCAGTCACAGAGGTCTGAGGCGAGAGACAGATGTGGGTTCCAGTTCCTTCTTGCTCTCCCCCACTTGACGCCCATCTTTCCTTCCCAGCCACCAGCCCTGCTGACTTCAGGCCCCGAGCAGGCCCAGAAGCCACAGCACTGCTTAGTTGGCTCCCACGCTGCTACGGTCTCATCCTTGTGGTGACTTACACACACCCCTGATTCTGTATCATTCCGGCTCTGACTTCTGCTTCTCTGATTGAGCCCAGGGGATGGAAAGCAGAGCTTGTTCCCAAAGCTTGTTACGACCCTTCCCCAAAGTCTTCATCCACTCTGTCCACGTGGACCCTCCATATGGCAGTGCCCTGGCTCTGGCTGCCCTGTAGCCTGGGGACTACTGGCTCCTTGCACTCTCGTGCTCTGCTCCCTGCTCCCGGAGTCCTGACAACATGTAGCCAGGGCACACCCTCCCCCCCTGCCCTCGCCTTGCAGTCCCCATCACCTTTGCCTTCCAGGGATGATTTCGGGCCACATTTTCTCTGGAACTTCTTCCCAGGTATTAAAGGGTGGCCTGCCAGTGCCATGGCAAAAAAATAGAGCAGGGGAGGAGACGAGGGGTTGGGTTGCAAATTTAAGCAGTGCAGGTAGAATAGGTCTCATTGCCAAGGTGACATTTTTGAAAACACTCGGAGGAGGTGAGAGAGGGAGCCATGTGGCTGTGTGTAAGGAAGAGTGTCCCAGGCAGAGGGAACAGCCAGTACAAAGGCCCGGAGGCAGATGTGGCCTGGAAGTAGAAGGAACAGCAGTGTGGGGGCGGGTGTGTTTGGAGCAAAGGGAGCAGGGGGATTGGAAGTAGTGGAGGACGCTGTCAGCAAGGGCCTGGTGGCCATGATAAGGACTTCACGTTTATTAATGCCACAGGTCACAGTTTAAAGAATTGCTCAGACTTGGGACTGTCCAGCAGAGGGGCCAGAGCCAGGTGGCTAAAGGCCTGCCCATGAGCCACTTCCAGCCTCATTTTGTGGATAAGAATATCCCGTTCCATGTGCTGTCATCAACTCCCCATGAGGGCTGTAGGAGTTAGTCAGCTGAGACTGGCTCCCAGCTCAGCTACTTGCCAGCTGTGAGAATTCTCCCAAAGGCCTGTTGTGACGTTTGACTGACACAGTGGATGTGACCTCCCGAGTACGAAGCCTGGCGGTGCGAGGTGCCCAGTGATAGGAATTCCTTCCCGACTTTTCCCCACAGACTAGCTCTCAGCTCAGATGGGGTGGTCTGCAAGCAGGGGCTACAAATGCCCCCTTCCCAGTCCAGATCTCCTGGTAACTTACCTCCCAGTGACCAACAAGGCCTGGGAATGGGTGAAGCTGGCTGCTCTGTGGTCGTGGCCTGTCATGTTACCTGCCTACAAAAGATACAGACTTAGGAAAGGAAATTCCTTCAAGGCCTTGGGCTCTTTCCTTTCCAGAAAAATCATTGGAAATGGTTACAAACCTAAACCACAAATTAGGAAGCACCTCAGCCAAATACTGCTAAATCGGCAGGGAAAGCGGGGAGGAGTGTAGAGGGTAGAGCACGTGCTGAGCCAACAGTGCCTGCTCAGAACTGGGCCAGAAATCAGACTGCCCTGGAGTTAATGGTCCCTGTCCTGAAAGTCACAGAAAGATAGAAAACAAAGCCCTGAGTACATTAATGAAACCTAAGGACACAGGAGTCGTGGAATGTCCCTGTGGAGACCTAGACAGATAGGAGTGGAAGATGATGTGAGCGCGCTGGCAAAGTCAAGCACATTCAAAAGCCAACATGGTTACTACATGTGAAAAACCAACATAGACTCACTCCAACAAGGCTGGCATTAATCCAAAAAACACAAAATAATAAATGTTGGAGAAGCTGTGGAGGGATTGGAACACTTCTACAATAACAAAAACATGGAAGCAACCAAGGTGCCCACCAACAGATGAATGGATAAATAAATTATGGTGTATTCACACAATGGAATGCTACGCATCGATAAAGAACAGTGAGGAATCCGTGAAACATTTCATAACATGGAGGAACCTGGAAGGCATTATGCTGAGTGAAATTAGTCAGTTGCAAAAGGACAAATATTGTATAAGACCACTATTATAAGAATTGAGAAATAGTTTAAACTGGGAAGAAAACATCCTTTTGTGGTTACGAGAGGGGGGAGGGATGGAGGGTGGGAAGGGGTACTCACTAATTAGATGGTAGATAAGAAGTACTTTAAAAAAAAACAGGCGAAGGGAAAGACAGCACACAGTACAGGGGAGGTCAGCACAACTGGACTAAGCCAAAAGCAAAGAAGTTTCCTGAATCAACTGAATGCTTCGAAGATCAGCGTAGCGGGGGCAGGGGTCTGAGGACCATGGTTTCAGGGGACATCTAAGTTACTTGCCATAATAAAATCTATTAACAAAACATTCTGCATCCCACTTTGAAGAGTGGCATCTGAGGTCTTAAACACGAGCAAGCAGCCATCTAAGATGCATCAATTGGTCTGAACCCACCTTGATCAAAGGAGAATGAAGAACACCAAGGACACAAGGCGATTACGAGCCCAAGACACAGAAAGGGCCACATGAACCAGAGACTACATCATCCTGAGACCAGAAGAACTAGATGCTGCCCGGCTATAACCGATGACTGCCCTGACGGGCAACACAACAGAGAACCCCTGAGGGAGCAGGGGAACAGTGGGATGCAGACCCCAAATTCTCATAAGACCAGACTTAATGGTCTGACTGAGACTAGAAGGACCCCGGTGGTCATGGCCCCCAGACCTTCTGTTGGCCCAGGACAGGAACCATTCCCGAAGCCAACTCTTCAGACATGGATTGGACTGGACAATGGGATGGAGAGGGATGCTGGTGAGGAGTGAGCTTCTTGGATCAGGTGGACACTTGAGACTATGTTGGCATCTCCTGCCTGGAGGGGAGGTGAGAGGGTGGAGGGGGTTAGAAGCTGGCGAAAAGGACATGAAAAGAGAGAGTGGAGGGAGAGAGCGGGCTGTCTCATTAGTGGGAGAGGAATTGGGAGTGTGTAGCAAGGTGTATATGGGTTTTTGTGTGAGAGACTGACTTGATTTGTAAAGTTTCACTTAAGTCACAATAAAAATTATTTAAAAAAAAAAACCAACATAGAGCTGCTATATGCTATAGTTGGCCTTCCATATCCATGGGTTCTGCACCTGTGGAGTCAACCAGCCATGGATTGAAAATATTTGGGGAAAAAAAGAAAACGCCAAAAAGGAAAACTTGAATTTGTCGTGTGCTGAGCACCACGCTGAATCCAGGCGAATGAAGTGATGTGTAGGCATCTCCTGCTGTAGCCTCCCACCATTTCACAGCTCCTCAGTCTGTCTCCAGCGCTCGTTGTTTGAGCATTGCTCACCTCGTGGCTCCTTCATTGGCTACTTGTGTTGTGTGTACCTTCATTTCTCTGAAAAAATGGCTCCTACAAAGCAATGAAGTGGCCAAAGCAATCCCTCCAAGGCTAAGTGTGAAGGGGTTGAAGAGAGCGAGAGGAAGCAGCTTCAGGCTAGTAAGGGATGGCTAGCTAGCTCTGCAAAGCGCTAGGGCCTCGAGAACCTCAAGATCACAGGAGAATCAGCATTAGCTGATGCCCCAGGCTGCATCAGTGTTCCCTGAAGAGCTCGAGAAACTCACAGAAGAGAAAGGCTACCTTCCACAGGAAATCTTCAGTCATCATACAACAAACTATTTACATAGCATTCACATTGTATTAGGCATTATAAGTAATCTAGAGATGACTTAAAGTATATGGGAGGATGTTCATAGGTTATATGCAGATATTGCACCATTTTATATAAGGGACTTGAGCATCCACAGATTTTGGTATGGGGTGGGTCCTGGAACCAATCCCCCGCAGATATCAGGGGACGATTGTACTGTATTTTTATGCAAATAATGTGTGCCTTCTACATTTGTCTGCCAACCACTGTCTCCCCCCTTGAGGTATTTTCATAAGTGTGCTATGCTAATTTTTTTTTACAGCAACATGTAAATAAAAAATGGCATAGCAGTGCTTACAAAAATACCCCGTGGAGGGAGGGAGCAGTTGGCAAACAAACAGAATATTTGTGTTATTCGTGTAAAAATATGGTATAGGCTATATGCAAAATCAAGTGCATTCAAAAATCAACATGGTTGTTATATACAACAAGCATAATAAACAGTAAAAGAAGGAAAAGAATGGAAGCTAACAGTAGATGGAAAACACCCCTCAAGAGAAATCACACAAGAAATACAGAACTTTAGACAATAAACTCTCCACAGCCTCAAAGAAATTTCAGAAGGCATGATTTCTCAAAATAAAAGAAAACTTAAAGAAGGAATGTACTGTTCAAAGAAGAAATGATAAGAAAACAGAAATGAAAAAAAGGTAGCAGAGCTCAGAAAAAAAAATTGGAAGAGAAATGTAAAAATATTACAGAAATACAAGGGACATGAAAAACAATAAAAAATTTTATACGACCAAGGAAATCACATGCATAGCGGACATGTGCCAATAGTAGAAGAAATTACCCACCACACACTTCCTCCTACATCCTCAGTCCTTCACCTCTGATTTTTTGTTGAATTATTGTATATTGTCTCTTTGAAGTGTTAAAAAGCAAAGAAGTCACTTTAAGGACTAAGATGTGCCTGACCCAATCCATGGTGTTTTCGATTGCTTCATATGCATGTGAAAGCTGGAGAATGAATAAGAAAGACTGAAGAAGAATTGATGCCTTTCAATTAGATGCTGACAAAGAATATTGACTGTACCATGGACTGCCAGGAGAACGAATAAGTCTGTCTTGGAAGAAGTACAACCAGAATGCTCCTTAGAAGGGAGGATGGCAAGATTGCGTCTCACATACTTTGGACATGTTGTCAGGAGGGACCAGTCCCTGAAGAAGGACACGATGCTTGGTAAAGTAGAGGGTCAGCGGAAAAGAGGAAGACCCTCAATGAGATGGATTGACACAGTGGCTGCAACAATGAGCTCAAACATAGCAAGGATCATGGGGATAGTGCAGGACCAGGCAGTGTTTCGTTCTGTGGTACATAGGTCTGCCATGAGTTGGAACCAACTAAATGGCACCTAACAACAACAATATTGTCAAGGTTTTTAATATTTACATCTTGTCTATAGTTTTTTTTTTCTGATATTAGGACAGGTATGAATGTATAATTCCAGTTATTTAATGTTAGTTCTGTATATAAATGGGTGCAATGTTCATGATTTTTCTGTCCCCACATGTCTGCTATGTATGTGGTTTCCTTGGTCATGTTTATTCAAATTTCTATTGCTTTTCATGTGGCTTGCATCTCTGTAAAATTTTTCTCTCTGCCAATTTTGTTCTGAACTTGAAGAAATGTAAGGCTTGACTAAACCACCAATCCAAAATGGAAGAGAGCAGAGAACTAAAGAAAAGGTAACTATGAAAAATTTAAAGAAGATGCAATGTACATATAATTGATATTCCTGAAAACGCAAACAAAGTGAATAGAGGAAAATGTACCTGAAACAAAGATGTGAATCTACATATTCAAAGAGCACATCAAAGCAGAAAAAGCACATAATAAAAAAAAACATAATAGAGTAGAAAAAAACCAGGTTGGCCTCAGACTTTGCCACATCAGCTCCCAATGCCAGAAGGCAGTGGGGCAAGGCTTACAAACTTCTAAGTAAAAGAAAGTTTGCTCCAAGAACATTATAGCTATCCAACCTGGCCTTCAAATATACAGGCAAAAAGTAAAAATTATCACTGGACAATAAAATCTAGCCAGGTAAAATAAGAATCAAAGTAAAGAACTCAGAATGTGGAAGAACAATTGTGAGCACTGAATCCACTTATATACAGAATTAACATTAACAACCATGGAATTATGTACTCATACCTGTCCTACTATTGGACAGGACGAAATGCTAGAACTATTAGTTGGAATTGACTCGATGGCACTGGGTTAATTCAACCAAAATCAGAGGTGAAGGACTGAAGAGGTGGGAGGAAGTGCATGGGGGATTAAATACCGTGTTGGAACACACCATTAAAATAGTATTTAAAATAATTTAGCATTTTTCATAGTTTTATTCCTTAGTAAAATGAGTGTGATACTTTAAACACAGTGTATATATAACGATCACATATTTATTGAGATTTAACTCATATATAGTAAAATTCACCTTTTTGAAGTATAAAACTCAGTGGTATTTATATTTTCAGAAAGTTGTGCAACCATCACTGGTATCTAATTCCAAAACATTTTTACGCCCCAAAGGAAACCTTGTACCCATTAAGGAGTCACTCCCCAACGTACATGAGAATAGAATAAAAATATAATACATGATTATCTAAAAATGCTGGCTATTAAAACAATACAGAATAAACTTTCTTTTTTTCATAAGGGTGCATTTTTTAAATTGAGGTGAAATTCACATAATATAAACTTAACCATTTTTAAAGTGTACAATTCAATGCCATTTAGTACATTCACGAAGTTTTGCAACAACTGCCTCTGTGTAGTTCCAGACCTGTACCCTTTAGGCAGTCACTCCTCATTCCCCCCCATCCCTCTAGGCCCTGGCAATCATGAACCTGATTTCTGTCTCTGGATTTGCCTCTTCTGGACATTTCATGTAAAGATCACACAATATGTGGCTAGCCTCTTTCCCTTAGCACATTGAATGACCCCCATTTTGTGGAAATAGTTTTGTTCTACCTACCCATTCCTGCATCTGTCCCTCTTTCTGTCTTTCATCTCCCTGGGTCTGGGATGATGTTAATGATGGCTATTTCTTGATGATGGGAGTTGAAGTGCTTTTCTTCTTATTGCTTTGCTTTTCTGTAACACTTGATTGTACACTGTGCGTGTATCCTCTCCTTGCTTGATGCCTCCTGGTGATCTCTCTCCTGCTCAGTTATTTTTCTCAAAGTAGGTGCTGTGCTCCTTCTGTTGGGTGAGTGAGAATGGGGCCTTGGCCAGAGCAGGCAGCAGGAGCACAGGAAGGAGTGGACAGATTGGGTATCTGTTGAGGAGGTTGAGTCCTAAGAGACTAGAGGAGTGGGGCCTTAAGAGAAAGAGGAATTCAAGATGGCCAAAGTTCTCAGCCTGTGCATCTAGGTGGGTTCACCCTGGGAAGGGGATGTGCTCCTAAGCTGGAATGTTGTGTGGCAGCTGTGAGAGGGAGGGTGCCCTGGTGCCAAGGATGGGAAGCCATTGCATTTGAAGTTAAATGGATACAAGCATAGGGCCAGTCACCTCTCGGCAGCTCTTCCCAGGGCCCCATAGCCCCACCTCAAGAGAGATTCCTCTGCTGGCATTGGGCAAGACCAGAAGCAGGTAGCAGCTGTGTCCAAGTGCCAAGACCAACGGTGGCAGGAGCCCTTCTCCTGGGCTCCGTTCTCCATCAGGGTGGCCTTCATGGTGTGCCTGAGAAGCCAACTCCGAGGAAACACATGGCTTATACGGGGAAGGAAAGACTGGTCCCGATGAGCTACTTGCAAGTCAATCTGCACTTGATACAGGGTGTGTGTGTGTGTGTGTGTGTGTGTGTGGTGGCTTCCCATAGATGGGGCCAGGCCGTGCTTTGCGAAGAAACTCACATTTCCCAGAGGTTGGTGGACCGCCCCCCCCCCCACCAGTACCATGCCTCCCCAGTTCTGGAACTGCACTGGGTGATAGAGAAGAGGCAGGAGGCCAGAATTAAGCACCCCCCAGCCTCCCTGCAAGAGATGAGAGAGGGCACTGCAAGCCTTCCCCCATTTCCAAACAACAGCTGCAGAAGCTTGTCCAGGCTTGGAACTTTCCAGTGCCTGGAGAGGGACGCATAGCACTCTGTTTCTGCCTCCCTCCCCACCCCTGCCCCTGTGTCTCACACACACAAACATGAAGCTGTGAGGCCCCCAAGGGAAAGCGAGCCCCAGATGGGTACAAGGTAACCCTGTACGGCTTCCAGTTAAAGCCAAGAATTATCTGGCCCTTCCTGTTCTCGGAACTGAACTGTGCTGTTTCCTAGACAACACGTTTTGTATAATCATGGTCAAGGCAACGTACATTTCTGCTCCGAATCAAGGTCACAGTATAATACTGATTCACCACAGCAACAGCAGAGTACTCATCTGACACGGGAGAACCACACGCAGGCTGCCAGCTCCCCAGCCTGCGAACTAACCTTCCCTGACGACTCTGCACCATTAAATAGGTTTGACTTCTTTGAAATCCAGACCGTTTGGCCTTCAAAGGCACGGAGCCCCTTGTAGTTCAGACAGAGACTGACAGACAAATGGTGACCCTGGTAAACAGGCATGTTCCAGCAGGAGACATTCTACCTGACGAGGGTTCAGGAGTTCCATTCAGCCCCTAAATCCAGAGCCTTTGAAAACAAGACCTTCGCTCCTCTGTGTCAATCTGAGTGTTTGGTGACCTCTGCCACCAGCTCACTGTGGGTCCTGGATGCATGAGTTCTGATGAACAGGGGCTCTAGGACAAAACCTTGTAGATTAACATTTGATCTTCTTCCTAATTTCTTGTCCCAAGGCTCCCCGAAATCAGAGCGAGGTGGCAGTGCCCCTTCTGTTGTGGGAGCATGCCACCTGCTTGGAGGAGGGAGAGGAGGAGGAGCAGGGGAGCCCCACAGACTCGTGGAGTAAGAACTGTGTGAAGGCAAATGTCACCTATAAACATTGTGGCTGGGTTCCGACAATTCAGACTCCCGGCACCCCCATGTGTTATAGAGTAGAGTTGCTCCATAGGGTTTTCTTGGGTGTAATCTTTATGGGAGCAGATTGCTAGACCTTTCTTCTGTGGTACCGCTGGGTGGGTTTGAGCTGCCGGGGTGGAAGGGCTGCTCCAGGCATTTGAACTGTGGTAGATGGAGTCTCGCAGTAGTGGAACAAAAACAGGAAAGATGACATGTAACACTGGTCCAGGTGGCTACCTCCATGATTGGGTAGCTGAGAAGGCTGGCTGACAGGTCCATGTGGGGAGCCCTCAGATGTCATGGTAGCCCTGACTCAATATAAGGCATGTGTGTTGCAGGGCAGCCATTTCTCTGGGGCCTACACCATGACCTGTTTCTCAAAGCCATGCCAACTGAAGATTAAATTAAAAGCTGGGGGTGGTGGGGCCCCCACGCGCAGCATCCAGGAAAGAGCGTCCATCCAAGAGACCTCCTCAGGGCTCCTGGGTGCCTGCCCAAGGCCTCGAAGGTCAGTTTCAAGTCTCCCTCCAAGGTGAGGGCAGGTGATGAGGTCTGTGGCCTCTGAGGGGGGTGGAAGGAGTGAGAAGTGGGGCTCCTGAGTATCCCCACTGGAAAGAACTCGAGATTGTCTATACCACCCTCACCTTCTGCCAAGGCTCAGAAGGACTAGCTGACAGGTTTTTCCAAAAGAAGAAAACATCCCAACTCACGTCCCCACTGGCCACCTGATGTTGCCGCCTTGTCATGTGCATTTGGAGCCCCAATCTCAGAGACTCTCAGACCGAGAACTTCCTTTGCTACAGGACTCCTGCTCTTCAGCACCCTCTTCAAGGGGTCTCCTGCCTACCCCTACCCGTCTGCCTCTGACATCACGGGCCACTTGTCTCCTGAATTCTCCCCTGGTGCTCCATGAAGCACAGGTAGCCTCTCTTCCATTCAAAGGAACCATTTCTGGAGGTAGAGGGCTGGCCTTCGTCCACAGCACAGCTGGGAGGGAAGGGCTGGGGAGGCTGGCCAGTGCTGACAAGGAGGGCTGTCCTCAGCCCAGCAGCTCAGCCAACAAAAATGTATGTTCTGACTTAAAGCATCCTGCGATGCAGGCCAGAGTGGCATGAGCAGTGGCCCAAGACGGACTGGAGGCCACCTCCATGGTCACGTGGTCGAGTGACGAAAGCCTGTCCAGCCAGGAGAGATTCTCAGCCCCACTGCTGTGGTTACCAACTTTCCTAAACTCACAGTGTTCTTGGATCTCGTGGTTCAAGGAGATGCCAGAGCACTGGGAAGCAGACAGGCCAGGCATGGCTGCATACCTCCTCTCATCTCGTCTTCATAGCTCACTGCCTCCGCTCATTCTGCAAATGGGTGCTCAGCACCTAGCCCAGGCCAGGCCTGGCTGTGTCCTGGGGCACCCTGGCCAGCTGGGGAGGTGTGGCCCCCTTGAGCCCTGAGAACATAGGGAGGGGGACATTAGTGAAAGCATTAGGAAATAGTGCATTGTAAGAAGTGCTCCAAACAAAGGAAAAGGGCAGAGATTTGTGAGATGGGGCGGGGTGAGGAAAGGCACTCTGAAGCCTGGAGGATGAGCAGCAGAGGGCAGGAGAGTATTTCATGGCCATGGAGTGCTCGTGGTCAAAACCGTTTGCCCGTTAGGAAACCGAGGCTCCCACTGGGGAACAGTTTGTCCAAGACGATGCACCAGTGAGTGTAACCATTACCACTATCCATCTCCAAAAGTCTCCCATCACCCTAAACAGAAATTCAGCACCCTTTAGACAGTAACACCCCATTCCTCACTTCCCCAGCCCCTGGAAACCACCAACAAACTCTTGCCTCTAAGCATTTGTCTATTGTAGATACTTCCTATAAGTGAGATCGTACAGCATTTGTCCTCTTGTGTCTGACTTCTTTCACCCAGCATGTTTTCAAGGTTCACCCATGTTGTAGCACAAATGTAGCGAATATTGTGGCATTGTGCACTTAAAATGGTTCAAACGGCAAATTTTTTGTTATATGTATTTTACCACAATAAAAAAATAGACGAATAAGCAAACAAACAACAACAACAACAAAAAGCCACAGGACACCAGAATGTTTTAATGAGTTAACATTTCCTTGCTACAAACAAAATGAGGAAGCCTCATTGTGGACTGAGCACTGGGCCAGCAGCAGAATTCCTTCCTGGTATCGTGTTGCCCCCTCTCGTTCTCCCACTCTCAGGGTCACACCCAGACCTGCCCCAACTCTAGGCTCTTAACTCCAAGAGCTCCTAGTCCTCTGTCCTGCCCTACCTCCTGCCTTTGGTCCCTGTGACCTTTGTGAGAGAGCAAACCAGCCTTGCCCCTCGGCTGCCTTTCCCTGCCCCTTGCAGGGCCCCCTTTCTTCATTTGGCCCTAGACTCCAGGATTGCCCCCTATTTCCACACAAGGTCACATTCACAGGTACAGGAGTTAGAACTTCAGCATATTGTTCTGGGGGACACAATTCGACCCGTGACAGGCCCCTCCAGGACCTTGGAGTCTGTGCAAGGGAGGGACCCTGAAGCTTATACAAAAAAAAAAAAAAAAACGTTGCCATCGTGTCGATTCTGACTCATAGCGACCCTATAGGACTGGTAGAACTGCCCCATACGGTTTCCAAGGAGTGGCTGGTGGATTCCAACTGCGGACCTTTTGGTTAGCAGCCAAGCTCTTAACCACTGCACTACCAGGGTCCCGCTTACACAATTAAGGGGGTCATTAACAAAAAAGACTGTAACATCACAAACACAAGTGGTCTGGGTCACAACGTGGGAAGGGGAAGCCAGTCAGGAGCAGCCTGTGACGAAAATGGAGGTAGCCTGGCCAGGGTGGTGGCTGGGGGATGCTGTGGTGCCCCACTGCTTCCTCTCTGGGAATTGCCCTCACCCACTGCCTGATTGGAGCCCTGGTGGTGTGGCAGTTGAGCTACGGCTGCTAACCAAGGTGTCAGCAGTTTGAATCCACCAGCGGCTCCTTGGAAACCCTATGGAGCAATTCCACTCTGTCCCATACAGTCACTATGAGTAGGAGTTGACTCAACGGCAACAGGTTTGGGTTTTTTAGTGCCTGATTTGGTGGCGGGTATTTATAACGGTCAGTCTCCCAGCCCTTAACTGGGGACAAGTCTGTGGGGCCATTCCAGCTGGGGACTCCCCGATTTCCCCCACACATGGTCCTGAGCTCATTGTGTGCTTGGTGGGGAGCTGACCTATGGTCGCTTTTCTGGTCTCCCACCTCAGCAGAGCCTCTCCGCAGCCATGCCTCTGCAGGGCCCTTGCCACAGTCTGCACCCCCCCCACTGTGAGCCCTCACCTCTTTCCACAGGCCCCAGCGCCCCCCTCCACTGTCAGCCGGGGACCTCTCCCAGCTACCTCATCAAGAAAACCGCAGCCTTCCACATGAAGGCCCTCAGGTCTGTGCTGCTTCATCTGAGCGCCCTGTCATGGCGCTGGGGCTACTGGGCCAGATTGTCACAAACTCGGCAGTTTCAAACAGCCCACATTTACTCGCTTACAGTTTTGGAGGCCGGAATTTCAAATTTGGTTTCACTGAGCTGAAACCAAGGTGCCTCTTCAGTTTCTATAGCTTTGTTCTGCGGCTCAGGCCCCTTGGCCCACCTTCAAGGTCAATCTCTCCTGCTTGAGTCACATCACCTTCCACTCTGTAGTCAAATCTCCCTCCCGTAAGGACCTTGTGATGGAATCAGCCTACCCGGGTCAACCATGAAGCTTCCCATCTCGAGGGCCTGAACTCAATCCCACCAGGGACACTCACAGGCTTCAAGGATTAGGACGTGGGCATCTCTTGGGGGACATTACTCAGCTGACCACCCATGTCCACTGGACTTGGTCACATGACCCAAACCAGTCCAGGAGAGAAGAAGCCTGGGAGCACAGCCAGGGGTGAGCCCACCCTCTCCGGAAAATTCTGCTCCCTGCAGGGATTTACAGCACAGACTGAACGGAATGTAAGAGCTAGGGAGCAGGCCTAGAGGATTTAATCCGTCTGACAGAAGAGTCACATGGGCTTAGAATGTCACTCTGCTTACTGGGACCAGTGACGGATCAGGAAGCCCCAGGCCCAGCTGGAGACCAACGCACCCAGAATCAGGGCCTGTGGAGAAGGCCCCGCTGCAGTCACCTCCTGGGGCACGGTTGGCAGATTGAGGGCTCAGACAGGCTGGGGGAGCCCACTCTGAACAGGCTGGTTCCTGCTTCTGTGGCCGGCTGTTTGGCACTGAGAAACATTAAGCAATGTCGACCCTGCATTCTGCCCTGTAGACCATCAGTTTGTTCATTCCCAGGGAATCATTTCCTGGGGCTGCCGGAACAAGTCAGTACAAACCAGGTGGCTTACAACAACAAAAGTTTATTCTCCCGTAGTTCTGGAGGTCAGAAGTCTGAAATCAAGTGTCGGCAGGGTCACACTCCCACCAGAGGCGCTAGTGGAGCGTCCTTTCTACTTCTTCCAGATCACTGCCGTCTCCGCCTCCATCTTCACATGGCCTATTCCTCTGTGTCTCTGTGTGTCGTCTCCTTTTCTGTCTTTTATAAGGACACAAGTCATTGGATACTCCAGGATGATCTCATCTGGAAATTCTTACCTTAATTACATCCTGTTACGGACTGAATCGTGTTCCCCCAAAATGTGTGTCAACTTGGCGAGGCCATGATTCCTAGTACTGTGTGATTGTCCACCATTTCGTCATCTGATGCCATTTTCTTATGTATTGTAAATCCTACCTCTATGATGTCAATGAGGTGGGATTAGCAGCAGTTATGTTAATAAGGTAGGACTCAATCTACAAGATTAGGTTGTGCCTTAAGTCAGTCTCTGTTGAAATACAAAAGAGAGAAGCGAGCAGAGAGACAGGGAGACCTCATACCAACAAGAAAGCAGCACCAGGAGCAGAGCGACTCATTTGGACCCAGGGTTCCTGCACCTGAGAAGCTCCTAGACCAGGGGAAGGAAGATTGATGCCAAGGCCCTTCCTACAGAGCTGACAGAGAGAGAAAACCTTCCCCCGGAGCTGGCGCCCTGTTATAGCAGCACTAGGTAACTAACACACATGCACAACAACCTTGTTCTCACAGGTTCCAGGTGGACAAATCACCCATTCAACCCACTGCAACAGCTGGATTAGTTTCCTACTGCTGCATAACAAATTAACACGAACTAAGCAGCTTACAACAACACACATACAATGAAATCTGTGAAGCCAGAACCAGTCTAGGTTTGAACCCTAGCTCAGGCACTTGCTGTGTGACCTTAAGGATATCTTTTAACCTCTCTGTGCCTCAGTTTCTCTGGACTGTAAAATTGGGTAATAAAGCATCTTTCTTAAAGGGGTGTTGTGAAGATTGCGTTAATGTATGGAAGGCACTTAGAACACTGTCTAGCACATTCCAAGCACTCAATAAATGTCACACACAGGGACAGGCACATTTCAAGGGGGTGTTGAAGGATGAGTAGGAGTTTGCCAGAAAGAGAAAGGGGGAGAAATAGGCATCTCAGGTTAAGATCATTTCAGGGCTAAAGACAGATACTGAGCTACCCAGTTGCATGCTTGCCATGTGCGAGGAACAGCAAGGCAGCTCGTGCCAGCCAAGCCACGACCAAACGGAGGGGAGTAGGAGGTGGGACCAGAGAGGCCTAGAGGGCGAGATCATGGAGGGCCTTGTAGGCCCTGGGGAGGACTCTGGGTTTGACACTTGGTGAGATGGGAAGCCATTTGAGAGAAGAGGCCAGTGTCCAGGCAGTCAGACTTGAGATATACTTCAATGAAGCGGCAGTGGCATTTTCTGATGATTTGAACAGAGGCTCAAGAATGGCTCTAAGGATAGGCTGAGGTAGGGGCAAATTTGCGGCAGAGGGATGGTGGAAATGAAGAGATTGGTTCTGGACGTGTTGAGCTGGAGCTGCCTCTTGCTTTGGTTTTCTTCTTCAAGAGCTCCCATCAGCCATAGGCTGGATCATCAATATTTGTCACTTTGTCTCAAATCATTTTTATCGATTTCTTCATTATTTTGTTATGTTTAAAAATATCTTCATTTTTGTCACCTATATATTTTTAAAATTCTTACATTTTATTGTGGTGAACTACACATCACAAAAGTCTACTGTTTTAACCATTTTTCAAAGTAGAATCCAGTGACGTTTTTTTCACCCTGTTGTGTTACTATCGCCGCTACCCACTTTCAGACAGAAACTCTAAGCTTTTAAGTGCATTATCTGCTGTGTTTTTTCTTCTTGTCTTCTTTTCAGTTTAGTTGCCATTTCGGAAATTTTAGAAGATTTTATTTCTAATTCTTTCCCGAGTCCTATCACCTAATTTCTGCGATTTTCTAATTCTGATTTCTGTTGTTCTTTCACCTCATGTGCAACCCACAAAATACCAAACGTCCCCCTCTTGCTCAGCTAATATGAGTGGATGCTGCTTCATTATCACTCACAGCTCTGTCTTCGGTGTCGTCTGCCCTCCCTATAGATAAGATGCATTGAGACACTCAGTCACAGAATGGCCCCCGCTTTCTGACAGCAAACCCTCACTTTTCCCTGGACCCTCTCCCAAAATCACCCAACCCAAGCCCAAATCCTGTCATCCGGTCTCTGGAAAACCCAAGGGAAACCACTAAAAAGTTGTTACAAAAAGTAAGAGAATTTAGTAAGTCGGCTAGGTACAAAATCATTTAGATCAACGACATGTTAGAAGACTTAATGAAATAGAAGATTCCATGTAACAAAAAAGCTAAAATACCTAGAAATAAACTAAACAAGCAATATGCCAGATCTCTGTAAAGAAACTTTAAAATGTTCACAAAAAAGACACAAAAAAGGCCAGAATGAATGGAAAAGGTCGAAAATATACCCAACGGAAAAGGGAATTTAGTGGATGATGAAAATGTTATTTAAATTCACGGGGGGCAGGGGGATGGATTATTCAGTAAATGGTGTTGGGACAACTAGGTGGCAATATGGGACAAAAGAAGTTGAATTCTTTTCTCACAACATACAACACACTATATTCAGATGGATCAAAGATTTAACAATTAAAAATACATCTATAGAAATATTAGAAGCAACCGTGGGAGATTTAAAATATACTGCTGAAGGAGGTAAGACCTTTTTAAGTATGACATAGATCTCAGAAGCAATAAAAGAAGAGCTTGAGTAATTCAACTACAAACAAAAAGCTTCTAGCAAAGTCTAAGGCAAATGACAAATTGAGAAATTTGCAACTCATGTCAGAGACAAGGGGGTTACTTTTCATATGAAGTGAATGGCTCCTACCAAATAGTACAAAAATTGCCAACAACTCAATTAAAAAAAAAAAAAAAACGGGCAAAGGATAGGAACACAGCTCACAGGAAAGAAATACAAACAGCTTCTAAATAAGAGAAATGAAAATTAAAACTATAGTGACATACAATTTTTCTGCCTATCAGGTTGGCAATGTTGGCAAAAGTGTGGGCAAACAGGCACTCTCTTGCATTGTCAACTGGAGTGGAAACTGCTACGTCTATGGAGATAATTTGGTGACAGTTATCAAAATAAGAAATGCATATACCTTCTGAGCAAGGAATTCTGTATCTAGGAATTGATTCTACAGATATATCTGCGTATGTGTAAAGGGACATAGGAATACCAGACAGATGCTGAAATAATTAGGCAACTATGTACTAGTATAGAACCATCTCCAACATACATTGTTAATTTGGAAAAAGGGAGGTGAAGCACAGTGTGAAGAGTATGCTAGAGTTTGTGTAAAACAAGATTATGTGTGTTTGTGCACGCGATGGGTAATTGTTGAAGCTGGTAAATTGGTACATGGGAATTCATTATTTTTTTGTGTATGTCTGAAAATTTCCATAATAAAAAGTTAAAAATAAATTTCTTAAGATAACCAAAACACCCTAAACCCGTTGCCATCAGGTCGATTCCAACTCATAGCAACCCTATAGGACAGAGTAGAACTGCCCCATAGGGTTTCCAAAGAGCAGCTGGTGGGTTCGAACTGCCGACATTCTGGTGAGCAGCTGAGCTCTTAACCACTGCACCACCAGGGCTCCTTCTGAGGGTAATGATAAAAAAAACTATCTCCAGAAGGACACACACACAAATACTGGTTGCTTCCACAGGTGCTGTATCAATTAGGTACAGTGTTTGGAGGAGTAACAGAGACCCAACAATGATTGCTTAAACACACAGAGTTAATTTTCTTATATACTGAGGTGTCTGAAAGTAGGAAGTTTCTGGCTTTCGTTAGCAGCTGAAAGATGTCCAGAGAAAGGTCTTTACCCGGCATTTTTCCTTACTGTACAAAGATAGTTGCAGAAGCTCCGGCCATCAAATATGTGTTCCCGGTTGAGAGAAAGAGGAAAGGGGCCAAAAATCAAACCAATTCTGACTCACAGCAACCCCATGTGACAGAGTAGGAACTGCCCCATAGGGTTTCCAAGACTGTAATCTTTTTGGAAGCAGATTGCCAGGTCTTTCTTCCATGGAGCGGCTGGTGCGTTTGAACTGCCGACCTTTTGGTTAGCAGCCGAACACTTCAGTCCACTGTAAATAACTTTCCAGAAACTCCACCCAACGGCTTCCACTCTCATTTCATTGTCATACTTCTCTGTAAGGAAGGCTGGGAGACGTAGTTTTGAAACTTAGTACATTGCTACTCCAAACAAAATCAAGTTCTTGTTACAAAACAAATCATGAGAAGGGTAAAAAAAAAGATGGATTAAAAAAATGTGCCAGGAAAAGACTAACAGAAAGGTAGCAAGTAGAGGAATACTATCATATAAAATAGAACTCAAGGCAAAAGTCTTTCAAAGGAACAAATAAGAGTATTTCCTGTAAATAAGAGATATAAGCCCCAAAGAAGATATGATAGGCATTAACTTCTATGTATCTAACAACATAGCTTCATAATATATGAAGCAAAAACCTGATAGAAGCTTAAAAAATGACAGGTTCATAATCAGAGTGGAAGATGTACTGTACCTTCTCTCAGGAACTGATAGATCAAGGAGACAGCAAACCATGAGTACGGGGGGTTTGAACAGCAACAATTAACAAGCCTGACCTAACAGATATGCAGCGTATATACGACTGAACCCAACAATCAGATAGTACAGGTTCTTGTCAAATATAAGTGGAATATTATCCAAAACTGACCATGTATTGGACTGCAAAGAAAATCTCAACCAAGGTCAAAAACAGAAATCATATTCGCTAGATCCAAAGCACCACAATTAGAACTTACCAAGAAAATCACAGCCCCGAATATGGAAAATAATGAAATAAATGAACAGTGAAAAGCCTAAATAGCTGAGAAGACCGAAATGAAAAATGCACAACTCATGGCAATTTTGGTTCAGGAATATGAAAGATGAGGAAACAAATATCACACACACACACACAAACAGAAAGATATAAACTTCAGATGCAGCAGAGACAATTTTTTTAATTGTAAGAAAATGCTATATACAGCTTTGTATGAATACTTTTGAAAAACTAGGTAAAATAGATGCTTTTCTAGGGAAATACAAATTACAATAATTGGACTAAACCAGTATCTAAAGAAGAACTGTAAACACAGCGTTCTGATCACCTTCTCTTCACCCTGCCCTAAATACTGCAAAATGGTTGAACACATGACACCAAACACTGGACAGATGAGACCGAGAAGTAGCTCATTAGTCACATATACTCACTACCTGGGGGAGGAGGACCACCTGAGGGCGTGAACAACCAGGGGCTGTGGGAGGCAGGCTTTGTAGCAACAAGAGGATGGGGTGACTCTTGGTTCCCATGGTAAGATGTTTGAATAATTTCGTGGGCTGGAAGGGAAGTGAGGCCCTTTAGGTAGAGGATGGGATACAGTGCAGCTAGTTTAGCTAGCCAACAGAGGAACTAGCCAGGTAGGGAGTCTTTCCACTGGGTGGGGGGATATCTGGTGAGAACAGAGAAGCTCAGTTAGGCCTCTGAAGCCCTATGAGGCTCAAAGGTGCCAAGGAAGCACTTGAAATTTTAGGTTTTTACAATACAGGTAGTGAAAGATCTACCCTTGAGAATGACATCAGGTCCAGGTGGTTTCATGGCTAAATTCTAGTAAACCTGAAAAGAAATAGGTAATTCCCATATTGTATCAACCCTTGTTTGAGAATAAAAAGATAAAAAGCATCTGAACTCTTTGTATGAGGCTAGTATAACCCTGATACCAAATTGGAATAAGACAGCACTCTGTGGGCCAATCTTTCTTATGACCATAAGCACAAAGATACTAAGTCACATCACAAGAGTATTAAAGGAGTACTTTATCATGCCCAAGTATGGGTTTCCCCAAGAATGCAATGATAAGACATTACTGGAGTTATTAACGTAATTCATTACTGGTTAAAGCTGAGCTCAGACTTCTGTGAGAGAAATAATCTTCCATCTTCTCTAAGCCAACCGAATCATTGCTGGTCTCTGTTAAAGGCATCCAACGATACCTCCATGTTCACCAAGAAGGGGAAAGGTCAAATAAGCCTGAATGACGCTACGCCCATACTGTGGAATACTGAGCTGTAGTTTAAAAAAGAACCTCCCAGGCATGCCCAGTTCAATGAAGAAAAACAGCTGCAGAATAAACTTACACTATGACACCACTTATATGACAAAAACTCTCCCTAGTTTATAGGCACATACATACATGTGAGGTGCAAAAAGATCAGAGAGATCCCTGTCAAAGTGACCACAGGGGGCTCTCGGAAAGGGAGGGGTGCTGGGAGAGGGCCAGAGAGTGGTGAAAAGGGACTTTGATTGCATCCATATTTGCTTAACATTTCTACATGAAATTACATTCATGTTTTACTTGCATACTTAAATGTGAAAGAACAGAAATTAGTGAGTAGAAGGCAAGGAACTAGAAGTGCATTTCATATAGGTGTCTGTGGGCTTGGGGGGAACCCTGGTGGCGCAGTGGTTAAGAGCTCAGCTGCTAACCAAAAAGTTGGCAGTTCGAATCCACGAGCTGCTCCTTGGACACCCTACATATGCGGCAGTTCTACTCTGTCCTGTAAGGTTGCTATGAGTTGGAATTGACTCCATGGCAACAGGTTTGGTTATTTTGGGGTCTGTTTTTTACAGGGAAGGCAAACAAAAGGTTTTGTTTTCCCAAATATTTTAACAAATTTTCATAGGCCTGAGGTTAAAAGCAATGGATTGTGCGGGTTAGTGGGAGGCCTGGCCAGGCCCAGGCCCCTGGGCAGGTGACCAGAAAGGTGGGGAGTCCAAGAGTCCAGCGGGTTGAGGGGCTGGAGGGAGACTGCAGGAGTCTCGAGCCAGGTCCCCAAGTCTGGCTGGGCCTCTTAAGCCCAGGCCTGGAACCCGGCACGAGCGAGCTTGCAAGATCAAACACTTTAAGGAAAGAGGCGGGGCTCTCAGCATCAGGAAACCAGAGGAGCAAATGAATGGCTTGTTCTTAACAACTGGTTTGCAAGCAGATGCCTGGACATGGGGCTCTGGTGCACTGTCAGCAAGGGGGCACTTGGGTCTGAAGAAGAGCTGAGCACACAATGAGGCTGGGCCTCTGGAGAAAGGTGCCTGGGAGCCCCTTTCTGGACTGTTGCCCCCTCCTAGGGGGCTGCCTATGGAGATGCTCATCCCAGCCCCCAAGGGCCCAACCTGCAAGCTCCTGAGCCCACTTCGTGGTGCCCCGCCCCCACTTGGCAGCTGACTTCTCAGCTGAGCTGTCTCGAGGCCAGGAAGCCGAGGGCTTGCTTCCCCCGCCACCTCCCACACCGGCCTTTTCTGAGGACTGGCCACCAGCCACCATGAAGGCTGACCCTCGCCGCCTCCTGGTCCTGCTCTTCTGGTCCCACCCGGAGTTCAGATGAAGGTAAGCAGTGCTCACCAGCAAGGCGCCTCCCCAGTAGAGAGGTCCAGCAGAGCTGCAGGCAGGGCCTGAGTGGTAGATCAGCAGGCCCAGCAGGGCAAAGTGGGCCCTGGAGCCCAGTGCGGGAGCAGTAAGTGCAGCTGCCACACAGTGGAGGGCAGACCCACGAAATGAAGTGAGGAAATAAGCCACCTACAAGAAGGTCGTTTAAGAGATATTTATTGAACTCTACTCGATGCAAGGCACTGCGCTAGATTCAGAAGGGGAGTGGCCACGAAGGGCCACCCTGTCTTCTGAGAGCTCACAATCTAGTGGGTGGGGAGGGGAGAAGCCAAGCCCACAAACAGCTCTAGTGCAAGGCTGAGCATAGTGAGTGCCATAAAACAAACAAGTTAACAAGATCAGGAAGGGACCAGAAAAGTGAGCCAACAAAACAAAATACGAACTAGGTGACAGAGCTAATGCTCCAGGGAATATGGCTGCAAGGGGAATTACAAGTAACAGAGTTCTCAGCCATCCCCACCAGATGGAATTGCTGGGAACACATAAAACACTTCCCTAACAGGGCGTAGGGTGGGCTGTGCCTTGACTCGTTATGCATTCAAATAGCAATGCTACCCTCAGACCATCTGTGGCCCAACTCGCTGAGACAAGAAGGCCATCACAGTGAACAGGTGTTCACGAGTCAGGTGGGACTAAGGCTGGGAGGAATGCCAGCCACGCAACTCTGCCCAAGTAGCAGCAAATGCTCTAGACAGGGTGCGATACGCAGACGCTCTCTGATGGTGACTTGAGTCATGGGGGTCCACAGTAAGGACACAGGGAAACCAAGACTGTAATGGCCAAGCTGCCTCTGGTCAGCTGAGCAGGAGTCCGCACATCTTCAACTGGTGCTGTCGCATGAGTTGACTCCCTCTTTCTCTCCAACACCAACGGGAACGTTCTTTCTCAGTGTCCTTGGTCACACTTCACGAGATCTGAAAGGCTAGCCCCTGGTTTCCAGCCAGGTCTGAGGACTGGCTGCTGCCCTTGGTTGGGCGTTTGCTTCTGGCTTAATTAACGTGGCCTGGAAGGCAGTGGAGAGGGAGCGGGGCGCCCATGGTACAGAACATGGCCGCGGGGCTGCGGGCAGGGCAGGCGCTAGGCCACCTCGAGTACAAAAACCAGCGGAATGCAGTACCACGGGAGAGACATGCCCGCTGTGGTCGGGCGGGGATTATTCCAGAAATACAAGAACAGGTGTAACACAACTAATCAACATTGTTAATTTCAATAAGCAGCAAAAATGGTAAACAATTACTTTCTTTTTAAAACTTCAGCAAATATTCAAAATTCTAATAAAATCAACTGAGGGTTTCTTTCTGAATATGACAAACGAAAGGATGGATTTCTGCCAGGAGCCAGCATTCTCTGTAAGCTGAGCCTCTTCACTGCCCTGGCTAGAGGAGCACATGTGATCAGGCGGAAAAAGCAATGAGGTAGATAGACAAATGCATAGGCAAGCACACACGAAGACAAATGCACAGGCAAGTACACACAAAAGAAAGCTGGGTCACGCTGTGCACCTGACATTGCCGTTCGCCCAGAGAATCTTAAGAAATCCGTCCCCCACCCCGATCACCAGGAACAAAAACGAATCCTGCAAAACTGCAAGACGCAAGTGAAAGCCACAGGCTGATGGCGTTTGGGTAGCAACCACCACGGAAAGCCATTCCGTCAATGCTGATGGAACAGACGTGCTCTTAGTGTTACCTCTTAAGAGAGGCTTAGAGAAAACTGCAGAACCCAAACGGAGGACAGTACAAGAGGCCAGGAAGGGGGATGGAGACGCTCCGCCCTGGCTGGGGAGCGTGCACAACAGAGCGAAGACGATGCTATGGTCCAAGTTAATCCTGTACCTAGACTTCAATAGGATCCTTCATCAAACCGGCAAATTAACAGCTCACGGTGCCAAACTTGCCCCCACTGGGATGGTGACATTCCTCACCATGACAGTTGTACAAAACACGCAACGATAGCTTGAAGAGAAAAAACGGATTGAGAAAAGGAGTGATTTCAGATAGAGATTCAAAATGACTGTAAAAACTAGGATCCAGAGCAAAAGGAATTACTATGTAGTTAAGTGCCGGTGCCTTCTCTCCAGCACTATCCTGGCCTGGTGGCCTTTCGAAAGAATCTTCTGGCCAAGGTCGCAGCGGTCATTGCCAGCCCTTGCTTCCCAGGGTAGGGGCCCAAGAAGCCCTCCTAAGATGTGCCTGCTGGAAAGTTCCGCCCCAAGCCTTTGCGGGCCCCCGAGAAGGTCCAGTTCCTCCACAGGCCCGTGAGTGGCCCTCCTGGGCTCAGCTGCTGGAAGTCACGTCAGCCTCTTGCTGTGGGCTGTGCCTGCCACCGAAGGGGTGAGCTTCCTTGCCCAGCCCTTGCAGCTATTCACCATGGCCGAGGCCGCTGGCAGTGACAGCTATAGCTCCTAGGCCACATGGGCCTCCAGAAGGGTGTGACTTCCCTCCAAACCCTTGCTTTACCACCCTTCTAGGTATGGCTGCTGGAAGTGACAGCCCAGGCCTGATGAGGTCAGCTTCCATCACTATGACATGCAGACCACCACAAGGGCATGGCTCCTCTCCAGGAAGTGACACCCAGACATGTGGGCAAGCTGCCCCCTAGGTGCCCAATGCAAAAGCCACCAAACCGACCTCTAAATTTTCAAGTCACTCGTTAGAACGGGACGGTGCACATGGCCACGTCAGTCAGGTGCATCTTCTTGTGTCTGCAGGTCTCTTGGGTGGTCCCTGGCTGGATCAGTCACTCAATCTATGCCAGGCACCGCCAATGCTCCCAGTAGCTGGCGGGACGGCTGGGCCGCTGCCAAGACTAGGCGTTGACCACCCCGCTGACCTAGGTGAGGTTAGGCCCTGGTGTTGGCTGCCAGCACTAGACTGATGAAAGGCCATAGAATGTTCTGGCCAATCCACGGTGGAAGTATCTCTAGTGCCTGAGTGGTCAGGTTGGACAGTCAAAGACCGCCCGCAACGTATACTGAGTCTATGTGTCGGATGAGGAACGAGCCTGCTTCTCCAGCCCATTCCCCCAGCCCACCCCACCGCGTAGCCTGCCTCCCAATTTGGCTGCTTCCCCTTGGTGGGGGGAGGGCAGCACTTTCAACCTTGAGTTTGTAATTAAAATTCCAGAGGAAAACGTCATATCTAACTACTGCAGTGATGAAGCAATTAAACTTACAATTTAAGCGACAAAGATGAATGTTCAAATACACTGAAATTAAAAAGCTCACACAACAAAACTGTAATCAAACTGTTACAAAGGGCAAAGCAATAGAAGTGAAAAAAAAAAAGAATCACCATAATTGATGTATAAAGAACTGCTCTATAAAGTCAATATATCCAAAGGTAACTTGATAACTAGTCAAAGGAGATGAACGTACAACTTGCATGCGAGACAACAGAAAAGGTCCTTCAGTCCTCACAGGAGAGGTCAGGGTTAGAAGAAAATGAGATAAGGCGTCAGGTTCTGGAGCTAATGACAGTGGGTGACCTGCACTGAGCGCTACCTCCCTGCCAGGTGCTTGTACGAGACCAGCGCTCTGTGGCACCAGCTGCCGGCCGCCCTTATGACCACTCTGGGGTAGGTACTGTGACCCCTCCGTGTGACAGAGCAGGAAACGGAGAGTGGAGAAAGCACCATCGAAGCCCGACAGACCAACGAGAGGCTCTGGTTCCCCTAATTCTCTCGGGAAGGAGGAGCCACCTTACACTCGAGTCCTTGAGAAGCCCCTCTCTCAACTACTTTATTTTGAACCAGAAAGTGCTGCGGGAGACCCATTAACCCGAAACCACCCTAATGAAATGCTGGTTTGGGATATGTATTTTTTTTTATAGGGGTCACCAGACTGAACCGGTTAATAAAGACGCAGAAGAAATTAGGACTATGACCTCACAGTGACAAGCCTTTTAAAGGTCACATTACAAAGCAACACCTTCGGTGCTTATGTTGTAGAGCTACAGAAGTGAAAAAACAAAACAACACAACCAACCAACGGTCCGAATGCCAAGTGAACATGTACCGACGGCTTGAGAGAAAATTTCCAGAGCGCCATCAGGCAGGCTGGCTATCGCCTCCATCTGAGCTGTTGGTCAGTCAGTCAGTCAGCTGGAGGGGGACCTGATGTACTTTGGAAATATCAGATGATGCAAAAGTGGCGCCCAGGTGAAGATAGCGAGGCCAAAACTGGACAGGAGGTGTTAGAATAAAATTATTTCACAAAACGGAGAGTGGGCAAAAAGGGCAGGTTTCTAAATTAATATATTATTTTATATCATATGTGACTTACAATATGTATGTATAACTAAATTAATAAATTAAATAGTATAAGATATTTGACCTTTGTATTTACATCCCTCACAATTTATAAATTCAAGTAGGCCACAAAAAGGCAGGGTGATCTTCTCTTTGGGAAACAAAGGGGATCACATTCGATCGGAGTCGCCTTCCGCTCGGAGCAGATGACCTCTGGCCCCGCCACAACCCGTGACCCTCTCGGATTCGAGGTGTGCACGTCTCAACACCTGGAAGGCCCTTTGTGCCAGTGAAACTAGCCAAAATAACTTAAAATGGTCAAAGCTACTTTTGATGGGCGTCATAGGAAACACGGACACTTAGAAATTGCTGGTGGCAGTAGAAACTGGTTTCAACCTTTCTGACAAGAAAATATAGAAGCGCTACAAAACCGTTCATCTCCTTTGACTTGGCCGCTCGGAGGCCCCCCTCACAGCCCAGCTACTGGCGGTGAGTGGGCTGGTGCTTGTGCAGGGCAGAGCGCCGCTTGAACACGCGGCCGCACTCGCTGCACTCGCAGCGCCGCGCCCCGCTGTGGATCCTGCGGTGGCGGCTCAGGCCGGAGCTCCTCCGGAAGGCCTTGCCGCACCGGTCGCACTCGTAGGGCTTCAGTCCGCTGTGGATCCGCCGGTGCTTGATGAGGTCGGAGGGCCCCCGGAAGGCCTTGCCGCAGTCGCCGCACGCGTAGGGCCGCTCGCCGGTGTGAATGCGCTGATGCTCCAGGAGGCTGGAGCTCTGCCGGAAGGCCTTGCCACACTGGCCACACTCGTAGGGCTTCTCGCCGGTGTGGATGCGCCGGTGCTTGGTGAGCTCAGAGCTGCGGCGGAAGAGCTTGCCACAGTGCGGGCACCCGTAGGGCTTGGCCCCGCTGTGGATGCGCTGGTGCTCGGCCAGGCCACTGACCCCACGGAAGGACTTGCCGCAGTCGTCGCAGTCGAAGGGCAGGTGGCCTGTGTGCGTGCGCTGGTGCTTGAGGAACTCCTGGCGGTCCAGGAAATTCACGCTGCACGCCTCGCAGGCGAACGGCTTCTCGGAGGCGTGAAGCTTCTGGTGCTGGGACAGCTGGGTGTTCACCTTGAAGGAGCGCCCGCATTCCTCACAATCGAAGGGCCTCTCTCGGCTGTGCACCCTCAGGTGCTGACTGAGGCCTGCGTTTTTCTTAAACCGCTTCCCACATTCCTCGCATTCAAAGGGCTTTGCCTCCTTCTCCATCTGCTCCCTCTTCTCCACAGCATCTTCAAGGGCCTGGCTGGGGCCAGGCCGAGGCTCCGCAGCCACGTGGCTCTTCCTGTGCTCCTTGAACTCGGTGATGCCCCGAAAGACCTTCCCGCACTCTCGGCACTCCCAGACCGTCTCCTCACTGTGGATTCTTTGGTGCTGGACAAGGAGGACTTTCAGCCGAAAGCTGTCCCCACACTCTTTACATGCAAAATGATGCTCTAGAGGCAGATTCTGGGGGCTCCCTAACCTCCCCTCTGTGTCCCTATTCTGTCTGACCTCAGGGCTAGGGTCACCGGCCCTGGGTGAGCTGGTGGACGCCATCTCGTGGGGCTGGGCGTTCTCACCCACTGTCTCGTGTTGAGTCACAGAGATGTTTTCTGAAATGAGAAAGGCAAGACATGCTGGTCTACAAAGGGAGAGAGAGGAGCTTCCTTGATTCTCCTCTGCCATGAGGCTTTTCCTCCCGAGACTGTAACTGAGCAGGGGCCTGGGCCTGGCAGCCACCAGAGCGGGATGGCTGGTGCCCGTCTGACCAGGAGCTGGGGATCACAGAGAGAAGAGGCAGAACTGCCTGACCACTGGACACCCCCTCCCTAAAAAGTGATCCTGAGAAGATTCCTCCTTCTGTGAGTAAAGAACAGCCCCCAGCTCTCACCTGAAGCCCCCAACTGCTCAGCTGGGCCTCCCCTGATTTCCTCATATATATATATACACACACACATATTTTTTGGTTTTTTCTCACTCACCGGAATGCTTAGCTTGACCCGCGATGAGAGATGGGTCTGAGACCAACAGTACTTGTCCTTGCACCTGGCGAGGGACTAAGGCAGGATTCAAACCAGGAACTCCTGCTCGTGCAGAAAGACACGTGTTAGGGAAGTAGCCAGAGATGACGTCATAACCTCATACTCTTCCCAGGCTCCCTCCTAAAGAACCCATATCCCACAGTGCAGACCTGACAACAGTAAATGGAAATCAAATGCCTGTGCAATTTACATAATTCATGTTTAAAAAAAAAAAAAGCATTCTAACTTATAGTAGCGTGCTCTCGTTTCTTTCCCAGCAGTGAATGCACCTTTTTTCGGTGCCCTCTCCTCCTAGACGCTGGTGGTGACAGGCCCTTTGTATTTCCCACAACCCATCCCCTAGGGCCCAGGTGCTCCTCATCCCACTCCCAGCCACTCAGGACCAAGAAGTTGGTGTTGAATGTGGCAAAGGGGCAGCACCCTTACCCACGGAGGTCACGTTCCCAAAGTATTCCAGCGTCCTCTGCTCACGGTCCAGCCTCAACCACTCCCCTTCTGTGAGGTATTGTTCCACACCATCAAATGGAACGGAACCCTGAAAGAATTCCCAAGGATAATCAGTCCCTCCGTTTATTCTAGCAAGAGGCGGGGCAGTGCCACGAGCACCAAGGACAAGAGGCAAGGGCCTGGTATGGGTGCGTGTGGCTAACACAGAACTCTAACCACAAGCCTCAAGAAGTCCTAGAAAGCAAACCCGACAAAGCGCCAGGAGACCTGGGCAGCAGCCCTGGCCTCCCACTGCCTTCCCACAGGCCCTCAGCTCGATCACTTTCCTGGCCTGAAGCTCTACTCCCCACCTGTACGATGGGGACAACAAGCCCAGCAGGCATCCATTCCTTGGCAGACTCCAGAGAGAAGCAGAGGGAGGGAGGGAGAGAGGGAGGGAGGGCAGCAGCTGAGGCTCAGGCCCTGCCACGTGTCATGCTGGGATCAGAGGCTGAGGCCAGAATCAGGGAGCAGTGACGGAATCCCAAACAAGGCAGAGGGAAGCTCACCTGGGCCTCCAGCATCTCAAGAGGGACTGCCAGGACCTGTTCTCCCGGGGCTCCATCCTGGGGAAGGGCAAGACCTTGGGGAGCAGGCGGCGCTAAGGAGAGTGAAAAGAGCCGTGAGTGACAGCAGCCCTGTTTCTGGGTCCCCGGGATAAGTCTGGGACTTTCCTTCTCCCTGTTTTTAAGTCTTGTTGAGTCTTCTCTCCTGCTGTGGCTGAAGTGACCAGCCAGAGCACAGGTATGCCTAAGAAAACATACCCCAAATACTGGCAGCGAGTTACTAAAGGCAGGCCGGAGGGAAACAAGACAAAGGCGTGGCAGCCCAGGCAGAGCCGGGAGAAGACAGGCACAGACAGGAGAGCCATCAGGGGTGGTGGATTGGCTCTCAGAGACAGACCAATCCCAGTCCTCTTTCTAGCTAGAAACCTCAGAGTTCAATGCTCACATTGCTCAGGAGGGAAGCAACCCAAAACTAATATCAGAAAAAATAACTAGGAAATGAGAGAGCCGCCCCAACTCAGTAGAGGCAACAAGAAACTGATCAAGTCGCTGGAGGGGAGAGCAGCAACAAAGAGCCAGAGTCACGGCTTCCTAGCCCAGTGCTCAGGTGCTTAAAGGCCACACGCCACCAAAGCACGTAGCCAGGGGAAAGGGAGAGATTTGCAGACAAGAACATTTCTCTTACACAGCTGACAAAACGAGAAGTTGAACAAAAATGATTCTTCTAAAAGCTTACAGCTGGGAAAATTAGCTACAAAGAAAAGACCTTCAAAACTAAGTTGCTAAATAAAAGATCTGAACAATACGTACACATTCCTTCCAAACTGCAAAACAGATGAGATATCAAAAGATCCTAGCAGAGACAAGTGTACCACAGACCTCCCGTTTCAGTGAGCTCAAAGGAACAGGAACACAGTGACCACTGCCCTGGGGCGAAGTCACTTCGATTCAATTCATAATTAAATGAAAAGAGAGCATTTTTACACCAATTCAAGGACTGCACAACCCAGATACTCCAGAATGACTTTTCCATAGGATTAAAGACGTTATGTTAAAATAAATGGCCAGAGACTGTCACTTCTGGCCGCAGTGGAATAACAAGGAATGGACTTAACGTCCTGCCGTAAACGAGTAGAACTGGTACAAGATGGATAAAACAACAGTTTCCAGACATGAGATAGCAAGATCTCTGAGAAAAGAGACACAAATGAGGTGAGACCTGTAATCATGCCAGCTCTCTGCCTGGAAGCAGTTTCCAGATAGAGAGTGTAGGAAAGGGGAGCCCAAACACATCTCATGATTTCCCCAAGATGAGGAGACCCAGATCAGCAGTCAAGTGAGCCTCAGACAGCTGAGCTCCAGAAAGGAGGAAATTATGCAGAAAAAAAGACTGCCATAAAATCTGCATCGGGCTCCCCTTTTCCTGACTATTAAATCATGCACATATAGAGTGTAACTCCAAAAGGGCAGGAGAAGAACGATCAGGAAGCTGCAAGCTAAACAATTTCCAAGAACACACAAACGTTTGTGAGAAGTTCAAGGTCAGATCAATCAGTGTAGAGTGTTCTCAGTGAGCACCTGGAGTATTCGGTAGAGAATCCAGAGGGGTCATGCCTTAGCAGCAGGGCTGATCTATCCCTGGAACCAACAATACGTAAGACATGTACTAGAAAAGCTTAAAACTAGGCCTCAAAGGATCAAAAACCAAAACCAACCCCATGACCGTTAAGTCAATTCTGACCCATAGCGACCCCATAGGACAGAGTACAACTGCCCCACAGGGTTTCAAAGGCGCAGCTGGTGGAGCTAAACTGCTGACCGAGTTTCTGGTTAGCAGCCGTATCACTTAACCACTGTGCCACCAGGGCTCCTCAAAGACTCAAGCTGATCCACAAATAACTACCTCCCAAAACAAAGTCCAACATGCTTCAAAGAGAGACAACAAAATCCAGACACTCAGCCACATAACATTTACAATGTCCGACACCTCATCAAAAATTACTGGACTGCCGAGAAGCAGGAAAATGTGACCCACAGCAAGGAGAAAAATCAGTCAACAAAAACAGACCCAGACGTGGCCGATGATAGAAGTAACAAACAAGGATAACAGCTAGTTTAACTATATACACGTGTTTAAAGAAAAACAAGAAAATGACAAGCAAAATGAAAAATAACAACCGATAGCAAGATCAAAACACAAAGACACATCAAAATCTGACTGCTGAAAACCAGTGATAAAAAGAAAATCTTAAAGTAGTCAGAGATAAAAAAGATATTACATAGATAGAAATAAAGATAATAACTGCTAACTTTTTATCAGAAAATACGTAAGCCAGAAAACAACTGAATAACATTGCTGAAGTGCTAAAAAAACCGAAACTGCCAACCTACAATTCTATATTCAGGAAAAGTGTCCTTAGAAAATGCAGGCAAAATAAAAACTTTTGCAGACATACAAAAGCTGAGAGAATCTGTCACCAAGAGACCCGCACTACAAGAAATATTAAGGGAAGTTCTTTGGGTGGAAGGAAAACGATACCAGATGGAAACGTGGATCTACACAAAGGAATAAAGCATACCAGAAATGGTAAATATATGGGGACGTATTCTTTTTTCGTTTTTATAAAATACTTTTACTCCTTAATTTTTAATTCTTAAAAAAATAATTGCCTGGTGCTCGCTTCGGCAGCACATATACTAAAATTGGAACGATACAGAGATTAGCACGGCCCCTGCGCAAGGATGACACGCAAACTCGTGAACCATTCCATATTTTTACTGGACTAAGCCAAAAGCAGAGAAGCTTCCTGAATAAACTGAATGCTTCAAAGGCCAGCATAGCAGGGGCAGGGCTCTGGGGACCATGGTTTCAGGGGACATCTAAGTCAATTGGCATATTAAAATCTATTAAGAAAACATTCTGCATCCCACTTTGAAGAGTGGCGTCTGGGGTCTTAAACACTAGCAAGCGGCCATCTAAAATGCATCAATTGGTCTCAACCCACCTGGATCAAAGGAGAATGAAGAACACCAAGGACACAAGGTAATTACAAGCCCATGAGACAGAAAGGGCCACATAAACCAGAGACTACATCATCCTGAGACCAGAAGAACTAGATGGTGCCCAGCTACGACCGATGACAGCCCTGACAGGGAACACAACAGAGAACCCCTGAGGAAGCAGGAGAGCAGTGGGATGCAGACCCCAAATTCTCATAAAAAGACCAGACTTGATGGTCTGACTGAGACTAGAAGGACCCCGGTGGTCATGGCCCCCAGCCCTTCTGTTGGCCCAGGACAGGAACCATTCCTGAAGCCAACTCTTCAGACATGGATTGGACTGGACAATGGGTTGGAGAGGGATGCTGGTGAGGAGTGAGCTTCTTGGATCAGGTGGACACTTGAGACTATGTTGGCATCTCCTGCCTGGAGGGGAGATGAGAGGGTAGAGGGGGTTAGAAGCTGGCGAAATGGACACGGAAAGAGAGAGTGGAGGGAGGCAGCAGGCTGTCTCATTAGGGGGAGAGCAACTGGGAGTACGTAGCAAGGTGTATGTAAGTTTTTGTGTGAGAGACTGACTTGATTTGTAAACTTTCACTTAAAGCACAATAAAAAATTTTTTAAAAATTGCCTGTTAAGCAAAAATTATAACAAGGTAGTGTGGGGTTTATAACACATGTAGAAGTAAAACATACGGCAATAGTTGGGAGAATGGAACTATACTGCTATAAGGTTCTTATATTCAGGCCCCATCCCAGACCTAGTAAATCAGAAATTTTGTCAGTGGAGTCCAGCAATCTGTGCTTTAACTGACCCTCCAAGAGACTCTGATGCACACTAATAACCCAGTAGTGGGGATAAAATGCAATACCAAAAAATACTTCATCCAAAAGAAAAGTAAAGAAAAATATGAACAGAGGCAACAAATGGAAAACAAAAAGAAAGATGACAAACAAACCCAACCATATATATAATTAAGTTAAATGCAAATGGACTCAGCATTCCAATTAAAAGGCATAGGTTGTCAACCTCTATTAAAAAATACAAACTCAATTATATGCTGAGAGAAAACTTTAAATATAAAGGCGTTACAATATAAAGACACACATTAAGAGTAAAAGGATGGAAAATGACATTCTGTAAAAAGGCCTGACAGGAAATAATCTCAATGCTATAAGAAGAGGGGTGAATGATGAATGTGGCTCAGGGCTCTGGACCCACACCACTGAGGAGTCCCAGGATTCAGGGCAGGGAGAAAATTGGGGGGCTTAAAGATAAAACTAGCAGGTGGCCATTGGAGGATGACATACAGCAGATTATGAAAATGCAAATCCTTCGTAGACAATGTAGAGAGACAGAGTAAACTCTGGATTGAACACCCAAAGAGGTAGGAGAAGGGGAGAAAGCAGCTAGGTATATATTTCTATCTTAGGAATACAATAAATAAATAAATAAACAAAACAGACTTGTAACTAAAACACACACACACACATATACACACCCCTACCCCAATGGGAATCACACTGGGTTAGAATCAAGGTCCTTTTAGATGAATTTCTGTAGTAATCAGAAAAGAACAAGAATTTAAAAAAATTTTAGTAAACTCTGGATAAGAAAGATACTCAGTATGAAAGAGGACAAGGGCTGAGTCCAAGAAGGAAATGGAACTTGGCCCTTGAAACTGGGCAATGCTGGGTGGGTGAACCTTGGCTGGCAAGGGTCAGAAGAACAGCACTTCCTGAGATGTCCACGTGGGAAAGGAAGTACTGGGTGACAACCAGAAAGATGGGATTGTGACTTCCTGGGCTCTTCCCCACGATGGGTGTGGGCAGAAGGCCTCATGAGGCCCCAAAGTCCATCTGAGTCTCTATGTCCATCTTTAACCGGCTGTCACACACAGGTGCTTCCCCAGTGTGTGAGCTACTCCCCAGGCACTCAGTAGCCAAGCCCTCTGTGTGCCCCGGGGCAGGGCCTCCCTCAGGCCAGTGGCATTCTTCCTGGTAAACATCTGATGTCTGGTTTGACTTTGATTTCCAATAAAAAAAACAAACTGGTCATGTGTTATGTACATAATTCATTTTTTAAAATTCACTTCCAACTGAACATTAATGTTTTGCTACCAAGTGGAATGGAAAAGAAAACATTATATATTGACCTTCAGAAATGTGGACCTCTTCTCACTGTCCTGAGGTCTGAACCCAACCCCTGGCCCTGGCCCAGCCCACCCAGCTCATATCCCACCCCTGGAACCTCAGTGCCACACTGGCCTTCAATCAGTCCTAGATATGCCAAGGCTGTGAACTGCCTACACCTTCGACTCCAATGCCACCTTCTCCAAATCATGTCCACATTTCAGCTGCATTAAAGAGTTTCCACATGACACCTTCACTCCCTAAAACTTATCCTGTGAAAATAGACTCTCCAGAGGAGAAATGTCAGCCTCACCAGGACAGGGGCCTTTTCTTTCTTGGTCACACCAAATCCCCAGTGTCTGCAGCAGCTCCTGGCCCCAAGAGGGCACTGGATAAATTGTGGGTCGACTGCATCGATGTGTAGGGGGAGGGGAGCATTAAATGGAGGGAGCTTACACTCATTGAAAGCCTACTACAGGCTTGGTGCTGTGCCTCTCCCTTCACATATTTTAATTACCACAACCTATGGTTTTTTTTTTATGGTTATTACCAAGGAGCCCTGGTGGCACAGTGGTTAAGCACCTGGCTGTTAACCAAAAGGTCAGAGGTTCAAATCCACCTGCCACTACATGGTAGAAAGATGTGGCAGTCTTCTTCCATAAAGATTACAGCCTTGGAAACCCTACGTAGCAGTTCTACTCTGACCTACAGTGTCACTATAAGTGGGAATCGACTCCATGGCCATGGGTTATAGCTATTACCACCTCCATTTCACAGAGAAGGAAACCGGGGATGCAAGACATTAAGTACTGTGCTTAAGGTCCAGCTCCCAATCTTTGAGACTGTTTAGGCCACACCAGAGAAGAGAGAAATAATATGCAACTCCTTAATACCCAGCCATGTCCGGGGACAGGCTAGTAGTGAGTGTGGCAGCCTAATGATACACATGCGCGTTTAGGGGCTGGTTTTAAATCATGCTATGAACATGCTATCACAAGCCATCACTGTCAATGGAAATACACACTCACATACAGTCCTTCCATGCCAGCCAGCCAGTTTAATCGAGCAAACCCGACTCATGTGTTTTTCCTTAGTTGGCATGATTAACTGTTGAAATCCCAGAGCCACAATCTGCGAGTGAACTGTGAATTATCCTTTCCTGAGTGTGGACGGGAGTGGCCCTTCTTGGACCAAGGCAGCCCAGGGGACTTCACCCATGAGCACCTTAGCTCTTGGTAGTAGTGTGATCACCACCCACACGGTCACAGAGCCCATGGGTACGGAGAGGTTGTCATAAAAACGGGAGGATACGGTGAGCCCAATTTCAAAGGAGGCTAAACTCCACATGATACCAAGGGTGTAGGGTAAAAAAAGCTGTAAAGTGAAGGAAAACGATAAAAAAAAAAAAAAAAAAGACAGTACACACTAATCCCCAGTGCAGTTAAAAATGGAACACTCATTAACCCTGGACTCGGTAAACTCATTTAGATTCCGTGTTTCACAACTTCTGTACTTTACAATGGGGAGACTGATCCGGAGAAGACGCTGGACACTGGCCCAAAAGGGATACACTTGTGTCCACTGCCTTCCAAGGTCAAAGCAATTCCGGGCAGAACACGAAAGCCAGTGGAGTGCACCCGATGGACAGAGAGTAGTGCTGTCCTTGAACAGGAGGCACTTTCAGCAGCCACAGAAAAGCATGCGCCGAATCACGGAAGGGGCCCTCCTGTGTGCAACTATGAGATGAAGCTCAGAGAAACAGCATGGCCAAAAAGGCCCCCGGCTCCTAATCTTCGTGTAAAGAATAGGTCACACCTGGCATGAAGAGTCCTCCTCCTTCAAAAAGGCTCTGAAGTATATTTAGACCATGAACTCCTAGAGAGCAAAGGCCCTTCGGATGCGACTGTGGAGCCCATACTGACCCGAGCCCAGTGCCATGTGTTGAGTACATATCTATCGCTGGAATAGAAGGAAAACAATCACGCAAATCTCGACCCGCTGCCTGACAATTTAAAAAATGCTCTCTAAAAAAATGAAAGCTCATCTCAATGTCTTCCTAATGTGGCTTCAAATCACAATTGAAATTTTGAGCAACTTATTTAAATCTAATTTACTGTATGAAATGAGAAACTCTGGCATTAAGAGAACAAAAATAATCATTTTGATTTGATCTGAAAGAACGGAGATTAAGAGTTGAAATCAACCTAGACAAAAACCAGCTCATGTCACAAAAAATGCTGAATGATTAAATGTCCTCTGGTTGCCTCTGAGCTGAGGACAACCTCAGGAATGTTGGGCAATGAAGGTAACTTTTCAGTCTAAATGATCTGCACTTGACCGATGGCACAGCACAAAGAGCCAAGCATCCTCCTCAGCCAGGCCTTCCCTGGGCAGGGGGAGTGAGGCAGCAAGGCCATCCAGACTAGATGCATCCAGCAGCCTTCAAGAGCCGAGCTCCTGGGTTCAGAACAGATCGCCAGGTAAGAAGTGAGGAGAGAGCTCAAGAGACCATGTGACACTGTAGAAATGGGCAACAGCAGATTCCAAGGGGTGTGAGAAGCACTTGGACTTCCCTGACTATCTAAACAAGGACGCATAGCAGGATCTCTTCAGGTCCCAAAGCTAGAGTTCACTCAGAAGACAACAGGCGGCTTGTGGTGTACAGTTCGGTTCTGGGCCAGGGCATGAAGGCCATGCAGGCTCTCTTTATGGGATCCCATTCGCAAGAGACCTCGCTCTTTAACATCTGAACCAGATGGGTGTCTTTGGCCCCCTCCCCTATCCCAATGATTACTTAGATTACCCATTCTCCTTATTGGGTATCTTCTCTTCCTCACGTCATATAGCTTGCTTGAGAGAACTGTCCTTGGGTAAAGACAGTCCAGTAACACCATTGTATAAAAAAAAGGAAGTGCTTGTACCCTACTCACGGGGCCTTCTGAGAGCCTAGCAGCAGACATGATCTGTGAATACACAGACTTACCCAAGAGAGACACACAGGGATGACTCATAGTGTCACAGAACAATTCCCAGTTGTTCGTTCCGCAGGTATAGCCTCACCTGTGGGATTGAAATAACTTGGGTGAACAAAAGCAAATCTGCGAGCACCTTCCAGGAAGGTGTTTCTGTGTAGTGAGCGCTAAACCAGGAATGTGTGCAGGAAGCACAGGCTGCAGGACTGAACACGTGGTCAAGGTCCGCAATCCCCCCCCCCCCCCAGCCACAAGCACAGAACAGCTGCACCACTCCCCCCGCCCCCCCTCAGCTGGAGATGGTTCTGGCCTTTGTGTTTCCTTAGACCTTCGGGGCCAGGACGTGGACGTAAAGGCCCCATTCAGGTCCAGCATATACTGTCTAAGCATGCCGTTACTAGAAGTGGTAGAATCCTGAAGGGCTCAAAGAGGGTGCTGCACCAGGAAAGCCTGTTTCTCACGGATATTTGTGTCGTGTCTGTGTGTGTCTTTTTCCAAGTGTGTGTGGGTGGGAATACATCTGTTTTTGTCTTTCCCGCTTTTCCTCTCTCGCTTGGCCTGGACACCTGTTTCTCTGTGTTTTGGTTTCCATCTTCTTTCTTTTCTATAAAAAGCCATAAGGTAGACCAGAAGGGGATTTTGTAGTGTTTGTTGTACTTAACTGAAGAAAAGTTTATGTTCTCCTTTCTCAAGACATGCGGCATCTTACTCAAAATCAAAATACAGCGTTAAGTAGTGCTTCATTTAGGTTACAAGACCCTGAATATAAAGGATTCTAAATGGGGCAGCAGGGGTGCTATGTAAATCCTGGGCCATCGAGGAGCCCAGGCAGCTGAGGGATCAGTAGGTTAGAAACCAGGGTACCAGGTATGGGGTGAGACCAAGAAATCGGCATTTTCCAACAGGCACCCAGGGGATTCTATATGGAGGGGGGCTTATTTCCACTGGGCCTGTCCAGAATCTGGAGACTCCTTCTCCCTAGTTCTCATCAGGCTGAGCCTGGCCCATAAGCCTCTGGAAATGGGAGCCCCTCTGAGTCCCTGCTGAGGGCCAGGCTTTCAAGTACGGAATTCACACTGTAGCAGATATTTCAAGAGGCCCCTCACCCACAGAAGGCGGGGAAAACAGTCTCCACAGGATTCTAAACATGGATACAGTAACTTTTTTTGTACCGTATGGTGCCAGGCACTGTGCAAGTTTCTACTGTAGGGCCCAATGCGGGGGATGAGAGGAGGTACCATTAGTATGGGGTGGGGGGTGGGGTTCCACCAATCCCATTTGAAAAGCTCTGGTAAAGGAAAATTCTAGAGACTGAGGTTGAAGAGGAAATGTTTCACTGACCAGACTGGGGGGAGGGGGGGAACCGTGGCTAGGCCGGGCCAAGGCGGGCTGGAGGGCTTCAGTTGGAACAGGGTGGGACCTCTGGGATGAAGGCCAGGAGTGGGGGGTGCTGAAAAGAGACCGTTGGCTTTGGATGGCAGGCGAATGGGGGGGTAGGAAAAAACATGTAATTAATCACCCAAATATAGACTGGAGGAGGCGGTCAAGGAGCTTACAGGGGGGGCGCTGTAGCTAGAAAGGGTAGCCCCCCAAGCGAGCCATAGAAAACGAGCCGTCCAGACGGAAGGTCTTGAGCTCGGCTTCAGCCAGCATGGATTGCTCCCCTCAACACAGCTCTCGGGCCCTAGGCCACCCCCCATCCTCCCTGCCAAGCTGAGACTCGGCCCCTCCCCCAGACTCTCCCCGATCACCCCCTCCTCCTCGGCCTCCAAAGTGCTTGGGGTGGGGGTCCCTTCCCTCAGACCCTGACTGGCTCCCGCTCCCCCTCCCAGCGTCCCCCGGAAAACTGGGTAGGCCCCGGCACGTCCTGACTCTCGCTCCTACTGCCCCTCCCCGCGGGGGGTCTTGGTGCCTCGACGCCCCACCCCAGGGCCGAGCAGCAGCTCCCGGCGGGCCCAGAGTACCCCGGGCTGCCGGCTCTGCCCGCCGCACCCGCTCCGCTGACCCGCGCGCTCCCTCGCGTCTCCCACGGGCTCCTCCCGCGGCCCGTGGCCGAACGCTCACCCCGGCAGCAACCGCTCCGGCGGCCCACGCGCTCCTCCCGCGGCCCGCACGCCCCAGTGGCCGCGCTCACCCCAGCCGCCGGGGCACCGCCCACGGCCCACGGTCCTCGGCCCTCGGCGGAGCGGAGGCGCGGCCCAGCAGGCCCGGCGTGGCAGGAAGCGCCCGGAGCTCCTGTACGGCCGCCAGCCCAGCAGCCCTGGCGCGTTTCCGGAGCCTCTGGCGCCGCCGGGGATAAGGGGGGAGCGAGACTCCGCCCCGGCCCCGCCCATCCTGCGGGCCCCGATTGGCCAGGAAAGGGGGCGGGGCAAGGAGGAGGGTCAGGCGGGGCCACCGGGGAGCCGAGCGCGCGGCCGGAAGGAAGCTCGGGAGGAGGGGGGGAGGACGCAAGGAATGTACGAGTGAATGAATGAGTGAGCCCGCGGCCAGCCAACGAAGGAAAGAACGAATACTGAAAAGAACCCCTCCCCTTTGGGTGCCGTGAGGGAACGAGATCCGAGGGCGATGAAAGCCACCCCGCCACTTGAGGGCTCAAATTTCCTCGCAAAGTTGGTGGCCTTGACTCTGCCAGGCCCAGCCCTGCCCTCGGGGTGCAAGCTTTCGCTACCCAGAGCTCCAGAGACGATCTGTGTGCCCGCGTGTGTGTATTGAGGACCCGCCATAAGCTAGCAAACACATGCGTTCATTTCAAAATAGCAGGTCATACTATGAAGCAAAAACAACAGGATCCTTGGATCCTGGGGGTGTAGCAAGCAGATGCGAGCCAGTTGTACAGGAATTCACCGTCACTGAACAAAAATCTCGAAGTTGTGGCCTGGCACGTAGGGGTCCAGGTTGCTGCCTTCTTGAAGCCGATAGTACACAAGAATAAGAGTAGAACAGGTTAGAATAGTGAAAAGAGCTGGGAAGAAAATCAATGGAGAGTGATGGGAGAGGGGGAGGGCTTCAGGGACTAAGGCTGAAATGCGATTTTAATGACAAGAGGACTCAGGTGAATGTGGTTGAAGATAGGAAGGGTATCCGCAGGCAAAAGGAACATCAAGTGCAAATGCCCTGTGACAGGCACAACCTTGACATATTCTAGGAACTAAAAGAAAAATGCAGCCGGAGTGCAGAGGTCAAGGGAGAGCAGGCCGATGCTGGGAGGCAAAGCTACACAAAGCCTGGAATTTGATTCTGAGTGACAGTTTTTTTTTCCTTTTTATATTGAATGCTTTATTAGCGATAATGGTTATAACCAACTTCTTAAACATCCTTGTAATTGTTTTATCCATTAGATGCTAACAAGTTTTTTTTTTATATCCTCCCGTTTTATGAAAACACTGAAATATACAGATGCATGGAAATAATTGTACCCACGTACCAACCAAAAATATTCTACAATGAGCATTATGCAATGCTCGCTTGACCACATGGTCCTCCTCATTTTATTCGTGCATTTCACAGTAAGTTGCTGACATGAGTACACTTCACATTTAAACACTGAAGCATGCATATCAAGAACTAGAGATCAAACATTATACTTATTTTATACAAAATAAAACCTGTTTACTGTTCTTTTTACTTTTTTAAGGTAAGATTTACATACCGTGAAATACACAATTGTTACATGGCCCATGCAGTGAATTTTGAAAAATGTATTCTCCAAACCCCTATCAGGATACAGAACATGATAAACACCCCAGAAAACCCCCCCGTCAGACCCAGCCAGCCCTCACCACCATCCCACACATAAACAACCACTGTTCTGAGTTTTTCCACCATAATGACTTTTTGCCTATATGAAAACTTCAGATGAACGGAATCACATAGTGTGTACTATCTTGTGTCTGGTTTCTTTCACTTAGTATGATGTTTTGAGCAGCGGGGTTTTTTTTTTTTAATCTATGTTGTTGTATGTGTTCATGCTTCTTTCCTTGTATTGTGGAGTAGTTAGTATTCCACTGATGGGTGGATCAGTTTATTCACTCACTAGTTTATGATATGGTATGTTTCCAGTTTGGACTATTATAAATAAAGCTACTATAAACATTCTTGTGCAAGTTTTTGTGTGGCTACTATGTGCTTGCATTTTTCTTAGGCAAATTCATTGGAGTGGAATCACGAGGTTATAGGAGAGCTTTATGCTTTATAAGAAACAGAAGTTTTCCCAAAGTGGTTGTACAATATACATGCCCCACATAAATGTATGAGAGTTCCTTTTCTTTTGTATCCTCACCAAAATTCGGGGTTGTCAGTCTTTAATTTTAGCTATTCAAGTGTGTGTAATGTAGTATCTCATTCTTATTTTAATTATTTGCCTGATCCTGGCTGTTTCTGTATCTTCCTTTGTAAAGTATCTTTTCAAATATTTTGCCCAATTTGAGGGGTTTTCTTTTTATCATTTACTTCTGTATGTGTATATTCATATATATATGCATATATATATATACATATGGAGAGATATATATAAAACCTGTTGCTGTCGAGTTGATTCCAACTCAGAGTGACCCTATAGGGCCGAGTAGAACTGCCCCATTGGGTTTCCAAGGAGCAACTGGTAAATTCAAACTACTGGCCTTTTGGTTAGCACCCATAACTCTTAACAACTGCTCCACCAGGGCTATGTGTATGTGTGTTTGTGTGTGTGTCCATCTCCACAGTCAAGGTAGTGAACAACACAACCATCATCCCAAAGTTTCTTTGTGCCCCTTTGTCATCCCTCCTTCCTGTCCCTTCTTGCCCTCTCCAATCCCCTAGCAACTACTGATCTGCTGTTTTTATTTTCTAGAGTTTTATATAAATAAAATCATATAATAAATGCTCTTTTGTGTCTGGCTCCTTTTACTCAGCATAATTATTTTCAAATTTGTTCATGGTGTTGCATATATCAACAGTTCATTCCTTTCTATGGCTGAATAATATTTTGTTGCATGGATGTACCACAATGTGTTTATCCATTCATCTGTTGATGGACATTTGGGTTGTTCTCAGTTCAGGGCTACTACAAATAAACATTTGCGTACAGCTCTTTGTATGGGCATATATTTCCTTTTATGTAGGTAAATACCTAGGAGTGGTATGGCTAGATAATATGGTAGAGGTATGTTTAGCTATTTAAAAAAACAAAACTGTTTTCCAAAGTAGTTATACCATTTTACATTCCCACCAGGTATGTATGAGACTCCGGGTAGTTCCGCATCCTTGACAATACTTGGTATGGTGAGTATTTTTACTTTTTTAAATAGATGGGTAGGGGAATCTCGTTGTGGTTTAATTTGGATTTCCTTCCCTGGTGATGTCGAGCATCTTTTCATGTTCTCATTAGCCATTCGTATATCTTCTTTGGTGAAGCGTATGTTCAAATCCCCCACGTGTCTCTCAGGTTGTCATACCGCAGGGGCTTGCATGTTGCTGTGATGCTGGAAGCTAAGCCACTGGTATTCAGATACCAACAGGGTCACCCATGGAGGACAGGTTTCAGCTGAGCTTCCAGACTAAGACAGACTAGGAAGAAGGACCCGGCAGTCTACTTCTGAAAAGCATTAGCCAGTGAAAACCTTACGAATAGCAGCAGAACATTGTCTGATATAGTCCTGGAAGATGAGCCCCCCAGGTTGCAAGGCACTCAAAAGATGACTGGTGAAGAGCTGCCTCCTCAAAGTAGAGTCAACCTTAATGACATGGATGGAGTAAAGCTTTCGGGACCTTCATTTGCTGATGTGGCACGACTCAAAATGAGAAGAAACACCTGCAAACATCCATTAGTAATCAGAACCTGGAATGTACCAAGTATGAATCTAGGAAAATTGGAAATCGTCAAAAACGAAATAGAATGCATAAACATCGATATCCTAGGCAATAGTGAGATGAAATGGACTGGTGTTGGCCATTTTGAATCAATCATATAGTCAACTATGCTGGGAATGACAACTTGAAGAGGAATGGTGTTGCATTCATCGTCAAAAAGAACATTTCAAGATCTATCCTGAAGTACAACGCTGTCAGTGATAGGATAATATCCATACACCTACAAGGAAGACCAGTTAATACGACCATTATTCAAATTTAAGCACCAACCACTAGGACCAAAGACGAAGAAATAGAAGATATTTATCAGCTGCTTCAGTCTGAAATTGATCGAACATGGAATCAAGATGCATTGATAATCACTGGCGATTGGAATGTGAAAGTTGGAAACAAAAAAGAAGGATAAGTAATTGGAAAATATGGCCTTGGTGATAGAAACAATGGCAGAGATTGAACGATAGAATTTTGCAAGACCAACGACTTCTTCATTGCAAATACCTTTTCTCACCAACATAAACGGTGACTATTTTTTTTTTTATATACATGGACCGCACCAGATGGCATGCACAGAAATCAAATTGACTACATCTGTGGAAAGAGACAATGGAAAAGCTCAATATCATCAGTCAGAACAAGGCCAGGGGCCGACTGTGGAACAGACCACCAATTGCTCGTTTGCAAGTTCAAGCTGAAACTGAAGACAATCCGAGCAAGTCCACAAGAGCCAAAATATGACTTTGAGTATATCCCACCTGAATTTAGAGACCATCTGAAGAATAGATCTGACCCATTGAAATATAGTGACTGAAGACCAGACGAGAAAAGATCAAGATGGATGTCAGAGAAGACTTCTGAACAGAAGATTTCATGTGCCACCTCTTGGGCCAAAGAGGAAGAAATAGAAGATTTTCATCAGCTGATTTACTGTAGCTTCATAATAATCTTTGAAACCAGAGATTGTAAATCCTCCAATTTTGTTCTTCCTTTTCAGTTTTGTTTTGGGTATTTTAGGTTTTTTGCTTTTCCATATAAATTTTAGAATCATCTTGTCAATTTCTAAAGGTAAAGCCTGCTGGATTTTGATTGGGATTGAACTGGATCTATAGGGCAAATCGGACAAAGTTGACACCCTAACAATCCTGAGTCTCTTGGCCCGTGAACAAAGTCCTTCTCTCCGTCTATTATGACCTCCTTTAGTCTCAGCGGTACTTTGTAGTTTTCAGTGTACAGGTCTTTCACACCTTTTGTCATATTTCTTCCTAAGTATTTTACAGATGTGATGCTATTGTAATTATATTATTTTTAATTTAAATTTCTGATTGTTCATTGCTAGAATATAGAAATGCAATTGATTTTTGTGTATTGATCTTGTATTCTGAAACCTTGCTAAACTCACATATTAGTTCCAGTTGCTTTTCTGTAGATTCCATCAGATTTTCTACATGGACAATTATGTCATCTGTGAATAGAGATTATTTACTTCTTCCTTTCATTTCCTTTTCTTGCCTAATTGTCCTGGCTAGAACCTCCAGTAGAACGTTGAATAGAATGGGTAAGAGTGAACATCTGTCCTGTTCTGGATTTTAGAGGGAAAGCATGCAATCTTTCACCATTAGGTATGATGTTCCAAAAAAACCCAAAACCCGTTGCTGTTGATTCCAACTTATAGGACAGAGCAGAACTGCCCCATAGGGTTTCCAAGCAGTGGCCAGTGGTTTTGAACTGCCAACCTTTTGGTTAGCAGCCATAGCTCTTAACCACTGCACCACCAGTGCTCCAAGTACGATGGTAGCTGTAACTTTGTCATGATTGTCCCTTATTAAGCTCTGGAAGTTCCCCTCTATGCCTAGTTTGCTGGGAGTTTTTTTTTTTAATAAGGAATGAATATTGGGTTCTGTCAAATGCTTTTATCTGCATCTATTTAGTTCATCATATAGTTTTTCTACTTTCAGTTTGTTAATGTGCTGAGTTACATTGATTAATTTTTAAATATTGAAACCAACTTGCATTCTCATGATAGACTTCACTTAGTCATGCTGTATTATCCTTTTCATATCTGGTTGGTTCTATTTGTTAACATTTTGTCTAGAATTTTTTTATGTGTGTTCATGAAAGATACTGGTCTGTAGTTTTCTTTAATGTTTTTCTATGATTTTGATATCAAGGTAATGCTGGCCTCATGGAATGAACTGGGAAACATTCCTTTGTCTTCAATTTTCTGAAAGAATTTGTGTAGTTTTAGTATTATCTCATCCTTAAATACTTGGTAAAGTGAAGCCATCTGAGTCTCAAGTTTTCATTGTGGGAATGTTTTTAACTATAATTTCAATTTCTTTAATAGATATAGGGTTATTCGGATTATCTATTTCTTTTTGAATGAGCTTCGCTAATTTGTGTCTTTCAAGAAATTTGTTCATTTCATGTAAGTATTTAAATTTATCGGCATAAAGTTGTACATAAACCCACTGCCGTCGAGTCGATTCTGACTCGTAGTGACCCCATAGGGCTTCCAAGGCTATAAATCTCTACGGAAGAAGACTGCCACATCTTTTTCTCCTGCGGAGCTGATGGTGGTTTTGAACCACTGACCTTTCGGTTAGCAGTTGATTGCTTTAGCTACTGCGCCACAAGGGCTCCTTAAAGTACTACATAATAAACTAAAAAACCAAGCCCGTTGCCAGCGAGTGGATTCCAACTCATAGCGACCCTATAGCACAGAGTAGAACTGCCCCATAGGGTTCCAAGGACAGCCTGTTGGATTCAAACTGCCGACCTTTTGGTTAGCAGCTGTAGCACTTAACCACTACGCCAGCAGGGTTTCCAAGTACATAATAGTCCCTTATTATCTGCAGTGATATCAACCACTATCATTCCCGATATTGGTAATTTGTGTTTTTTTTTGTTCACATGTCTCTCTCCTCTATGATTTCCTTCACCTGTCCATGTCATACTATATTAAGTAGACAGCTGTTTTTTTTTTTTTTTTTTAATTTGGTTAACCATTCCTTTCTATGTTTGGGCATTGCTCCGCTCCATGAGGCAGAATTTGCTTGCTGCCATAGATCCTGAAGATGGTAAATATTCACTCTCCTGGCTTCCCTTGCAGCTAGGATTTGGGCACATGACCTGGGCTCCACCAATCAGATGCACCCACTGCCAACTCTGAATCTGGGGTAAGAGATGGGAAAAATCAGGGGCTGCAAGTTTCCACTCTAGTGGGGTTGGCGGCAGCAGGGGCATTGCCACCTGTTTCCTGGTGCAGCAGTGGCAGCTGTGGTTCTCGTGGCAGTATTCAACGTCCTGCATTGGTGCTGCAAGCTGCAGGGTCTGTGCCCTGTGGCGGGAGAGGGCTACAGGGGTGCCTTCTCTGGCCTAGCACTAGGGTGTGCTTTAGAACCCTGTTCCTCTCTGCAAAGCCCCCCAACCTGGTTCTCCAGCCCTCTTCAAATGCCTGTGAGCTACCCAATGTCCTTTAGCTAGTTCCCTTCATGCTTCCATCAGCCAGTCTACTTCAGTTGTGCATGTCTAAGAAACATGACAGACCAGGCCACTCTGCAGGTGGTTCCTGATGTGCAACTGTTTTAAATGCCCTGTCCCTGAGCTCAGTGATGCCAGTTGCTCTCTGTTTTCTTTTTAGAACTCTGGAAGCTCTTTTTAGAGTCCTTTCTTGGTTCTTCTTACTCCATTCTTCTTTCACACTGATGTTTGTTAATAGTTATTAATATTTATAAACTTATTGCTCATAATGAACTTTAAAAACAGGAAATTTTAGTGGATAAAAACAAACTACTGAAAAGAATCGATTGTAAATTCTGTAACTGAAAAAACGCAATATCTGAATTGAAAAATTCACTCGATGGTCTTAGTAACAGATTGCAGATGAGAGAAGAAAGAATGACAAATTTGAAGATACATCAATAGAAACGATCCTTTCTGATACACCAAGAGAAAAAAAGATTGAAAAAAAAAATACCAGAACCTGTGTGAGCTGTAGGACAATGTAAAAATATCTTACACTTGTGTATTTGGAATCCTAAGAGAGGAGAGAGAGAATGGGGAAGAAAAAGTACTTGAAGAAATAATGGCTGAAATTTTCCAAAATTTGGTGACAGATGTAATTTACAGATTCAAGAAGGCCAGTGAACCCCCAGTCAAGCTACTGACAACAAAGGATAAAGAGAAAATACAGAAAGCAGGCAGACTTGAAAGAACGACTACATAAAGGGGGATGTAGATGAGTATCCTAACGGAATTCTCATCAGAAACAGTGGAAGACAGGAGAGAGTGGAACAACAGCTTACAATGTGCTGGAAGCAAACCAGTTCAACCCAGAACTCTACATCCAGGGAAACCATCCTTCAAGAACGAAGGTGAAATAAGGACATCTTGAGATACATGAAAGCTATGAGAATTCATCAACACATCTGCACTAAAAAAGAAAAGCTAAAGCAAGTCTTTCAATCTAAAGAAAATTTATACTAGAGGGAAGCTTTGATCTTTGGGTAGAATGAAGAACTCTAGAAATGGTAAATATGTGGGTAAATATGAAAGAATATTTATTTACTCTTAATTTCTTCATAATACACATGACAGTTTAAAATAAAAATTAAGACAGTGTATTGTAGGGTTTATAAAACATGTAAGTATAATGCATATGACCACTATAGCATAAGGATGGGGTAGAGGGGGGATCTACATTTACATTTATCTGAAGTTGCACAATATCAACTCAAAGTAGACAGTGAATTGTTAAGGATATATGTTGTGATCTCTGGAGCAACAATTAAAAAAACGACGCAAGGAAGTATAGCTCAAAAGGCGAGAGATAAAACGAAATTCTAAAAAATACTTGCTTAATTGAGGCTGGAAAGAGGAAACAAAGGAACAAAGCCAGACAGAACAGATGGTAAAAAGATAGATCTAAATTCAATCATATCAGAAATTATATTCAATATAAATGGACTAAGCTCTCCAATTAAAAGTCAGAGATTGTCAAAATGGATTTAAAAAAGTAAGTTTTTTTTCTGTCTACAAGAAATGCAGTTTAAGTATAAAGACACAGATATGTTGATATTAAAGGACGCAAATAACATTCCATGAATAGAATAAGAAAGCGGGAATGGCTATATTAATACCAGACAAGGTAGAGTTATAAAGACTATTGCCTGATATAAAAGGGACATTTTATAATGATACAAGGGTAAATTAATCAGGAACTCATAGAATTCAGAAATATATGTGCACGCAATAACAGAGCTTCAAAATATATGAAACAAAAATTGATGGAATAAAGGGAAACACAGATATTTTCATAATTATAGTTGGAAATTGTGATGATTACTTTTATGTGTCAACTTGGCTGAGCTGTGCTGCCCAGTTATTTGGTCAAACACTAGTCCAGGTGTTGCTACGAAGCTATTTTGTTGATGTGATCAACATTTACAATCAGTTGACTTCTAAGTAGATTACCCTGGATAATATGGGTGGGCCTTGTCCAATCGGTTGAAGGCTTTAAGATAAGAAACTGAGGTTTCTAAGAAGAGAAAGACTCTGCCTCAAGACTGTAACATAGATATTCTGCCAGATTTCCTGCCTGCCTGGCCTATGAATTTTTGGACTTGCCAGCCCCCACAATCTCATGAGCCAATTACTTAAAATAAATCAACCTCTCTTTCTCAGTACATATTGTTGTTGTCATTAGATGCCATCGAGTCAATTTCAATTCATAGTGATTCCATGTGACAGAGCAGAACGGTCCCACAGGGTTTTCTAGGCTGTAAACTTTACAGGAGCAGATTGCTACGTCTTTCTCCTGAGGAGATGCTCAGTGGGTTCAAACCACCAACCTTTTGGTTAGCAGCCAAGTGCTTAACCATTGTGCCACCAGGGCTGCTTGTACCTCTCTCTCTATATATAGATATATAGCTACCTATATGTATTCTGTTGCTTCTGTTTCTCTGGAGAACCATGACTAAGACAGAGATTTTCGTACTCTTGTCTCAGCAATTGATACAATAACTAGACAAAAAAAGAGTAAAATATATAGAAGATATGTATGACATTACCTAACATCTTAACTGATATTTATAGAACACTTCCATGAGTTGGGGGCTGACTTGATCGTAGCTAACAACAACAACATACCCAACAACTGCAGAATATACATCCTTTAAAAGTGCACATTGTAAATTCACCTAGATACACCATATGCTGAGCCAAAGTCTAAATGAATTTAAAAGAATTGAAATTTTACAGACTATCTGGCCACCGTGGAATTCTATTAGAAGTTAATAACAACAGTGTATCTCCAAATATTTGGAAATTCAACATTACGTTTCTAAAAAGCCCATGGGTCAAAGAGAAATCACAAAAGAACTTAGAAAATATTTCTAACTGAATAATAATAAAAGCACAACTTATCAAAATTGGTATGACCTACAATACAACAACAAAAAGATAAACAACTCAATTAAAAATGGGCAAAGACACTGAATTGTACATGTAGAAATGTTCAGTTGGCATATATCTTGCTATGTATATTTTCACTATAAAAAAATAGGCAAAGGACTTGAATAGACATTTCACCAAAGAAGATATACAAGTGGCTACCAAGCACAGTAAGAGATGCTCAACTTCATTAGTCATCAGGGAAATACAAATGAAAACCACAATGAGATACCACTTCATACCCACTGGGTGTCTGAAAAAAAAAAAGCAAGTGCTGTAGAGGCTGTGGAGAAATTGGAACACATTTCCACTGCTGGTGGGGATGTAAAATGATGAAGCTGCTATGGAAAACAGTTTGGAAGGTCTTCAAAAAGTTAAACATAGAATTACCATATGACCCAGCAATTCCCCTGTTAGGTATATGGCCCAAAGACTTGAAAGCAGGAATTCAAAGAGATATTTGTACACCAATGCTCATAGCAGCACTATTCACAATTGCCAAAGGTGGAAATAATCCAAGGATCCATCAATAGACGGACAAACAAATGTGGTATATCCATACAATGGAATGTTATTCAGCCATACAAAGGAATGAAGCTCTGATACATGCTGCAACATGGATGAACCTTTAAAACATTATGCAGAGTGAAATGTCAGAGACAATAGGACAAATATTATATGAACGCTCCACTGCTAACTGAAAGGTTGGCAGTTTAAACCCATCAGCCACTTCACAAGAGAAAGATGTGGCAGTCTCCTTTTATAAAGATTACAGCCTTGGAAACCCTATGGGGCAGCTCTACTCTGTCCTATAGGGTTGCTATGAGTTGAACTCAACTTGATGGCAACAGGTTTGGTTTTTTATATAAAATATCTTGAATAGGCAAATGAATACAGACAAAAGATTAGTGGTTATCAGGAGCTGAAAGGAATGGGAGTTTACTGGCTAAAAAAAAAAAAGAAAACAAAGTGAGGAAATTAAAAAATAAAAAAAGGCACCTAACTGTGGCATAAAAAAATAGTAGGAGTACTTCAAGGGAAGAGTCAGGAAAAAGGTATTTCCACAGAGGGAACTTGTGGGCCAAGAGGGGAAAAAACTACTGGGAGACAGCTAAAGGGATGGTAAGAGGAAAATTAATAGCTTTAAATACATATGTTAGAAAAGAAGACAATCATACAATCAATGGCCTTAAGATTCATCTAAAGAAGCAAAAAAAAGATGAGCAACATAAACCTAAAATAACTAGAAGCAAGGAAATAACAGAGATAAGAGCAGAAATCAATGAATTATAAAATAAACCATAGAGAAAATTAACAAAACCATAAGTTGGTTCTTTTTAAAGAGTACCAAAATCGATAAACCCCTAGCAAGACTAATCAAGAAAAATGAGAAAGAACACTAATCACTAGTATTGGAAATGAAAGAGGGGATATCGCTACAGGTCACACAAACGTAAAAGGATAATGAGGGAATATTATGAACAACTATGCCAATAATTCTGACAACTTAAATAAAATTCTCAAATTCCTTGGAAAAAAGCAATTTACCAAAAATGACACCAGATCAGAAAATGTCTTGTAGAGAAATGCTTATTATCAAAAACTTTCCTAAGAAACAAACAAAACAGTACAACAAAAACCTCCAGGCTCAAATGATTTCATGGGTGAATTCTAGCAAATATTTAAGGAAGAAAAATCACCAATCTTACTCAAACACTTTCAGAAAATAGAGGAGGAGGGAAGCATTGCCAACTCCTTTTATGAGATCAAGATAAACCTGGTACTAAAATCTGATGGACGCATTACATATGTAAAAGAGAAAATTACAGAAAAATATTCCACATGAACAGAATAGCAAAAATGCTGTTAGCAAATCAAATCCAGCGCTATATAAAAAATAATGTGTTCTCATTGCCTATTTACATATCAGGGGCCAGAGATGTTCAGTGATTTGTGCAAGGCCATGCAGCTGGTAGATGACCCTACCTCTACCTGATTCAAAACCCACAGTCTTTCCAATGCAATAGCTTCCTAGGTGGTGAGGGCTGGCTTTGCAGTGGAAGGAGTTGTGATGAGGCTCCTGGGTGGGGAACAGCCAGCCCGGGTCGCTCCTGCAGTTTCCAGACTTGATGGGGACAAGGTATAAATGCAGAGTGTCCTAGGCGCCTGGTCTAGGGCCCTCTGCCCCCTGACTCCTGGCTTCCATAGCCCCCCCCCAACTTGCTACAAAGATGCTCTCCCTTCCCCCCTCCTTGTTGCCAGGACATTTTGCTGGTAGCAGGACAATGGGTGTGCCTGTTGCTTTTGGAGGCTGCCAGCCTTGCCCCGGCAAGCCCTTACCACGCAGGTCCCGGTGCCATGACAACACTGACGCCTCCTCACGTGCTCTCCTGCCGCAGCCATTCGCCCTGAACAGAGACGCGAGGTCTGCCTGCCTCACTGCCGGAGCTTCTGGGAAACGCACCAGCCCAGGGACGGGGGGCATCTGAAGACCCCGTGTCAGCGTAGATCCAGGCCCACGCAGCGGAGGAGCATTCTTTCTTCCGATCCTTTGAGGGGGACTCGAAGCCCAAAGCGGCATTTCCCCGGGGTCGTGGGAGCGCACGCAGAGTCGCAGGAGGTGAGCGAGGCAGGGCCTTTTCTGTGGCGGAGCCTGGGATGACGGAGCCCTGGGTCTGGCCGGGTAGTCGCCAGGCGGGGGGAGGGGGGAGGAGAAGGCTCAAGATCTGGAGCTGGGGGAGAGGAAGGAGGAGCTCCCAGTTGCAGGGAGGGGGAGGGAAGGGGGCTTGAGGCTGCGGGAAGGGGGGGCTCGGGAGCTCGGGTCTGCGGAGGGAGGGCGGTGAGTGTGGCGTAGGGACTCCTGCCTGCAGGGGTCTGGGCAGGCGCGGGAGCAGGTCTCAGGTTCTGGCGCTGGCAGAGACAGGAGAGGGGGCTCCTGGCTACGGTGGGGAGCGACTACGGGCTGTGGGGGAGGGTACAAAGGGGTACTCCCCGTCTCGGGGGTGCAGGCGATGGTGGGAGGGGGAGAGGCTCAGACTGCTGCGGTTGGTGTGGCCGATCGCGGCCGCAACGGTCGGGGATGCGCTCCAGGGCTCCTAGCCGCTGTGGGGGCAGGGAGCGCGGGCTGCGGTTTTGGGAGGGGGCGGGGCAACAGGCTGCAGCAATGTGGGGAGCGAGGCCTTGATGCCTTTCTGGCGGGTGGGCGACAAGACCCTGGCCTGGGTGGTGCGGTGGGGTGCGTGGCACCCCCGCCCCACTCTCTGCGTCTACAGACTGCGGGGACTGCGACGCTCCCTGCATCTGGTTGTTCCCCAGGTCCACAGCCATGGCGCTGGCGATGCTGCGGGACTGGTGCAGGTGGATGGGCGTGAACGCGCAGCGCTCGCTGCTCCTCTTGGGCATCCCGGACGACTGCGACGAGAACGAGTTCCAGGAGGCCGTGAGGGCCGCCCTGTGGCCTCTGGGCAGGTACCGAGTGCAGGGCAAGGTCTTCAGAAAGGAGCTGGGGACCAGGGTTGCCTTGGTCGAATTTGCCGACTACTTAAACCGCAGCTTGATCCCCCGACAGATACCAGGCAAAGGTGGGCCCTGGAGGGTGATCTACCTGCCCCAGGCCCCTCATGCCGAGTTACAGGAGAGACCTGCTTTCCCCATACAGCCCCAGGGGCAAGAAGTGGCTGACAGGGCAGGTGAGGCAGGAGCCGCAGGTGTTGCAGATGCTGCAGGTGTGGCAGGTGTTGCAGATGCTGCAGGTGTGGCAGAAGCCACAGGTGAGGAAGGAACAGCAGGTAAGGGAGGAGCTGCAGGCGAGACAGGAGTGGAGAATGTGCCAGAAACTGCAGGTGAGGTAAGAGCTACAGATGAGGCAGGAGCTGCAAGTGAAGCAGGAGCCCCAGGTGAGGCAGAAGCTGCAGGTGAGACAGGAGCAGTGAGTGGGGCAGGAGCAGAGACTGTAGCAGAAGCTACAGGTGAGGCAGGAGTTGAGAGTGTGGCAGAAGCTGCAGGTGAGGCAGGGGCAGCAGGTGAGGCAGGAGCTTCAGGTGAGAAAGGGGTATTAGGTGAAGCAGGAGCTGCAAATGAGACAGAAGCTGCAGGTGAGGCAGGAACTACAGGTGAGGCAGAAGCTGCAAGTGAGCCAGAAGCCACAGATGAAGCAGGAGCTGCAGGTGAGGCAGGAGATGAGAATGCGGCAGAAGCTGTGGGTGAGGCAGAAACTGCAGATGAGGCAGGAGCTGCAGGGGAGGTAGAAGCTGCAGGTGAGGCAGGAACTGCACGGGAGGCAGAAGCTGGAGGTGAGGCAGGAGCTGCACAGGAGGCAGGAGCTGCAGGTGAGGCAGGAGCTGCAGGTGAGGCAGGAGCTGCAGGTGAGGCAGGAGATGAGAATGTGGCAGAAGCCCCAGGTGAGGCAGGAGCTGCAGGTGAGGCAGGCTATGAGGATGTGGCAGGAGCGCTAGGTATGGCAGCAGCCCTAGGTGAGGCAGGAGGTGCAGACGAGGCCGACGCCTGGGCCCAGCAGTGGAGACACGCCCTGCAACCCGTGCTGGAGAGCCTGGCCTACCAGGAACTGAGACCCTTTTCAGGGCGAGAAGAGCCAGGCCCTGGGGAAGAGCCCTTTCAGGGCTGGCTAGACCACGCCTATGACATGCTGTACCTGTGGCGCCACGTGTCGGAGAAGGAGAAGAGGAGGAGGCTGGTGGAGTGCCTGAGCAGCCCAGCCCTGGACCTCCTGTATGGCCTCCTGGCAGAAGACCCCGACCTCCCAGCGCAGGACTGCCTGGTCGCACTGGTACAGGTGTTTGGGACCCAGGACACGCGCATGACTGCGCGGCTCAAGTTCCTCACCTGCGCCCAGGAGCCCGGGGAGAGCCTGTTTGCCTATGTGATGCGCCAGGAAGGCCTGCTGCAGACGGCCATGGAGAAGGGGGCGGTGCACCCGGCCATCGCAGACCAGGTGCGTGCGCGGCAGGTGCTGATGCGAGCTCACCCCAATCCCACTCTGTACAACAAGCTGAGGAGGATGCGCGTGGAGGGGCGGCCTCCTGGTTTCGTGGGGCTGCTGCGTCTTGTTAGGGAAACTGAGGCATGGGAGGCTGCCCAGGCCAGGGGGGAGCTGTCCCAGGTGGAAGAAGGGGCCCACACAGCCGGTGGAGCCCCAGCCACTGCCCAGGCTGCCCCAGGCAATGAAGATGCCGTCACAGACAATGAAGATGCCACTGAGGCCTCTGTGTCTAACGAAGATGCTTCCTCAGACAACGAAGATGCCAGTGAGGCCACCCCAGCCAATGAAGATGATGCAGAAGCTGCCCCAGGCAACGAAGATACTGCTGAGGAGGTCCCAGCTGATGAAGATGCTGCCCAGTCCGACTTGGCCAATGAAGATGCCACTGGGGAGGCCTCAAGCAATGAAGATGCCGACCAGGTCCACCTAGTCAATGAAGGTGCCACAGAAGCTGCCGCAGCTAATGAAGATGCTGTCAGGGAGGCCCCAGGAAATCAAGATGCTGCCCTCACAGCTCTAGCCAATAATTACATAGCCCAGACCGCTCTAGCTAATGAAAATGCTGCCAAAGCTGCCCCAGCCAATGAGCAGGCCAATGAGGCTGTTCACAACACTGAAGATGCCACTGCTGCTGCTGCAGGAGCCACCCCTGCCACTCACAAAGAAGAAAGTGCTCCCGCCCCAGCCCGGGTGGGCAGTGTTCCTGGGGCAGGCCCGGGAGCCCTAGGCTGTGGGCCGGAGGGCCCTGCCAAAGCAGGAGACCCAGAGGCCACGGAGGCTGAGGAGCCGCCCGACGAGCGGCTCCAGTCCATCCTGGAGGAGTCAGAAAACGAAGGCGAGGCTGGCAAGATAAGCCTGCCCGAGTCCTCCTCAGACCAGTAGGCTCAGGTGGCTCTGGGGCCTCTGCTCCTCTCAGGCAGCGGAGCCCTGGGGGGCAGCAGGGCCAGGCCGGGCCAGAGTGGGCTCATGGCCCTAGGACCCCAGCAGGGCAGAGGGAAGGGCCTGCCGGCCACCTCCTGCCCCCAGGGCCCACCCCCTCCCGCTTGGGCCTGCCACCCCCCTCAGTCCTTTCAAGGGGGGGAGAGGCCCCTCCCCATTGCAGCACCACCACACAGACCCAGCCCCACATCTGCCCAGAGGCACCCAGATTAGGAGCACCTGGAGACGTCCTCTCCCGCTCCTGTCCACTCGGTTGGGGGCTCAGCCTCTGCTTTCCTGGCATAGATCCTGGTCAACTGTTGCTTGTTCTTGTGGAGGTGTGTGTGTTCTTATCTGAGCAGTTTCTCCCCGGAGACTCCAGCCCAGTCCCGGAAGACAGCAGGAAGGACAGATGCTGGAGTGGCCACCCTCACCCTGTGAGCGACGGAAGGAACGAAGAACGGACCAGGGACCAGGAGGGCTGTGGGGAGCCCCGCCAGGACTGTGCTTGAAGATTCACCCCAGCTGTTGTTTGTGACTCAGTTTCCTCAACGTGGTGACGTGTGCTCTGCTGTGTTTTCCAGTGTTCTTCTGTGACTGTCCCCTGGGGCCATGGGGCAGGGCCATGGGGCAGGGCCGGGGAGGGGTCCCCTGAAGTGAGTGAAGGTTGCCAGAGTCCATCATCCTGACAGGAGGCAGAGCCTGAGTGCCCCAGGCAGGGAGAGTTGGGGAGGGCTGCAGTGGGTCAGGGAGGCTGAGGCTCCTCATCAGGTACCCCCGGGAGAAGGGAGGCCCCGTGTCCTCTGGTGGTGGTTATCCTTTCCCTCTGTTGTGATTCCATTCTCTTCAGTGGTTCCAGTTAAGTGTTTTCTCCTCAATAAATCTTATCAAGTGTTTCTGCTGAGTCTGGCCTCTGCTGTGGGCAATGGAGGGGAGGGCCTGCGGGGCGGGGGGACAGGTGGAGCAGTGGCCTGTGTTCAGCCACAGCTGCTCCTGAGGGATCACCAGGGACCTGGGTGTGTGTGATGCCATGTGATGGGTGGGACAGGACAGGCTTCCTCAGCGCTGGTGGAAAGCATGGGGAGCTGTCCTGTGCCCCAATTCCTGTCCAGGGCGCCCCAGAGGGCAGGAGGCCTCGCTTCCCAGCCAGCTCTGGGGAGCACCCTCCAGGTCGTTGGGGCCAGGCAAGAGGCACTGGGCCATGGGTGGGGGCTGCCCCTGGGTGCCAGAGGCCAGGCTCTGTCCCTGAAGCCTGCTGAGCCCTGGGTGCTGCCCTGAGGAGCCCCCAGGTGGAGGGCCCTCTGGAGCACAGTGGCCCAAGGGGCAGTTCTGGGGGGCGTGGTGAGGGAGGAGGGGCTGGAACAGCAGCTGGCTCCATCCTCTGAGACCTACACTCTCACCTCAGGGGCTCGAGCTGCCCCAGCAGAGAGCAGCCCTCAGCCCACTGGAGGGGACTGGGACCTTTGGGAGGAGGGAGCAGTGACTGGGCCCCTGCAGGTGTGAGGGGGCAGCACTGTTGAGCCCGACATGGGGGTGTCCCTCGGGCCCAGCTCTGTCTGTGTCTACAGGCGTCCACCAGCCTGTCCGAAGCTGCAGAGGAAGGACAGAGCCCCATAGCAGCCCAGGAGCCAGGGCGAGCCTGGCACTTGCAAATGCAAATGCTCAGGCTGGGCCTGGGGACAGGGGACTGTGGTCACTGACCGGAGGAGCCCTGGGGAGAGCTGGAACAGCTGGGTTGCAGGGGGAGGGGGAGGGCCAGTGGGGCCCTGGACAAGCCCAGGGCAATGAGAAGCTGGGAGGGTGTGGCAGGTCCTTAGCCAGGCCTGCAGCCTCCTTGGCTGAGGGGCTTGGCCGTGTGTCCCTTTAGGACGCAGGGCAGGGGGTCGGGCCCCAGGACACAGGCCTGGTACCCTGTATAAGCGCCTGTCCTTGGCCCATCGACAGCCACCTCCCGGGTTGAGTACAGCCAGATAAGCTCTCCAGTTCAGTTCCTCACAATGGCGTTTTTGTCTTGGGTGTGCAGGAATAACGTCCTTGTCCACAAGAAGGAGGTGCAAGGCCAGGACGCCTTCGGCTTCTCCCCTGCCACCCTCAGCTTTCCCAGACACCTTCCTGAGCTGCTCTGGCCCCACCTGCCCCTTCCCATGTGAGCTGCAGAGGGAGAGAAGAGAGCGACAACCTGGGCAGCTGGGCTGAGAGGGCTCCATGGCCAGCCCTGCACCTCAGCCCCCATTCTTATGCGCTGCAGAAAGAGGCCTTGAGGCCACCCGCTCTCTGCTCCAGACCTCTCCCCCAGCCCATATGGAAGGGGATGAGCACTCTACCTGGATGGTCCCCCATCCACAGACTCCCAGCTCCTTGGCCACAGGACCCTTGGGTAGGTTCAAAGCAGAGGCAGCCTTCCGGAAGCATCTGGGTTGGGGCCACGCTCTGCCCGTAGCCCCTACCTTCCTCCAGACCCTGTGCCCTCCTCCAGGGGCCTGGAGCGGGGCCTGTCTCCCAGTCCTGCTGTCTGTACACACAGGCATCTTCCCTGAGCACTTCTGTCCCCACCGCCCCGGCAGCCCTGCTCCCGGCCCCAGGTGCCTGCCTGGGCTCAAACTTGTGGCTCCCATTTTACAAGCAGGAAGTCACAGCTCCCTCTGTCTCCAGGGCCTCGCCATGGCCCTCATCGCGAAGAGGGCAGAGCTGCCCCAATCCAAATGGTGTTCCTGTGCTGGCCATGAGAGGGGCAGATGTGTCTCCAGCATGGCCGAAAGCTGCCCACATCACCACCAGGCAGCCCTTGGGTCCTGTGGCCCTGTTCCAGGACACATCATTCTGCTGGTGCCGAGGCCCTGGCACACACCCACCTGGTGTCAGCGCAGGTGGAATGCCACGATCTGTACCCTCCACGCTGTGCTTTCTGTGGCCCTGGACGTTCCGCCCCCACACCTTGCTTCCAGGCCCACATGGACATCTGAAAGCCATTTCACCTGGCTCAACAAAGGACAGCAGGGACGGCAAGGCCCTTGAACCACTATGGCCTCACACCCCATCAGCCATGCACCCCAAAGATGCGGAAGAGTTTGGAGCCTGGGAGAACGGTAAGTCTGCTCCCCAAATCTTTCCTCCAGGAACACGTCTTATGGCTGGGACTGAGGGGCATCCTCCAGGAGGGAGGCACGGCCACCACATCCTGATCTAGGATGCCATTTGTGAGGGGGCAGCTCTGTCCTCTTTGCGATGAGGTCCATGGCTTGCAGTGAGGTGCTGGGGAAGAAGGAGCGGTCAGTGGCTTTCTGCTCATAGAATGGGAACCCGTAGTTTGAGCCCAGGCCCTGGAAACACAGTGGAAGGATTCACCAGTAAAAAAACAAAACAAAATAGTTGGCCTTTGAGTACACTCTGACTCATGGTGACCTCATGAGTGTCAGAATAGAACTGTGCTCCATAGGGTTTTCCATGGCTGATTTTTTTGGAAGTAGATTGCCAAGCCTTTCTTCAGAGGCACTTCTGGGTGGACTCAAACCATCAGTCTTTCGGTTAGCAGCCAAGCGCATTCACTGTTTTCACCACCCAGGGACTCCCTGTGCTAGCTAACGATGCCCCATAAACCAGCTGCAGTCAAGTTGACTCTGACTCCTGGCAACCCCATGAGTGTCCGAGTAGACCTGTGCTCCATAAGGGTCTTCCATGGCTGATTTTGGGAAGTGGATCACCAGGCCTTTCTTCTGAGGTGACTCTGGGTGGACCTTTCAGTTAGCAGTCAAGCGCGTTCACTGTTTGCAACGCCAAGGGACTGCGCACAAGGACGCACAGCACATTGCTAACGGTGAGATCCCCGGACCGAGACACAGCCCAAGAACCACTGCACGCAGTTAACAGTGGCAGCCCTGAAACACAGCGGAAGGACCCGCAGCATGTCGTTAGTGGAGACAGCCCGGAAGCCCAGCAAAGGACGCTGGCTGGGTGCTGGGCTCACAGGAACCTTGATTCTTCCTTGGCCTTGCGAGGCTCCCACCCACATCCCCGGTGCACACGCGCTGCGCTGCCATCGTGTGAAGGCGCGTCCTCCTCTTTAACCTTCAAGAGAGACTGGGCCCACGCCTGAGTGCCCACCGGCCCCTCTGCTCGGGAGATGCCCAGCGAGTCCTCCGCTTCCTTATGCTCCTCCGCAGGTTACGAATCCCCGCCCGGTTCTGGTCTTTGAGATGCCACACCACGTCCTCCATTCCCAGGTGCTCTCGAAGAGTCCCCCGGGTGCTGTGCCTCTGTGCTTAAACACCCGCCCCGCTGCCCCTTCGCTAGCTCCTGCTGTGCCACCTGTGCCACCATGGAAGGGGCCAGTTCCTGCTGATCTCTGGCGGGAATAGGGTGACAGGTGCCCACGTGGACCCAGGCCCTCAGCTCACCGAATGGGTTTGGATGGTGCACCAGGCGTGTGGGCTCTGGTCCCTACTGGGGCCACCCCGGGGGCCTCCCAACACTCAGGCCAGGCCTGGGCACCCTGCCCTCAGGGCCTACTGTCCAGGGCTGAGCTGCCCTCCACCAGAAGAGGCAGTTCCCAGTGCCAGGCTGGCAAGAGGCCTAGGTGTGATGGCACCCCAAGGGGAAGGAGTCCAGGTCATGGAGACCCCCTGGCCCTACCTCAGGCAGGGATTCAGCTCCCTGGTAGCCGGGCAGGGGTGGGACTGAAGGGGCCTCACAAAGGCTGTGACCTGGAGGGGCCCAGGGTGGGTGGGCGAGGGCTGAGCTTGGCCAGCAGAAGCCTGGAACCACCTCACCCCAGAGACTGTGAGATACCCCCAGGGCAGGAACCGGGCACGTGGGGACGCCTGAACAAAGCTGGACACGGAGCAGGGCTGGGGCTGCCCCTGGCAGGCTGTGGCCTCCCAAGGCCCCAGACCCCCTGCCTTCCGCCCTGGCCCACAGCCTCACCCCCAGGGTCCACACAGGCAGCCCGTCCACTTGGGCTGCCCTGGGTGTTCTGAGGAGGACGCTTCCTTGACTCAGTGCCAAGTACAGCACCTGTTGTACAGGACCTTCAACCTTGTTGGGCAACAGCCCCCAGGACAGGCTGTGTCTGGGGCTGAGCTGGGTCAGCACTCCCCTGGCCTGGGGCTCCAGTGGCACAGCATGGAGCTAGGGACACGCCTCTCTCTCTCTCCCCAAGATGTCCCGAGGGACCCAGGAACTTAGTTGCAGTCCTGGCCTGACTTCACGTGCTCCCACCCGTGTCAAGGGTGGGGTCTTTCGTTTCTCTGTTAATTTTTGAGTATTCACCACTGCCCCAGCTTGGAGGGCAGCTTCCTGGCATCACCTGGGCCCAGCTCCCCTTTCAGGCTACCATAACCCATGGAGGGCTCAAGTGGCTCCTGTCTTCCTAGGGCCCAGGACCAACCAGGACCTTCAGACTATGGCGTGAGGCCTCTCCGAGGCCCACAGAGAAGCTAGCTGGGCCCTGCCGGCGCATCCCCTGGCAGCCCCTGCCTCCTGGCAGAGGGTCCCCTCCTCTCCGACGCAGTCTTAGGCGTCTCTTGTCCTTGCCTGCGTTCCCTCCTCCCCCTCAGGCCCTCCTCTTCCTCCAGGACCCTTGCTCTGCTCGTAGGCGCCCATGCCTTTCTCTCCCTTCCTGTGTCTCTCTGGCTTGGGGAGGACTTGCAGGGAGCAGTCACCGGGCCCAGGGGAGGGGAACATGCCAGAGGGAGGGAAGAGGATGGTGACTGTGATCCCCAGGGCAACCACTAAGAAAAAAATCCCTCAACACATATAGTAAAAGAAATGACAACGGAATTAAAATGGTATAGTAATGGAGGAATTCAAGCCTCGAGTTGCAATTCTGAAGGGTCCTCCATGGGAAATATTGCAGGACATGGAAAGCATCAAAAGAAGATGGAAGGAATACACAGAGTCATTATACCAAAAAGAAATGATCGACATTCAACCATTTCAGGAGGTAGCATATGATCAGGAACCGATGGTGCTGAAGGAAGAACTCCAAGCTGCTCTGAAGGCATTGGCGAAAAACGAGGCTTCAGGAATTGATGGACTACCAATGGAGATGTTTCAGCAAACGGATGCAGCCCTGGAAGTACTCAATCGTCTGTCCCAACAAGTTTGGAAGACAGCTTCCTGGCCAGCGGACTGGAAGAGATCCATATTTGTGCCTATTCCACGGAAGGTGATCTAATAGAATGCAGAAATTATCAAACAATGTCATTAATACCATATGCAAATAAAATTTTGCTGGAGAGAATTAAAAATTAGTTGTGGCAGTACATCGACAGGAAACTGCCAGATATTCAGGCCAGATTCAGAAGAGGACATGGAACCAGGGATATCATTGCTGATGTCAGATGGATCCTGGCTGAAAGCAGAGAATACCAGAAAGATGTTGAGATGTGTTTTATTGACTATGCAAAGGCATTTGACTGTGTAGATCATAACAAAATATGGACAACATTCTGAAGAATGAGAATTCCAGAACACTTAATTGTGCTCATGAGGAACTTGTACATAGATCAAGAGGCAGTTATTAGAACAGAACAAGGGGACACTGCGTGGTTTAAAGTCAGGAAAGGTGTGTGTCAGGGTTGTATCCTTTCACCGTACCCATTGAATCTGTATGCTGAAAAATAATCCAAGAAGCTGGACTATACAAAGAAGAACAGGGCATCAGGATTGGAGGAAGGCGCATTAACAACCTGCATTTTTTTTTTTTAGGCAGATGACACAACCTTGCTTGCTGAAAGTGAAGAGGACTTGAAGTCCTTACTGATAAAGATCAAAGACCACAGCCTTCAGTATGGATTATACCTTGTAGAAATGGCTTGGGGGAGGTGTCTGACCTCCTCTAACTTCACAAGGGGGAAGGAGAATCAAGATTAATGGCCCAAGTCTGATTCCTATGAGGCAGAGGTCAGACATGCCTCCTCCCTCTGCCATCTTTATCAATTCTGACACCAACCGTCCCTCCCACGGCATTCTACTTTTCTGCTGGGTTTGATAATTCATTGCAGTGGCCACACGCAACTCACAGACCATACTCACAATTATGGGATTTATTAGGGAAGTAACAGTTACAGTTCAGGCTCAGGAACACTCAAGGATACAGTTCTTCCATCAGGACAGCCTCTTCCCAGCCATGCTCACAAGCACGCCTCTCCTTGGCCCTCAGCCTTGACCCAAAGGCACTCAGCTTTCTCTTTCCATGAGCCAAGAATCCCATCATGTCGTCTCTGCTGCCAGGTTTCTGCTGCTGCTTCTTGCTGTTACAATTCTCTCTGTCTCTTCGTTTCAGGAGCTTCTCAGTGCAGGGATCCTGGGTCCAAAGGACATACTGGCTCCTGGATGTTCCTCGTTGGTGGTGGTGGGGTATTCTCTTTCCTGTCTCCGGGATGGCTCATTTCAAGCCCAGAACAACAACAACAAAAAAAAACCAAACCCATTGCCATCGAGTTGATTCCGACTCATAGCGACCCTGTAGGATAGAGTAGAGCTGCCCCCGTAGGGTTTCCACGGAGGGTCTGGTGAATTTCAAGCCCAGAGGGATGGCAAAACCAACCAATCACTTTGGTGGGCCACAATTACGCTATCACACAGTCCCACCCAACCACTTGGGTGGGAGTTACAAGACCATGGCTAGAAAGGCCACACGCAAAAGTGATTTATCACACCGAAGGCCACCCCCTGGCTTCTCTAGCCACGGTTCTTTCATATTTGGAGGATTACTTACCCCTTCAATCATTTTACCAGTTCAAAACATCCATTACAATTAGTTCTGCAGTAGGACAAAGAGTCATCGGGGTGAGGTTACTCAGGTACCAACCATTCGGGTCTGTTGCAGATGTCCACCTGATTTGGTCAGGGTCTCCAACAATTCATCTCACCTTCACCCTTTCTGTTGTCTGATAAAATTTATCTGAGAGAAGATTATTCCCTTGCTCTGATCCTCACAAGGTATCAGCAGAGCAAAACCTTTAAGGGGCTTTCGGTTCGGCCACTGGGCTCCAGTCCAGCAGTGCCTCAGCCTTAGTCCACTCTTGCACAGTTACTGCGTCTACAATTATAGTTTGTACAATCACAATTAACCCTGTCACCAACCAACACTTACAACTGAATCATTTAATCCTATCAGCATCTCCCCCCACCCCGTCTTCCCCAGACCACGCAGGAATCTGTTCAGTGGGGATCATCCCTTGTCCCTCATTTTGAGTGTAAGCACACCATGAAGGCGTGTAGGCCAGCCACTTCGTGCCTTTATCTGTCTCCTATTTTAGATAGCCAATGTTTAAATAGTCTGTTTGTATCAAACTAGGAATCTGAGAAGACAAGCATGTTTCTTGATCTTGAAGAATCTTCTGTTCTGGTTGGAACTTTGAGCATCTGCATCCAAAAGCAAAGTCCAGTCCAGAGCAAGCCATCGAATGGCAGCAATTATACCAGCTGATGGTGTCAAACATCTTTCTCTTCATTTGGTCGTGTTCTGACTGGTCAGCTCATCTCTAGCCATCCAAGCTAGGTCACAAAGGGTAGCGGCCTTAGGCTCAAGAGTTCACACACACCTCCTGGCACTTCAGACAGCCCTTCACACTCTCTCATCCCTAGCGTCCTTGGGCTAGGTCAACAGGTTCCACCCGTAAACTTCAGGAGGCCGACAACTCCTTTTTCTTCTGACCAGCCAGCCCTTCCTCTCTCTCTCTCATCCCTAGCCTCCACGGGCTGGGTCATTGGGTGCCAATGGAACACGTCCAAACTCAGCCCGTCTCTTCATTGCTGCACTTCTCCCACTTTCACTCATTGAGTGGACCCAGGTAATCACCACAGACAAGCAGACCAAGCTGCCTACTCGCAGCTCCCTTTAACGTCCAGTCCTGGAAGGGGGTTCCATCTGATGGACACTGACTTTTCCTGCCTGGATGCATCCTACAGCAAACTGCTTGTTCGGAATTCAAAAAGCAAAAGTTACTTTTTTTTTTTTTTTTTGCACGTCCTGACTTCAAATGGAGATCTCCAGTTCTCTCAGCAGTTCTGGGTGGTTCTCCATGTCTTTTCAAATGCAAAATCTGGGCGGTGCCCAGGTTTTCAATCTAAGCCCACAATACATACACAGGGCTACTGCAGTCAAACAGCCTGTGTTTCCCTCAGGAAAATCCTAGTTCCCTTTTAGCATATCCAATCAAGTACTGGCTGAAGGCAGGGTTACACACTATAACACCCAATATTCATTTCTGTCATACTAGTCCTGGTGGCACAGTGGCCAAGTGATACATATGGCTGCCCATCAAAAGGTCAGCAGTGGAGGCGGAGCCAAGATGGCGGACTAGGCAGACGCTACCTCAGATCCCTCTTACAACAAAGACACGGAAAAACAAGTGAATCGATCACATACATAACAATCTACGAACCCTGAACAACAAACACAGATTTAGAGACGGAGAACGAACTAATACAGGGAGCAGCGATTGTTTCCAGAGCCTGGAGCCAGCGTACCAGTCAGGTACGGCACAAGCACAGAGAGCTGCTCCACCCCCCTGAACTAACCCCGGGAGGGGGACCAGCCGGTTCCACGGGCGGCGTGGGACGCAGCCGGTAGGAGAAGTCCCCGGGAGGCAGCGACTGGTATTGGAGCGGGGAGAACAGCGTCTCAGCCGGGACACTCGGTCACGGCACAAGCACGGGGAACTGCTCCACCCATCTGAACTAACCCCGGGAGGAGGCCTACCTGGTTCTCGGGGGCGGCACGGCCACGCGGCTAGAGGGACGAGAAGTCCCCGGGAGGCAGCGACTGATTTTGGAGTCAAGAGTGCACCGTCCCAGTAAGGGAGCCTTGACGCTGGGCGTGGGGCTGGAAGCGGAGGATCTGACCGTGACTCCAGCGGGCCAGACCCCCCGGGGGCAATCTCCACACAGCCAGCACACATAGGCGACGCGCCCGCGGGAATCTCAGACATAATAGTCATTCCAAGCAAGACAAGCAACTCTGGCTATATTCTGAGGTGCTACTCTCCTATCTCTCTATTCCCTCCCCCACCCTCCCCAGGCGGCTTCATTAACATCTGAATAGCCTGAGCCAGAGGGAGAACTCTGATAGGGATCTGACTGCATTTTTTTTTTAGCGGATTTTCTGGAAAAACTAGTTTCCCAGTGATGGCTCGGAGACAACAATCCATATCAAACCACTTAAAGAAGCAGACCGAGACAGCTTCTCCAACCCCCCAAACAAAAGAATAAAAACCTTTCCCGAATGAAGATACAATCTTGGAATTATCAGATACAGAATATAAAAAACTAATTTACAGAATGCTTAATGAAATCACAAATGAAATTAGGATAACTGCAGAAAAAGCCAAGGAACACACTGATAAAACTGTTGAAGAACTCAAAAAGATTATTCAAGAACATAGTGGAAAAATTAATAAGTTGCAAGAATCCATAGAGAGACAACATGTAGAAATCCAAAAGATTAACAATAAAATAACAGAATTAGACAACGCACTAGGAAGTCAGAGGAGCAGACTCGAGCAATTAGAATGTAGACTGGGACATCTGGAGGACCAGGGAATCAACACCAACATAGCTGAAAAAAAATCAGATAAAAGAATTAAAAAAAATGAAGAAACCCTAAGAATCATGTGAGACTCTATCAAGAAGGATAACCTGCGGGTGATTGGAGTCCAAGAACAGGGAGAGGGGACAGAAAACACAGAGAAAATAGTTGAAGAACTCCTGACAGAAAACTTCCCTGACATCATGAAAGACGAAAGGATAGCTATCCAAGATGCTCATCGAACCCCGTTTAAGATTGATACAAAAAGAAAAACACCAAGACACATTATCATCAAACTCACCAAAACCAAAGATAAACAGAAAATTTTAAAAGCAGCCAGGGAGAAAACAAAGGTTTCCTTCAAGGGAGAATCAATAAGAATAAGTTCAGACTACTCAGCAGAAACCATGCAGGCAAGAAGGCAATGGGATGACATATACAGAACACTGAAGGAGAAAAACTGCCAGCCAAGGATCATATATCCAGCAAAACTCTCTCTGAAATATGAAGGTGAAATTAAGATATTTACAGACAAACACAAGTTTAGAGAATTTGCAAAAACCAAACCAAAGCTACAAGAAATACTAAAGGATATTGTTTGGTCAGAGAACCAATAATATCAGATATCAGCACAACACAAGGTCACAAAACAGAACGTCCTGATATCAACTCAAATAGGGAAATCACAAAAACAAACAAATTAAGATTAATTAAAAAAAAATACACATAACAGGGAATCATGGAAGTCAATATGTAAAAGATCACAATAATCAAAAAGAGGGACTAAATACAGGAGGCATTGAACTGCCATATGGAGAGTGATACAAGGCGATATAGAACAATACAAGTTAGGTTTTTACTTAGAAAAATAGGGGTAAATAATAAGGTAACCACAAAAAGGTATAACAACTCTATAACTCAAGATAAAAACCAAGAAAAACGTAACGACTCAACTAACATAAAGTCAAGCACTATGAAAATGAGGATCTCACAATTTACTAAGAAAAACGCCTCAGCACAAAAAAGTATGTGGAAAAATGAAATTGTCAACAACACACATAAAAAGGCATCAAAATGACAGCACTAAAAACTTATTTATCTATAATTACCCTGAATGTAAATGGACTAAATGCACCGGTAAAGAGACAGAGAGTCACAGACTGGATAAAGAAACACGATCCATCTATATGCTGCCTACAAGAGACACACCTTAGACTTAGAGACACAAACAAACTAAAACTCAAAGGATGGAAAAAAGTATATCAAGCAAACAATAAGTAAAAAAGAAGAGGAGTAGCAATATTAATTTCTGACAAAATAGACTTTAGACTTAAATCCACCACAAAGGATAAAGAAGGACACTATATAATGATAAAAGGGACAATTGATCAGGAAGACATAACCATATTAAATATTTACGCACTCAATGACAGGGCTGCAAGATACATAAATCAAATTTTAACAGAATTGAAAAGCGAGATAGATACCTCCACAATTATAGTAGGAGACTTCAACACACCACTTTCGGAGAAGGACAGGACATCCAGTAAGAAGCTCAACAGAGACACGGAAGATCTAATTACAACAATCAACCAACTCGACCTCATTGACTTATACAGAACTCTCCACCCAACTGCTGCAAAATATACTTTTTTTTCTAGCGCACATGGAACATTCTCTAGAATAGACCACATATTAGGTCATAAAACAAACCTTTGCAGAGTCCAAAACATCGCAATACTACAAAGCATCTTCTCAGACCACAAGGCAATAAAACTAGAGATCAATAACAGAAAAACTAGGGAAAAGAAATCAAATACTTGGAAAATGAACAATACCCTCCTGAAAAAAGACTGGGTTATAGAAGACATCAAGGAGGGAATAAGGAAATTCATAGAAAGCAACGAGAATGAAAATACTTCCTATCAAAACCTCTGGGACACAGCAAAAGCAGTGCTCAGAGGCCAATTTATATCAATAAATGCACACATACAAAAAGAAAAAAGAGCCAAAATCAGAGAACTGTCCCTACAACAAATAGAAAGTGAGCAACAAAAGAATCCTGTCCCTACAACAAATAGAAAGTGAGCAACAAAAGAATCCATCAGGCACCAGAAGAAAACAAATAATAAAAATTAGAGCTGAACTAAATGAATTAGAGAACAGAAAAACAATTGAAAGAATTAACAAAGCCAAAAGCTGGTTCTTTGAAAAAATTAACAAAATTGATAAACCATTGGCTAGACTGACTAAAGAAATACAGGAAAGGAAACAAATAACCCGAATAAGAAATGAGAAGGACCACATCACAACAGAACCAAATGAAATTAAAAGAATCATTTCAGATTATTATGAAAAACGGTACTCTAACAAATTTGAAAACCTAGAAGAAATGGATGAATTCCTGGAAAAACACTACCTACCTAAACTAACACATTCAGAAGTAGAACAACTACATAGACCCATAACAAAAAAAGAGATTGAAACGGTAATCAAAAAACTCCCAACAAAAAAAAGCCCTGGCCCAGACGGCTTCACTGCAGAGTTCTACCAAACTTTCAGAGAAGAGTTAACACCACTACTACTAAAGGTATTCCAAAGCATAGAAAATGACGGAATACTACCCAACTCATTCTATGAAGCCACCATCTTCCTGATACCAAAACCAGGTAAAGACATTACAAAAAAAGAAAATTATAGACCTATATCCCTCATGAACAAAAAAAAAAAAAAATATCCCTCATGAACATTGATGCAAAAATCCTCAACAAAATTCTAGCCAATAGAATCCAACAACACATCAAAAAAATAATTCACCCTGATCAAGTGGGATTTATACCAGGTATGCAAGGCTGGTTTAATATCAGAAAAACCATTAATGTAATCCATCACATAAATAAAACAAAAGACAAAAACCACATGATCTTATCAATTGATGCAGAAAAGGCATTTGACAAAGTCCAACACCCATTCATGATGAAAAACTCTTACCAAAATAGGAATTGAAGGAAAATTCCTCAACATAATAAAGGGCATCTATGCAAAGCCAACAGCCAATATCACTCTAAATGGAGAGAACCTGAAAGCATTTCCCTTGAGAACGGGAACCAGACAAGGATGCCCTTTATCACCGCTCTTATTCAACATTGTGTTGGAAGTCTTAGCCAGGGCAATTAGGCTAGACAAAGAAATAAAAGGTATCCGGATTGGCAAGGAAGAAGTAAAGTTATCACTATTTGCAGATGACATGATTATATACACAGAAAACCCTAAGGAATCCTCCAGAAAACTACTGAAACTAATAGAAGAGTTTGGCAGAGTCTCAGGTTATAAAATAAACATACAAAAATCACTTGGATTCCTCTACATCAACAAAAAGAACACCGAAGAGGAAATAACCAAATCAATACCATTCACAGTAGCCCCCAAGAAGATAAGATACTTAGGAATAAATCTTACCAAGGATGTAAAAGACCTATACAAAGAAAACTACAAAGCTCTACTACAAGAAATTCAAAAGGACATACTTAAGTGGAAAAACATACCTTGCTCATGGATAGGAAGACTTAACATAGCAAAAATGTCTATTCTACCAAAAGCCATCTATACATTTAACGCACTTCCGATCCAAATTCCAATGTCATATTTTAAGGGGATAGAGAAACAAATCACCAATTTCATATGGAAGGGAAAGAAGCCCCGGATAAGCAAAGCACTACTGAAAAAGAAGAAGAAAGTGGGAGGCCTCACTCTACCTGACTTCAGAACCTATTATACAGCCACAGTAGTCAAAACAGCCTGGTATTGGTACAACAACAGACACATAGACCAATGGAACAGAACTGAGAACCCAGACATAGATCCATCCACATATGAGCAGCTGATATTTGACAAAGGACCAGTGTCAATTAACTGGGGAAAAGAAAGCCTTTTTAACAAATGGTGCTGGCATAACTGGATATCCATTTGCAAAAAAAGGAAACAGGACCCATACCTCACACCATGCACAAAAACTAACTCCAAGTGGATTAAAGACCTAAACATAAAGACTAAAACGATAAAGATCATGGAAGAAAAAATTGGGACAACCCTAGGAGCCCTAGTACAAGGTATAAACAGAATACAAAACATTACCAAAAATGACAAAGAGAAACCAGATAACTGGGAGCTCCTAAAAATCAAACACCTATGCTCATCTAAAGACTTCACCAAAAGAGTAAAAAGACCACCTACAGACTGGGAAAGAATTTTCAGCTATGACATCTCCGACCAGCGCCTGATCTCTAAAATCTACATGATTCTGTCAAAACTCAACCACAAAAAGACAAACAACCCAATCAAGAAGTGGGCAAAGGATATGAACACACATTTCACTATAGAAGATATTCAGGCAGCCAACAGATACATGAGAAAATGCTCTCGATCATTAGCCATTCAAAAAACATGAGAAAATGCTCTCGATCATTGGCCATTAGAGAAATGCAAATTAAAACTACGATGAGATTCCATCTCACACCAGCAAGGCTGGCATTAATCCAAAAAACACAAAATAATAAATGTTGGAGAGGCTGCGGAGAGATTGGAACTCTTATACACTGCTGGTGGAAATGTAAAATGGTACAACCACTTTGGAAATCTATCTGGCGTTATCTTAAACCGTTAGAAATAGAACTACCATACAACCCAGAAATCCCACTCCTCGGAATATACCGTAGAGATACAAGAGCCTTCACACAAACAGATATATGCACACCCATGTTTATTGCAGCTCTGTTTACAATAGCAAAAAGCTGGAAGCAACCAAGGTGTCCATCAACGGATGAATGGGTAAATAAATTGTGGTATATTCACACAATGGAATACTACGCATCGATAAAGAACAGTGACGAATCTGTGAAACATTTCATAACATGGAGGAACCTGGAAGGCATTATGCTGAGCGAAATTAGTCAGAGGCAAAAGAACAAATACTGTATAAGACCACTATTATAAGATCTTGAGAAATAGTAAACCTGAGAAGAACACATACTTTTGTGGTTACGAGGGGGGGAGGGAGGGAGGGTGGGAGAGGGTTTTTTATTGATTAATCAGTAGATAAGAACTGCTTTAGGTGAGGGGAAAGACAACACTCAATACATGGAAGGTCAGCTCAATTGGACTGGACCAAAAGCAAAGAAGTTTCTGGGATAAAATGAATGCTTCAAAGGTCAGCGGAGCAAGGGCGGGGGTCTGGGGAACATGCTTTGCGGGGACTTCTAAGTCAATTGGCAAAATAATTCTCTTATGAAATCATTCTGCATCCCACTTTGAAATGTGGCGTCTGGGGTCTTAAATGCTAACAAGCGGCCATCTAAGATGCAGCAATTGGTCTCAACCCACCTGGAGCAAAGGAAAATGAAGAACACCAAGGCCACAAGACAACTAAGAGCCCAAGAGACAGAAAGGGCCACATGAACCAGAGACCTACATCATCCTGAGACCAGAAGAACTAGTTGGTGCCCGGCCACAATCGATGACTGCCCTGACAGGGAGCACAGCAGAGGACCCCTGAGGGAGCAGGAGATCAGTGGGAGGCAGACCCCAAATTCTCATAAAAAGACCAAACTTAATGGTCTGACTGAGACTGGAGGAATCCCGGCGGCCATGCTCCCCAGACCTTCTGTTGACCCAGGACAGGAACCATCCCCGAAGACAACTCATCAGAAATGAAAGGGACTGGTCAGCGGGTGGGAGAGAGACGCTGATGAAGAGTGACCTAATTATATCAGGTGGACACTTGAGATTGTGTTGGCAACTCTTGTCTGGAGGGGGGATGGGAGGATAGAGAGAGAGAGAAGCAGGCAAAATTGTCAAGAAAGGAGAGAGTGAAAGGGCTGACTCAAGAGGGGGAGAGTAAGTGGGAGTAGGGAGTGAGATGTATGTAAACTTATATGTGACAGACTGATTGGATTTGTAAACGTTCACTTGAAGCTTAATAAGAGTTAAAAAAAAAAAAAAGGTCGGCAGCTCGAATGCACCAGCCACTCCCCAGAAGCCCTACGTGGCACACCTTGACATAAAAAAAAGCAAAAATCCTCACAACTGGACCAATAAGCAACATCATGATAATCAGAGAAAAGATTGAAGTTGTCAAGGATTTCATTTTTACTTCGATTCGAAATCAACGCCCATGGAAGCAGCAGTCAAGAAATCAAACAACGAATTGCATTGGGCAAATCTGCTGCAAAAGATCTCTTTAAAGTGTTGAAAAGCAAAGATGTCACCTTAAGGACTAAGGTGCGCCTGACCCAAGCCATGATATTTTCAATCACTTCATATGCATGGAGACAGCTGGACAGTGAATAAGGAAGACCAAAGAAGAAATGACAGATGTAAATCCTATTTGATCAGGAATTACATTAATTATAAATGAAATAAAGATTAAAGATGCTCAATGTCATTAGTAATTAAGGAAATGAAAATCAAAATCTCACGATGAGATACCAGTTCACACCCACTAGGATGACCATTGTCAGAAAAAGAGAAAATAACAAGTGTTGGTGAGGATGTGGAGAAATTGGAACCCTTGTACCTTACTGGTGGGAAAGTGAAATGGTTCAGGCACTGTGGAAAGCAGTCTGACAATTCCTCAAAAGTTAAACATAGAATTTCCATATGAGCCAGCAATTCCATTCCCAGGTACATACCCAAGAGAATTGAAAGCAGGGATGCAAACAGCCACGTGTACACCAATGTCCTTTGCAGCACTATTCACAACAGCCAAAAGGTGGAAACAGCCCAAGTGTTCATCAACAAATGAATGGATAAACAAACGTGGTATATACATACAGTGGAGCATTAGTCAGCCATAAAAGAGAAATGAAGTTCTGACGCATGCGATAACATGGATGAACCTTGAAAACATGATGCCGAGTGAAAGAAGCCATACACAAAAGGACAAATATTGTATGATCCTACTTATAGGAAATATCTCCGATAGGCAAATGCTAGAGACCAAAGGGCCAGCATGAGTGGGAATTCACTAGACGGCAACTAACAGTAGTAACAGGGGCTGCCGGGAGGGGGAATGGAGAGTGATTGCTAGTAGGTACAGGATTTCTTTGTGGGTGATGAAAATGTTCTGGAAGGGGACAGTGGAGCTGGCTGCACAAGGCTGCAGGGCACAGGGAGGCAGGGACTGGAGCTCGGGGTGAGAGCCCTGCCGGTGTGCGTTGTGTGTACATTCATGCTCACCACGCACACATTCACAGGGAGACCGCTGGGGGGTGCATTCGGGGGTTCTGGTGCCAGGGTTGGGGGTCCTGACCCCACGAGGCCTCACACTCATGTGCTCTAGAAGCAGGTCCTGCAAGAGGGGCTCGCCTGGGGGTCCGGAGGGAGAGTCCGCCCACCTGTTTGGTGGCCGGGGTCCTGCACGGCTGTGCTGAGGGAGGAGCCGCAGGCAGTCCGGGGTGGGGGGCACTGCGCTGGGAGGGAGAGCTCGGAGTTGGCAGGGGGGCCCTGAGAGGGTGGGCGGGGTGCCACCTCTCCTCTCCCCACCCAGGCAGATGGCCAGGTCTAGCTGGGACACGGTGACTGGACAACGGGTAGAGTGGCCCCAAATGGCTCCTGGGATGTTCTGGAAGGGGCAAGATTGGAAGCAGGCTGAAGGGAAGAGCCGACACTTCACCTGGGGCCTGGGGATGGCCCTGAACAGTAGCAGGCCACAGGCAGCCCCATCAGGAAAGCTGCTCCCCGCAGGTCTCTGGGCACCCCCAGGAAAGGGGAATGCCAGGGGGGCTGGTGACCTGCAGGCCTACTGATGAAGGCATCTTCCACGTCAGCTGACAAACCTGCTCAGAGGAGGGGGGCAAGGCAACATCTTTTCCTGGGAATCTGTTGCCTTCATTTGTTACCAGCGAGGACCCCCTGGCTTTGAAAGCCCCCTCCCCCCCAGGAGACGGGTGCTGGGTGGGGGCAGTTGGTGCAGTTGGTGGGCCCATTCACTGACATCTGGGGGTGGTTGCTCCATGGGGCAGCCTGTGCCAGCAGCTGGGCACCCAGACAGGTGCCAGTGGTAGTGACATCAGGGAACATAGTGGCCTCTTTGAGCAATTGCTACGTGCCAGGAACCTCCTGAGGCCCCTGAGAGTTTGGGGCAAGGGGGGTAACCCCCGGAGGGCTCCCTGGAGGAGACGCTTTCCGAGCTTGGTCTTAAAGGCCCAGCCAGTTAGAGAGGATGGAGGACTAGGGGAGAGGAGGTCAGCAGTCTGGGCAGAGAGAGCAGAGTCCTGGTAATGCTGAGAGAGGGCAGTAGTGAGCGGCTGATAAGGAAGGGCTTTACGTAACAGGCAGCAAGGTCTCTAGAGAAGAATGTTTTGTGGAAAAATACGCAAGGGTGGTCTGCAGCAGGAAAGAGGTCGGTCACCAGCTCCAACTGTTGCTAAGGGAACCGCTGCAATTACACGTCAAGAGCACTTAGAATGCTACGTGGAAGGATTGTGAGAGCTTTTGAGAACAGGACAGGAAGCAGTCCTCTGGTCAATGAAAAGTACAGTTTCCAAAAGTAGTCTTCCCAGAGACACAGCATTGCTCTCTGCTGGGCAGGATTTTGGCCCCCGGTGACCTTCGCCCCTCACCTCGTCCCCATGTCCATGAGTACGTAATGTTACATATGCCTGTGAATATGCAGTGTTATGTGGCAAAGGGGACTTGGCAGATGTAATTAAGGTTACTAATCAGTTATCCTTAGCAGAGACAGGTCAGCTTGGATTATCTGGGTGGGCCCAGTGTAACCACCAAAACCAAAAGACCAAACCCATTGCCATTGAGTCGATTCTGATTCCTAGCCGCCCTACAGGACAGAGTACAACTGCCCCATGGGGTTTCCAAGGCTGTAATCTTTACAGAAGCAGACTACCACATCTTTCTCCCGTGGAGCACCTGGTGGGTTTGAACTGCTGACGTTTTGGTTAGCAGCCAAGCACTTAACCGCTGCACCACCAGAGCTCCTTACTGTCATCACCAAACCAAACCCGTTGCCGTCGAGTCGATTCTGACTCATAGAGACCCTGTAGGACAGAGTAGAACTGCTCCATAGGATTTCCAAGGAGCGACTGGGGGATTCAAACTGCCGACCTTTTGGTTAGCAGCTGGCAGGACCCTTTAAAATCAGAACTTTCTCCAGCTGAGGGCAGAAGAGTGAGTCAGAGAGATGTGGCGCAGGGGAAGTCAGAGAGATTGGAAGCTCGAGAAAGACCGGACGTACCATCGCTGGCTTGAGAAGGAGGGGGCCACGTAGCAAGGAGTGTAGGTGGCCTCTAGGAGCAGACAACAGCCAGTCAGGGCACAGGGACCTCAGACCTACAGACACACAGAACTGGGTTCTTCCAGCTACCTGAATTCAGCTGGAGGCGGCATCTTCTCCAGCACCTCCAGACAGGACCCCGGCTGGCGGACCAGACACCTGATCGTAGCTTTGGGAGCACAGGTCCCAGCTAAGCTGTGCCCGTACTCCTGACCCACGGAAACTTCGAGATGAGAAATTCAGGTTGTGTTAAGCTGCTCAATTTGTGGTAATCTCCAGCTGCTTCTGGTGGGGGTGGTCTTCCTCAATGCTGTCAGGCCTGTGAGGAATGGTGGGTGTTTGGCTCAGTGTCCATCAGTCCCAGGATCCCATTGGTTTAACTCCCAATCGTGATCTTGGCTCAACTCGCCACTGTGGTTGCAACCATACCTAATCAGTGGTGGCTTCTCCCTGTTTTTTTCTTTCTTTGCAAGGTCTCGTTCCCGGGGTGGTGGGAACAAGTAAGTGCTTGACTACTAGCTGAAAGGTTGGCGGTTCGAACCCATCCAGAGGTGCTACAGAAGACAGGCCTGCTGATCAGCTTCTGAAAGGTTACAGTCTTGAAAACCCTATGGAGCCCAGCTCTATCCTGCACCCATGGGGTAGCCGCAAGTCAGATTCAACTCCTCGGCAACTAACACCCACACTTCTCCTCACTGGCAGCTGCAGCTATCAGTGGCCACAAAGTCCCCGTTTTAAAAGTGTTTAAGGTTTTAGAAGACTCCGCTCTTCCTTGTTTCTCCTCCTTCTCCGGACTCCCTCCGCTTCTTAACGTTCTAGGGGGAAGGGCATTCGAAACAGGACAAAGGTCAGACCCAAAAGAAGCCGGTGGGGAAGTGCCTCCAGTATTTAGGGCGGAGACCCTGGGCCAGCAGCATCAGAATCCCCTGGGAACTTTCAGAAATGCAGATTCTCAGGCCCCACCCACACCAGCACCAGTGAGAATGGAGCCCAGCACTCTGGGTTTTATCCAGCCATCCAGGGGGTTCTGAAGCAGAGAAAGTCCTAGAACCACTGCAGCCCAGCAGTGGCTTAAGAGTGCAGTGTTTCCGGTGACTGCCTGGGTTCTAAGTACAGTTCCATCCCTTAGTAGCTGTGTGACCTTGAGCAACCTCTTTTGAACCTCAGTGTCCCTACTGAAGGTCCCTGGGTGGCGCCAACGGTTTGTTCTCAGCGACTGACGAAAGGGTGGTGGTTCAAATCCACCCAACGGCACTGTGGAAGAAAGGCCTGGCAATCCACCACCCTAAGATTACAGCCAAGAAAGCCCCATGGAGCACAGTTCTGCTCTGTAATACTTGGGGTCGCCATGAGTTGGAATCGACTGGACCGCCAGGGTTTTCCTTATCTATAAAATGACAAGAATAAACGTGTCTCCCTCCTGGGAGCGCAGGGCGGTTTCCAGGAGATGATGTGTCTAGAGCACTCAGGAGAGGCCTGGACGCGGCCCTTGGTGGGGGCCGGCTGCCTCCGTCCGTCCGTCCGTCGGTCCATCCGTCTGTCTGTCAGCCTCGGCGGCATTCAGGCCTGGGGAGTCCTCTTGCCAGCCCTTGTCCTCAAGGTTGCCCCTGATATCAAAGGGGTTCAACTCAAGCATCCCCCATGGCTCAGGTGCCTTGCTGGTTAGTTTTTACACGTTTCACCTCAACAAATGCTACTCCCCTAGCCTCCTGGGGCCTCGGTTTCCTCACCTGTGGAATGGGGATCATGAAATGCGCTCTCGGGGTGGAGCTCGGAAGAAATGAGGTCAGGAAGATGCTCTGTCCTGCCCTGTGGCCCCTACCCCTCCCTCTATGGGTTGTCAGTCCCAGTGTCTCCAGCAGGTGCGCCCCTGGAGGCAGGCACAGTTCCCAGCTTCATCCCCCAAAACCCCCCAGCAGGCCTACTTGGGGCTCCACAAGCGCGCGCGCGGGGAGGAAGCCCGGCGCGGGGAGGAAGCCCGGCGCGGGGAGGAAGCCCGGCGCGGGGAGGAAGCCCGGCGCGGGGAGCGCGTTGGCTGGGCCCGCGCTGCCTGCCGCGGCCCTAGAGGTCCAGGGTTAGGGGAGAGCAGGGCCGCGGGGATGGACGGGGTGGGGTGGGGCAGGCCGGCGGGAATCTGTGCGGGCCGCAAGGCAGCGGCACGTGGGCAGAGGCCAACAATCCACACAGCGACCCCGCGCGTGTGGAAAGAGCGCTGAGCTCTCTGCCCCCTCCTGGCGCAGAGGCTCTGGCTGAGGCAGTGCTGGATCCCAGGGAGCAGGGCAGCTGGGCCACCACCTCCACTGGGATCCTAGAGGAGGGGATGAAAATGCAGATGCCAGGGCTTCAGCCCAAATACCCAGAATCAGACTCTGCGGCGGGGGGTGGGGGGATGGGGTGGGAGGGGTGGGGGTGTTGCTCGAGTCTGCATTGTAGCCACATGCCTAAGGCGATGCTGAGAGTCACTCAAGTTCAAAACCCAGACAGGCAAGCAGGCGGGTACTGGCAGCCCTCTCCAGCCGAGCTGCTATTCCAGAGGGCCGAGGGCACTGGGTTGGGTTGGGTTTGGGCATGTAACGCAAGAAACCAATTCGTCCACTGGGCGTCCCCACCCCGCCCCCCACACATCCTAAAGGTTCCATTCCTGGAAAAGCAATGATGAGTGTCCCCAAGTTGGACGTATAAATGGAGAACTGGGGAAGGTGTGCTTCGGGAGCAGAGAAAGAAATGGTTAACTTGAGGAAATTGGAGGACGATTCACAGGGCATGACTTTGGAGTAGATGTTTGCCAGGCAGAAATGTCAAGGATGTCCTACTGGCTCCCCTGCTTGCTTCTCCCCTGCGCCTTTTCACCCGTCTTTCGGTTCCCCGCTGACGTGTCAGCCCCTCAGACCTTGACCTGGCTAGCTAAAGAGGGTCCTGTTATTAAGTAAGTGCTCCCTGGCACCCGTTTGGAAACCCTGGCGGCGTAGTGGTTAAGAGCTATCTAGGGCTGCTAACCAAAAGGTCAGCACTTCAAATCCACCAGGTGCTCCTTGGAAACACTATGGGGCCGTTCTACACCGTCCTGTAGGGTCGCTATGAGTTGGAATCGACTTGATGGCCGCAGGTTTGGTTTGGTTGTTTGGCACCTGTTCATCTTCAGAGCGTTTATCCCAATTCACAGTTACACAATTTTTGTTGTCCAGTGTCTGCCTGTCCCCGTCGATGGCAAGCGTTTCAGGGTGGCAGGTGCCCATTGGGTCGCAGGCGCTCGGTAAAGCTCTACCAGATGAATTCATAGGACATCGGACAGAGGACCAGCAAAGGGAATGGCGGGGAGGGGGGCGCGGCAGGGCTCCCGCAGGCGGCTGCGAGGGAGCTCTGTGCTGATGAGGGTACCAGGATTGGTCATAATCCTTACAACCACCTTTTGAGTTCTGAGTTATTATTCCTGTTTCGAGGACAGGGAAACTGAGGCCCAGGCTCTCCAAGCTTGCACAAAAGAGTGAGGATCTCAGCAGCTGGAGCCAGGAGAGCTGGTGAAGTTGCCAAGAGGAGAACAGAAGGGGACTACCCCTTCCCCAGGGATGGCCAGAGCAAGTTACATGAAAAGCTTTCTTTTTTTTTAAGTAATTTTTATTGTGCTTTAAGTGAAAGTGTACAAATCAAGTCAGTCTCTCTCACAAAAACCCATATATACCTTTCTACACATTCCCAGTTACTCTCCCCTCAATGAGACAGCCTGCTCTCTCCCTCCATTCTCTCTTTTCATGTCCTTTTCACCAGCTTCTAACCCCCTCCACCCACCCATCTACCCTCCAGGCAGGAGATGCCAACATAGTCTCAAGTGTCCACCTGATCCAAGAAGCCCACTCCTCACCAGCATCCCTCTCCAACCCATTGTCCAGTCCAATCCATGTCTGAAGAGTTGGCTTCGGGAATGGTTCCTGTCCTGGGCCAACAGAGGCCTGGGGGCCATGACCACCGGGGTCCTTCTAGTCTCAGTCAGACCATTAAGTCTGGTCTTATGAGAATTTGGGGTCTGCATCCCACTGCTCTCCTGCTTCCTCAGGGGTTCTCTGTTGTGTTCCCTGTCAGGGCTGTCATCGGTTGTAGCTGGGCACCATCTAGTTCTTCTGGTCTCAGGATGATGTAGTCTCTGGTTCATGTGGCCCTTTCTGTCTCTTGGGCTCGTAATCACCTTGTGTCCTTGGTGTTCTTCATTCTCCTTTGATCCAGGTGGGTTGAGACCAATTGCTGCATCCGAGATGGCTGCTTGCTAGTGTTTAAGACCCCAGACGCCACTCTTCAAAGTGGGTTGCAGAATGTTGTCTTAATAGACTTTATTATGCCAATTGACTTAGATGTCCCTGGAACCGTGGTCCCCAGACCCCTGCCCCCGCTACACTGGCCTTCGAAGCATTCAGTTGATTCAGGAAACTTCTTTGCTTTTGGTTTAGTCCAGTTGTGCTCACCTCCCCTGTATTGTGTGCTGTCTTTCCCTTCACCTAAAGTAGTTCTTATCTACTATCTGATTAGTGAATACCCCTCTCCCACCCTCCCTCCCTCCCCCCCTCCTGAAACCACAAAAGAACGTTTTCTTCTCAGTTTAAAGTATTTCTCAAGTTCTTATAGTAGTGGTCTTATACAATATTTGCCCTTTTGCAACTGACTAATTTCACTCTGCATAATGCCTTCCAGGTCCTGCAGAGGTGGAGGGGGAGGGAGTGGGGGCAGGGGTGCAGGAAGGGATCTAGGCAACATCAAGGGGCCATCAATACGTGTCACTTGGCTTGTTACCATGCAAAGGAAGTTAAAACACAACAAAAGTGTAAGCCCTGCCTTCCGGCATCAGTAGCTTGGACAGCTGTTTAGTGAGCACCGGTGATGTGGCAGCAGCGGTCACCCAGGGCGTGCCACCGGCCCTGCCCTCCTGGAGCTCAGGGCACAGCAGGCGCCATTTGCTAAGAAATCTGTGGCATTTGTTTCCTGGGGCTGCTGGAACAAGTGACCACAAACCGGGTGGCTTAACGCGACAGAAACTGATTCTCTCACAGTTGTGGAAGCCAGAAGTCTGAAGTCAGAATGCCAGCAGGGTCGCGCTCTCTCCGAAAGCTCTAGGGGGAAGATCCTTCTTTGCCTCTTCCAGCTCTGGTGGCTCCAGGCATTCCTTGGCTTGAGGCAGCATCGCTCCAAACTCTGCCTTCGTCTTCACATGGCTCCCTCCTGTCTTGTGTCTTTCTCTTCCTTCTGTGTGTTTTGTACAAGCACCCTTGTCATTGGGTTTAGGGGCCACTTAGATAACCCAAGATGATCCCTCAGCCACAGATCTGTCACGCCATGACATCTGCAAGGCCCTTTTTCCAAATCAGGTCACCTTCACAGGGCTCGGGTGTTAGGGTGTGGACACCTCAGTCCACTACGTGGGCCCTGCCTCAGATTCCAGGCGCCAGGTAGCCAGAAGCCTTCCTGGGGGCTCTGCCTTTCAGAGGCTGCCCTCCGGTGGTGAGGAGGGCCCGAGCTCCCTCTGAAAGCTTCATCATGCTCGCTACATACGTAGGCTTCATCTCCATGGGGAATGACCAGTCGGGGAGGAAGACTGGAGCTTCCCTGAAAGTCTTCCCACACTCAGTGCCCTCCTGGGACACCTCCGTGTGCCCTCTCTGATGTCATTAAGTCCTGTGCTCATCTTCAAAAAGAAACAGTCTCTTTTGTGCTTTAGGTGAAAGTTTACACAGCAAATTAGATTCCCATTCAAAATTCATGCACAGATTGTTCCGTGACATGGGTTACAATCCCTGCAATGTGTGAGCACTCTCCCCATTCCCATCCCGCGTGCCCCCTTTCCATCCATCCAGTCTCTCCGCCCCGCCCCTCCTTGCCTTCTCAGCTTTGCTTTTGGGTAAAAATGTCGACCCTTTGGTCTCCCATAGTTGATTGTTTAAAGGAACACATTGTTCACGGGTGCTATTGTTTATTTTATAGGCCAATCTATTATTTGGCTGAAAGGTGACCTCTGGGGCCTGAATTCATCTTAAAAGTTTTACCTCATTCCTTACATTGGTAAAGTTCCTATCCAATCTGAACGCTCCAATGCTTAGTAAGATTTGCTCTTTCCAGCAGCCTTTCCCCATCACTGCATTTATACCTTTCCTGTCCACTTGGAATTCTTGCTGTTCAATTTCTTCGGATGTCTCTCTGAAGGTTTTCCCACACTCGGCACAGTCGTAGGGGCTGTGCCGCTCATGGAGTCTCTGATGTTTAAGAGCACCGAACTCTGACCAAAAGCCTCCCAGCAGCCACTGCCCCATTGGGTTTCTCTAGGCCACACAGTCTCCGCTGTTCGTTAAGGCCGCGCTTCTCTCCGGTGTCAGTTCTTTGAGCTCTAACAAGCACTGCACTTGGCTTAGCAGCTTTTCCACATCCTCTCTCTATGATGAGTTTTCTGGTGCTTCGTGAGGTGAGAGCCCACACCGAGGCCACTCAGAGGGCCTCTCTGTGCTCGGACTCTTCTGGTGCTGGGTGAGGGAGGAGCCTCATTTGGGACCTCTGCCCTCCAGAACTGTGAGGTAAAAAATGGGTGTGGTTTTAAGCCACTCAGGTGTTGTTGTTGTTTGGTGCCTTCCAGTCGGTTCCGACTCATAGCGACCCTATGCCCAACAGAAAGAAACACTGCCCGGTCCTGCGCCATCCTCACATTGTTGCTATGCTTGAGCCCATTGTTGCAGCCACTGTGTCACTCCATCTCACTGAGGATCTTCCTCTTTTTCCCTGACCTTCTACTTTACCAAGCACGATGTCCTTCTCCAGGGACTGGTCCCTCCTGATAACATGCTCAAAGTATGTGAGACATAGTCTCACCATCCTTGCCTCTAAGGACCATTCTGGTTGTACTTCTTCCAAGACAGATTTGTTCGTTCTTTTGGCGGTCCGTGGTAATATTCAGTATTCTTCCCCGACACCACAATTCAAAGGCGTCAACTCTTCTTCGGTCTTCCTTATTCATTGTCCAGCTTTCACATGCATATGATGCGATTGAAAATACCATGGCTTGGGTCAGGCGCACCTTAGTCTTCACGGTGATGTCTTTGCTCTTCAACACTTTGAAGAGGTCCTTTGCAGCAGATTTGCCCAATGCAATGCGTCTTTTGATTTCTTGACTGCTGCTTCCATGGCTGTTGATTGTCGATCCAAGGAAAACGAAATCCTTGACAACTTCGATCTTTTCTCCGTTTATCATGATGTTGCTCATTGGTCCAGTTGTGAGGATTTTTGTTTTCTTTATGTTGAGGTGCAGTCCATACTGAAGGCTGTGGTCTTTGATCTTCATCAGTAAGTGCTTCAAGTCCTCTTCACTTTCAGCAAGCAAGGTTGTGTCATCTGCATAACGCAGGTTGTTAATGAGTCTTCCTCCAATCCTGATGCCCTGTTCTTCTTCATATAGTCCAGCTTCTTGTATTTTTTGTTCAGCATACCGATTGAATAGGTATGGTGAAAGAATACAACCCTGATGCACACCTTTCCTGACTTTAAACCAATCAGTATCCCCTTGTTCTGTCTGAACAACTGCCTCTTGATCTATGTAAAGGTTCCTCATGAACACGACTAAGTGTTCCGGAATTCCCATTCTTCACAATGTTATTCATACTTTGTTGTGATCCACACAGTCGAATGCCTTTGCATAGTCAATAAAACACAGGTAAACATCCTTCTGGTATTCTCTGCTGTCAGCAATGATATCCCTGGTTCCACGTCCTCTTCTGAATCCGCCTTGAATTTCTAGCAGTTCCCTGTGGATACACTGCTGCAGCCACTTTTGAATGGTCTTCACCAAAATTTTGCTTGCATGTGATATTAATGCTATTGTTCAATAAATTCCGCATTCAGTTCGGTCACCTTTCTTGGGAGTAGGCATGACTGTGGATCTCTTCTAGTTGGTTGGCCAGGTAGCTGTCTTGCAAATTTCTTGGCATAGAGGAGTGAGCACTTTTATGACTAAATCCTTTTGTTCAAACATCTCAATTGATATTCTGTCAATTCCTGGAGCCTTGCTTTTTGCCAGTGCCTTCAGTGCGGCTTGGACTTCTTCCTTCAGTACCATCGGTTCCTGGTCATAAGCTATCTTCTGAAATGGCTGAACGTCGACCGATTCTTTTCTGTATTGTGACTCTGTGTATTCCTTCCATCTTCTTTTGATGCTTCCTGCGTCGTTTAGTATTTTCTCAGTAGAATCCTTCAGTATTGCAACGCGAGGTTCGAGTTTTTTCTTCAGCTCTTTCAGCTTGAGAAATGCTGAGCGCTTTCTTCCCTTTTGGTTTTCTATCTCCAGGTCTTTGCACATGTCATCATACTACTTTACTTTGTCTTCTCGAGCTGCCCTTAGCTACCCGACGTTCAAGAGCAAGTTTCAGAGTCTCTTCTGACATCCATTTTGGGTCCTTTATTTCTCTCCTGCCTTTTAAATGACCTCTTGCTTTCTTCATGGATGATGGCCCTGATGTCATCCCACAACTCATCTGGTCTTCGGTCATTAGTGTTCAATGCGTCAAATGTATTCTTGAGATGGTCTCTAAATTCGGGTGGGATATACTCAAGGTCATACTTTGGCTCTCTTCAACTTGTTCTAATTTTCTTCAGTTTCAACTTGAACTTTCATATGAGTAATTGATGGTCTGGTCCACAGTCAGCACCTGGCCTTATTTCTGACTGATGATATCGAGCTTTTCCATCGTCTCCTCCACAGATGTAGTCAGTTTGATTTCTGTGTGTTCCATCTGGTGAGGTCCACGTGTATAGTTGCGGTTTATGTTGGTGAAAGAAGGTATTTGCCATGAAGAAGTCGTTGGTCTTGCAAAATTCTATCATTCGCTCTCCGGCATTGTTTCTTTCACCAAGGCCATATTTTCCAACTACCGATCCTTCTTCTTTGTTTCCAACTTTCACATTCCACTCACCAGTGGTTATCAATGCATCCTGATGCCATGTTCGATCAATTTTAGACTGCAGGAGCTGACAAAAATCTTCTATTTCTTCATCTTTGGCCTTAGGGGTTGGTGTGTAAATTTGAATAATAGTCATATCAACTGGTCTTCCTTGTAGGTGTACGGATGTTATCCTATCACTGACAGCGTTGTACCTGAGGATAGATCTTGAAATGTTCTTTTTGACGAGGAATGCAACACCATCCCTCTCCAAGGTGTCATTCCTGGTATAGTAGACCATATGATTGTCCGATTCAAAATGACCAGTCCAGCCCATTTCAGCTCACTGATGCCTATGATGTTTATGTGTTCCATTTCATTTTTGACAATTTCCAATTTTCCTAGGTTCATATTTTGTAGATTTCCTGTTCCGATTATTAATGTGTGCTTGCATCTGTTTCTTCTCCTTCTGAATCATGCCACCTCCGAAAATGAAGGTCCCAAAAGCTTGAGTCGATCCATGTCATTAAGGTTGACTCTACAATTTGGAAGGCCCTCTTTAAAATAATACACAGTCAAGCATGAAAAGGAAAAGGTATTTATTTGGAATGACTGGAAAATAGGTAACGACCGAAAAAGATGACAACATATTATCTATATAAACATATATTTTACAGAGAGACCACGTAGGGAGTTGTGCATCCTGAAGGATGATGGAGCAGAAGTTCGAGGTGAAAGAGAGGATGCCTTTTATTGTGAACAAAACAAACACCTGATTTGTGTAGATTTTACAAAAACACGTGGTCATGTGAACACATAATCCGCGAGCGGCACTTGACTCCCTCTAGAAGGGAAATGCAGTCAGGTGCATGTAAGGCTTTAGCATTACGAGAACTCCAGCAGAATCCACTTCCAACCACACAGCAGTACACATATAGAGCATCCTGAGGGAGCTTGGAGCCTGTGCTTATTTGCTAAAGCGGAGCCTCTTCTGGTTTTAGTGAGTGGTAGGATAACTGGGAATTTCTCTTTTAGAGGAGCGGTTTCTGAATTCGTGGGCCAGTTCTGGGGACAGGCACGCGATCACCCCCTGAGTTCCACAGTTACAGGGGATGGCCCAACCTTCCTCACTCACTTCATCTCATCATTTGCCCGCCTCAAGTTCTCTCTCTCCTGATGGACACACGATAATCTTTCACTAAAGTTACTTCTTAAACAGAGGCGTGCCATCAGAACCACCAGGAGGTTTCTGTTTTCATGAACTTGAGCCGCAATGCTCTCACACAATGGGTGTCATCTCGGACACAGGAACGGCGGTGGGTGGCAGATTTACTTAGTCACCTCAGCCTCCCTTCAGCAGGAGCTGGCAGCCTCCGCAGTAACGCCCCTACTATCCAACTGTAACCCCTTCTCCTAACACACACACAGAGACACACACACACTCACTGACACACTCACTCTCACAAACTGACATTGATAGCAGACACCTTACTACGTGGTGGCTGCTCCATCCCTTCAGTCTGTAGATATCCTTGTGAAATGTTTCCGCCCCCAGGAAAGGAGAGCGAATCCCAGCTGTCATAGAAACCAGACAGAATGCCATGGAAACATTCTCCTTGGCTGTTTGCTTCCTATGGAAACCAGGAAGTCCAGATGCATACTCAGGGGCAGCGCAGGGACTGCTTTCAGTCTCTTACTCCCTCCCAGTCTAATGAATGAATGAATAAATAAGTGAATGAAATATCAGAGACGAGACCCCAAGTTCCCCACGGGGGAGGCGCTGGGGGCAGGGCAGCCTTTCACACACTGGGTTACAGAGGACGTAAGGGGGGTGGGGGATTTAACAGGCTCCTTCCTCCCTTGTTTTGACACACGCAGACTGGGGATCCAGTTGCTGTTCTGGACCACCTCTCAGCACACCGTAACACATCAAGTGACTCAACCCAAGGACCCGTGGTCACTTTGAAATGGCATGCAGAGGAGGAAAGGTGTGAGGATAAAGCGCCTGGATGTCAGAGGCAGGCAAAGCAGAAGCTCAGGCTCTTCCAGGGTCAGAGGACCCTGGGTCTACCTTTGGGCAGATCAGATGGGAATAAACAGGGTTGTGTGGAGGGAACGGCCAGAGCGCACCCCGTGGCCTGGAACTGTACTGAGGGGAAGGTGAGCCTCTCACACTGCCAATCTCTGCTCCCCAGACGCTGCTGAAAGCACACTGCCCTTGAGGATGCTCAGAGATAGGTCTCTTCCGTGCGAGTCCAGAGTTCAGAAACCAAGGTTCGGTTACATTGGCGAGGACCCCACGCCCTTATCATCGGGATACACCAGCACCTGCGTGCGGTTTCTGCCACACAGTCATTCGCTTTGCAGACACAGAGGGACACTGTGGCTCAGCTCTTCCTCCCACGCAGGAGCTCAGACGTGACCCTTCCAGAGCAGTCCCGGGCACTTCCGTGCTGGGAAACAGGCCCCCGGGACGGAGGCGCACAGTTCTGATTTCCAAGGTTTCCAGGTTCCCGTCGCCTGAGCCCTCCCGCCATGACTGACTTCAGCCGCCCTGCACATGAGGTCACTGAACACCATCTGGGGAGTGACGCTTGGAGGGAGTCAGGTGTCACGCAGGGACACGAGGCAGCTCCAGCACACCACGGACCTGGGGGCTCTAGAGCAAGACACAGCCATCCCATTCCACATGCGGTCCACACAGATGTATACCTGCGTGCGCCCTGCAGGATGGCTCGACAGGTTCTGTGTGTGGAGGGAAGGGAGAGAGACACGCAGACCCACAGCACAGCCCACGTACTTTCTCAGGAAGGACCAGTGGTGGGGGGTTCCCACGGTCAATGTGTTCAAACCAGCCACTGTCAGAAGGACAGACGTGGGGTGGCTTCTCGGCTTTGCTCACTCACCAGCTGTCTCACTTTCTGCGTGTTGCTGAACCTCTGCTTCCTACTGTCTGTTTTTGTTGGAGTGAGAACGTCTCTACCCTCGAAGGCTGATGAAGGGTCACAAAGGATAAGTGGACGTCAGCAGCTCTCAAAGGGTCGGTTCAGGGACTCTGGGGATTGGCCCCTGTGAACTAGTCTGCATATCAGAAAGGCAGAAAAAAACGTGGGATCTCTTTCCCCTTGTGATTGGGGGATTGGTGTCCTTGCAACCCCTTATATAATAACCCATGATTGTTTGGGGATGTAGCAAATATTACCCTCACATCAGGGGTATTACGATGCATGTGTGACTCAAACTACTGCAGGTATTACGTGTCGTGATGCTCGAATTGCTAGATAGTTGACGATCGAGAGCCCCTTCTAGGAGCCTGCTGTGTTCTTGTGACACAGCTCCACCGTAGTTCTATGCTTCCGGGTACAGGAGGGCATTCCAGGCTCATCTCGGACATATACTGCTGCCCCAGGCCTGGAACCAGCCATTAAGCCAGGAAGCGCTGGTTTCTTGTAGAGACCATAGTTTGGGCCCCAAGGGTCCTCCCTTGGCTTTACTTCTTGGCCTTTTCAGTGGACAGAGCTAGGCAGTAACATTTCTTATTTATTTATTTATTTGTTTTGAGAATTCATAATAACAATTGCAGTTTCTGCTGAGAGAGATCACACTGATATTTCATGATTTCGTGCTGCTATTCCCATCCAAATCCTTTCTTTTTACTTTTGTATCTCTTTTATTTTACACCGAGAATCTTGATGTCTAATGATATTAACATGATTGCTTATCCTCCCCCGTTCTCCCTCTGTGTATATGTTATACTTCAAAATAACAAGACCAGTATTACTACTAGCAATATGATTCCTGAATATAATTCAAGATGTCTCGTGGTTCTTCTTATCCTGAGGCTCTATCCCATTAGGGATACACAGTCCAATGGTTATGCTTTAAAGTCATTTGAAAAAGGTCTGCTCTGCATGGCTAAGCCACTAATGACATCTAACCAAAAAAAAAAAAAAAAACAACCAAACCCGCTGCCATCGAGTCGATTACGACTCACAGCGCCCCATAGGACAGAGGAGAACTGCCCCACAGGGTTTCCAAGGAGCACCAGGTGGATTCAAACTGCCGACCTTTTGGTGAGCAGCCGTAGCTCTCAACCGCTGCGCCACCAGGGTTTCCAAGGACATCTGACTACATCCATTCCTTTCACTTTAATTTTTAGAGCTGGCTTTTAGGTTTAATTTTCTTTTATACTTCACAAAACATGTACTGGTTTCAAAACCAAAACTGTAAAATAAAGCACTTCCATTCTTGTACTCTCCACCCTGGTCTCTCCCTCCCCCACTGGTAACCACTTCTATTTGTTTCAGTCCATCTTTTTGGTGAAAAAGAATAAGCAACACACACACACACTCCTCCGCATTTCTTGGAGACAGAATAGCACTATACATTATAGCTCTACGCCTTTCTTTTTTCACATAATGGTGTCCTCTACAGATGGCTTCACACTCGTCAACAGAGATCTCTATCGACTATGGTTTATTCGACCAGTTCCCCGTTGAGGAGCATTTAGGTTGTTGCCAGTCTGTTGCTAACACAGAAGCTAACAAATAACTCACTGTGAATAGCCTTGTACATTCATCACTTCGTGTTTTGCTGGTGCATCTTTGAGACAGTCCTCCAAATTAGATTATTGGACCAAGGGGTTCATGAACGTATCATTTTGCTGACTGCTGCCCAACTCCCTTCCGCTGGACTTGTGCCATACTGCATCTGCACTGACAATATATGAGTCTGCCTACGTCCCCTGCCCCAACCAAAGGAATTTCACGTTGACAGGCACTGTGCCAGGCTGATAGGTGAAAACCAGCATCTGCAGGGGTGGCTGGCCTCATTGCTCTTCTTTTTCGTGGTTTTGCTGCCTGTTCTTTTCCTAAATGGAACTCACAATCAACTTGTCTAGCTACAGAAAAGGAAGAACAACAACAACAAAAAAACCTCATGGCATTTTTTTATCATGATGGTACGAAATTTATGAATTTACTTAGGGAAAACTGACTCTCTACGAAGTTGAGCTTTCACGTCCGAGAACCTAGTCCCTCTTTCCCTTTATTCACAAATCTACTTTTGTGCCTTTCAGTGTGATTTATACTTGTACTTATATAGATTTTGGATATTTCTTATTCAATTTATGCCTAGTTTATTTCTGCCATTGTTCATGGGATCTTCTATTGTATCTTCCAACTGATTATCATTATACATAGGCTTTTCGCTTCTGTATATTCATTTTTCTACCTGTTACTTTACTAATTTCTCTCAATGTTTATTATAATGGGGCTTCCACTAATCCGTTCTGATTTTTATTTTGAAATTTACTTTCTCGTGTCTAATTACAGTGGCCAGTTCCTCCATTTCACATTATTAAAGAGTTAGGCATCTCTTTCTCGTTTCCAATGTTAGTAGGAATGTCTCTAGTCAGTGTCTCCCCATTAAGCAAGGCATTGGCTTCGGGGCTGAGGTTTGTAGATTTCATTACGTTAAGGTAGTTTAGCTGGCTAAATTATTCCTCAAAAGTCACTAAGTACAGCACTAACAAAATCCAAGTCTGAGAAAAAAAATTACCTGTTCTATAGAGGGTGTACTGCTTAAAACCAACTTCCACTGATCAGAGTCTTCAGACCAAAGAGAAGAAGTTGGGGGTCAGGCAGAAAGTGCGCATGCCTCTTAATTTTACTACATTCACATTATATTTGCTAACAAATATATTAGCAATAGATCCAGCTGGAGTCTTGAAGTTAAAAATTCCTTTTTCTGGGCTAGGACGCAGTATAATAAAATGAAGGAGTACTTAACTGAGTCAAGGAAAATTAAACAGAGATTTAAAAAACCTGGTGATGCTCATTCTAGTACACAGTATAGCGAGTGGCCTGTTTGAATTTGCCTGTCACTGAATAACAAACCAACCCAAGTATTAGTGACTTGAAAAAGCAACAATTTCTCCCAATTCTGGGAGTCACGACTGCGGAGAGAGCTAAGCTGGCCAGTTCCTGCGCTCTGCCTGGTCGTGGCTGGAGTCCCTCAGGCTCCCACGTGCAGCTGGTGGCTCTTTGGTTATTTTAACGATTTTTAGCAGTGCGATTTACTCTAGAACACAAAATTAAGTTGCTTCTGAGTTTTCTAAGTCGATAAAATACTTGTCCTTTGAATCGTTACTTTTGTCAGAATCTTCTCTGAAAATTAAGGAGTATGTCTACAGAAAGAAGCACAGAGAAAATCGATTTCGTTTATATCTTTATTGTATTTTTCATAAGGAAGAACAATGTAACCTTCCGTACTCGTGCTTTCTACCTTTTGGGACTGATACAGATTCTCTAAGGCCAAAACCTAAAATTAAATCATCTTGACTCTTAAAAGTTAAATAACAGCGCAAGGGAGGAAAAGTCACCGTTGCTACCAAAGGGCTGAAAGCTCCATACGCATGACTTTGAAACTGCTGCTACTCAGATAACGATTCAGGCTTTGTCTGGTGGTTAACAGAAAGGGAGTCTTGTGCTCAACAAACAAGGTAACGACCAACAAGATGCAGTAATTTAAAGTAGAATGTTTACACCACTGTAAGGTGGCTTCACCTAGCGAATATTAGAACTGCGTCATGTTACTATTCTAGCTCTTTCTTCAAAGGGTCATCAGAAGAACAGGGATCGAAGAGTCTTTCGGACAATCGCCATCTCTTGCCACTGCTGTTACACGAAAGGACAGATGACATCTTTAACATTTTGATAAGTGTTATGCATATCTCAGCAAATAAAACATTTCAATGCTTACATTAATTCTTACTGTGCAAATTTAAATATACACTACTTACAGATTCCACTAAAATTTTGTTCTGCAGCGAAGCCATGTCTTTTCTAAGTTCGCTCTGTGCTTGAGTAAGAATGTCTTCATGATTCTTCTCCATGTCCTCGACGTTCTAAAACCAAAAAGTCTGGTTCGGTCATCTCAGCTTCTAAACTTGCATGATTAAATTGCAAATGTATGAACTTTTTAATTTTCAAAAGATGCTTCCTGTTTTATTCCAAATAAAAATATTCCAAGCAATACAGAAAGGCCAAAATACCCACTAGCACAATAGAAAAGATGTCAGACTGAGTCAAATATTGTTACGGGAGGTTCAACACTAGTATACTTTGCTTGAAACAATGGGCTAATGAACTGTTAAGGTCAAGACGGAGCAAAGAGAAAGACTGAGGTTCCCTATCAATAAATACGGTAACTGTGAAACTCTCTAAGAAGCTTTCTAAAGCCACTTAGTATGACTGACAGTCAACGTAACGTGATCTCATTGGAGGAAAAAAGCGATCTGTAACGGGAGCTTTTCAAGTTACGAAAAATATAAATTATGTTTTCAATCTTTACTCCTCACCCAACAAATGGTGATCTCGTGCCTACTGTGTAAGAAGTACTGTCACCGTGTTAAGCGCTGTGCAGCAACTATAAAACGAATGATACACCATCTCATCCTCACTCCAGGGAGAAGGAGAAACACATCAGCAAAAATACCACCAACATTTGATAACAAATAGGTGTGGAAACAAAACTTGCTGTATCTACACAGTGGAAAACGAGATTAGTTCCCAGTTACTCAGCAAAAGACTAAGATTTCCACAGGGGAAGGAAGAGGAGTTAAGTGTCATCGGAGGAGGGCATAGTCAACCTCATGGAAGCACATGGTGCATTAGGTCAGTTAAACCAATTCAGCTGGAGGGGTGGGAGGAGAGAAAGGATGCAGGAAATGACCTTCCAAAAGGGCGTCATGTTATTTGGGGACTTGAACACCTAAGATTTTAGAACAGGAAGCTACTGAGAGTTTTCCAGGAGAGAAGGGAAATGTTTCAGCAAGGTAACACTGCAGGCCTCTCTCTGAGGGACGGACTAGAGAAGAGAGAAATCCGATGGAAGAGTTTTAACAGCACACAAAGGACGGATGAGGTCCTGAACTGGGGCAGCAGAAGTGGGGATTCAAAGAAAGAAAGAAAGGAAAGAACCATTGCAGAGGTAAAAATATCTGGATGGGAAAGATCAGGAAGTGGAGGGGCCAAAGACAACACTAAACTGCCTGCCCTGAGTGGTTAACACTTAGAAGAAACCATTTGTAAAATTTATCAGACTTTGACACAGATGAATAAATTGTTCTCAGGGGGCATGAGAGCAAGGCAACAAGCTCTCTACTCTGAAAGGCTTTAAAAAAACAAAAAACTCATGTAACACACACACGTATATGTGTATATGTGTGTGTATATATATTTATAGACATTAAAAGAATGTTGATATTAAATCTATTTAATGGGTTTTCTTAAACTATCCCAACTAGCTTTCAAGAGTGACACTTTAACATGTTTTTGAGCATGGTTACGCAAAATAACCTCCCATCAAAGAAAGAAGGCGTCTATATAGAGGTCCCACTGATGCCTGCCCAAGCGTGTGCCTGCACGAACAACAAGTCAGTGTCACCGACCACGTTTTGCTAATGTAATGAGAAATCTAGTACATATTTCTCAATTCAGAAACTTTTGATCCTCCGCTGGCTTTTTCATCCTGTTTTATATGTCTGGGCCATCTCTGAACGACCCCACAAAACCATTAATGAATCCTAAAAGCCAAAACCATTTGGTGCTACGTAAAATCAGGAACAAGTCAAAACGGAAAGCGCTTAAGAATTTTAAATGCGTAAAAAATGTTTTCTCAACCCACCTGGAGCAAAGGCAAAGGAAGAACACCAAGGTCACACGACAACCAAGAACCCAAGAGACAGAAAGGGCCACATGAACCAGAGACCTACATTAACCTGAGACCAGAAGAACTAGTTGGTGCCCGGCCACAATCGATGTCTGCCCTGTCAGGGAGCACAACAGACAACTCCTGAGGGAGCAGGAGACCAATGGGATACAGACCCCAAATTCTCATGAAAAGACCATACCTAATGGTATGACTGCGACTAGAGGAATCCCAGAGACAATGCTCCCCAGAACTTCTGATGGCACAGGACAGGAACCATCCCCGAAGACAAATCATCAGGCATGAAAAGGACTGGTCAGTGGGGAGGAAAGAGATGCTGATGAAGAGTGAGCTAATTAAATCAGGTGGACACTGGAGAGTGTGTTGGCAACTCTTGACTGGAGGGGGGATGGGAAGATAGAGAGAGAGGGAAGATGGCAAAATTGGCACGAAACGAGAGACTGAAAGGGCTGACTCAATAGGGGGAGAGCAAGTGGGAGAAGGGAGTAAGATGTATGTAAACCTACATGTGACAGACTGATGGGACTGTAAATGTTCACTTGAAGCTTAATAAAAATTAATCAAAAAAAATGTTTTCTCCCATAAATTCCAAAGGAAAAAAGCATCTTCTCCTTCCACACACACATTATGTTTTATAAGAATGTATTGTGTTACCAAGGACAACAGACCTTCACGAATTGCTCATAAAGAGTTTTGACAGCTTTCAGTGTCTGGTTCTGAAGAATTCTAGTTTGTTGTAAAATCCTTTGTTGCTGTTGAATCATAACCTACAAATATACATATATATATATACAAACAAAGAAGTCGTGATAAAAATATAGATAAAATTGAGCAATGAATAATTCTACACTAAGTTTAAAAACATTAAAATCACTGCTTCTAACATTTGGAATTCTGTTTCCCCAACCCACTCTGAGGAAATTAGTTCATGCCTTCTCTTCAGTCCTCAAAGGCAGCAACATCTCCTCCACAGTCTTTACATTTAACTGGTGACCGTACTTATTTCACTAAACAGAAGCCATCCAAAGAGGACTGCCAGTCTCCTATCACCGCGCCTACCACCCACCTATACCCATCAGCACTCATATACTCTACCGTCTCCCCGTTTTTATGGAGGAACAATCCTGGCTTGCCAAAACCGACTTCTTCTCCTGCCCACTAGATCGATCCCATCCACTCTCAAGAATATTGCTCAGCAATTGTCCTCCCACCACCCCCCTCCAAACTTTCACTTTTCTCCCTCTAGATCATGACCATCAGCATACAAACATCTTGCTATTTTCTCCAGTCAAAACCCACGTGTATTCCTTTTCTCCCCAGCTACCACCCCATTGCTTCCTGTGCCGTTCTCTCTTATACTCACTGGCCTTTTCCACCCACCGTGCCACCAAACCCTCGTTCCTTAATGACACCAACGCCCCGCACGCTGCCAAATCCACCTTACTTGGCCTGTCAGCAGCATACGACAGAGCTGATCCCGCTCCTGAATCCAGGCCCACATAGCCAGTGGCCTACTCAACATGCCTCCTTGGGTGATTCCCGTGCACCTCAATTTTAACTTTTCCAAACCTGAGCTGACTGACAAAGCCCCCCGCCACACACACACACCAAGTTTTTTTTTTTTTTGATGTGAACAATAGCTTCGCTGTGGAGGTAAAAGGTGTGTGATAAATTCACAAACAATTCAAGAGTGAAAGAGAAGGCTAGTTAATGTAGCTATACAGTATATGGGTGGGACTGACTTCCATCCCCCATAGGGATGGGCAGGTAGCCCAGGTCTGGCCATCAACAGTGCACCATGCCCTGGCCCACCGTGACTGGTTCAGGGATGGGCAAATGATCCAAGGCAGATCAGTGAGAATTCTCCCGAGGGCCTTTCTGACAGAGCTATTGAGTAAGACTGTCTCAGCCCACTGGGGTTGCTACACTGTTCGTAATCTAGGATCCCAAGAGGCTATCTCGCATACCACACTGAGAGAGCCTGCTAAGGGGTGGAGACAGAGCCCAGGTGACACTGCATGAGCCACCTTTGCCCACCCCATCCAGCTGTGCCTGCAGCTAAACTCCCCCTGCAATTCTTTCTGTAAATCAATACATTCCTGTTTGGTACTTTAGCAAATTTCTGTCACTTGGAACTGCAAGAATCCCAACCAATACAGGATGGTATTTCCTTATGGAGTCCCCTGGGATCTCAGCTAACGTGCTTGGCTGCAAACCAAAAGCTTGGAGGTTCCAGTCCACCCAGAGGCGCCTCGGAAGAAAGGCCTGGTGATCTACATCCCCAAAAATCAGACACTGAGAACCCTGTGGAGCACAGTTCTACTCTGACACACATGGGCTCGACACGAGTCGGGCTCAGCTTGATGGCAACTCTTCCTTTTTTTTTTTTTATCTGCTTCCACTTCCCTGCTTTATAGTTATCGGGGCAAAACACGCAGCCAGCAGTGACTAGTGGAACTGAGCTCCGTTCTGTGGATCTACTACAAGCCTAGGCTCTCCATTCATTCCTACTTGCGACTGAGCTACCATAGATTACGTATGAAGCCAAGCGTGATACCGACAGTTAGTTTTACTTCTCGTTCCTCAGCTTTCTTCATATCTATATCCCACTGCTGAAACAAAGCCAGAAACTGCTGAGAGTATTCATGAGTAAGCTTCTGCCTGTAAAACACAACAAGGAGCACTGTCATATTTCATGCCAATGTGAAAAAAATAAACACGTTCAAAGCAAAGTTGACATAACTTATACTACAAAAGAAGAAGGGAACAGCAGCAGCTTAAATCTTCTGACAGGAAACCGAGATGGAAAATCAGTGATTTATGGATTCCAAACATTTTTTTTTTAACAGGATAAGTGAGAAGCTATTTCGTACACTTTAGCTCTTCAAAATGAAGAGAGTTTTAGAGTACATGTAATTTTTCCAGAAACATTAATTTTGTCTCCAAGCAGTTTAATTTTCACTCTCTTTTACTGAGTAACATATAAGTTCTGGTATGATAAATAGACCCAATTATGGAAGATTTCCAAACACGAATATTTCACTTAGCTTTTTCTCCCCACTTTGGCATAAGAAGCTGTACAAAAGAATGTATAACCCAATTCAGCTAAACCATACAAATTATTTATAAGATTGTCCTTTTACCACATTGTTGAACACAGCGAACACTCACAAGACTAAGAGTGTATGGCATTTACCTTTTATTCAGTTTGCATATTTCTAGAATGAATACAAGTTCCTTTTATAGTAAGAACTCTAAATTGTCCTTCGAAAGGGAGGGGAGATAATATTTATCGACTTCTAGGAAATACGCCCAATTCTATGAAAGAATGAGGTTATAAGCCTAAAGAACTTATTTGCTTTGAGAACAATCGAGTCAGGTACATTTTCACTAGAGACTCCAATAAGCAGAGGATAACTGTATATTTCTTAAGTCATCTGCATCCATAAATACCAAGAAATGATACAAGTGTCACAGCTCTAAAAAACCAACAGCCTTACCATTGCTCTTTTTGGGTTTTCCAAACATGCTCAATTTTCTCGTTACTACTTTTGACAGAAGCATTGGTATTCATTTCAAATCTTCTTCTCTTTGCAATAAGGGTTTTTTGAATGTCAGCTATGTTGAAAATAAATATTCATTTATATTTAATGTTAAAACTTTTTAATTTCCACATGTTCAAATCAATACGGGTAATTTTGAGTCAGCGATATTAGAAAGACATTGATAATTTTAAAAACAGGCATCATTTAAATAAAAAAAAAGGTTGTTCCTCTCCTCCCGTCCCATTTTTTTCTGTTAACACTTTTAGTTACTGTTTTCAAATTCTAATATTTCTAATATAAGATCATTTTTTTAATTTAGGGATGGTAAACCCCAAAACCCCAGTGCTGTCAAGTCGATTTCGACTCATAGCAACGCCATAGGGTTCCCAAGGCTGTAAATCTTTACGGAAGCAGACTGCCACATCTTTTCTCCTGCGGGGCCGCTGCTGGGTTTCAACCACCAACCTTCCTGTTAGCAGTGGAACGCTTTAAGCATTGTGCCACCAGGGCTCCTAGAGATGGTAAAAAGGAGCTAAAAATTAAAACATTTTCTATTATCCAGAATGTGTGTAAAGGGTCACAAGGACAGACTTAGCTTCCTAATGAGTAAAAAGGTATAAAGGATTTATTTTTCTAAATTGATACAATACCCCCCAATTCAAAGGACACATTTAAATGGAATACTGTTAGAAGTCATTATATAACCAAAAGCTGAACCCACTGCCATCCAGTTGATTCCGACTGATAGCAACCGGCATGGACTGAACTGTGTCCCCAAAAAACATGCGTCAACTTGGTAGGATCCGCCATCTGGTGATCTGATGCAATTATCCTATCTTCCCCCATTTTGCCTGTCGTAAATCCTGATCTCTATGTGCTCCAGAGGCAGGATTAGCGTGGGATGTGTCTTGAGTCACCACCTTTACTCAAGCCACGCCCTCGCTTGAGTCACACCTTTTATCTTACGAGAGGTAACAGGAGAGACGGGGACCTGCCTACCACCAAGGAAGAAGAGCCGGGAGTGGAGCTCGTCCTTTAAACCTGGGGTCCCTGCACTGAGAACCTCCTAGACCCAGGGGAAGACTGATGCCAAGACACTTCGTACATCTCCAAGGAACACTGGGCCACAGATGTTGAAAGGAGACAAGGACCTTCCTTCCCCCAGGACAACAGAGAGAGAAAGTCTTTCCCTACAGCTACTGCCCTGAATTTGGACTTCTAGCCTCCTAAACTGTGGGAGAATAAATTTCTGTTTGTTAAAGCCATTCCCTTGTGGTATTTCTGTTATAGCTGCACTAGATGGCTAAGACAGCAACCCTGTAGGACAGAGTAGAACTGCCCCAAGTAGAACTACTCCAAGGCTGTAAATCTTTACGGAAGCAGACTGCCACATATTTCTCCCAGGGAGAAGCCGGTGGGTTCGAAGCGCCGACCTTTCGGTTAGCAGCCGCGTGCTTAACCACCGCACCACCAGGCCCTTCCCGTATATAAAACACACAAAATTATTCTATTAAAAAGTTCCCCAAGCAGGATAAACAATTAAATAAAAGAATATGATTTTAAAGAATCGAGTCAGTGATCCTTTTAAATGTATTTTCTCTGAAAGAAACAGAGGCCATAGAGAGAAAAATTCTACTTTAAGTAATTAAAGTCATTCAAGAACTCTTTTTAAGTACTTCTGTGGAGCTCTTTATATGACATTTTTACCTGTAAGTGTTTCACTTCATACAATGTTTTAATACTTCAAACAAAGCTTTGCTGAGCATATGATTTTTGCCCCCCGCTCCTCTGTCATCATTGGAAACCCTGGTGGCGTAGTGGTTAAGAGCTACGGCTGCTAACCGGAAGGCCGGCAGTTGGAATCCACCGGGCAATCCTTGGAAGCCCGATGGGGGAGTTCTACTCTGTCCTTTAGGGTCGCTATAGGTCGGAATCGACTCTATGGCAGCGGGGTTGGGTGTTTTTTTGTTTTCACCTCTATCATTGGCAGTTATTTTTCAGTAACCATGAAGGTGCTGCGCTGTCATATAAAATATTAGAGCACTATTTCATACGTGAAGCATCCATCTATATAGAGTCCACTGAATCACATTTCCTATTCTCCAAGTTACGTGATTTAAAACAATTTTGTTTAACTGCCAGTATCTCTTAAAAAAAATAAAACTTACCTTTAAATCTTTCCAACATATCCTGTACTTCGGCCCTGTGAGGAAATTACGTGAACAATTTGTAAGGAAGGGCACAAAAAATGGCATGCTCGTTTGGGAAGAAATGTCTCACACCAACTGTTTCACATGCGATACTTGCTACATGAATCAAAGTCGACTTTTCTTAAAGTACCCCACCCGATGGGCAAATGTTGCTTGAACACATTACCCCAGTTCTTCCTCAACTGATCCTGCAGATGGTCTTTTTCTTCCATCCTTATCAGTTACTGGACTCTTTCCTTCATTGAAATGAAAAACAGTTTTAAATTAAGTATGTTATACGAGTTAATTTTCAATGGCGTCATATCTACATCCTGGAGGCTTTTGGGCTTTTGGCCAACAAAAGGTTTTACAGTAAATGGAAAAGAAAAAGAGTAAAGTGTGCCCTATGCGCCACACTTGCCAAGATGTTAGTTAGGGACACTGTACCTTCCTCCTTCCCGTCCAGCTCAGAACCACTCAGATCTTTTTTATCTTCCGTGCCAGAGGCTTCTCTATCCTGATCCTTCACCACGCGTCTCCCAGGTCTCCCCGTTCCCTTTCTTCCAGTGGGTGCCATAATTAGATTCTGTTTGCTGACTTAAAAAACAGATCCCTTAAACTTCCCGAGTTCAAACACGCCATTTAAACAAATGGGTAGCTTTGCACATCAGAGGTCTCTCACAAGGGTCGCCTCGGTTAAATAACAAGGTTTGCAGTCTCCTCATTTCTATTATTGGACCAGGAGGTGACAAAGGTGACAATGACAGGGTCAACCCTGAGTCCACACTGGGACGTGTGGGTTTTGGTCCTGCCTCTGCCAGATTCTAGCAGGCTAAATGGGGCAGATCCCTGTCACAGAGGGACAACGTGACAGCTGGGGGGCCACCCGCAGAGCAGGCCGGACAGAAGTCTGAAGCAACGGACACATAAAATAAAGACTTGCTGCCACTTGGCTTTGGAGAGCGAACGTCCACACAGGCCACCATGACATCTCCAGGGGACAAACGTAGGGCCCTTGGTCACCTGTCATGGTCCCTGAGGGGACAAAGCTTCCCCGTCATCCCCCCTTACCTGTCCTCCCTCCTCAACCCTCGCCTGTCCTCCTTCCCCTTCCCCTGCACCAGTTTTCCTTCCTCTTCCCCCCTCTTCCTCCCTCCCTCCCTCCCTTACTCCTCTCACAAGTCCTCCCTCCTCACTCCCCCTCCACTGTCCTCCCTCCCCCTCCCCTCGCCTGTCCTCCCTCCCCATCCCCTCACCTGTCCTCCCTCTCCTCCACCTGTCCTCCCTCTCCTCCACCTGTCCTCCCTCCCTTACCCCCTCACCAGTTTGCCCTCCTCTCTCCCCCTCCCCTTTCCTCCCTCCCCCCACACCTGTCCTCCCTCCTCCCCTCACCTGTCATCCACTCCTGTCCCCCATCCCTCATCCTCCCTCCCTTCCCACTCACCCATCCTCCCTTCTCCCCCCTCCCCTATCCTGCCTCCCCACCCCCTCACCTGTCCTCCTCCCCTCTCACCCGCCCTCCCTCCCCTGCCCTACCTCCCCTCTCAACTGTCCTCCCCCCTCCCTCCTCTCCCATCATCCGGCCCCTCCCCTCTCAGGCGTCCTCCCTCCCAGACCTTCCATGCCCCACTGACTCCCATCACCCTAGGCCCTCAGAGAGGCCCACCCCACCACCCCCTCCTTCCGCCTTCCACTCAGTGGCCGGATCAGGCCCCGGCGAACAGTCACCTCACCGGGCACAGGTGACTTGGGGGGGTGTCTCGCACTGAACACACGCCCCTCGTCAACCTGATGAACCCGATGGCCACCGCAGACCCGCCGGGATCCCAGCCGCCCCACACTGCCCGCCCCTCACCTGAGGTAAAGGCTGTAGCGGCAACACTCCCAGAGCGAGGCAGCTGGCCACCGGGAAGCTCCTCTGAGGCACTTCCGGAGGGGGCGGAGCAAGCCAGCCTTGCCTGAGCGGGCGCAGCGCTGATTGGCCAGCACAGCGCGCATGCGTGAGGTGGGGGGGCCTCGGCGGAGCCCCGCCCCCTGGCGGAAACAGACCTGCAGGCTGGTGCCAAGTTCTTAATAGTTAACATGTTGCTTTCCAATTTCTTCCTTTAACTTGTAAGTTGCAAATCACAAACATAGGGGAGTTAATGAAACACAACTCCTTTTCCCCCGCCCCGCCCCTCGCAACCACTAATAAACTTTGGTCTGTGTACCTTTGCCTTTTCTTGTCCTTTTATAGAAGCGAGGTCATACAATATTTGTCCTTCCGTGATTGGTTTATTTTGCCAGGGTTTGCCTAGACACAGGCATAATGGGTCTAAGGACATTCAATGCCTTTCACCCCTGCAGAGACCTGATTTCAACAGCATAGACCCTCATTAGCACAGTACAACAGGGTATATAACTTAAGTCTAAGTTCAACTATATCAGCTCTATGGTGGAGTTTCAGGTCCTTGACATTTGACACTGGATCCATTAAGCAGGGTCCTCAAGCCTGGTAACTCCACCCTCTCCACCTACCACCTGTGACAGGGGTCTAAGAAGAAGTGCTGTCTCCCAGTCCTTAAAGCCAACAGCATTGGGTGCCCAAAATACAAACACTTATGCGGGGGAAGTCAGTGTCTTTGGTGTTCTTCATTCTCCTTTGCTCCTAGTGAGTTGGGACCAATTGATGCATCTTAGATGGCCACTCACAAGCCTTTAAGGCCCCAGATGCCACTCACCAAAGTGGGATGCAGACCATTTTCTTAATAAATTTTGTTATGCCAATTGACCTACATCTCCCAGATACTATGCTCCCCAGGCCCCAGCCTCAACTTCTCTGTCCATTGAAGTGCTTGGATGTGTCCAGGAAACCTCTTAGCTTTTGCTTTGGTCCAATGGCAACGTGATCCTACAAATACCAGTAACTTTCTATTAGACCTTAAACTAGCCCAAGCCAGATTTGGCTCAGCTTGCATGCCCAGAAGGACCTGCTGTGACTGCTAAATGACCTCATCAGAGGATGCAGCATCAGGAGGAAAGAATCAAAAGGAAAATCATCACCTGGGCCCTATCCCAAAGTGCCAGTTCTGACAAGAACTAAGTTACCTCCTGTTTCCTGGCCACCTTCTAGAATTTTCCCTCCCCAGTTCGCCTGCCTGGCGCTATCTTGCCGCCCAAATTACAAATAAGCCCTGCTTCCCTGTAACTTGGTGAGCCATGTCTGAGGAACTTCCTCTCTGCTCCGTGCCCTGCACGTGGCAATGAAGTTCTTTCTTAAAGATGTAATCTCGTCGTAGTTTTGATTTACATTTCTCTAATGGCTAATGATCACGAGCATTTCCTCATGTATCTGTTAGCTACCTGAATGTCTTCGTTAGTGAAGTGTCTGTCCATATCCCCTTTGCCCATTTTTCAATTGGTTTGTTTGTTTTTTCATTGCTGAATTTTTGCAGGATCATGTAGATTTTAGAGATTAGACCCTGATCCGATTTGTTGTAGCCAAATTTTTTTTTCCCCACTCTGTAGATAGTCTCTTTACTCCTTTGGCGAAGTCTTTTGACGAGCATAAGTGTTTGTTTATTAAGAAAATGGTTTGCATGCCACTTTGGTGAGTGGTGTCTGGGGTCTTAAAACTAGCAAGTGGCCATCTAAGATGGATCAGTTGGGCTCAACCCACCTGGAGGAAAGGAGAATGAAAAACACCAAGGACATGTGGAAAACGTGAGCCCAACAGAAAGAAAGGGCTACATAAACCACAGATTTCATCAGCTTGAGACCGGAAGAACTAGATGGTGCCCGGCTACCACCCATGACTGCCCTGACAGGGAACGTAACAGAGAATCCCTGGTGGAACAGGAGAAAAGTGAGGTGCAGACCTCCAATTCTAGTAAAAAGACCAGACTTAATGGTCTCAGTGAGACTGGAGGGACCCCAGGGGTCATGGACCCTGGACTCTCTGTTAGCCTAAAACTAAAACCATTCTCGAAGCCAACACTTCAGACAAACTTTAGACTGGACTACAAGACATAAAATTCTACTGGTGAGGAATGTGCTTCTTAGCTCAAGTGGACACATGAGCCTTCATCTGAGCAATTGATGGTCTGATCCACAGTCAGACCCTGGCCTCATTCTGACTGATGATATTCATCGTCTCTTTCCACAGATGTAGTCAATTTGATTCCAGTGTATTCCAGCTGGCGAGGCCATGTGTATAGTCGCCATTTACATTGGTGAAAGAAGGTATTTGCAATGCAGAAGTCGTTGGTCTTGCAAAATTCTATCATTCGATCTCCGGCATTGTTTCTATTACCAAGGCAGTATTTTCCAGCCGCCGATCCTTCTTTGTTTCCAACTTTCACATTCCAATCACCAGTGGTTCTCAATGCATCCTGATTCCATGTTCGATCAATTTCGGACTGTAGCAGCTGACAAAAATCTTCTATTTCTTCATCTTTGGCCTTAGTGGGTGGTAGGTAAACTTGAATAATAGTCATTTCAACTGCTCTTCCTTGTAGGCATATGGATGTTCTCCTATCACTGACAGCGTTATACTTCAGGATAGATCTTGAAATGTTCTTTTTGACGAGGAATGCAACACCATTCCTCTCCAAGTTGTCATTCCCGATACAGTAGATCATATGATTGTCTGATTCAAAATGACCAATCCAACCCATTTTTTTTAATGCCTACGATGTTTATGCGTTCCATTTCATTTTTGACAATTTCCAATTTTCCTAGATTCATCTTTTGTACATTCATGGTTCTGATCATTAATGTATGTCTCCATCTGTTTCTTCTCCTTTTGAATCATGCCACCTCAGCAAATGAAGGTCCCAAAAGCTTGAGTCGATCCATGTCATTAAGGTTGCCTCTACTTTTCCCTAGTCGTCTTTTGAGGCCCTTGCAACCTGTGGGGCTCATCTTCTGGTACTATATCAGACAGTGTTCCGCTGCTGTTCATAAGGTTTTCCCTGGCTATTTCTCTCCAGATGTAGACCACTGGGTCCTTCTTCCTAGTCTGTCTTAGTCCAGAAGCTCAGCTAAAACCTGTCCGACATAGGTGACCATGTTGGTATCTGGAATAATAGTGGCATAGCTTCCAGCATCACAGCAACAAGCAAATCCCCACAGTACGACAAACTGACAGACTCGTGGGGGGTTTTGGGAGTAGGGGAGGTTTTTCAAAGCATAAAAGGAAGTAAGGAAACCACAAAGGTAAAGTAGTATGTATGATGCTATAAAAATTTATAACCTACCTTAAAAAAGAGGCCAGTAACAATTTGTGAAACAGCTTACAACATGTTAGCAAAGGGTTAGTTAATGTCGTTAATATGTAAAGAGCTCATATAAATCAATAATAAAAAGATGACCATAACACAAAAATGGGCAAAGCACGTGAATAGTTATTTCACCGAAGAGGAAAAACGAATGGCCAATAAACAAGAAAGAACGTTGAATCTCAAAGGCAATCAAACAAACCAAAACTAAAACACCGAGAGAGTGGTTTTTTCCAGCAACGTGGTTAAACGAGAAGTTTTAAATGTCGATAATCTCTACTGTTGCAACGGTGAGGGGAAATAGTCTCAGGTATTGCTGTGGTAAATTGGAACATTCTTTGTAAGGGGCAGTTTCATACAATGTTATCTCAGCCTTTAAAAGTTTTCACTGCATTTGGTCCTGAAATTATTCTTCTGGAAATTTATCCAAAGGAAACAGAGATGTGCAGAATATTAAATCAGAATTTTCATCATGGTGTTATCTGAAATGTAAAGTTGGAGTCAAATAAAATGTCAAGCAATAGAGAATGACGACACGTTTATGTGACTTCATATTATACGTCTGTCTCGGGTTTCCAGTGCTTCTAAAACAGAAACACCACAAGTGTATAGCTTTAACAAACAAAAATGTATTCTCTCACAGTCTAGGATGCTAGAAGTCTGAATTCAGGGCACCAGCTCCAGGGGAAGGCTTTCTGTCTTTTGGCTCTGGGGGAAGGTTCTTGTCTCTTCAGCTCTGTTTCCTGGTGCCTTGAAGATCTCCATGTGGCCTGGCATCTATCTTCCCCACCTCTGCTTACTCTCTTGCTTATTTAATCTCATTTATTTCACAAAAGAGATTGACTCAAGACACTCATCCTGTCTCATTAACAGAAAAAAGACAACCCAGGGTAGCATCTCTTGTTTCCTACCATAGCTTGCAGAGACCCTAACCCCGTCTCATTAATATAAAAAAGACAACCCATTCCCAAATGGGATTATAACCACAGGCATACTAAAAAAAAAAAAAAAGCAAAGGAAACTCGTTGACATTGAATGGATTCAGACTCATAGCGACCCTAGAGCATACAGTAGAAGTGCTACATGGGGTTTTCAAGGTTGTAAATCTTTACAGAAGCAGACTGCCACACCTTTCTCCCATGGAGCAGCTGGGGGTTGGCACCACTGACTTTATAGTTAGCAGCTGAGTGCTTAAGCACTGAGCCAGCCCAACCACAGGCATAGTAGACCTAAGGATTTACAACACATGTTTTGGGGGGACACAATTAAATTCGTAACAATAGCAGCAATTGAAATATATTGTTTAACGACTTGAGAACTCTTAAAATAGTTGATGCTACTTCCAAGTAGCACCCTATTCCCTCTGTTTTCATCTTAACTTTTAGAATTTTGCCCCCAAACCTGCTCCTCCTTCAGTCTTCTCCCAGAGGCTGGCTCCTCTCCCGTGCCTAGCCTTAAGGTGTTGGGACCCTATTTCTTCTCTCTGTATGTTCTCCCGTGATCCCGTCCCGCTCCTGGTTTAAATGCCACCTGTTTACATCTGCCGTTGATGAGCAGTTCCATGGTAGCATCTCTTGTTTCCAACCATAGCGTGCAGAGGAGGGCCCACACTAAGCTTCTCAAAGATGCAGTGTGACTCCTCACCAGCATGTTTCTTCTTACAGGAGTGTCTCTCTGTCCTCCCAAAGACTCAGCTTGGAGATTGGATCTCTGGCCTGACAAATTAAAACATTTCTAATACTCCATTCCCCCGACCTTCTGAGCAATTGCTCAACACCCTTCCAGTATCTCCACCTCATTTACTGAAGGCTGCAGTCCAGGTGAAGGATTCCACCCCAGAAGCATATTATGTTGGTTCCAGGACCTTGAGCCCCGAGTCCCAGGTGTGTGCTCCCATGTCAAGAAGTTCTCCAAGGTATTGACTTATAATCTGCCCCCCTGCCCCCCGCGGGTCCCACATGCTCAAAACCCATTCCCACATGTATTATCCCAGCTCTTGCAGGTCCTGCAGCTCCTTCTGAATATAAGGTGTTTCCCACCCAAACAGGAACGCTGTTTTCCTCCTTTGGCTGGGATGATACCGCACCCTGCCATCAGTCTGGAAGCAATGAAAAATTAGCGGGGGATGGATGTTGGGTAAGAGAAGAAAAATCTCTTGAGACACTGCCTTGGATGAAGTCATTGCAGGGTCCCCAGGAAAAAGGGGGCTGCTTCTACCTGGCTAAGGATTCAGTAAAAATGGCATGGCAGTGGCGGCTGACTCCCCTCTAACTTCTCGAGTGAGAGACAGAATCACCATGAGCATCCACAGCCCAAGGCTGATTGCTATGAGGTGGAGGTCAGACATACCGACAACCTCCAACCCTTCTGGTTTTTTACTATTTTTTTCCATCCTTTTACTTTCAACCTATCCGTGTTAATTTTATTCCTTTTTTTAAATTTTTATTGTGCTTTAAGTGAAAGTTTACAAATCAACTCACTCTCTCATACAAAAATTTGTGTACACCTTGCTATATAATCCTAATTGCTTTCCCCCTAATCACACAGCCCCCTCCTTCCCTCCACTCTCTCTTTTCGTGTCCATTCTGACAGCTTCTGAGACCCTTTGCCCTCTCATCTCCCCTCCAGATAGGAGATGCCAACGTAGTCTCGTGTCTGCTTGAAAAGAGAAGCTCACTCCTCACCAGTATCATTTTCTCTCCCACAGTCCAGTTCAATCCTTGTCTGAAGAGTTGGTTTTGGGAATGGTTCCTGTCTTGGACTAACAGAAGGTCTGTGGACCATGGCCACCAGGGTTGCTCTAGTCTCAGTCAGACCATTAAGTCTGGTCTTTTTAGGAGCATTTGGGGTCTGCATCCCACTGCTGTCCTGCTCCCTCAGTGGTTCTCTGCTGTGTCCCCTGTCAGGGTAGTCATCCGTTGCAGCCCGGCACGGTCTAGTTCTCCTGGTCTCAGGCTGATGTCGTCTCTGGTTTATGTGGCCCCTTGTGTCTCTTGGGCTCATAATTACCTTGTGTCCTTAGTGTTCTTCATCCCCCTTTGCTCCAGGTGGCTTGAGACCAATTGATGCATCTCAGATGGCTGCTTGCTAGCGTTTAAGACCCCAGACGCCACTCTCCAAAGTGGGATAGAGAAGGTTTTCTTAACAGATTTCATTATGCCAGTTGACTTAGATGTCTCGTGAAAGCATGGTCCACAACCCCCCGCCCCTGCTACACTGGCCTTTGAAGCATTCAGTTTATTCAGGAAACTTCTTTGCTTTCAGTTTAGTCCAGTTGTGCTGACCTCTCCAGTATTGCGTGTTGTCTTTCCCTTCACCTAAAGTAGTTCTTATCTACTATCTACTTAGTGAATACCCCTCTGCCTCCCTCCCCCCTCGCGTAACCATCAAAGAATAGTTTCTTCTCTGTTTAGACTGTTTCTCAAGTTCTTATAATAGTGGTGTTACACAATATTTGTCCTTTTGCAACTGACTAATTGCACTCAGCATAATGCCTTCCTGATACCTCCATGTTACGAAATGTTTCATAGATTCATCATTGTTCTTTATCGACGTGTAATATTCCATTGTGTGAATATGCCGTAATTTATTTATCCATTCATCCATTGATGGGCACCTTGGTTGCTTCCAACTTTTTCTACTGTAAACAGTGCTACAATGAACATGGGTGTGCATATATCTGTTTGTGTAAAGGCTCTTATTTCTCTAGGATATATTCCAAGGAGTGGGATTGCTGGATCGTGGTAGTTCTATTTCTAGCTTTTTAAGGAAGCACCAAATTGATTTCCAAAGTGGTTGTACCATTTGACATTCCCACCAGCAGTGTGTAAGTGTTCCAGTCTCCCCACAACCTCTCCAACATTTATTATTTTGTGTGTTTTGGATTAATGCCAGCTTCACTGGAGTGAAATGGAATCTCACTGTAGTTTTGATTTGCATTTCTCTAAAGGCTAATGATCTTGAGCATTTCCTCATATATCTGTTAGCTACCTGAATGTCTTCGTTAGTGAAGTGTCTGTTCATATCCCCTTTGCCCGTTTTTTAATTGGGTTATGTGTCTGTTTGTAGTTGAGTTTTTGCAGTATCATACAGATTTTACAGGTCAGGCGCTGATCCGAAATGTCATAGCTAAACACTTTTTCCCAGTCTGTAGGTAATCTTTTTACTCTTCTGGTGAACTCTTTGGATGAGCATGTTGCTGTTGTTGTTGTTATTAGGTGCCGTCGAGTCAGTTCCGACTCATAGCGACCCTATGTACAACAGAACGAAACACTGCCCTGTCCTTCGTCATCCTCACAATCGTTGTTACGCTTGAGCTCATTGTTGCAGCCACTGTGTCAATCCACCTCGTTGAGGGTCTTCCTCTTTTCCGCTGACCCTGTACTCTGCCAAGCATGATGTCCTTCTCCAGGGGCTGAGCCCTCCTGACAACATGTCCCAAGTATGTAAGACGCAGTCTCGCCATCCGTGCCTCTCAGGAGCATTCTGGCCGCACTTATTCCAAGACAGATTTGTTCATTCTTTTGGCAGTCCATGGTATATTCAATATTCTTCGCCAACACCACAGTTCAAAGGCGTCAACTCTTCTTCGGGTTTCCTTACTCATCGTCCAGCTTTCACGTGTAGTTGATGCGATTGAAAATACCATGGCTTGGGTCAGGCGCACCTTAGTCTTCTGGGTGACATCTTTGCTCTTCAACACTTTGAAGAGGTCCTTTGCAGCAGATTTCCCCAATGCAAAGCATGCTGCTACCATGGCTGTTGATTGTGGATCCAAGGAAAATGAAATCCTTGACAACTTCAATCTTTTCTCTGTTTATCATGATGTTGCTCATTGGTCCAATTCTGAGGATTTTTTTTTTCTTTATGTTGAGGTGTAATCCATACTGAAGGCTGTGGTCTTTGATCTTCATCAGTAAGTGCTTCAAGTCCTCTTCATTTTCAGGAAGCAAGGTTGTGTCATCTGCATAACGCAGGTTGTTAATGAGTCTTCCTCCAATCCTGATGCCCCGTTCTTCTTCATATAGTCCACTTTCTCAGATTCATTTGCTCAGCATACAGACTGAATAAGTATGGTGAAAGGATACCAGCCTGACGCACACCTTTCCTGACTTTAAACCAATCAGTGTCCCCTTGTTCTGTCCAAACAACTGCCTCTTGAGCTATGTAAAGTTTCCTCAAGAGCACAATTAAGTGTTCTGGAATTCCCATTCTTCGCAATTTTATCCATAGTTTGCTATGATCCACACAGTCGAATGTCTTTGCATAGTCAACAAAACACAAGTAAACATCCTTCTGGTATTCTCTATTTTCAGCCAGCATCCATCTGACATCAGCAGTGATATCCCTGGTTCCCCGTCCTCTTCTGTAACCGGCCTGAATTTCTGGCAGATTCCTGTTGATATACTGCTGCAGCCATTTTTGAATGATCTTCAGCAAAATTTTGTTTGTGTGTGATATTAATGATATTTGTCCGTAATTTCCACGTTCGGTTGGATCACCTTTCTTGGGACTAGGCATCAGTATGGATCTGTTCCAGTCAGTTGGCCAGGAAGCTGTCTTCCACATTTCTTGGCATAGACGAGTGAGCATCTCCAGCGCTTTATCTGTTTGTTGAAACATCTCAATTGATATTCCATCAATCCCTGGAGCCTTGTTATTCACCAATGCCTTCAGAGCAGCTTGGACTTCTTCCTTCAGTACCATCGCTTCCTGATCATATGCCACCTCTTGAAATGGTTGAACATCGACTAATTCTTTTTGGTAGAATGACTCTGTGTATTCCTTCCATCTTCTTTTGATGCTTCCTGCGTCTCTTAATATTTTCCCCATGGAATCCTTCACTATTGCAACTCGAGGCTTGAATTTTTTCTTCAGTTCTTTCAGCTTGAGAAAGGCCGAGCGTGTTCTTCCCTTTTGGTTTTCCATCTCCAGCTCTTTGCACATGTCATTATAATACTTTACTTTGTCTTCTTGAGAGGCCCTTTGAAATCTTCTGTTCAGTTCTTTTACTTCATCAATTCTTCCTTTTGCTTTAACTGCTCGACGTTCAAGAGCAAGTTGCAGAGTCTCCTCTGACATCCATCTTCGTCTTTTCTTCTTTCTTGTCTTTTCAGTGACCTCTTGCTTTCTTCATGGATGATGTCCTTGATGTCCTTCCACAACTCGTCTGGTCTTCTGTCGCTAGTGTTCAATGCATCAAATCTATTCTTGAGATGGTCTCTAAATTCAGTTGGGTTATGCTCAAGGTCATATTTTGGCTCTCGTGGACTTGCTCTGATTTTCTTCAGTTTCAGCTTGAACTTGCATATGAGCAATTGATGGTCTGTTCCACAGTCAGCCCCTGGCCTTGTTCTGACTGATGATATTGAGCTTTTCCATCATCTCTTTCCACAGATGTTGTCAATTTGATTTCTGTGTGTTCCATCTGGCAAGGTCCATGTGTATAGTCGGTGTTTATGTTGGTGAAAGAAGGTATTTGCAGTGAAGAAGTTGTTGGCCTTGCAAAATTCTATCATTCGATCTCTTGCATTGTTTCTCTCACCAAGGCCATGATTTCCAACTCCTGATCCTACTTCTTTGTTTCCAACTTTCACATTCCAATCGCCAGTAATTTCAATGGATCTTGATTGAATATTCGGTCAATTTCAGACTACAGCAGCTGATAAAAAAACTTCTATTTTTTCATCTTTGGATGAAGCATAGGTGTTTGATTTTCAGAAGCTCCCAGTTATCTGGTTTCTCTTCTGCATTGTTAGTAATCTTTTGAATACTGTTTATGCCATGTATTAGGGCTCCTAACGTTGTCCCTATTTTTTCTTCCATGAGCTTTATCATTTTCGATTTTATATTTGGGTCTTAGATCCATTTTGACTTCGTTTTTGTGCATGGTGTGAGGTATGGGTCTTGTTTCTTTCTTTTTTTTTTTTTTTTTGCGGGTGGATATCCAGTTATGCCAGCACCATTTGTTAAAAAGGCTATCTTTTCCCCCATTTAAGTGATTCGGGGACTTTGTCAAATATCAACTGCTCGTATATGGATGGATTTATGTCTGGCTTCTCAATTCTGTTCCATTGGTCTATGTATCTCTTGTTGTACCAGTACCAGGCTGTTCCGACTACTGTGGTGGTATGATAGGTTCTAAAATCAGGTAGAGTGAGGCCTCCCACTTTGTTCTTGTTTTTCAGTAATGCTTTACTTCTCTGGGGCCTCTTTCCCTTCCATATGAAGTTGGTGATTTGTTTCTCCATCTCATTAAAGAATGTCGTTGGAATTTGGATCGGAATTGCATTGTATCTATAGATCGCCGAGGGTAGGATAGACATTTTTACAATGTTAAGTCTTCCTATCCATGAGCGAGGTATTTTTTTCCTCTTTGGTAGGTGTCTTTTGGTCTCTTGCAGAAATGATTTGTAGTTCTCTTTGTATAAGTCTTTTACATCTCTGGTAAGGTTTATTCTTGGGGGCTACTGTAAATGGGATCGATTTGGTGATTTCCTCTAGGATGTTCCTTTTGTTGCTGTAGAGGAATCCAACGGATTTTGGTATGTTTATCTTGTATCCTTGGAAACCCTGGCGGCATAGTGGTTAAGTGCTACGGCTGCTCACCAAAGGGTCGGCAGTTCGAATCCGCCAGGCGCTCCTTGGAAACTCTATGGGGCAGTTCTACTCTGTCCTATAGGTTCGCTATGAGTCAGAATCGACTCGACGGCACTGGGGTCTTTTTTTATCTTGTATCCTGATAGTCTGCTGAACTCTTCTATTAGTTTCAGTAGTTTTCTTGAGGATTCCTTACGGTTTTCTGTGTATAAGGTCATGTTATCTGCAAATAGAGATACTTTTACTTCTTCCTTGCCAACCTGGATGCCCTTTATTTCTTTATCTAGCCTAGTTGCTCTGGCTAGGACCTCCAGCACAATGTTGAATAAGAGCGGTGGTAAAGGGCATCCTTGTCTGGTTCCCGATCTCAAGGGGAATGCTTTCAGGCTCTCTCCATTTAGGGTGATGTTGGCTGTTGGCTTTGTGTAAATGCCCTTTATTATGTTGAGGAATTTTCCTTCTATTCCTATTTTGCTGAGAGTTTTTATCATGAATGAGTGTTGAACTTTGTCAAATGCCTTTCTGCATCAATTGATAACATCATTTGGTTTTTGACTTTTATTTATATGGTGGATTACATTAATTGTTTTTCTAATATTGAACCATCTTTGCATACCTGGTATAAATCCCACTTGGTCATGGCGAATTATTTTTTTGATATGTTGTTGAATTCTATTGGCTAGAATTTGGTTGAAGATTTTTGCATCTACCTTCATGAGGGATATATGTCCATCATTTTCTTTTCTTGTGGTGCGTTTATCCGGTTTTGGTATCAGGGATATGGTGCCTTCATAGAATGAGTTTGGGAGTATTCCCTCCTTTTCTGTGCTCTGCAATACCTTCAGTAGTAGTGGTGTTAACTCTTTTTTGAAAGTTTGGTAGAATTCTGCAATGAAGCCGTCAGGCCCAGGGTTCTTTTTTGTTGGGAGTTTTTCGATTACCTTTTCAATCTCTTTTGTTATGGGTCTATTTAGTGTCTCTACCTCTGTTTGTGTTAGTTTAGGTAGGTAGTGTGTTTCTAGGAATTCATCCGTTTCTTCTAGGTTTACAAATTTGTTAGAGTACAATTTTTCAAAGTAATCTAATATGATTCTTTAAATTTCATTTGGGTCTGTGGTAATATCGTCCATCTCATTTCTTAGTCAGGTTATTTGTTTCCTCTCCTTTTTTTCTTTTGTCAGTTTGGCCAATGGTTTATCAATTTTGTTAATTTTTTCATAGAACAAGCTCTTGGTCTTGTTAATTGTATCGGTTGTTTTTCTGTTTTCTATTTCATTTAATTCTGCTCCAGTTTTTATTATTTGCTTTCTTCTGGTGCCTGAGGATTTCTTTTGTTGCTCTCTTTGTTCAAGTTGTAGGGATAATTCTTTGATTTTGGCCCTTTCTTCTTTTTGGATGTGTGCATTTATTGATAGAAATCGACCTCTGAGCACTGCTTCTGCTGTGTCCCAAAGGTTCTAATAGGAAGTGTTTTCATTCTCATTGGGTTCTATGAATCTCTCCATTCCATCCTTAATGTCTTCTTATAATCCAGTCTTTTTTGAGCAGGGTATTGTTCAGTTTCCAAGTGTTTGATTTCTTTTCCCTGCTTTTTCTGTTATTGATTTCCACTTTTATGGCCTTACGGTCAGAGAAGATGCTTTGTAATATTTCAATGTTTTGGATTCTGCTAAGGCTGGCACTGGGTAAAGGCTTACTTTATGACCTAATACGTGGTCTCTTCTAGAAAATGTTCCATGTGCACTAGAAAAGAAAGTAAAATTGGCTGCTGTTGGGTGGAGTGTTCTGTGTATATGTCCATGAGGTCAACTTGGTTGATTGTGGCATTTAGACCTTCCGTGTCTTTATTGCATTTCTTTCTGGATGTCCTGTCCTTCACTAAAAGTGGTGCTTTGAAGTGTCCTACTATAATTGTGGAGCTGTGTATGTCACTTTTCAATGCTGGCAGGGTTTGTTTTATGTATCTTGCAGCCCTGTCATTGGGTGCATAAATGTTTCATATGGTTATAGCCTCCTGGTATATCGTCTCTTTAATCATTACATAGTGTCCTCCTTATCCTTTCTGATGGATTTAACTTTAAAGTCTATTTTGCCAGAATTTAATATTGCCACTCCTGCTCTTTTTTGATTGTCGTTTGCTTGATATATTTTTTTCCATCTTTAGAGTTTTAGTTTGTTTGTGTCTCTAAGTCTAAGGTGTGTCTCTTGTAGGCAGCATATAGACGGATCATGTTTTTTTATCCATTCTGCCACTCTCTGTCTCTTCATTGGTGAACTTAGTCCATTGACATTCAGCCTAATTATGGATAGGTATGAATTTAGTGCTATCATTTTGATGTCCTTTTGTGTGTGTTGTTGACAGTTTATTTTTCCCACTTAATTTTTTGTGCTGAGTCGTTTATCTTTATATATTGTCTGTTCCTGATATTCATTGTTGTTGATTTTGTTTCTGCTGAGTCTCTATTTTTTTTCTCGCATTTTATTTTGATGTGTAGGATAGTTTGTCTCCTTTGTGGTTACCTTAACATTTACCCCGATTTTTCTAAATTTAAACCTAACTTTTATTTCTTTCTATCGCCTTGTCTTCTTCTCCATATGAAGGATCTATGAGTACATTTCTTAGTCTCTCCTTATTGTTTTAATGTTGTCTTCTTTTGCGGAATAACATCGCTGTTTCCCTGTTTTGAGTGTTTTTTTACCTTGATTTATTTTTGTGATTTCCCTGTCTGGGTTGACATCTGATTGCTCTGTCCCATGTTCTCGTCTTGGGTTGATACCTGATATTATTGATTTTCTAACCAAAGAGCTCTCTTCAGTATTTCTGGTAGTTTTGGTTTGGTTTTACAACTTCCCTAATCTTCTGTTTATCTGGAAATGTCCGAATTTCACCTTCATATTTGAGAGACAGTTTTGCTGGATATATGACTCTTGGCTGGCAATTTTTGTTCATCCATGCTTTACATAAGTCATTCCATTGCCTTCTTGCCTGCACGGATTCTGCCGAGTAGTCCGAGGTTATTCTTATTGATTCTCCTTTGTAGGTGACTTTTTGTTTATCCCTAGCTGCTCTTAAAATTCTCTCTTTATCTTTGGTAACTTTGAGTATAATATGTCTTGGTGACTTTCTTTTAACATCTACCTTATGTAGAGTTCAATGAGCACCTTGGATAGCTATCTTCTCATCTTTCACAATATCAGGGAAGTTTTCTGCCAACAAATCTTCAACAATTCTCTCCGTATTTTCTGTTATCCCTCCCTGGTCTGGTACTCCAATCACTCATCGGTTATTTCTCTTCATAGAGTCCCACATGATTCCTAAGGTTTCTTCATTTTTTTTAATTCTTCTTATCTGGTTTTTCTTCAGATATATTGGTGCCAAGTGCTTTATCTTCAAGTTCACCAATTCTGCCCTCCACTTGCTCAGTTCCGCTCCTCTGACTTTCTACTGAGTTGTCTAATTCTGAACTTTTATTGTTAATCTTCTGATTTTCTGATTGCTGTCTGTCTATGGATTCTTGCAGCTTATTAAATTTTTTCATTATGTTCCTGAATAACCTTTTTAATTTCTTCAACTGCTTTATCTGTGTGTTCCTTGTCTCGTTCTGTGTATTCCCTGATTTCCTTCCTTCCTGTTGTCCTCAACGGCTCTGTATATCAATCTCTTGTATTCTGCCTCTGGTAATTCCAGGAAGGCACTTTCATCTAGATGATCCCCTGATTCTTTGTTTTGAGAGCTTATTGAGGCGCTCATGGTCCATTTGTTTATGCGACTTGATATTGGCTGTTGTCTCTGAATCGTCTATAAGTTATTGTATTAGTTTATTTTATGTTTGATTACTGTATCCTAGCTTCTTGCTATGTTTTGTTTTGATATGCCCAAATGGGTTGCTTGAGTGAGCTAGCTTGATTATTTTTGCCTTTGGAGCTCTGACATCCTGTCCCCAGGTGGCTAGAGCTGTTATCAGGTATATCAGTCTAGGATTCCATTCCCTTTTCTTGTATGAATTCCGCTCAGGTGTCCAGGTAGCTGATCTTCAAGTGTGTGCTACAGGCTCTGTTCTACAGTCTTAGAGGGGCTGAAGTGATTGGTGTAAGTACCAGTCTCTGGTTGCAGCAGGGGCTTATGCTCTGAAGAAGGCACGGGGCTGAGAATCATCCCCCAAGTGTCTCTGAGGAAAGCACATCCCTCTTCCCTAGAGTGTACAGGTGGGTGGGTTCTGCAGACGGACCATGGGCACCCAATGTTTTTGGTTGTGAAGACTGGGAGGTACCAGTCATCCTTGGACCACTGTTGCGGGTGGCTGGGGGACCTGAGAGGAGCCACCAGTCCTTAGGCCCCTGACGTGGGTATGTGAGGACCCTGTCTAATAGACAAAACGGTGTCAAACATCAATCACCCACCCCTCCATCGCACAGCTGAAACAGTTGTAGTATGCCAACAACGGTCTGTTCTACTGAAAATAGGCCCACACAGGTCCATGCAGGGGGGAAAGGTACTCAAAGCCCACAAACCATTTATGCCTGGAGAGGAGCTGCTTCTATCTTGAGCTCCCCTGGTTAGTGGAGCTGGCAAATTATCTTTTCCCCCAATTGCAAGTTTGTTCCTTCTCCAAGGCCGAGAGGATGGCTCTAGGTGCTCCACTGGGCCTATCTCAGGCTCAGTGAAATCAACAGCCTCTGAAGCCAGCTTGGGGGCGGGGCGTGGTAAAATATACGCAAGTACTTAGCTTTTGCCGAGAGGAGCATTCTTCTCTGGTTGTGGAGGTGTGAGTAGTCTGTGTGGCTGGCTGCTTCTCCCTTAGGAGACTGTGGACGAACGCTAGTACCAGCCCACCACAGCTGCTATTGGGAATGGTGCCTGAGGGCTTCTGGCAATTCAGGTCTGTTAATTCCTCTCTGCTTCTGAACTGTCTCTTCTTCACCCTACCCCTCAGTTTGCTTTCTAACTTTGCCTTTGATGCTCAGGGCTCCTAGCCTGTCATAAATATACTTGTTTCGAAATCTATAAGAAAGGAGAGGCAGAGCCAAGATGGCGGACTAGGCAGACGCTACCTCGGATCCCTCTTACAACAAAGACACAGAAAAACAAGTGAATCGATCACATACATAACAATCTACGAACCCTGAACAACAAACACAGATTTAGAGATGGAGAATAAACTAATACGGGGAAGCAGCGATTGTTTTCAGAGCGTGGAGCCAGCATACCAGTCAGGTACGGCACAAGCACAGAGAGCTGCTCCACCCCCCTGAACTAACCCCGGGAGGGGGACCAGCCGGATCCGCGGGCGGCGTGGGACGCAGCCGGTAGGAGAAGTCCCCGGGAGGTAGTGACTGGTCTTGGAACGGGGAGAGCAGCGTCCCAGCCGGGGAACTGTCCCGCCGGGATTTGGACTGGACGCAGGTACGGCATAAACACGGAGAGCTGCTCCACCCCCTGAACTAACCCCGGGAGGGGGCCCAGCCGGTTTTGCGTGGGTGGCGTGGGACGCAGCTGGTAGGAGAAGTCCCCGGGAGGCAGCGACTGGTATTGGAGTGGGGAGAACAGCGTCCCAGCCGGGACACTCGGTCACGGCACAAGCACGGGGAGCTGCTCCACCCACCTGAACTAACCCCGGGAGTGGGCCCAACTGGTTTTCAGAGGCGGCACGGCAACGCGGCTGGAGGGACGAGAAGTCCCCGGGAGGCAGCGACTGATTTTGGAGTCGAGAGTGCACCGTCCCAGCAGGGGAGCCTTGACGCTGGGCGTGGGGCTGGAAGCAGAGGATCTGACCATGACTCCAGCGGGCCAGACACCCCGGGGGCAATCTCCACACAGCCAGCACACATAGGCGACGCGCCCCGCGGGAATCTCAGATATAATAGTCATTCCAAGCAAGACAAGCAACTCTGGCTATATTCTGAGGTGCTACTCTCCTATCTCTCTGTTCCCTCCCCCACCCTCCCCAGGCGGCTTCATTAACATCCGAATAGCCTGAGCCAGAGGGAGAACTCTGATAGGGATCTGACTGCATTTTTTTTTAGCGGATTTTCTGGAAAAACTAGTTTCCCAGTGATGGCTCGGAGACAACAATCCATATCAAACCACTTAAAGAAGCAGACCATGACAGCTTCTCCAACCCCCCAAACAAAAGAATCAAAATCTTTCCCAAATGAAGATACAATCCTGGAATTATCAGATACAGAATATAAAAAACTAATTTACAGAATGCTTCAAGACATCACAAATGAAATAAGGCAAACTGCAGAAAAAGCCAAGGAACACACTGATAAAACTGTTGAAGAACTCAAAAAGATTATTCAAGAACATACTGGAAAAATTAATAAGTTGCAAGAATCCATAGAGAGACAGCATGTAGAAATCCAAAAGATTAACAATAAAATTACAGAATTAGACAACACAATAGGAAGTCAGAGGAGCAGACTCGAGCAATTAGAATGCAGACTGGGACATCTGGAGGACCAGGGAATCAACACCAACATAGCTGAAAAAAAATCAGATAAAAGAATTAAAAAAAATGAAGAAACCCTAAGAATCATGTGGGACTCTATCAAGAAGGATAACCTGCGGGTGATTGGAGTCCAAGAACAGGGAGGGGAGACAGAAAACAGAGAGAAAATAGTTGAAGAACTCCTGACACAAAACTTCCCTGACATCATGAAAGACGAAAGGATATCTATCCAAGATGCTCATCGAACCCCGTTTAAGATTGATCCAAAAAGAAAAACACCAAGACATATTATCATCAAACTCACCAAAACCAAAGATAAACAGAAAATTTTAAAAGCAGCCAGGGAGAAAAGAAAGGTTTCCTTCAAGGGAGAATCAATAAGAATAAGTTCAGACTACTCAGCAGAAACCATGCAGGCAAGAAGGCAATGGGACGACATATACAGAACACTGAAGGAGAAAAACTGCCAGCCAAGGATCATATATCCAGCAAAACTCTCTCTGAAATATGAAGGCGAAATTAAGATATTTACAGATAAACACAAGTTTAGAGAATTTGCAAAAACCAAACCAAAGCTACAAGAAATACTAAAGGATATTGTTTGGTCAGAGAACCAATAATATCAGATATCAGCACAACACAAGGTCACCAAACAGAACGTCCTGATATCAACTCAAATAGGGAAATCACAAAAACAAACAAATTAAGATTAATTGAAAAAAAATACACATAACAGGGAATCATGGAAGTCAATAGGTAAAAGATCACAATAATCAAAAAGAGGGACTAAATACAGGAGGCATTGAACTGCCATATGGAGAGCGATACAAGGCGATATAGAACAATACAAGTTAGGTTTTTACTTAGAAAAATAGGGGTAAATAATAAGGTAACCACAAAAAGGTATAACAACTCTATAACTCAAGATAAAAGCCAAGAAAAACGTAACGACTCAACTAGCATAAAGTCAAACACTATGAAAATGAGGATCTCACAATTTACTAAGAAAAACGCCTCAGCACAAAAAAGTATGTGGAAAAATGAAATTGACAACAACACACATAAAAAGGCATCAAAATGACAGCACTAAAAACTTATTTATCTATAATTACGCTGAATGTAAATGGACTAAATGCACCAATAAAGAGACAGAGAGTCACAGACTGGATAAAGAAACATGATCCATCTATATGCTGCCTACAAGAGACACACCTTAGACTTAGAGTCACAAACAAACTAAAACTCAAAGGATGGAAAAAAATATATCAAGCAAACAATAAGCAAAAAAGAAGAGGAGTAGCAATATTAATTTCTGACAAAATAGACTTTAGACTTAAATCCACCACAAAGGATAAAGAAGGACACTATATAATGATAAAAGGGACAATTGATCAGGAAGACATAACCCCAATGACAGGGCTGCAAGATACATAAATCAAATTTTAACAGAATTGAAAAGTGAGATAGATACCTCCACAAATATAGTAGGAGACTTCAACACACCACTTTCGGAGAAGGACAGGACATCCAGTAAGAAGCTCAATAGAGACACGGAAGATCTAATTACAACAATCAATCAAATTGACCTCATTGACTTATACAGAACTCTCCACCCAACTGCCGCAAAGTATATTTTTTTTTCTAGCGCACATGGAACATTCTCTAGAATAGACCACATATTAGGTCATAAAACAAACCTTTGCAGAGTCCAAAACATCGCAATATTACAAAGCATCTTCTCAGACCACAAGGCAATAAAACTAGAGATCAATAACAGAAAAACTAGGGAAAAGAAATCAAATACTTGGAAAATGAACAATACCCTCCCGAAAAAAGACTGGGTTATAGAAGACATCAAGGAGGGAATAAGGAAATTCATAGAAAGCAATGAGAATGAAAATACTTCCTATCAAAACCTCTGGGACACAGCAAAAGCCGTGCTCAGAGGCCAATTTATATCGATAAATGCACACATACAAAAAGAAGAAAGAGCCAAAATCAGAGAACTGTCCCTACAACTTGAACAAATAGAAAGTGAGCAACAAAAGAATCCATCAGGCACCAGAAGAAAACAAATAATAAAAATTAGAGCTGAACTAAATGAATTAGAGAACAGAAAAACAATTGAAAGAATTAACAAAGCCAAAAGCTGGTTCTTTGAAAAAATTAACAAAATTGATAAACCATTGGCTAGACTGACTAAAGAAATACAGGAAAGGAAACAAATAACCCGAATAAGAAACGAGAAGCACCACATCACAACAGAACCAAATGAAATTAAGAGAATCCTTTCAGATTATTATGAAAAATTGTACTCTAACAAATTTGAAAACCTAGAAGAAATGGATGAATTCCTGGAAAAACACTACCTACCTAAACTAACACATTCAGAAGTAGAACAACTAAATAGACCCATAACAAAAAAAGAGATTGAAACGGTAATCAAAAAACTCCCAACAAAAAAAAAGCCCTGGCCCGGACGGCTTCACGGCAGAGTTCTACCAAACGTTCAGAGAAGAGTTAACACCACTACTTCTGAAGGTATTCCAAAGCATAGAAAATGACGGAATACTACCCAACTCATTCTATGAAGCCACCATCTTCCTGATACCAAAACCAGGTAAAGACATTACAAAAAAAGAAAATTATAGACCTATATCCCTCATGAACACAGATGCAAAAATCCTCAACAAAATTCTAGCCAATAGAATCCAACAACACATCAAAAAAATAATTCACCCTGATCAAGTGGGATTTATACCAGGTATGCAAGGCTGGTTTAATATCAGAAAAACCATTCATGTAATCCACCATATAAATAAAACAAAAGACAAAAACCACATGATCCTATCAATTGATGCAGAAAAGGCATTTGACAAAGTCCAACACCCATTTATGAGAAAAACTCTTACCAAAATAGGAATTGAAGGAAAATTCCTCAACATAATAAAGGGCATCTATGCAAAGCCAACAGCCAATATCACTCTAAATGGAGAGAACCTGAAAGCATTTCCCTTGAGAACGGGAACCAGACAAGGATGCCCTTTATCACCGCTCTTATTCAACATCGTGCTGGAAGTCCTAGCCAGGGCAATTAGGCTAGACAAAGAAATAAAAGGTATCCGGATTGGCAAGGAGGAAGTAAAGTTATCACTATTTGCAGATGACATGATTATATACACAGAAAACCCTAAGGAATCCTCCAGAAAACTACTGAAACTAATAGAAGAGTTTGGCAGAGTCTCAGGTTATAAAATAAACATACAAAAATCACTTGGATTCCTCTACATCAACAAAAAGAACACCGAAGAGGAAATAACCAAATCAATACCATTCACAGTAGCCCCCAAGAAGATAAGATACTTAGGAATAAATCTTACCAAGGATGTAAAAGACCTATACAAAGAAAACTACAAAGCTCTACTAGAAGAAATTCAAAAGGACATACTTAAGTGGAAAAACATACCTTGCTCATGGATAGGAAGACTTAACATAGTAAAAATGTCTATTCTACCAAAAGGCATCTATACATTTAACGCACTTCCGATCCAAATTCCAATGTCATATTTTAAGGGGATAGAGAAACAAATCACCAATTTCATATGGAAGGGAAAGAAGCCCCGGATAAGCAAAGCACTACTGAAAAAGAAGAAGAAAGTGGGAGGCCTCACTCTACCTGATTTCAGAACCTATTATACAGCCACAGTAGCCAAAACAGCCTGGTACTGGTACAAGAACAGGCACATAGACCAATGGAACAGAATTGAGAACCCAGACATAGATCCATCCACGTATGAGCAGCTGATATTTGACAAAGGACCAGTGTCAATTAATTGGGGAAAAGATAGCCTTTTTAACAAATGGTGCTGGCACAACTGGATATCCATTTGCAAAAAAATGAAACAGGACCCATACCTCACACCATGCACAAAAACTAACTCCAAGTGGATCAAAGACCTAAACATAAAGACTAAAACGATAAAGATCATGGAAGAAAAAATTGGGACAACCCTAGGAGCCCTAATACAAGGCATAACCAGAATACAAAACATTACCAAAAATGACGAAGAGAAACCCGATAACTGGGAGCTCCTAAAAATCAAACACCTATGCTCATCTAAAGACTTCACCAAAAGAGTAAAAAGACCACCTACAGACTGGGAAAGAATTTTCAGCTATGACATCTCCGACCAGCGCCTGATCTCTAAAATCTATATGATTCTGTCAAAACTCAACCACAAAAAGACAAACAACCCAATCAAGAAGTGGGCAAAGGATATGAACACACATTTCACTAAAGAAGATATTCAGGCAGCCAACAGATACATGAGAAAATGCTCTCGATCATTAGCCATTCAAAAAACATGAGAAAATGCTCTCGATCATTGGCCATTAGAGAAATGCAAATTAAAACTACGATGAGATTCCATCTCACACCAGCAAGGCTGGCATTAATCCAAAAAACACAAAATAATAAATGTTGGAGAGGCTGCGGAGAGATTGGAACTCTTATACACTGCTGGTGGAAATGTAAAATGGTACAACCACTTTGGAAATCTATCTGGCGTTATCTTAAACCGTTAGAAATAGAACTACCATACAACCCAGAAATCCCACTCCTCGGAATATACCGTAGAGATACAAGAGCCTTCACACAAACAGATATATGCACACCCATGTTTATTGCAGCTCCGTTTACAATAGCAAAAAGTTGGAAGCAACCAAGGTGTCCATCAACGGATGAATGGGTAAATAAATTGTGGTATATTCACACAACGGAATACTACGCATCGATAAAGAACAGTGACGAATCTGTGAAACATTTCATAACATGGAGGAACCTGGAAGGCATTATGCTGAGCGAAATTAGTCAGAGGCAAAAGGACAAATACTGTATAAGACCACTATTATAAGATCTTGAGAAATAGTAAACCTGAGAAGAACACATACTTTTGTGGTTACGAGGAGGGGAGAGAGGGAGGGTGGGTGAGGGTTTTTTATTGATTAATCAGTAGATGAGAACTGCTTTAGGTGAAGGGAAAGACAACACTCAGTACATGGAAGGTCAGCTCAATTGGACTGGACCAAAAGCAAAGAAGTTTCCGGGATAAAATGAATGCTTCAAAGGTCAGCGGAGCAAGGGCGGGGGTCTGGGGAACATGCTTTGCGGGGACTTCTAAGTCAATTGGCAAAATAATTCTCTTATGAAATCATTCTGCATCCCACTTTGAAATGTGGCGTCTGGGGTCTTAAATGCTAACAAGCGGCCATCTAAGATGCAGCAATTGGTCTCAACCCACCTGGAGCAAAGGAAAATGAAGAACACCAAGGCCACAAGACAACTAAGAGCCCAAGAGACAGAAAGGGCCACATGAACCAGAGACCTACATCATCCTGAGACCAGAAGAACTAGTTGGTGCCCGGCCACAATCGATGACTGCCCTGACAGGAAGCACAGCAGAGGACCCCTGAGGGAGCAGGAGATCAGTGGGATGCAGACCCCAAATTCTCATAAAATGACCATACTTAGTGGTCTGACTGAGACTAGAGGAATCCCGGCGGCCATGCTCCCCAGACCTTCTGTCGGCACAGGACAAGAACCATCCCCGAAGACAACTCATCAGAAATGAAAGGGACTGGTCAGCGGGTGGGAGAGAGACGCTGATGAAGAGTGAGCTAGTTATATCAGGTGGACACTTGAGATTGTGTTGGCAACTCTTGTCTGGAGGGGGGATGGGAGGATAGAGAGAGAGGGAAGCCGGCAAAATTGTCACGAAAGGAGAGACTGAAAGGGCTGACTCAAGAGGGGGAGAGCAAGTGGGAGTAGGGAGTGAGATGTATGTAAACTTATATGTGACAGACTGATTGGATTTGTAAACGTTCACTTGAAGCTTAATAAAAGTTAATTAAGAAAAAAAAAGGCAAAAAAAAAATTCTATAAGAAATATAGTTCCAAGAGTGCTAAAAGAGATTTAAAAAAAAAAAAAGATTATTTTCCATTAGTGTAATCATGGAAAGCTCTTCAGCGAAGATGGCATTTAATACCAAAGTATAAAAAAATATTGTGTCCATCAATTGCTTTCTGTGTATGTCTTATCTTCTCAGCGACACTATAATCTTCTTGTGACTAGAGACTGGATATTACACTTCTTCCTTTCTTTTTTTTTTTTGTATTTCCTTGTCTTTTATTCTCTTAGCAAGGATTAGCTGCCTAGGAGGCCCTTCATACATAATTGTCCATAATTGGTCAAATGGACACAGGGAACACAGGGTGGGAAGGGAGAGCATGCTGTCACATTGTGGGGATTGCAAACAGTGTCACAAACAATGTGCGCATAAATTTTTGAATGAGAAATTAACTTGAGCTGTAAACTTGCACCTGAAGCACAATAAAAAATAAATAAAACTGATTACCATTAATCTATATTGTCAAATACTTCCAACAAATAGACAAGAATAGAATAATAAAATGAATACCTGTGTTACATAACCACTGCCTGGCTAGATAAAATCTTAAGATTATGTGTATTTAATTTTCTAAAAAAATTAAGCAGTAAAGAATCAAGTCTGTACAACATGACACACGTTAATTGTACGTGTAAAAATACATTGAAATGGTAAAATGTTTTGTTATCTAGATACTTACTACAATAAAAATAAACTGAATCTTGAAAAAAAAAATATATACTCGTTTCACTTGCTTTTTCAGGTCTTTGTTGTAAGAAAGCTCGCCAGAAGCGTCCGTGTATTTCACCAACTTGGCTCCGCCTCTCTCCCTCCAGGCCTTCTTCTTCTTTTTTTCTTTTTTGACCAATTCTGACACCAGCCATCCCTCCCACAACACTCAGTAGTTCTCTGCTGGGTTCAACAACTCACTGCAGTGACCACACAGAACTCACAAATGGTACTAACAGTTACGGGGTTTCTTAGGGAAGTAACAGGTTGCAATTCAGGATACAGTTCTTTGGTCAGGACAGCCTCTTCTTGGCCGTGCCCACTGGCAGGCCTCTCTCTGGCCCTCGGCCTCTTGGCCCAGCCTCTGCCCTGCTCCAAGGTGCTCAGCTCTCTCGCTCTGTGGGTTGGCAAACCTAGCAGTACCAACAGGTGTCCAGGGACACCCCATTCTACCAGCATGCCTCCGGCCCAAGGATGCTCAGCTTAATAGCTCCATGGGCCTGGAAGACCACTGCACCATCTCCTGACAGTCTCCTGGTTGTGTTACCTCTGCTGTCACCATTCCTCTGCCACTGCTTCTTACCCTCTCTCACCATTTCTTGTGTTAAAGCTCTCCGTCTCTGTCTCCTGGGCTTAGGAGATTCTCAATGCAAGCATGCCAGGTCCAAAGGACACACTCCACTCTTAGCTCTTCTTCCTTGGTGGTAGAGAGGTGCCCCCTTTCCAACTCTGGGATGGTTCATTTTAAGCCTAGTGGGGTGGTAAAATGGACCAATCCCCCCGTTAGGGTTCCATGCACCTTATTTGCATTGTTAGCAAGCTGTCTAATCCCCTTGTGGGCCACAAGAACCTTATTTGCGTAGCCTCACCCAGTCATGTGGTGGGACTTACAAGACCACGGTGAGAGAAACCATATAAAAGCGATCCATCACACCACTGATTCTGATTCTCAAACTTGTCACCTAGTTATGTGGGTTACACTCTCTCCTTACCAGGATATATATATATATATATATATGTATGTATTTATATTTATTTATAGAGGTATGTGTCCCTTATTGTCCATGATACGTTCTGTGAAATGGGACGTTAGTTGTTTTGGATGTTGTGTAAACACCATTGCAGATACAGGTGAGAGGCGTGCAGGACACTCGCTGGGCAGGCCCAAGACCCGTGCTGCTGCCTCCACCCCGAGGGATTGCTTGAAAACTTAGGCTGGTGCTGCCACAGGTCTTGTGCCATCCCTGCTCGGTCTCCTAGAGCCACACCGGGCCCAAGCCATGGCATGTACTCGCTGAATAGTCGGCTGCCTCCAGGCTTGCTGCCAGCTCCCTTCCTTTCCTTCTTCCCTGCCTGCCTGCCCCATCTCCCATAATGGGCTTTAAACTCTTCCAGTCCTGCCCACCCCTCCTCTGCATCCTCCTCTGCTTCCCCCTACTCCCCCAGACACCTTTCCGGCTCCTCCTCCCACCACCTCTACAGCCCAGACTACTAGGTGGCCACCACCATGGGAGGAACGAAGTTCTTGAGCCCGGGCTTGACACACAGGGTGCCGTGACCAAGTGGGGCAGTGGCCTCACAGGCTATCCCCTTAGGCAGCTCCATCGGGCATCTGTGAGATCCCTGCCTGAGGCGAGCATGGTGAGACAGTCGAGGACGGCTGCTGGGACCCCTTCCCGGTGCCACCCCAGGGCTGTGGCTGATGTGGGACGCGGAGAGCTAGTGAGAGACAGATGGGATGTGTAGCACTCAGCACAAAGTACGTCCACTGTGTCCCGATCTCTGATCAGGATTTCTGAGCTCTATTCCAACCTTATGGGATCACACACGTATTATGCAGTGGGACATTGACTGGACAGACGTTATGGGGCACATATCTGTGTAAGGAGACTAGGTGCCCTCTAGTCAATTCCAACTCATGGTGATCGACCACATGTGTGTCAGAGCAGAACTTCACCCCATAGGGTTTCATAGTCGTGGCCACTCAGAAACAGATGACTAGGACTTTCTTCCGAGGTGCTTCTGGATGGACTCAAACTGCCCAAATTTTGGTTGGTTAGTAGCCAAGCACTTCTGTTTGTGCCACCCAGAAGTCCACATATAGAGACTAGTGAATGGTGGGCTTTCTGCCTCTGTGAAGCGTAGCCAATCTGACAATTAGGCTTAGGGCCTGATATTCAGCAGCCTGCCTCATGAGAGGAGGTAAGACGGCTCTCCTCAAGCCAAATCATTTGCGGGGTGACAGATTGTGCCTTCCCTTGGACACACAAACCTAAGAGAGATCCTTCTGAAGGCAGTCTAGAGTCTGTCTTCCGTAGTTCTCAGACTGGAAGCAATCTCAGAGGCCAGGCAGCCACAAATCCACCCCCATGCTCCAAAGGCCATTGAGGGACCACAGAGTCAACGGGAGAATAGACACCGGCCTGAGGAATATTCCCTTCTCTTCAGTAAAAACCTCGGTTATAAATGACGTCCCCTCTCTTCCCCCCATACCTAATAGACACTCACGGTCTCTCAACTTGAGGGCTCTAAATATCAGATGCAGACAGTCAGCCCGTAACAGTGACAGATGTTTCTCAGAAAGGGCATTAAGTAGTGGGTACATGACTGACGGATGTTTCTCAGGACGAAGATTCAGTAGTGTATCCTACTCATCATAGAAGCTAGGTTGTCTCCCAGGTCACAGGATTAACACCTCCTTTCTATGGCACCTGCAATTTATCTTCAGAGCAGAGCCTTAACCCACGACTTGCTTGCTCTCCCGACTCACCATGCCATGAATCGGTGAATGAGGGTGTAAGGTGACCCCAACGAGAAAGCCGAAGCTGGGACATCCACGGGAATCGAGGGACATGGATTTGCAGGGTAATGCTAGCGTGTGTCCCAGTGTAGAAGGTCTACAGAGAGCATGGAGATGGTCTGCCCTCAAATACTTCTCAGGGGCATGAGGATGCCATGGGAGTGGTATGGGTGTTGTCATCAGGGAGTCTTGCTCTCTTCCAAAGCAGGTTCTGAAGCTGATACAATTTAAGAGGCCCTCTTGAAAATAATACACACTTATGCATGAAAAGGAAAAGTTAATTATTTGGAATGACTGGAAAATAGGTAACGACCAAAAAAGATGACAACATATTATCTATATAAACATAATTTTTACAGAGAGACCACGTAGGGAGTTGTGCAGCCTGAAGGATGATGGAACAGAAACTGGAGGCGAAAGAGAGGATGCCTTTTATTGTGAACAAAACAAACACCTGACTTGTGTAGATTGTACAAAAACACGTGGTCATGTGAACACATAACCCGCGAGCGGCAGCTGACTCCCTCTAGAAGGGAAATGCAGTCAGGTGCGTGTAAGGCTTTAGCATTTATTTTCACGTCAGGCTTTACAAACAAAGCAGCTTTTCTAACATTTATTCTGAAAAAAAAGTCTTGTTTCAAGCTAGGGTAACAATTCCTTGGCTTCAGGAGTTATCTTGAATTGCGTGTGTTTAACTATATTTTCACAAGAGCCATACTCGGCTGAATGCAGACTTTTTTGGTTACCCAGTTCCGAGTCCCTGATCCCGGTCCACCAACTCCTTCCAGCAGCCTGGAATGGCTCAGGGGTCTGCATTTATACTGCTGGAGCCTGTTGGCGCTACTCTATGAACAAGTCAAAGATAAAGCTTGTCTGGTTTGAGACAAATGACCACTGCGTTCTTGGAGATACAGGGCCCAGGACAAAGGGCCTGTCTGTCCTATGATTCAGACCACGCTGGGTGGGGTCCAAAGCAGTCAGGATGGACTCAGAGATCTAGAGTAGCCAGCCAGTGAGTAGAGCGAGCGTAGGTAACTGCCTACCACGTGGGGACAGACAGCTGTATGAAGGGGGCCTGGTCACCATCAGTTATGAAGACAGCCAGAAGCCTGTCTGCTTTCAGGGAACATTCACACGGAGGCAGGGGCACGCCCATAGGTGGAGTATGAAGAAATGCAGTGTGAGCCCTCTGGCTGAGGGCTGAGGACTGTTTTCTGCTAGCCAAGATCTCAGTCAGTGCATCAGGATTCCACGGGGATGATCTATTAACTTGACGTTTGAATAACAAGTGGCTTTTCGAAGAAGCATTTGAAGGGAGTGGTCACGGAAAAGAAGCATCTCTGTTGTTGCTTTCATAACTTAGAGACATTTTTTCAAAAGATAAAGAGGTAGAGCAAGAAAAATCCAGAAAGTATCTGAACGAGAAATCCAGTAACTTTTGTCAAAGTAAGAAAAGAAACGAAAAATTCAGTACATGTTTCTGCAAAAACTATATTTAAAAAAAAAAAAATATTTTAAATTTTTAAAATTACCGTTGCTTTGTACCTGATGCCGGTGATTTTTCATTTTTTTTTTTTTAAGTGAGTGAGTGAGTGAGTGCATCCCGCATTAAGATCGCAAGTCCACCCAGAAGAAACGGTATGGAATACAATGGTGCTTTCCTTTGAAAATACCTGGGGAATAATAAGATGCAAAGGAAAAAAAAACAGGTGGAAGTGGACCAGTTTGCACTGTCCTAACAAAAAAAATATTATTGGGCAAGTGTGGGAACAAGGAATGATGCTGCGTGTGCCTCCCTCCAATTCCGGAGATGGAGCCAAAGCAAACCCACCACGTTTCCAAAATTCTCCCGTTCTCAGAAAATATGTACATGCCACAGAAATGGGGGTCACACACTTCAGCCAGACACATTTTCTTCTTAATCACGTAAATTCCAAGGCTTTCTGCTCAGGTACAGGCACCGGAGTGGATTTAACGAGCTTTCCTCCTAACTAATCTCCGTCTCCTTTCCACCAAGGCTTTTTTTTTTATCAAAGAGCTCTTTTTCCCGGTAATGAACAGGTGGCCCATCCAGGTACTTGGCCTCCGCGTCCTTGTAATCCAATCCCTCCAGCGCAGACATGGAACAAATGATTGCTTCTGGCACAAGGACTTCCAGAACAAAATTGACTTTATCTTTCTTTATCCGCGTCAGCATCCTCTGGTCTATTTGCTTGTAGATTTCTTGTAAATATCTGACCAAGACGTCCAGCTGGTCTTCATCCTCCAGGTATGTCTCAGTGCAGCCCATGTGCCTGGTTGAACTCAAAAACGAGTCCAGCCACGTGGAGTGCTTCCTGCCGTCTACAATGTCGAGAAGGTGTCTTTCGGCCCCCTTTCTTTTCACAATGAAGTCGAGGAGCTTCTGGTTGCCTCGGTCCCTGGCGGCCTTCCTGCGGTCAGGGAGAAGTTTCTTGTAGTGCCCCTTTCCGCCCAGGTGGGGCTCCTCCTCAGACTCCTCCAGGTCATTATAATTCACCCTTGGAAAATTGCTGTCCACCTCGCCCTCCTGGATCGCTTTCCGAATCGGGTAACTAATATCAGCGGTAAAATACTCCAGGAGGGAGCCCACAAAAGACCTGCGGCCTACTGCTTCCCTGTAGTGGGCCACCAGTGAGCAGCACCAGTCCACACTCTGGCCGTACAGCTTCTTGGCTCTGCTCATGAGTTTCGGTTTCTGTTGACAATCCAAGGGCTTCAGTCTTCGGAGAGGGACTCGGATACCCCTCCTCTCCTGGCTCATGTGGGCCTCAATCAAGAGCACCCTTGCGGTCTTCTCTACCCTCCGGACGCTCAGTACCACTGCTGGCCAGTATGGGTAATCTTGAAATTTAAACCAGACCACCATTCCTCTTTCTATGGGGCATGGCTCCTGTGGGCGAGCAACGCACCTAGGTTGATCTTGCCTTGGTCCGTTCCTGCTCTTAGATTTGACGGGACCGGTAGCCTCTGAGTCATCCGCAGGTCGCCCTTTTTTCAGTCCATCCTGAGCTCCTTGTGTCTGAAGCTTCCTTTTCCTGTTGGCAAGACGGAGGTTAGAGGAGCTGGAGCACGTGGCCGCGCCAGCAGAGCTAGGCTTTGAGGGGCCCTGTCTGGTGCCCTCAGTATTCTCAGAGAAGGCAGAGCTTCCACGGGACCTAGTCCGGGGCTTTGGGCAGGCATCCTGAGCCTCTGCTTTCAAAGCTTTGAGGCCGGTGTGCACGGTACCTGATGGCCAAACGGGAGTGCCCTCTGGGTGTTTAGCACAGGCACCCTCTTTCATGACCGTAGGGTGGGAGGACATAACTGCTGAGGTGTCAGCCTTTTTCTTGCCCTCCTTCTCCTCACCGCCTTCCGAAAATGAAGGGAAACTGTGGCCCTCTGTGGAGCTTGATGATGACTTTGGTTCCGTTTGACTCAGGACAGGACCCGGGGCTGGGTACTTCTGTAGCTCCTCACCACACAGAGCATCACACCTCACGAGAGGCACCACCGTGCACTGAACAGATATTACCGGCAGACACTGGAAGAGGGAAAAGGAAAAACCTCTCAGGGAAATCCCTTTTGCAAAGCAGAAAAAGCCTGGCCACTGGGATTGATAAAACATACAATGAAGAAAGATAGAGTGGGTATTGGACAGAGGGTGTGGCCACATGGCCAGTATTTGGGGGAAAAACATGACATCTACACCCATATCCTTTCATTTATCTTTATTACTACTATCGCTCTTCAAAAAGGACCTGTACGTCTGCGTGGAGGGTGTCATGCCAGGGGCAACATATGTGTTATTGGATGTTCGGTGTCTTTCGGGATTGTTGAGGTTCAATCTAGGGGGTGCTTCATTTTGGATTTTTCTAGGCTGCCAGTGCCACCCGGTGCAGTCAAGGAACTCAGAGGCAGTGTCCTGTATATAGATGCAGGGTGTCACACCACCATGTCCTGTTCAGGAGCAAGGGCATAGAATTCATTGGATTACGGTCAGTGTCGTGACCAGTAACTGGATATCATGGTATCAAGGACTGCTTGAGGTACAGGCCGTTGGATGGCACCTGTGAATCTTCATTTCTAGGTGGCGATTAAAAACATGTGTTTCCTGAAAACTAGATCTCCACTTCCAAAGGATGAAGTTGGAGCCATATCTCACCCGATATATGAAAATTAAGTCAAAATGGATCAATGACCCAGTAGAAGAACGGAAACCGTAAGACTTCAAGACCTTCTTTTGATGGTAGGCCCTTAGATGTGACACCAAAAGCATGAGAAACAAAATAAAAAATAGAGAAGTTGGACTTTCTCACACTGGAAGAAAACTTGCACATCGAAGGACTTTGTCAGGAAAGTGTGGTGACAGCCTACATGGTGGGAGAGCCATTTGGGAACCACACATCCGATAAGGGTTTAATATCCAGAATGCATAACAAACTCCTACAGTGCAACAACAGAAAGACCAACAACCCAGTAAAAATCTGGGCAAGGGGATTGAGTAGACATTTCTCCCAAGCAGATATACCGGTGGCTAACAAACACGTGAAAAGATGCTCAGTCTCATCAGTCATTCCAACAAAGCCCAGAAATCCAAGCCCGCTGCAATCAAGTCGATTGCAACTCACTCGACCCTATAGGACAGAGTAGAACTGCCCCATGTAGTTTCCAAGGAGCGGCTGGTCAATTCGGCCTGCGGACATATTGGTTAGCAGCCGAACTCTTAACCATTACGCCACCAGGGTTTCTTCATTAGTCACTGTTAGTTGTTGTTGTTGTTAAGTGCCATTGAGTCAGTTCTGACTCATAGCCACCCTATGCACAACAGAACGAAACACTGCCCAGTCCTGCGCCATCCTTAAAATCGTTTTTATGCTTGAGCTCATTGTTGCAGCCACTGTATCAATCCACCTTGTTGAGGGTCTTCCTCTTTTCTGCTGACCCTGTACTCTGCCAAGCATGATATCCTCCTCCAGGGACTGATCCCTCCTGACAACATGTCCAAAATATGTAAGATGCAGTCTCGCCATCCTTGCCTCTAAGGAGCTTTCTGGTCGCACTTCTTCCAAGACAGATTTGTTCGTTCTTTTGGCAGTCCATGGTATATTCGATATTCCTCGCCACACCACAGTTCAAACGCGTCAACTCTTCTACAGTCTTCCTTATTCATTGTCCAGCTTTCCCATGCAGTTGGTGCGATTGAAAACACCATGGCTTGGGTCAGGCGCACCTTAGTCTTTAGGGTGACGTCTTTGCTCTTCAACACTTTGAAGAGGTCCTTTGCAGCAGATTTTCCCAATGCAATGTGTCTTTTGATATCTTGACTGCTGCTTCCATGGCTGTTGATTGTGGATCCAAGGAAAATGAAATCCTTAACAGCCTCAATCTTTTCTCCGTTTGTCATGATGTTGCTCATTGGTGCAGTTGTGAGCATTTTTCTTTTATGTTGAGGTGTAACCCATACTGAAGGCTGTGGTCTCTGATCTTCATTAGTAAGTGCTTCAAGTCCTCTTCGCTTTCAGCAAGCAAGGTTGTGTCATCTGCATAATGCAGGTTGTTAATGAGTCTTCCTCCAATCCTGATGCCCCGTTCTTCTTCATATAGTCCAGCTTCCTGGATTATTTGCTCAGCATGCAGATTAAATAGGTATGGTGAAAGAATACAACCGTGACGCACACCTTTCCTAACTTTAAACCAATCAATATCCCCTTGTTCTGTCCAAACAACTGCCTCTTGATCTATGTACAGGTTCCTCATGAGCACAATTAAGTGTTCTGGAATTCTCATTCTTTGCAGTGTTATCCATAGTTTGTTATAATCCACACAATCGAATGCCTTTGCGTAGTCAATAAAACACAAGTAAACATCCTTCTGGTTTTCTCTGCTTTCAGCCAGCATCCATCTGACATCAGCAATGATATCCCTGGTTCCACGTCCTCTTCTGAAACTGGCCTGAATTTCTGGCACTTCCGTGTCGATATACTGTTGCAGCCATTTTTGAATGATCTTCAGCAAAATTTTGCTTGTGTGTGATATTAATGATATTGTTCTATAATTTCCACATTTGTTTGGTTCACCTTTCTTGGGAATAGGCATAAATATGGCCCTCTTCCAGTCAGTTGGCCAGGAAGCTGTCTTCCACATTTCTTGGCATAGACGAGTGAGCATCTCCAGCGCTGCGTCTGTTTGTTGAAACATCTCAATTGATATTCCATCAATCCCTGGAGCCTTGTTATTCACCAATGCCTTCAGAGCAGCTTGGACTTCTTCCTTCAGTACCATCGCTTCCTGATCATATGCCACCTCTTGAAATGGTTGAACATCGACTAATTCTTTTTGGTAGAATGACTCTGTGTATTCCTTCCATCTTCTTTTGATGCTTCCTGCGTCTTTTAATATTTTCCCCATGGAATCCTTCACTATTGCAACTTGAGGCTTGAACTTTTTCCTCAGTTCTTTCAGCTTGAGAAAGGCCGAGCGTGTTCTTCCCTTTTGGTTTTCCATCTCCAGCTCTTTGCACATGTCATTATAATACTTTACTTTGTCTCCTCAAGAGGCCCTTTGAAATCTTCTGTTCAGTTCTTTCACTTCATGAATTCTGCCTTTTGCTTTAGCAGCTCGAGTTTCGAGAGCAAGTTTCAGAGTCTCCTCTGACATCCATCTTGGTATCTTCCTTCTTTCCTCTCTTTTCAGTGACCTTTTGCTTTCTTCATGGATGATGTCCTTGGTGTCCTTCCACAACTCGTCTGGTCTTCTGTCACTAGTGTTCAATGCATCAAATCTATTCTTGAGATGGTCTCTAAATTCAGGTGGGATATACTCAAGGTCATATTTTGGCTCTCGTGGACTTGCTCTGATTTTCATCAGTTTCAGCTTGAACTTGCATATGAGCAATTGATGGTCTGTTCCACAGTCGGCCCCTGGCCTTGTTCTGACTGATGATATTCAGCTTTTCCATCATCTCTTTCCACAGATGTAGTCAATTTGTAGTCACTAGGAAGATGCAAATCAAGACCACAAGGAGATACCACCTAACACACACTACCAGGATGGTTGTTATCAGAAAAAAAAAAAAAAGTGTTGGCGCGGATGTGGAGAACTGGAACCCTTGTGCCTTGCTGGTGGGAATGTAAAATGGTGCAGCCGCTACGGAAAAGAGTTTGGTTTTCCACACAAAGTTAAGCGTAGAATTACTATGTGCTGTGGCAATTACACCCATAGGTCTATGCCCAAGACTCTCGAAAGGAGACTCAAACAGATGCCAACGTGTGTCGCAGCGTTGTTCACCGTAGCCAACAGGTGGAAACAACCTACATGTCCATCGACAGGTGAAGGGATAAACAAAAAGGGGTCTATCCATACGATGGACTGTTACAGGAGAAATAAAGGCCTGAGACAAGCTCCCACATGGAAGGACCTTGAAAGCATGATGCTGAGTGCAGTCAGCCAGTCAGAAAAGGACAATTCTTGTCTGGTTCCACTTGCATGAAATATCTAGAATTACCGAATGTGGAGAGAACAGAGTTTGTTAGTGGTTGCCGGGGGCCGGGCAGAGGAGTTATTTCGGAAGGGGGACTGAGTGAGGTGATGAAAAACTTGGGGAAATGGAGAGTGGCGATGGTGGCACAACATGGTACTGGTACTTGATGTCACTTAATTGTACACTTAGAATGGCTGGAACGGCAAAATTTTGTTCTATATACTTTACTGCAGTAAAAGATGAACAGCGGATGACACTGTACACTGCAAGGAAAATCCCAGTATGGTCTAAAAACTATAAATGGCACAGCCACGTTTTCGGACTGTGATGCAATAGAATTAAAGGCGGGGTGTGGGGGCGGGGAAGGGCAATAAATAGAATTAAACGATCAAGAAAACCCTTTTATGTCCTGATACCAAACCTGTGGCTCTTAATCGAAAAAGAACTGGCTGTAGAGCCAGGGGCAAAATTAGTTGTACCCAACATCTCAACATAAAATGAACGGAAGGGAAACGTTTAGTGACACGGGACCCATCTTACCCGACAAATGACACACGGACTGTGGTAGTGCGGCTTTGGGACCTGGGTCCCGGGACTCTTCACGCTGTAGCTGGTGATCCAGCAGCCCCGTCACCCGGCTCTCTGCTTATAAGTGGATTCCTCTCCGGGGATCAAAGGGCATCCAGTGCCGATGCCTGCATGCTAGGCACCTCTAGTATGGATCAAAAAAACCACAAGCAGAAAAGCCAGGCGCCTGACGCTGGCACACGTGATCCACGCTCACTGCCCGCTCCCACCCCTGAAAACGTTTCTGCTTCCAGTGTAAATGTTGTTCTCAGCGCCATTTGAAAACAAACACGCTAAAAAAACCTAGAATGGCATTTAAGGTGGTAAAACAGGAGAGGTATTAATCAGCAGTGACTCCATCACCCAGGAGGGTTTGCTGTAGATGTTTGAGTCCACGGGTTCCAGGATTCTCATTTTACTTATACATGTATTTCTACCGTATAAAAAAATGGCTTTTTAAAACACCGTACAGCCTACTGGAAGCTTCTTTGGTAATTTTGTAATTTATATTCCCAACCACATAAGAGATATATTCAACTGGAGTTCCAGAAGAGCCATTCTTTGGGGATGAAGGATAGTGGAACAAACAATGACTGACAATTTCCCAAAATGATGAAAGATATCAAGCGGCATGATCAAATGTGCTAAAACCCAAGTATAATAAATGCATCATTCTCTCTCTTTTTCACACACACACACCCCCCTAGGCCTGTCATAGTAAATCTTCTAGAAACCAGAATCCACTTGGAAAAACATAAAATGGGAAGAGCGAAGAATATGATGAACAGGCAGGGAGGGCTCACTTCCTGCTCTCCCCCCCCCCGCCCCCCGCCACCCTGCCACTACCTTCCAGTGAAAGAGAAGGTGGGCCAATCATTTGGAGGGCTAAAAGGCAAGAAGGGCATAAGGAGGCAGTGGTGGTAGGAAGGAGTAAGCACCAGTGTGGAGAAACCCAGGGAAGACATGGTGGTGCTGATCACCCTTGAGCATGGACAAGCCGCCCCTCAGAGCCTGAACACAGACTCCCGTGGAAAGGGGCTGCCCAGCTCAAAGGGCTTTCTAAGGAAGGTCAGGGACAGGCCTCCTCAGCCTGTGTGCATCACCTCCCTTTGATGGTGAGGAAGCGATTCTCTGGTGCTGGGGCAAGGCCCCTAGGCGCTGGGGCAAGAGCTCTGGGAGAGAGACAGGGTGCACTCCCCTGGTCCGCTGGGCTGGTCTCTCTGAGGGAACCTGATGAAGAGGGCGCTTGGAGCTTGGAGGGCTGAGGATGGTTTTTTGCCAGCAAAGATCTCAGTCAGTGCATGCAGGCTCGAAGCAGACGATCCATTAACTTGACATTTGAATAACAAGTGGCTTTTAGAAGAAGAATTTGAAGGGAGTGGCCGCGGAAAAGAAGCATCTCTGTTGTTGCTTTTGTAACTCAGAGAGTTTTTTTGTAAAGATAAAGAGGTAAAAAAAAAAAAACCAAGAGGTTGAGCAAGGAAAATCCAGAAAGTATCTGAACAAGAAATCCAATAACTTACGTCAAAGTAAGAAAAGGCTCATCACCACACAGAGTATCACACCTCATGAGAGACCCCACCAGGAATTTTGAGAACTCAGTGTTCTTCCTATGGCTTCTGGATCCTTCTCCTGTGTGCTTCCCAAACTTTCTTGGAGGGAGTGCCCTGGACGTCTTTTGTGGTACCCTTTGAGACAGACTGGTGGTGTCTTCTTTGTGGAAAGCGCTTGAGCGACCCAAGCCTGTCCTCTCCTTCAAAATTTCCAGCGCCACCTTCAGGGCTCTTCTGTGGGACTTCTCCTCCCCCGAGCGAGCCCTGACCTTTGACCTTGCCACCCGCAAGAAGACTATGGCTTTTATTGGAGACTCAGTTAGCGTCTGTATTTCTGCAAAAACTCAACAACCAAAAAACAAATAACAGAATTTAAAAACGGGCAAAGGGGATATGCACAGACACTTTACTGACAAAGACTGATAGAAATCTACTGGAATTCGTAGGATCTGGTTGCCACTGGACCAAAGCATAAGACGTTTCCTGGACACATCCAAGCACTTCAATGGACAGAGAAGTTGGGGCTGGGGCCTGGGGACCATAGTATTGGGGGACATGTAGGTCAATTGGCATAACAAAATTTATTAAGAAAATGGTCTGCATCCCACTTTGGTGAGTGGCATCTGGGGCCTTAAAGGCTTGTGAGTGGCCATCTAAGATGCATCAATTGGTCCCAACTCACTAGGAGCAAAGGAGAATGAAGAACACCAAAGACACTGACTTCCCCCGCATAAGTGTTTGTATTTTGGGCACCCAATGCTGTTGGCTTTAAGGACTGGGAGACAGCACTTCTTCTTAGACCCCTGTCACAGGTGGTAGGTGGAGAGGGTGGAGTTACCAGGCTTGAGGACCCTGCTTAATGGATCCAGTGTCAAATGTCAAGGACCTGAAACTCCACCATAGAGCTGATATAGTTGAACTTAGACTTAAGTTATATACCCTGTTGTACTGTGCTAATGAGGGTCTATGCTGTTGAAATCAGGTCTCTGCAGGGGTGAAAGGCATTGAATGTCCTTAGACCCATTATGCCTGTGTCTAGGCAAACCCTGGCAAAATAAACCAATCACGGAAGGACAAATATTGTATGACCTCGCTTCTATAAAAGGACAAGAAAAGGCAAAGGTACACAGACCAAAGTTTATTAGTGGTTGCGAGGGGCGGGGCGGGAGAAAAGGAGTTATGTTTCATTAACTCCCCTATGTTTGTGATTTGCAACTTACAAGTTAAAGGAAGAAATTGGAAAGCAACATGTTAACTATTAAGAACTTGGCACCAGCCTGCAGGTCTGTTTCCGCCAGGGGGCGGGGCTCCGCCGAGGCCCCCCCACCTCACGCATGCGCGCTGTGCTGGCCAATCAGCGCTGCGCCCGCTCAGGCAAGGCTGGCTTGCTCCGCCCCCTCCGGAAGTGCCTCAGAGGAGCTTCCCGGTGGCCAGCTGCCTCGCTCTGGGAGTGTTGCCGCTACAGCCTTTACCTCAGGTGAGGGGCGGGCAGTGTGGGGCGGCTGGGATCCCGGCGGGTCTGCGGTGGCCATCGGGTTCATCAGGTTGACGAGGGGCGTGTGTTCAGTGCGAGACACCCCCCCAAGTCACCTGTGCCCGGTGAGGTGACTGTTCGCCGGGGCCTGATCCGGCCACTGAGTGGAAGGCGGAAGGAGGGGGTGGTGGGGTGGGCCTCTCTGAGGGCCTAGGGTGATGGGAGTCAGTGGGGCATGGAAGGTCTGGGAGGGAGGACGCCTGAGAGGGGAGGGGCCGGATGATGGGAGAGGAGGGAGGGGGGAGGACAGTTGAGAGGGGAGGTAGGGCAGGGGAGGGAGGGCGGGTGAGAGGGGAGGAGGACAGGTGAGGGGGTGGGGAGGCAGGATAGGGGAGGGGGGAGAAGGGAGGATGGGTGAGTGGGAAGGGAGGGAGGATGAGGAATGGGGGACAGGAGTGGATGACAGGTGAGGGGAGGAGGGGGGACAGGTGTGGGGGGAGGGAGGAGAGGGGAGGGGGAGAGAGGAGGGCAAACTGGTGAGGGGGTAAGGGAGGGAGGACAGGTGGAGGAGAGGGAGGACAGGTGGAGGAGAGGGAGGACAGGTGAGGGGATGGGGAGGGAGGACAGGCGAGGGGAGGGGGAGGGAGGAAGAATGAGGGATGGGGGACAGGAGTGGATGACAGGAGTGGGGGGAGAGAGAACAGGGGAGGGGGAGAGAGGAGGGCAAACTGGTGAGGGGGTAAGGGAGGGAGGACAGGTGGAGGAGAGGGAGGACAGGGTAAGGGGATGGGGAGGCAGGATAGGGGAGGGGGCGAGAAGGGAGGATGGGTGAGGGGGAAGGGAGGGAGGATGAGGGATGGGGGACAGGAGTGGATGACAGGTGAGGGGAGGAGGGAGGACAGGTGTGGGGGGAGGGAGGAGAGGGGAGGGGGAGAGAGGAGGGCAAACTGGTGAGGGGGTAAGGGAGGGAGGACAGGTGGAGGAGAGGGAGGACAGGTGGAGGAGAGGGAGGACAGGTGAGGGGATGGGGAGGGAGGACAGGTGAGGTGATGAGGAGTCAGGATGCGGGGGCGAGAAGGGAAGATGGGTGAGGGGGAAGGGAGGGAGAACAGGTGGAGGAGAGGGAGGACTGGTGAGGGGATGGGGAGGGAGGACAGGTGAGGGGATAGGCAGGCAGGATAGGGGAGAGGGCGAGAAGGGAGGCTGGGTGAGGGGGAAGGGAGGGACGATGAGGTCTGGGGACAGGAGTGGATGACAGGTGAGGGGAGGAGGGAGGACACGTGTGGGGGGAGGGAGGAGAGGGGAGGGGCAGAGAGGAGGGCAAACTGGTGAGGGGGTAAGGGAGGGAGGACAGGTGAGGGGAGGGGGAGGGAGGACAGGTGAGGGGGAGGGAGGATCTGCGAGAGGAGTGAGGGAGGGAGGGAGACGGGGGAAGAGGAAGGAAAACTGGTGCAGGGGAAGGGGAAGGAGGACAGGCAAGGATTGAGGAGGGAGGACAGGTAAGGGGGGGTGAAGGGGAGGCTTCGTCCCCTCAGGGACCATGACAGGTGACCAAGGGCCCTACGTTTGTCCCCTGGAGATGTCATGGTGGCCTGTGTGGACGTTCGCTCTCCAAAGCCAAGTGGCAGCAAGTCTTTATTTTATGTGTCCGTTGCTTCAGACTTCTGTCCGGCCTGCTCTGCGGGTGGCCCCCCAGCTGTCACGTTGTCCCTCTGTGACAGGGATCTGCCCCATTTAGCCTGCTAGAATCTGGCAGAGGCAGGACCAAAACCCACACGTCCCAGTGTGGACTCAGGGTTGACCCTGTCATTGTCACCTTTGTCACCTCCTGGTCCAATAATAGAAATGAGGAGACTGCAAACCTTGTTATTTAACCGAGGCGACCCTTGTGAGAGACCTCTGATGTGCAAAGCTACCCATTTGTTTAAATGGCGTGTTTGAACTCGGGAAGTTTAAGGGATCTGTTTTTTAAGTCAGCAAACAGAATCTAATTATGGCACCCACTGGAAGAAAGGGAACGGGGAGACCTGGGAGACGCGTGGTGAAGGATCAGGATAGAGAAGCCTCTGGCACGGAAGATAAAAAAGATCTGAGTGGTTCTGAGCTGGACGGGAAGGAGGAAGGTACAGTGTCCCTAACTAACATCTTGGCAAGTGTGGCGCATAGGGCACACTTTACTCTTTTTCTTTTTTATTTACTTTAAAACCTTTTGTTGGCCAAAAGCCCAAAAGCCTCCAAAATGTATATATGCCGCCATTGAAAATTAACTCGTAGAACATACTTAATTTAAAACTGTTTTTCATTTCAATGAAGGAAAGAGTCCAGTAACTGATAAGGATGGAAGAAAAAGACCATCTGCAGGATCAGTTGAGGAAGAGCTGGGGTAATGTGTTCAAGCAATATTTGCCCATCGGGTCGGGTACTTAAAGAAAAGTCGACTTTGGTTTATGTAGCAAGTATCGCATGTGAAACAGTTGGTGTGAGACATTTCTTCCCAAACGAGCATGCCATTTTTTGTGCCCTTCCTTACAAATTGTTCATGTAATTTCTTCACAGGGCCGAAGTACAGGATATGTTGGAAAGATTTAAAGGTAAGTTTTTTCTTAAGAGATACTGGCAGTTAAACAAAATTGTTTTAAATCACGTAACTTGGAGAATAGGAAATGTGATTCAGTGGACTCTATATAGATGGATGCTTCACGTATGAAATAGTGCTCTAATATTTTATATGACAGCGCAGCACCTTCATGGTTACTGAAAAATAACTGCCAATGATAGAGGTGAAAACAAAAAAACACCCAACCCCGCTGCCATAGAGTCGATTCCGACCTATAGCGACCCTAAAGGACAGAGTAGAACTCCCCCATCGGGCTTCCAAGGATTGCCCGGTGGATTCCAACTGCCGGCCTTCCGGTTAGCAGCCGTAGCTCTTAACCACTACGCCACCAGGGTTTCCAATGATGACAGAGGAGCGGGGGGCAAAAATCATATGCTCAGCAAAGCTTTGTTTGAAGTATTAAAACATTGTATGAAGTGAAACACTTACAGGTAAAAATGTCATATAAAGAGCTCCACAGAAGTACTTAAAAAGAGTTCTTGAATGACTTTAATTACTTAAAGTAGAATTTTTCTCTCTATGGCCTCTGTTTCTTTCAGAGAAAATACATTTAAAAGGATCACTGACTCGATTCTTTAAAATCATATTCTTTTATTTAATTGTTTATCCTGCTTGGGGAACTTTTTAATAGAATAATTTTGTGTGTTTTATATTCGGGAAGGGCCTGGTGGTGCGGTGGTTAAGCACGCGGCTGCTAACCGAAAGGTCGGCACTTCGAACCCACCGGCTGCTCCCTGGGAGAAATATGTGGCAGTCTGCTTCCGTAACGACTTACAGCCTTGGAGTAGTTCTACTTGGGGCAGTTCTACTCTGTCCTACAGGGTTGCTGTCTTAGCCATCTAGTGCAGCTATAACAGAAATACCACAAGGGAATGGCTTTAACAAACAGAAATTTATTCTCCCACAGTTTAGGAGGCTAGAAGTCCAAATTCAGGGCAGTAGCTGTAGGGAAAGACTTTCTCTCTCTGTTGTCCTGGGGGAAGGAAGGTCCTTGTCTCCCTTCAACATCTGTGGCCCAGTGTTCCTGGGAGATGTACGAAGTGTCTTGGCATCAGTCTTCCCCTGGGTCTAGGAGGTTCTCAGTGCAGGGCCCCGGGTTCAAAGGACGAGCTCCACTCCCGGCTCTTCTTCCTTGGTGGTAGGCAGGTCCCCGTCTCTCCTGTTACCTCTTGTAAGATAAAAGGTGTGACTCAAGCAAGGGCATGGCTTGAGTAAGGGTGGTGACTCAAGACACATCCCACGCTAATCCTGCCTCTGGAGCACATAGAGATCAGGATTTACGACAGGCAAAATGGGGGAAGATAGGATAATTGCATCAGATCACCAGATGGCGGATCCTACCAAGTTGACGCATGTTTTTTGGGGACACAGTTCAGTCCATGCCGGTTGCTATCAGTCGGAATCAACTGGATGGCAGTGGGTTCAGCTTCTGGTTATATAATGACTTCTAACAGTATTCCATTTAAATGTGTCCTTTGAATTGGGGGATATTGTATCAATTTAGAAAAATAAATCCTTTATACCTTTTTACTCATTAGGAAGCTAAGTCTGTCCTTGTGACCCTTTACGCACATTCTGGATAATAGAAAATGTTTTAATTTTTAGCTCCTTTTTACCATCTCTAGGAGCCCTGGTGGCACAATGCTTAAAGCGTTCCACTGCTAACAGGAAGGTTGGTGGTTGAAACCCAGCAGCGGCCCCGCAGGAGAAAAGATGTGGCAGTCTGCTTCCGTAAAGATTTACAGCCTTGGGAACCCTATGGCGTTGCTATGAGTCGAAATCGACTTGACAGCACTGGGGTTTTGGGATTTACCATCCCTAAATTTTAAAAATAATCTTTTTAGAAATATTAGAATTTGAAAACAGTAACTAAAAGTGTTAACAGAAAAAAATGGGGCGGGAGGAGAGGAACAACCTTTTTTTTATTTAAATGATGCCTGTTTTTAAAATTATCAATGTCTTTCTATTATTGCTGACCGAAAACTACCCGTATTGATTTGAATATGTGGAAACTAAAAGATTTTAACGTTAAATATAAATGAATATTTATTTTCAACATAGCTGACATTCAAAAAACCCTTATTGCAAAGAGAAGAAGATTTGAAATGAATACCAATGCTTCTGTCAAAAGTAGTAACGAGAAAATTGAGCATGTTTGGAAAACCCAAAAAGAGCAATGGTAAGGCTGTTGGTTTTTTAGAGCTGCGACACTTGTATCATTTCTTGGTATTTATGGATGCAGATGACTTAAGAAATATACAGTTATCCTCTGCTTATTGGAGTCTCTAGTGAAAATGTACCTGACTCGATTGTTCTCAAAGCAAATAAGTTCTTTAGGCTTATAACCTCATTCTTTCATAGAATTGGGCGTATTTCCTAGAAGTCGATAAATATTATCTCCCCTCCCTTTCGAAGGACAATTTAGAGTTCTTACTATAAAAGGAACTTGTATTCATTCTAGAAATATGCAAACTGAATAAAAGGTAAATGCCATACACTTAGTCTTGTGAGTGTTCGCTGTGTTCAACAATGTGGTAAAAGGACAATCTTATAAATAATTTGTATGGTTTAGCTGAATTGGGTTATACATTCTTTTGTACAGCTTCTTATGCCAAAGTGGGGAGAAAAAGCTAAGTGAAATATTCATGTTTGGAAATCTTCCATAATTGGGTCTATTTATCATACCAGAACTTATATGTTACTCAGTAAAAGAGAGTGAAAATTAAACTGCTTGGAGACAAAATTAATGTTTCTGGAAAAATTACATGTACTCTAAAACTCTCTTCATTTTGAAGAGCTAAAGTGTACGAAATAGCTTCTCACTTATCCTGTTAAAAAAAAAATGTTTGGAATCCATAAATCACTGATTTTCCATCTCGGTTTCCTGTCAGAAGATTTAAGCTGCTGCTGTTCCCTTCTTCTTTTGTAGTATAAGTTATGTCAACTTTGCTTTGAACGTGTTTATTTTTTTCACATTGGCATGAAATATGACAGTGCTCCTTGTTGTGTTTTACAGGCAGAAGCTTACTCATGAATACTCTCAGCAGTTTCTGGCTTTGTTTCAGCAGTGGGATATAGATATGAAGAAAGCTGAGGAACGAGAAGTAAAACTAACTGTCGGTATCACGCTTGGCTTCATACGTAATCTATGGTAGCTCAGTCGCAAGTAGGAATGAATGGAGAGCCTAGGCTTGTAGTAGATCCACAGAACGGAGCTCAGTTCCACTAGTCACTGCTGGCTGCGTGTTTTGCCCCGATAACTATAAAGCAGGGAAGTGGAAGCAGATAAAAAAAAAAAAGGAAGAGTTGCCATCAAGCTGAGCCCGACTCGTGTCGAGCCCATGTGTGTCAGAGTAGAACTGTGCTCCACAGGGTTCTCAGTGTCTGATTTTTGGGGATGTAGATCACCAGGCCTTTCTTCCGAGGCGCCTCTGGGTGGACTTGAACCTCCAAGCTTTTGGTTTGCAGCCAAGCACGTTAGCTGAGATCCCAGGGGACTCCATAAGCAAATACCATCCTGTATTGTTGGGATTCCTGCAGTTCCAAGTGACAGAAATTTGCTAAATTATCAAACAGGAATATATTGATTTACAGAAAGAATTGCAGGGGGAGTGTAGCTGCAGGCAAAGCTGGATGGGGTGGGCAAAGGTGGCTCACGCAGTGTCACCTGGGCTCTGTCTCCACCCCTTAGCAGGCTCTCTCAGTGTGGTACGCGAGATAGCCTCTGGTGATCCTAGATTACGAACAGTGTAGCAACCCCAGTGGGCTGAGACAGTCTTACTCAATAGCTCTGTCAGAAAGGCCCTCGGGAGAATTCTCACTGATCTGCCTTGGATCATTTGCCCATCCCTGAACCAGTCACGGTGGGCCAGGGCATGGTGCACTGTTGATGGCCAGACCTGGGCCACCTGCCCGTCCCTATGGGGGATGGAAGTCAGTCCCACCCATATACTGTATAGCTACATTAACTAGCCTTCTCTTTCACTCTTGAATTGTTTGTGAATTTATCACACAACTTTTACCTCCAGACTGAAGCTATTGTTCACATCAGAAAAAAAAACTTGGTGTGTGTGTGTGGCGGGGGGCTTTGTCAGTCAGCTGAGGTTTGGAAAAGTTAAATTTGAGGTGCACGGGAAACACCCAAGGAGGCATGTTGAGTAGGCCACTGGCTATGTGGGCCTGGATTCTGGAGCGGGATCAGCTCTGTCGTATGCTGCTGACAGGCCAAGTAAGGTGGATTTGGCAGCGTGCGGGGCGTTGGTGTCATTAAGGAACGAGGGTTTGGTGGCACGGTGGGTGGAAAAGGCCAGTGAGTATAAGAGAGAACGGCACAGGAAGCAATGGGATGGTAGCTGGGGAGAAAAGGAATACACGTGGGTTTTGACTGGAGAAATAGCAAGATGTTTGTATGCTGATGGTTATGATCTAGAGGGAGAAAAATGAAAGTTTGGAGGGGGGTGGTGGGAGGACAATTGCTGAGCAATATTCTTGAGAGTGGATGGGATCGATCTAGTGGGCAGGAGAAGAAGTCGGTTTTGGCAAGCCAGGATTGTTCCTCCATAAAAACGGGGAGACGGTAGAGTGTATGAGGGCTGATGGGTATAGGTGGGTGGTAGGCGCGGTGATAGGAGACTGGCAGTCCTCTTTGGATGGCTTCTGTTTAGTGAAATAAGTACGGTCACCAGTTAAATGTAAAGACTGTGGAGGAGATGTTGCTGCCTTTGAGGACTGAAGAGAAGGCATGAACTAATTTCCTCAGAGTGGGTTGGGGAAACAGAATTCCAAATGTTAGAAGCAGTGATTTTAATGTTTTTAAACTTAGTGTAGAATTATTCATTGCTCAATTTTACCTATATTTTTATCACGACTTCTTTGTTTGTATATATATATGTATATTTGTAGGTTATGATTCAACAGCAACAAAGGATTTTACAACAAACTAGAATTCTTCAGAACCAGACACTGAAAGCTGCCAAAACTCTTTATGAGCAATTCGTGAAGGTCTGTTGTCCTCGGTAACACAATACATTCTTATAAAACATAATGTGTGTGTGGAAGGAGAAGATGCTTTTTTCCTTTGGAATTTATGGGAGAAAACATTTTTTACGCATTTAAAATTCTTAAGCGCTTTCCGTTTTGACTTGTTCCTGATTTTACGTAGCACCAAATGGTTTTGGCTTTTAGGATTCATTAATGGTTTTGTGGGGTCGTTCAGAGATGGCCCAGACATATAACAGGATGAAAAAGCCAGCGAAGGATCAAAAGTTTCTGAATTGAGAAATATGTACTAGATTTCTCATTACATTAGCAAAACGTGGTCGGTGACACTGACTTGTTGTTCGTGCAGGCACACGCTTGGGCAGGCATCAGTGGGACCTCTACATAGACGCCTTCTTTCTTTGATGGGAGGTTATTTTGCATAACCATGCTCAAAAACATGTTAAAATGTCACTCTTGAAAGCTAGTTGGGATAGTTTAAGAAAACCCATTAAATAGATTTAATATCAACATTCTTTTAATGTCTATAAATATATATACACACACATATACACATATACGTGTGTGTGTTACATGAGTTTTTTGTTTTTTTTAAAGCCTTTCAGAGTAGAGAGCTTGTTGCCTTGCTCTCATGCCCCCTGAGAACAATTTGTTCATCTGTGTCAAAGTCTGATAAATTTTACAAATGGTTTCTTCTAAGTGTTAACCACTCAGGGCAGGCAGTTTAGTGTTGTCTTTGGCCCCTCCGCTTCCTGATCTTTCCCATCCAGATATTTTTACCTCTGCAATGGTTCTTTCCTTTCTTTCTTTCTTTGAATCCCCACTTCTGCTGCCCCAGTTCAGGACCTCATCCGTCCTTTGTGTGCTGTTGAAACTCTTCCATCGGATTTCTCTCTTCTCTAGTCCGTCCTTCATAGAGAGGCCTGCAGTGTCACCTTCCTGAAACATTTCCCTTCTCTCCTGGAAAACTCTCAGTAGCTTCCTATTCTAAAATCTTAGGTGTTCAAGTCCCCAAATAACATGACCCCCTTTTGGAAGGTCATTTCCTGCATCCTTTCTCTCCTCCCACCCCTCCAGCTGAATTGCTTTAAGTGACCTAATGCGCCATGTGCTTCCATGAGGTTGCCTGTGCCCCCCCGCCCCCGATGACACTTAACTCCTCTTTCTTCCCCTGTGGAAATCTTAGTCTTTTGCTGAGTAACTGGGAACTAATCTCGTTTTCCACTGTGTAGATACAGCAAGTTTTGTTTCCACACCTATTTGTTATCAAATGTTGGTGGTATTTTTGCTGATGTGTTTCTCCTTCTTCCTGGAGTGAGGATGAGATGGTGTATCATTTGTTTTATAGTTCCTGCACAGTGCTTAACACGGTGACGGTACTTCTTACACGGTAGGCACGAGATCACCATTGGTTGGGTGAGGAGTAAAGATTGAAAACGTAATTTATATTTTTCGTAACTTGAAAAGCTCCCATTACAGATCGCTTTTTTCCTCCAATAAGATCATGTTCGTTGACTGTCAGTCATACTAAGTGGCTTTAGAAAGCTTCTTAGAGAGTTTCACAGTTACCGTATTTATTGATAGGGAACCTCAGTCTTTCTCTTTGCTCCGTCTTGACCTTAACAGTTCATTAGCCCATTGTTTCAAGCAAAGTATACTAGTGTTGAACCTCCCGTAACAATATTTGACTCAGTCTGACATCTTTTCTATTGTGCTAGTGGGTATTTTGGCCTTTCTGTATTGCTTGGAATATTTTTATTTGGAATAAACAGTAAGCATCTTTTTTTTTTCCTTTTCTTTTCTTGGGACTGATTTATTTCGCTCTGCATACTGTTTTTAGGGTTCATCCATGTTGTAGCTATGGGCACTTTTTTTTTTTATTAACTTTTATTGAGCTTCAAGTGAACGTTTACAAATCAAGTCAGACTTTCACATATAAGCTTATATACACCTTACTCCGTACTCCCACTTGCTCTGCCCCTAATGAGGCAGCCCTTCCAGTCTCTCCTTTAGTGATGCGTAGTATTCCATTGTGTGAATATACCACAATTTATTTAACCATTCACCCGATGATGGACACCTTGGTTGCTTCCAGGTTTTGCTATTGTAAACAGAGCTGCAATAAACATGGGTGTGCATATATCTGTTCATGTAAAGGCTCTTATTTCTCTAGGGTATATTCCGAGGAGTGGGATTTCTGGGTTGTATGGTAGTTCTATTTCTAACTGTTTAAGATAACGCCAGATAGATTTCCAAAGTGCTTGTACCATTTTACATTCCCACCAGCAGTGTATGAGAGTTCCAATCTCTCCGCAGCCTCTCCAACATTTATTATTTTGTGTTTTTTGGATTAATGCCAGCCTTGTTGGAGTGAGATGGAATCTCATCATGGTTTTAATTTGCATTTCTCTAATGGCTAATGATCGAGAGCATTTTCTCATGTATCTGTTAGCTGCCTGAATATCTTCTTTAGTGAAGTGTGTGTTCATATCCTTTGCCCACTTCTTGATTGGGTTGTTTGTCTTTTTGTGGTTGGGTTTTGACAGAATCATACAGATTTTAGAGATCAGGCGCTGGTCGGAGATGTCATAGCTGAAAATTCTTTCCCAGTCTGTAGGTGGTCTTTTTACTCTTTTGGTGAAGTCTTTAGATGAGCATAGGTGTTTGATTTTTAGGAGCTCCCAGTTATCTGGTTTCTCTTTGTCATTTTTGGTAATGTTTTGTATTCTGGTTATGCCTTGTATTAGGGCTCCTAAGGTGGTCCCTATTTTTTCTTCCATGATCTTTATTGTTTTAGTCTTTATGTTTAGGTCTTTGATCCACTTGGAGTTAGTTTTTGTGCATGGTGTGAGGTATGGGTCCTGTTTCATTTTTTTGCAAATGGATATCCAGTTGTGCCAGCACCATTTGTTAAAAAGGCTATCTTTTCCCCGATTAACTGACACTGGGCCTTTGTCAAATATCAGCTGCTCATATGTGGATAGATTTATATCTGGGTTCTCAATTCTGTTCCACTGGTCTATGTGCCTGTTGTTGTACCAGTACCAGGCTGTTTTGACTACTGTGGCTGAAATCAGGTAGAGTGAGGCCTCCCACTTTCTTCTTCTTTTTCAGTAATGCCTTGCTTATCTGAGGCTTCTTTCCCTTCCATATGAAGTTGGTGATTTGTTTCTCTATCACCTTAAAAAATGACATTGGAATTTGGATCGGAAGTGCATTGTATGTATAGATGGCTTTTGGTAGAATAGACCTTTTTGCTATGTTAAGTCTTCCTATCCAGGAGCAAGGTATGTTTTTCCACTTAAGTAGGTCCTTTTGAATTTCTTGTAGTAGTACCTTATAGTTTTCTTTGTATAGGTCTTTTACATCCTTGGTAAGATTTATTCCTAAGGATTTTATCTTCTTGGGGACTACTGTGAATGGTATTGATTTGGTGATTTCCTCTTCGATGTTCTTTTTGTTGATGTAGAGGAATCCAAGTGATTTTTGTATGTTTATCTTATAACCTGAGACTCTGCCAAACTCTTCTATTAGTTTCAGTAGTTTTCTGGAGGATTCCTTAGGGTTTTCTGTGTATAAGATCATGTAATCTGCAAATAGAGATAATTTTACTTCCTCCTTGCCAATCCGGATGCCCTTTATTTCTTTGTCTAGCCTAATTGCTCTGGCTAGGACTTCTAGCACGATGTTGAATAAGAGCGGTGATAAAGGGCATCCTTGTCTGGTTCCCGTTCTCAAGGGAAATGCTTTCAGGCTCTCTGCATTTAGAGTGATGTTGGCTGTTGGCTTTGCATAGATGCCCTTTATTATGTTGAGGAATTTTCCTTCAATTCCTATTTTGGTGAGAGTTTTTATCATAAATGGGTGTTGGACTTTGTCAAATGCCTTTTCTGCATCAATTGATAAGATCATGTGGTTTTTGTCTTTTGTTTTATTTATATGGTGGATTACATGAATGGTTTCTCTAATATTAAACCAGCCTTGCATACCTGGTATGAATCCCACTTGGTCGTGGTGAATTATTTTTTTGATATGTTGTTGAATTCTATTGGCTAGAATTTTGTTGAGGATTTTTGCATCTATGTTCATGAGGGATATAGGTCTGTAATTTTCTTTTTTTGTGATGTCTTTACTTGGTTTTGGTATCAGGGAGATGGTGGCTTCATAGAATGAGTTAGGCAGTATTCCGTCATTTTCTATGCTTTGAAATACCTTTAGTAGTGGTGGTGTTAACTCCTCTCTGAAAGTTTGGTAGAACTCTGCAGTATAGCCATCTGGGCCCGGGCTTTTTTTTTGTTGGGAGTTTTTTGATTACTGTTTCGATTTCTTTTTTTGTTATGGGTCTATTTAGTTGTTCTACTTTTGATTGTATTAGTTTAGGTAGGTAGTGTTTTTCCAGGAATTCATCCATTTCTTCTAGGTTTGCAAATTTGTTAGAGTACAGTTTTTCGTAATAATCTGATGTGATTCTTTTACTTTCAGTTGGGTCTGTTGTGATGTGGCCCTTCTCATTTCTTATTCGGGTTATTTGTTTCCTTTCCTGTATTTCTTTAGTCAGTCTAGCCAATGGTTTATCAATTTTTTCAAAGAACCAGCTTTTGGCTTTGTTAATTTTTTCAATTGTTTTTCTGTCCTCTAATTCATTTAGTTCAGCTCTAATTTTTATTATTTGTTTTCTTCTGGTGCCTGATGGATTCTTTTGTTGCTCACTTTCTATTTGTTCAAGTTGTAGGGACAGTTCTCTGATTTTGGCTCTTTCTTCTTTTTGTATGTGTGCATTTATCAATATAAATTGGCCTCTGAGCACTCCTTTTGCTGTGTCCCAGAGGTTTTGATAGGAAGTATTTTCATTCTCGTTGCATTCTATGAATTTCCTTATTCCCTCCTTAATGTCTTCTATAACCCAGTCTTTTTTTCAGGAGGGTATTGTTCAGTTTCCAAGTATTTGATTTCTTTTCCCTAGTTTTTCTGTTATTGATTTCTACTTTTATGGCCTTGTGGTCTGAGAAGATGCTTTGTAATATTGCGATGTTTTGGATTCTGCAAAGGTTTATTTTATGACCTAATATGTGGTCTATTCTAGAGAATGTACCATGTGCGCTAGAAAAAAAAGTATACTTTGCAGCAGTTGGGTGGAGAGTTCTGTATAAGTCAATGAGGTCAAGTTGGTTGATTGTTGTAATTAGGTCTTCCGTGTCTCTATTGAGCTTCTTACTGGATGTCCTGTCCTTCTCCGAAAGTGGTGTGTTGAAGTCTCCTACTATAATTGTGGAGGTGTCTATCTCACTTTTCAGTTCTGTTAAAATTTGATTTATGTATCTTGCAGCCCTGTCATTGGGGTTATGTCTTCCTGATCAATTGTCCCTTTTATCATTATGTAGTGTCCTTCTTTATCCTTTGTAGTGGATTTCAGTTTAAAGTCTATTTTGTCAGAAATTAATATTGCTACTCCTCTTCTTTTTTGCTTATTGTTTGCTTGATGTATTTTTTTCCATCCTTTGAGTTTTAGTTTGTTTGTGTCTCTAAGTCTAAGGTGTGTCTCTTGTAGGCAGCATATAGACGGATCATGTTTCTTTATCCAGTCCGAGACTCTCTGTCTCTTTATTGGTGCATTTAGTCCATTTACATTCAGCGTAATTATAGATAAGTAAGTGTTTAGTGTTGTCATTTTGATGCCTTTTTATGTGTGTTGTTGACAATTTCATTTTTCCACTTACTTTTTTGCGCTGAGACGTTTTTCTTTGTAAATTGTGAGATCCTCATTTTCATAGTATTTGGCTTTATGTTTGTCGAGTCGTTACGTTTTTCTTGGCTTTTATTTTGAGTTATAGAGTTGTTATACCTCTTTGTGGTTACCTTAATATTTACGCCTATTTTTCTAAGTAAAATCCTAACTTGTATTGTCCTCTATCGCCTTGTAACCCTCTCCATATGGCAGTTCTATGCCACCTGTATTTAGTCCCTCTTTTTGATTTTTTTTTTTATTATGGTGATCTTTTACATATTGACTTCAATGATTCCCTGTTTTGCGCATTTTTTTAAAATTAATCTTAATTTATTTTTGTGATTTCCCTATTTGAGTTGATATCAGGATGTTCTGTTCTGTGACTTTGTGTTGTGCTGGTATCTGATATTATTGGTTTTCTGACCAAACAATTTCCTTTAGTATTTCTTGTAGCTTTGGTTTGGGTTTTGCAAATTCTCTAAGCTTGTGTTTATCTGTAAATATCTTAATTTCGCCTTCATATTTCAGAGAGAGTTTTGCTGGATATATGATCCTTGGCTGGCAGTTTTTCTCCTTCAGTGCTCTGTATATGTCATCCCATTGCCTTCTTGCCTGCATGGTTTCTGCTGAGTAGTCTGAACTTATTCTTATTGATTCTCCCTTGAAGGAGACCTTTCTTTTCTCCCTGGCTGCTTTTAAAATTTTCTCTTTATCTTTGGTTTTGGCAAGTTTGATGATAATATGTCTTGGTGTTTTTCTTTTTAGATCAGTCTTAAATGGGGTTCGATGAGCATCTTGGATAGATATCCTTTCGTCTTTCATGATGTCAGGGAAGTTTTCTGTCAGCAGTGCTTCAGCTATTTTCTCTGTGTTTTCTGTCCTCCCTCCCTGTTCTGGGACTCCAATCACACGCAAGTTATCCTTCTTGATAGAGTCCCACATGATTCTTAGGGTTTCTTCATTTTTTTAAATTCTTTTATCTGATTTTTTTTCAGCTATGTTGGTGTTAATTCCCTGGTCCTCCAGATTTCCCACTCTGCATTCTAATTGCTCGAGTCTGCTCCTCTGACTTCCTATTGCGTTGTCTAATTCTGTAATTTTATTGTTAATCTTTTGGATTTCTGCATGCTGTCTCTCTATGGATTTTTGCAACTTATTTTTCCACTGTGTTCTTGAATTTTCTTTTTGAGTTCTTCAACTGTTTTATCAGTGTGTTCCTTGGCTTTTTCTGCAGTTTGCCTTATTTCATTTCTGAGGTCATCCCTGATGTTTTGAAGCATTCTGTAAATTAGTTTTTTATATTCTGTATCTGATAATTCCAGGATTATATCTTCATTTGGGAAAGATTTTAATTCTTTTGTTTGGGGGGTTGTAGAAGCTGTCATGTTCTGCTTCTTTATGTGGTTTGATATCGACTGCTGTCTCCGAGCCATCACTAAGATATTGTAGTGATTTATTCTATATTTGCTCACTGAGTCTTACCTTGTTTTGTTTTCTTTCAATATACGTGGATGGGCTACTAGATTGTGCTGTCTTGATTGTTGTAGCCCTTGACTTACTTATGACCTATTACCAGCTGGTTTGGGCTGTTGCCAGATATATATGCCTGAGTCTATTCACTATTCTTGAGTAGAATCTGATTTTGGGTCATCAAGTATGTGCTGCACCCTAACACCTATACACCTTGAGAAGTAGTGGTGATAGTTGTTTGCACCAGATTCTATTAGCAGCTGGGGTTCACACTCCGAGGGGGGCAGGATGCTGACAGGCTTCCCCTAAGTGTCAATGAGGTAGGTGTGTCTCTATTCCTAAAGCACCTTGGTGGGAGGGCTCTGCAGCTGTACCTTAGGCCCCCAATGCAAGTACCTCTACAGATTGGTAGGTGTCACCCTCCTTAGACCCCTAAGGCAAGAGGCTAGGTGGTCTGGGGGGAGCTTCAGCCCTCAGTTCCCTCTTGTGGGTCAGTTAGGGCTCTGTTGAATAAGCAGAGATATCAGACCTGGGAAACTTGTTTTTCCAGTAAATCCACTAAAAAAAAATGCAGTCAGATCCCTATCAGAACTGCCTTTGCATTATAACAGTCACCTTGTTCCCTGTAAGGATGAAAGCCTGAGATTTGGATCATATATGCTTGGCTAGAGCTGGTTCTGTGTTTTTCGTCCAATTAGGGAAGGATTTTTGGTCCCTGGGTTTTTTGTGGTTGCTTCTCTCAGGCCAGAAGAATGGGTTAGGAAAAGACCAAAAAAAAAAAAAAAGGAAAAGCAAAGCCACGGAGCGGGAGCCATTCTCCCTCTGGCTCAGGAAATTCCAATGTTAATTAAGCTGCCTGGGAAGGGGAGGGGAGGGTTCAGAAAAACAGGAGAGAGTTGCACCCCGGAATATAGCCAAAGTTGCTTATCTTGCCTGGGGTGACTATTTTATCTGAGATTCCCGAGGGGCGTGTCAGCTATGTGTGCTGGCTGTGTGGAGATTGCCCCGGAGGGTCAGGCCCGCTGAAGCCGCGGTCAGATCCTCCGCTGCCAGTCCAAAGGCCAGCGTCAAGGTTCCCCTGTGGGGACGGTGCACCCCCGGCTCCAAAACCAGTCACTGCCTCCCGGGGACTTCTCCCACCAGCCGTGTCGCCACACCGCCCACGCGGACCGGCTGGGCCCCCTCCCGGGGTCAGTTCCGGGGGGTAGGGCTGCGCCCCGTGTTTGCGCCATCACGAGATGTTGTGTTCAGCTCCCCTGGGCCCAGTCCTAAGCCCGGCGCCAAGGTTACCTGACTGGGACGCTGGCTCCAGGCTCCAAAGACAGTCGCTGCTTCCCCGTAGTTGTTCGCTCTCCCTCTCTGTCACTCAGGTCAACTCTTTAAATCTGTGTTTGTCATTCAGGGTTCGTAGATTGTCATGTATGTGATCGATTCACTTGTTTTTCTGAGTCTTTGTTGCCAGAGGGATCCGAGGTAGCGTCTACCTAGTCAGCCATCTTGGCCCCCCCATCATCTTTTAGAAATTAAAAAGTTCATACATTTGCAATTTAATCATGCAAGTTTAGAAGCTGAGATGACCGAACCAGACTTTTTGGTTTTAGAACGTCGAGGACATGGAGAAGAATCATGAAGACATTCTTACTCAAGCACAGAGCGAACTTAGAAAAGACATGGCTTCGCTGCAGAACAAAATTTTAGTGGAATCTGTAAGTAGTGTATATTTAAATTTGCACAGTAAGAGTTAATGTAAGCATTGAAATGTTTTATTTGCTGAGATATGCAAAACACTTAACAAAATGTTAAAGATGTCATCTGTCCTTTCGTGTAACAGCAGTGGCAAGAGATGGCGATTGTCCGAAAGACTCTTCGATCCCTGTTCTTCTGATGACCCTTTGAAGAAAGAGCTAGAATAGTAACATGACACAGTTCTAATATTCGCTAGGTGACACATTCTACTTTAAATTACTGCATCTTGTTGATCGTTACCTTGTTTGTTGAGCACAAGACTCCCTTTCTGTTAACCACCAGACAAAGCCTGAATCGTTATCTGAATAGCAGCAGTTTCAAAGTCATGCGTATGGAGCTTTCAGCCCTTTGGTAGCAACGGTGACTTTTCCTCCCTTGCGCTGTTATTTAACTTTTAAGAGTCAAGATGATTTAATTTTAGGTTTTGGCCTTAGAGAATCTGTATCAGTCCCAAAAGGTAGAAAGCACGAGTACGGAAGGTTACATTGTTCTTCCTTATGAAAAATACAATAAAGATATAAACGAAATCGATTTTCTCTGTGCTTCTTTCTGTAGACATACTCCTTAATTTTCAGAGAAGATTCTGACAAAAGTAACGATTCAAAGGACAAGTATTTTATCGACTTAGAAAACTCAGAAGCAACTTAATTTTGTGTTCTAGAGTAAATCGCACTGCTAAAAATCGTTAAAATAACCAAAGAGCCACCAGCTGCACGTGGGAGCCTGAGGGACTCCAGCCACGACCAGGCAGAGCGCAGGAACTGGCCAGCTTAGCTCTCTCCGCAGTCGTGACTCCCAGAATTGGGAGAAATTGTTGCTTTTTCAAGTCACTAATACTTGGGTTGGTTTGTTATTCAGTGACAGGCAAATTCAAACAGGCCACTCGCTATACTGTGTACTAGAATGAGCATCACCAGGTTTTTTAAATCTCTGTTTAATTTTCCTTGACTCAGTTAAGTACTCCTTCATTTTATTATACTGCGTCCTGGCCCAGAAAAAGGAATTTTTAACTTCAAGACTCCAGCTGGATCTATTGCTAATATATTTGTTAGCAAATATAATGTGAATGTAGTAAAATTAAGAGGCATGCGCACTTTCTGCCTGACCCCCAACTTCTTCTCTTTGGTCTGAAGACTCTGATCAGTGGAAGTTGGTTTTAAGCAGTACACCCTCTATAGAACAGGTAATTTTTTTTCTCAGACTTGGATTTTGTTAGTGCTGTACTTAGTGACTTTTGAGGAATAATTTAGCCAGCTAAACTACCTTAACGTAATGAAATCTACAAACCTCAGCCCCGAAGCCAATGCCTTGCTTAATGGGGAGACACTGACTAGAGACATTCCTACTAACATTGGAAACGAGAAAGAGATGCCTAACTCTTTAATAATGTGAAATGGAGGAACTGGCCACTGTAATTAGACACGAGAAAGTAAATTTCAAAATAAAAATCAGAACGGATTAGTGGAAGCCCCATTATAATAAACATTGAGAGAAATTAGTAAAGTAACAGGTAGAAAAATGAATATACAGAAGCGAAAAGCCTATGTATAATGATAATCAGTTGGAAGATACAATAGAAGATCCCATGAACAATGGCAGAAATAAACTAGGCATAAATTGAATAAGAAATATCCAAAATCTATATAAGTACAAGTATAAATCACACTGAAAGGCACAAAAGTAGATTTGTGAATAAAGGGAAAGAGGGACTAGGTTCTCGGACGTGAAAGCTCAACTTCGTAGAGAGTCAGTTTTCCCTAAGTAAATTCATAAATTTCGTACCATCATGATAAAAAAATGCCATGAGGTTTTTTTGTTGTTGTTGTTCTTCCTTTTCTGTAGCTAGACAAGTTGATTGTGAGTTCCATTTAGGAAAAGAACAGGCAGCAAAACCACGAAAAAGAAGAGCAATGAGGCCAGCCACCCCTGCAGATGCTGGTTTTCACCTATCAGCCTGGCACAGTGCCTGTCAACGTGAAATTCCTTTGGTTGGGGCAGGGGACGTAGGCAGACTCATATATTGTCAGTGCAGATGCAGTATGGCACAAGTCCAGCGGAAGGGAGTTGGGCAGCAGTCAGCAAAATGATACGTTCATGAACCCCTTGGTCCAATAATCTAATTTGGAGGACTGTCTCAAAGATGCACCAGCAAAACACGAAGTGATGAATGTACAAGGCTATTCACAGTGAGTTATTTGTTAGCTTCTGTGTTAGCAACAGACTGGCAACAACCTAAATGCTCCTCAACGGGGAACTGGTCGAATAAACCATAGTCGATAGAGATCTCTGTTGACGAGTGTGAAGCCATCTGTAGAGGACACCATTATGTGAAAAAAGAAAGGCGTAGAGCTATAATGTATAGTGCTATTCTGTCTCCAAGAAATGCGGAGGAGTGTGTGTGTGTGTTGCTTATTCTTTTTCACCAAAAAGATGGACTGAAACAAATAGAAGTGGTTACCAGTGGGGGAGGGAGAGACCAGGGTGGAGAGTACAAGAATGGAAGTGCTTTATTTTACAGTTTTGGTTTTGAAACCAGTACATGTTTTGTGAAGTATAAAAGAAAATTAAACCTAAAAGCCAGCTCTAAAAATTAAAGTGAAAGGAATGGATGTAGTCAGATGTCCTTGGAAACCCTGGTGGCGCAGCGGTTGAGAGCTACGGCTGCTCACCAAAAGGTCGGCAGTTTGAATCCACCTGGTGCTCCTTGGAAACCCTGTGGGGCAGTTCTCCTCTGTCCTATGGGGCGCTGTGAGTCGTAATCGACTCGATGGCAGCGGGTTTGGTTGTTTTTTTTTTTTTTTGGTTAGATGTCATTAGTGGCTTAGCCATGCAGAGCAGACCTTTTTCAAATGACTTTAAAGCATAACCATTGGACTGTGTATCCCTAATGGGATAGAGCCTCAGGATAAGAAGAACCACGAGACATCTTGAATTATATTCAGGAATCATATTGCTAGTAGTAATACTGGTCTTGTTATTTTGAAGTATAACATATACACAGAGGGAGAACGGGGGAGGATAAGCAATCATGTTAATATCATTAGACATCAAGATTCTCGGTGTAAAATAAAAGAGATACAAAAGTAAAAAGAAAGGATTTGGATGGGAATAGCAGCACGAAATCATGAAATATCAGTGTGATCTCTCTCAGCAGAAACTGCAATTGTTATTATGAATTCTCAAAACAAATAAATAAATAAATAAGAAATGTTACTGCCTAGCTCTGTCCACTGAAAAGGCCAAGAAGTAAAGCCAAGGGAGGACCCTTGGGGCCCAAACTATGGTCTCTACAAGAAACCAGCGCTTCCTGGCTTAATGGCTGGTTCCAGGCCTGGGGCAGCAGTATATGTCCGAGATGAGCCTGGAATGCCCTCCTGTACCCGGAAGCATAGAACTACGGTGGAGCTGTGTCACAAGAACACAGCAGGCTCCTAGAAGGGGCTCTCGATCGTCAACTATCTAGCAATTCGAGCATCACGACACGTAATACCTGCAGTAGTTTGAGTCACACATGCATCGTAATACCCCTGATGTGAGGGTAATATTTGCTACATCCCCAAACAATCATGGGTTATTATATAAGGGGTTGCAAGGACACCAATCCCCCAATCACAAGGGGAAAGAGATCCCACGTTTTTTTCTGCCTTTCTGATATGCAGACTAGTTCACAGGGGCCAATCCCCAGAGTCCCTGAACCGACCCTTTGAGAGCTGCTGACGTCCACTTATCCTTTGTGACCCTTCATCAGCCTTCGAGGGTAGAGACGTTCTCACTCCAACAAAAACAGACAGTAGGAAGCAGAGGTTCAGCAACACGCAGAAAGTGAGACAGCTGGTGAGTGAGCAAAGCCGAGAAGCCACCCCACGTCTGTCCTTCTGACAGTGGCTGGTTTGAACACATTGACCGTGGGAACCCCCCACCACTGGTCCTTCCTGAGAAAGTACGTGGGCTGTGCTGTGGGTCTGCGTGTCTCTCTCCCTTCCCTCCACACACAGAACCTGTCGAGCCATCCTGCAGGGCGCACGCAGGTATACATCTGTGTGGACCGCATGTGGAATGGGATGGCTGTGTCTTGCTCTAGAGCCCCCAGGTCCGTGGTGTGCTGGAGCTGCCTCGTGTCCCTGCGTGACACCTGACTCCCTCCAAGCGTCACTCCCCAGATGGTGTTCAGTGACCTCATGTGCAGGGCGGCTGAAGTCAGTCATGGCGGGAGGGCTCAGGCGACGGGAACCTGGAAACCTTGGAAATCAGAACTGTGCGCCTCCGTCCCGGGGGCCTGTTTCCCAGCACGGAAGTGCCCGGGACTGCTCTGGAAGGGTCACGTCTGAGCTCCTGCGTGGGAGGAAGAGCTGAGCCACAGTGTCCCTCTGTGTCTGCAAAGCGAATGACTGTGTGGCAGAAACCGCACGCAGGTGCTGGTGTATCCCGATGATAAGGGCGTGGGGTCCTCGCCAATGTAACCGAACCTTGGTTTCTGAACTCTGGACTCGCACGGAAGAGACCTATCTCTGAGCATCCTCAAGGGCAGTGTGCTTTCAGCAGCGTCTGGGGAGCAGAGATTGGCAGTGTGAGAGGCTCACCTTCCCCTCAGTACAGTTCCAGGCCACGGGGTGCGCTCTGGCCGTTCTCTCCACACAACCCTGTTTATTCCCATCTGATCTGCCCAAAGGTAGACCCAGGGTCCTCTGACCCTGGAAGAGCCTGAGCTTCTGCTTTGCCTGCCTCTGACATCCAGGCGCTTTATCCTCACACCTTTCCTCCTCTGCATGCCATTTCAAAGTGACCACGGGTCCTTGGGTTGAGTCACTTGATGTGTTACGGTGTGCTGAGAGGTGGTCCAGAACAGCAACTGGATCCCCAGTCTGCATGTGTCAAAACAAGGGAGGAAGGAGCCTGTTAAATCCCCCACCCCCCTTACGTCCTCTGTAACCCAGTGTGTGAAAGGCTGCCCTGCCCCCAGCGCCTCCCCCGTGGGGAACTTGGGGTCTCGTCTCTGATATTTCATTCACTTATTTATTCATTCATTCATTAGACTGGGAGGGAGTAAGAGACTGAAAGCAGTCCCTGCGCTGCCCCTGAGTATGCATCTGGACTTCCTGGTTTCCATAGGAAGCAAACAGCCAAGGAGAATGTTTCCATGGCATTCTGTCTGGTTTCTATGACAGCTGGGATTCGCTCTCCTTTCCTGGGGGCGGAAACATTTCACAAGGATATCTACAGACTGAAGGGATGGAGCAGCCACCACGTAGTAAGGTGTCTGCTATCAATGTCAGTTTGTGAGAGTGAGTGTGTCAGTGAGTGTGTGTGTGTCTCTGTGTGTGTGTTAGGAGAAGGGGTTACAGTTGGATAGTAGGGGCGTTACTGCGGAGGCTGCCAGCTCCTGCTGAAGGGAGGCTGAGGTGACTAAGTAAATCTGCCACCCACCGCCGTTCCTGTGTCCGAGATGACACCCATTGTGTGAGAGCATTGCGGCTCAAGTTCATGAAAACAGAAACCTCCTGGTGGTTCTGATGGCACGCCTCTGTTTAAGAAGTAACTTTAGTGAAAGATTATCGTGTGTCCATCAGGAGAGAGAGAACTTGAGGCGGGCAAATGATGAGAGGAAGTGAGTGAGTAACTGTGGAACTCAGGGGGTGATCGCGTGTCTGTCCCCAGAACTGGCCCACGAATTTAGAAACCGCTCCTCTAAAAGAGAAATTCCCCGTTATCCTACCACTCACTAAAACCAGAAGCGGCTCCCCTGTAGCACATAAGCACACGCTCCAAGCTCCCTCAGGATGCTCTAATGTGTATTGCTGCCTGTTTGGAAGTGGCTGCTGCTGGAGCTCTGGTGATTTCTGTCTTGATGGTGTTTCAGAAGAAAAGCGTAGCATCTAGGGACGGACTGCCGGGCTCTGTCAGGAGTCGGGCTGGGGAAACAGCAATTACAAACACGGTGAAGGATTTCAGGGTCTCTGGGCTCCGAGATCCAGACTCTGCTCTTCGCAAATGAGCCTGGGACTCTGCCAAGCCCATCTTGCCTTCACCAGCTGCTGCCCTGGGAGGGTCTGCCAGTCGTGGTCCCCAGAGGGAGGCAGGGGCCTGGAGGTAGGGGAAACAGGCCCAGCCTTCCTCACTGTCCCCTGTTCCTGTCAGTGTCACCCCAATAAAAGTCCTTTGCACAGACAGGGCTGTGGGATTTTGGTAGGGGCTGAAGGTCCATGACACAGGTTCCCTCCAAGCTCCAAGCGCCCTCTTCATCAGGTTCCCTCAGAGAGACCAGCCCAGCAGACCAGGGGAGTGCACCCTGTCTCTCTCCCAGAGCTCTTGCCCCAGCGCCTAGGGGCCTTGCCCCAGCACCAGAGAATCGCTTCCTCACCATCAAAGGGAGGTGATGCACACAGGCTGAGGAGGCCTGTCCCTGACCTTCCTTAGAAAGCCCTTTGAGCTGGGCAGCCCCTTTCCACGGGAGTCTGTGTTCAGGCTCTGAGGGGCGGCTTGTCCATGCTCAAGGGTGATCAGCACCACCATGTCTTCCCTGGGTTTCTCCACACTGGTGCTTACTCCTTCCTACCACCACTGCCTCCTTATGCCCTTCTTGCCTTTTAGCCCTCCAAATGATTGGCCCACCTTCTCTTTCACTGGAAGGTAGTGGCAGGGTGGCGGGGGGCGGGGGGGGGGAGAGCAGGAAGTGAGCCCTCCCTGCCTGTTCATCATATTCTTCGCTCTTCCCATTTTATGTTTTTCCAAGTCGATTCTGGTTTCTAGAAGATTTACTGCCGGGGGCCAGCCTCAGCAATGAACAGGGTCACCAGAGGAGGGGTAGAGTTCGGCGAAAGAGAATGAGAGGTAGTGTGTCTTATATTTTCATTCTGCAGAAGAAGAAGCCTCTGCTCTTTATTTTTTACATGGTCTTTTATATCATAAGCTTACAAAAGCATAACATCGCATGATCAATAAAGGGGCAGTACAAGATATAATCATAAACATCATTTCCCAGAGACATAATTTTCCAAGTGACACATAGTACAGTTCCGCATACATACACAAGTACAATGAGTTTTTTGTTTAATTGAAGAGAATATTTTGTTGATATATTTTTACACAAAATAATAATTGACTTCATATTGCTTTACACTTATGCTTAATTTTGCAATACCTTCCACAGTTTTTATAACAATTAATCTTTTTGCAAAATCATTGTTACATAGGCTTTGTCCATCTTGTCCAGGGTGGTCAAGTTCCTGAAGCCCAGCCACTTTGGGTTACGTCATATTGTCCACGATTATGCCAAGGACAATTAGCCCAATCTCTATACCCAAAGACCAGTCAAGCGCAGCAGTGAGCGGGGTGGACGAGAAAGTTGACCTGTAATTGGCTGAGAGATTGGCTGAGAGAACTCACTGCCTTTTGTTTTTCCACTTTTATGGGGTCATGTGTGGGTGGTGGTTTAATCACAAAAAAGGGCCTTGGTAAATACCAGGATTTCACCATCCTATTCTTGTTTTCCATAGTCGAGCTATTTGTTTTTCCCCTAAGACAACTTCATGTTGATCCCCAAGTAACACACGGGCTGTCCCTACCCGAGATTTCACCAGGGGATTATGAGTAGGACGCCCCCCGTCCAAAGGTCCCTAAATCTATAATGGAATTTTATGCTTATACATTCTGCTATATACAGGCTGAAAATGAAATAGAAACATAACACAGATGACAGAGATATTCCTGACTTTTCAGGAATTCTTCGATGTTTATGCTGGGGGCAGTGGGTGCAGAGGGGCCACCCTTGCAGCCTGGCTCTTCCTGACTTTTCAGGAATTCTTTGATGTTTATGCTGGGGGCAGTGGGTGCAGAGAGGCTGCCCTTGCAGCCTGGCTCCCCCTGACTTTTCAGGGATTCTTTGATGTTTATGCTGGGGGCAGTGGGTGCAGAGGGGCCGCCCTTGCAGCCTGGCTCCCAGCAATTTACTATGACAGGCCTAGGGGGGTGTGTGTGTGTGAAAAAGAGAGAGAATGATGCATTTATTATACTTGGGTTTTAGCACATTTGATCATGCCGCTTGATATCTTTCATCATTTTGGGAAATTGTCAGTCATTGTTTGTTCCACTATCCTTCATCCCCAAAGAATGGCTCTTCTGGAACTCCAGTTGAATATATCTCTTATGTGGTTGGGAATATAAATTACAAAATTACCAAAGAAGCTTCCAGTAGGCTGTACGGTGTTTTAAAAAGCCATTTTTTTATACGGTAGAAATACATGTATAAGTAAAATGAGAATCCTGGAACCCGTGGACTCAAACATCTACAGCAAACCCTCCTGGGTGATGGAGTCACTGCTGATTAATACCTCTCCTGTTTTACCACCTTAAATGCCATTCTAGGTTTTTTTAGCGTGTTTGTTTTCAAATGGCGCTGAGAACAACATTTACACTGGAAGCAGAAACGTTTTCAGGGGTGGGAGCGGGCAGTGAGCGTGGATCACGTGTGCCAGCGTCAGGCGCCTGGCTTTTCTGCTTGTGGTTTTTTTGATCCATACTAGAGGTGCCTAGCATGCAGGCATCGGCACTGGATGCCCTTTGATCCCCGGAGAGGAATCCACTTATAAGCAGAGAGCCGGGTGACGGGGCTGCTGGATCACCAGCTACAGCGTGAAGAGTCCCGGGACCCAGGTCCCAAAGCCTCACTACCACAGTCCGTGTGTCATTTGTCGGGTAAGATGGGTCCCGTGTCACTAAACGTTTCCCTTCCGTTCATTTTATGTTGAGATGTTGGGTACAACTAATTTTGCCCCTGGCTCTACAGCCAGTTCTTTTTCGATTAAGAGCCACAGGTTTGGTATCAGGACATAAAAGGGTTTTCTTGATCGTTTAATTCTATTTATTGCCCTTCCCCGCCCCCACACCCCGCCTTTAATTCTATTGCATCACAGTCCGAAAACGTGGCTGTGCCATTTATAGTTTTTAGACCATACTGGGATTTTCCTTGCAGTGTACAGTGTCATCCGCTGTTCATCTTTTACTGCAGTAAAGTATATAGAACAAAATTTTGCCGTTCCAGCCATTCTAAGTGTACAATTAAGTGACATCAAGTACCAGTACCATGTTGTGCCACCATCGCCACTCTCCATTTCCCCAAGTTTTTCATCACCTCACTCAGTCCCCCTTCCGAAATAACTCCTCTGCCCGGCCCCCGGCAACCACTAACAAACTCTGTTCTCTCCACATTCGGTAATTCTAGATATTTCATGCAAGTGGAACCAGACAAGAATTGTCCTTTTCTGACTGGCTGACTGCACTCAGCATCATGCTTTCAAGGTCCTTCCATGTGGGAGCTTGTCTCAGGCCTTTATTTCTCCTGTAACAGTCCATCGTATGGATAGACCCCTTTTTGTTTATCCCTTCACCTGTCGATGGACATGTAGGTTGTTTCCACCTGTTGGCTACGGTGAACAACGCTGCGACACACGTTGGCATCTGTTTGAGTCTCCTTTCGAGAGTCTTGGGCATAGACCTATGGGTGTAATTGCCACAGCACATAGTAATTCTACGCTTAACTTTGTGTGGAAAACCAAACTCTTTTCCGTAGCGGCTGCACCATTTTACATTCCCACCAGCAAGGCACAAGGGTTCCAGTTCTCCACATCCGCGCCAACACTTTTTTTTTTTTTTCTGATAACAACCATCCTGGTAGTGTGTGTTAGGTGGTATCTCCTTGTGGTCTTGATTTGCATCTTCCTAGTGACTACAAATTGACTACATCTGTGGAAAGAGATGATGGAAAAGCTGAATATCATCAGTCAGAACAAGGCCAGGGGCCGACTGTGGAACAGACCATCAATTGCTCATATGCAAGTTCAAGCTGAAACTGATGAAAATCAGAGCAAGTCCACGAGAGCCAAAATATGACCTTGAGTATATCCCACCTGAATTTAGAGACCATCTCAAGAATAGATTTGATGCATTGAACACTAGTGACAGAAGACCAGACGAGTTGTGGAAGGACACCAAGGACATCATCCATGAAGAAAGCAAAAGGTCACTGAAAAGAGAGGAAAGAAGGAAGATACCAAGATGGATGTCAGAGGAGACTCTGAAACTTGCTCTCGAAACTCGAGCTGCTAAAGCAAAAGGCAGAATTCATGAAGTGAAAGAACTGAACAGAAGATTTCAAAGGGCCTCTTGAGGAGACAAAGTAAAGTATTATAATGACATGTGCAAAGAGCTGGAGATGGAAAACCAAAAGGGAAGAACACGCTCGGCCTTTCTCAAGCTGAAAGAACTGAGGAAAAAGTTCAAGCCTCAAGTTGCAATAGTGAAGGATTCCATGGGGAAAATATTAAAAGACGCAGGAAGCATCAAAAGAAGATGGAAGGAATACACAGAGTCATTCTACCAAAAAGAATTAGTCGATGTTCAACCATTTCAAGAGGTGGCATATGATCAGGAAGCGATGGTACTGAAGGAAGAAGTCCAAGCTGCTCTGAAGGCATTGGTGAATAACAAGGCTCCAGGGATTGATGGAATATCAATTGAGATGTTTCAACAAACAGACGCAGCGCTGGAGATGCTCACTCGTCTATGCCAAGAAATGTGGAAGACAGCTTCCTGGCCAACTGACTGGAAGAGGGCCATATTTATGCCTATTCCCAAGAAAGGTGAACCAAACAAATGTGGAAATTATAGAACAATATCATTAATATCACACACAAGCAAAATTTTGCTGAAGATCATTCAAAAATGGCTGCAACAGTATATCGACACGGAAGTGCCAGAAATTCAGGCCAGTTTCAGAAGAGGACGTGGAACCAGGGATATCATTGCTGATGTCAGATGGATGCTGGCTGAAAGCAGAGAAAACCAGAAGGATGTTTACTTGTGTTTTATTGACTACGCAAAGGCATTCGATTGTGTGGATTATAACAAACTATGGATAACACTGCAAAGAATGAGAATTCCAGAACACTTAATTGTGCTCATGAGGAACCTGTACATAGATCAAGAGGCAGTTGTTTGGACAGAACAAGGGGATATTGATTGGTTTAAAGTTAGGAAAGGTGTGCGTCACGGTTGTATTCTTTCACCATACCTATTTAATCTGCATGCTGAGCAAATAATCCAGGAAGCTGGACTATATGAAGAAGAACGGGGCATCAGGATTGGAGGAAGACTCATTAACAACCTGCATTATGCAGATGACACAACCTTGCTTGCTGAAAGCGAAGAGGACTTGAAGCACTTACTAATGAAGATCAGAGACCACAGCCTTCAGTATGGGTTACACCTCAACATAAAAGAAAAATGCTCACAACTGCACCAATGAGCAACATCATGACAAACGGAGAAAAGATTGAGGCTGTTAAGGATTTCATTTTCCTTGGATCCACAATCAACAGCCATGGAAGCAGCAGTCAAGATATCAAAAGACACATTGCATTGGGAAAATCTGCTGCAAAGGACCTCTTCAAAGTGTTGAAGAGCAAAGACGTCACCCTAAAGACTAAGGTGCGCCTGACCCAAGCCATGGTGTTTTCAATCGCACCAACTGCATGGGAAAGCTGGACAATGAATAAGGAAGACTGTAGAAGAGTTGACGCGTTTGAACTGTGGTGTGGCGAGGAATATCGAATATACCATGGACTGCCAAAAGAACGAACAAATCTGTCTTGGAAGAAGTGCGACCAGAAAGCTCCTTAGAGGCAAGGATGGCGAGACTGCATCTTACATATTTTGGACATGTTGTCAGGAGGGATCAGTCCCTGGAGGAGGATATCATGCTTGGCAGAGTACAGGGTCAGCAGAAAAGAGGAAGACCCTCAACAAGGTGGATTGATACAGTGGCTGCAACAATGAGCTCAAGCATAAAAACGATTTTAAGGATGGCGCAGGACTGGGCAGTGTTTCGTTCTGTTGTGCATAGGGTGGCTATGAGTCAGAACTGACTCAATGGCACTTAACAACAACAACAACTAACAGTGACTAATGAAGAAACCCTGGTGGCGTAATGGTTAAGAGTTCGGCTGCTAACCAATATGTCCGCAGGCCGAATTGACCAGCCGCTCCTTGGAAACTACATGGGGCAGTTCTACTCTGTCCTATAGGGTCGAGTGAGTTGCAATCGACTTGATTGCAGCGGGCTTGGATTTCTGGGCTTTGTTGGAATGACTGATGAGACTGAGCATCTTTTCACGTGTTTGTTAGCCACCGGTATATCTGCTTGGGAGAAATGTCTACTCAATCCCCTTGCCCAGATTTTTACTGGGTTGTTGGTCTTTCTGTTGTTGCACTGTAGGAGTTTGTTATGCATTCTGGATATTAAACCCTTATCGGATGTGTGGTTCCCAAATGGCTCTCCCACCATGTAGGCTGTCACCACACTTTCCTGACAAAGTCCTTCGATGTGCAAGTTTTCTTCCAGTGTGAGAAAGTCCAACTTCTCTATTTTTTATTTTGTTTCTCATGCTTTTGGTGTCACATCTAAGGGCCTACCATCAAAAGAAGGTCTTGAAGTCTTACGGTTTCCGTTCTTCTACTGGGTCATTGATCCATTTTGACTTAATTTTCATATATCGGGTGAGATATGGCTCCAACTTCATCCTTTGGAAGTGGAGATCTAGTTTTCAGGAAACACATGTTTTTAATCGCCACCTAGAAATGAAGATTCACAGGTGCCATCCAACGGCCTGTACCTCAAGCAGTCCTTGATACCATGATATCCAGTTACTGGTCACGACACTGACCGTAATCCAATGAATTCTATGCCCTTGCTCCTGAACAGGACATGGTGGTGTGACACCCTGCATCTATATACAGGACACTGCCTCTGAGTTCCTTGACTGCACCGGGTGGCACTGGCAGCCTAGAAAAATCCAAAATGAAGCACCCCCTAGATTGAACCTCAACAATCCCGAAAGACACCGAACATCCAATAACACATATGTTGCCCCTGGCATGACACCCTCCACGCAGACGTACAGGTCCTTTTTGAAGAGCGATAGTAGTAATAAAGATAAATGAAAGGATATGGGTGTAGATGTCATGTTTTTCCCCCAAATACTGGCCATGTGGCCACACCCTCTGTCCAATACCCACTCTATCTTTCTTCATTGTATGTTTTATCAATCCCAGTGGCCAGGCTTTTTCTGCTTTGCAAAAGGGATTTCCCTGAGAGGTTTTTCCTTTTCCCTCTTCCAGTGTCTGCCGGTAATATCTGTTCAGTGCACGGTGGTGCCTCTCGTGAGGTGTGATGCTCTGTGTGGTGAGGAGCTACAGAAGTACCCAGCCCCGGGTCCTGTCCTGAGTCAAACGGAACCAAAGTCATCATCAAGCTCCACAGAGGGCCACAGTTTCCCTTCATTTTCGGAAGGCGGTGAGGAGAAGGAGGGCAAGAAAAAGGCTGACACCTCAGCAGTTATGTCCTCCCACCCTACGGTCATGAAAGAGGGTGCCTGTGCTAAACACCCAGAGGGCACTCCCGTTTGGCCATCAGGTACCGTGCACACCGGCCTCAAAGCTTTGAAAGCAGAGGCTCAGGATGCCTGCCCAAAGCCCCGGACTAGGTCCCGTGGAAGCTCTGCCTTCTCTGAGAATACTGAGGGCACCAGACAGGGCCCCTCAAAGCCTAGCTCTGCTGGCGCGGCCACGTGCTCCAGCTCCTCTAACCTCCGTCTTGCCAACAGGAAAAGGAAGCTTCAGACACAAGGAGCTCAGGATGGACTGAAAAAAGGGCGACCTGCGGATGACTCAGAGGCTACCGGTCCCGTCAAATCTAAGAGCAGGAACGGACCAAGGCAAGATCAACCTAGGTGCGTTGCTCGCCCACAGGAGCCATGCCCCATAGAAAGAGGAATGGTGGTCTGGTTTAAATTTCAAGATTACCCATACTGGCCAGCAGTGGTACTGAGCGTCCGGAGGGTAGAGAAGACCGCAAGGGTGCTCTTGATTGAGGCCCACATGAGCCAGGAGAGGAGGGGTATCCGAGTCCCTCTCCGAAGACTGAAGCCCTTGGATTGTCAACAGAAACCGAAACTCATGAGCAGAGCCAAGAAGCTGTACGGCCAGAGTGTGGACTGGTGCTGCTCACTGGTGGCCCACTACAGGGAAGCAGTAGGCCGCAGGTCTTTTGTGGGCTCCCTCCTGGAGTATTTTACCGCTGATATTAGTTACCCGATTCGGAAAGCGATCCAGGAGGGCGAGGTGGACAGCAATTTTCCAAGGGTGAATTATAATGACCTGGAGGAGTCTGAGGAGGAGCCCCACCTGGGCGGAAAGGGGCACTACAAGAAACTTCTCCCTGACCGCAGGAAGGCCGCCAGGGACCGAGGCAACCAGAAGCTCCTCGACTTCATTGTGAAAAGAAAGGGGGCCGAAAGACACCTTCTCGACATTGTAGACGGCAGGAAGCACTCCACGTGGCTGGACTCGTTTTTGAGTTCAACCAGGCACATGGGCTGCACTGAGACATACCTGGAGGATGAAGACCAGCTGGACGTCTTGGTCAGATATTTACAAGAAATCTACAAGCAAATAGACCAGAGGATGCTGACGCGGATAAAGAAAGATAAAGTCAATTTTGTTCTGGAAGTCCTTGTGCCAGAAGCAATCATTTGTTCCATGTCTGCGCTGGAGGGATTGGATTACAAGGACGCGGAGGCCAAGTACCTGGATGGGCCACCTGTTCATTACCGGGAAAAAGAGCTCTTTGATAAAAAAAAAAGCCTTGGTGGAAAGGAGACGGAGATTAGTTAGGAGGAAAGCTCGTTAAATCCACTCCGGTGCCTGTACCTGAGCAGAAAGCCTTGGAATTTACGTGATTAAGAAGAAAATGTGTCTGGCTGAAGTGTGTGACCCCCATTTCTGTGGCATGTACATATTTTCTGAGAACGGGAGAATTTTGGAAACGTGGTGGGTTTGCTTTGGCTCCATCTCCGGAATTGGAGGGAGGCACACGCAGCATCATTCCTTGTTCCCACACTTGCCCAATAATATTTTTTTTGTTAGGACAGTGCAAACTGGTCCACTTCCACCTGTTTTTTTTTCCTTTGCATCTTATTATTCCCCAGGTATTTTCAAAGGAAAGCACCATTGTATTCCATACCGTTTCTTCTGGGTGGACTTGCGATCTTAATGCGGGATGCACTCACTCACTCACTCACTTAAAAAAAAAAAAAAATGAAAAATCACCGGCATCAGGTACAAAGCAACGGTAATTTTAAAAATTTAAAATATTTTTTTTTTTTTAAATATAGTTTTTGCAGAAACATGTACTGAATTTTTCGTTTCTTTTCTTACTTTGACAAAAGTTACTGGATTTCTCGTTCAGATACTTTCTGGATTTTTCTTGCTCTACCTCTTTATCTTTTGAAAAAATGTCTCTAAGTTATGAAAGCAACAACAGAGATGCTTCTTTTCCGTGACCACTCCCTTCAAATGCTTCTTCGAAAAGCCACTTGTTATTCAAACGTCAAGTTAATAGATCATCCCCGTGGAATCCTGATGCACTGACTGAGATCTTGGCTAGCAGAAAACAGTCCTCAGCCCTCAGCCAGAGGGCTCACACTGCATTTCTTCATACTCCACCTATGGGCGTGCCCCTGCCTCCGTGTGAATGTTCCCTGAAAGCAGACAGGCTTCTGGCTGTCTTCATAACTGATGGTGACCAGGCCCCCTTCATACAGCTGTCTGTCCCCACGTGGTAGGCAGTTACCTACGCTCGCTCTACTCACTGGCTGGCTACTCTAGATCTCTGAGTCCATCCTGACTGCTTTGGACCCCACCCAGCGTGGTCTGAATCATAGGACAGACAGGCCCTTTGTCCTGGGCCCTGTATCTCCAAGAACGCAGTGGTCATTTGTCTCAAACCAGACAAGCTTTATCTTTGACTTGTTCATAGAGTAGCGCCAACAGGCTCCAGCAGTATAAATGCAGACCCCTGAGCCATTCCAGGCTGCTGGAAGGAGTTGGTGGACCGGGATCAGGGACTCGGAACTGGGTAACCAAAAAAGTCTGCATTCAGCCGAGTATGGCTCTTGTGAAAATATAGTTAAACACACGCAATTCAAGATAACTCCTGAAGCCAAGGAATTGTTACCCTAGCTTGAAACAAGACTTTTTTTTCAGAATAAATGTTAGAAAAGCTGCTTTGTTTGTAAAGCCTGACGTGAAAATAAATGCTAAAGCCTTACACGCACCTGACTGCATTTCCCTTCTAGAGGGAGTCAGCTGCCGCTCGCGGGTTATGTGTTCACATGACCACGTGTTTTTGTACAATCTACACAAGTCAGGTGTTTGTTTTGTTCACAATAAAAGGCATCCTCTCTTTCGCCTCCAGTTTCTGTTCCATCATCCTTCAGGCTGCACAACTCCCTACGTGGTCTCTCTGTAAAAATTATGTTTATATAGATAATATGTTGTCATCTTTTTTGGTCGTTACCTATTTTCCAGTCATTCCAAATAATTAACTTTTCCTTTTCATGCATAAGTGTGTATTATTTTCAAGAGGGCCTCTTAAATTGTATCAGCTTCAGAACCTGCTTTGGAAGAGAGCAAGACTCCCTGATGACAACACCCATACCACTCCCATGGCATCCTCATGCCCCTGAGAAGTATTTGAGGGCAGACCATCTCCATGCTCTCTGTAGACCTTCTACACTGGGACACACGCTAGCATTACCCTGCAAATCCATGTCCCTCGATTCCCGTGGATGTCCCAGCTTCGGCTTTCTCGTTGGGGTCACCTTACACCCTCATTCACCGATTCATGGCATGGTGAGTCGGGAGAGCAAGCAAGTCATGGGTTAAGGCTCTGCTCTGAAGATAAATTGCAGGTGCCATAGAAAGGAGGTGTTAATCCTGTGACCTGGGAGACAACCTAGCTTCTATGATGAGTAGGATACACTACTGAATCTTCGTCCTGAGAAACATCCGTCAGTCATGTACCCACTACTTAATGCCCTTTCTGAGAAACATCTGTCACTGTTACGGGCTGACTGTCTGCATCTGATATTTAGAGCCCTCAAGTTGAGAGACCGTGAGTGTCTATTAGGTATGGGGGGAAGAGAGGGGACGTCATTTATAACCGAGGTTTTTACTGAAGAGAAGGGAATATTCCTCAGGCCGGTGTCTATTCTCCCGTTGACTCTGTGGTCCCTCAATGGCCTTTGGAGCATGGGGGTGGATTTGTGGCTGCCTGGCCTCTGAGATTGCTTCCAGTCTGAGAACTACGGAAGACAGACTCTAGACTGCCTTCAGAAGGATCTCTCTTAGGTTTGTGTGTCCAAGGGAAGGCACAATCTGTCACCCCGCAAATGATTTGGCTTGAGGAGAGCCGTCTTACCTCCTCTCATGAGGCAGGCTGCTGAATATCAGGCCCTAAGCCTAATTGTCAGATTGGCTACGCTTCACAGAGGCAGAAAGCCCACCATTCACTAGTCTCTATATGTGGACTTCTGGGTGGCACAAACAGAAGTGCTTGGCTACTAACCAACCAAAATTTGGGCAGTTTGAGTCCATCCAGAAGCACCTCGGAAGAAAGTCCTAGTCATCTGTTTCTGAGTGGCCACGACTATGAAACCCTATGGGGTGAAGTTCTGCTCTGACACACATGTGGTCGATCACCATGAGTTGGAATTGACTAGAGGGCACCTAGTCTCCTTACACAGATATGTGCCCCATAACGTCTGTCCAGTCAATGTCCCACTGCATAATACGTGTGTGATCCCATAAGGTTGGAATAGAGCTCAGAAATCCTGATCAGAGATCGGGACACAGTGGACGTACTTTGTGCTGAGTGCTACACATCCCATCTGTCTCTCACTAGCTCTCCGCGTCCCACATCAGCCACAGCCCTGGGGTGGCACCGGGAAGGGGTCCCAGCAGCCGTCCTCGACTGTCTCACCATGCTCGCCTCAGGCAGGGATCTCACAGATGCCCGATGGAGCTGCCTAAGGGGATAGCCTGTGAGGCCACTGCCCCACTTGGTCACGGCACCCTGTGTGTCAAGCCCGGGCTCAAGAACTTCGTTCCTCCCATGGTGGTGGCCACCTAGTAGTCTGGGCTGTAGAGGTGGTGGGAGGAGGAGCCGGAAAGGTGTCTGGGGGAGTAGGGGGAAGCAGAGGAGGATGCAGAGGAGGGGTGGGCAGGACTGGAAGAGTTTAAAGCCCATTATGGGAGATGGGGCAGGCAGGCAGGGAAGAAGGAAAGGAAGGGAGCTGGCAGCAAGCCTGGAGGCAGCCGACTATTCAGCGAGTACATGCCATGGCTTGGGCCCGGTGTGGCTCTAGGAGACCGAGCAGGGATGGCACAAGACCTGTGGCAGCACCAGCCTAAGTTTTCAAGCAATCCCTCGGGGTGGAGGCAGCAGCACGGGTCTTGGGCCTGCCCAGCGAGTGTCCTGCACGCCTCTCACCTGTATCTGCAATGGTGTTTACACAACATCCAAAACAACTAACGTCCCATTTCACAGAACGTATCATGGACAATAAGGGACACATACCTCTATAAATAAATATAAATACATACATATATATATATATATATATATCCTGGTAAGGAGAGAGTGTAACCCACATAACTAGGTGACAAGTTTGAGAATCAGAATCAGTGGTGTGATGGATCGCTTTTATATGGTTTCTCTCACCGTGGTCTTGTAAGTCCCACCACATGACTGGGTGAGGCTACGCAAATAAGGTTCTTGTGGCCCACAAGGGGATTAGACAGCTTGCTAACAATGCAAATAAGGTGCATGGAACCCTAACGGGGGGATTGGTCCATTTTACCACCCCACTAGGCTTAAAATGAACCATCCCAGAGTTGGAAAGGGGGCACCTCTCTACCACCAAGGAAGAAGAGCTAAGAGTGGAGTGTGTCCTTTGGACCTGGCATGCTTGCATTGAGAATCTCCTAAGCCCAGGAGACAGAGACGGAGAGCTTTAACACAAGAAATGGTGAGAGAGGGTAAGAAGCAGTGGCAGAGGAATGGTGACAGCAGAGGTAACACAACCAGGAGACTGTCAGGAGATGGTGCAGTGGTCTTCCAGGCCCATGGAGCTATTAAGCTGAGCATCCTTGGGCCGGAGGCATGCTGGTAGAATGGGGTGTCCCTGGACACCTGTTGGTACTGCTAGGTTTGCCAACCCACAGAGCGAGAGAGCTGAGCACCTTGGAGCAGGGCAGAGGCTGGGCCAAGAGGCCGAGGGCCAGAGAGAGGCCTGCCAGTGGGCACGGCCAAGAAGAGGCTGTCCTGACCAAAGAACTGTATCCTGAATTGCAACCTGTTACTTCCCTAAGAAACCCCGTAACTGTTAGTACCATTTGTGAGTTCTGTGTGGTCACTGCAGTGAGTTGTTGAACCCAGCAGAGAACTACTGAGTGTTGTGGGAGGGATGGCTGGTGTCAGAATTGGTCAAAAAAGAAAAAAAGAAGAAGAAGGCCTGGAGGGAGAGAGGCGGAGCCAAGTTGGTGAAATACACGGACGCTTCTGGCGAGCTTTCTTACAACAAAGACCTGAAAAAGCAAGTGAAACGAGTATATATTTTTTTTTTCAAGATTCAGTTTATTTTTATTGTAGTAAGTATCTAGATAACAAAACATTTTACCATTTCAATGTATTTTTACACGTACAATTAACGTGTGTCATGTTGTACAGACTTGATTCTTTACTGCTTAATTTTTTTAGAAAATTAAATACACATAATCTTAAGATTTTATCTAGCCAGGCAGTGGTTATGTAACACAGGTATTCATTTTATTATTCTATTCTTGTCTATTTGTTGGAAGTATTTGACAATATAGATTAATGGTAATCAGTTTTATTTATTTTTTATTGTGCTTCAGGTGCAAGTTTACAGCTCAAGTTAATTTCTCATTCAAAAATTTATGCGCACATTGTTTGTGACACTGTTTGCAATCCCCACAATGTGACAGCATGCTCTCCCTTCCCACCCTGTGTTCCCTGTGTCCATTTGACCAATTATGGACAATTATGTATGAAGGGCCTCCTAGGCAGCTAATCCTTGCTAAGAGAATAAAAGACAAGGAAATACAAAAAAAAAAAAGAAAGGAAGAAGTGTAATATCCAGTCTCTAGTCACAAGAAGATTATAGTGTCGCTGAGAAGATAAGACATACACAGAAAGCAATTGATGGACACAATATTTTTTTATACTTTGGTATTAAATGCCATCTTCGCTGAAGAGCTTTCCATGATTACACTAATGGAAAATAATCTTTTTTTTTTTTTAAATCTCTTTTAGCACTCTTGGAACTATATTTCTTATAGAATTTTTTTTTTGCCTTTTTTTTTCTTAATTAACTTTTATTAAGCTTCAAGTGAACGTTTACAAATCCAATCAGTCTGTCACATATAAGTTTACATACATCTCACTCCCTACTCCCACTTGCTCTCCCCCTCTTGAGTCAGCCCTTTCAGTCTCTCCTTTCGTGACAATTTTGCCGGCTTCCCTCTCTCTCTATCCTCCCATCCCCCCTCCAGACAAGAGTTGCCAACACAATCTCAAGTGTCCACCTGATATAACTAGCTCACTCTTCATCAGCGTCTCTCTCCCACCCGCTGACCAGTCCCTTTCATTTCTGATGAGTTGTCTTCGGGGATGGTTCTTGTCCTGTGCCGACAGAAGGTCTGGGGAGCATGGCCGCCGGGATTCCTCTAGTCTCAGTCAGACCACTAAGTATGGTCATTTTATGAGAATTTGGGGTCTGCATCCCACTGATCTCCTGCTCCCTCAGGGGTCCTCTGCTGTGCTTCCTGTCAGGGCAGTCATCGATTGTGGCCGGGCACCAACTAGTTCTTCTGGTCTCAGGATGATGTAGGTCTCTGGTTCATGTGGCCCTTTCTGTCTCTTGGGCTCTTAGTTGTCTTGTGGCCTTGGTGTTCTTCATTTTCCTTTGCTCCAGGTGGGTTGAGACCAATTGCTGCATCTTAGATGGCCGCTTGTTAGCATTTAAGACCCCAGACGCCACATTTCAAAGTGGGATGCAGAATGATTTCATAAGAGAATTATTTTGCCAATTGACTTAGAAGTCCCCGCAAAGCATGTTCCCCAGACCCCCGCCCTTGCTCCGCTGACCTTTGAAGCATTCATTTTATCCCGGAAACTTCTTTGCTTTTGGTCCAGTCCAATTGAGCTGACCTTCCATGTATTGAGTGTTGTCTTTCCCTTCACCTAAAGCAGTTCTCATCTACTGATTAATCAATAAAAAACCCTCACCCACCCTCCCTCTCTCCCCTCCTCGTAACCACAAAAGTATGTGTTCTTCTCAGGTTTACTATTTCTCAAGATCTTATAATAGTGGTCTTATACAGTATTTGTCCTTTTGCCTCTGACTAATTTCGCTCAGCATAATGCCTTCCAGGTTCCTCCATGTTATGAAATGTTTCACAGATTCGTCACTGTTCTTTATCGATGCATAGTATTCCGTTGTGTGAATATACCACAATTTATTTACCCATTCATCCGTTGATGGACACCTTGGTTGCTTCCAACTTTTTGCTATTGTAAACGGAGCTGCAATAAACATGGGTGTGCATATATCTGTTTGTGTGAAGGCTCTTGTATCTCTACGGTATATTCCGAGGAGTGGGATTTCTGGGTTGTATGGTAGTTCTATTTCTAACGGTTTAAGATAACGCCAGATAGATTTCCAAAGTGGTTGTACCATTTTACATTTCCACCAGCAGTGTATAAGAGTTCCAATCTCTCCGCAGCCTCTCCAACATTTATTATTTTGTGTTTTTTGGATTAATGCCAGCCTTGCTGGTGTGAGATGGAATCTCATCGTAGTTTTAATTTGCATTTCTCTAATGGCCAATGATCGAGAGCATTTTCTCATGTTTTTTGAATGGCTAATGATCGAGAGCATTTTCTCATGTATCTGTTGGCTGCCTGAATATCTTCTTTAGTGAAATGTGTGTTCATATCCTTTGCCCACTTCTTGATTGGGTTGTTTGTCTTTTTGTGGTTGAGTTTTGACAGAATCATATAGATTTTAGAGATCAGGCGCTGGTCGGAGATGTCATAGCTGAAAATTCTTTCCCAGTCTGTAGGTGGTCTTTTTACTCTTTTGGTGAAGTCTTTAGATGAGCATAGGTGTTTGATTTTTAGGAGCTCCCAGTTATCGGGTTTCTCTTCGTCATTTTTGGTAATGTTTTGTATTCTGGTTATGCCTTGTATTAGGGCTCCTAGGGTTGTCCCAATTTTTTCTTCCATGATCTTTATCGTTTTAGTCTTTATGTTTAGGTCTTTGATCCACTTGGAGTTAGTTTTTGTGCATGGTGTGAGGTATGGGTCCTGTTTCATTTTTTTGCAAATGGATATCCAGTTGTGCCAGCACCATTTGTTAAAAAGGCTATCTTTTCCCCAATTAATTGACACTGGTCCTTTGTCAAATATCAGCTGCTCATACGTGGATGGATCTATGTCTGGGTTCTCAATTCTGTTCCATTGGTCTATGTGCCTGTTCTTGTACCAGTACCAGGCTGTTTTGGCTACTGTGGCTGTATAATAGGTTCTGAAATCAGGTAGAGTGAGGCCTCCCACTTTCTTCTTCTTTTTCAGTAGTGCTTTGCTTATCCGGGGCTTCTTTCCCTTCCATATGAAATTGGTGATTTGTTTCTCTATCCCCTTAAAATATGACATTGGAATTTGGATCGGAAGTGCGTTAAATGTATAGATGCCTTTTGGTAGAATAGACATTTTTACTATGTTAAGTCTTCCTATCCATGAGCAAGGTATGTTTTTCCACTTAAGTATGTCCTTTTGAATTTCTTCTAGTAGAGCTTTGTAGTTTTCTTTGTATAGGTCTTTTACATCCTTGGTAAGATTTATTCCTAAGTATCTTATCTTCTTGGGGGCTACTGTGAATGGTATTGATTTGGTTATTTCCTCTTCGGTGTTCTTTTTGTTGATGTAGAGGAATCCAAGTGATTTTTGTATGTTTATTTTATAACCTGAGACTCTGCCAAACTCTTCTATTAGTTTCAGTAGTTTTCTGGAGGATTCCTTAGGGTTTTCTGTGTATATAATCATGTCATCTGCAAATAGTGATAACTTTACTTCCTCCTTGCCAATCCGGATACCTTTTATTTCTTTGTCTAGCCTAATTGCCCTGGCTAGGACTTCCAGCACGATGTTGAATAAGAGCGGTGATAAAGGGCATCCTTGTCTGGTTCCCGTTCTCAAGGGAAATGCTTTCAGGTTCTCTCCATTTAGAGTGATATTGGCTGTTGGCTTTGCATAGATGCCCTTTATTATGTTGAGGAATTTTCCTTCAATTCCTATTTTGGTAAGAGTTTTTCTCATAAATGGGTGTTGGACTTTGTCAAATGCCTTTTCTGCATCAATTGATAGGATCATGTGGTTTTTGTCTTTTGTTTTATTTATATGGTGGATTACATGAATGGTTTTTCTGATATTAAACCAGCCTTGCATACCTGGTATAAATCCCACTTGATCAGGGTGAATTATTTTTTTGATGTGTTGTTGGATTCTATTGGCTAGAATTTTGTTGAGGATTTTTGCATCTGTGTTCATGAGGGATATAGGTCTATAATTTTCTTTTTTTGTAATGTCTTTACCTGGTTTTGGTATCAGGAAGATGGTGGCTTCATAGAATGAGTTGGGTAGTATTCCGTCATTTTCTATGCTTTGGAATACCTTCAGAAGTAGTGGTGTTAACTCTTCTCTGAACGTTTGGTAGAACTCTGCCGTGAAGCCGTCCGGGCCAGGGCTTTTTTTTTGTTGGGAGTTTTTTGATTACCGTTTCAATCTCTTTTTTTGTTATGGGTCTATTTAGTTGTTCTACTTCTGAATGTGTTAGTTTAGGTAGGTAGTGTTTTTCCAGGAATTCATCCATTTCTTCTAGGTTTTCAAATTTGTTAGAGTACAATTTTTCATAATAATCTGAAAGGATTCTCTTAATTTCATTTGGTTCTGTTGTGATGTGGTGCTTCTCGTTTCTTATTCGGGTTATTTGTTTCCTTTCCTGTATTTCTTTAGTCAGTCTAGCCAATGGTTTATCAATTTTGTTAATTTTTTCAAAGAACCAGCTTTTGGCTTTGTTAATTCTTTCAATTGTTTTTCTGTTCTCTAATTCATTTAGTTCAGCTCTAATTTTTATTATTTGTTTTCTTCGGGTGCCTGATGGATTCTTTTGTTGCTCACTTTCTATTTGTTCAAGTTGTAGGGACAGTTCTCTGATTTTGGCTCTTTCTTCTTTTTGTATGTGTGCATTTATCGATATAAATTGGCCTCTGAGCACGGCTTTTGCTGTGTCCCAGAGGTTTTGATAGGAAGTATTTTCATTCTCATTGCTTTCTATGAATTTCCTTATTCCCTCCTTGATGTCTTCTATAACCCAGTCTTTTTTCGGGAGGGTATTGTTCATTTTCCAAGTATTTGATTTCTTTTCCCTAGTTTTTCTGTTATTGATCTCTAGTTTTATTGCCTTGTGGTCTGAGAAGATGCTTTGTAATATTGCGATGTTTTGGACTCTGCAAAGGTTTGTTTTATGACCTAATATGTGGTCTATTCTAGAGAATGTTCCATGTGCGCTAGAAAAAAAAATATACTTTGCGGCAGTTGGGTGGAGAGTTCTGTATAAGTCAATGAGGTCAATTTGATTGATTGTTGTAATTAGATCTTCCGTGTCTCTATTGAGCTTCTTACTGGATGTCCTGTCCTTCTCCGAAAGTGGTGTGTTGAAGTCTCCTACTATAATTGTGGAGGTATCTATCTCACTTTTCAATTCTGTTAAAATTTGATTTATGTATCTTGCAGCCCTGTCATTGGGGTTATGTCTTCCTGATCAATTGTCCCTTTTATCATTATATAGTGTCCTTCTTTATCCTTCGTGGTGGATTTAAGTCTAAAGTCTATTTTGTCAGAAATTAATATTGCTACTCCTCTTCTTTTTTGCTTATTGTTTGCTTGATATATTTTTTTCCATCCTTTGAGTTTTAGTTTGTTTGTGACTCTAAGTCTAAGGTGTGTCTCTTGTAGGCAGCATATAGATGGATCATGTTTCTTTATCCAGTCTGTGACTCTCTGTCTCTTTATTGGTGCATTTAGTCCATTTACATTCAGCGTAATTATAGATAAATAAGTTTTTAGTGCTGTCATTTTGATGCCTTTTTATGTGTGTTGTTGTCAATTTCATTTTTCCACATACTTTTTTGTGCTGAGGCGTTTTTCTTAGTAAATTGTGAGATCCTCATTTTCATAGTGTTTGACTTTATGCTAGTTGAGTCGTTACGTTTTTCTTGGCTTTTATCTTGAGTTATAGAGTTGTTATACCTTTTTGTGGTTACCTTATTATTTACCCCTATTTTTCTAAGTAAAAACCTAACTTGTATTGTTCTATATCGCCTTGTATCGCTCTCCATATGGCAGTTCAATGCCTCCTGTATTTAGTCCCTCTTTTTGATTATTGTGATCTTTTACCTATTGACTTCCATGATTCCCTGTTATGTGTATTTTTTTTCAATTAATCTTAATTTGTTTGTTTTTGTGATTTCCCTATTTGAGTTGATATCAGGACGTTCTGTTTGGTGACCTTGTGTTGTGCTGATATCTGATATTATTGGTTCTCTGACCAAACAATATCCTTTAGTATTTCTTGTAGCTTTGGTTTGGTTTTTGCAAATTCTCTAAACTTGTGTTTATCTGTAAATATCTTAATTTCGCCTTCATATTTCAGAGAGAGTTTTGCTGGATATATGATCCTTGGCTGGCAGTTTTTCTCCTTCAGTGTTCTGTATATGTCGTCCCATTGCCTTCTTGCCTGCATGGTTTCTGCTGAGTAGTCTGAACTTATTCTTATTGATTCTCCCTTGAAGGAAACCTTTCTTTTCTCCCTGGCTGCTTTTAAAATTTTCTGTTTATCTTTGGTTTTGGTGAGTTTGATGATAATATGTCTTGGTGTTTTTCTTTTTGGATCAATCTTAAACGGGGTTCGATGAGCATCTTGGATAGATATCCTTTCGTCTTTCATGATGTCAGGGAAGTTTTGTGTCAGGAGTTCTTCAACTATTTTCTCTCTGTTTTCTGTCTCCCCTCCCTGTTCTTGGACTCCAATCACCCGCAGGTTATCCTTCTTGATAGAGTCCCACATGATTCTTAGGGTTTCTTCATTTTTTTTAATTCTTTTATCTGATTTTTTTTCAGCTATGTTGGTGTTGATTCCCTGGTCCTCCAGATGTCCCAGTCTGCATTCTAATTGCTCGAGTCTGCTCCTCTGACTTCCTATTGTGTTGTCTAATTCTGTAATTTTATTGTTAATCTTTTGGATTTCTACATGCTGTCTCTCTATGGATTCTTGCAACTTATTAATTTTTCCAGTATGTTCTTGAATAATCTTTTTGAGTTCTTCAACAGTTTTATCAGTGTGTTCCTTGGCTTTTTCTGCAGTTTGCCTTATTTCATTTGTGATGTCTTGAAGCATTCTGTAAATTAGTTTTTTATATTCTGTATCTGATAATTCCAGGATTGTATCTTCATTTGGGAAAGATTTTGATTCTTTTGTTTGGGGGGTTGGAGAAGCTGTCATGGTCTGCTTCTTTAAGTGGTTTGATATGGATTGTTGTCTCCGAGCCATCACTGGGAAACTAGTTTTTCCAGAAAATCCGCTAAAAAAAAATGCAGTCAGATCCCTATCAGAGTTCTCCCTCTGGCTCAGGCTATTCGGATGTTAATGAAGCCGCCTGGGGAGGGTGGGGGAGGGAACAGAGAGATAGGAGAGTAGCACCTCAGAATATAGCCAGAGTTGCTTGTCTTGCTTGGAATGACTATTATATCTGAGATTCCCGCGGGGCGCGTCGCCTATGTGTGCTGGCTGTGTGGAGATTGCCCCCGGGGTGTCTGGCCCGCTGGAGTCATGGTCAGATCCTCTGCTTCCAGCCCCACGCCCAGCGTCAAGGCTCCCCTGCTGGGACGGTGCACTCTCGACTCCAAAATCAGTCGCTGCCTCCCGGGGACTTCTCGTCCCTCCAGCCGCGTTGCCGTGCCGCCTCTGAAAACCAGTTGGGCCCACTCCCGGGGTTAGTTCAGGTGGGTGGAGCAGCTCCCCGTGCTTGTGCCGTGACCGAGTGTCCCGGCTGGGACGCTGTTCTCCCCACTCCAATACCAGTCGCTGCCTCCCGGGGACTTCTCCTACCAGCTGCGTCCCACGCCACCCACGCAAAACCGGCTGGGCCCCCTCCCGGGGTTAGTTCAGGGGGTGGAGCAGCTCTCCGTGTTTATGCCGTACCTGCGTCCAGTCCAAATCCCGGCGGGACAGTTCCCCGGCTGGGACGCTGCTCTCCCCGTTCCAAGACCAGTCACTACCTCCCGGGGACTTCTCCTACCGGCTGCGTCCCACGCCGCCCGCGGATCCGGCTGGTCCCCCTCCCGGGGTTAGTTCAGGGGGGTGGAGCAGCTCTCTGTGCTTGTGCCGTACCTGACTGGTATGCTGGCTCCACGCTCTGAAAACAATCGCTGCTTCCCCGTATTAGTTTATTCTCCATCTCTAAATCTGTGTTTGTTGTTCAGGGTTCGTAGATTGTTATGTATGTGATCGATTCACTTGTTTTTCTGTGTCTTTGTTGTAAGAGGGATCCGAGGTAGCGTCTGCCTAGTCCGCCATCTTGGCTCTGCCTCTCCTTTCTTATAGATTTCGAAACAAGTATATTTATGACAGGCTAGGAGCCCTGAGCATCAAAGGCAAAGTTAGAAAGCAAACTGAGGGGTAGGGTGAAGAAGAGACAGTTCAGAAGCAGAGAGGAATTAACAGACCTGAATTGCCAGAAGCCCTCAGGCACCATTCCCAATAGCAGCTGTGGTGGGCTGGTACTAGCGTTCGTCCACAGTCTCCTAAGGGAGAAGCAGCCAGCCACACAGACTACTCACACCTCCACAACCAGAGAAGAATGCTCCTCTCGGCAAAAGCTAAGTACTTGCGTATATTTTACCACGCCCCGCCCCCAAGCTGGCTTCAGAGGCTGTTGATTTCACTGAGCCTGAGATAGGCCCAGTGGAGCACCTAGAGCCATCCTCTCGGCCTTGGAGAAGGAACAAACTCGCAATTGGGGGAAAAGATAATTTTCCAGCTCCACTAACCAGGGGAGCTCAAGATAGAAGCAGCTCCTCTCCAGGCATAAATGGTTTGTGGGCTTTGAGTACCTTTCCCCCCTGCATGGACCTGTGTGGGCCTATTTTCAGTAGAACAGACCGTTGTTGGCATACTACAACTGTTTCAGCTGTGCGATGGAGGGGTGGGTGATTGATGTTTGACACCGTTTTGTCTATTAGACAGGGTCCTCACATACCCACGTCAGGGGCCTAAGGACTGGTGGCTCCTCTCAGGTCCCCCAGCCACCCGCAACAGTGGTCCAAGGATGACTGGTACCTCCCAGTCTTCACAACCAAAAACATTGGGTGCCCATGGTCCGTCTGCAGAACCCACCCACCTGTACACTCTAGGGAAGAGGGATGTGCTTTCCTCAGAGACACTTGGGGGATGATTCTCAGCCCCGTGCCTTCTTCAGAGCATAAGCCCCTGCTGCAACCAGAGACTGGTACTTACACCAATCACTTCAGCCCCTCTAAGACTGTAGAACAGAGCCTGTAGCACACACTTGAAGATCAGCTACCTGGACACCTGAGCGGAATTCATACAAGAAAAGGGAATGGAATCCTAGACTGATATACCTGATAACAGCTCTAGCCACCTGGGGACAGGATGTCAGAGCTCCAAAGGCAAAAATAATCAAGCTAGCTCACTCAAGCAACCCATTTGGGCATATCAAAACAAAACATAGCAAGAAGCTAGGATACAGTAATCAAACATAAAATAAACTAATACAATAACTTATAGACGATTCAGAGACAACAGCCAATATCAAGTCGCATAAACAAATGGACCATGAGCGCCTCAATAAGCTCTCAAAACAAAGAATCAGGGGATCATCTAGATGAAAGTGCCTTCCTGGAATTACCAGAGGCAGAATACAAGAGATTGATATACAGAGCCGTTGAGGACAACAGGAAGGAAGGAAATCAGGGAATACACAGAACGAGACAAGGAACACACAGATAAAGCAGTTGAAGAAATTAAAAAGGTTATTCAGGAACATAATGAAAAAATTTAATAAGCTGCAAGAATCCATAGACAGACAGCAATCAGAAAATCAGAAGATTAACAATAAAAGTTCAGAATTAGACAACTCAGTAGAAAGTCAGAGGAGCGGAACTGAGCAAGTGGAGGGCAGAATTGGTGAACTTGAAGATAAAGCACTTGGCACCAATATATCTGAAGAAAAACCAGATAAGAAGAATTAAAAAAAATGAAGAAACCTTAGGAATCATGTGGGACTCTATGAAGAGAAATAACCGATGAGTGATTGGAGTACCAGACCAGGGAGGGATAACAGAAAATACGGAGAGAATTGTTGAAGATTTGTTGGCAGAAAACTTCCCTGATATTGTGAAAGATGAGAAGATAGCTATCCAAGGTGCTCATTGAACTCTACATAAGGTAGATGTTAAAAGAAAGTCACCAAGACATATTATACTCAAAGTTACCAAAGATAAAGAGAGAATTTTAAGAGCAGCTAGGGATAAACAAAAAGTCACCTACAAAGGAGAATCAATAAGAATAACCTCGGACTACTCGGCAGAATCCGTGCAGGCAAGAAGGCAATGGAATGACTTATGTAAAGCATGGATGAACAAAAATTGCCAGCCAAGAGTCATATATCCAGCAAAACTGTCTCTCAAATATGAAGGTGAAATTCGGACATTTCCAGATAAACAGAAGATTAGGGAAGTTGTAAAACCAAACCAAAACTACCAGAAATACTGAAGAGAGCTCTTTGGTTAGAAAATCAATAATATCAGGTATCAACCCAAGACGAGAACATGGGACAGAGCAATCAGATGTCAACCCAGACAGGGAAATCACAAAAATAAATCAAGGTAAAAAAACACTCAAAACAGGGAAACAGCGATGTTATTCCGCAAAAGAAGACAACATTAAAACAATAAGGAGAGACTAAGAAATGTACTCATAGATCCTTCATATGGAGAAGAAGACAAGGCGATAGAAAGAAATAAAAGTTAGGTTTAAATTTAGAAAAATCGGGGTAAATGTTAAGGTAACCACAAAGGAGACAAACTATCCTACACATCAAAATAAAATGCGAGAAAAAAAATAGAGACTCAGCAGAAACAAAATCAACAACAATGAATATCAGGAACAGACAATATATAAAGATAAACGACTCAGCACAAAAAATTAAGTGGGAAAAATAAACTGTCAACAACACACACAAAAGGACATCAAAATGATAGCACTAAATTCATACCTATCCATAATTAGGCTGAATGTCAATGGACTAAGTTCACCAATGAAGAGACAGAGAGTGGCAGAATGGATAAAAAAACATGATCCGTCTATATGCTGCCTACAAGAGACACACCTTAGACTTAGAGACACAAACAAACTAAAACTCTAAAGATGGAAAAAAATATATCAAGCAAACGACAATCAAAAAAGAGCAGGAGTGGCAATATTAAATTCTGGCAAAATAGACTTTAAAGTTAAATCCATCAGAAAGGATAAGGAGGACACTATGTAATGATTAAAGAGACGATATACCAGGAGGCTATAACCATATGAAACATTTATGCACCCAATGACAGGGCTGCAAGATACATAAAACAAACCCTGCCAGCATTGAAAAGTGACATACACAGCTCCACAATTATAGTAGGACACTTCAAAGCACCACTTTTAGTGAAGGACAGGACATCCAGAAAGAAATGCAATAAAGACACGGAAGGTCTAAATGCCACAATCAACCAAGTTGACCTCATGGACATATACACAGAACACTCCACCCAACAGCAGCCAATTTTACTTTCTTTTCTAGTGCACATGGAACATTTTCTAGAAGAGACCACGTATTAGGTCATAAAGTAAGCCTTTACCCAGTGCCAGCCTTAGCAGAATCCAAAACATTGAAATATTACAAAGCATCTTCTCTGACCGTAAGGCCATAAAAGTGGAAATCAATAACAGAAAAAGCAGGGAAAAGAAATCAAACACTTGGAAACTGAACAATACCCTGCTCAAAAAAGACTGGATTATAAGAAGACATTAAGGATGGAATGGAGAGATTCATAGAACCCAATGAGAATGAAAACACTTCCTATTAGAACCTTTGGGACACAGCAGAAGCAGTGCTCAGAGGTCGATTTCTATCAATAAATGCACACATCCAAAAAGAAGAAAGGGCCAAAATCAAAGAATTATCCCTACAACTTGAACAAAGAGAGCAACAAAAGAAATCCTCAGGCACCAGAAGAAAGCAAATAATAAAAACTGGAGCAGAATTAAATGAAATAGAAAACAGAAAAACAACCGATACAATTAACAAGACCAAGAGCTTGTTCTATGAAAAAATTAACAAAATTGATAAACCATTGGCCAAACTGACAAAAGAAAAAAAGGAGAGGAAACAAATAACCTGACTAAGAAATGAGATGGACGATATTACCACAGACCCAAATGAAATTTAAAGAATCATATTAGATTACTTTGAAAAATTGTACTCTAACAAATTTGTAAACCTAGAAGAAACGGATGAATTCCTAGAAACACACTACCTACCTAAACTAACACAAACAGAGGTAGAGACACTAAATAGACCCATAACAAAAGAGATTGAAAAGGTAATCGAAAAACTCCCAACAAAAAAGAACCCTGGGCCTGACGGCTTCATTGCAGAATTCTACCAAACTTTCAAAAAAGAGTTAACACCACTACTACTGAAGGTATTGCAGAGCACAGAAAAGGAGGGAATACTCCCAAACTCATTCTATGAAGGCACCATATCCCTGATACCAAAACCGGATAAACGCACCACAAGAAAAGAAAATGATGGACATATATCCCTCATGAAGGTAGATGCAAAAATCTTCAACCAAATTCTAGCCAATAGAATTCAACAACATATCAAAAAAATAATTCGCCATGACCAAGTGGGATTTATACCAGGTATGCAAAGATGGTTCAATATTAGAAAAACAATTAATGTAATCCACCATATAAATAAAAGTCAAAAACCAAATGATGTTATCAATTGATGCAGAAAGGCATTTGACAAAGTTCAACACTCATTCATGATAAAAACTCTCAGCAAAATAGGAATAGAAGGAAAATTCCTCAACATAATAAAGGGCATTTACACAAAGCCAACAGCCAACATCACCCTAAATGGAGAGAGCCTGAAAGCATTCCCCTTGAGATCGGGAACCAGACAAGGATGCCCTTTACCACCGCTCTTATTCAACATTGTGCTGGAGGTCCTAGCCAGAGCAACTAGGCTAGATAAAGAAATAAAGGGCATCCAGGTTGGCAAGGAAGAAGTAAAAGTATCTCTATTTGCAGATAACATGACCTTATACACAGAAAACCGTAAGGAATCCTCAAGAAAACTACTGAAACTAATAGAAGAGTTCAGCAGACTATCAGGATACAAGATAAAAAAAGACCCCAGTGCCGTCGAGTCGATTCTGACTCATAGCGAACCTATAGGACAGAGTAGAACTGCCCCATAGAGTTTCCAAGGAGCGCCTGGCGGATTCGAACTGCCGACCCTTTGGTGAGCAGCCGTAGCACTTAACCACTATGCCGCCAGGGTTTCCAAGGATACAAGATAAACATACCAAAATCCGTTGGATTCCTCTACAGCAACAAAAGGAACATCCTAGAGGAAATCACCAAATCGATCCCATTTACAGTAGCCCCCAAGAATAAACCTTACCAGAGATGTAAAAGACTTATACAAAGAGAACTACAAATCATTTCTGCAAGAGACCAAAAGACACCTACCAAAGAGGAAAAAAATACCTCGCTCATGGATAGGAAGACTTAACATTGTAAAAATGTCTATCCTACCCTCGGCGATCTATAGATACAATGCAATTCCAATCCAAATTCCAACGACATTCTTTAATGAGATGGAGAAACAAATCACCAACTTCATATGGAAGGGAAAGAGGCCCCAGAGAAGTAAAGCATTACTGAAAAACAAGAACAAAGTGGGAGGCCTCACTCTACCTGATTTTAGAACCTATCATACCACCACAGTAGTCGGAACAGCCTGGTACTGGTACAACAAGAGATACATAGACCAATGGAACAGAATTGAGAAGCCAGACATAAATCCATCCATATACGAGCAGTTGATATTTGACAAAGTCCCCGAATCACTTAAATGGGGGAAAAGATAGCCTTTTTAACAAATGGTGCTGGCATAACTGGATATCCACCCGCAAAAAAAAAAAAAAAAGAAAGAAACAAGACCCATATCTCACACCATGCACAAAAACGAAGTCAAAATGGATCTAAGACCCAAATATAAAATCGAAAATGATAAAGCTCATGGAAGAAAAAATAGGGACAACGTTAGGAGCCCTAATACATGGCATAAACAGTATTCAAAAGATTACTAACAATGCAGAAGAGAAACCAGATAACTGGGAGCTTCTGAAAATCAAACACCTATGCTTCATCCAAAGATGAAAAAATAGAAGTTTTTTTATCAGCTGCTGTAGTCTGAAATTGACCGAATATTCAATCAAGATCCATTGAAATTACTGGCGATTGGAATGTGAAAGTTGGAAACAAAGAAGTAGGATCAGGAGTTGGAAATCATGGCCTTGGTGAGAGAAACAATGCAAGAGATCGAATGATAGAATTTTGCAAGGCCAACAACTTCTTCACTGCAAATACCTTCTTTCACCAACATAAACACCGACTATACACATGGACCTTGCCAGATGGAACACACAGAAATCAAATTGACAACATCTGTGGAAAGAGATGATGGAAAAGCTCAATATCATCAGTCAGAACAAGGCCAGGGGCTGACTGTGGAACAGACCATCAATTGCTCATATGCAAGTTCAAGCTGAAACTGAAGAAAATCAGAGCAAGTCCACGAGAGCCAAAATATGACCTTGAGCATAACCCAACTGAATTTAGAGACCATCTCAAGAATAGATTTGATGCATTGAACACTAGCGACAGAAGACCAGACGAGTTGTGGAAGGACATCAAGGACATCATCCATGAAGAAAGCAAGAGGTCACTGAAAAGACAAGAAAGAAGAAAAGACGAAGATGGATGTCAGAGGAGACTCTGCAACTTGCTCTTGAACGTCGAGCAGTTAAAGCAAAAGGAAGAATTGATGAAGTAAAAGAACTGAACAGAAGATTTCAAAGGGCCTCTCAAGAAGACAAAGTAAAGTATTATAATGACATGTGCAAAGAGCTGGAGATGGAAAACCAAAAGGGAAGAACACGCTCGGCCTTTCTCAAGCTGAAAGAACTGAAGAAAAAATTCAAGCCTCGAGTTGCAATAGTGAAGGATTCCATGGGGAAAATATTAAGAGACGCAGGAAGCATCAAAAGAAGATGGAAGGAATACACAGAGTCATTCTACCAAAAAGAATTAGTCGATGTTCAACCATTTCAAGAGGTGGCATATGATCAGGAAGCGATGGTACTGAAGGAAGAAGTCCAAGCTGCTCTGAAGGCATTGGTGAATAACAAGGCTCCAGGGATTGATGGAATATCAATTGAGATGTTTCAACAAACAGATAAAGCGCTGGAGATGCTCACTCGTCTATGCCAAGAAATGTGGAAGACAGCTTCCTGGCCAACTGACTGGAACAGATCCATACTGATGCCTAGTCCCAAGAAAGGTGATCCAACCGAACGTGGAAATTACGGACAAATATCATTAATATCACACACAAACAAAATTTTGCTGAAGATCATTCAAAAATGGCTGCAGCAGTATATCAACAGGAATCTGCCAGAAATTCAGGCCGGTTACAGAAGAGGACGGGGAACCAGGGATATCACTGCTGATGTCAGATGGATGCTGGCTGAAAATAGAGAATACCAGAAGGATGTTTACTTGTGTTTTGTTGACTATGCAAAGACATTCGACTGTGTGGATCATAGCAAACTATGGATAAAATTGCGAAGAATGGGAATTCCAGAACACTTAATTGTGCTCTTGAGGAAACTTTACATAGCTCAAGAGGCAGTTGTTTGGACAGAACAAGGGGACACTGATTGGTTTAAAGTCAGGAAAGGTGTGCGTCAGGCTGGTATCCTTTCACCATACTTATTCAGTCTGTATGCTGAGCAAATGAATCTGAGAAAGTGGACTATATGAAGAAGAACGGGGCATCAGGATTGGAGGAAGACTCATTAACAACCTGCGTTATGCAGATGACACAACCTTGCTTCCTGAAAATGAAGAGGACTTGAAGCACTTACTGATGAAGATCAAAGACCACAGCCTTCAGTATGGATTACACCTCAACATAAAGAAAAAAAAAATCCTCAGAATTGGACCAATGAGCAACATCATGATAAACAGAGAAAAGATTGAAGTTGTCAAGGATTTCATTTTCCTTGGATCCACAATCAACAGCCATGGTAGCAGCATGCTTTGCATTGGGGAAATCTGCTGCAAAGGACCTCTTCAAAGTGTTGAAGAGCAAAGATGTCACCCAGAAGACTAAGGTGCGCCTGACCCAAGCCATGGTATTTTCAATCGCATCAACTACACGTGAAAGCTGGACGATGAGTAAGGAAACCCGAAGAAGAGTTGACGCCTTTGAACTGTGGTGTTGGCGAAGAATATTGAATATACCATGGACTGCCAAAAGAATGAACAAATCTGTCTTGGAATAAGTGCGGCCAGAATGCTCCTGAGAGGCACGGATGGCGAGACTGCGTCTTACATACTTGGGACATGTTGTCAGGAGGGCTCAGCCCCTGGAGAAGGACATCATGCTTGGCAGAGTACAGGGTCAGCGGAAAAGAGGAAGACCCTCAACGAGGTGGATTGACACAGTGGCTGCAACAATGAGCTCAAGCGTAACAACGATTGTGAGGATGACGAAGGACAGGGCAGTGTTTCGTTCTGTTGTACATAGGGTCGCTATGAGTCGGAACTGACTCGACGGCACCTAATAACAACAACAACAGCAACATGCTCATCCAAAGAGTTCACCAGAAGAGTAAAAAGATTACCTACAGACTGGGAAAAAGTGTTTAGCTATGACATTTCGGATCAGCGCCTGACCTGTAAAATCTGTATGATACTGCAAAAACTCAACTACAAACAGACACATAACCCAATTAAAAAACGGGCAAAGGGGATATGAACAGACACTTCACTAACGAAGACATTCAGGTAGCTAACAGATATATGAGGAAATGCTCAAGATCATTAGCCTTTAGAGAAATGCAAATCAAAACTACAGTGAGATTCCATTTCACTCCAGTGAAGCTGGCATTAATCCAAAACACACAAAATAATAAATGTTGGAGAGGTTGTGGGGAGACTGGAACACTTACACACTGCTGGTGGGAATGTCAAATGGTACAACCACTTTGGAAATCAATTTGGTGCTTCCTTAAAAAGCTAGAAATAGAACTACCACGATCCAGCAATCCCACTCCTTGGAATATATCCTAGAGAAATAAGAGCCTTTACACAAACAGATATATGCACACCCATGTTCATTGTAGCACTGTTTACAGTAGAAAAAGTTGGAAGCAACCAAGGTGCCCATCAATGGATGAATGGATAAATAAATTACGGCATATTCACACAATGGAATATTACACGTCGATAAAGAACAATGATGAATCTATGAAACATTTCGTAACATGGAGGTATCAGGAAGGCATTATGCTGAGTGCAATTAGTCAGTTGCAAAAGGACAAATATTGTGTAACACCACTATTATAAGAACTTGAGAAACAGTCTAAACAGAGAAGAAACTATTCTTTGATGGTTACGCGAGGGGGGAGGGAGGCAGAGGGGTATTCACTAAGTAGATAGTAGATAAGAACTACTTTAGGTGAAGGGAAAGACAACACGCAATACTGGAGAGGTCAGCACAACTGGACTAAACTGAAAGCAAAGAAGTTTCCTGAATAAACTGAATGCTTCAAAGGCCAGTGTAGCAGGGGCGGGGGGTTGTGGACCATGCTTTCACGAGACATCTAAGTCAACTGGCATAATGAAATCTGTTAAGAAAACCTTCTCTATCCCACTTTGGAGAGTGGCGTCTGGGGTCTTAAACGCTAGCAAGCAGCCATCTGAGATGCATCAATTGGTCTCAAGCCACCTGGAGCAAAGGGGGATGAAGAACACTAAGGACACAAGGTAATTATGAGCCCAAGAGACACAAGGGGCCACATAAACCAGAGACGACATCAGCCTGAGACCAGGAGAACTAGACCGTGCCGGGCTGCAACGGATGACTACCCTGACAGGGGACACAGCAGAGAACCACTGAGGGAGCAGGACAGCAGTGGGATGCAGACCCCAAATGCTCCTAAAAAGACCAGACTTAATGGTCTGACTGAGACTAGAGCAACCCTGGTGGCCATGGTCCACAGACCTTCTGTTAGTCCAAGACAGGAACCATTCCCAAAACCAACTCTTCAGACAAGGATTGAACTGGACTGTGGGAGAGAAAATGATACTGGTGAGGAGTGAGCTTCTCTTTTCAAGCAGACACGAGACTACGTTGGCATCTCCTATCTGGAGGGGAGATGAGAGGGCAAAGGGTCTCAGAAGCTGTCAGAATGGACACGAAAAGAGAGAGTGGAGGGAAGGAGGGGGCTGTGTGATTAGGGGGAAAGCAATTAGGATTATATAGCAAGGTGTACACAAATTTTTGTATGAGAGAGTGAGTTGATTTGTAAACTTTCACTTAAAGCACAATAAAAATTTAAAAAAAGGAATAAAATTAACACGGATAGGTTGAAAGTAAAAGGATGGAAAAAAATAGTAAAAAACCAGAAGGGTTGGAGGTTGTCGGTATGTCTGACCTCCACCTCATAGCAATCAGCCTTGGGCTGTGGATGCTCATGGTGATTCTGTCTCTCACTCGAGAAGTTAGAGGGGAGTCAGCCGCCACTGCCATGCCATTTTTACTGAATCCTTAGCCAGGTAGAAGCAGCCCCCTTTTTCCTGGGGACCCTGCAATGACTTCATCCAAGGCAGTGTCTCAAGAGATTTTTCTTCTCTTACCCAACATCCATCCCCCGCTAATTTTTCATTGCTTCCAGACTGATGGCAGGGTGCGGTATCATCCCAGCCAAAGGAGGAAAACAGCGTTCCTGTTTGGGTGGGAAACACCTTATATTCAGAAGGAGCTGCAGGACCTGCAAGAGCTGGGATAATACATGTGGGAATGGGTTTTGAGCATGTGGGACCCGCGGGGGGCAGGGGGGCAGATTATAAGTCAATACCTTGGAGAACTTCTTGACATGGGAGCACACACCTGGGACTCGGGGCTCAAGGTCCTGGAACCGACATAATATGCTTCTGGGGTGGAATCCTTCACCTGGACTGCAGCCTTCAGTAAATGAGGTGGAGATACTGGAAGGGTGTTGAGCAATTGCTCAGAAGGTCGGGGGAATGGAGTATTAGAAATGTTTTAATTTGTCAGGCCAGAGATCCAATCTCCAAGCTGAGTCTTTGGGAGGACAGAGAGACACTCCTGTAAGAAGAAACATGCTGGTGAGGAGTCACACTGCATCTTTGAGAAGCTTAGTGTGGGCCCTCCTCTGCACGCTATGGTTGGAAACAAGAGATGCTACCATGGAACTGCTCATCAACGGCAGATGTAAACAGGTGGCATTTAAACCAGGAGCGGGACGGGATCACGGGAGAACATACAGAGAGAAGAAATAGGGTCCCAACACCTTAAGGCTAGGCACGGGAGAGGAGCCAGCCTCTGGGAGAAGACTGAAGGAGGAGCAGGTTTGGGGGCAAAATTCTAAAAGTTAAGATGAAAACAGAGGGAATAGGGTGCTACTTGGAAGTAGCATCAACTATTTTAAGAGTTCTCAAGTCGTTAAACAATATATTTCAATTGCTGCTATTGTTACGAATTTAATTGTGTCCCCCCAAAACATGTGTTGTAAATCCTTAGGTCTACTATGCCTGTGGTTGGGCTGGCTCAGTGCTTAAGCACTCAGCTGCTAACTATAAAGTCAGTGGTGCCAACCCCCAGCTGCTCCATGGGAGAAAGGTGTGGCAGTCTGCTTCTGTAAAGATTTACAACCTTGAAAACCCCATGTAGCACTTCTACTGTATGCTCTAGGGTCGCTATGAGTCTGAATCCATTCAATGTCAACGAGTTTCCTTTGCTTTTTTTTTTTTTTTAGTATGCCTGTGGTTATAATCCCATTTGGGAATGGGTTGTCTTTTTTATATTAATGAGACGGGGTTAGGGTCTCTGCAAGCTATGGTAGGAAACAAGAGATGCTACCCTGGGTTGTCTTTTTTCTGTTAATGAGACAGGATGAGTGTCTTGAGTCAATCTCTTTTGTGAAATAAATGAGATTAAATAAGCAAGAGAGTAAGCAGAGGTGGGGAAGATAGATGCCAGGCCACATGGAGATCTTCAAGGCACCAGGAAACAGAGCTGAAGAGACAAGAACCTTCCCCCAGAGCCAAAAGACAGAAAGCCTTCCCCTGGAGCTGGTGCCCTGAATTCAGACTTCTAGCATCCTAGACTGTGAGAGAATACATTTTTGTTTGTTAAAGCTATACACTTGTGGTGTTTCTGTTTTAGAAGCACTGGAAACCCGAGACAGACGTATAATATGAAGTCACATAAACGTGTCGTCATTCTCTATTGCTTGACATTTTATTTGACTCCAACTTTACATTTCAGATAACACCATGATGAAAATTCTGATTTAATATTCTGCACATCTCTGTTTCCTTTGGATAAATTTCCAGAAGAATAATTTCAGGACCAAATGCAGTGAAAACTTTTAAAGGCTGAGATAACATTGTATGAAACTGCCCCTTACAAAGAATGTTCCAATTTACCACAGCAATACCTGAGACTATTTCCCCTCACCGTTGCAACAGTAGAGATTATCGACATTTAAAACTTCTCGTTTAACCACGTTGCTGGAAAAAAACCACTCTCTCGGTGTTTTACTTTTGGTTTGTTTGATTACCTTTGAGATTCAACGTTCTTTCTTGTTTATTGGCCATTCGTTTTTCCTCTTCGGTGAAATAACTATTCACGTGCTTTGCCCATTTTTGTGTTATGGTCATCTTTTTATTATTGATTTATATGAGCTCTTTACATATTAACGACATTAACTAACCCTTTGCTAACATGTTGTAAGCTGTTTCACAAATTGTTACTGGCCTCTTTTTTAAGGTAGGTTATAAATTTTTATAGCATCATACATACTACTTTACCTTTGTGGTTTCCTTACTTCCTTTTATGCTTTGAAAAACCTCCCCTACTCCCAAAACCCCCCACGAGTCTGTCAGTTTGTCGTACTGTGGGGATTTGCTTGTTGCTGTGATGCTGGAAGCTATGCCACTATTATTCCAGATACCAACATGGTCACCTATGTCGGACAGGTTTTAGCTGAGCTTCTGGACTAAGACAGACTAGGAAGAAGGACCCAGTGGTCTACATCTGGAGAGAAATAGCCAGGGAAAACCTTATGAACAGCAGCGGAACACTGTCTGATATAGTACCAGAAGATGAGCCCCACAGGTTGCAAGGGCCTCAAAAGACGACTAGGGAAAAGTAGAGGCAACCTTAATGACATGGATCGACTCAAGCTTTTGGGACCTTCATTTGCTGAGGTGGCATGATTCAAAAGGAGAAGAAACAGATGGAGACATACATTAATGATCAGAACCATGAATGTACAAAAGATGAATCTAGGAAAATTGGAAATTGTCAAAAATGAAATGGAACGCATAAACATCGTAGGCATTAAAAAAAAATGGGTTGGATTGGTCATTTTGAATCAGACAATCATATGATCTACTGTATCGGGAATGACAACTTGGAGAGGAATGGTGTTGCATTCCTCGTCAAAAAGAACATTTCAAGATCTATCCTGAAGTATAACGCTGTCAGTGATAGGAGAACATCCATATGCCTACAAGGAAGAGCAGTTGAAATGACTATTATTCAAGTTTACCTACCACCCACTAAGGCCAAAGATGAAGAAATAGAAGATTTTTGTCAGCTGCTACAGTCCGAAATTGATCGAACATGGAATCAGGATGCATTGAGAACCACTGGTGATTGGAATGTGAAAGTTGGAAACAAAGAAGGATCGGCGGCTGGAAAATACTGCCTTGGTAATAGAAACAATGCCGGAGATCGAATGATAGAATTTTGCAAGACCAACGACTTCTGCATTGCAAATACCTTCTTTCACCAATGTAAATGGCGACTATACACATGGCCTCGCCAGCTGGAATACACTGGAATCAAATTGACTACATCTGTGGAAAGAGACGATGAATATCATCAGTCAGAATGAGGCCAGGGTCTGACTGTGGATCAGACCATCAATTGCTCAGATGAAGGCTCATGTGTCCACTTGAGCTAAGAAGCACATTCCTCACCAGTAGAATTTTATGTCTTGTAGTCCAGTCTAAAGTTTGTCTGAAGTGTTGGCTTCGAGAATGGTTTTAGTTTTAGGCTAACAGAGAGTCCAGGGTCCATGACCCCTGGGGTCCCTCCAGTCTCACTGAGACCATTAAGTCTGGTCTTTTTACTAGAATTGGAGGTCTGCACCTCACTTTTCTCCTGTTCCACCAGGGATTCTCTGTTACGTTCCCTGTCAGGGCAGTCATGGGTGGTAGCCGGGCACCATCTAGTTCTTCCGGTCTCAAGCTGATGAAATCTGTGGTTTATGTAGCCCTTTCTTTCTGTTGGGCTCACGTTTTCCACATGTCCTTGGTGTTTTTCATTCTCCTTTCCTCCAGGTGGGTTGAGCCCAACTGATCCATCTTAGATGGCCACTTGCTAGTTTTAAGACCCCAGACACCACTCACCAAAGTGGCATGCAAACCATTTTCTTAATAAACAAACACTTATGCTCGTCAAAAGACTTCGCCAAAGGAGTAAAGAGACTATCTACAGAGTGGGGAAAAAAAAATTTGGCTACAACAAATCGGATCAGGGTCTAATCTCTAAAATCTACATGATCCTGCAAAAATTCAGCAATGAAAAAACAAACAAACCAATTGAAAAATGGGCAAAGGGGATATGGACAGACACTTCACTAACGAAGACATTCAGGTAGCTAACAGATACATGAGGAAATGCTCGTGATCATTAGCCATTAGAGAAATGTAAATCAAAACTACGACGAGATTACATCTTTAAGAAAGAACTTCATTGCCACGTGCAGGGCACGGAGCAGAGAGGAAGTTCCTCAGACATGGCTCACCAAGTTACAGGGAAGCAGGGCTTATTTGTAATTTGGGCGGCAAGATAGCGCCAGGCAGGCGAACTGGGGAGGGAAAATTCTAGAAGGTGGCCAGGAAACAGGAGGTAACTTAGTTCTTGTCAGAACTGGCACTTTGGGATAGGGCCCAGGTGATGATTTTCCTTTTGATTCTTTCCTCCTGATGCTGCATCCTCTGATGAGGTCATTTAGCAGTCACAGCAGGTCCTTCTGGGCATGCAAGCTGAGCCAAATCTGGCTTGGGCTAGTTTAAGGTCTAATAGAAAGTTACTGGTATTTGTAGGATCACGTTGCCATTGGACCAAAGCAAAAGCTAAGAGGTTTCCTGGACACATCCAAGCACTTCAATGGACAGAGAAGTTGAGGCTGGGGCCTGGGGAGCATAGTATCTGGGAGATGTAGGTCAATTGGCATAACAAAATTTATTAAGAAAATGGTCTGCATCCCACTTTGGTGAGTGGCATCTGGGGCCTTAAAGGCTTGTGAGTGGCCATCTAAGATGCATCAATTGGTCCCAACTCACTAGGAGCAAAGGAGAATGAAGAACACCAAAGACACTGACTTCCCCCGCATAAGTGTTTGTATTTTGGGCACCCAATGCTGTTGGCTTTAAGGACTGGGAGACAGCACTTCTTCTTAGACCCCTGTCACAGGTGGTAGGTGGAGAGGGTGGAGTTACCAGGCTTGAGGACGCTGCTTAATGGATCCAGTGTCAAATGTCAAGGACCTGAAACTCCACCATAGAGCTGATATAGTTGAACTTAGACTTAAGTTATATACCCTGTTGTACTGTGCTAATGAGGGTCTATGCTGTTGAAATCAGGTCTCTGCAGGGGTGAAAGGCATTGAATGTCCTTAGACCCATTATGCCTGTGTCTAGGCAAACCCTGGCAAAATAAACCAATCACGGAAGGACAAATATTGTATGACCTCGCTTCTATAAAAGGACAAGAAAAGGCAAAGGTACACAGACCAAAGTTTATTAGTGGTTGCGAGGGGCGGGGCGGGGGAAAAGGAGTTGTGTTTCATTAACTCCCCTATGTTTGTGATTTGCAACTTACAAGTTAAAGGAAGAAATTGGAAAGCAACATGTTAACTATTAAGAACTTGGCACCAGCCTGCAGGTCTGTTTCCGCCAGGGGGCGGGGCTCCGCCGAGGCCCCCCCCACCTCACGCATGCGCGCTGTGCTGGCCAATCAGCGCTGCGCCCGCTCAGGCAAGGCTGGCTTGCTCCGCCCCCTCCGGAAGTGCCTCAGAGGAGCTTTCCGGTGGCCAGCTGCCTCGCTCTGGGAGTGTTGCCGCTACAGCCTTTACCTCAGGTGAGGGGCGGGCAGTGTGGGGCGGCTGGGATCCCGGCGGGTCTGCGGTGGCCATCGGGTTCATCAGGTTGACGAGGGGCGTGTGTTCAGTGCGAGACACCCCCCCAAGTCACCTGTGCCCGGTGAGGTGACTGTTCGCCGGGGCCTGATCCGGCCACTGAGTGGAAGGCGGAAGGAGGGGGTGGTGGGGTGGGCCTCTCTGAGGGCCTAGGGTGATGGGAGTCAGTGGGGCATGGAAGGTCTGGGAGGGAGGACGCCTGAGAGGGGAGGGGCCGGATGATGGGAGAGGAGGGAGGGGGGAGGACAGTTGAGAGGGGAGGTAGGGCAGGGGAGGGAGGGCGGGTGAGAGGGGAGGAGGACAGGTGAGGGGGTGGGGAGGCAGGATAGGGGAGGGGGGAGAAGGGAGGATGGGTGAGTGGGAAGGGAGGGAGGATGAGGGATGGGGGACAGGAGTGGATGACAGGTGAGGGGAGGAGGGAGGACAGGTGTGGGGGGAGGGAGGAAAGGGGAGGGGGAGAGAGGAGGGCAAACTGGTGAGGGGGTAAGGGAGGGAGGACAGGTGGAGGAGAGGGAGGACAGGTGGAGGAGAGGGAGGACAGGGTGAGGGGATGGGGAGGGAGGACAGGCGAGGGGAGGGGGAGGGAGGAAGAATGAGGGATGGGGGACAGGAGTGGATGACAGGAGTGGGGGGAGAGAACAGGGGAGGGGGAGAGAGGAGGGCAAACTGGTGAGGGGGTAAGGGAGGGAGGACAGGTGGAGGAGAGGGAGGACAGGTGGAGGAGAGGGAGGACAGGTGAGGGGATGGGGATGGAGGACAGGTGAGGGGGAGGGAGGGAGAGGGGGGAAGAGGAAGGAAAACTGGTGCAGGGGAAGGGGAAGGAGGACAGGCGAGGGTTGAGGAGGGAGGACAGGTAAGGGGGGATGACGGGGAAGCTTTGTCCCCTCAGGGACCATGACAGGTGACCAAGGGCCCTACGTTTGTCCCCTGGAGATGTCATGGTGGCCTGTGTGGACGTTCGCTCTCCAAAGCCAAGTGGCAGCAAGTCTTTATTTTATGTGTCCGTTGCTTCAGACTTCTGTCCGGCCTGCTCTGCGGGTGGCCCCCCAGCTGTCACGTTGTCCCTCTGTGACAGGGATCTGCCCCATTTAGCCTGCTAGAATCTGGCAGAGGCAGGACCAAAACCCACACGTCCCAGTGTGGACTCAGGGTTGACCCTGTCATTGTCACCTTTGTCACCTCCTGGTCCAATAATAGAAATGAGGAGACTGCAAACCTTGTTATTTAACCGAGGCGACCCTTGTGAGAGACCTCTGATGTGCAAAGCTACCCATTTGTTTAAATGGCGTGTTTGAACTCGGGAAGTTTAAGGGATCTGTTTTTTAAGTCAGCAAACAGAATCTAATTATGGCACCCACTGGAAGAAAGGGAACGGGGAGACCTGGGAGACGCGTGGTGAAGGATCAGGATAGAGAAGCCTCTGGCACGGAAGATAAAAAAGATCTGAGTGGTTCTGAGCCGAACGGGAAGGAGGAAGGTACAGTGTCCCTAACTAACAACTTGGCAAGTGTGGCGCATAGGGCACACTTTAGTCTTTTTCTTTTCCATTTACTGTAAAACCTTTTGTTGGCCAAAAGCCCAAAAGCCTCCAGGATGTAGATATGACGCCATTGAAAATTAACTCGTATAACATACTTAATTTAAAACTGTTTTTCATTTCAATGAAGGAAAGAGTCCAGTAACTGATAAGGATGGAAGAAAAAGACCATCTGCAGGATCAACTGAGGAAGAGCTAGGGTAATGTGTTCAAGCAACATTTGCCCATCGGGTGGGGTACTTTTAAGAAAAGTCGACTTTGATTCATTTAGCAAGTATCGCATGTGAAACAGTTGGTGTGAGACATTTCCTCCCAAACAAGCATGCCATTTTTTTGTGCCCTTCCTTAAAAATTGTTCACGTAATTTCTTCACAGGGCCGAAGTAGAGAATATGTTCGAAATACTTGGAGGTAAGTCTTAGGAATTACTGGCATTTAAACAAAATTGTTGTAAATCCTATAACTTGGATAACAGGGAATGTCAGTGAGCTACAAGACTGGAATTTAATGCCTTGTGTTCATGTATAGATTTTTGCGTAGATGTTTAGTGTGACTCAGTCTTCGATAATTTCTTCACTTAACTTTTCTAATTGTTTGTGTGAACACTGAAAATAGTCCTAACAGCGGTGAGGTGAGAATGATGCTTTTTGATGCATGAACGGATATAATGGATAATGGAATATTAGAAATAAATGGATGTGAAAAGCTTCTATCCTTCTTTGTATTTACACAGTAAATCATATATCAGTTTTTAATTTTCTCAGTGTCATTATTTTCTGTGACTTTTGTGTGTTCATTTGAGGGGCACAGTGTAAATTAAAACCTCTAACTGGCCGTTTTTAAATCAATATGCTGTTTAGTGGAGAAGAAAAGACAACTTGGCTAAGTGGTGATCGATGTGTAATCCGATCCAAAAATCCTAACTTTTAAATTAGTATGTCATCTTTTAGTTACAGTAACTGTGCTAGAGGATAATAATCTGAAAAAGAAGCCAGACTCAGTTTTTGGCTCTTTTATATGGACAAGTGATATAGCAAGTATTTTCGAAAGCTTTTCTGTATTTGGTGGTGAAAAAGTGCTTGTTTTGTGAGTTTTCATAGAAATCATTATGGATAGATACTGGAAGTATAAAATACTTCTGTAACAATGCAGCTCCTTCATGATTACGGCAAATTAACTACCGATGGCAGAGCCATAGCATAAAATCATATGCTCAGCAAAGCATTGTCTGAAGTATTAAACATTGTATGAAATGAAGCGCTTACAGGTAAAAATGTCATATAAACACTTCCTCAGAAGCAGTTAGTCAGGCGTTCCTGAACAAATGTATTTACTTAATGTGGAATTTTTCTATCTATGGTCATTTTCTCTTTTAGTAAAATATATGTAAAGCTTCACTGACTAGATTTTTAAAAATTGGTCTTACTTGATGTAATTATTTATCCTTTGGGGACTATTGAATAGAATATTTTGCGTGTTTCATACAGTGAGTTCTGACAATATGTCTTCTGCGTGTGTCCTTTGAATTGGAAGATACTGCTTTCTTGTGGGGAAATTAAAGCCAGTCCTTGAGACCCTTTATGTATATTTTGGAAAATGGAAAATGTTTTATTGGCCTTTTTTTTTTTTAATCACCCATAAGTTAACAATTGTCCTGCAATGAGCAAAATTACAACTGGGAGACTAGTAACTGAAATTTTCACGGAAAAAATAAAGGGAACAAATAAGCTTCCTTTTGAAATGATGTCTAATTCTTAAATATCAAATCTTTCCAATATTGTTGACCCAACATTACCCAAATTGATTTGAATATGTGTACATGAAGTAATAGTCAGCATAAATTTCAATGCATATTTTCAATACAGGTGACATCACCAAGGCTCTTCTTGAAAAGAGAAGAAGGTTAGAAACGAATACCAATGCTTCTCTCAAACTCAGTAACCAGAAAGTTGAGAATGCTTGGAAAACAGAAAAAGAGCAAAGGTAAAGTTCCTGGATTTTTAGAGCTACAACATTTGTATCAATTCTTCTTATTCATGGGTGCAAATTACTGGAGAAAAATACTATTATCTTCTGTTTATTGGAGTCTCTAGTGAAATATATTTGGCTTGATTTTTCTCTGAGCTAATAAATTCCTTGCTCCTATAACCTCACCCTTTCGCTGCATTGAGGTATATTTCCTCTTATAAAGATACCTTTTTTCCCCCCTTAAAATAACAGTGGAGTTTTCTTACTGTAAGGAGCTCTGGCGGCACAGTGGTTAAGCGCTTGGCTGCTAACCAAAAAGGTTGTCGGTTCAGACCCGCCAGCTGCTCCTCAGGAGAGAGTTGTTGCAGTCTGCTTCCATAAAGATTAATGCCTTGGAAACCCTATGGGACAGCTCTACTCTGTCCTATAGGGTCACTATGAGTCAGAATCGACTCAACGGCAACGGGTTTCTTACTGTAAATGTACTTACATTCATTCCAGAAATATGGAAGCTGAATAAAAGGTAAATGTCAAACCATTAGTCTTGTGATAAAAAAAGGTCTTGTGATAGTTAACTTTATTCAGTAATGTGGTGAAAAGTCAATCTTATATTGTAAATAATTTTTATATTTTAGCAGAATTGAGTTTTTTCTTTTGTACAAAATCTTTGTTGTGCCAAATTGGGGAAAAATTTAATGAAACATCCTTGTTTGGAAATCTTATATGATAAATAGACCTCGTTGGATCTATTTATCATGCACGAACCTATGTGTTACTCATTAAGAGAAAATGAAAATTAAAATCCTTGGAGGTAAAATGAATATTTCTGGAAAATTTACATACACAATCAAAGTTCCTTAATTTTCGAGAGCTACAGTATGTGAGATAGCGTCTCTGTTATCCTGTTAGGGAAAAAATACCTTTGGAATTAGTAAATTATTCATTTTACTTTTCAGTTGCCCATCTGAAGATTTAAGCTGCTATTATTCCCGTCTTCTTTTATAGTATAAATTATAAAAAGAAGGGAATAAATAGGCTTGCCTTGTGAAATGATGCCTAATTTTGAAATATCAAATGTCTTCCCAATAGTGCTCGAACATTACCCATATTAAGTGGAATATGTGTACACTAAGTAATCAAATCAACTTTATTTTGAAAGTGCTTATTTTTTCAGATTGGTATGAAATATGACAGTGTTCATTATGTTTTACAGGCAGGATCGTACTGTGCAATGCTCTCAGCAGCTTTCGACTTTTTTTCAGCAGTGGGATACAGATGTGCAGAAAGCTGAGGAACAAGAACAAAGTCTAACTGTCGGTATCAGGCTTCCCTTTATAAGTAATCTATTGTAACTAAGTCTCAAGTAGGAATGAATGGAGAACCTAGGCTTGTAGTAGATCCACGGAACTGAGCTCGGCTCTATTACTCATTGTTGGCTGTGAGTTTTGGCCCTGGTGACTGAAAACCAAAATTTGGACATGTACACATTCATGAAAGCCTTTAGTCTTTGCTTGGTTGAGATTCTTGCAGTTCCAAGTGACAGAAATTTGCTAAAGTACCAAACAGGAATGTATTGATTTACAGAAAGAATTGCAGGGGGAGTTTAGCTGCAGGCACAGCTGGATGGGGTGGGCAAAGGTGGCTCACGCAGTGTCACCTGGGCTCTGTCTCCACCCCTTAGCAGGCTCTCTCAGTGTGGTACGCGAGATAGCCTCTTGGGATCCTAGATTACGAACAGTGTAGCAACCCCAGTGGGCTGAGACAGTCTTACTCAATAGCTCTGTCAGAAAGGCCCTCGGGAGAATTCTCACTGATCTGCCTTGGATCATTTGCCCATCCCTGAACCAGTCACGGTGGGCCAGGGCATGGTGCACTGTTGATGGCCAGACCTGGGCCACCTGCCCATCCCTATGGGGGATGGAAGTCAGTCCCACCCATATACTGTATAGCTACATTAACTAGCCTTCTCTTTCACTCTTGAATTGTTTGTGAATTTATCACACACCTTTTACCTCCACAGCGAAGCTATTGTTCACATAAAAAAAAAAAACTTGGTGTGTGTGTGTGGCGGGGGGCTTTGTCAGTCAGCTGAGGTTTGAAAAAGTTAAATTTGAGGTGCACGGGAAACACCCAAGGAGGCATGTTGAGTAGGCCACTGGCTATGTGGGCCTGGATTCAGGAGCGGGATCAGCTCTGTCGTATGCTGCTGACAGGCCAAGTAAGGTGGATTTGGCAGCGTGCGGGGCGTTGGTGTCATTAAGGAACGAGGGTTTGGTGGCACGGTGGGTGGAAAAGGCCAGTGAGTATAAGAGAGAACGGCACAGGAAGCAATGGGGTGGTAGCTGGGGAGAAAAGGAATACACGTGGGTTTTGACTGGAGAAAATAGCAAGATGTTTGTATGCTGATGGTCATGATCTAGAGGGAGAAAAGTGAAAGTTTGGAGGGGGGTGGTGGGAGGACAATTGCTGAGCAATATTCTTGAGAGTGGATGGGATCGATCTAGTGGGCAGGAGAAGAAGTCGGTTTTGGCAAGCCAGGATTGTTCCTCCATAAAAACGGGGAGACGGTAGAGTGTATGAGGGCTGATGGGTATAGGTGGGTGGTAGGTGTGGTGATAGGAGACTGGCAGTCCTCTTTGCATTGCTTCTGTTTATTTAGTGTGATAATAATTAAGTTAAGAATAAAGAGGGTGGAGGAGGCGTTGCCTTTTGAGGACCAAGGAGAAGGTAAGAAATAGTTTCCTTAGATTAGGCCAGTGCATGGGTGGTGATTGTCATTGTTGTTAGGCGCCATGGAGTCAGTTCCGGCTCATAGCAACCCCGTGTGCCACCGAACGAAACACTGCCCAGTCCTGCACCATTCTTAAAATCGTTGCTGTGCCTGAGCCCATTGTTGCAGCCACTGTGTCAATCCATCACAGTGAGGGTCTTCCTCTTTTCTGCTGACCGTGTACTTTACTAAGCATGATGCCCTTCTCCAGGGACTGGTCCCTCCTAACAACATGTCCAAAGTACCTAAGACGCAGTCTCGCCATCCTTGCTTCTAAGGAGCACTCGGGTTGTATTTCTTCCAAGACAGATTTGTTGGTTCTTTTGGCAGTCCATGGGATAGTCAATATTCTTCGCCAACACCACAATTCAAAGGTGTCAGTTCTTCTCTGGTCTTCCTTATTCATTGTCCAGCCTTCACATGCATATGATGTGATTGATAATACCATGGTTTGGGTCAGGCACACCTTAGTAATCAAAGTGACATCTTTGATTTTCAACGCTTTAAAGTGGTGTTTTGAAGCAGATTTGCCCAATACAATGTGTCTTTTGATTTCTTGACTGCTGCTTCCATGGCTGTTGATTGTGGATCCAAGTAAAACGAAATCCTTGACAATTTCAAATTCATGCTTGGGTTAGAGAAATATAATTGCCAAGAATCATTAAGGGTCCAATTTAAGTTAGTGATCGTAGTGTCAAGAACTTAAAGTGAGACCAGTCAGCGTGGTTGTGGCAGAGTACTTGGAGAATTGGGTTTTCCAAGGTTGAGGTTTAGTCAGTCAAGTGTGACAGTGAGAAGAGGGCAAGTTATATATGCACGGGGGTGATTATAACGATTGATCATGGAATTTAAGGTGGAAAAGAGGAAAGGAAAGCAAGGACATAAGGGTGGGGATAAGGGACAGTGAAAATAGTGGGATCAGTGGATGTTAGGTCCTGATAGATTATTGAACTGTAATACTAAAGAGAATGGGCTAGAAACATAGGGAAGTAGTGGTGGAATACACGGGTGTAGGGAGGGTAACAAGTGCCCAGGGACAATCTCTAAATTGTGCTCCCCCACTTAGAGCACCCAGGAGCAGTTTCTAAGTTGCACCCCCCATCTGAGAACCAAGGGGCAATCTCTCAGTTGCGCTGCCCCCCCCCCAAATTTCAAGATGAATAAAGAAACCCCACTGCCGCCGAGTAGTCCTTAATAATGGGGACGGAAATGAGAAGCCAAGCCTGCATGTGGACCGTTCGCGATTTCTTGCTGCGCCTGCATCTGAGGTGGCAGGCGGGCTGACAGGAGGGCTCTGGGGGCACCCAAACCTGTGAGTCATCCTGGCAGACACCGAGAGCCACGGCAGCAGAGAGCAGTGCCGGAACATGGCTGAAGCAGGCAGGGGCTTTCTGGAGGAGCCCAAGTCCTGCGTAGTTTGGTCTTGGACGTATCTCTGGACTGTGTGTTGCCACCCTCCCTGACAGTGTCGCCCAATGCACTCCTTCCCCCGCCCCGCCCCGCACCCTCCTAGTGATGCCGCTGGTGCCTGGTTGGACTTGCTACGCCTTTGGTTGAATAGTGGGATGTAGGAGAGTCGGTATAGTATAATAGTTAAGAGTCTGGATTCTGAAACCATACTGTTTGGGATCCAATTCTACTTCAACCAATTGATGCTGTGAAAGCATGGCAAATTATTTACCTCTATGCCTCAGTTTCCTCATCTTTGAAAGGGGAATAAAAAGAGTACCTATCTCATAGGGTTTCTTTGAAGATTAAATGAGTTCATATATAGTAAATCTATTTTAAATGGTTCGGAAGTGTATCTGACACACGGTTACCATGTCTTTGCTCTTATTAATATGATACAGACATTATAGTTATTGGTAATGACAAAACCTGGGGTATGACTATGTACGTGAGTGGCTAAAATAGGGGAGAGGACAAAATCAAGGGAAGAGGAGGTCAAGGAACTGAAAGGCTAGTGTTACTGGAAGGGTCACCTATGTGGCTATTGAGATCACCACATACTAAGACATGTTTCAAACATTGTTAAGAAAGGAAACGTCCTACTCAATGATTGGTAGATAAGATTAGTACATTTTTTTGATTATTGGTGTACGCAAATTATCTAAACTTGGTCTTAATAATTGTTAAACTAGAAAATGTCATGAAAAGTTCAAAGCTATTCCATTTAAGCTTAAGGTAGAATTATTGAGAAATTTAAATTTCACTCAAATTTGTTATCACAACTTTTTTCTTTTTTTATTTATAGAATTTGTTTCGAGAGCAACAAAAGATTTTTCAACACTATAGAATTGTTCAGGGCCAGCGACTGAAAGCAATTAAAATGATGTATGAGCAATTTGTGAAGGTCTGTTGTATTCAGTAACAATACATTCTCATAAAACCGAATGTGCGCCTAGAAGTTGAAGAGACTGTTTTTGTTTCTGAATTTATGGCAAAAACATTTTCATTACAGATTTTAAATTTTAACCATTTTCCACTTTGAATCCACTGTTCCTAATTTTACATAAGTGCTAAATATATTTTTATCTTTAGGATTCATTAATGCTTTTGTGAGGGTTATTCAAAGTAGGAAATGGCAAATTGGGAATTTTACACATAGCATGCATAAAATTGATACTTTATTAACAATTTAATCATGGTTCTCTGTTCAACAATCATTTTTTCTAGGTTACCACAATAAATATACACTTGAAAATAGGAAGTCTGCAAATAATTTCTAGATGTGTTTTTCTTGTCTGTGCCCTCAGTGTTTGTTAAACAGAAAATCCACAAGTGTAATTAATGAGTGTCTTTTATTTTCAAGCCTATGCCTTGAATATCTTATGACATACTTGCTTTTAGAATTATTGCGATGGCTAAAAATGGCTTTATATGTCAAATCATAATCACCAGAGATGGCCCAGACATATAACGGGATGAAAAAGCCAGCGTGGGATTAAGAGTTTGTGAACCGAGGATTATCAGCGATCCCGTTGGCACACGAGCAGATTCACTTCCTGCGCGTACACACTTGTTTAGGAGTCAGTGGAATCCTGGATATGTTCTTTCTTTGCTTGATGGGGGATTCCCTGGATCATCTTGTCAAATACATGTTAAAATATCACTCTTGTAACCTAATTGGAATGTTTAAGTAAACCCATAAAATAGATTTAATGAACATTCTTTAAAGGAAAAATGTACTTATCTTAAAACAGTTGTTTTTAGTCTTTCAAAAGAGAGAGCTTGTTGGCTTGCTCTCATGCCCCCTGAGAACCATTTATTCATCGGTGTGAAGATTTGATAAAGTTCTAGAAATGGTTTCTTCCAAGTGTTAACCACTCAGGGCAGGCAACTTAGTGTTGTCTTTGGCCCCTCCGCTTCCTGATCTTTCCCATCCAGGTATTATGAAGCCCTGTGATTTTTACCTCTGCAATGGTTCTTTCCTTTCTTTCTTTCTTTGAATCCCCACTTGCGCTGCCCCAGTTCAGGACCTCATCCGTCCTTTGTGTGCTGTTGAAACTCTTCCATCGGATTTCTCTCTTCTCTAGTCCGTCCTTCATAGAGAGGCCTGCAGTATCACCTTCCTGAAACATTTCCCTTCTCTCCTGGAAAACTCTCAATAGCTTCCTATTCTAAAATCTTAGGTGTTCAAGTCCCCAAATAACATGACCCCCTTTTGGAAGGTCATTTCCTGCATCCTCTCTCTCCTCCCACCCCTCCAGCTGAATTGCTTTAAGTGACCTAATGCGCCATGTGCTTCCATGAGGTTGCCTGTGCCCCCCCCGCCCATGACACTTAACTCCTCTTTCTTCCCCTGTGGAAATCTTAGTCTTTTGCTGAGTAACTGGGAACTAATCTCGTTTTCCACTGCGTAGATACAGCAAGTTGTGTTTCCACACCTATTTGTTATCAAATGTTGGTGGTATTTTTGCTGATGTGTCTCTCCTTCTCCCTGGAGTGAGGATGAGATGGTGTATCGTTTGTTTTATAGTTCCTGCACAGCGCTTAACACGGTGACGGTACTTCTTACACAGGAGGCATGAGATCGCCATTTGTTGGGTGAAGAGTAAAGATTGAAAAACGTAATTTGTATATTCCGTAACTTGCAAAGCTTCCAGTACAGATCACCTTTTTCCTCCAATGAGATCATGTTACGTTGACTGTCAGTCATACTAAGTGGCTTTAGAAAGCTTCTTAGAGAGTTTCACAGTTACGGTATTTATTGATAGGGGACCTCAGTCTTTCTCTTTGCTCCGTCTTGACCTTAACAGTTCATTAGCCCATTGTTTCAGGCAAAGTATACTAGTGTTGAAATTTTTATTCATAACAATATTTGACTCAGTCTGACGTCTTTTTAAAAATTCTTCTAGTGGGTAATTTGGTCTTTGCGTATCACTTAGAATATTTTTATTTGGAATAAACAATAAGCATCATTTGAAAATTTTGAAGTTCATACATTTGAAATTTAATTGCACAGGTTTAGAACCTGGAATGAAAAGTGGTGGTTTCTGACTGAACCAGACCTTTATGTTTTAGAGCCTCGAGGACCTCGAGAAAAGTTATGACTCTGCGTTTGATGAAGCACAAAGTGAACTTAAAGAAGAACTAGCTTTGCTGCAAAAAAAACTTTTAATGGACACAGTAAGTAGTATATATTTAAAACTGAAAACTAAGAGTTGATGTAAGCATTGAAATATTTTGTTTTCCGAAGTATGTAAAACCCTTATCAAAATATTAAACAAAGATTTCATTTCTCCTTTCATGTAACAGCATCAGGAAGAGGTGAAAATTGTTCGAGAGTCCCTTAAATCCCTGATACAATGATGACTCTTTGAAGAAAGAATTTGAATCTAAATGACATGACACAATTGTAACATTAGCTATGTGAAGCCACCTTACAGTGGTGTAAACATTCTACTTTAAATTACTGCATCTTGTTAATCAGTTACCTTGTTTATTAAGCACAAGACTCCCTTTTTGTTAACCACCAAAGAAAGCCTGAACCGCTATGTGAGTAGCAACAATTCCAAAGTCATGTGTATGGAGCTTTCAGCCCTTTGGTAGCAATGGTGACTTTTCCTCCCTTGCGCTGTTATTTAACTTCTAGCAGTCAAAATGATTTAATTTTAGGTTTTGGCCTTAGAGAACCTGTATTAGTCCCAAAAGTTAGAAAGCACATGTATGGAAGGTTACATTGTTCTTCCTTACAAAGTAATAATAATAATAAAGAATACAAAATCTATTTTCTATGTTCTTTCTTTGGGTGTATACTCATTTGATGATTGTAATAAAGGTAAGACTTCAGAAGAATATTTACTCTGTCGTAAATCATATAAGCAACTTAAATTTGTGTTCTGGAATAAAACTGCTGAAAAAATTATTTTTAAAAAGACGGGTGATATTCTAAAGGGAAGGGTTTTGCTTTTTGGCCATTTATGTTAATTTTCTTGCATGCCATGTGTGCTGTAGCTACTGTTTTTTTATATATATATATATATATATATATATATATATATATATATATATATATATATATATATATATATATAAAAGGAAATATTTCATGTTCACTTTTTTGGTGACAATGAAATTTTAACTCAGAATTCAAGGAACTAGTTCCCCAACTGCCTGTCCTTGTGTCCTAGGGCTACTGTTCAGTCAGTATGCCTGTGAACCTGTTCAGGTGCTTGATGGCATGAAGTCTTGAGGATATCTCAGTTAAGGTGTATTGAAATTTGCAGGTACAAGTCACTAAATTGTCAATCAAATGATGGAATGACCTTTAGAGCAAAAAAAAAAAGAGAATATAAAATAGATTATTGTCTCTCTTTTCTGAAACAGCATCTACTTTCATGTTCCCCCCAAATTTCAAATCTTAACCGAAATACTAAATTTTAGAGCACCTTCACATATTTCATCTTTGAACCTCACTGTAGTGAGGTTCTGGAATGTGCAGGGCATTCCATAATTACAGAAACGGAGGCTGAGAGAGCAAAAAGGCCTAGAATAAATGCCAAAGCCAGAAGGTAACAGAGCCCAGGTCTTCTGACTCCACATTCCCTCAACTTTCTGCTCTGCAACCAAGCCTCAACTTTTCTGCTAGAAGGGGCTATCCATCATTCCCTGACAGTCAATCCATTCCATCTTCTAAGTTTATTACTCCTTTGAGATTACCTGTAAGAAGGTAAAAGTTCTGGGGAAAAACAGCCTAGTTGAAGGCAGACATATACAAAATTGTGTTGTCTAAAAAATTAAGGGTGAGGGAGTCACAGAGAGAACTCCTCAGGAAGTTTGTTCACAGACCAGGGCAAGTGCTACCCTTCAGAAAGCGAAGCCCAGGAAAAAAGCCTCCAGGTGTGTCTCTGGAGAAGGCGTTCTCCTCACCCATGAGGGGAAATCTCCACACCGTCTCTTGACTTTCATTGAAAAGCTTCATCTGGCTCTGTTCTCACTAAAGAAGAACCTTCTCCCTGGCAGAGGGACTAAGGATGCCTCAGGGCACATCTGTTGGGTTTGATCCGTGTGTATGTGTATAGTCTGAAAGAAAACTGAATTCGATTCTGTAGACAGGGATTGCATCCTCAGTTCACCACAGTCTTCACTCCGGTGTGAAGCAGAGAATTCATGTATTACAAAATAGGGGTGGGAATTTCTAACACCTGAGATTTTAGCGAAGGTAAACAGTTCTGCTGGCAGTGCACACCTAAGTGCTCTAAAAGGAAACCTACAGTGACTTTTCAGATATGTTGACTAGTCACCCTCTAGCTCTAAAATATGGGTGGTTTTGCAGCCCTAAAGTATTTGTTGTTGTTAGGTGCCGTCGAGTCGGTTCCGACTCATAGCGACCCTGTGCACAACAGAACGGAACACTGCCCGGTCCTGAGCCATCCTCACAGTCGTTGTTATGCTTGAGCTCATTGTTGCAGCCGCTGTGTCAGTCCACCTCGTTGAGGGTCTCCCTCTTTTCCGCTGACCCTGTACTCTGCCAAGCATGATGTCCTTCTCCAGGGACTCATCCCTCCTGACAGCATGTCCGAAGTATGGAAGACGCAGTTTCGCCATCCTTGCCTCTAAGGAGCATTCTGGCTGCACTTCTTCCAAGACAGATTTGTTCCTTCTTTTGGCAGTCCGTGGTATAGTCAACATTCTTCGTCAACACCACAATGCAAAGGCGTCAATTCTTCTTTTGTCTTCCTTATTCATTGTCCAGCTTTCACATGTATTTGATGCGATTGATTGAAAAACACCATGGCTTGGGCCAGGCGCACCTTTGTCCTCCACGTGACATCTTTGCTTTTCAGCACTTTACAGAGGTCTTCTGTAACAGATTTGCCCAATGCAATGTGTTGTTTGATTTCTTTTTTTTTTTTTTAATTTTATTAACTTTTATTGAGCTTCAAGTGAACGTTTACAAATCAAGTCAGACTGTCACATATAAGTTTATATACACCTTACTCCGTACTCCCACTTGCTCTCCCCCTCTTGAGCCAGCCCTTCCAGTCTCTCCTTTCGTGACGATTTTGCCAGCTTCCAACTCTCTCTGTCTTCCCATCCCCCCTCCAGACAGGAGATGCCAACACAGTCTCAAGTGTCCACCTGATATAATTAGCTCACTCTTCATCAGCATCTCTCTCCTACCCACTGTCCAGTCCCTTCCATGTCTGATGAGTTGTCTTCGGGGATGGTTCCTGTCCTGGGCCAACAGAAGGTTTGGGGACCATGACCGCCAGGATTCCTCTAGTCTCAGTCAGACCATTAAGTATGGTCTTTTTGTGAGAATTTGGGGTCTGCATCCCACTGATCTCCTGCTCCCTCAGGGGTTCTCTGTTGTGCTCCCTGTCAGGGCAGTCATCGGTTGTGGCCGGGCACCAACTAGTTCTTCTCGTCTCAGGATGATGTAGGTCTCTGGTTCATGTGGCCCTTTCTGTCTCTTGGGCTCATAGTTGTCGTGTGACCTTGGTGTCCTTCATTCTCCTTTGATCCAAGTGGGTTGAGACCAATTGATGCATCTTAGATGGCCGCTTGTTCGCATTTAAGACCCCAGACGCCACATTTCAAAGTGGGATGCAGCATGTTTTCATAATAGAATTATTTGGCCAATTGAGTTAGAAGTCCCCTTAAACCATGGTCCCCAAACCCCCGCCCTTGCTCCGCTGACCTTTGAAGCATTGAGTTTATCCCGGAAACTTCTTTGCTTTTGGTCCAGTCCAGTTGAGCTGACCTTCCATGTATTGAGTATTGTCCTTCCCTTCACCTGAAGCAGTTCTTATCTACTAATTAATCAGTAAAAAACCCTCTCCCACCCTCCCTCCCTTCCCCCCTCGTAACCACAAAAGTATGTGTTCTTCTCAGTTTATACTATTTCTCAAGATCTTATAATAGTGGTCTTATACAATATTTGTCCGTTTGCCTCTGACTAATTTCACTCAGCATGATGCCTTCCAGGTTCCTCCACGTTATGAACTGTTTCACAGAATCGTCACTGTTCTTTATCGATGCGTAGTATTCCATTGTGTGAATATACCACAATTTATTTAACCATTCATCCGTTGATGGACACCTTGGTTGCTTCCAGCTTTTTGCTATTGTAAACAGAGCTGCAATAAACATGGGTGTGCATATATCTGTTTGTGTGAAGGCTCTTGTTTCTCTAGGTTATATTCCTAGGAGTGGGATTTCTGGGTTGTATGGTAGTTCTATTTCTAACTGTTTAAGGTAAAGCCAGATAGATTTCCGAAGTGGTTGGACCATTTTACATTCCCCCACCAGCAGCGTATAAGACTTCCAATCTCTCCGCAGCCTCTCCAACATTTATTATTTTGTATTTTTTGGATTAATGCCAGCCTTGTTGGAGTGAGATGGAATCTCATCGTAGTTTTAATTTGCATTTCTCTTTTTTTAATGGCTAATGATCGAAAGCATTTTCTCATGTATCTGTTAGCTGCCTGAATATCTTCTTTAGTGAAGTGTGTGTTCATATCCTTTGCCCACTTCTTGATTGGGTTGTTTGTCTTTTTGTGGTTGAGTTTTAACAGAATCATGTAGATTTTAGAGATCAGGCGCTGGTCGGAGATGTCATAGCTGAAAATTCTTTCCCAGTCTGTCGGTGGTCTTTTTACTCTTTTGGTGAAGTCTTTAGATGAGCACAGGTGTTTGATTTTTAGGAGCTCCCGGTTATCTGGCTTCTCTTCGTCATTTTTGGTAATGTTTTGTATTCTGGTTATGCCTTGTATTAGGGCTCCTAAGGTTGTCCCTATTTTTTCTTCCATGATCTTTATCATTTTAGTCTTTATGTTTAGGTCTTTGATCCACTTGGAGTTAGTTTTTGTGCATGGTGTGAGGTATGGGTCCTGTTTCATTTTTCTGCAAATGGATATCCAGTTATGCCAGCACCATTTGTTAAAAAGACTATCTTTTCCCCAATTAACTGACACTGGGCCCTTGTCAAATATCAGCTGCTCATATGTGGATGGATTTATATCTGGGTTCTCAATTCTGTTCCACTGGTCTATGTGTCTGTTGTTGTCCCAGTACCAGGCTGTTTTGACTACTGTGGCTGTATAATAGGTTCTGAAATCAGGTAGAGTGAGGCCTCCCACTTTCTTCTTCTTTTTCAGTAATGCTTTGCTTATCCGAGGCTTCTTTCCCTTCCATATGAAGTTGGTGATTTGTTCCTCTATCACCTTAAAAAATGACATTGGAATTTGGATCCGAAGTGCATTGTATGTATAGATGGCTTTTGGTAGAATAGACATTTTTCCTATGTTAAGTCTTCCTATCCAGGAGCAAGGTATGTTTTTCCACTTAAGTATGTCCTTTTTAATATCTTGTAGTAGTACTTTGTAGTTTTCCTTGTATAGGTCTTTTACATCTTTGGTAAGATTTATTCCTAAGTATTTTATCTTCTTGGGGGCTACTGTGAATGGTATTGATTTGGTGATTTCCTCTTCGATGTTCTTTTTGTTGATGTAGAGGAATCCAAGTGATTTTTGTATGTTTATCTTATAACCTGAGAGTCTGCCAAACTCTTTTATTAGTTTCAGTAGTTTTCTGGAGGATTCCTTAGGGTTTTCTGTGTATAAGATCACGTCATCTGCAAATAGAGATAATTTTACTTCCTCCTTACCAATCCGGGTGCCCTTTATTTCTTTGTCTAGCCTAATTGCTCTGGCTAGGACTTCTAGCACAATGTTGAATAAGAGCGGTGATAAAGGGCATCCTTGTCTGGTTCCCGTTCTCAAGGGAAATGCTTTCAGGCTCTCTCCATTTAGAGTGATGTTGGCTGTTGGCTTTGCATAGATGCCCTTTGTTATGTTGAGGAATTTTCCTTCAATTCCTAGTTTGGTGAGAGTTTTTATCATAAATGGGTGTTGGACTTTGTCAAATGCCTTTTCTGCATCAATTGATAAGATCATGTGGTTTTTGTCTTTTGTTTTATTTATATGGTGGATTACATGAATGGTTTTTCTAATATTAAACCAGCCTTGCATACCTGGTATGAATCCCAGTTGGTCGTGGTGGATTATTTTTTTGATATGTTGTTGAATTCTATTGGCTAGAATTTTGTTGAGGATTTTTGCATCTATGTTCATGAGGGATATAGGTCTGTAATTTTCTTTTTTTGTGATGTCTTTACCTGGTTTTGGTATCAGGGAGATGGTGGCTTCATAGAATGAGTTAGGTAGTATTCCGTCATTTTCTATGCTTTGAAATACCTTTAGTAGTAGTGGTGTTAACTCTTCTCTGAAAGTTTGGTAGAACTCTGCCGTGAAGCCGTCCGGGCCAGGGCTTTTTTTTGTTGAGAGTTTTTTGATTTCAATCTCTTTTTTTTGTTATGGGTCTATTTAGTTGTTCTACTTCTGAATGTGTTAGTTTAGGTAGGTAGTGTTTTTCCAAGAATTCATCCATTTCTTCTAGGTTTTCAAATTTGTTAGAGTACAATTTTTCGTAGTAATCTGAAATGATTCTTTTAATTTCCTTTGGTTCTGTTGTGATGTGGTCCTTCTCGTTTCTTATTCGGGCTATTTGTTTCCTTTCCTGTTTTTCTTTAGTCAGTCTAGGCAATGGTTTATTAATTTTGTTAATTTTTTGAAAGAACCAGCTTTTGGCTTTGTTAATTCTTTCAATTGTTTTTCTGTTCTCTAATTCATTTAGTTCAGCTCTAATTTTTATTATTTGTTTTCTTCTGGTGCCTGATGGATTCTTTTGTTGCTCACTTTCTATTTGCTCAAGTTGTCGGGACAGTTCTCTGATTTTGGCTCTTTCTTCTTTTTGTATGTGTGCATTTATCGATATAAATTGGCCTCTGAGCACTCCTTTTGCTGTGTCCCAGAGGTTTTGATAGGAAGTATTTTCATTCTCGTTGCATTCTGTGAATTTCCTTATTCCCTCCTTAATGTCTTCTATAACCCAGTCTTTTTTCAGGAGGGTATTGTTCAGTTTCCAAGTATTTGATTTCTTTTCCCTAATTTTTTCTGTTATTGATTTCCACTTTTATGGCCTTGTGGTCTGAGAAGATGCTTTGTAATATTGCGATGTTTTGGATTCTGCAAAGGTTTGTTTTATGACCTAATATGTGGTCTATTCTAGAGAATGTTCCATGTGCGCTAGAAAAAAAAGTATACTTTGCAGCAGTTGGGTGGAGAGTTCTGTATAAGTCAATGAGGTCAATTTGGTTGATTGTTGTAATTAGGTCTTCCGTGTCTCTATTGAGCTTCTTACTGGATGTCCTGTCCTTCTCCGAAAGTGGTGTGTTGAAGTCTCCTACTATAATTGTGGAGGTATCTATCTCACTTTTCAATTCTGTTAAAATTTGATTTATGTATCTTGCAGCCCTGTCATTGGGTGCATAAATATTTAATATGGTTATGTCTTCCTGATCAATTGTCCCTTTTATCATTATGTAGTGTCCTTCTTTGTCCTTTGTGGTGGATTTAAGTCTAAAGTCTATTTTGTCAGAAATTAATATTGCTACTCCTCTTCTTTTTTGCTTATTGTTTGCTTGATATATTTTTTTCCATCCTTTGAGTTTTAGTTTGTTTGTGTCTCTAAGTCTAAGGTGTGTCTCTTGTAGGCAGCATATAGACGGATCGTGTTTCCTTATCCAGTCCGGGACTCTCTGTCTCTTTATCGGTGCGTTTAGTCCATTTACATTCAGCGTAATTATAGATAAGTGTTTAGTGTTGTCATTTTGATGCCTTTTTATGTGCGTTGTTGACAATTTCATTTTTCCACTTACTTTTTTGTGCTGAGACGTTCTTCTTTGTAAATTGTGAGATCCTCATTTTCATAGTATTTGACTTTATGTTTGCTGAGTCGTCACGTTTTTCTTGGCTTTTATTTTGAGTTATGGAGTTGTTAGACCTCTTTGTGGTTACCTTAATATTTACCCCTATTTTTCTAAGTAAAAACCTAACTTGTATTGTCCTAAATCGCCTTGTAACCCTCTCCATATGGCAGTTCTATGCCACCTGTATTTAGTCCCTCTTTTTGATTATTGTGATCTTTTACATATGGACTTCAATGATTCCCGGTTTTGAGCTTTTTTTTTTTAATTAATCTTAATTTGTTTTTGTGATTTCCCTGTTTGAGTTGATATCAGGATGTTCTGTTTTGTGACCTTGTGTTGTGCTGGTATCTGATATTATTGGTTTTCTGACCAAACAATTTCCTTTAGTATTTCTTGTAGCTTTGGTTTGGGTTTTGCAAATTCTCTAAGCTTGTGTTTATCTGTAAATATCTTAATTTCGCCTTCATATTTCAGAGAGAGTTTTGCTGGATATATGATCCTTGGCTGGCAGTTTTTCTCCTTCAGTGCTCTGTATATGTCATCCCATTGCCTTCTTGCCTGCATGGTTTCTGCTGAGTAGTCTGAACTTATTCTTATTGGTTCTCCCTTGAAGGAGACCTTTCTTTTCTCCCTGGCTGCTTTTAAAATTTTCTCTTTATCTTTGGTTTTGGCAAGTTTGATGATAATATGTCTTGGTGTTTTTCTTTTTGGATCAATCTTAAATGGGGTTCGATGAGCATCTTGGATAGATATCCTTTCGTCTTTCATGATGTCAGGGAAGTTTTCTGTCAGCAGATCTTCAACTATTCTCTCTGTGTTTTCTGTCCTCCCTCCCTGTTCTGGGACTCCAATCACACGCAAGGTATCCTTCTTGATAGAGTCCCACCTGATTCTTAGGGTTTCTTCATATTTTTTTAAATTCTTTTATCTGATTTGTTTCAGCTATGTTGGTGTTAATTCCCTGGTCCTCCAGATTTCCCACTCTGCATTCTAATTGCTCGAGTCTGCTCCTCTGACTTCCTATTGCGTTGTCTAATTCTGTAATTTTATTGTTAATCTTTTGGATTTCTGCATGCTGTCTCTCTATGCATTCTTGCAACTTATTAATTTTTCCACTATGTTCTTGAATAATCTTTTTGAGTTCTTCAACTGTTTTATCAGTGTGTTCCTTGGCTTTTTCAGCAGCTTGCCTTATTTCATTTCTGAGGTCATCCCTGATGTCTTGAAGCATTCTGTAAATTAGTTTTTTATATTCTGTATCTGATAATTCCAGGATTGTATCTTCATTTGGGAAAGATTTTGATTCTTTTGTTTGGGGGGTTGTAGAAGCTGTCATGGTCTGCTTCTTTATGTGCTTTGATATCGACTGCTGTCTCCGAGCCATCACTAAGATATTGTAGTGATTTATTCTATATTTGCTCACTGAGTCTTACCTTGTTTTGTTTTCTTTCAATATACGTGGATGGGCTACTAGATTGTGCTGTCTTGATTGTTGTAGCCCTTGACTTACTTATGACCTATTACCAGCTGGTTTGGGCTGTTGCCAGATATATATGCCTGAGTCTATTCACTCTTCTTGAGTAGAATCTGATTTTGGGTCATCAAGTGTGTGCTGCACCCTAACACCTATCCACCTTGAGAAGTAGTGGTGACAGTTGTGTGCACCAGATTCTATTAGCAGCTGGGGTTCACACTCCGGGGGGGGGGGCGGGATGCTGACAGGCTTCCCCCAACTGTCAGTGAGGTAGGTGTGTCTCTATTCCCAAAGCACCTTGGTGGGAGGGCTCTGCAGCTGTACCTTAGGCCCCCAATGCAAGTACCTCTACAGATTGGTAGGTGTCACCCTCCTTAGACCCCTAAGGCAAGAGGCTAGGTGGTCTGGGGGGAGCTTCAGCCCTCAGTTCCCTCTTGTGGGTCAGTTAGGGCTCTGTTGAATAAGCAGAGATATCAGACCTGGGAAACTTGTTTTTCCAGTAAATCTACTAAAAAAAATGCAGTCAGATCCCTATCAGAAATACCTTTGCATTATAATAGCCACCTTGTTCCCTGTAGGGATGAAAGCCCGAGATATGGATCATATATGCTTGGCTGGAGCTGGTTCTGTGTTTTTATTCCAATTAGGGAAGGATTTTTGGTCCCTGGGTTTTTTGTGATTGCTTCTCTCAGGCCGGAAGAATGGGTTAGGAAAAGACCAAAAAAAAAAAAAAAAAAAGGAAAAGAAAAGCCGTGGAGCCGGAGCCGTTCTCCCTCTGGCTCAGGAAATTCCAATGTTAATGAAGCCGCCTGGGAAGGGGAGGGTTCAGAAAAACAGGAGAGAGTAGCACCCCGGAATATAGCCAAAGTTGCTTATCTTGCTTGGGATGACTGTTTTATCTGAGATTCCCGAGGGGCGTGTCGCCTATGTGTGCTGGCTGTGTAGAGATTGCCCCCGAGGCTCTGGCCCGCAGAAGCTGCGGTCAGTTCCTCCGGTGCCAGTCCAAAGCCCAGCGTCCAGGTTCCCCTGCTGGGACGCTGCACTCCCAGCTCCAAAATCAGTCGCTGCCTCCCGGGGACTTCTCCTCCCGCCGCCTGCGCGGACCGGCTGGGCCCCCTCCCGGGGTCAGTTCAGGGGGGTAGGCTGCGCCCCATATTTGCGCCATGACAGGATGCCGTGCTCAGCTCCCCTGTGCCCAGTCCAAAGCCCGGCGCCAAGGTTCCCCGGCTGGGACACTGCACTCCCGGCTCCAAAACCAGTCACTGCCTCCCGGGGACTTCTCCTCCCGCCAGCCACGTCACCGCGCCGCCCGCGCTGACCAGCTGGGCCCCCTCCCGAGGTCAGTTCAGGGGGGTAGGGCTGCGCCCCGTGTTTGCGCCGTCACAGGATGCTGTGTTCAGCTCCCTTGGGCCCAGTCCTAAGCCCGGCGCCAAGGTTACCTGACTGGGACGCTGGCTCCAGGCTCCAAAAACAGTCGTTGCTTCCCCGTAGTTGTTCCTTCTCCGTCTCTGTCACTCAGGTCAACTCTTTAAATCTGTGTTTGTTGTTCAGGGTTCGTGGATTGTCATGTATGTGATCGATTCACTTGTTTTTCCGAGTCTTTGTTGCAAGAGGGATCCGAGGTAGCATCTACCTAGTTAGCCATCTTGGCCCCCTCCCCGTTGTTTGATTTCTTGACTGTTGCTTCCATGGGCATCGATTGTGGATCCACGTAAAATGAAATCCTTGACAACCTCAGTCTCCTCTCCGTTTACCATGATGTGGCTTATTGGTCTAGTAGTGAGGATTTTTCTTTTCTTTATGTTGAGGTGTAATCCATACAGAAGGCTGTAGTCTTTGATCTTCATCAGTAAGGGCCTCAATTTCTCTTCACTTGAAAATGCCTCCAGTATTTAGGGCGGAGACCCTGGGCCAGCAGCATCAGAATCCCCTGGGAACTTTCAGAAATGCAGATTCTCAGGCCCCACCCACACCAGCACCAGTGAGAATGGAGCCCAGCACTCTGGGTTTTATCCAGCCAACCAGGGGGTTCTGAAGCAGAGAAAGTCCTAGAACCACTGCAGCCCAGCAGTGGCTTAAGAGTGCAGTGTTTCCGGTGACTGCCTGGGTTCTAAGTACAGTTCCATCCCTTAGTAGCTGTGTGACCTTGAGCAACCTCTTTTGAACCTCAGTGTCCCTACTGAAGGTCCCTGGGTGGCGCCAACGGTTTGTTCTCAGCGACTGACGAAAGGGTGGTGGTTCAAATCCACCCAACGGCACTGTGGAAGAAAGGCCTGGCAATCCACCACCCTAAGATTACAGCCAAGAAAGCCCCATGGAGCACAGTTCTGCTCTGTAATACTTGGGGTCGCCATGAGTTGGAATCGACTGGACCGCCAGGGTTTTCCTTATCTATAAAATGACAAGAATAAACGTGTCTCCCTCCTGGGAGCGCAGGGCGGTTTCCAGGAGATGATGTGTCTAGAGCACTCAGGAGAGGCCTGGACGCGGCCCTTGGTGGGGGCCGGCTGCCTCCGTCCGTCCGTCCGTCGGTCCATCCGTCTGTCTGTCAGCCTCGGCGGCATTCAGGCCTGGGGAGTCCTCTTGCCAGCCCTTGTCCTCAAGGTTGCCCCTGATATCAAAGGGGTTCAACTCAAGCATCCCCCATGGCTCAGGTGCCTTGCTGGTTAGTTTTTACACGTTTCACCTCAACAAATGCTACTCCCCTAGCCTCCTGGGGCCTCGGTTTCCTCACCTGTGGGATGGGGATCATGAAATGCGCTCTCGGGGTGGAGCTCGGAAGAAATGAGGTCAGGAAGATGCTCTGTCCTGCCCTGTGGCCCCTACCCCTCCCTCTATGGGTTGTCAGTCCCAGTGTCTCCAGCAGGTGCGCCCCTGGGAGGCAGGCACAGTTCCCGGCTTCATCCCCCAAAACCCCCCAGCAGGCCTACTTGGGGCTCCACAAGCGCGCGCGCGGGGAGGAAGCCCGGCGCGGGGAGGAAGCCCGGCGCGGGGAGGAAGCCCGGCGCGGGGAGGAAGCCCGGCGCGGGGAGGAAGCCCGGCGCGGGGAGGAAGCCCGGCGCGGGGAGGAAGCCCGGCGCGGGGAGCGCGTTGGCTGGGCCCGCGCTGCCTGCCGTGGCCCTAGAGGTCCAGGGTTAGGGGAGAGCAGGGCCGCGGGGATGGACGGGGTGGGGTGGGGCAGGCTGGCGGGAATCTGTGCGGGCCGCAAGGCAGCGGCACGTGGGCAGAGGCCAACAATCCACACAGCGACCCCGCGCGTGTGGAAAGAGCGCTGAGCTCTCTGCCCCCTCCTGGCGCAGAGGCTCTGGCTGAGGCAGTGCTGGATTCCAGGGAGCAGGGCAGCTGGGCCACCACCTCCACTGGGATCCTAGAGGAGGGGATGAAAATGCAGATGCCAGGGCTTCAGCCCAAATACCCAGAATCAGACTCTGCGGCGGGGGGTGGGGGGATGGGGTGGGAGGGGTGGGGGTGTTGCTCGAGTCTGCATTGTAGCCACATGCCTAAGGCGATGCTGAGAGTCACTCAAGTTCAAAACCCAGACAGGCAAGCAGGCGGGTACTGGCAGCCCTCTCCAGCCGAGCTGCTATTCCAGAGGGCCGAGGGCACTGGGTTGGGTTGGGTTTGGGCATGTAACGCAAGGAACCAATTCGTCCACTGGGCGTCCCCACCCCGCCCCCCACACATCCTAAAGGTTCCATTCCTGGAAAAGCAATGATGAGTGTCCCCAAGTTGGACGTATAAATGGAGAACTGGGGAAGGTGTGCTTCGGGAGCAGAGAAAGAAATGGTTAACTTGAGGAAATTGGAGGACGATTCACAGGGCATGACTTTGGAGTAGATGTTTGCCAGGCAGAAATGTCAAGGATGTCCTACTGGCTCCCCTGCTTGCTTCTCCCCTGCGCCTTTTCACCCGTCTTTCGGTTCCCCGCTGACGTGTCAGCCCCTCAGACCTTGACCTGGCTAGCTAAAGAGGGTCCTGTTATTAAGTAAGTGCTCCCTGGCACCCGTTTGGAAACCCTGGCGGCGTAGTGGTTAAGAGCTATCTAGGGCTGCTAACCAAAAGGTCAGCACTTCAAATCCACCAGGTGCTCCTTGGAAACACTATGGGGCCGTTCTACACCGTCCTGTAGGGTCGCTATGAGTTGGAATCGACTTGATGGCCGCAGGTTTGGTTTGGTTGTTTGGCACCTGTTCATCTTCAGAGCGTTTATCCCAATTCACAGTTACACAATTTTTGTTGTCCAGTGTCTGCCTGTCCCCGTCGATGGCAAGCGTTTCAGGGTGGCAGGTGCCCATTGGGTCGCAGGCGCTCGGTAAAGCTCTACCAGATGAATTCATAGGACATCGGACAGAGGACCAGCAAAGGGAATGGCGGGGAGGGGGGCGCGGCAGGGCTCCCGCAGGCGGCTGCGAGGGAGCTCTGTGCTGATGAGGGTACCAGGATTGGTCATAATCCTTACAACCACCTTTTGAGTTCTGAGTTATTATTCCTGTTTCGAGGACAGGGAAACTGAGGCCCAGGCTCTCCAAGCTTGCACAAAAGAGTGAGGATCTCAGCAGCTGGAGCCAGGAGAGCTGGTGAAGTTGCCAAGAGGAGAACAGAAGGGGACTACCCCTTCCCCAGGGATGGCCAGAGCAAGTTACATGAAAAGCTTTCTTTTTTTTAAGTAATTTTTATTGTGCTTTAAGTGAAAGTGTACAAATCAAGTCAGTCTCTCTCACAAAAACCCATATATACCTTTCTACACATTCCCAGTTACTCTCCCCTCAATGAGACAGCCTGCTCTCTCCCTCCATTCTCTCTTTTCATGTCCTTTTCACCAGCTTCTAACCCCCTCCACCCACCCATCTACCCTCCAGGCAGGAGATGCCAACATAGTCTCAAGTGTCCACCTGATCCAAGAAGCCCACTCCTCACCAGCATCCCTCTCCAACCCATTGTCCAGTCCAATCCATGTCTGAAGAGTTGGCTTCGGGAATGGTTCCTGTCCTGGGCCAACAGAGGCCTGGGGGCCATGACCACCGGGGTCCTTCTAGTCTCAGTCAGACCATTAAGTCTGGTCTTATGAGAATTTGGGGTCTGCATCCCACTGCTCTCCTGCTTCCTCAGGGGTTCTCTGTTGTGTTCCCTGTCAGGGCTGTCACCGGTTGTAGCTGGGCACCATCTAGTTCTTCTGGTCTCAGGATGATGTAGTCTCTGGTTCATGTGGCCCTTTCTGTCTCTTGGGCTCGTAATCACCTTGTGTCCTTGGTGTTCTTCATTCTCCTTTGATCCAGGTGGGTTGAGACCAATTGCTGCATCCGAGATGGCTGCTTGCTAGTGTTTAAGACCCCAGACGCCACTCTTCAAAGTGGGTTGCAGAATGTTGTCTTAATAGACTTTATTATGCCAATTGACTTAGATGTCCCTGGAACCGTGGTCCCCAGACCCCTGCCCCCGCTACACTGGCCTTCGAAGCATTCAGTTGATTCAGGAAACTTCTTTGCTTTTGGTTTAGTCCAGTTGTGCTCACCTCCCCTGTATTGTGTGCTGTCTTTCCCTTCACCTAAAGTAGTTCTTATCTACTATCTGATTAGTGAATACCCGTCTCCCACCCTCCCTCCCTCCCCCCCTCCTGAAACCACAAAAGAACGTTTTCTTCTCAGTTTAAAGTATTTCTCAAGTTCTTATAGTAGTGGTCTTATACAATATTTGCCCTTTTGCAACTGACTAATTTCACTCTGCATAATGCCTTCCAGGTCCTGCAGAGGTGGAGGGGGAGGGAGTGGGGGCAGGGGTGCAGGAAGGGATCTAGGCAACATCAAGGGGCCATCAATACGTGTCACTTGGCTTGTTACCATGCAAAGGAAGTTAAAACACAACAAAAGTGTAAGCCCTGCCTTCCGGCATCAGTAGCTTGGACAGCTGTTTAGTGAGCACCGGTGATGTGGCAGCAGCGGTCACCCAGGGCGTGCCACCGGCCCTGCCCTCCTGGAGCTCAGGGCACAGCAGGCGCCATTTGCTAAGAAATCTGTGGCATTTGTTTCCTGGGGCTGCTGGAACAAGTGACCACAAACCGGGTGGCTTAACGCGACAGAAACTGATTCTCTCACAGTTGTGGAAGCCAGAAGTCTGAAGTCAGAATGCCAGCAGGGTCGCGCTCTCTCCGAAAGCTCTAGGGGGAAGATCCTTCTTTGCCTCTTCCAGCTCTGGTGGCTCCAGGCATTCCTTGGCTTGAGGCAGCATCGCTCCAAACTCTGCCTTCGTCTTCACATGGCTCCCTCCTGTCTTGTGTCTTTCTCTTCCTTCTGTGTGTTTTGTACAAGCACCCTTGTCATTGGGTTTAGGGGCCACTTAGATAACCCAAGATGATCCCTCAGCCACAGATCTGTCACGCCATGACATCTGCAAGGCCCTTTTTCCAAATCAGGTCACCTTCACAGGGCTCGGGTGTTAGGGTGTGGACACCTCAGTCCACTACGTGGGCCCTGCCTCAGATTCCAGGCGCCAGGTAGCCAGAAGCCTTCCTGGGGGCTCTGCCTTTCAGAGGCTGCCCTCCGGTGGTGAGGAGGGCCCGAGCTCCCTCTGAAAGCTTCATCATGCTCGCTACATACGTAGGCTTCATCTCCATGGGGAATGACCAGTCGGGGAGGAAGACTGGAGCTTCCCTGAAAGTCTTCCCACACTCAGTGCCCTCCTGGGACACCTCCGTGTGCCCTCTCTGATGTCATTAAGTCCTGTGCTCATCTTCAAAAAGAAACAGTCTCTTTTGTGCTTTAGGTGAAAGTTTACACAGCAAATTAGATTCCCATTCAAAATTCATGCACAGATTGTTCCGTGACATGGGTTACAATCCCTGCAATGTGTGAGCACTCTCCCCATTCCCATCCCGCGTGCCCCCTTTCCATCCATCCAGTCTCTCCGCCCCGCCCCTCCTTGCCTTCTCAGCTTTGCTTTTGGGTAAAAATGTCGACCCTTTGGTCTCCCATAGTTGATTGTTTAAAGGAACACATTGTTCACGGGTGCTATTGTTTATTTTATAGGCCAATCTATTATTTGGCTGAAAGGTGACCTCTGGGGCCTGAATTCATCTTAAAAGTTTTACCTCATTCCTTACATTGGTAAAGTTCCTATCCAATCTGAACGCTCCAATGCTTAGTAAGATTTGCTCTTTCCAGCAGCCTTTCCCCTATCACTGCATTTATACCTTTCCTGTCCACTTGGAATTCTTGCTGTTCAATTTCTTCGGATGTCTCTCTGAAGGTTTTCCCACACTCGGCACAGTCGTAGGGGCTGTGCCGCTCATGGAGTCTCTGATGTTTAAGAGCACCGAACTCTGACCAAAAGCCTCCCAGCAGCCACTGCCCCATTGGGTTTCTCTAGGCCACACAGTCTCCGCTGTTCGTTAAGGCCGCGCTTCTCTCCGGTGTCAGTTCTTTGAGCTCTAACAAGCACTGCACTTGGCTTAGCAGCTTTTCCACATCCTCTCTCTATGATGAGTTTTCTGGTGCTTCGTGAGGTGAGAGCCCACACCGAGGCCACTCAGAGGGCCTCTCTGTGCTCGGACTCTTCTGGTGCTGGGTGAGGGAGGAGCCTCATTTGGGACCTCTGCCCTCCAGAACTGTGAGGTAAAAAATGGGTGTGGTTTTAAGCCACTCAGGTGTTGTTGTTGTTTGGTGCCTTCCAGTCGGTTCCGACTCATAGCGACCCTATGCCCAACAGAAAGAAACACTGCCCGGTCCTGCGCCATCCTCACATTGTTGCTATGCTTGAGCCCATTGTTGCAGCCACTGTGTCACTCCATCTCACTGAGGATCTTCCTCTTTTTCCCTGACCTTCTACTTTACCAAGCACGATGTCCTTCTCCAGGGACTGGTCCCTCCTGATAACATGCTCAAAGTATGTGAGACATAGTCTCACCATCCTTGCCTCTAAGGACCATTCTGGTTGTACTTCTTCCAAGACAGATTTGTTCGTTCTTTTGGCGGTCCGTGGTAATATTCAGTATTCTTCCCCGACACCACAATTCAAAGGCGTCAACTCTTCTTCGGTCTTCCTTATTCATTGTCCAGCTTTCACATGCATATGATGCGATTGAAAATACCATGGCTTGGGTCAGGCGCACCTTAGTCTTCACGGTGATGTCTTTGCTCTTCAACACTTTGAAGAGGTCCTTTGCAGCAGATTTGCCCAATGCAATGCGTCTTTTGATTTCTTGACTGCTGCTTCCATGGCTGTTGATTGTCGATCCAAGGAAAACGAAATCCTTGACAACTTCGATCTTTTCTCCGTTTATCATGATGTTGCTCATTGGTCCAGTTGTGAGGATTTTTGTTTTCTTTATGTTGAGGTGCAGTCCATACTGAAGGCTGTGGTCTTTGATCTTCATCAGTAAGTGCTTCAAGTCCTCTTCACTTTCAGCAAGCAAGGTTGTGTCATCTGCATAACGCAGGTTGTTAATGAGTCTTCCTCCAATCCTGATGCCCTGTTCTTCTTCATATAGTCCAGCTTCTTGTATTTTTTGTTCAGCATACCGATTGAATAGGTATGGTGAAAGAATACAACCCTGATGCACACCTTTCCTGACTTTAAACCAATCAGTATCCCCTTGTTCTGTCTGAACAACTGCCTCTTGATCTATGTAAAGGTTCCTCATGAACACGACTAAGTGTTCCGGAATTCCCATTCTTCACAATGTTATTCATACTTTGTTGTGATCCACACAGTCGAATGCCTTTGCATAGTCAATAAAACACAGGTAAACATCCTTCTGGTATTCTCTGCTGTCAGCAATGATATCCCTGGTTCCACGTCCTCTTCTGAATCCGCCTTGAATTTCTAGCAGTTCCCTGTGGATACACTGCTGCAGCCACTTTTGAATGGTCTTCACCAAAATTTTGCTTGCATGTGATATTAATGCTATTGTTCAATAAATTCCGCATTCAGTTCGGTCACCTTTCTTGGGAGTAGGCATGACTGTGGATCTCTTCTAGTTGGTTGGCCAGGTAGCTGTCTTGCAAATTTCTTGGCATAGAGGAGTGAGCACTTTTATGACTAAATCCTTTTGTTCAAACATCTCAATTGATATTCTGTCAATTCCTGGAGCCTTGCTTTTTGCCAGTGCCTTCAGTGCGGCTTGGACTTCTTCCTTCAGTACCATCGGTTCCTGGTCATAAGCTATCTTCTGAAATGGCTGAACGTCGACCGATTCTTTTCTGTATTGTGACTCTGTGTATTCCTTCCATCTTCTTTTGATGCTTCCTGCGTCGTTTAGTATTTTCTCAGTAGAATCCTTCAGTATTGCAACGCGAGGTTCGAGTTTTTTCTTCAGCTCTTTCAGCTTGAGAAATGCTGAGCGCTTTCTTCCCTTTTGGTTTTCTATCTCCAGGTCTTTGCACATGTCATCATACTACTTTACTTTGTCTTCTCGAGCTGCCCTTAGCTACCCGACGTTCAAGAGCAAGTTTCAGAGTCTCTTCTGACATCCATTTTGGGTCCTTTATTTCTCTCCTGCCTTTTAAATGACCTCTTGCTTTCTTCATGGATGATGGCCCTGATGTCATCCCACAACTCATCTGGTCTTCGGTCATTAGTGTTCAATGCGTCAAATGTATTCTTGAGATGGTCTCTAAATTCGGGTGGGATATACTCAAGGTCATACTTTGGCTCTCTTCAACTTGTTCTAATTTTCTTCAGTTTCAACTTGAACTTTCATATGAGTAATTGATGGTCTGGTCCACAGTCAGCACCTGGCCTTATTTCTGACTGATGATATCGAGCTTTTCCATCGTCTCCTCCACAGATGTAGTCAGTTTGATTTCTGTGTGTTCCATCTGGTGAGGTCCACGTGTATAGTTGCGGTTTATGTTGGTGAAAGAAGGTATTTGCCATGAAGAAGTCGTTGGTCTTGCAAAATTCTATCATTCGCTCTCCGGCATTGTTTCTTTCACCAAGGCCATATTTTCCAACTACCGATCCTTCTTCTTTGTTTCCAACTTTCACATTCCACTCACCAGTGGTTATCAATGCATCCTGATGCCATGTTCGATCAATTTTAGACTGCAGGAGCTGACAAAAATCTTCTATTTCTTCATCTTTGGCCTTAGGGGTTGGTGTGTAAATTTGAATAATAGTCATATCAACTGGTCTTCCTTGTAGGTGTACGGATGTTATCCTATCACTGACAGCGTTGTACCTGAGGATAGATCTTGAAATGTTCTTTTTGACGAGGAATGCAACACCATCCCTCTCCAAGGTGTCATTCCTGGTATAGTAGACCATATGATTGTCCGATTCAAAATGACCAGTCCAGCCCATTTCAGCTCACTGATGCCTATGATGTTTATGTGTTCCATTTCATTTTTGACAATTTCCAATTTTCCTAGGTTCATATTTTGTAGATTTCCTGTTCCGATTATTAATGTGTGCTTGCATCTGTTTCTTCTCCTTCTGAATCATGCCACCTCCGAAAATGAAGGTCCCAAAAGCTTGAGTCGATCCATGTCATTAAGGTTGACTCTACAATTTGGAAGGCCCTCTTTAAAATAATACACAGTCAAGCATGAAAAGGAAAAGGTATTTATTTGGAATGACTGGAAAATAGGTAACGACCGAAAAAGATGACAACATATTATCTATATAAACATATATTTTACAGAGAGACCACGTAGGGAGTTGTGCATCCTGAAGGATGATGGAGCAGAAGTTCGAGGTGAAAGAGAGGATGCCTTTTATTGTGAACAAAACAAACACCTGATTTGTGTAGATTTTACAAAAACACGTGGTCATGTGAACACATAATCCGCGAGCGGCACTTGACTCCCTCTAGAAGGGAAATGCAGTCAGGTGCATGTAAGGCTTTAGCATTACGAGAACTCCAGCAGAATCCACTTCCAACCACACAGCAGTACACATATAGAGCATCCTGAGGGAGCTTGGAGCCTGTGCTTATTTGCTAAAGCGGAGCCTCTTCTGGTTTTAGTGAGTGGTAGGATAACTGGGAATTTCTCTTTTAGAGGAGCGGTTTCTGAATTCGTGGGCCAGTTCTGGGGACAGGCACGCGATCACCCCCTGAGTTCCACAGTTACAGGGGATGGCCCAACCTTCCTCACTCACTTCATCTCATCATTTGCCCGCCTCAAGTTCTCTCTCTCCTGATGGACACACGATAATCTTTCACTAAAGTTACTTCTTAAACAGAGGCGTGCCATCAGAACCACCAGGAGGTTTCTGTTTTCATGAACTTGAGCCGCAATGCTCTCACACAATGGGTGTCATCTCGGACACAGGAACGGCGGTGGGTGGCAGATTTACTTAGTCACCTCAGCCTCCCTTCAGCAGGAGCTGGCAGCCTCCGCAGTAACGCCCCTACTATCCAACTGTAACCCCTTCTCCTAACACACACACAGAGACACACACACACTCACTGACACACTCACTCTCACAAACTGACATTGATAGCAGACACCTTACTACGTGGTGGCTGCTCCATCCCTTCAGTCTGTAGATATCCTTGTGAAATGTTTCCGCCCCCAGGAAAGGAGAGCGAATCCCAGCTGTCATAGAAACCAGACAGAATGCCATGGAAACATTCTCCTTGGCTGTTTGCTTCCTATGGAAACCAGGAAGTCCAGATGCATACTCAGGGGCAGCGCAGGGACTGCTTTCAGTCTCTTACTCCCTCCCAGTCTAATGAATGAATGAATAAATAAGTGAATGAAATATCAGAGACGAGACCCCAAGTTCCCCACGGGGGAGGCGCTGGGGGCAGGGCAGCCTTTCACACACTGGGTTACAGAGGACGTAAGGGGGGTGGGGGATTTAACAGGCTCCTTCCTCCCTTGTTTTGACACACGCAGACTGGGGATCCAGTTGCTGTTCTGGACCACCTCTCAGCACACCGTAACACATCAAGTGACTCAACCCAAGGACCCGTGGTCACTTTGAAATGGCATGCAGAGGAGGAAAGGTGTGAGGATAAAGCGCCTGGATGTCAGAGGCAGGCAAAGCAGAAGCTCAGGCTCTTCCAGGGTCAGAGGACCCTGGGTCTACCTTTGGGCAGATCAGATGGGAATAAACAGGGTTGTGTGGAGGGAACGGCCAGAGCGCACCCCGTGGCCTGGAACTGTACTGAGGGGAAGGTGAGCCTCTCACACTGCCAATCTCTGCTCCCCAGACGCTGCTGAAAGCACACTGCCCTTGAGGATGCTCAGAGATAGGTCTCTTCCGTGCGAGTCCAGAGTTCAGAAACCAAGGTTCGGTTACATTGGCGAGGACCCCACGCCCTTATCATCGGGATACACCAGCACCTGCGTGCGGTTTCTGCCACACAGTCATTCGCTTTGCAGACACAGAGGGACACTGTGGCTCAGCTCTTCCTCCCACGCAGGAGCTCAGACGTGACCCTTCCAGAGCAGTCCCGGGCACTTCCGTGCTGGGAAACAGGCCCCCGGGACGGAGGCGCACAGTTCTGATTTCCAAGGTTTCCAGGTTCCCGTCGCCTGAGCCCTCCCGCCATGACTGACTTCAGCCGCCCTGCACATGAGGTCACTGAACACCATCTGGGGAGTGACGCTTGGAGGGAGTCAGGTGTCACGCAGGGACACGAGGCAGCTCCAGCACACCACGGACCTGGGGGCTCTAGAGCAAGACACAGCCATCCCATTCCACATGCGGTCCACACAGATGTATACCTGCGTGCGCCCTGCAGGATGGCTCGACAGGTTCTGTGTGTGGAGGGAAGGGAGAGAGACACGCAGACCCACAGCACAGCCCACGTACTTTCTCAGGAAGGACCAGTGGTGGGGGGTTCCCACGGTCAATGTGTTCAAACCAGCCACTGTCAGAAGGACAGACGTGGGGTGGCTTCTCGGCTTTGCTCACTCACCAGCTGTCTCACTTTCTGCGTGTTGCTGAACCTCTGCTTCCTACTGTCTGTTTTTGTTGGAGTGAGAACGTCTCTACCCTCGAAGGCTGATGAAGGGTCACAAAGGATAAGTGGACGTCAGCAGCTCTCAAAGGGTCGGTTCAGGGACTCTGGGGATTGGCCCCTGTGAACTAGTCTGCATATCAGAAAGGCAGAAAAAAACGTGGGATCTCTTTCCCCTTGTGATTGGGGGATTGGTGTCCTTGCAACCCCTTATATAATAACCCATGATTGTTTGGGGATGTAGCAAATATTACCCTCACATCAGGGGTATTACGATGCATGTGTGACTCAAACTACTGCAGGTATTACGTGTCGTGATGCTCGAATTGCTAGATAGTTGACGATCGAGAGCCCCTTCTAGGAGCCTGCTGTGTTCTTGTGACACAGCTCCACCGTAGTTCTATGCTTCCGGGTACAGGAGGGCATTCCAGGCTCATCTCGGACATATACTGCTGCCCCAGGCCTGGAACCAGCCATTAAGCCAGGAAGCGCTGGTTTCTTGTAGAGACCATAGTTTGGGCCCCAAGGGTCCTCCCTTGGCTTTACTTCTTGGCCTTTTCAGTGGACAGAGCTAGGCAGTAACATTTCTTATTTATTTATTTATTTGTTTTGAGAATTCATAATAACAATTGCAGTTTCTGCTGAGAGAGATCACACTGATATTTCATGATTTCGTGCTGCTATTCCCATCCAAATCCTTTCTTTTTACTTTTGTATCTCTTTTATTTTACACCGAGAATCTTGATGTCTAATGATATTAACATGATTGCTTATCCTCCCCCGTTCTCCCTCTGTGTATATGTTATACTTCAAAATAACAAGACCAGTATTACTACTAGCAATATGATTCCTGAATATAATTCAAGATGTCTCGTGGTTCTTCTTATCCTGAGGCTCTATCCCATTAGGGATACACAGTCCAATGGTTATGCTTTAAAGTCATTTGAAAAAGGTCTGCTCTGCATGGCTAAGCCACTAATGACATCTAACCAAAAAAAAAAAAAAAAACAACCAAACCCGCTGCCATCGAGTCGATTACGACTCACAGCGCCCCATAGGACAGAGGAGAACTGCCCCACAGGGTTTCCAAGGAGCACCAGGTGGATTCAAACTGCCGACCTTTTGGTGAGCAGCCGTAGCTCTCAACCGCTGCGCCACCAGGGTTTCCAAGGACATCTGACTACATCCATTCCTTTCACTTTAATTTTTAGAGCTGGCTTTTAGGTTTAATTTTCTTTTATACTTCACAAAACATGTACTGGTTTCAAAACCAAAACTGTAAAATAAAGCACTTCCATTCTTGTACTCTCCACCCTGGTCTCTCCCTCCCCCACTGGTAACCACTTCTATTTGTTTCAGTCCATCTTTTTGGTGAAAAAGAATAAGCAACACACACACACACTCCTCCGCATTTCTTGGAGACAGAATAGCACTATACATTATAGCTCTACGCCTTTCTTTTTTCACATAATGGTGTCCTCTACAGATGGCTTCACACTCGTCAACAGAGATCTCTATCGACTATGGTTTATTCGACCAGTTCCCCGTTGAGGAGCATTTAGGTTGTTGCCAGTCTGTTGCTAACACAGAAGCTAACAAATAACTCACTGTGAATAGCCTTGTACATTCATCACTTCGTGTTTTGCTGGTGCATCTTTGAGACAGTCCTCCAAATTAGATTATTGGACCAAGGGGTTCATGAACGTATCATTTTGCTGACTGCTGCCCAACTCCCTTCCGCTGGACTTGTGCCATACTGCATCTGCACTGACAATATATGAGTCTGCCTACGTCCCCTGCCCCAACCAAAGGAATTTCACGTTGACAGGCACTGTGCCAGGCTGATAGGTGAAAACCAGCATCTGCAGGGGTGGCTGGCCTCATTGCTCTTCTTTTTCGTGGTTTTGCTGCCTGTTCTTTTCCTAAATGGAACTCACAATCAACTTGTCTAGCTACAGAAAAGGAAGAACAACAACAACAAAAAAACCTCATGGCATTTTTTTATCATGATGGTACGAAATTTATGAATTTACTTAGGGAAAACTGACTCTCTACGAAGTTGAGCTTTCACGTCCGAGAACCTAGTCCCTCTTTCCCTTTATTCACAAATCTACTTTTGTGCCTTTCAGTGTGATTTATACTTGTACTTATATAGATTTTGGATATTTCTTATTCAATTTATGCCTAGTTTATTTCTGCCATTGTTCATGGGATCTTCTATTGTATCTTCCAACTGATTATCATTATACATAGGCTTTTCGCTTCTGTATATTCATTTTTCTACCTGTTACTTTACTAATTTCTCTCAATGTTTATTATAATGGGGCTTCCACTAATCCGTTCTGATTTTTATTTTGAAATTTACTTTCTCGTGTCTAATTACAGTGGCCAGTTCCTCCATTTCACATTATTAAAGAGTTAGGCATCTCTTTCTCGTTTCCAATGTTAGTAGGAATGTCTCTAGTCAGTGTCTCCCCATTAAGCAAGGCATTGGCTTCGGGGCTGAGGTTTGTAGATTTCATTACGTTAAGGTAGTTTAGCTGGCTAAATTATTCCTCAAAAGTCACTAAGTACAGCACTAACAAAATCCAAGTCTGAGAAAAAAAATTACCTGTTCTATAGAGGGTGTACTGCTTAAAACCAACTTCCACTGATCAGAGTCTTCAGACCAAAGAGAAGAAGTTGGGGGTCAGGCAGAAAGTGCGCATGCCTCTTAATTTTACTACATTCACATTATATTTGCTAACAAATATATTAGCAATAGATCCAGCTGGAGTCTTGAAGTTAAAAATTCCTTTTTCTGGGCCAGGACGCAGTATAATAAAATGAAGGAGTACTTAACTGAGTCAAGGAAAATTAAACAGAGATTTAAAAAACCTGGTGATGCTCATTCTAGTACACAGTATAGCGAGTGGCCTGTTTGAATTTGCCTGTCACTGAATAACAAACCAACCCAAGTATTAGTGACTTGAAAAAGCAACAATTTCTCCCAATTCTGGGAGTCACGACTGCGGAGAGAGCTAAGCTGGCCAGTTCCTGCGCTCTGCCTGGTCGTGGCTGGAGTCCCTCAGGCTCCCACGTGCAGCTGGTGGCTCTTTGGTTATTTTAACGATTTTTAGCAGTGCGATTTACTCTAGAACACAAAATTAAGTTGCTTCTGAGTTTTCTAAGTCGATAAAATACTTGTCCTTTGAATCGTTACTTTTGTCAGAATCTTCTCTGAAAATTAAGGAGTATGTCTACAGAAAGAAGCACAGAGAAAATCGATTTCGTTTATATCTTTATTGTATTTTTCATAAGGAAGAACAATGTAACCTTCCGTACTCGTGCTTTCTACCTTTTGGGACTGATACAGATTCTCTAAGGCCAAAACCTAAAATTAAATCATCTTGACTCTTAAAAGTTAAATAACAGCGCAAGGGAGGAAAAGTCACCGTTGCTACCAAAGGGCTGAAAGCTCCATACGCATGACTTTGAAACTGCTGCTACTCAGATAACGATTCAGGCTTTGTCTGGTGGTTAACAGAAAGGGAGTCTTGTGCTCAACAAACAAGGTAACGACCAACAAGATGCAGTAATTTAAAGTAGAATGTTTACACCACCGTAAGGTGGCTTCACCTAGCGAATATTAGAACTGCGTCATGTTACTATTCTAGCTCTTTCTTCAAAGGGTCATCAGAAGAACAGGGATCGAAGAGTCTTTCGGACAATCGCCATCTCTTGCCACTGCTGTTACACGAAAGGACAGATGACATCTTTAACATTTTGATAAGTGTTATGCATATCTCAGCAAATAAAACATTTCAATGCTTACATTAATTCTTACTGTGCAAATTTAAATATACACTACTTACAGATTCCACTAAAATTTTGTTCTGCAGCGAAGCCATGTCTTTTCTAAGTTCGCTCTGTGCTTGAGTAAGAATGTCTTCATGATTCTTCTCCATGTCCTCGACGTTCTAAAACCAAAAAGTCTGGTTCGGTCATCTCAGCTTCTAAACTTGCATGATTAAATTGCAAATGTATGAACTTTTTAATTTTCAAAAGATGCTTCCTGTTTTATTCCAAATAAAAATATTCCAAGCAATACAGAAAGGCCAAAATACCCACTAGCACAATAGAAAAGATGTCAGACTGAGTCAAATATTGTTACGGGAGGTTCAACACTAGTATACTTTGCTTGAAACAATGGGCTAATGAACTGTTAAGGTCAAGACGGAGCAAAGAGAAAGACTGAGGTTCCCTATCAATAAATACGGTAACTGTGAAACTCTCTAAGAAGCTTTCTAAAGCCACTTAGTATGACTGACAGTCAACGTAACGTGATCTCATTGGAGGAAAAAAGCGATCTGTAACGGGAGCTTTTCAAGTTACGAAAAATATAAATTATGTTTTCAATCTTTACTCCTCACCCAACAAATGGTGATCTCGTGCCTACTGTGTAAGAAGTACTGTCACCGTGTTAAGCGCTGTGCAGCAACTATAAAACGAATGATACACCATCTCATCCTCACTCCAGGGAGAAGGAGAAACACATCAGCAAAAATACCACCAACATTTGATAACAAATAGGTGTGGAAACAAAACTTGCTGTATCTACACAGTGGAAAACGAGATTAGTTCCCAGTTACTCAGCAAAAGACTAAGATTTCCACAGGGGAAGGAAGAGGAGTTAAGTGTCATCGGAGGAGGGCATAGTCAACCTCATGGAAGCACATGGTGCATTAGGTCAGTTAAACCAATTCAGCTGGAGGGGTGGGAGGAGAGAAAGGATGCAGGAAATGACCTTCCAAAAGGGCGTCATGTTATTTGGGGACTTGAACACCTAAGATTTTAGAACAGGAAGCTACTGAGAGTTTTCCAGGAGAGAAGGGAAATGTTTCAGCAAGGTAACACTGCAGGCCTCTCTCTGAGGGACGGACTAGAGAAGAGAGAAATCCGATGGAAGAGTTTTAACAGCACACAAAGGACGGATGAGGTCCTGAACTGGGGCAGCAGAAGTGGGGATTCAAAGAAAGAAAGAAAGGAAAGAACCATTGCAGAGGTAAAAATATCTGGATGGGAAAGATCAGGAAGTGGAGGGGCCAAAGACAACACTAAACTGCCTGCCCTGAGTGGTTAACACTTAGAAGAAACCATTTGTAAAATTTATCAGACTTTGACACAGATGAATAAATTGTTCTCAGGGGGCATGAGAGCAAGGCAACAAGCTCTCTACTCTGAAAGGCTTTAAAAAAACAAAAAACTCATGTAACACACACACGTATATGTGTATATGTGTGTGTATATATATTTATAGACATTAAAAGAATGTTGATATTAAATCTATTTAATGGGTTTTCTTAAACTATCCCAACTAGCTTTCAAGAGTGACACTTTAACATGTTTTTGAGCATGGTTACGCAAAATAACCTCCCATCAAAGAAAGAAGGCGTCTATGTAGAGGTCCCACTGATGCCTGCCCAAGCGTGTGCCTGCACGAACAACAAGTCAGTGTCACCGACCACGTTTTGCTAATGTAATGAGAAATCTAGTACATATTTCTCAATTCAGAAACTTTTGATCCTCCGCTGGCTTTTTCATCCTGTTTTATATGTCTGGGCCATCTCTGAACGACCCCACAAAACCATTAATGAATCCTAAAAGCCAAAACCATTTGGTGCTACGTAAAATCAGGAACAAGTCAAAACGGAAAGCGCTTAAGAATTTTAAATGCGTAAAAAATGTTTTCTCAACCCACCTGGAGCAAAGGCAAAGGAAGAACACCAAGGTCACACGACAACCAAGAACCCAAGAGACAGAAAGGGCCACATGAACCAGAGACCTACATTAACCTGAGACCAGAAGAACTAGTTGGTGCCTGGCCACAATCGATGTCTGCCCTGTCAGGGAGCACAACAGACAACTCCTGAGGGAGCAGGAGACCAATGGGATACAGACCCCAAATTCTCATGAAAAGACCATACCTAATGGTATGACTGCGACTAGAGGAATCCCAGAGACAATGCTCCCCAGAACTTCTGATGGCACAGGACAGGAACCATCCCCGAAGACAAATCATCAGGCATGAAAAGGACTGGTCAGTGGGGAGGAAAGAGATGCTGATGAAGAGTGAGCTAATTAAATCAGGTGGACACTGGAGAGTGTGTTGGCAACTCTTGACTGGAGGGGGGATGGGAAGATAGAGAGAGAGGGAAGATGGCAAAATTGGCACGAAACGAGAGACTGAAAGGGCTGACTCAATAGGGGGAGAGCAAGTGGGAGAAGGGAGTAAGATGTATGTAAACCTACATGTGACAGACTGATGGGACTGTGAATGTTCACTTGAAGCTTAATAAAAATTAATCAAAAAAAATGTTTTCTCCCATAAATTCCAAAGGAAAAAAGCATCTTCTCCTTCCACACACACATTATGTTTTATAAGAATGTATTGTGTTACCAAGGACAACAGACCTTCACGAATTGCTCATAAAGAGTTTTGACAGCTTTCAGTGTCTGGTTCTGAAGAATTCTAGTTTGTTGTAAAATCCTTTGTTGCTGTTGAATCATAACCTACAAATATACATATATATATATACAAACAAAGAAGTCGTGATAAAAATATAGGTAAAATTGAGCAATGAATAATTCTACACTAAGTTTAAAAACATTAAAATCACTGCTTCTAACATTTGGAATTCTGTTTCCCCAACCCACTCTGAGGAAATTAGTTCATGCCTTCTCTTCAGTCCTCAAAGGCAGCAACATCTCCTCCACAGTCTTTACATTTAACTGGTGACCGTACTTATTTCACTAAACAGAAGCCATCCAAAGAGGACTGCCAGTCTCCTATCACCGCGCCTACCACCCACCTATACCCATCAGCACTCATATACTCTACCGTCTCCCCGTTTTTATGGAGGAACAATCCTGGCTTGCCAAAACCGACTTCTTCTCCTGCCCACTAGATCGATCCCATCCACTCTCAAGAATATTGCTCAGCAATTGTCCTCCCACCACCCCCCTCCAAACTTTCACTTTTCTCCCTCTAGATCATGACCATCAGCATACAAACATCTTGCTATTTTCTCCAGTCAAAACCCACGTGTATTCCTTTTCTCCCCAGCTACCACCCCATTGCTTCCTGTGCCGTTCTCTCTTATACTCACTGGCCTTTTCCACCCACCGTGCCACCAAACCCTCGTTCCTTAATGACACCAACGCCCCGCACGCTGCCAAATCCACCTTACTTGGCCTGTCAGCAGCATACGACAGAGCTGATCCCGCTCCTGAATCCAGGCCCACATAGCCAGTGGCCTACTCAACATGCCTCCTTGGGTGATTCCCGTGCACCTCAATTTTAACTTTTCCAAACCTGAGCTGACTGACAAAGCCCCCCGCCACACACACACACCAAGTTTTTTTTTTTTTTGATGTGAACAATAGCTTCGCTGTGGAGGTAAAAGGTGTGTGATAAATTCACAAACAATTCAAGAGTGAAAGAGAAGGCTAGTTAATGTAGCTATACAGTATATGGGTGGGACTGACTTCCATCCCCCATAGGGATGGGCAGGTAGCCCAGGTCTGGCCATCAACAGTGCACCATGCCCTGGCCCACCGTGACTGGTTCAGGGATGGGCAAATGATCCAAGGCAGATCAGTGAGAATTCTCCCGAGGGCCTTTCTGACAGAGCTATTGAGTAAGACTGTCTCAGCCCACTGGGGTTGCTACACTGTTCGTAATCTAGGATCCCAAGAGGCTATCTCGCATACCACACTGAGAGAGCCTGCTAAGGGGTGGAGACAGAGCCCAGGTGACACTGCATGAGCCACCTTTGCCCACCCCATCCAGCTGTGCCTGCAGCTAAACTCCCCCTGCAATTCTTTCTGTAAATCAATACATTCCTGTTTGGTACTTTAGCAAATTTCTGTCACTTGGAACTGCAAGAATCCCAACCAATACAGGATGGTATTTCCTTATGGAGTCCCCTGGGATCTCAGCTAACGTGCTTGGCTGCAAACCAAAAGCTTGGAGGTTCCAGTCCACCCAGAGGCGCCTCGGAAGAAAGGCCTGGTGATCTACATCCCCAAAAATCAGACACTGAGAACCCTGTGGAGCACAGTTCTACTCTGACACACATGGGCTCGACACGAGTCGGGCTCAGCTTGATGGCAACTCTTCCTTTTTTTTTTTTTATCTGCTTCCACTTCCCTGCTTTATAGTTATCGGGGCAAAACACGCAGCCAGCAGTGACTAGTGGAACTGAGCTCCGTTCTGTGGATCTACTACAAGCCTAGGCTCTCCATTCATTCCTACTTGCGACTGAGCTACCATAGATTACGTATGAAGCCAAGCGTGATACCGACAGTTAGTTTTACTTCTCGTTCCTCAGCTTTCTTCATATCTATATCCCACTGCTGAAACAAAGCCAGAAACTGCTGAGAGTATTCATGAGTAAGCTTCTGCCTGTAAAACACAACAAGGAGCACTGTCATATTTCATGCCAATGTGAAAAAAATAAACACGTTCAAAGCAAAGTTGACATAACTTATACTACAAAAGAAGAAGGGAACAGCAGCAGCTTAAATCTTCTGACAGGAAACCGAGATGGAAAATCAGTGATTTATGGATTCCAAACATTTTTTTTTAACAGGATAAGTGAGAAGCTATTTCGTACACTTTAGCTCTTCAAAACGAAGAGAGTTTTAGAGTACATGTAATTTTTCCAGAAACATTAATTTTGTCTCCAAGCAGTTTAATTTTCACTCTCTTTTACTGAGTAACATATAAGTTCTGGTATGATAAATAGACCCAATTATGGAAGATTTCCAAACATGAATATTTCACTTAGCTTTTTCTCCCCACTTTGGCATAAGAAGCTGTACAAAAGAATATATAACCCAATTCAGCTAAACCATACAAATTATTTATAAGATTGTCCTTTTACCACATTGTTGAACACAGCGAACACTCACAAGACTAAGAGTGTATGGCATTTACCTTTTATTCAGTTTGCATATTTCTAGAATGAATACAAGTTCCTTTTATAGTAAGAACTCTAAATTGTCCTTCGAAAGGGAGGGGAGATAATATTTATCGACTTCTAGGAAATACGCCCAATTCTATGAAAGAATGAGGTTATAAGCCTAAAGAACTTATTTGCTTTGAGAACAATCGAGTCAGGTACATTTTCACTAGAGACTCCAATAAGCAGAGGATAACTGTATATTTCTTAAGTCATCTGCATCCATAAATACCAAGAAATGATACAAGTGTCGCAGCTCTAAAAAACCAACAGCCTTACCATTGCTCTTTTTGGGTTTTCCAAACATGCTCAATTTTCTCGTTACTACTTTTGACAGAAGCATTGGTATTCATTTCAAATCTTCTTCTCTTTGCAGTAAGAGTTTTTTGAATGTCAGCTATGTTGAAAATAAATATTCATTTATATTTAACGTTAAAATCTTTTAGTTTCCACATATTCAAATCAATATGGGTAGTTTTCGGTCAGCAATAATAGAAAGACATTGATAATTTTAAAAACAGGCATCATTTAAATAAAAAAAAAGGTTGTTCCTCTCCTCCCGCCCCATTTTTTTCTGTTAACACTTTTAGTTACTGTTTTCAAATTCTAATATTTCTAATATAAGATCATTTTTTTAATTTAGGGGTGGTAAACCCCAAAACCCCAGTGCTGTCAAGTCGATTTCGACTCATAGCAACGCCATAGGGTTCCCAAGGCTGTAAATCTTTACGGAAGCAGACTGCCACATCTTTTCTCCTGCGGGGCCGCTGCTGGGTTTCAACCACCAACCTTCCTGTTAGCAGTGGAACGCTTTAAGCATTGTGCCACCAGGGCTCCTAGAGATGGTAAAAAGGAGCTAAAAATTAAAACATTTTCTATTATCCAGAATGTGCGTAAAGGGTCACAAGGACAGACTTAGCTTCCTAATGAGTAAAAAGGTATAAAGGATTTATTTTTCTAAATTGATACAATATCCCCCAATTCAAAGGACACATTTAAATGGAATACTGTTAGAAGTCATTATATAACCAAAAGCTGAACCCACTGCCATCCAGTTGATTCCGACTGATAGCAACCGGCATGGACTGAACTGTGTCCCCAAAAAACATGCGTCAACTTGGTAGGATCCGCCATCTGGTGATCTGATGCAATTATCCTATCTTCCCCCATTTTGCCTGTCGTAAATCCTGATCTCTATGTGCTCCAGAGGCAGGATTAGCGTGGGATGTGTCTTGAGTCACCACCTTTACTCAAGCCACGCCCTCGCTTGAGTCACACCTTTTATCTTACAAGAGGTAACAGGAGAGACGGGGACCTGCCTACCACCAAGGAAGAAGAGCCGGGAGTGGAGCTCGTCCTTTAAACCTGGGGTCCCTGCACTGAGAACCTCCTAGACCCAGGGGAAGACTGATGCCAAGACACTTCGTACATCTCCAAGGAACACTGGGCCACAGATGTTGAAAGGAGACAAGGACCTTCCTTCCCCCAGGACAACAGAGAGAGAAAGTCTTTCCCTACAGCTACTGCCCTGAATTTGGACTTCTAGCCTCCTAAACTGTGGGAGAATAAATTTCTGTTTGTTAAAGCCATTCCCTTGTGGTATTTCTGTTATAGCTGCACTAGATGGCTAAGACAGCAACCCTGTAGGACAGAGTAGAACTGCCCCAAGTAGAACTACTCCAAGGCTGTAAATCTTTACGGAAGCAGACTGCCACATATTTCTCCCAGGGAGAAGCCGGTGGGTTCGAAGCGCCGACCTTTCGGTTAGCAGCCGCGTGCTTAACCACCGCACCACCAGGCCCTTCCCGTATATAAAACACACAAAATTATTCTATTAAAAAGTTCCCCAAGCAGGATAAACAATTAAATAAAAGAATATGATTTTAAAGAATCGAGTCAGTGATCCTTTTAAATGTATTTTCTCTGAAAGAAACAGAGGCCATAGAGAGAAAAATTCTACTTTAAGTAATTAAAGTCATTCAAGAACTCTTTTTAAGTACTTCTGTGGAGCTCTTTATATGACATTTTTACCTGTAAGTGTTTCACTTCATACAATGTTTTAATACTTCAAACAAAGCTTTGCTGAGCATATGATTTTTGCCCCCCGCTCCTCTGTCATCATTGGAAACCCTGGTGGCGTAGTGGTTAAGAGCTACGGCTGCTAACCGGAAGGCCGGCAGTTGGAATCCACCGGGCAATCCTTGGAAGCCCGATGGGGGAGTTCTACTCTGTCCTTTAGGGTCGCTATAGGTCGGAATCGACTCTATGGCAGCGGGGTTGGGTGTTTTTTTGTTTTCACCTCTATCATTGGCAGTTATTTTTCAGTAACCATGAAGGTGCTGCGCTGTCATATAAAATATTAGAGCACTATTTCATACGTGAAGCATCCATCTATATAGAGTCCACTGAATCACATTTCCTATTCTCCAAGTTACGTGATTTAAAACAATTTTGTTTAACTGCCAGTATCTCTTAAGAAAAAACTTACCTTTAAATCTTTCCAACATATCCTGTACTTCGGCCCTGTGAAGAAATTACATGAACAATTTGTAAGGAAGGGCACAAAAAATGGCATGCTCGTTTGGGAAGAAATGTCTCACACCAACTGTTTCACATATGATATTTGCTACATAAACCAAAGTCGACTTTTCTTTAAGTACCCGACCCGATGGGCAAATATTGCTTGAACACATTACCCCAGCTCTTCCTCAACTGATCCTGCAGATGGTCTTTTTCTTCCATCCTTATCAGTTACTGGACTCTTTCCTTCATTGAAATGAAAAACAGTTTTAAATTAAGTATGTTCTACGAGTTAATTTTCAATGGCGGCATATATACATTTTGGAGGCTTTTGGGCTTTTGGCCAACAAAAGGTTTTAAAGTAAATAAAAAAGAAAAAGAGTAAAGTGTGCCCTATGCGCCACACTTGCCAAGATGTTAGTTAGGGACACTGTACCTTCCTCCTTCCCGTCCAGCTCAGAACCACTCAGATCTTTTTTATCTTCCGTGCCAGAGGCTTCTCTATCCTGATCCTTCACCACGCGTCTCCCAGGTCTCCCCGTTCCCTTTCTTCCAGTGGGTGCCATAATTAGATTCTGTTTGCTGACTTAAAAAACAGATCCCTTAAACTTCCCGAGTTCAAACACGCCATTTAAACAAATGGGTAGCTTTGCACATCAGAGGTCTCTCACAAGGGTCGCCTCGGTTAAATAACAAGGTTTGCAGTCTCCTCATTTCTATTATTGGACCAGGAGGTGACAAAGGTGACAATGACAGGGTCAACCCTGAGTCCACACTGGGACGTGTGGGTTTCGGTCCTGCCTCTGCCAGATTCTAGCAGGCTAAATGGGGCAGATCCCTGTCACAGAGGGACAACGTGACAGCTGGGGGGCCACCCGCAGAGCAGGCCGGACAGAAGTCTGAAGCAACGGACACATAAAATAAAGACTTGCTGCCACTTGGCTTTGGAGAGCGAACGTCCACACAGGCCACCATGACATCTCCAGGGGACAAACGTAGGGCCCTTGGTCACCTGTCATGGTCCCTGAGGGGACAAAGCTTCCCCGTCATCCCCCCTTACCTGTCCTCCCTCCTCAACCCTCGCCTGTCCTCCTTCCCCTTCCCCTGCACCAGTTTTCCTTCCTCTTCCCCCCTCTTCCTTCCTCCCTCCCTCCCTTACTCCTCTCACAAGTCCTCCCTCCTCACTCCCCCTCCACTGTCCTCCCTCCCCCTCCCCTCGCCTGTCCTCCCTCCCCATCCCCTCAATTTTCTTCCCTCTCCTCCACCTGTCCTCCCTCCACTCCTGGCCTCCCTCCCTTACCCCCTCACCAGTTTGCCCTCCTCTCTCCCCCTCCCCTGTTCTCTCCCCCCACTCCTGTCATCCACTCCTGTCCCCCATCCCTCATTCTTCCTCCCTCCCCCTCCCCTCGCCTGTCCTCCCTCCCCATCCCCTCACCTGTCCTCCCTCTCCTCCACCTGTTCTCCCTCTCCTCCACCTGTCCTCCCTCCCTTACCCCCTCACCAGTTTGCCCTCCTCTCTCCCCCTCCCCTCTCCTCCCTCCCCCACACCTGTCCTCCCTCCTCCCCTCACCTGTCATCCACTCCTGTCCCCCATCCCTCATCCTCCCTCCCTTCCCACTCACCCATCCTCCCTTCTCCCCCCTCCCCTATCCTGCCTCCCCACCCCCTCACCTGTCCTCCTCCCCTCTCACCCGCCCTCCCTCCCCTGCCCTACCTCCCCTCTCAACTGTCCTCCCCCCTCCCTCCTCTCCCATCATCCGGCCCCTCCCCTCTCAGGCGTCCTCCCTCCCAGACCTTCCATGCCCCACTGACTCCCATCACCCTAGGCCCTCAGAGAGGCCCACCCCACCACCCCCTCCTTCCGCCTTCCACTCAGTGGCCGGATCAGGCCCCGGCGAACAGTCACCTCACCGGGCACAGGTGACTTGGGGGGGTGTCTCGCACTGAACACACGCCCCTCGTCAACCTGATGAACCCGATGGCCACCGCAGACCCGCGGAGATCCCAGCCGCCCCACACTGCCCGCCCCTCACCTGAGGTAAAGGCTGTAGCGGCAACACTCCCAGAGCGAGGCAGCTGGCCACCGGGAAGCTCCTCTGAGGCACTTCCGGAGGGGGCGGAGCAAGCCAGCCTTGCCTGAGCGGGCGCAGCGCTGATTGGCCAGCACAGCGCGCATGCGTGAGGTGGGGGGGGCCTCGGCGGAGCCCCGCCCCCTGGCGGAAACAGACCTGCAGGCTGGTGCCAAGTTCTTAATAGTTAACATGTTGCTTTCCAATTTCTTCCTTTAACTTGTAAGTTGCAAATCACAAACATAGGGGAGTTAATGAAACATAACTCCTTTTCCCCCGCCCCGCCCCTCGCAACCACTAATAAACTTTGGTCTGTGTACCTTTGCCTTTTCTTGTCCTTTTTTTTTTTTTTTAAATTTTTATTAAGCTTCAAGTGAACATTTACCATTCCAATCAGTCTGTCACATGTAGGTTTACATACATCTTACTCCCTTCTCCCACTTGCTCTCCCCCTATTGAGTCAGCCCTTACAGTCTCTCGTTTCGTGCCAATTTTACCTTCTTCCCTCTCTCTCTATCTTCCCATCCCCCCTCCAGTCAAGAGTTGCCAACACACTCTCCCGTGTCCACCTGATTTAATTAGCTCACTCTTCATCAGCATCTCTCTCCCCCCCACTGACCAGTCCTCTTCATGCCTGATGATTTGTCTTCGGGGTTGGTTCCTGACCTGTGCCATCAGAAGTTCTGGGGAGCATTGTCTCTGGGATTCCTCTAGTCGCAATCATACCATTAGGTGTGGTCTTTTAATGAGAATTTGGGGTCTGTATCCCATTGGTCTCCTGCTCCCTCAGGAGTTGTCTCTTGTGCTCCCTGACAGGGCAGACATCGATTGTGGCCGGGCACCAACTTGTTCTTCTGGTCTCAGGATATTGTAGGTCTCTGGTTCAAGTGGCCCTTTCTGTCTCTTGGGTTCTTAGTTGTCGTGTTACCTTGGTGTTCTTCCTTTGCCTTTGCTCCCGGTGGGTTGAGACCAATTAATGTATTTTAGATGGCTGCTTGTTGGCATTTAGGACCCCAGGTGCCACAATTCAAAGTGGGATGCAGAGTGTTTTCATAATAGAATTGTTTTGCCCATTGATTTAGAAGTCCTCTCAAACCAAGTTCCCCAGACCCCAGCCCCTGCTTCGCTATCCTTTGAAGCTTTCATTTTATCTCGGAAACCTCTTTACTTTTAATCCTGTCCAATTAGGCTGACCTTCCTTGTTTTGAGTGTTGTCTTTCCCTTCACCCAAAGCAGTTCCCATCTACAGATTGATCAATAAAAAGCCCTCTCCCTCCCTCCCTCCCTCCCTCCCCCCTTTGTAACCACAAAAGTATGTGTTCTTTTCCGTTTTTTCTATTTCTCAAGATCTTATAATAGTGGTCTTATACAATATTTGTCCTTTTGCAACTGACTCATTTCGCTCAGCATAATGCCTTCCAGATTCCTCCATGTTATGAAATGTTTCAGAGATTCGTCACTGTTCTTTATCGATGCGTAGTATTCCATTGTGTGAATATACCACAATTTATTTACCCATTCGTCCGCTGATGGACATCTTGGTTGCTTCCAGCTTTTTGCTATTGTAAACAGAGCTGCAATAAACATGGGTGTGCATATATCTGTTTGTGTGAAGGGTCTTGTATTTTTAGGGTATATTCCGAGGAGTGGGATTTCTGGTTTGTATGGTAGTTCTATTTCTAACTGTTTAAGATAACGCCAGATGGATTTCCACAGTGGTTGTACCATTTTACAATCCCACCAGCAGTGTATGAGAGTTCCAGTCTCTCTGCAGCCTCTCCAACATTTATTATTTTGTGATTTTTGAATTAATGCCAGTCTAGTTGGTGTCAGATGGAATCTCATCGTAGTTTTAATTTGTATTTCTCTAATGACTAATGATCGAGAGCATTTTCTCATGTATCTGTTGGCTGCCTGAATATCTTCTTTAGTGAAATGTGTGTTCATATCCTTTGCCCACTTCTTGATTGGGTTGTTTGTCTTTTTGTGGTTGAGTTTTGACAGAATCATGTAGATTTTAGAGATCAGGCGCTGGTCTGAGATGTCATAGCTGAATATTCTTTCCCAGTCTGTAGGTGGTCTTTTTACTCTTTTGGTGAAGTCTTTAGATGAGCATAGGTGTTTGATTTTTAGGAGCTCCCAGTTATCGGGTTTCTCTTCATCATTTTTGGTAATGTTTTGTATTCTGTTTATGCCCTGTATTAGGGCTCCTAGGGTAGATCCTATTTTTTCTTCCAAGATTTTTATCGTTTTAGTCTTTATGTTTAGGTCTTTGATCCACTTGGAGTTAGTTTTTGTGCATGGTGTGAGGTATGGGTCCTGTTTCATTCTTTTGCAAATGGATATCCAGGTATGCCAGCACCATTTGTTGAAAAGACTATTATTTCCCCAATTGACTGACACTGGTCCTTTGTCAAATATCAGCTGCTCATACGTGGATGGATTTATATCTGGATTCTCAATTCTGTTCCATTGGTCTATGTGCCTGTTGTTGTACCAGTACCAGGCTGTTTTGACTACTGTAGCTATATAATAGGTTCTGAAATCAGGTAGGGTGAGGCCTCCCACTTTCTTCTTCTTTTTCAGTAATGTTTTGCTTATCCGGGGATTCTTTCCTTTCCATATGAAATTAGTGATTTGTTTCTCTATTCCCTTAAAGTATGACATTGGTATTTGGATTGGAAGTGCGTTGTATGTATAAATGGCTTTTGGTAGAATAGACATTTTTACTATGTTGAGTCTTCCTATCCATGAGCAGGGTATGTTTTTCCATTTAAGCGTGTCCTTTTGAATTTCTTGTAGCAGAGTTTTATAGTTTTCTTTGTATAGGTCTTTTACATCCTTGGTAAGATTTATTCCTAAGTATTTTATCTTCTTGGGGGCTACTGTGAATGGTATTGATTTGGTTATTTCCTCTTCGGTGTTCTTTTTGTTGATGTAGAGGAATCCAAGTGATTTTTGTATGTTTATTTTATATCCTGAGACTCTTCCAAACTCTTCTATTAGTTTCAGTAGTTTTCTGGAGGATTTCTTAGGGTTTTCCATGTATACGATCATGTCATCTGCAAATAGTGATAGCTTTACTTCCTCCTTACCAATCTGAATACCCTTTATTTCTTTGTCTAGCCTAATTGCCCTGGCTAGGACTTCAAGTACGATGTTGAATAAGAGCGGTGATAAAGGGCATCCTTGTCTGGTTCCCGTTCTCAAGGGAAATGCTTTCAGGTTCTCTCCATTTAGAGTGATATTGGCCGTTGGCTTTGCATATATGCCCTTTATTATGTTGAGGAATTTTCCTTCAATTCCTATTTTGGTGAGAGTTTTTATCATAAATGGGTGTTGGACTTTGTCAAATGCCTTTTCTGCATCAATTGATAAGATCATGTGGTTTTTGTCTTTTGTTTTATTTATGTGATGGATTACATTAATGGTTTTTCTGATATTAAACCAGCCTTGCATACCTGGTATAAATCCCACTTGATCAGGGTGAATTATTTTTTTGATGTGTTGTTGGATTCTATTGGCTAGAATTTTATTAAGGATTTTTGCATCTATGTTCATGAGGGATATAGGTCTAAAATTTTCTTTTTTTGTAATGTCTTTACCTGGTTTTGGTATCAGGGAGATGGTAGCTTCATAGAATGAGTTGGGTAGTATTCCGTCTTTTTCTATACTTTGAAATACCTTCAATAGTAATGGTGTTAAGTCTTCTCTGAAGGTTTGGTAGAACTCTGCAGTGAAGCCATCTGGTCCAGGACTTTTTTTTGTTGGGAGTTTTTTGATTACCATTTCAATCTCTTTTTTTGTTATGGGTCTATTTAGTTGTTCTACTTCTGTATGTGTTAGTTCAGGTAAGTAGTGTTGTTCCAAGAATTTATCCATTTCTTCTAGGTTTTCAAATTTGTTAGAGTACAATTTTATGTAGTAATCTGATATGATTCTTTTGATTTCATTTGGTTCTGTTGTGATGTGGTCCTTCTCGTTTCTTATTCGGGTTATTTGTTTCCTTTCCTGTTTTTCTTTAGTCAGTCTAGCCAATGGTTTATCAATTTTGTTAATTTTTTCAAAGAACCAGCTTTTGGCTTTGTTAATTCTTTCAATTGTTTTTCTGTTCTCTAATTCATTTAGTTCAGCTCTAATTTTTATTATTTGTTTTCTTCGGGTGCCTGATGGATTCTTTTGTTGCTCACTTTCTATTTGCTCAAGTTGTCGGGACAGTTCTCTGATTTTGGCTCTTTCTTCTTTTTGTATGTGTGCATTTATCGATATAAATTGGCCTCTGAGCACTGCTTTTGCTGTGTCCCAGAGGTTTTGATAGGAAGTATTTTCATTCTCGTTGCTTTCTAAGAATTTCCTTATTCCCTCCTTGATGTCTTCTATAACCCAGTCTTTTTTCGGGAGGGTATTGTTCATTTTCCAAGTATTTGATTTCTTTTCCCTAGTTTTTCTGTTATTGATTTCTAGCTTCATTGCCTTGTGGTCTGAGAAGATGCTTTGTAATATTTCGATGTTTTGGATTCTGCAAAGATTTGTTTTATGCCCTAATATGTGGTCTATTCTAGAGAATGTTCCATGTGCGCTAGAAAAAAAAGTATATTTTGCAGCAGTTGGGTGGAGAGTTCTGTATAAGTCAATGAGGTCAAGTTGGTTGATTGTTGTAAGTAGGTCTTCCGTGTCTCTATTGAGCTTCTTACTGGATGTCCTGTCCTTCTCCGAAAGTGGTGTGTTGAAGTCTCCTACTATATATGTGGAGGTGTCTATCTCACTTTTCAATTCTGTTAAAATTTGATTTATGTATCTTGCAGCCCTGTCATTAGGTGCGTAAATATTTAATATGGTTATGTCTTCCTGATCAATTGTCCCTTTTATCATTATATAGTGTCCTTCTTTATCCTTTGTGGTGGATTTAAGTCTAAAGTCTATTTTGTCAGAAATTAATATTGCTACTCCTCTTCTTTTTTGCTTATTGTTTGCTTGATATATTTTTTTCCATCCTTTGAGTTTTAGTTTGTTTGTGTCTCTAAGTCTAAGGTGTGTCTCTTGTAGGCAGCATATAGATGGATCGTGTTTTTTTATCCAGTCCGTGACTCTCTGTCTCTTTATTGGTGCATTTAGTCCATTTACATTCAGCGTAATTATAGATAAGTAAGTTTTTAGTGCTGTCATTTTGATGCCTTTTTATGTGTGTTGTTGGCCATTTCATTTTTCCACATGCTTTTTTGTGCTGAGACGTTTTTCTTAGTAGCTTGTGAGATCCTCATTTTCATAATGTTTAACTTTGTGTTTATTGAGTCGTTACGTTTTTCTTGGCTTTTTTCTTGAGTTATGGAATTGATATTCCTTTTTGTGGTTACCTTTTTATTTACCCCTATTTTTCTAAGTAAAAACCTAACTTGTATCCTTCTATTTCGCCTTGTATCACTCTCCATCTGGCAGTTCAATGCCTCCTATATTTAGTCCCTCTTTTTGATTATTTTGATCGTTTAGCTATTGATTTCCATGATTTCCTGTTGTGTGTATTATTTTGTTTATTTATTTATTTTTTAGAATTAGTCTTAATTTGTTTGTTTTTGTGCTTTCCCTGTTTGAGTTGCGTTGATATCAGGACGTTCTGTTTTGTGACCTTGTATTGTGCTGGTACCTGATATTATTGGTCATCAGGCCAAACAATCTCCTTTAGCATTTCTTGCAGTCTTGGTTTAGTTTTTGCAAATTCTCTAAACTTGTGTTTATCTGTAAATATCTTAATTTCTCCTTCATATTTCAGAGAGAGTTTTGCTGGATATATGATCCTTGGTTGGCAGTTTTTCTCGTTTAGTGCTCTGTATATGTCGTCCCATTCCCTTCTTGCCTGCATGGTTTCTGCTGAGTAGTCTGAACTTATTCTTATTGATTCTCCCTTGAAGGAAACCTTTCTTGTCTCCCTGGCTGCTTTTAAAATTTTCTGTTTGTCTTTGGTTTTGGCAAGTTTGATGATGATATGTCTTGGTGTTTTTCTTTTTGGATCAATCTTAAATGGGGTTCGATGAGCATCTTGGATAGATATCCTTTCTTCTTTCATGATGTCAGGGAAGTTTTGTGTCAGGAGTTCTTCAACTATTTTCTCTGTGTTTTCTGTCCCCCCTCCCTGTTCTGGGACTCCAATCACTCGCAAGTTATCCTTCTTGATAGAGTCCCACATGATTCTTAGGGTTTCTTCATTTTTTTTAATTCTTTTATCTGATTTTTTTCCAGCTATGTTGGTGTTGTTTCCCTGGTCCTCCAGAAGTCCCAGTCTACATTCTAATTGCTCGAGTCTGCTCCTCTGACTTTCTATTGCGTTGTCAAATTCTGTAATTTTATTGTTAATCTTTTGGATTTCTACATGCTGTCTCTCTATGGATTCTTGCAACTTGTTAATTTTTCCACTATGTTCTTGAATAATCTTTTTGAGTTCTTCAACTGTTTTATCAGTGTGTTCCTTGGCTTTTTCTGCATTTATTCTAATTTCATTTGTGATATCTTTAAGCATTCTGTAAATTAGTTTTTTATATTCTGTATCTGATAATTCCAGGATTGTATCTTCATTTGGGAAAGATTTTGATTCTTTTGTTTGGGGGGTTGGAGAAGCTGTCATGGTCTGTTTCTTTATGTGGTTTGATATGGACTGCTGTCTCCGAGCCATCACTGGGAAACTAGATTTTCCAAGTAGTCAGCTGGTGCGCTGGCTCCTAGTTCTGAAAACAGTCGCTGTCTGCCCGTATTTGTTCGTCCTCCGTCTCTAAGTCTGTGCTTGTTGTTCAGAGTTCATAGATTGTTATGTATGTGATCGATTCCCTTGTTTTTCCGAGTCTTTGTTGCAAGAGGGATCCGCGGGAGCGTCCACCTAGTCCGCCATCTTGGCCCCCCTCCTCTTTTCTTGTCCTTTTATAGAAGGAGGTCATACAATATTTGTCCTTCCGTGATTGGTTTATTTTGCCAGGGTTTGCCTAGACACAGGCATAATGGGTCTAAGGACATTCAATGCCTTTCACCCCTGCAGAGACCTGATTTCAACAGCATAGACCCTCATTAGCACAGTACAACAGGGTATATAACTTAAGTCTAAGTTCAACTATATCAGCTCTATGGTGGAGTTTCAGGTCCTTGACATTTGACACTGGATCCATTAAGCAGGGTCCTCAAGCCTGGTAACTCCACCCTCTCCACCTACCACCTGTGACAGGGGTCTAAGAAGAAGTGCTGTCTCTCAGTCCTTAAAGCCAACAGCATTGGGTGCCCAAAATCAAACGCTTATGCGGGGGAAGTCAGTGTCTTTGGTGTTCTTCATTCTCCTTTGCTCCTAGTGAGTTGGGACCAATTGATGCATCTTAGATGGCCACTCACAAGCCTTTAAGGCCCCAGATGCCACTCACCAAAGTGGGATGCAGACCATTTTCTTAATAAATTTTGTTATGCCAATTGACCTACATCTCCCAGATACTATGGTCCCCAGGCCCCAGCCTCAACTTCTCTGTCCATTGAAGTGCTTGGATGTGTCCAGGAAACCTCTTAGCTTTTGCTTTGGTCCAATGGCAACGTGATCCTACAAATACCAGTAACTTTCTATTAGACCTTAAACTAGCCCAAGCCAGATTTGGCTCAGCTTGCATGCCCAGAAGGACCTGCTGTGACTGCTAAATGACCTCATCAGAGGATGCAGCATCAGGAGGAAAGAATCAAAAGGAAAATCATCACCTGGGCCCTATCCCAAAGTGCCAGTTCTGACAAGAACTAAGTTACCTCCTGTTTCCTGGCCACCTTCTAGAATTTTCCCTCCCCAGTTCGCCTGCCTGGCGCTATCTTGCCGCCCAAATTACAAATACGCCCTGCTTCCCTGTAACTTGGTGAGCCATGTCTGAGGAACTTCCTCTCTGCTCCGTGCCCTGCACGTGGCAATGAAGTTCTTTCTTAAAGATGTAATCTCGTCGTAGTTTTGATTTACATTTCTCTAATGGCTAATGATCACGAGCATTTCCTCATGTATCTGTTAGCTACCTGAATGTCTTCGTTAGTGAAGTGTCTGTCCATATCCCCTTTGCCCATTTTTCAATTGGTTTATTTGTTTTTTCATTGTTGAATTTTTGCAGGATCATGTAGATTTTAGAGATTAGACCCTGATCCGATTTGTTGTAGCCAAATTTTTTTTTCCCACTCTGTAGATAGTCTCTTTACTCCTTTGGCGAAGTCTTTTGACGAGCATAAGTGTTTGTTTATTAAGAAAATGGTTTGCATGCCACTTTGGTGAGTGGTGTCTGGGGTCTTAAAACTAGCAAGTGGCCATCTAAGATGGATCAGTTGGGCTCAACCCACCTGGAGGAAAGGAGAATGAAAAACACCAAGGACATGTGGAAAACGTGAGCCCAACAGAAAGAAAGGGCTACATAAACCACAGATTTCATCAGCTTGAGACCGGAAGAACTAGATGGTGCCCGGCTACCACCCATGACTGCCCTGACAGGGAACGTAACAGAGAATCCCTGGTGGAACAGGAGAAAAGTGAGGTGCAGACCTCCAATTCTAGTAAAAAGACCAGACTTAATGGTCTCAGTGAGACTGGAGGGACCCCAGGGGTCATGGACCCTGGACTCTCTGTTAGCCTAAAACTAAAACCATTCTCGAAGCCAACACTTCAGACAAACTTTAGACTGGACTACAAGACATAAAATTCTACTGGTGAGGAATGTGCTTCTTAGCTCAAGTGGACACATGAGCCTTCATCTGAGCAATTGATGGTCTGATCCACAGTCAGACCCTGGCCTCATTCTGACTGATGATATTCATCGTCTCTTTCCACAGATGTAGTCAATTTGATTCCAGTGTATTCCAGCTGGCGAGGCCATGTGTATAGTCGCCATTTACATTGGTGAAAGAAGGTATTTGCAATGCAGAAGTCGTTGGTCTTGCAAAATTCTATCATTCGATCTCCGGCATTGTTTCTATTACCAAGGCAGTATTTTCCAGCCGCCGATCCTTCTTTGTTTCCAACTTTCACATTCCAATCACCAGTGGTTCTCAATGCATCCTGATTCCATGTTCGATCAATTTCGGACTGTAGCAGCTGACAAAAATCTTCTATTTCTTCATCTTTGGCCTTAGTGGGTGGTAGGTAAACTTGAATAATAGTCATTTCAACTGCTCTTCCTTGTAGGCATATGGATGTTCTCCTATCACTGACAGCGTTATACTTCAGGATAGATCTTGAAATGTTCTTTTTGACGAGGAATGCAACACCATTCCTCTCCAAGTTGTCATTCCCGATACAGTAGATCATATGATTGTCTGATTCAAAATGACCAATCCAACCCATTTTTTTTTAATGCCTACGATGTTTATGCGTTCCATTTCATTTTTGACAATTTCCAATTTTCCTAGATTCATCTTTTGTACATTCATGGTTCTGATCATTAATGTATGTCTCCATCTGTTTCTTCTCCTTTTGAATCATGCCACCTCAGCAAATGAAGGTCCCAAAAGCTTGAGTCGATCCATGTCATTAAGGTTGCCTCTACTTTTCCCTAGTCGTCTTTTGAGGCCCTTGCAACCTGTGGGGCTCATCTTCTGGTACTATATCAGACAGTGTTCCGCTGCTGTTCATAAGGTTTTCCCTGGCTATTTCTCTCCAGATGTAGACCACTGGGTCCTTCTTCCTAGTCTGTCTTAGTCCAGAAGCTCAGCTAAAACCTGTCCGACATAGGTGACCATGTTGGTATCTGGAATAATAGTGGCATAGCTTCCAGCATCACAGCAACAAGCAAATCCCCACAGTACGACAAACTGACAGACTCGTGGGGGGTTTTGGGAGTAGGGGAGGTTTTTCAAAGCATAAAAGGAAGTAAGGAAACCACAAAGGTAAAGTAGTATGTATGATGCTATAAAAATTTATAACCTACCTTAAAAAAGAGGCCAGTAACAATTTGTGAAACAGCTTACAACATGTTAGCAAAGGGTTAGTTAATGTCGTTAATATGTAAAGAGCTCATATAAATCAATAATAAAAAGATGACCATAACACAAAAATGGGCAAAGCACGTGAATAGTTATTTCACCGAAGAGGAAAAACGAATGGCCAATAAACAAGAAAGAACGTTGAATCTCAAAGGTAATCAAACAAACCAAAAGTAAAACACCGAGAGAGTGGTTTTTTCCAGCAACGTGGTTAAACGAGAAGTTTTAAATGTCGATAATCTCTACTGTTGCAACGGTGAGGGGAAATAGTCTCAGGTATTGCTGTGGTAAATTGGAACATTCTTTGTAAGGGGCAGTTTCATACAATGTTATCTCAGCCTTTAAAAGTTTTCACTGCATTTGGTCCTGAAATTATTCTTCTGGAAATTTATCCAAAGGAAACAGAGATGTGCAGAATATTAAATCAGAATTTTCATCATGGTGTTATCTGAAATGTAAAGTTGGAGTCAAATAAAATGTCAAGCAATAGAGAATGACGACACGTTTATGTGACTTCATATTATACGTCTGTCTCGGGTTTCCAGTGCTTCTAAAACAGAAACACCACAAGTGTATAGCTTTAACAAACAAAAATGTATTCTCTCACAGTCTAGGATGCTAGAAGTCTGAATTCAGGGCACCAGCTCCAGGGGAAGGCTTTCTGTCTTTTGGCTCTGGGGGAAGGTTCTTGTCTCTTCAGCTCTGTTTCCTGGTGCCTTGAAGATCTCCATGTGGCCTGGCATCTATCTTCCCCACCTCTGCTTACTCTCTTGCTTATTTAATCTCATTTATTTCACAAAAGAGATTGACTCAAGACACTCATCCTGTCTCATTAACAGAAAAAAGACAACCCAGGGTAGCATCTCTTGTTTCCTACCATAGCTTGCAGAGACCCTAACCCCGTCTCATTAATATAAAAAAGACAACCCATTCCCAAATGGGATTATAACCACAGGCATACTAAAAAAAAAAAAAAAAGCAAAGGAAACTCGTTGACATTGAATGGATTCAGACTCATAGCGACCCTAGAGCATACAGTAGAAGTGCTACATGGGGTTTTCAAGGTTGTAAATCTTTACAGAAGCAGACTGCCACACCTTTCTCCCATGGAGCAGCTGGGGGTTGGCACCACTGACTTTATAGTTAGCAGCTGAGTGCTTAAGCACTGAGCCAGCCCAACCACAGGCATAGTAGACCTAAGGATTTACAACACATGTTTTGGGGGGACACAATTAAATTCGTAACAATAGCAGCAATTGAAATATATTGTTTAACGACTTGAGAACTCTTAAAATAGTTGATGCTACTTCCAAGTAGCACCCTATTCCCTCTGTTTTCATCTTAACTTTTAGAATTTTGCCCCCAAACCTGCTCCTCCTTCAGTCTTCTCCCAGAGGCTGGCTCCTCTCCCGTGCCTAGCCTTAAGGTGTTGGGACCCTATTTCTTCTCTCAGTATGTTCTCCCATGATCCTGTCCTGCTCCTGGTTTAAACATCACCTGTATGCTGATGATTGGCACATTTACATCTGCTGTTGATGAGCAGTTCCATGGTAGCATCTCTTGTTTCCAACCATAGCTTGCAGAGGAGGGCCAACACTAAAAAAAAAAAAAAAACTAAGCTTCTCAAAAATGCAGTGTGACTCCTCACCAGCACGTTTCTTCTTACAGGAGTGTCTCTCTGTCCTCCCAAAGACTCAGCTTGGAGATTGGATCTCTGGCCTGACAAATTAAAACATTTCTAATACTCCATTCCCCCGACCTTCTGAGCAATTGCTCAACACCCTTCCAGTATCTCCACCTCATTTACTGAAGGCTGCAGTCCAGGTGAAGGATTCCACCCCAGAAGCATATTATGTCGGTTCCAGGACCTTGAGCCCCGAGTCCCAGGTGTGTGCTCCCATGTCAAGAAGTTCTCCAAGGTATTGACTTATAATCTGCCCCCCTGCCCCCCGCGGGTCCCACATGCTCAAAACCCATTCCCACATGTATTATCCCAGCTCTTGCAGGTCCTGCAGCTCCTTCTGAATATAAGGTGTTTCCCACCCAAACAGGAACGCTGTTTTCCTCCTTTGGCTGGGATGATACCGCACCCTGCCATCAGTCTGGAAGCAATGAAAAATTAGCGGGGGATGGATGTTGGGTAAGAGAAGAAAAATCTCTTGAGACACTGCCTTGGATGAAGTCATTGCAGGGTCCCCAGGAAAAAGGGGGCTGCTTCTACCTGGCTAAGGATTCAGTAAAAATGGCACGGCAGTGGCGGCTGACTCCCCTCTAACTTCTCGAGTGAGAGACAGAATCACCATGAGCATCCACAGCCCAAGGCTGATTGCTATGAGGTGGAGGTCAGACATACCGACAACCTCCAACCCTTCTGGTTTTTTACTATTTTTTTCCATCCTTTTACTTTCAACCTATCCGTGTTAATTTTATTCCTTTTTTTAAATTTTTATTGTGCTTTAAGTGAAAGTTTACAAATCAACTCACTCTCTCATACAAAAATTTGTGTACACCTTGCTATATAATCCTAATTGCTTTCCCCCTAATCACACAGCCCCCTCCTTCCCTCCACTCTCTCTTTTCGTGTCCATTCTGACAGCTTCTGAGACCCTTTGCCCTCTCATCTCCCCTCCAGATAGGAGATGCCAACGTAGTCTCGTGTCTGCTTGAAAAGAGAAGCTCACTCCTCACCAGTATCATTTTCTCTCCCATAGTCCAGTTCAATCCTTGTCTGAAGAGTTGGCTTTGGGAATGGCTCCTGTCTTGGGCTAACAAAAGGTCTGTGGACCATGGCCACCAGGGTTGTTCTAGTCTCAGTCAGACCATTAAGTCTGGTCTTTTTAGGAGAATTTGGGGTTTGCATCCCACTGGTCTTCTTTTCCCTCAGGGGTTCTCAGCTGTCTTCCCTGTCAGGGCAGTCATCGGTTGTAGCCCGGCATGATCTAGTTCTTGTGGTCTCAGGTTGATGTAGTCTCTGGTTTATGTGGCCATTTCTGTCTCTTGGGCTCATAATTACCTTGTGTCCTTAGTGTTCTTCATTCTCCTTTGCTTCAGGTGGCTTGAGACCAATTGATGCACCTTAGATGGCCACTTGCTAGCATTTAAGTCCCCAGACGCCACTCTCCATAGTGGGATAGAGAATGTTCTCCTAAGAGATTTTATTATGTCAATTGATTTACATGTCCCCTGAAACTGTGGTCCCCAATCCCCGGCTTACGAAGCATTCAGTTTATTCTTTGCTTTTTTTTTTTTTCTGCTGACCTCTCCTGTACTGTGTTGTCTTTCCCTTCACCTAAAGTAGTTCTTACCTACTATCTACTTGGTGAATACCCCTCTCCCTCCCTCCCTCCCTCCCCTGTCTCATAAAAAAAAATAGCCATCAAATAATACTTTCTTCTGTGTTCAAACTGGTTCCGGAGTTCTTATAATAGTGGTATTACACAATATTTATCCTTTTGCAACTAACTAATTTCACTCAACATAATGCCTTCCTGATTCCTCCATGTTATGAAATGTTTCATAGATTCATCACTGTTTTTTATCGATGTGTAGTATTCCATTGTGTGAATATACCATAATTTATTTATCCATTTATCCGTTGATGGGCACCTTGTTTGCTTCCATCTTTTTGCTCTTGTAAACCCTGCTACAATGAACATGGGTGTGCATATATCTGTTTGTGTAAAGGCTCTTATTTCTCTAGGATATATTCCAAGGAGTGGGATTGCTGGATCATATGGTAGTTCTATTTCTGGATTTTGAAGGAAGTGCCAGATCGATTTCCAAAGTGGTTGACATTCCTACCAGCAGTGTATATGTGTTCCAGTCTCTCCACAGCCTCTCCAACATTTATTATTTTGTGTTTTTTGGATTAACGCCAGCCTCCATGGATTGAGATGGAATCTCACTGTAGTTTTGATTTGCATTTCTCTAAAGGCTAATGATCTTGAGCATTTCCTCATGTATCTGTTATCTACCTGAATGTCTTCGTTAGTGAAGTGTCTGTTCATATCCCCTTTGCCCATTTTTTAATTGCGTTATGTGTCTGTTTGTAGTTGAGTTTTTGCAGTATCATATAGATTTTACAGGTCAGGCGCTGATCCGAAATGTCATAGCTAAACACTTTTTCCCAGTCTGTAGGTAATCTTTTTACTCTTCTGGTGAACTCTTTGGATGAGCATGTTGCTGTTGTTGTTGTTAGGTGCCATCGAGTCAGTTCCGACTCATAGCGACCCTATGTACAACAGAACGAAACACTGCCCTGTCCTTCGTCATCCTCACAATCGTTGTTACGCTTGAGCTCATTGTTGCAGCCACTGTGTCAATCCACCTCGTTGAGGGTCTTCCTCTTTTCCGCTGACCCTGTACTCTGCCAAGCATGATGTCCTTCTCCAGGGGCTGAGCCCTCCTGACAACCTGTCCAAAGTATGTAAGACGCAGTCTCGCCATCCGTGCCTCTCAGGAGCATTCTGGCCACACTTCTTGCAAGACAGATTTGTTCGTTCTTTTGGCAGTCCATGGTCTGTGCGATATTCTTCGCCAACACCACAGTTCAAAGGCGTCAACTCTTCTTCGGTTTTCCTTATTCATCGCCAGCTTTCACATGTACTTGATGCGATTGAAAATACCATGGCTTGGGTCAGGCGCACCTTAGTCTTCAGGGTGACATCTTTGCTCTTCAATACTTTGAAGAGGTCCTTTACAGCAGATTTGCCCAATGCGATGCGTCTTTTGATTTCTTGACTGCTGCTTCCATGCCTGTTGATTGTGGATCCAAGGAAAATGAAGTCTTTGACAACTTCAATCTTTTCTCCATTTATTGTGATGTTGCTCATTGGTCCAGTTCTGAGAGTTTTTGTGTTCTTTATGTTGAGGTGCAGTCCATACTGAAGGCTGTGGTCTTTGATCTTCATTAGTAAGTGCTTCAAATCCTCTTCACTTTCAGCAAGCAAGGTTGTGTCATCTGCATAACGCAGGTTGTTAATGAGTCTTCCTCTAATCCTGATGCCCCGTTCTTCTTCACAGAGTCCACTTTCTCAGATTATTTGCTCAGCATACAGATTGAATTGTTATGGTGAGAGAATATAACCCTGACGTACACCTTTCCTGACTTTAAACCAATCAGTATCCCCTTGTTCTGTCTGAACAACTGCCTCTCGATCGATGTAATGGTTCCTCATGAGTACAATTAAGTGTTCCGGAATTCTCTTTCTTCCCAATGTTATCCATAGTTTCTTATGATCCACACAGTCTAATGCCTTTGCATAGTCAATAAAACACCGGTAAACATCCTTCTGGTATTCTCTGCTTTCAGCCAGGATCCATCTGACATCAGCAGTGATATCCCTGGTTCCATGCCCTCTTCTCACACTGGCCTGAATTTCTGGCAGTTCCTTGTTGATATACTGCTGTAGCCGTTTTTGAATGATCTTCAGCAAAATTTTGCTTGCGTGTGATATGAATGATATTTGTCTATAATCTCCACATTCGGTTGGATCACCTTTCTTGGGATTAGGCATCAATATGGATCTCTTCCAGTCAGTTGGCCAGGAAGCTGTCTTCCATATTTCTTGGCCTAGATGAGTGAGCACCTCGAGTGCTGCATCTGTTTGTTGAAACATCTCAATTGATATTCCATCAATCCCTGGAGCCTTGTTATTCGCCAATGCCTTCAGAGCAGCTTGGACTTCTTCCTTCAGTACCATCACTTCCTGATCATATGCCACCTCTTGAAATGGTTGAACATCGACTAATTCTTTTTGGTAGAATGACTCTGTGTATTCCTTCCATCTTCTTTTGATGCTTCCTGCGTCATTTAATATTTTCCCCATGGAATCCTTTACTATTGCAACTCGAGGCTTGAATTTTTTCTTCAGTTCTTTCAGCTTGGGAAACGCCCAGAGTGTTCTTCCTTTTGGTTTTCTATCTCCATCTCTTTGTGCTTGTCATTGTAATATTTTACTTTGTCTTCTCGAGAGGCCCTTTGAAATCTTCCATTCAGTTCTTTTACTTCATCAATTCTTCCTTTTGATTTAGCTGCTCGAGTTTCGACAGCAAGTTTCAGAGTCTCCTCTGGCATCCATCTTGATCTTTTCTTTCTTTCCTGTCTTTTCAATGACCTCTTGCTTTCTTCATGGATGATGGCCTTGATGTCATTCCACAACTCGTCTGGTCTTCAGTCACTAGATTTCAATAGGTCAAATCTATTCTTTTTTTTTTTTAAATATTTTTATTCAAAATTCAAATGTAACAGGGCTTCCTATATTTTTATTTGCTAAACCTGGCAACCTTATCTGTTCAAGTGGTTAATTTTTTTTTAAATAATTTTTATTGAGCTTTAAGTGAACGTTTACAAATCAAGGCAGTCTGTCACATATAAGCTTATATATACCTTACTCCATACTCCCGCTTAGTCTCCCCCTAATGAGTCAGCCCTTCCAGTCTCTCCTTTCGTGACGATTTTGCCAGCTTCCAACCCTCTGTACCCTCCTATCTCCCCTCCAGACAGGAGATGCCAACACAGTTTCAAGTGTCCACCTGATACAAGTAGCTCACTCTTCGTCAGCATCTCTCTCCAACCCATTGTCCAGTCCCTTCCATGTCTGATGAGTTGTCTTCGGGAATGGTTCCTGTCCTGGGCCAACAGAAGGTTTGGGGACCATGACCGCCGGGATTCCTCCAGTCTCAGTCAGACCATTAAGTCTGGTCTTTTTATGAGAATTTGGGGTCTGCATCCCACTGATCTCCTGCTCCCTCAGGGGTTCTCTGTTGTGCTTCCTGTCAGGGCAGTCATCGGTTGTGGCCGGGTACCATCTAGTTCTTCTGGTCTCAGTATGGTGTAAGCCTCTGGTTCACGTGGCCCTTTCTGTCTCTTGGGTTCGTAGTTATCGTGTGACCTTGAAGTTCTTCATTCTCGTTTGATCCTGGTGGGTTGAGACCAATTGATGCATCTTAGATGGCCGCTTGTTCGCATTTAAGACCCCAGACGCCACATTTCAAAGTGGGATGCAGAATGTTTTCATAACAGAATTATTTTGCCAATTGACTTAAAATTCCCCTTAAGCCATAGTCCCCAAACTCCCGCCCTTACTCCACTGACCTTTGAAGCATTCAGTTTATCCCGGAAACTTCTTTGCTTTTGGTCCAGTCCAGTTGAGCTGACCTTCCATGTATTGAGTATTGACCTTCCCTTCACCTAAAGTAGTTCTTATCTGCTAACTAATCAGTAAATAACCCTCTCCCATCCTCCCTCCCCCCTCCCCGTAACCACAAAAGTATGTGTTCTTCTCAGTTTATACTATTTCTCAAGATCTTCTAATAGTGGTCTTATACAATATTTGTCCTTTTGCCTCTGACTAATTTCACTCAGCATAATGCCTTCCAGATTCTTCCATGTTATAAAATGTTTCACAGATTCGTCACTGTTCTTTACTGATGCGTAGTATTCCATTGTGTGAATATACCACAATTTATTTAACCATTCACCCGATGATGGACACCTTGGTTGCTTCCAGGTTTTGCTATTGTAAACAGAGCTGCAATAAACATGGGTGTGCATATATCTGTTCATGTGAAGGCTCTTATTTCTCTAGGGTATATTCCGAGGAGTGGGATTTATTGGGTTGTATGGTAGTTCTATTTCTAACTTTTTAAGAAAATGCCAGATAGATTTCCAAAGTGGTTGTACCATTTTACATTCCCACCAGCAGTGTATAAGAGTTCCAATCTCTCTGCAGCCTCTCCAACATTTATTATTTTGTGTTTTTTGGATTAATGCCAGCCTTGTTGGAGTGAGATGGAATCTCATCGTGGTTTTAATTTGCATTTCTCTAATGGCTAATGATCGAGAGCATTTTCTCATGTATCTGTTGGCTGCTTGAATATCTTCTTTAGCGAAGTGCGCGTTTCATATCCTTTGCCCACTTCTTGATTAGGTTGTTTGTCTTTTTGTGGTTGAGTTTTAACAGAATCATATAGATTTTAGAGATCAGGCGCCGGTCAGAGATGTCATAGCTGAAAATTCTTTCCCAATCTGTTGGTGGTCTTTTTACTCTTTTGGTGAAGTCTTTAGATGAGCATAGGTGTTTGATTTTTAGGAGCTCCCAGTTATCGGGTTTCTCTTCGTCATTTTTGGTAATGTTTTGTATTCTGTTTATGCCTTGTCTTAGGGCTCCTAAGGTTGTCCCTATTTTTTCTTCCATGATCTTTATCGTTTCAGTCTTTATGTTTAGGTCTTTGATCCACTTGGAGTTAGTTTTTGTGCATGGTGTGAGGTATGGGTCCTGTTTCATTTTTTTGCAAATGGATATCCAGTTGTGCCAGCACCATTTGTTAAAAAGACTATCTTTTCCCCAATTAACTGACACTAGGCCTTTGTCAAATATCAGCTGCTCATAGGTGGATGGATTTATATATGGATTCTCAATTCTGTTCCATTGGTCTATGTGCCTGTTGTTGTACCAGTACCAGGCTGTTTTGACTACTGTGGCTGTATAATAGGTTCTGAAATCAGGTAGAGTGAGGCCTCCCACTTTCTTCTTCTTTTTCAGTAATGCTTTGCTTATCCGGAGCTCCTTTCCCTTCATATGAAGTTGATGATTTGTTTCTCCATCACATTAAAAAATGACATTGGAATTTGGATCAGAAGTGCATTGTATGTATAGGTGGCTTTTGGTAGAATAGACATTTTTCCTATGTTAAGTCTTCCTATCCATGAGCAAGGTATGTTTTTCCACTTAAGTAGGTCCTTTTTAGTTTCTTTCAGTAGTACTTTGCAGTTTTCTTTATATAGGTCTTTTACATCTTTGGTAAGATTTATTCCTAAGTATTTTATCTTCTTGGGGGCTACTGTGAATGGTATTGATTCGGTGATTTCCTCTTTGATGTTCTTTTTGTTGATGTAGAGGAATCCAAGTGATTTTTGTATGTTTATCTTATAACCTGAGACTCTGCCAAACTCTTCTATTAGTTTCAGTAGTTTTCTGGAGGATTCCTTAGGGTTTTCTGTGTATAAGATCATGTCATCTGCAAATAGAGATAATTTTACTTCCTCCTTGCCAATCCGGATGCCCTTTATTTCCTTGTCTAGCCTAATAGGTCTGGCTAGGACCTCTAGCAGAGGCTCTCTCCATTTAAAGTGATGTTGGCTGTTGCCTTTGTGTAAATAGATGCCCTTTATTATGTTGAGGAATTTTCCTTCAATTCCTATTTTGGTGAGAGTTTTTCTCATAAATGGGTGTTGGACTTTGTCAAATGCCTTTTCTGCATCAGTTGATAAGATCATGTGGTTTTTGTCTTTTGTTTTATTTATGTGGTGGATTACATTAATGGTTTTTCTAATATTAAACCAGCCTTGCATACCTGGTATAAATCCCACTTGGTCGTGGTGGATTATTTTTTTGATATGTTGTGGGATTCTATTGGCTAGAATTTTGTTGAGGATATTTGCATCTATGTTCATGAGGGATATAGGTCTGTAATTTTCTTTTTTTGTGATGTCTTTACCTGGTTTTGGAATCAGGGATATGGTTGCTTCATAGAATGAGTTAGGCAGTATTCCGACATCTTCTATGCTTTGAAATACCTTTAGTAGTAGTGGTGTTAACTCTTCTCTGAAAGTTTGGTAGAACTCTGCAGTAAAGCCATCCGGGCCAGGGCTTTTTTTTGTTTGGGAGTTTTTTGATTACTATTTCAATCTCTTTTTTTGTTATGGGTTTATTTAGTTGTTCTACTTCTGATTGTGTTAGTTTCGGTCGGTAGTGTTGTTCTAGGAATTCATCCATTTCTTCTAGGTTTGCAAATTTGTTAGAGTACAATTTTTCGTAATAATCTGATATGATTCTTTTAATTTCAGTTGGGTCCATTGTGATGTGACCCATCTCGTTTCTTATTCGGGTTATTTGTTTCCTTTCCTGTATTTCTTTAGTCAGTCTGGCCAATGGTTTATCAATTTTGTTAATTTTTTCAAAGAACCAGCTTTTGGCTTTGTTAATTCTTTCAATTGTTTTTCTGTTCTCTAATTTATTTAGTTCAGCTCTAATTTTTATTGTTTTCTTCTGGTGCCTGATGGATTCTTTTGTTGCTCACTTTCTATTTGTTCACGTTGTAGGGATAATTCTCTGATTTTGGATCTTTCTTCTTTTTGTATGTGTGCGTTTATCGATATAAACTGACCTCTGAGCACTGCTTTTGCTGTGTCCCAGAGGTTTTGATAGGAAGTATTTTCATTCTCGTTGCATTCTATGAATTTCCTTATTCCCTCCTTGATGTCTTCTATAACCCAGTCTTTTTTTCAGCAGGGTATTGTTCATTTTCCAAGTATTTGATTTCTTTTCCCTAGTTTTTCTGTTATTGATTTCTAGCTTCATTGCCTTGTGGTCTGAGAAGATGCTTTGTAATATTTCGATGTTTTGGATTCTACCAAGATTTGTTTTGTGACCTAATATGTGGTCTATTCTAGAGAATGTTCCATGTGCGCTAGAAAAAAAGTATACTTTGCAGCAGTTGGGTGGAGAGTTCTGTATAAGTCAATGAGGTCAAGTTGGTTGATTGTTGTAATTAGATCTTCCGTGTCTCTGTTGAGCTTCTTACTGGATGTCCTGTCCTTCTCCGAAAGTGGTGTGTTGAAGTCTCCTACTATAATTGTGGAGGTGTCTATCTCACTTTTCAGTTCTGTTAAAATTTGATTTATGTATCTTGCAGCCCTGTCATTGGGTGCATAAATATTTAATATGGTTATGTCTTCCTGATCAATTGTCCCTTTTATCATTATGTAGTGTCCTTCTTTATCCTTTGTGGTGGATTTAAGTCTAAAGTCTATTTTGTCAGAAATTAATATTTGCAACTCCTGCTCTTTTTTGCTTATTGTTTGCTTGATATATTTTTTTCCATCCTTTGATTTTTAGTTTGTTTGTGTCTCCCAGTCTAAGGTGTGTCTCTTGTAGGCAGCATATAGACGGATCGTGTTTCTTTATCCAGTCCGTGACTCTCTGTCTCTTTATTGGTGCATTTAGTCCATTTACATTCAGGGTAATTATAGATAAATAAGTTTTTAGTGCTGTCGTTTTGATGCCTTTTTATGTGTGTTGTTGACAATTTCATTTTTCCACTTACGTTTTTGTGCTGAGACGTTCTTCTTTGTAAATTGTGTGTTCCTCATTTTGATAGTAATTGACTTTACGTTTGCTGAGTTGTTATGTTTTTCTTGGTTTTTATTTTGAGTTATGAAGTTGTTATACCTCTTTGTGGTTACCTTAATATTTACCCCCATTTTTCTAAGTAAAATCCTAACTTGTATTGTCCTATATCGCCTTGTATCCCTCTCCATATGGCAGTTCTATGCCACCTGTATTTAGTCCCTCTTTTTGATTATTGTGATCTTTTACATATTGACTTCAATGATTCCCGGTTTTGAGCGTTTTACTGTTAATTAATCTTAATTTGTTTTTGTGATTTCCCTATTTGAGTTGGTACCAGGATGTTCTGTTCTCTGACCTTGTGTTGTGCTGGTATCTGATATTATTGTTTTTCTGACCAAACAATTTCCTTTAGTATTTCTTGTAGCTTTGGTTTGGTTTTTGCAAATTCTCTAAGCTTGTGTTTATCTGTAAATGTTTTAATTTCACCTTCATATTTCAGAGAGAGTTTTGTTGGATATATGATACTTGGCTGGCAGTTTTTCTCCTTCAGTGCTCTGTATATGTCATCCCACTGCCTTCTTGCCTGCATGGTTTCTGCTGAGTAGTCTGAACTTATTCTTACTGATTCTCCCTTGAAGGAGACCTTTCTTTTCTCCCTGGCTGCTTTTAAAATTTTCTCTTTATCTTTGGTTTTGGCAAGTTGGATGATAATATGTCTTGGTGTTTTTCTTTTTGGATCAATCTTAAATGGGGTTCGATGAGCATCTTGGATAGATATCCTTTCGTCTTTCATGATGTCAGGGAAGTTTTCTGCCAACAGATCTTCAACTATTCTCTCTGTGTTCTGGGACTCCAATCACACGCAAGTTATCCTTCTTGATAGAGTCCCACATGATTCTTAGGGTTTCTTCATTTTTTTAAATTCTTTTATCTGATTTTTTTCAGCCATATTGGTGTCAATTCCCTTGTCCTCCAGATCTCCCACTCTGCATTCCGATTGCTCGAGTCTGCTCCTCTAACTTCCTATTGCGTTGTCTAATTCTGTAATTTTACTGTTAATCTTTTGGATTTCTGCATGCTCTCTCTATGGATTCTTGCAACTTATTAATTTTTCCACTATGTTCTTGAATAATCTTTTTGAGTTCTTCAACTGCTTTATCAGAATTGCCTTTGCATTATAATAGCCACCTTGTTCCCTGTAGGAATGAAAGCCCAAGACTGTGGATCACATATGCTTCGCTGGAGCTGGTTCTGTGTTTTTAGTCCAGTTAGGAAGGATTTTTGGTTCCTGGGTTTTTTGTAGCTGCTTCTCTCAAGCCAGGAGAATGGGTTACGAAAAGACCAAAAAGAAAGAAAAACCGCAAGCAGTTCACTCTCTCGCTCAGGAAATTCCAATGTTAATGAAGCTGCCTGGGAAGGGGAGGGGAGGGTTCAGATAAATAGGAGAGAGTAGCACCCCAGAATATAGAAAAAGTTACTTATCTTGCTTGGGATGACTGTTTTATCTGAGATTCCTGTGGGGGGTGCGTCGACTGTGTGCACTGGCTGGGTAGAGATTGCCCCCGAGGGTCAAGCCCGCGTCCCGTGCTTGCGCTGTCTCAGAAGCCGCCATTAGTTCCTTCCCTCCCAGTCCAAAGCCCAGGACCAAGGTTCCCCGGCTGGGACGTCGCACTCCCGGCTCCAAAACCAGTCGCTGTCTCCCGGTGACTTCTCCCCCTGTCAGCCGCCTCGCTGCGCTGCCTGTGTGCACTGGCTGGGCTTCCCCCGAGGTCAGTTTAGGGGGCTAGGGCTGCGCCCCGTGTTTGCACCTTCTCAGGATGCTGTGCTTAGCTCCCCTACACGCAGTCCAAAGCCCGACGCCAAGGTTTCCTGACTGGGACGCTGGCTCCAGGATCTGAAAACAGTCGCTGCTTCCCCGTGGTTGTTCGTTCTCAGTCTCTGTCACTCAGGTCAACTCTTTAGATCTGTGTTTGATGGTCAGGGTTCGTAGATTTTCATGTATGTGATCGATTCACTTGTTTGTCTGAGTCTTTGTTGCAAGAGGGATCCGAGGTAGCTTCTACCTAGTCAGCCATCTTGGCCCTGCCTCTCAAATCTATTCTTGACGTTGTCTCTAAATTCAGTTGGGTTATGTTCAAGGTCGTATTTTGGCTCTCGTGGACTTGCTCTGATTTTCATCAGTTTCAGCTTGAACTTGCATATGAGCAATTGATGGTCTGTTCCACAGTCGGCCCCTGGCCTTGTTCTGACTGATGATATTGAGTTTCTCCATCGTCTCTTTACACGGATGTAGTCAATTTGATTTCTGTATGTTCCATCTGGCGAGGACCATGTGTATAAAAAAAAATGTGTATAGTCGGTGTTTATGTTGGTGAAAGAAGGTATTTGCAATGAAGAAGTCGTTGGTCTTGCAAAATAATATCGTTTGATCTCCGGCATTGTTTCTATCACCAAGGCCATATTTTCCAACTACTGATCTTTCTTCTTTGTTTCCAACTTTCACATTCCTATCGCCAGTAATTTTCAATGCATCTTGATTGCATATTCGATCAATTTCAGACTGCAGCAGCTGATAAAAATCTTCTATTTCTTCATCTTTGGATGAAGCACAGGTGTTTGATTTTCAGGCACTCCCAGTTATCTGGTTTCTCTTCTGCATTGTTAGTAATCTTTTGAATACTGTTTATGCCATGTATTAGGGCTCCTAACGTTGTCCCTATTTTTTATTCCATGATCTTTATGATTTTTGATTTTATATTTAGGTCTTAGATCCATTTTGACTTCGTTTTTGTGCATGGTGTGAGGTATGGGTCTTCTTTCAATTTTTTTTTGCAGGTGGATATCCAGTTATGCCAGAACCATTTGTTAAAAAGACTGTCTTTTCCCCATTTAACAGAATTGGGGACTTTGCCAAATATCAACTGCTCATATGTGGATGGATTTATGTCTGCATTCTCAATTCTGTTCCGTCGGTCTATGTATCTGTTGTTGTACCAGTACCAGGCTGTTCTGACTACTGTGGTGGTATGATAGGTTCTAAAATCAGGTAGAGTGAGGCCTCCCACTTTGTTCTTGTTTTTCAGTAATGCTTTACTTCTCTGGGGCCTCTTTCCCTTCCATATTAAGTTGGTGATTTGTTTCTCCATCTCATTAAAGAATGTCGTTGGAATTTGGATCGGAATTGCATTGTATCTATAGATCGCTGAGGGTAGAATAGACATTTTTACAATGTTAAGTCTTCCTATCCAAGAGCAAGGTATGTTTTTCCACTTATGTAGGTGTCTCTTGGTTTCTTGCAGAAATGATTTGTAGTTTTCTTTGTATAAGTCTTTTACATCTCTGGTAAGATTTATTCTTGGGGGCTACCGTAAGTGGTATTGATTTGGTGAATTTCTCTTCAATGTTCTTTTTGTTGCTGTAGAGGAATCGAGCGGATTTTGGTATGTTTATCTTGTATCCTGATAATCTGCTGAACTCTTCTATTAGTTTCAGTAGTTTTCTTGAGGATTCCTTACGGTTTTCTGTGTATAAGGTCATGTCATCTGCAAATAGAGATACTTTTACTTCTTCCTTGCCAATCCGGATGCCCTTTATTTCTTTGTCTAGCCTAGTTGCTCTGGCTAGGACCTCCAGCACACTGTTGAATGAGAGTGGTGATAAAGGGCATCCTCATCTGGTTTCCAATCTCGAGGGGAATGCTTTCAATCTCTCTCCATTTAGGATGATGTTGGCTGTTGGCTTTGTATAAATGCCCTTTACAAAGTTGAGGAATTTTCCTTCTATTCCAATTTCGCTGAGAGTTTTTATTATAAATGGGTGTTGGACTTTCTCCAATGCCTTTTCTGCATCAATCGATAAGATCACGTGGTTCCTCAGGTGATGGATTACATTGATTGTTTTTCTAGTACCTATATTTCAGTCCATATCGCCTTAGAAACTTTACAAAGTACAATTTTGGTGCACATGTCCATGTAAATGTTTCCTCTGCGTCATATTCTCCAACGTAACGGGAGAAATGACGTCTCTCCTCTCTCCCCGCTTCCCCCCTCCACGTTCCCTTGTCTCAAGCTCTCTCTTGGGAAAGGGGTTCACAGAATAGAGTTTCCGGAACAATCCTTGCAAAAAGCATGGCTGCTGGTTGGAGAAATAAAAGCTGATTGTCATCTTGTTCTTTCACTCCTCCACTATGGAGCCAATGTGAGAGAACAAAAGTTATACCAGGATTTTAAAATGGTAAACTACTACCCACTCTGAGAATTTTTTTTCTTGATGATCTAAAGTTGATTATGATATTGTAGATTGTGGAGTTGCCACTTAGAGCATTTGCTTTGCATTTTCCTCTGAGCACATATTCCCAGTTTCAGGCAGTGTTTGATTCGATAATACGCTAAGATGTCAAATGCGTTTTTCTACCCAGGGCCCTCTGAGAACTTGGAGTTACTTTGAAATTTAGTTTGGTGTTTGTTGTTCAATGTTCTGTTATTATCACATTGCTACTGGTGTGCAAAAGACGACCAATATTTACATATCTGTAGCTACTTACCTATCTACCTCTCAAGAGGCAGACAGAGAGAAAGAGAGAGAGAAAAGACAGTTGTGTTCCTATAAGTTGAAGATACGAAGAGGAAAATGCTGGCAAGACTCCATAAAAACCCCTTCACACCCACTGCTTGGGCAGTGGGCCGAAGCTCAGGACGAGAAGGCAGCTGAGCGGTGTCGCCGCACACAGCTCACCTGCGGTGGTCTCTCTTCACCTACGGTGCTTGTGTAATCAGAAAAGTAGTTGTAATCGATGTATGGAAAATGCTCCCTTAAGGTGCTTCACACTTAGAAAGACGGAGGCAAACGGGAACACCAAAGAATCTTCCAGTAGGCTGTACGGTGTTTGAAAAAGCCATTTTTTTATACGGTAGAAATACATGTATAAGTAAAATGAGAATCCTGGAACCTGCGGACTCAAACATCTACAGCAAACCCTCCTGGGCGATCGAGTTACTGATGATTAAGACCTCTCCTATTTTACCACCTTAAATGCCATTCTAGGTTTTCTTGGTGTCTATGTTTTCAGATGGCATTGAGAACAACATTTATGCTGGAAGCAGAAACGTTTTCAGGGGTGGGAGTGAGCAGTGAGCATGGATCACGTGTGCCAGCGTCAGGCGTCTGGCGTTTCTGCCGTGGCTGTGAGTGTGCGCGTGTGCGTGCATGAGAACCGGTGAGTGTGTGTGTGTGTGTTTGTGCGTGTGCTACAGGGTGTGGGTGGGGATTTGCTGGTAGAGGCCGGCAGGCCCTGTCTGCCGTGGGGGGACCGAAGCGGCTGAATCACCTGTTGTTCCTTCTCCCTTTTTCTGTGTCCTCAGATGACACTGTGGTTTGAGAGCCCAGTAATCCAATACAGGGGCCCCCTAAACCTGTATCAACATGTACTGCCGCCCAAGAAATTCTTTTGTGCAGTTTTTCCCCAAATACGCATCCCTTGTGGTCATTACTATACTACTCGTATCATTATTGTATCTACAAGGATGTGTAAGCAAAGGTGCAGTACATACACAGGTGTATAAAGGGAACAGTTTGTGCTCTTAAAATGTGACATCCGTCATGCACGAGCAGGTTACGGGCGTGAATTATTACACAGATGTGCACAATGCATACAGAGAACTAGGAAAAATGAATGCCAGCTTATTAAGAGAGGGAGGGAGGGAGGGAACAATGGCACCCGTGGCATCTCACAATTCTGTTTTGCTTGACATGTCTTCAAGTAAAGTTTGGAAACAGCAGGGAAGTTCTCACTGTAAAGAGATTCGCTAAGAATGATGTAGAAAAAAACGTGCCTTTGCTTGAAAAGTTGCCCACATATACCCTTGAATGAAGAAACCGTTTTACGAAATCCATGCGTGAATGTCTATATGGAGACAGAGGTGATGTTTGGGGAAGACAGACATCATCAGAGTAAACAGTGAACATCTGTAATGTGCTCTCTCCTTCCCAGGGCTTTCTACGCCTTTCCTATTCTTCATAAGCCCATTGAACATTATTTGAGACTCAGAAAAAAATCACGGTAACGTGAAGGACCCGTTTTTCTTTCACACACACAACCATAAAACCATACACACACACAAACACACATGCAGGCTACCACTGTGAAATCCCGGTCTCCCAGACGAATACTGTCGGGAAAGCGGCACGCCCCATGGTTCTGAAATGGAAAGGCACTAGCACCAGTCAAGTAGCATGATGTGGGAACGCTTAGACACGCAGAAGAAGAAGGAAAAGAAATAAGACGTCTGCGTTATGGGTGTGAGGTTCAGACAGCATTTTTGTTTTTGAATGACACGTGTTCTAGAACTGGTTTGATTTCCTGTCTGCTTGCGGTTTTTTTAGATCGATACTAGAGGTGCCTAGCATGCAGGCATCGGCACTGGATGCCCTTTGATCCCCGGAGAGGAATCCACTCAGAAGCAGAGAGCCTGGTGACGGGGCTGCTGGATCACCAGCTACAGCGTGAAGAGTCCCGGGACCCAGCTCCCAAAGCCAGACTACCACAGTCCGTGTGTCATTTGTCGGGTAAGATGGGTCCCGTGTCACTAAACGTTTCCCTTCCGTTCATTTTATGTTGAGATGTTAGGTACAACTAATTTTGCCCCTGGCTCTACAGCCACTCTTTCTTTATTAAGAGCCACAGGTTTAGTATCAGGACATAAAAGGGTTTTCTTGATCGTTTAATTCTATTTATTGCCCTTCCCCGCCCCCACACCCCGCCTTTAATTCTATTGCATCACAGTCCGAAAACGTGGCTGTGCCATTTATAGTTTTTAGACCATACTGGAATTTTCCTTGCAGTGTACAATGTCATCCGCTGTTCATCTTTTACTGCAGTAAAGTGTATAGAACAAAAGTTGCCATTCCAGCCATTCTAAGTGTACAATTAAGTGACATCAAGTACCAGTACCATGTTGTGCCACCATCGCCACTCTCCATTTCCCCAAGTTTTTCATCACCTCACTCAGTCCCCCTTCCGAAATAACTCCTCTGCCCGGCCCCCGGCAACCACTAACAAACTCTGTTCTCTCCACATTCGGTAATTCTAGATATTTCATGCAAGTGGAACCAGACAAGAATTGTCCTTTTCTGACTGGCTGACTGCACTCAGCATCATGCTTTCAAGGTCCTTCCATGTGGGAGCTTGTCTCAGGCCTTTATTTCTCCTGTAACAGTCCATCGTATGGGTAGACCCCTTTTTGTTTATCCCTTCACCTGTTGATGGACATGTAGGTTGTTTCCACCTGTTGGCTACGGTGAACAACGCTGCGACACACGTTGGCATCTGTTTGAGTCTCCTTTCGAGAGTCTTGGGCATAGACCTATGGGTGTAATTGCCACAGCACATAGTAATTCTATGCTTAACTTTGTGTGGAAAACCAAACTCTTTTCCGTAGCGGCTGCACCATTTTACATTCCCACCAGCAAGGCACAAGGGTTCCAGCTTCTCCACATCCGCGCCAACACTTTTACTTTCTTTTTATTTCCTTCTGATAACAACCATCCTGGTAGTGCGTGTTAGGTGGTATCTCCTTGTGATTTTGATTTGCATCTCCCCAGTGACTAAGGAGGAAACCCTGGTGGCGTAGTGGTTAAGAGCTCGGCTGCTAACCAAAAGGTCGGCAGGCCGAATTCACCAGCTACTCCTTGGAAACCACACGGGGCAGTTCTACTCTGTCCTACAGTGTCGTGTGAGTCGCAATCGACTCGACTGCAACGGGCTTGGATTTCTGGGCTTTGTTGGAATGACTAATGAGACTGAGCATCTTTTCACATGTTTGTTAGCCACCGGTATATCTGCTTGGGAGAAATGTCTACTCAATTCCCTTGCCCAGGTTTTTACTGGGTTGTTGGTCTTTCTGTTGTTGCGCTGTAGGAGTTTGTTATACATTCTGGATATTAAACCCTTATCGGATGTGTGGTTCCCAAATGGCTCTCCCACCATGTAGGTTGTCGCCACACTTTCCTGACAAAGTCCTTCGATGTACAAGTTGTCTTCCAGTGTGAGAAAGTCCAACTTCCCTATTTTTTATTTTGTTTCTCATGCTTTTGGTGTCACACCTAAGGAGTCACCGTCAAAAGAAGGTCTTGAAGTCTTATGGTTTCCGTTCTTCTACTGGGTCATTGATCCATTTTGACTTAACTTTCATATATCCGGTGAGATATGGCTCCAACTTCATCCTTTGGAAGTGGAGATCTAGTTGTCAGGAAACACATGTTTTTAGTCGCCACCTAGAAATGAAGATTCACAGGTGCCATCCAATGGCCTGTACCTCAAGCAGTCCTTACCGACCATGATATCCAGTTACTGGTCGTGATAATCACCGTGATCCAATGAATTCTATGCCCTTGCTTCTGAACAGGGCATTGTGCTGTGACACCCAGCAGCTATATGCAGGACATTGCCGCTAACTTCCTTGACTGCACAGGGTGGCACTGGCAGCCTAGAAAAATCCTAAATGAAGCACCCCCTAGAATGAACATCAAGGAGCCCGAAAGACACCGAACATCCAATAACACATACGGTGCCCCTGGCGTGACACCCTCCACGCACATGTACATATCCTCTTTAATGTGCGATAGTGATAATAAAGATAAATGAGAGGATATGGGTGTAGATGTCCCATTTTTCCCCAAAATACTGGCCATGTGGCCACACCCTCTGTCCAATACGCACTCTTTATCTTTCTTAATTGTATATTTTATCAATCTCAGTGGCCAGGCTTTTTCTGCTTTCAAAAGGAATTTCTCTGAGAGGTTTTCCTTTTTCCAGTGTCTGCCAGTACTATCCGTTCAGAGGATGGGTTCTGGTATCCCTGGGAGATTCGGGAGGAGGACCGGCCACGCAAGCTGTAACTCCCTTGCAGTAAAGAAGGCACAGAGCTTGCGAAGAGAGCATTGTGGGGAGGACCTGCCTGAAAGAGTGAGTGGGGATGAGGGTCAGGAAAGTCAGCCGCCCTCTTCCAATGATCTCTCGACACACAGCTCTAAGTCATCATGGATGTTGACTGTGTAATCTGCAATTGGAAAGGACGGTTAGGGCCAGCAAAATTTTATCCAGGCCTGGGACTTCACCAAAAAGTAAGAGAGAGGTGGCACGCTGTGTAGAAGCTCAAATACTCTCCCTAGATGAAAAAATGAAAGTGAAAAGCACAGAAATGCAGATGCTAACTGAGACTAAAATGAAAGCCATGGCCTCCTCGCAGGTGGCAAGGTCAAAGGTCAAGGCTCCGTAGGGGTAGAAGAGGACCCACAGAAGAGCCCTGAAGGTGGCGCTGGAAATTCTGGAGGAGAGTGCATGCTTGGGTCGCTCAAGTGCTTTCCACAAAGAACAGACTGTCAGTCTGTCTCAAAGGGTACCGCAAAAGGTCTCTGGGAAACTTCCTCCAAGAAAGTTTGGGAAGCCCACAGGAGAAGGATCCAGAAGCCAGGGGAAGGACACTGAGTTCTCAAAATTCCTGGTGGTGTCTCTTGTGAGGTGTGGTGCTCTGTGTGGTGACGAGCCACAGAGATTCGCAGCCCCGGGTCCTGTCCTGAGTGAAACGGAATGAAAGCTATCACCAAGCTCCACAGCGGGCCACAGTTTCCCTTCACTTTCAGAAGATGGTGATGAGAAGGAGGGCAAGAAAAAGGCTGACACCTCAGCAGTTATGGCTTCGCACCTTACGGTCACGAAAGATGGTGCCTGTGCTAAACACCGAGAGGACGTTACCGTTTCTCCATCAGGTACCCTGCGCACCGGCCTCAAAGCTTTGAAAGCAGAGGTGCAGGACGCCTGCCCAAAGGCCCGGACTAGGTCCCGTGAAAGCTCTGCCTTCTCCGAGAATACTGAGGGCACCAGACAGGGCCCCTCGAAGCCCAGCTTGGCTGGCGCGGCCACGTGCTTCAGCTCCTCTAACCCCCGTCTTCCCATAGGAAAAGGAAGCTTCAGATACAAGGGGCTCAGAATGGACCGAAAAAAGGGTGACATGCAGATGACTCAGAGGCTACTGGTCCAGTCAAATCTAAGAGCAGGGACAGGCCAAGGCAAGGTCAACCTGGGCACGTTGCTCGCCCACAGGAGCCATGCCCCATAGAAAGAGGAATGGTGGTCTGGTTTAAATTTCAAGATTACCCGTCCGGGCCAGCAGTGGTAGTGAGCATCTGGAGGGTAGAGAAGACCACAAGGGTGCTCTTGATTGAGGCTTACATGAGCCAGGAGAGGAGGGGCATCCGAGTCCATCTCCGAAGACTGAATCCCTTGGATTGTCAACAGAAACCGAAACTCATGAACAGAGCCAGGAAGCTGTACGGCCACAGTGTGGACTGCTGCTGCTCACTGGTGGCCCACTACAGGGAAGCTGTAGGCCGCCAGTCTTCTCTGGGCTCCTTCCTGGAGTATTTTGCCACTGATATCAGTTACCCGATTCGGAAAGCCGTCCAGGAGGGCGAGGTGGACAGGGATTTTCCAAGGGTGAATTATAATGACCTGGAGGAGTCTGAGGAGGAGCCCCACCTGGGCGGAAAGGGGCACTACAAGAAACTTCTCCCTGACCGCAGGAAGGCCGCCAGGGACCGAGGCAACCAGAAGCTCCTCGACTTCATTGTGAAAAGAAAGGGGGCCGAAAGACACCTTCTCGACATTGTAGACGGCAGGAAGCAGTCCACTTGGCTGGACTCATTTTTGGGTTCAGCCAGGCGCATGGTCTACATTGAGACATACCTGGAGGATGAAGACCAGCTGGACGTCTTGGTCAGATATTTACAAGAAATCTACAAGCAAATAGACCAGAGGATGCTGACGCGGATAAAGAACGATAAAGTCAATTTTGTTCTGGAAGTCCTTCTGCCAGAAGCAATCATTTGTTCCATGTCTGCGCTGGAGGGATTGGATTACAAGGACGCAGAGGCCAAGTACCTGGATGGGCCACCTGTTCATTACCAGGAGAAAGAGCTCATTGATAAAAAAAAGTCTTGGTGGAATGGAGACAGAGATGAGTTAGGAGGAAAGCTCCTTAAATCCACTCCGGTGCCAGTATCTGAGCAGGAAGCCTTGGAATTTACATGATTAAGAACAAAACATGTCTGGGTGAAGCGTGTGACCCCCATTTCTGTGGCATGTACATATTTTCTGAAAACGGGAGACTTTGGGGAACGTACTGGGTTTGCTTTGGCTCCATCTCTGGAATTGGAGGGCGGCACACACAGCGTCATTCCTTGTTCCCACACTTGCCCAATAATATTTTTTTGTAAAAACTGTGTGAACTGGTCCCCATCCACCTCCTTTTTTTTTTTTTTTGCAACGTGTTATTCCCCAGGTATTTTCAAAGGAAAGCACCATTGTATTCCATACCGTTTCTTCTGGGTGGACTTGCGATCTTAATGCAGGATGCACTCACTCACTCACTCACTCACTTAAAAAAAAAAACAAACGAAAAATCACCGGCATCAGGCACAAAGCAACAGTAATTTCTTAAATTTAAAATATAGTTTTTGCAGAAACATCTACTGAATTTTTCGTTTCTTTTCTTACTTTGACAAAAGTTACTGGATTTCTCGTTCGGATACTTTCTGGATTTTCCTTGCTCTACCTCTTTATCTTTTGAAAAAATGTCTCTGAGTTACGAAAGCAACAACAGAGATGCTTCTTTTCCATGACCACTCCCTTCAAAGGCTTCTTCGAAAAGCCACTTGTTATTCAAACGTCAAGTTAATGGATCATCTGCCTGGAGTCCCGATGCACTGACTGAGATCCTGGCTAGCAGAAAACAGTCCTCAGCCCTCAGCCAGAGGGCTCACACTGCATTTCTTCATACTCCACCTATGGGCGTGCCCCTGCCTCCGTGTGAATGTTCCCTGAAAGCAGACAGGCTTCTGGCTGTCTTCATAACTGATGGTGACCAGGCCCCCTTCATACAGCTGTCTGTCCCCACGTGGTAGGCAGTTACCTACGCTCGCTCTACTCACTGGCTGGCTACTCTAGATCTCTGAGTCCATCCTGACTGCTTTGGACCCCACCCAGCGTGGTCTGAATCATAGGACAGACAGGCCCTTTGTCCTGGGCCCTGTATCTCCAAGAACGCAGTGGTCATTTGTCTCAAACCAGACAAGCTTTATCTTTGACTTGTTCATAGAGTAGCGCCAACAGGCTCCAGCAGTATAAATGCAGACCCCTGAGCCATTCCAGGCTGCTGGAAGGAGTTGGTGGACCGGGATCAGGGACTCGGAACTGGGTAACCAAAAAAGTCTGCATTCAGCCGAGTATGGCTCTTGTGAAAATATAGTTAAACACACGCAATTCAAGATAACTCCTGAAGCCAAGGAATTGTTACCCTAGCTTGAAACAAGACTTTTTTTTTCAGAATAAATGTTAAAAAAGCTGCTTTGTTTGTAAAGCCTGACGTGAAAATGAATGCTAAAGCCTTACATGCACCTGACTGCATTTCCCTTCTAGAGGGAGTCAGCTGCCGCTCGCGGATTATGTGTTCACATGACCACGTGTTTTTGTAAAATCTACACAAATCAGGTGTTTGTTTTGTTCACAATAAAAGGCATCCTCTCTTTCACCTCGAACTTCTGCTCCATCATCCTTCAGGATGCACAACTCCCTACGTGGTCTCTCTGTAAAATATATGTTTATATAGATAATATGTTGTCATCTTTTTTGGTCGTTACCTATTTTCCAGTCATTCCAAATAAATACCTTTTCCTTTTCATGCTTGACTGTGTATTATTTTAAAGAGGGCCTTCCAAATTGTAGAGTCAACCTTAATGACATGGATCGACTCAAGCTTTTGGGACCTTCATTTTCGGAGGTGGCATGATTCAGAAGGAGAAGAAACAGATGCAAGCACACATTAATAATCGGAACAGGAAATCTACAAAATATGAACCTAGGAAAATTGGAAATTGTCAAAAATGAAATGGAACACATAAACATCATAGGCATCAGTGAGCTGAAATGGGCTGGACTGGTCATTTTGAATCGGACAATCATATGGTCTACTATACCAGGAATGACACCTTGGAGAGGGATGGTGTTGCATTCCTCGTCAAAAAGAACATTTCAAGATCTATCCTCAGGTACAACGCTGTCAGTGATAGGATAACATCCGTACACCTACAAGGAAGACCAGTTGATATGACTATTATTCAAATTTACACACCAACCCCTAAGGCCAAAGATGAAGAAATAGAAGATTTTTGTCAGCTCCTGCAGTCTAAAATTGATCGAACATGGCATCAGGATGCATTGATAACCACTGGTGAGTGGAATGTGAAAGTTGGAAACAAAGAAGAAGGATCGGTAGTTGGAAAATATGGCCTTGGTGAAAGAAACAATGCCGGAGAGCGAATGATAGAATTTTGCAAGACCAACGACTTCTTCATGGCAAATACCTTCTTTCACCAACATAAACCGCAACTATACACGTGGACCTCACCAGATGGAACACACAGAAATCAAACTGACTACATCTGTGGAGGAGACGATGGAAAAGCTCGATATCATCAGTCAGAAATAAGGCCAGGTGCTGACTGTGGACCAGACCATCAATTACTCATATGAAAGTTCAAGTTGAAACTGAAGAAAATTAGAACAAGTTGAAGAGAGCCAAAGTATGACCTTGAGTATATCCCACCCGAATTTAGAGACCATCTCAAGAATACATTTGACGCATTGAACACTAATGACCGAAGACCAGATGAGTTGTGGGATGACATCAGGGCCATCATCCATGAAGAAAGCAAGAGGTCATTTAAAAGGCAGGAGAGAAATAAAGGACCCAAAATGGATGTCAGAAGAGACTCTGAAACTTGCTCTTGAACGTCGGGTAGCTAAGGGCAGCTCGAGAAGACAAAGTAAAGTAGTATGATGACATGTGCAAAGACCTGGAGATAGAAAACCAAAAGGGAAGAAAGCGCTCAGCATTTCTCAAGCTGAAAGAGCTGAAGAAAAAACTCGAACCTCGCGTTGCAATACTGAAGGATTCTACTGAGAAAATACTAAACGACGCAGGAAGCATCAAAAGAAGATGGAAGGAATACACAGAGTCACAATACAGAAAAGAATCGGTCGACGTTCAGCCATTTCAGAAGATAGCTTATGACCAGGAACCGATGGTACTGAAGGAAGAAGTCCAAGCCGCACTGAAGGCACTGGCAAAAAGCAAGGCTCCAGGAATTGACAGAATATCAATTGAGATGTTTGAACAAAAGGATTTAGTCATAAAAGTGCTCACTCCTCTATGCCAAGAAATTTGCAAGACAGCTACCTGGCCAACCAACTAGAAGAGATCCACAGTCATGCCTACTCCCAAGAAAGGTGACCGAACTGAATGCGGAATTTATTGAACAATAGCATTAATATCACATGCAAGCAAAATTTTGGTGAAGACCATTCAAAAGTGGCTGCAGCAGTGTATCCACAGGGAACTGCTAGAAATTCAAGGCGGATTCAGAAGAGGACGTGGAACCAGGGATATCATTGCTGACAGCAGAGAATACCAGAAGGATGTTTACCTGTGTTTTATTGACTATGCAAAGGCATTCGACTGTGTGGATCACAACAAAGTATGAATAACATTGTGAAGAATGGGAATTCCGGAACACTTAGTCGTGTTCATGAGGAACCTTTACATAGATCAAGAGGCAGTTGTTCAGACAGAACAAGGGGATACTGATTGGTTTAAAGTCAGGAAAGGTGTGCATCAGGGTTGTATTCTTTCACCATACCTATTCAATCGGTATGCTGAACAAAAAATACAAGAAGCTGGACTATATGAAGAAGAACAGGGCATCAGGATTGGAGGAAGACTCATTAACAACCTGCGTTATGCAGATGACACAACCTTGCTTGCTGAAAGTGAAGAGGACTTGAAGCACTTACTGATGAAGATCAAAGACCACAGCCTTCAGTATGGACTGCACCTCAACATAAAGAAAACAAAAATCCTCACAACTGGACCAATGAGCAACATCATGATAAACGGAGAAAAGATCGAAGTTGTCAAGGATTTCGTTTTCCTTGGATCGACAATCAACAGCCATGGAAGCAGCAGTCAAGAAATCAAAAGACGCATTGCATTGGGCAAATCTGCTGCAAAGGACCTCTTCAAAGTGTTGAAGAGCAAAGACATCACCGTGAAGACTAAGGTGCGCCTGACCCAAGCCATGGTATTTTCAATCGCATCATATGCATGTGAAAGCTGGACAATGAATAAGGAAGACCGAAGAAGAGTTGACGCCTTTGAATTGTGGTGTCGGGGAAGAATACTGAATATTACCACGGACCGCCAAAAGAACGAACAAATCTGTCTTGGAAGAAGTACAACCAGAATGGTCCTTAGAGGCAAGGATGGTGAGACTATGTCTCACATACTTTGAGCATGTTATCAGGAGGGACCAGTCCCTGGAGAAGGACATCGTGCTTGGTAAAGTAGAAGGTCAGGGAAAAAGAGGAAGATCCTCAGTGAGATGGAGTGACACAGTGGCTGCAACAATGGGCTCAAGCATAGCAACAATGTGAGGATGGCGCAGGACCGGGCAGTGTTTCTTTCTGTTGGGCATAGGGTCGCTATGAGTCGGAACCGACTGGAAGGCACCAAACAACAACAACACCTGAGTGGCTTAAAACCACACCCATTTTTTACCTCACAGTTCTGGAGGGCAGAGGTCCCAAATGAGGCTCCTCCCTCACCCAGCACCAGAAGAGTCCGAGCACAGAGAGGCCCTCTGAGTGGCCTCGGTGTGGGCTCTCACCTCACGAAGCACCAGAAAACTCATCATAGAGAGAGGATGTGGAAAAGCTGCTAAGCCAAGTGCAGTGCTTGTTAGAGCTCAAAGAACTGACACCGGAGAGAAGCGCGGCCTTAACGAACAGCGGAGACTGTGTGGCCTAGAGAAACCCAATGGGGCAGTGGCTGCTGGGAGGCTTTTGGTCAGAGTTCGGTGCTCTTAAACATCAGAGACTCCATGAGCGGCACAGCCCCTACGACTGTGCCGAGTGTGGGAAAACCTTCAGAGAGACATCCGAAGAAATTGAACAGCAAGAATTCCAAGTGGACAGGAAAGGTATAAATGCAGTGATAGGGGAAAGGCTGCTGGAAAGAGCAAATCTTACTAAGCATTGGAGCGTTCAGATTGGATAGGAACTTTACCAATGTAAGGAATGAGGTAAAACTTTTAAGATGAATTCAGGCCCCAGAGGTCACCTTTCAGCCAAATAATAGATTGGCCTATAAAATAAACAATAGCACCCGTGAACAATGTGTTCCTTTAAACAATCAACTATGGGAGACCAAAGGGTCGACATTTTTACCCAAAAGCAAAGCTGAGAAGGCAAGGAGGGGCGGGGCGGAGAGACTGGATGGATGGAAAGGGGGCACGCGGGATGGGAATGGGGAGAGTGCTCACACATTGCAGGGATTGTAACCCATGTCACGGAACAATCTGTGCATGAATTTTGAATGGGAATCTAATTTGCTGTGTAAACTTTCACCTAAAGCACAAAAGAGACTGTTTCTTTTTGAAGATGAGCACAGGACTTAATGACATCAGAGAGGGCACACGGAGGTGTCCCAGGAGGGCACTGAGTGTGGGAAGACTTTCAGGGAAGCTCCAGTCTTCCTCCCCGACTGGTCATTCCCCATGGAGATGAAGCCTACGTATGTAGCGAGCATGATGAAGCTTTCAGAGGGAGCTCGGGCCCTCCTCACCACCGGAGGGCAGCCTCTGAAAGGCAGAGCCCCCAGGAAGGCTTCTGGCTACCTGGCGCCTGGAATCTGAGGCAGGGCCCACGTAGTGGACTGAGGTGTCCACACCCTAACACCCGAGCCCTGTGAAGGTGACCTGATTTGGAAAAAGGGCCTTGCAGATGTCATGGCGTGACAGATCTGTGGCTGAGGGATCATCTTGGGTTATCTAAGTGGCCCCTAAACCCAATGACAAGGGTGCTTGTACAAAACACACAGAAGGAAGAGAAAGACACAAGACAGGAGGGAGCCATGTGAAGACGAAGGCAGAGTTTGGAGCGATGCTGCCTCAAGCCAAGGAATGCCTGGAGCCACCAGAGCTGGAAGAGGCAAAGAAGGATCTTCCCCCTAGAGCTTTCGGAGAGAGCGCGACCCTGCTGGCATTCTGACTTCAGACTTCTGGCTTCCACAACTGTGAGAGAATCAGTTTCTGTCGCGTTAAGCCACCCGGTTTGTGGTCACTTGTTCCAGCAGCCCCAGGAAACAAATGCCACAGATTTCTTAGCAAATGGCGCCTGCTGTGCCCTGAGCTCCAGGAGGGCAGGGCCGGTGGCACGCCCTGGGTGACCGCTGCTGCCACATCACCGGTGCTCACTAAACAGCTGTCCAAGCTACTGATGCCGGAAGGCAGGGCTTACACTTTTGTTGTGTTTTAACTTCCTTTGCATGGTAACAAGCCAAGTGACACGTATTGATGGCCCCTTGATGTTGCCTAGATCCCTTCCTGCACCCCTGCCCCCACTCCCTCCCCCTCCACCTCTGCAGGACCTGGAAGGCATTATGCAGAGTGAAATTAGTCAGTTGCAAAAGGGCAAATATTGTATAAGACCACTACTATAAGAACTTGAGAAATACTTTAAACTGAGAAGAAAACGTTCTTTTGTGGTTTCAGGAGGGGGGGAGGGAGGGAGGGTGGGAGACGGGTATTCACTAATCAGATAGTAGATAAGAACTACTTTAGGTGAAGGGAAAGACAGCACACAATACAGGGGAGGTGAGCACAACTGGACTAAACCAAAAGCAAAGAAGTTTCCTGAATCAACTGAATGCTTCGAAGGCCAGTGTAGCGGGGGCAGGGGTCTGGGGACCACGGTTCCAGGGACATCTAAGTCAATTGGCATAATAAAGTCTATTAAGACAACATTCTGCAACCCACTTTGAAGAGTGGCGTCTGGGGTCTTAAACACTAGCAAGCAGCCATCTCGGATGCAGCAATTGGTCTCAACCCACCTGGATCAAAGGAGAATGAAGAACACCAAGGACACAAGGTGATTACGAGCCCAAGAGACAGAAAGGGCCACATGAACCAGAGACTACATCATCCTGAGACCAGAAGAACTAGATGGTGCCCAGCTACAACCGATGACAGCCCTGACAGGGAACACAACAGAGAACCCCTGAGGAAGCAGGAGAGCAGTGGGATGCAGACCCCAAATTCTCATAAGACCAGACTTAATGGTCTGACTGAGACTAGAAGGACCCCGGTGGTCATGGCCCCCAGGCCTCTGTTGGCCCAGGACAGGAACCATTCCCGAAGCCAACTCTTCAGACATGGATTGGACTGGACAATGGGTTGGAGAGGGATGCTGGTGAGGAGTGGGCTTCTTGGATCAGGTGGACACTTGAGACTATGTTGGCATCTCCTGCCTGGAGGGTAGATGGGTGGGTGGAGGGGGTTAGAAGCTGGTGAAAAGGACATGAAAAGAGAGAATGGAGGGAGAGAGCAGGCTGTCTCATTGAGGGGAGAGTAACTGGGAATGTGTAGAAAGGTATATATGGGTTTTTGTGAGAGAGACTGACTTGATTTGTACACTTTCACTTAAAGCACAATAAAAATTACTTAAAAAAAAAGAAAGCTTTTCATGTAACTTGCTCTGGCCATCCCTGGGGAAGGGGTAGTCCCCTTCTGTTCTCCTCTTGGCAACTTCACCAGCTCTCCTGGCTCCAGCTGCTGAGATCCTCACTCTTTTGTGCAAGCTTGGAGAGCCTGGGCCTCAGTTTCCCTGTCCTCGAAACAGGAATAATAACTCAGAACTCAAAAGGTGGTTGTAAGGATTATGACCAATCCTGGTACCCTCATCAGCACAGAGCTCCCTCGCAGCCGCCTGCGGGAGCCCTGCCGCGCCCCCCTCCCCGCCATTCCCTTTGCTGGTCCTCTGTCCGATGTCCTATGAATTCATCTGGTAGAGCTTTACCGAGCGCCTGCGACCCAATGGGCACCTGCCACCCTGAAACGCTTGCCATCGACGGGGACAGGCAGACACTGGACAACAAAAATTGTGTAACTGTGAATTGGGATAAACGCTCTGAAGATGAACAGGTGCCAAACAACCAAACCAAACCTGCGGCCATCAAGTCGATTCCAACTCATAGCGACCCTACAGGACGGTGTAGAACGGCCCCATAGTGTTTCCAAGGAGCACCTGGTGGATTTGAAGTGCTGACCTTTTGGTTAGCAGCCCTAGATAGCTCTTAACCACTACGCCGCCAGGGTTTCCAAACGGGTGCCAGGGAGCACTTACTTAATAACAGGACCCTCTTTAGCTAGCCAGGTCAAGGTCTGAGGGGCTGACACGTCAGCGGGGAACCGAAAGACGGGTGAAAAGGCGCAGGGGAGAAGCAAGCAGGGGAGCCAGTAGGACATCCTTGACATTTCTGCCTGGCAAACATCTACTCCAAAGTCATGCCCTGTGAATCGTCCTCCAATTTCCTCAAGTTAACCATTTCTTTCTCTGCTCCCGAAGCACACCTTCCCCAGTTCTCCATTTATACGTCCAACTTGGGGACACTCATCATTGCTTTTCCAGGAATGGAACCTTTAGGATGTGTGGGGGGCGGGGTGGGGACGCCCAGTGGACGAATTGGTTCCTTGCGTTACATGCCCAAACCCAACCCAACCCAGTGCCCTCGGCCCTCTGGAATAGCAGCTCGGCTGGAGAGGGCTGCCAGTACCCGCCTGCTTGCCTGTCTGGGTTTTGAACTTGAGTGACTCTCAGCATCGCCTTAGGCATGTGGCTACAATGCAGACTCGAGCAACACCCCCACCCCTCCCACCCCATCCCCCCACCCCCCGCCGCAGAGTCTGATTCTGGGTATTTGGGCTGAAGCCCTGGCATCTGCATTTTCATCCCCTCCTCTAGGATCCCAGTGGAGGTGGTGGCCCAGCTGCCCTGCTCCCTGGAATCCAGCACTGCCTCAGCCAGAGCCTCTGCGCCAGGAGGGGGCAGAGAGCTCAGCGCTCTTTCCACACGCGCGGGGTCGCTGTGTGGATTGTTGGCCTCTGCCCACGTGCCGCTGCCTTGCGGCCCGCACAGATTCCCGCCAGCCTGCCCCACCCCACCCCGTCCATCCCCGCGGCCCTGCTCTCCCCTAACCCTGGACCTCTAGGGCCACGGCAGGCAGCGCGGGCCCAGCCAACGCGCTCCCCGCGCCGGGCTTCCTCCCCGCGCCGGGCTTCCTCCCCGCGCCGGGCTTCCTCCCCGCGCCGGGCTTCCTCCCCGCGCCGGGCTTCCTCCCCGCGCGCGCGCTTGTGGAGCCCCAAGTAGGCCTGCTGGGGGGTTTTGGGGGATGAAGCCGGGAACTGTGCCTGCCTCCCAGGGGCGCACCTGCTGGAGACACTGGGACTGACAACCCATAGAGGGAGGGGTAGGGGCCACAGGGCAGGACAGAGCATCTTCCTGACCTCATTTCTTCCGAGCTCCACCCCGAGAGCGCATTTCATGATCCCCATCCCACAGGTGAGGAAACCGAGGCCCCAGGAGGCTAGGGGAGTAGCATTTGTTGAGGTGAAACGTGTAAAAACTAACCAGCAAGGCACCTGAGCCATGGGGGATGCTTGAGTTGAACCCCTTTGATATCAGGGGCAACCTTGAGGACAAGGGCTGGCAAGAGGACTCCCCAGGCCTGAATGCCGCCGAGGCTGACAGACAGACGGATGGACCGACGGACGGACGGACGGAGGCAGCCGGCCCCCACCAAGGGCCGCGTCCAGGCCTCTCCTGAGTGCTCTAGACACATCATCTCCTGGAAACCGCCCTGCGCTCCCAGGAGGGAGACACGTTTATTCTTGTCATTTTATAGATAAGGAAAACCCTGGCGGTCCAGTCGATTCCAACTCATGGCGACCCCAAGTATTACAGAGCAGAACTGTGCTCCATGGGGCTTTCTTGGCTGTAATCTTAGGGTGGTGGATTGCCAGGCCTTTCTTCCACAGTGCCGTTGGGTGGATTTGAACCACCACCCTTTCGTCAGTCGCTGAGAACAAACCGTTGGCGCCACCCAGGGACCTTCAGTAGGGACACTGAGGTTCAAAAGAGGTTGCTCAAGGTCACACAGCTACTAAGGGATGGAACTGTACTTAGAACCCAGGCAGTCACCGGAAACACTGCACTCTTAAGCCACTGCTGGGCTGCAGTGGTTCTAGGACTTTCTCTGCTTCAGAACCCCCTGGTTGGCTGGATAAAACCCAGAGTGCTGGGCTCCATTCTCACTGGTGCTGGTGTGGGTGGGGCCTGAGAATCTGCATTTCTGAAAGTTCCCAGGGGATTCTGATGCTGCTGGCCCAGGGTCTCCGCCCTAAATACTGGAGGCATTTTCAAGTGAAGAGAAATTGAGGCCCTTACTGATGAAGATCAAAGACTACAGCCTTCTGTATGGATTACACCTCAACATAAAGAAAAGAAAAATCCTCACTACTAGACCAATAAGCCACATCATGGTAAACGGAGAGGAGACTGAGGTTGTCAAGGATTTCATTTTACGTGGATCCACAATCGATGCCCATGGAAGCAACAGTCAAGAAATCAAACAACGGGGAGGGGGCCAAGATGGCTAACTAGGTAGATGCTACCTCGGATCCCTCTTGCAACAAAGACTCGGAAAAACAAGTGAATCGATCACATACATGACAATCCACGAACCCTGAACAACAAACACAGATTTAAAGAGTTGACCTGAGTGACAGAGACGGAGAAGGAACAACTACGGGGAAGCAACGACTGTTTTTGGAGCCTGGAGCCAGCGTCCCAGTCAGGTAACCTTGGCGCCGGGCTTAGGACTGGGCCCAAGGGAGCTGAACACAGCATCCTGTGACGGCGCAAACACGGGGCGCAGCCCTACCCCCCTGAACTGACCTCGGGAGGGGGCCCAGCTGGTCAGCGCGGGCGGCGCGGTGACGTGGCTGGCGGGAGGAGAAGTCCCCGGGAGGCAGTGACTGGTTTTGGAGCCGGGAGTGCAGTGTCCCAGCCGGGGAACCTTGGCGCCGGGCTTTGGACTGGGCACAGGGGAGCTGAGCACGGCATCCTGTCATGGCGCAAATATGGGGCGCAGCCTACCCCCCTGAACTGACCCCGGGAGGGGGCCCAGCCGGTCCGCGCAGGCGGCGGGAGGAGAAGTCCCCGGGAGGCAGCGACTGATTTTGGAGCTGGGAGTGCAGCGTCCCAGCAGGGGAACCTGGACGCTGGGCTTTGGACTGGCACCGGAGGAACTGACCGCAGCTTCTGCGGGCCAGAGCCTCGGGGGCAATCTCTACACAGCCAGCACACATAGGCGACACGCCCCTCGGGAATCTCAGATAAAACAGTCATCCCAAGCAAGATAAGCAACTTTGGCTATATTCCGGGGTGCTACTCTCTCCTGTTTTTCTGAACCCTCCCCTTCCCAGGCGGCTTCATTAACATTGGAATTTCCTGAGCCAGAGGGAGAACGGCTCCGGCTCCACGGCTTTTCTTTTCCTTTTTTTTTTTTTTTTTTGGTCTTTTCCTAACCCATTCTTCCGGCCTGAGAGAAGCAATCACAAAAAACCCAGGGACCAAAAATCCTTCCCTAATTGGAATAAAAACACAGAACCAGCTCCAGCCAAGCATATATGATCCATATCTCGGGCTTTCATCCCTACAGGGAACAAGGTGGCTATTATAATGCAAAGGTATTTCTGATAGGGATCTGACTGCATTTTTTTTAGTAGATTTACTGGAAAAACAAGTTTCCCAGGTCTGATATCTCTGCTTATTCAACAGAGCCCTAACTGACCCACAAGAGGGAACTGAGGGCTGAAGCTCCCCCCAGACCACCTAGCCTCTTGCCTTAGGGGTCTAAGGAGGGTGACACCTACCAATCTGTAGAGGTACTTGCATTGGGGGCCTAAGGTACAGCTGCAGAGCCCTCCCACCAAGGTGCTTTGGGAATAGAGACACACCTACCTCACTGACAGTTGGGGGAAGCCTGTCAGCATCCCGCCCCCCCCCCCGGAGTGTGAACCCCAGCTGCTAATAGAATCTGGTGCACACAACTATCACCACTACTTCTCAAGGTGGATAGGTGTTAGGGTGCAGCACACACTTGATGACCCAAAATCAGATTCTACTCAAGAAGAGTGAATAGACTCAGGCATATATATCTGGCAACAGCCCAAACCAGCTGGTAATAGGTCATAAGTAAGTCAAGGGCTACAACAATCAAGACAGCACAATCTAGTAGCCCATCCACGTATATTGAAAGAAAACAAAACAAGGTAAGACTCAGTGAGCAAATATAGAATAAATCACTACAATATCTTAGTGATGGCTCGGAGACAGCAGTCGATATCAAAGCACATAAAGAAGCAGACCATGACAGCTTCTACAACCCCCCAAACAAAAGAATCAAAATCTTTCCCAAATGAAGATACAATCCTGGAATTATCAGATACAGAATATAAAAAACTAATTTACAGAATGCTTCAAGACATCAGGGATGACCTCAGAAATGAAATAAGGCAAGCTGCTGAAAAAGCCAAGGAACACACTGATAAAACAGTTGAAGAACTCAAAAAGATTATTCAAGAACATAGTGGAAAAATTAATAAGTTGCAAGAATGCATAGAGAGACAGCATGCAGAAATCCAAAAGATTAACAATAAAATTACAGAATTAGACAACGCAATAGGAAGTCAGAGGAGCAGACTCGAGCAATTAGAATGCAGAGTGGGAAATCTGGAGGACCAGGGAATTAACACCAACATAGCTGAAACAAATCAGATAAAAGAATTTAAAAAAATATGAAGAAACCCTAAGAATCAGGTGGGACTCTATCAAGAAGGATACCTTGCGTGTGATTGGAGTCCCAGAACAGGGAGGGAGGACAGAAAACACAGAGAGAATAGTTGAAGATCTGCTGACAGAAAACTTCCCTGACATCATGAAAGACGAAAGGATATCTATCCAAGATGCTCATCGAACCCCATTTAAGATTGATCCAAAAAGAAAAACACCAAGACATATTATCATCAAACTTGCCAAAACCAAAGATAAAGAGAAAATTTTAAAAGCAGCCAGGGAGAAAAGAAAGGTCTCCTTCAAGGGAGAACCAATAAGAATAAGTTCAGACTACTCAGCAGAAACCATGCAGGCAAGAAGGCAATGGGATGACATATACAGAGCACTGAAGGAGAAAAACTGCCAGCCAAGGATCATATATCCAGCAAAACTCTCTCTGAAATATGAAGGCGAAATTAAGATATTTACAGATAAACACAAGCTTAGAGAATTTGCAAAACCCAAACCAAAGCTACAAGAAATACTAAAGGAAATTGTTTGGTCAGAAAACCAATAATATCAGATACCAGCACAACACAAGGTCACAAAACAGAACATCCTGATATCAACTCAAACAGGGAAATCACAAAAACAAATTAAGATTAATTAAAAAAAAAAAGCTCAAAACCGGGAATCATTGAAGTCCATATGTAAAAGATCACAATAATCAAAAAGAGGGACTAAATACAGGTGGCATAGAACTGCCATATGGAGAGGGTTACAAGGCGATTTAGGACAATACAAGTTAGGTTTTTACTTAGAAAAATAGGGGTAAATATTAAGGTAACCACAAAGAGGTCTAACAACTCCATAACTCAAAATAAAAGCCAAGAAAAACGTGACGACTCAGCAAACATAAAGTCAAATACTATGAAAATGAGGATCTCACAATTTACAAAGAAGAACGTCTCAGCACAAAAAAGTAAGTGGAAAAATGAAATTGTCAACAACGCACATAAAAAGGCATCAAAATGACAACACTAAACACTTATCTATAATTACGCTGAATGTAAATGGACTAAATGCACCGATAAAGAGACAGAGAGTCCCGGACTGGATAAGGAAACACGATCCGTCTATATGCTGCCTACAAGAGACACACCTTAGACTTAGAGACACAAACAAACTAAAACTCAAAGGATGGAAAAAAATATATCAAGCAAACAATAAGCAAAAAAGAAGAGGAGTAGCAATATTAATTTCTGACAAAATAGACTTTAGACTTAAATCCACCACAAAGGACAAAGAAGGACACTACATAATGATAAAAGGGACAATTGATCAGGAAGACATAACCATATTAAATATTTATGCACCCAATGACAGGGCTGCAAGATACATAAATCAAATTTTAACAGAATTGAAAAGTGAGATAGATACCTCCACAATTATAGTAGGAGACTTCAACACACCACTTTCGGAGAAGGACAGGACATCCAGTAAGAAGCTCAATAGAGACACGGAAGACCTAATTACAACAATCAACCAAATTGACCTCATTGACTTATACAGAACTCTCCACCCAACTGCTGCAAAGTATACTTTTTTTTCTAGCGCACATGGAACATTCTCTAGAATAGACCACATATTAGGTCATAAAACAAACCTTTGCAGAATCCAAAACATCGCAATATTACAAAGCATCTTCTCAGACCACAAGGCCATAAAAGTGGAAATCAATAACAGAAAAAATTAGGGAAAAGAAATCAAATACTTGGAAACTGAACAATACCCTCCTGAAAAAAGACTGGGTTATAGAAGACATTAAGGAGGGAATAAGGAAATTCACAGAATGCAACGAGAATGAAAATACTTCCTATCAAAACCTCTGGGACACAGCAAAAGGAGTGCTCAGAGGCCAATTTATATCGATAAATGCACACATACAAAAAGAAGAAAGAGCCAAAATCAGAGAACTGTCCCGACAACTTGAACAAATAGAAAGTGAGCAACAAAAGAATCCATCAGGCACCAGAAGAAAACAAATAATAAAAATTAGAGCTGAACTAAATGAATTAGAGAACAGAAAAACAATTGAAAGAATTAACAAAGCCAAAAGCTGGTTCTTTCAAAAAATTAACAAAATTAATAAACCATTGCCTAGACTGACTAAAGAAAAACAGGAAAGGAAACAAATAGCCCGAATAAGAAACGAGAAGGACCACATCACAACAGAACCAAAGGAAATTAAAAGAATCATTTCAGATTACTACGAAAAATTGTACTCTAACAAATTTGAAAACCTAGAAGAAATGGATGAATTCTTGGAAAAACACTACCTACCTAAACTAACACATTCAGAAGTAGAACAACTAAATAGACCCATAACAAAAAAAAGAGATTGAAATCAAAAAACTCTCAACAAAAAAAAGCCCTGGCCCGGACGGCTTCACGGCAGAGTTCTACCAAACTTTCAGAGAAGAGTTAACACCACTACTACTAAAGGTATTTCAAAGCATAGAAAATGACGGAATACTACCTAACTCATTCTATGAAGCCACCATCTCCCTGATACCAAAACCAGGTAAAGACATCACAAAAAAAGAAAATTACAGACCTATATCCCTCATGAACATAGATGCAAAAATCCTCAACAAAATTCTAGCCAATAGAATTCAACAACATATCAAAAAAATAATCCACCACGACCAACTGGGATTCATACCAGGTATGCAAGGCTGGTTTAATATTAGAAAAACCATTCATGTAATCCACCATATAAATAAAACAAAAGACAAAAACCACATGATCTTATCAATTGATGCAGAAAAGGCATTTGACAAAGTCCAACACCCATTTATGATAAAAACTCTCACCAAACTAGGAATTGAAGGAAAATTCCTCAACATAACAAAGGGCATCTATGCAAAGCCAACAGCCAACATCACTCTAAATGGAGAGAGCCTGAAAGCATTTCCCTTGAGAACGGGAACCAGACAAGGATGCCCTTTATCACCGCTCTTATTCAACATTGTGCTAGAAGTCCTAGCCAGAGCAATTAGGCTAGACAAAGAAATAAAGGGCACCCGGATTGGTAAGGAGGAAGTAAAATTATCTCTATTTGCAGATGACGTGATCTTATACACAGAAAACCCTAAGGAATCCTCCAGAAAACTACTGAAACTAATAAAAGAGTTTGGCAGACTCTCAGGTTATAAGATAAACATACAAAAATCACTTGGATTCCTCTACATCAACAAAAAGAACATCGAAGAGGAAATCACCAAATCAATACCATTCACAGTAGCCCCCAAGAAGATAAAATACTTAGGAATAAATCTTACCAAAGATGTAAAAGACCTATACAAGGAAAACTACAAAGTACTACTACAAGATATTAAAAAGGACATACTTAAGTGGAAAAACATACCTTGCTCCTGGATAGGAAGACTTAACATAGGAAAAATGTCTATTCTACCAAAAGCCATCTATACATACAATGCACTTCGGATCCAAATTCCAATGTCATTTTTTAAGGTGATAGAGGAACAAATCACCAACTTCATATGGAAGGGAAAGAAGCCTCGGATAAGCAAAGCATTACTGAAAAAGAAGAAGAAAGTGGGAGGCCTCACTCTACCTGATTTCAGAACCTATTATACAGCCACAGTAGTCAAAACAGCCTGGTACTGGGACAACAACAGACACATAGACCAGTGGAACAGAATTGAGAACCCAGATATAAATCCATCCACATATGAGCAGCTGATATTTGACAAGGGCCCAGTGTCAGTTAATTGGGGAAAAGATAGTCTTTTTAACAAATGGTGCTGGCATAACTGGATATCCATTTGCAGAAAAATGAAACAGGACCCATACCTCACACCATGCACAAAAACTAACTCCAAGTGGATCAAAGACCTAAACATAAAGACTAAAATGATAAAGATCATGGAAGAAAAAATAGGGACAACCTTAGGAGCCCTAATACAAGGCATAACCAGAATACAAAACATTACCAAAAATGACGAAGAGAAGCCAGATAACCGGGAGCTCCTAAAAATCAAACACCTGTGCTCATCTAAAGACTTCACCAAAAGAGTAAAAAGACCACCGACAGACTGGGAAAGAATTTTCAGCTATGACATCTCCGACCAGCGCCTGATCTCTAAAATCTACATGATTCTGTTAAAACTCAACCACAAAAAGACAAACAACCCAATCAAGAAGTGGGCAAAGGATATGAACACACACTTCACTAAAGAAGATATTCAGGCAGCTAACAGATACATGAGAAAATGCTTTCGATCATTAGCCATTAAAAAAAGAGAAATGCAAATTAAAACTACGATGAGATTCCATCTCACTCCAACAAGGCTGGCATTAATCCAAAAAATACAAAATAATAAATGTTGGAGAGGCTGCGGAGAGATTGGAAGTCTTATACGCTGCTGGTGGGGGAATGTAAAATGGTCCAACCACTTCGGAAATCTATCTGGCTTTACCTTAAACAGTTAGAAATAGAACTACCATACAACCCAGAAATCCCACTCCTAGGAATATAACCTAGAGAAACAAGAGCCTTCACACAAACAGATATATGCACACCCATGTTTATTGCAGCTCTGTTTACAATAGCAAAAAGCTGGAAGCAACCAAGGTGTCCATCAACGGATGAATGGTTAAATAAATTGTGGTATATTCACACAATGGAATACTACGCATCGATAAAGAACAGTGACGATTCTGTGAAACAGTTCATAACGTGGAGGAACCTGGAAGGCATCATGCTGAGTGAAATTAGTCAGAGGCAAACGGACAAATATTGTATAAGACCACTATTATAAGATCTTGAGAAATAGTATAAACTGAGAAGAACACATACTTTTGTGGTTACGAGGGGGGAAGGGAGGGAGGGTGGGAGAGGGTTTTTTACTGATTAATTAGTAGATAAGAACTGCTTCAGGTGAAGGGAAGGACAATACTCAATACATGGAAGGTCAGCTCAACTGGACTGGACCAAAAGCAAAGAAGTTTCCGGGATAAACTCAATGCTTCAAAGGTCAGCGGAGCAAGGGCGGGGGTTTGGGGACCATGGTTTAAGGGGACTTCTAACTCAATTGGCCAAATAATTCTATTATGAAAACATGCTGCATCCCACTTTGAAATGTGGCGTCTGGGGTCTTAAATGCGAACAAGCGGCCATCTAAGATGCATCAATTGGTCTCAACCCACTTGGATCAAAGGAGAATGAAGGACACCAAGGTCACACGACAACTATGAGCCCAAGAGACAGAAAGGGCCACATGAACCAGAGACCTACATCATCCTGAGACGAGAAGAACTAGTTGGTGCCCGGCCACAACCGATGACTGCCCTGACAGGGAGCACAACAGAGAACCCCTGAGGGAGCAGGAGATCAGTGGGATGCAGACCCCAAATTCTCACAAAAAGACCATACTTAATGGTCTGACTGAGACTAGAGGAATCCTGGCGGTCATGGTCCCCAAACCTTCTGTTGGCCCAGGACAGGAACCATCCCCGAAGACAACTCATCAGACATGGAAGGGACTGGACAGTGGGTAGGAGAGAGATGCTGATGAAGAGTGAGCTAATTATATCAGGTGGACACTTGAGACTGTGTTGGCATCTCCTGTCTGGAGGGGGGATGGGAAGACAGAGAGAGTTGGAAGCTGGCAAAATCGTCACGAAAGGAGAGACTGGAAGGGCTGGCTCAAGAGGGGGAGAGCAAGTGGGAGTACGGAGTAAGGTGTATATAAACTTATATGTGACAGTCTGACTTGATTTGTAAACGTTCACTTGAAGCTCAATAAAAGTTAATAAAATTAAAAAAAAAAAAAAGAAATCAAACAACACATTGCATTGGGCAAATCTGTTACAGAAGACCTCTGTAAAGTGCTGAAAAGCAAAGATGTCACGTGGAGGACAAAGGTGCGCCTGGCCCAAGCCATGGTGTTTTTCAATCAATCGCATCAAATACATGTGAAAGCTGGACAATGAATAAGGAAGACAAAAGAAGAATTGACGCCTTTGCATTGTGGTGTTGACGAAGAATGTTGACTATACCACGGACTGCCAAAAGAAGGAACAAATCTGTCTTGGAAGAAGTGCAGCCAGAATGCTCCTTAGAGGCAAGGATGGCGAAACTGCGTCTTCCATACTTCGGACATGCTGTCAGGAGGGATGAGTCCCTGGAGAAGGACATCATGCTTGGCAGAGTACAGGGTCAGCGGAAAAGAGGGAGACCCTCAACGAGGTGGACTGACACAGCGGCTGCAACAATGAGCTCAAGCATAACAACGACTGTGAGGATGGCTCAGGACCGGGCAGTGTTCCGTTCTGTTGTGCACAGGGTCGCTATGAGTCGGAACCGACTCGACGGCACCTAACAACAACAAATACTTTAGGGCTGCAAAACCACCCATATTTTAGAGCTAGAGGGTGACTAGTCAACATATCTGAAAAGTCACTGTAGGTTTCCTTTTAGAGCACTTAGGTGTGCACTGCCAGCAGAACTGTTTACCTTCACTAAAATCTCAGGTGTTAGAAATTCCCACCCCTATTTTGTAATACATGAATTCTCTGCTTCACACCGGAGTGAAGACTGTGGTGAACTGAGGATGCAATCCCTGTCTACAGAATCGAATTCAGTTTTCTTTCAGACTATACACATACACACGGATCAAACCCAACAGATGTGCCCTGAGGCATCCTTAGTCCCTCTGCCAGGGAGAAGGTTCTTCTTTAGTGAGAACAGAGCCAGATGAAGCTTTTCAATGAAAGTCAAGAGACGGTGTGGAGATTTCCCCTCATGGGTGAGGAGAACGCCTTCTCCAGAGACACACCTGGAGGCTTTTTTCCTGGGCTTCGCTTTCTGAAGGGTAGCACTTGCCCTGGTCTGTGAACAAACTTCCTGAGGAGTTCTCTCTGTGACTCCCTCACCCTTAATTTTTTAGACAACACAATTTTGTATATGTCTGCCTTCAACTAGGCTGTTTTTCCCCAGAACTTTTACCTTCTTACAGGTAATCTCAAAGGAGTAATAAACTTAGAAGATGGAATGGATTGACTGTCAGGGAATGATGGATAGCCCCTTCTAGCAGAAAAGTTGAGGCTTGGTTGCAGAGCAGAAAGTTGAGGGAATGTGGAGTCAGAAGACCTGGGCTCTGTTACCTTCTGGCTTTGGCATTTATTCTAGGCCTTTTTGCTCTCTCAGCCTCCGTTTCTGTAATTATGGAATGCCCTGCACATTCCAGAACCTCACTACAGTGAGGTTCAAAGATGAAATATGTGAAGGTGCTCTAAAATTTAGTATTTCGGTTAAGATTTGAAATTTGGGGGGAACATGAAAGTAGATGCTGTTTCAGAAAAGAGAGACAATAATCTATTTTATATTCTCTTTTTTTTTTTGCTCTAAAGGTCATTCCATCATTTGATTGACAATTTAGTGACTTGTACCTGCAAATTTCAATACACCTTAACTGAGATATCCTCAAGACTTCATGCCATCAAGCACCTGAACAGGTTCACAGGCATACTGACTGAACAGTAGCCCTAGGACACAAGGACAGGCAGTTGGGGAACTAGTTCCTTGAATTCTGAGTTAAAATTTCATTGTCACCAAAAAAGTGAACATGAAATATTTCCTTTTATATATATATATATATATATATATATATATATATATATATATATAAAAAAACAGTAGCTACAGCACACATGGCATGCAAGAAAATTAACATAAATGGCCAAAAAGCAAAACCCTTCCCTTTAGAATATCACCCGTCTTTTTAAAAATAATTTTTTCAGCAGTTTTATTCCAGAACACAAATTTAAGTTGCTTATATGATTTACGACAGAGTAAATATTCTTCTGAAGTCTTACCTTTATTACAATCATCAAATGAGTATACACCCAAAGAAAGAACATAGAAAATAGATTTTGTATTCTTTATTATTATTATTACTTTGTAAGGAAGAACAATGTAACCTTCCATACATGTGCTTTCTAACTTTTGGGACTAATACAGGTTCTCTAAGGCCAAAACCTAAAATTAAATCATTTTGACTGCTAGAAGTTAAATAACAGCGCAAGGGAGGAAAAGTCACCATTGCTACCAAAGGGCTGAAAGCTCCATACACATGACTTTGGAATTGTTGCTACTCACATAGCGGTTCAGGCTTTCTTTGGTGGTTAACAAAAAGGGAGTCTTGTGCTTAATAAACAAGGTAACTGATTAACAAGATGCAGTAATTTAAAGTAGAATGTTTACACCACTGTAAGGTGGCTTCACATAGCTAATGTTACAATTGTGTCATGTCATTTAGATTCAAATTCTTTCTTCAAAGAGTCATCATTGTATCAGGGATTTAAGGGACTCTCGAACAATTTTCACCTCTTCCTGATGCTGTTACATGAAAGGAGAAATGAAATCTTTGTTTAATATTTTGATAAGGGTTTTACATACTTCGGAAAACAAAATATTTCAATGCTTACATCAACTCTTAGTTTTCAGTTTTAAATATATACTACTTACTGTGTCCATTAAAAGTTTTTTTTGCAGCAAAGCTAGTTCTTCTTTAAGTTCACTTTGTGCTTCATCAAACGCAGAGTCATAACTTTTCTCGAGGTCCTCGAGGCTCTAAAACATAAAGGTCTGGTTCAGTCAGAAACCACCACTTTTCATTCCAGGTTCTAAACCTGTGCAATTAAATTTCAAATGTATGAACTTCAAAATTTTCAAATGATGCTTATTGTTTATTCCAAATAAAAATATTCTAAGTGATACGCAAAGACCAAATTACCCACTAGAAGAATTTTTAAAAAGACGTCAGACTGAGTCAAATATTGTTATGAATAAAAATTTCAACACTAGTATACTTTGCCTGAAACAATGGGCTAATGAACTGTTAAGGTCAAGACGGAGCAAAGAGAAAGACTGAGGTCCCCTATCAATAAATACCGTAACTGTGAAACTCTCTAAGAAGCTTTCTAAAGCCACTTAGTATGACTGACAGTCAACGTAACATGATCTCATTGGAGGAAAAAGGTGATCTGTACTGGAAGCTTTGCAAGTTACGGAATATACAAATTACGTTTTTCAATCTTTACTCTTCACCCAACAAATGGCGATCTCATGCCTCCTGTGTAAGAAGTACCGTCACCGTGTTAAGCGCTGTGCAGGAACTATAAAACAAACGATACACCATCTCATCCTCACTCCAGGGAGAAGGAGAGACACATCAGCAAAAATACCACCAACATTTGATAACAAATAGGTGTGGAAACACAACTTGCTGTATCTACGCAGTGGAAAACGAGATTAGTTCCCAGTTACTCAGCAAAAGACTAAGATTTCCACAGGGGAAGAAAGAGGAGTTAAGTGTCATGGGCGGGGGGGGCACAGGCAACCTCATGGAAGCACATGGCGCATTAGGTCACTTAAAGCAATTCAGCTGGAGGGGTGGGAGGAGAGAGAGGATGCAGGAAATGACCTTCCAAAAGGGGGTCATGTTATTTGGGGACTTGAACACCTAAGATTTTAGAATAGGAAGCTATTGAGAGTTTTCCAGGAGAGAAGGGAAATGTTTCAGGAAGGTGATACTGCAGGCCTCTCTATGAAGGACGGACTAGAGAAGAGAGAAATCCGATGGAAGAGTTTCAACAGCACACAAAGGACGGATGAGGTCCTGAACTGGGGCAGCGCAAGTGGGGATTCAAAGAAAGAAAGAAAGGAAAGAACCATTGCAGAGGTAAAAATCACAGGGCTTCATAATACCTGGATGGGAAAGATCAGGAAGCGGAGGGGCCAAAGACAACACTAAGTTGCCTGCCCTGAGTGGTTAACACTTGGAAGAAACCATTTCTAGAACTTTATCAAATCTTCACACCGATGAATAAATGGTTCTCAGGGGGCATGAGAGCAAGCCAACAAGCTCTCTCTTTTGAAAGACTAAAAACAACTGTTTTAAGATAAGTACATTTTTCCTTTAAAGAATGTTCATTAAATCTATTTTATGGGTTTACTTAAACATTCCAATTAGGTTACAAGAGTGATATTTTAACATGTATTTGACAAGATGATCCAGGGAATCCCCCATCAAGCAAAGAAAGAACATATCCAGGATTCCACTGACTCCTAAACAAGTGTGTACGCGCAGGAAGTGAATCTGCTCGTGTGCCAACGGGATCGCTGATAATCCTCGGTTCACAAACTCTTAATCCCACGCTGGCTTTTTCATCCCGTTATATGTCTGGGCCATCTCTGGTGATTATGATTTGACATATAAAGCCATTTTTAGCCATCGCAATAATTCTAAAAGCAAGTATGTCATAAGATATTCAAGGCATAGGCTTGAAAATAAAAGACACTCATTAATTACACTTGTGGATTTTCTGTTTAACAAACACTGAGGGCACAGACAAGAAAAACACATCTAGAAATTATTTGCAGACTTCCTATTTTCAAGTGTATATTTATTGTGGTAACCTAGAAAAAATGATTGTTGAACAGAGAACCATGATTAAATTGTTAATAAAGTATCAATTTTATGCATGCTATGTGTAAAATTCCCAATTTGCCATTTCCTACTTTGAATAACCCTCACAAAAGCATTAATGAATCCTAAAGATAAAAATATATTTAGCACTTATGTAAAATTAGGAACAGTGGATTCAAAGTGGAAAATGGTTAAAATTTAAAATCTGTAATGAAAATGTTTTTGCCATAAATTCAGAAACAAAAACAGTCTCTTCAACTTCTAGGCGCACATTCGGTTTTATGAGAATGTATTGTTACTGAATACAACAGACCTTCACAAATTGCTCATACATCATTTTAATTGCTTTCAGTCGCTGGCCCTGAACAATTCTATAGTGTTGAAAAATCTTTTGTTGCTCTCGAAACAAATTCTATAAATAAAAAAAGAAAAAAGTTGTGATAACAAATTTGAGTGAAATTTAAATTTCTCAATAATTCTACCTTAAGCTTAAATGGAATAGCTTTGAACTTTTCATGACATTTTCTAGTTTAACAATTATTAAGACCAAGTTTAGATAATTTGCGTACACCAATAATCAAAAAAATGTACTAATCTTATCTACCAATCATTGAGTAGGACGTTTCCTTTCTTAACAATGTTTGAAACATGTCTTAGTATGTGGTGATCTCAATAGCCACATAGGTGACCCTTCCAGTAACACTAGCCTTTCAGTTCCTTGACCTCCTCTTCCCTTGATTTTGTCCTCTCCCCTATTTTAGCCACTCACGTACATAGTCATACCCCAGGTTTTGTCATTACCAATAACTATAATGTCTGTATCATATTAATAAGAGCAAAGACATGGTAACCGTGTGTCAGATACACTTCCGAACCATTTAAAATAGATTTACTATATATGAACTCATTTAATCTTCAAAGAAACCCTATGAGATAGGTACTCTTTTTATTCCCCTTTCAAAGATGAGGAAACTGAGGCATAGAGGTAAATAATTTGCCATGCTTTCACAGCATCAATTGGTTGAAGTAGAATTGGATCCCAAACAGTATGGTTTCAGAATCCAGACTCTTAACTATTATACTATACCGACTCTCCTACATCCCACTATTCAACCAAAGGCGTAGCAAGTCCAACCAGGCACCAGCGGCATCACTAGGAGGGTGCGGGGCGGGGCGGGGGAAGGAGTGCATTGGGCGACACTGTCAGGGAGGGTGGCAACACACAGTCCAGAGATACGTCCAAGACCAAACTACGCAGGACTTGGGCTCCTCCAGAAAGCCCCTGCCTGCTTCAGCCATGTTCCGGCACTGCTCTCTGCTGCCGTGGCTCTCGGTGTCTGCCAGGATGACTCACAGGTTTGGGTGCCCCCAGAGCCCTCCTGTCAGCCCGCCTGCCACCTCAGATGCAGGCGCAGCAAGAAATCGCGAACGGTCCACATGCAGGCTTGGCTTCTCATTTCCGTCCCCATTATTAAGGACTACTCGGCGGCAGTGGGGTTTCTTTATTCATCTTGAAATTTGGGGGGGGGGCAGCGCAACTGAGAGATTGCCCCTTGGTTCTCAGATGGGGGGTGCAACTTAGAAACTGCTCCTGGGTGCTCTAAGTGGGGGAGCACAATTTAGAGATTGTCCCTGGGCACTTGTTACCCTCCCTACACCCGTGTATTCCACCACTACTTCCCTATGTTTCTAGCCCATTCTCTTTAGTATTACAGTTCAATAATCTATCAGGACCTAACATCCACTGATCCCACTATTTTCACTGTCCCTTATCCCCACCCTTATGTCCTTGCTTTCCTTTCCTCTTTTCCACCTTAAATTCCATGATCAATCGTTATAATCACCCCCGTGCATATATAACTTGCCCTCTTCTCACTGTCACACTTGACTGACTAAACCTCAACCTTGGAAAACCCAATTCTCCAAGTACTCTGCCACAACCACGCTGACTGGTCTCACTTTAAGTTCTTGACACTACGATCACTAACTTAAATTGGACCCTTAATGATTCTTGGCAATTATATTTCTCTAACCCAAGCATGAATTTGAAATTGTCAAGGATTTCGTTTTACTTGGATCCACAATCAACAGCCATGGAAGCAGCAGTCAAGAAATCAAAAGACACATTGTATTGGGCAAATCTGCTTCAAAACACCACTTTAAAGCGTTGAAAATCAAAGATGTCACTTTGATTACTAAGGTGTGCCTGACCCAAACCATGGTATTATCAATCACATCATATGCATGTGAAGGCTGGACAATGAATAAGGAAGACCAGAGAAGAACTGACACCTTTGAATTGTGGTGTTGGCGAAGAATATTGACTATCCCATGGACTGCCAAAAGAACCAACAAATCTGTCTTGGAAGAAATACAACCCGAGTGCTCCTTAGAAGCAAGGATGGCGAGACTGCGTCTTAGGTACTTTGGACATGTTGTTAGGAGGGACCAGTCCCTGGAGAAGGGCATCATGCTTAGTAAAGTACACGGTCAGCAGAAAAGAGGAAGACCCTCACTGTGATGGATTGACACAGTGGCTGCAACAATGGGCTCAGGCACAGCAACGATTTTAAGAATGGTGCAGGACTGGGCAGTGTTTCGTTCGGTGGCACACGGGGTTGCTATGAGCCGGAACTGACTCCATGGCGCCTAACAACAATGACAATCACCACCCATGCACTGGCCTAATCTAAGGAAACTATTTCTTACCTTCTCCTTGGTCCTCAAAAGGCAACGCCTCCTCCACCCTCTTTATTCTTAACTTAATTATTATCACACTAAATAAACAGAAGCAATGCAAAGAGGACTGCCAGTCTCCTATCACCACACCTACCACCCACCTATACCCATCAGCCCTCATACACTCTACCGTCTCCCCGTTTTTATGGAGGAACAATCCTGGCTTGCCAAAACCGACTTCTTCTCCTGCCCACTAGATCGATCCCATCCACTCTCAAGAATATTGCTCAGCAATTGTCCTCCCACCACCCCCCTCCAAACTTTCACTTTTCTCCCTCTAGATCATGACCATCAGCATACAAACATCTTGCTATTTTCTCCAGTCAAAACCCACGTGTATTCCTTTTCTCCCCAGCTACCACCCCATTGCTTCCTGTGCCGTTCTCTCTTATACTCACTGGCCTTTTCCACCCACCGTGCCACCAAACCCTCGTTCCTTAATGACACCAACGCCCCGCACGCTGCCAAATCCACCTTACTTGGCCTGTCAGCAGCATACGACAGAGCTGATCCCTCTCCTGAATCCAGGCCCACATAGCCAGTGGCCTACTCAACATGCCTCCTTGGGTGTTTCCCGTGCACCTCAAATTTAACTTTTTCAAACCTCAGCTGACTGACAAAGCCCCCCGCCACACACACACACCAAGTTTTTTTTTTTTATGTGAACAATAGCTTCGCTGTGGAGGTAAAAGGTGTGTGATAAATTCACAAACAATTCAAGAGTGAAAGAGAAGGCTAGTTAATGTAGCTATACAGTATATGGGTGGGACTGACTTCCATCCCCCATAGGGATGGGCAGGTGGCCCAGGTCTGGCCATCAACAGTGCACCATGCCCTGGCCCACCGTGACTGGTTCAGGGATGGGCAAATGATCCAAGGCAGATCAGTGAGAATTCTCCCGAGGGCCTTTCTGACAGAGCTATTGAGTAAGACTGTCTCAGCCCACTGGGGTTGCTACACTGTTCGTAATCTAGGATCCCAAGAGGCTATCTCGCGTACCACACTGAGAGAGCCTGCTAAGGGGTGGAGACAGAGCCCAGGTGACACTGCGTGAGCCACCTTTGCCCACCCCATCCAGCTGTGCCTGCAGCTAAACTCCCCCTGCAATTCTTTCTGTAAATCAATACATTCCTGTTTGGTACTTTAGCAAATTTCTGTCACTTGGAACTGCAAGAATCTCAACCAAGCAAAGACTAAAGGCTTTCATGAATGTGTACATGTCCAAATTTTGGTTTTCAGTCACCAGGGCCAAAACTCACAGCCAACAATGAGTAATAGAGCCGAGCTCAGTTCCGTGGATCTACTACAAGCCTAGGTTCTCCATTCATTCCTACTTGAGACTTAGTTACAATAGATTACTTATAAAGGGAAGCCTGATACCGACAGTTAGACTTTGTTCTTGTTCCTCAGCTTTCTGCACATCTGTATCCCACTGCTGAAAAAAAGTCGAAAGCTGCTGAGAGCATTGCACAGTACGATCCTGCCTGTAAAACATAATGAACACTGTCATATTTCATACCAATCTGAAAAAATAAGCACTTTCAAAATAAAGTTGATTTGATTACTTAGTGTACACATATTCCACTTAATATGGGTAATGTTCGAGCACTATTGGGAAGACATTTGATATTTCAAAATTAGGCATCATTTCACAAGGCAAGCCTATTTATTCCCTTCTTTTTATAATTTATACTATAAAAGAAGACGGGAATAATAGCAGCTTAAATCTTCAGATGGGCAACTGAAAAGTAAAATGAATAATTTACTAATTCCAAAGGTATTTTTTCCCTAACAGGATAACAGAGACGCTATCTCACATACTGTAGCTCTCGAAAATTAAGGAACTTTGATTGTGTATGTAAATTTTCCAGAAATATTCATTTTACCTCCAAGGATTTTAATTTTCATTTTCTCTTAATGAGTAACACATAGGTTCGTGCATGATAAATAGATCCAACGAGGTCTATTTATCATATAAGATTTCCAAACAAGGATGTTTCATTAAATTTTTCCCCAATTTGGCACAACAAAGATTTTGTACAAAAGAAAAAACTCAATTCTGCTAAAATATAAAAATTATTTACAATATAAGATTGACTTTTCACCACATTACTGAATAAAGTTAACTATCACAAGACCTTTTTTTATCACAAGACTAATGGTTTGACATTTACCTTTTATTCAGCTTCCATATTTCTGGAATGAATGTAAGTACATTTACAGTAAGAAACCCGTTGCCGTTGAGTCGATTCTGACTCATAGTGACCCTATAGGACAGAGTAGAGCTGTCCCATAGGGTTTCCAAGGCATTAATCTTTATGGAAGCAGACTGCAACAACTCTCTCCTGAGGAGCAGCTGGCGGGTCTGAACCGACAACCTTTTTGGTTAGCAGCCAAGCGCTTAACCACTGTGCCGCCAGAGCTCCTTACAGTAAGAAAACTCCACTGTTATTTTAAGGGGGGAAAAAAGGTATCTTTATAAGAGGAAATATACCTCAATGCAGCGAAAGGGTGAGGTTATAGGAGCAAGGAATTTATTAGCTCAGAGAAAAATCAAGCCAAATATATTTCACTAGAGACTCCAATAAACAGAAGATAATAGTATTTTTCTCCAGTAATTTGCACCCATGAATAAGAAGAATTGATACAAATGTTGTAGCTCTAAAAATCCAGGAACTTTACCTTTGCTCTTTTTCTGTTTTCCAAGCATTCTCAACTTTCTGGTTACTGAGTTTGAGAGAAGCATTGGTATTCGTTTCTAACCTTCTTCTCTTTTCAAGAAGAGCCTTGGTGATGTCACCTGTATTGAAAATATGCATTGAAATTTATGCTGACTATTACTTCATGTACACATATTCAAATCAATTTGGGTAATGTTGGGTCAACAATATTGGAAAGATTTGATATTTAAGAATTAGACATCATTTCAAAAGGAAGCTTATTTGTTCCCTTTATTTTTTCCGTGAAAATTTCAGTTACTAGTCTCCCAGTTGTAATTTTGCTCATTGCAGGACAATTGTTAACTTATGGGTGATTAAAAAAAAAAAAGGCCAATAAAACATTTTCCATTTTCCAAAATATACATAAAGGGTCTCAAGGACTGGCTTTAATTTCCCCACAAGAAAGCAGTATCTTCCAATTCAAAGGACACACGCAGAAGACATATTGTCAGAACTCACTGTATGAAACACGCAAAATATTCTATTCAATAGTCCCCAAAGGATAAATAATTACATCAAGTAAGACCAATTTTTAAAAATCTAGTCAGTGAAGCTTTACATATATTTTACTAAAAGAGAAAATGACCATAGATAGAAAAATTCCACATTAAGTAAATACATTTGTTCAGGAACGCCTGACTAACTGCTTCTGAGGAAGTGTTTATATGACATTTTTACCTGTAAGCGCTTCATTTCATACAATGTTTAATACTTCAGACAATGCTTTGCTGAGCATATGATTTTATGCTATGGCTCTGCCATCGGTAGTTAATTTGCCGTAATCATGAAGGAGCTGCATTGTTACAGAAGTATTTTATACTTCCAGTATCTATCCATAATGATTTCTATGAAAACTCACAAAACAAGCACTTTTTCACCACCAAATACAGAAAAGCTTTCGAAAATACTTGCTATATCACTTGTCCATATAAAAGAGCCAAAAACTGAGTCTGGCTTCTTTTTCAGATTATTATCCTCTAGCACAGTTACTGTAACTAAAAGATGACATACTAATTTAAAAGTTAGGATTTTTGGATCGGATTACACATCGATCACCACTTAGCCAAGTTGTCTTTTCTTCTCCACTAAACAGCATATTGATTTAAAAACGGCCAGTTAGAGGTTTTAATTTACACTGTGCCCCTCAAATGAACACACAAAAGTCACAGAAAATAATGACACTGAGAAAATTAAAAACTGATATATGATTTACTGTGTAAATACAAAGAAGGATAGAAGCTTTTCACATCCATTTATTTCTAATATTCCATTATCCATTATATCCGTTCATGCATCAAAAAGCATCATTCTCACCTCACCGCTGTTAGGACTATTTTCAGTGTTCACACAAACAATTAGAAAAGTTAAGTGAAGAAATTATCGAAGACTGAGTCACACTAAACATCTACGCAAAAATCTATACATGAACACAAGGCATTAAATTCCAGTCTTGTAGCTCACTGACATTCCCTGTTATCCAAGTTATAGGATTTACAACAATTTTGTTTAAATGCCAGTAATTCCTAAGACTTACCTCCAAGTATTTCGAACATATTCTCTACTTCGGCCCTGTGAAGAAATTACGTGAACAATTTTTAAGGAAGGGCACAAAAAAATGGCATGCTTGTTTGGGAGGAAATGTCTCACACCAACTGTTTCACATGCGATACTTGCTAAATGAATCAAAGTCGACTTTTCTTAAAAGTACCCCACCCGATGGGCAAATGTTGCTTGAACACATTACCCTAGCTCTTCCTCAGTTGATCCTGCAGATGGTCTTTTTCTTCCATCCTTATCAGTTACTGGACTCTTTCCTTCATTGAAATGAAAAACAGTTTTAAATTAAGTATGTTATACGAGTTAATTTTCAATGGCGTCATATCTACATCCTGGAGGCTTTTGGGCTTTTGGCCAACAAAAGGTTTTACAGTAAATGGAAAAGAAAAAGACTAAAGTGTGCCCTATGCGCCACACTTGCCAAGTTGTTAGTTAGGGACACTGTACCTTCCTCCTTCCCGTTCGGCTCAGAACCACTCAGATCTTTTTTATCTTCCGTGCCAGAGGCTTCTCTATCCTGATCCTTCACCACGCGTCTCCCAGGTCTCCCCGTTCCCTTTCTTCCAGTGGGTGCCATAATTAGATTCTGTTTGCTGACTTAAAAAACAGATCCCTTAAACTTCCCGAGTTCAAACACTCCATTTAAACAAATGGGTAGCTTTGCACATCAGAGGTCTCTCACAAGGGTCGCCTCGGTTAAATAACAAGGTTTGCAGTCTCCTCATTTCTATTATTGGACCAGGAGGTGACAAAGGTGACAATGACAGGGTCAACCCTGAGTCCACACTGGGACGTGTGGGTTTTGGTCCTGCCTCTGCCAGATTCTAGCAGGCTAAATGGGGCAGATCCCTGTCACAGAGGGACAACGTGACAGCTGGGGGGCCACCCGCAGAGCAGGCCGGACAGAAGTCTGAAGCAACGGACACATAAAATAAAGACTTGCTGCCACTTGGCTTTGGAGAGCGAACGTCCACACAGGCCACCATGACATCTCCAGGGGACAAACGTAGGGCCCTTGGTCACCTGTCATGGTCCCTGAGGGGACAAAGCTTCCCCGTCATCCCCCCTTACCTGTCCTCCCTCCTCAACCCTCGCCTGTCCTCCTTCCCCTTCCCCTGCACCAGTTTTCCTTCCTCTTCCCCCCTCTCCCTCCCTCCCCCTCACCTGTCCTCCATCCCCATCCCCTCACCTGTCCTCCCTCTCCTCCACCTGTCCTCCCTCTCCTCCACCTGTCCTCCCTCCCTTACCCCCTCACCAGTTTGCCCTCCTCTCTCCCCCTCCCCTGTTCTCTCCCCCCACTCCTGTCATCCACTCCTGTCCCCCATCCCTCATTCTTCCTCCCTCCCCCTCCCCTCGCCTGTCCTCCCTCCCCATCCCCTCACCCTGTCCTCCCTCTCCTCCACCTGTCCTCCCTCTCCTCCACCTGTCCTCCCTCCCTTACCCCCTCACCAGTTTGCCCTCCTCTCTCCCCCTCCCCTTTCCTCCCTCCCCCCACACCTGTCCTCCCTCCTCCCCTCACCTGTCATCCACTCCTGTCCCCCATCCCTCATCCTCCCTCCCTTCCCACTCACCCATCCTCCCTTCTCCCCCCTCCCCTATCCTGCCTCCCCACCCCCTCACCTGTCCTCCTCCCCTCTCACCCGCCCTCCCTCCCCTGCCCTACCTCCCCTCTCAACTGTCCTCCCCCCTCCCTCCTCTCCCATCATCCGGCCCCTCCCCTCTCAGGCGTCCTCCCTCCCAGACCTTCCATGCCCCACTGACTCCCATCACCCTAGGCCCTCAGAGAGGCCCACCCCACCACCCCCTCCTTCCGCCTTCCACTCAGTGGCCGGATCAGGCCCCGGCGAACAGTCACCTCACCGGGCACAGGTGACTTGGGGGGGTGTCTCGCACTGAACACACGCCCCTCGTCAACCTGATGAACCCGATGGCCACCGCAGACCCGCCGGGATCCCAGCCGCCCCACACTGCCCGCCCCTCACCTGAGGTAAAGGCTGTAGCGGCAACACTCCCAGAGCGAGGCAGCTGGCCACCGGAAAGCTCCTCTGAGGCACTTCCGGAGGGGGCGGAGCAAGCCAGCCTTGCCTGAGCGGGCGCAGCGCTGATTGGCCAGCACAGCGCGCATGCGTGAGGTGGGGGGGGCCTCGGCGGAGCCCCGCCCCCTGGCGGAAACAGACCTGCAGGCTGGTGCCAAGTTCTTAATAGTTAACATGTTGCTTTCCAATTTCTTCCTTTAACTTGTAAGTTGCAAATCACAAACATAGGGGAGTTAATGAAACACAACTCCTTTTCCCCCGCCCCGCCCCTCGCAACCACTAATAAACTTTGGTCTGTGTACCTTTGCCTTTTCTTGTCCTTTTATAGAAGCGAGGTCATACAATATTTGTCCTTCCGTGATTGGTTTATTTTGCCAGGGTTTGCCTAGACACAGGCATAATGGGTCTAAGGACATTCAATGCCTTTCACCCCTGCAGAGACCTGATTTCAACAGCATAGACCCTCATTAGCACAGTACAACAGGGTATATAACTTAAGTCTAAGTTCAACTATATCAGCTCTATGGTGGAGTTTCAGGTCCTTGACATTTGACACTGGATCCATTAAGCAGGGTCCTCAAGCCTGGTAACTCCACCCTCTCCACCTACCACCTGTGACAGGGGTCTAAGAAGAAGTGCTGTCTCCCAGTCCTTAAAGCCAACAGCATTGGGTGCCCAAAATACAAACACTTATGCGGGGGAAGTCAGTGTCTTTGGTGTTCTTCATTCTCCTTTGCTCCTAGTGAGTTGGGACCAATTGATGCATCTTAGATGGCCACTCACAAGCCTTTAAGGCCCCAGATGCCACTCACCAAAGTGGGATGCAGACCATTTTCTTAATAAATTTTGTTATGCCAATTGACCTACATGTCCCCCAATACTATGGTCCCCAGGCCCCAGCCCCAACTTCTCTGTCCATTGAAGTGCTTGGATGTGTCCAGGAAACGTCTTATGCTTTGGTCCAGTGGCAACCAGATCCTACGAATTCCAGTAGATTTCTATCAGTCTTTGTTAGTAAAGTGTCTGTGCATATCCCCTTTGCCCGTTTTTAAATTCTGTTATTTGTTTTTTGGTTGTTGAGTTTTTGCAGAAATACAGACGCTAACTGAGTCTCCAATAAAAGCCATAGTCTTCTTGCGGGTGGCAAGGTCAAAGGTCAGGGCTCGCTCGGGGGAGGAGAAGTCCCACAGAAGAGCCCTGAAGGTGGCGCTGGAAATTTTGAAGGAGAGGACAGGCTTGGGTCGCTCAAGCGCTTTCCACAAAGAAGACACCACCAGTCTGTCTCAAAGGGTACCACAAAAGACGTCCAGGGCACTCCCTCCAAGAAAGTTTGGGAAGCACACAGGAGAAGGATCCAGAAGCCATAGGAAGAACACTGAGTTCTCAAAATTCCTGGTGGGGTCTCTCATGAGGTGTGATACTCTGTGTGGTGATGAGCCACAGAAGTACGCAACCCCGAATTCTGTCCTGAGTGAAATGGAACCAAAGTCATCACCAAGCCCCACAGCGGGCCAGTTTCCCTTTGCTTTCAGAAGCGGTGATGAGAAGGAGGGCAAGAAAAAGGCTGACACCTCAGCAGTTATGTCCTCGCACCCACACTCATGAAAGAGGGTGGCTGTGCTAAACACCAAGAGGAAGTTCCCGTTTGGCCATCAGGTACCATGTGCACGGGCCACAAAGGTTTGAAAGCAGAGGCTCAGGACGCCTGCCCAAAAGCCAAGACTAGGTCCCGTGGAAGCTCTGCCTTGTCCGAGAATACTGAGGGTCCCAAGAGGGCCCCTCGAAGCCCAGCTTGGCTGGCACAGCCACATGCTCTGGATCCTCTAACCTCCGTCTTGCCAACAGGAAAAGGAAGCTTCAGACACAAGGGGCTCAGAATGGACCGAAAAAAGGGCGACCTGCGGATGACTCAAAGGCTACCGGTCCCGTCAAATCTAAGAGCAGGGACGGGCCAAGGCAAGGTCAACCTTGGTGCGTTGCTCGCCCACAGGAGCCATGCCGCATAGAAAGAGGAATGGTGGTCTGGTTTAAATTTCAAGATTACCCGTACTGGCCAGCAGTGGTACTGAGCGTCCGGAGGGTAGAGAAGACCGCAAGGGTGCTCTTGATTGAGGCCTACATGAGCCAGGAGAGGAGGGGCATTCGAGTCCCTCTCGGAAAACTGAAGCCCTTGGATTGTCAACAGAAAGCGAAACTCATGAACAGAGCCAGGAAGCTGTGCGGCCAGAGTGTGGACTGGTGCTGCTCACTGGTGGCCCACTACGGGGAAGCCCTATGCCGCCGGTCTTCCATGGCCTCCTACCTGGAGTATTTTGCCGCTGGTATCAGAATGCCGTCCAGGAGGGCGAGGTGGACAGGGATTTTCCAAGGGTGAATTATAATGACCTGGAGGAGTCTGAGGAGGAGCCCCACCTGGGCGGAAAGGGGAGCTACAAGAAACTTCTCCCTGACCACAGGATGGCCGCCAGGGACCGAGGCAACCAGAAGCTCCTCGACTTCATTGTGAAAAGAAAGGGGGCCGAAAGACACCTTCTCGACCTTGTAGACGGCAGGAAGCACTCCACCTGGCTGGACTCGTTTTTGAGTTCAACCAGGCACATGGGCTGCGTTGAGACATACCTGGAGGATGAAGACCAGCTGGATGTCTTGGTCAGATATTTACAAGAAATCTACAAGCAAATAGACCAGAGGATGCTGACAGGGATAAAGAACGATAAAGTCAATTTTGTTCTGGAAGTCCTTCTGCCAGAAGCAATCATTTGTTCCATGTCTGCGCTGGAGGGATTGGATTACAAGGACGCAGAGGCCAAGCACCTGGATGGGCCACCTGTTCATTACCGGGAAAAAGAGCTCTTTGATAAAAAAGCCTTGGTGGAAAGCAGACAGAGATGAGTTAGAAGGAAAGCTCGTTAAATCCACTCCGGTGCCTGTATCTGAGCAGGAAGCCTTGGAATTTACGTGATTAAGAAGAAAACGTGTCTGGCTGAAGTGTGTGACACTCATTTCTGTGGCATGTACATATTTTCTGAGAACGGGAGAATTTTGGAAACGTGGTGGGTTTGCTTTGGCTCCATCTCCGGAATTGGAGGGAGGCACACGCAGCATCATTCCTTGTTCCCACACTTGCCTAATAATATTTTTTTGTTAAAACAGTGCAAACTGGTCCACTTCCACCTGTTTTTGTTTTTTTTTTTTTTTTTTGCAACGTATAATTCCCCAGGTATTTTCAAAGGAAAGCACCATTGTATTCCATACAGTTTCTTCTGGGTGGACTTGCGATTTTAATGCAGGATGCACTCACTCACTTAAAAAAAAAAAAAGAAAGAAAAGTCAACGGCATCAGGTACAAAGCAACGGTAATATTTTAAATTTAAAATATACTTTTTGCAGAAACACCTACTGAATTTTTCGTTTCTTTTCTTACTTTGACATAAGTTATTGGATTTCTTGTTCAGATACTTTCTGGATTTTCCTTGCTCAACCTCTTGGTTTTTTTTTTTTTTTTTACCTCTTTATCTTTACAAAAAACTCTCTGAGTTACAAAAGCAACAACAGAGATGCTTCTTTTCCGCGACCACTCCCTTCAAATTCTTCTTCTAAAAGCCACTTGTTATTCAAATGTCAAGTTAATGGATCATCTGCTTAGAGCCTGCATGCACTGACTGAGATCTTTGCTGGCAAAAAACCATCCTCAGCCCTGAGCCAGAGGGCTCAAGCTGCATTTCTTGACACTGCACCTATGGGCATCCCCCTGCCTCCTTGTGAATGCTCCCTGAAAGGAGACAGGCTTCTGGCTGTCTTCATGACTGACGCTGACCGGGCCCCCTTCATACAGCCGTCTGTCCCCAGGTGGAAGGTAGTTACCTACGCTCGCTCTACTCACTGGCTGGCTACTCTAGATCTCTGAGTTCATCCTGACTGCTTAGGACCCCACCTAGCGTGGTCTGAATCATAGGACAGACAGGCCCTTTGTCCTGGGCCCTGTATTGCCAAGAATGCAGTGGTCATGCGTCTCAAACCAGACAACCTTTATCTTCAACTTGTTCATAGCGTAGTGCCAACAGGCTCCAGCAGTATAAATGCAGACCCCTGAGCCATTTGAGGCTGCTGGAAGGAGTTGGTGGATGGGGACCAGGGACTCGGAACTGGGTAACCAAAAAAGTCTGCATTCAGCTGAGTATGGCTCTCGTGAAAATATATTTAAAAACATGCAATTCAAGATAACTCCTGAAGCCAAGGAATTGTTACCCTGGCTTGAAACAAGACTTTTTTTTTTTTTTCAGAATAAATGTTAGAAAAGCTGCTTTATTTGTAAAACCTGACATGAAAATAAATGCTAAAGCCTTACACGCACCTGACTGCATTTCCCTTCTAGAGGGAGTCAGCTGCCACTCGTGGGTTTTGTGTTCACATGACCACGTGTTTTGTAAAATCTACACAAGTCAGGTGTTTGTTTTGTTCACAATAAAAGGCATCCTATCTTTCACCTCGAACTTCTGCTCCATCATCCTTCAGGCTGCTCGACTCCCTAAGTGGTCCGTCTGTAAAAAATATGTTTAAATAAATAATAGGTTGTCATCTTTTTTGGTCGTTACCTATTTTCCAGTCATTCCAAATAAATAACTTTTCCTTTTCACGCTTGAGTATGTATTATTTTAAACTCATTCTATGAAGTCAGCATATTCCTGATACTGAAGGCAGCTAAATACACAGAAAAAAAAAGAAAATTACAGATCTATATCCTTCATGAACTTAGATGCAAAAATCCTCAACAAAGTTCTAGCCAATAGAATTCAACAACATAACAAAAAAATAATTCACCGTGACCGAGTGGGATTCATACCAGGTATGCAGGGATGGTTCAACAAAACAAAAGACAGGAATCACATGATTCTATCAACTGATGCAGAAAAGGCATTTGACAAAGTTCAACACCCATTCATGATAAAAACTCTCAGCAAAATAGGAATAGAAGGGAAATTCCTGAGCATAATAAAGGGCATTTATACAAAGCCAACAGTCGACATCATCCTAAATGGAGAGAGCCTGAAAACATTCCCCTTGAGATCCGGAACCAGACAAGGATGCCCTTTATCACCACTCTTATTCAACAGTGTGCTGGAGGTCCTAAAAGCCAGAGCAATTAAGCTAGATAAAGAAATAAAGAGCATCCAGATTGGCAAGGAAGAAGTAAAAGTATCTCTATTTGCAGATGACATGGCCTTATACACAGAAACCCTAAGGAATCCTCCAGAAAACTACTAAAACTAATAGAAGAGTTCAGCAGATTATCAGGAAACATGATAAACATACAAAAATCCGTTGGATTCCTCTAAACCAACAAAAAGACCATCAAAGAGGAAATCACAAAATCAATGCCATTTATAGTAGCCCCGAAGAATAAATCTTACGAGAGATGTAAAAGACTTATACAAAGAAAACTAAAACAGTTCCGCAAGAAAACAAAAGACACCTACCAAAGTGGAAAAACATACCTTGCTCATGGATAGGAAGACTTAACATTGTAAAAATGTCTATTCTACCCACAGCGATCTATAGATACAATGCAATTCCGATCCAGGTTTCAAGAACATTCTTTAATGAGATGGAGGAACAAATCACCAACTTCACACGGAAGGGATAGAGGCCCTGGTGAAGTAAAGCATCACTGGAAAACGAAAACAAAGTGGGAGGCCTCACTCTACCTGATTTTAGAGCCTATTATACCACCACAGTAGTCAAAACAGCCTGATCCTGGTACAACAACAGATACATAGACCAATGGAACAGAATTGAGAAGCCAGACATAAATCCATCCACATATGAGCAGTTGATATTTGACATAGACCCAGATCACTTAAATGGGGGAAAAGATGGTCTTTTTAACAAATGGTGCTGGCATAACTGGATATCCATCTGCAAAAAATATGAAACAAGACCCATACCTCACACCATGCACAAAAACGAACTCAAAATGGATCTAAGACCTAAATATAAAGTATAAAACGATAAAGATCATGGTAGAAAAATTAGGGATGTTAGAAGCCCTAATACATGGCATAAACAGTATTCAAAAGATTACTAACAATACAGAAGAGAAACCAGGTAACTGGGAAAGCCTGAAAATCAAACACCTATGCCCATCCAAAGACTTCACCAAAAGAGTAAAAAGATTACCTACAGGCTGGGAAGAAGTTTTTAGCTATGACATCTCCAATCAGCGCCGGACCTGTAAAATCTGTATGATACTGCAAAAACTCAACTACAAAAAGATACATAACCCAATTAAAAAATGGGCAAAGGGGATATGAAAAGACACTTCACTAACTAAGACACTCAGGTAGCTAACAGATATATGAGGAAATGCTCACGATCATTAGCCATTAAAAAAAAGAAACGCAAATCAAAACTACAGTCAGATTCCATCTCACTCCAACGAGGCTGGCATTAATCCAAAACATACAAAATAATAAATGCTGGAGAGGTTGTGGAGAGACTGGAATACTTCTACACTGCTGGTGGGAATGTAAACTGGTACAATCACTCTGGGAATTGATTCGGCACTTCCTTCAAAAGCTAGAAATAGAACTACCACACGATCCAGCAATCCCACTCCTTGGAATATATCCTAGAGAAATAAGAGCCTTTACACAAACAGATATATGCACACCCATGTTCATTGTAGCACTGTTTACAGTAGAAAAAGTTGGAAGCAACCAAGGTGCCCATCAATGGATGAATGGATAAATAAATTACGGCATATTCACACAATGGAATATTACACGTCGATAAAGAACAATGATGAATCTATGAAACATTTCGTAACATGGAGGTATCAGGAAGGCATTATGCTGAGTGCAATTAGTCAGTTGCAAAAGGACAAATATTGTGTAACACCACTATTATAAGAACTTGAGAAACAGTCTAAACAGAGAAGAAACTATTCTTTGATGGTTACGCGAGGGGGGAGGGAGGCAGAGGGGTATTCACTAAGTAGATAGTAGATAAGAACTACTTTAGGTGAAGGGAAAGACAACACGCAATACTGGAGAGGTCAGCACAACTGGACTAAACTGAAAGCAAAGAAGTTTCCTGAATAAACTGAATGCTTCAAAGGCCAGTGTAGCAGGGGCGGGGGGTTGTGGACCATGCTTTCACGAGACATCTAAGTCAACTGGCATAATGAAATCTGTTAAGAAAACCTTCTCTATCCCACTTTGGAGAGTGGCGTCTGGGGTCTTAAACGCTAGCAAGCAGCCATCTGAGATGCATCAATTGGTCTCAAGCCACCTGGAGCAAAGGGGGATGAAGAACACTAAGGACACAAGGTAATTATGAGCCCAAGAGACACAAGGGGCCACATAAACCAGAGACGACATCAGCCTGAGACCAGGAGAACTAGACCGTGCCGGGCTGCAACGGATGACTACCCTGACAGGGGACACAGCAGAGAACCACTGAGGGAGCAGGACAGCAGTGGGATGCAGACCCCAAATGCTCCTAAAAAGACCAGACTTAATGGTCTGACTGAGACTAGAGCAACCCTGGTGGCCATGGTCCACAGACCTTCTGTTAGTCCAAGACAGGAACCATTCCCAAAACCAACTCTTCAGACAAGGATTGAACTGGACTGTGGGAGAGAAAATGATACTGGTGAGGAGTGAGCTTCTCTTTTCAAGCAGACACGAGACTACGTTGGCATCTCCTATCTGGAGGGGAGATGAGAGGGCAAAGGGTCTCAGAAGCTGTCAGAATGGACACGAAAAGAGAGAGTGGAGGGAAGGAGGGGGCTGTGTGATTAGGGGGAAAGCAATTAGGATTATATAGCAAGGTGTACACAAATTTTTGTATGAGAGAGTGAGTTGATTTGTAAACTTTCACTTAAAGCACAATAAAAATTTAAAAAAAGGAATAAAATTAACACGGATAGGTTGAAAGTAAAAGGATGGAAAAAAATAGTAAAAAACCAGAAGGGTTGGAGGTTGTCGGTATGTCTGACCTCCACCTCATAGCAATCAGCCTTGGGCTGTGGATGCTCATGGTGATTCTGTCTCTCACTCGAGAAGTTAGAGGGGAGTCAGCCGCCACTGCCGTGCCATTTTTACTGAATCCTTAGCCAGGTAGAAGCAGCCCCCTTTTTCCTGGGGACCCTGCAATGACTTCATCCAAGGCAGTGTCTCAAGAGATTTTTCTTCTCTTACCCAACATCCATCCCCCGCTAATTTTTCATTGCTTCCAGACTGATGGCAGGGTGCGGTATCATCCCAGCCAAAGGAGGGAAACAGCGTTCCTGTTTGGGTGGGAAACACCTTATATTCAGAAGGAGCTGCAGGACCTGCAAGAGCTGGGATAATACATGTGGGAATGGGTTTTGAGCATGTGGGACCCGCGGGGGGCAGGGGGGCAGATTATAAGTCAATACCTTGGAGAACTTCTTGACATGGGAGCACACACCTGGGACTCGGGGCTCAAGGTCCTGGAACCGACATAATATGCTTCTGGGGTGGAATCCTTCACCTGGACTGCAGCCTTCAGTAAATGAGGTGGAGATACTGGAAGGGTGTTGAGCAATTGCTCAGAAGGTCGGGGGAATGGAGTATTAGAAATGTTTTAATTTGTCAGGCCAGAGATCCAATCTCCAAGCTGAGTCTTTGGGAGGACAGAGAGACACTCCTGTAAGAAGAAACATGCTGGTGAGGAGTCACACTGCATCTTTGAGAAGCTTAGTGTGGGCCCTCCTCTGCACGCTATGGTTGGAAACAAGAGATGCTACCATGGAACTGCTCATCAACGGCAGATGTAAACAGGTGGCATTTAAACCAGGAGCGGGGCGGGATCACGGGAGAACATACAGAGAGAAGAAATAGGGTCCCAACACCTTAAGGCTAGGCACGGGAGAGGAGCCAGCCTCTGGGAGAAGACTGAAGGAGGAGCAGGTTTGGGGGCAAAATTCTAAAAGTTAAGATGAAAACAGAGGGAATAGGGTGCTACTTGGAAGTAGCATCAACTATTTTAAGAGTTCTCAAGTCGTTAAACAATATATTTCAATTGCTGCTATTGTTACGAATTTAATTGTGTCCCCCCAAAACATGTGTTGTAAATCCTTAGGTCTACTATGCCTGTGGTTGGGCTGGCTCAGTGCTTAAGCACTCAGCTGCTAACTATAAAGTCAGTGGTGCCAACCCCCAGCTGCTCCATGGGAGAAAGGTGTGGCAGTCTGCTTCTGTAAAGATTTACAACCTTGAAAACCCCATGTAGCACTTCTACTGTATGCTCTAGGGTCGCTATGAGTCTGAATCCATTCAATGTCAACGAGTTTCCTTTGCTTTTTTTTTTTTTTTAGTATGCCTGTGGTTATAATCCCATTTGGGAATGGGTTGTCTTTTTTATATTAATGAGACGGGGTTAGGGTCTCTGCAAGCTATGGTAGGAAACAAGAGATGCTACCCTGGGTTGTCTTTTTTCTGTTAATGAGACAGGATGAGTGTCTTGAGTCAATCTCTTTTGTGAAATAAATGAGATTAAATAAGCAAGAGAGTAAGCAGAGGTGGGGAAGATAGATGCCAGGCCACATGGAGATCTTCAAGGCACCAGGAAACAGAGCTGAAGAGACAAGAACCTTCCCCCAGAGCCAAAAGACAGAAAGCCTTCCCCTGGAGCTGGTGCCCTGAATTCAGACTTCTAGCATCCTAGACTGTGAGAGAATACATTTTTGTTTGTTAAAGCTATACACTTGTGGTGTTTCTGTTTTAGAAGCACTGGAAACCCGAGACAGACGTATAATATGAAGTCACATAAACGTGTCGTCATTCTCTATTGCTTGACATTTTATTTGACTCCAACTTTACATTTCAGATAACACCATGATGAAAATTCTGATTTAATATTCTGCACATCTCTGTTTCCTTTGGATAAATTTCCAGAAGAATAATTTCAGGACCAAATGCAGTGAAAACTTTTAAAGGCTGAGATAACATTGTATGAAACTGCCCCTTACAAAGAATGTTCCAATTTACCACAGCAATACCTGAGACTATTTCCCCTCACCGTTGCAACAGTAGAGATTATCGACATTTAAAACTTCTCGTTTAACCACGTTGCTGGAAAAAACCACTCTCTCGGTGTTTTAGTTTTGGTTTGTTTGATTGCCTTTGAGATTCAACGTTCTTTCTTGTTTATTGGCCATTCGTTTTTCCTCTTCGGTGAAATAACTATTCACGTGCTTTGCCCATTTTTGTGTTATGGTCATCTTTTTATTATTGATTTATATGAGCTCTTTACATATTAACGACATTAACTAACCCTTTGCTAACATGTTGTAAGCTGTTTCACAAATTGTTACTGGCCTCTTTTTTAAGGTAGGTTATAAATTTTTATAGCATCATACATACTACTTTACCTTTGTGGTTTCCTTACTTCCTTTTATGCTTTGAAAAACCTCCCCTACTCCCAAAACCCCCCACGAGTCTGTCAGTTTGTCGTACTGTGGGGATTTGCTTGTTGCTGTGATGCTGGAAGCTATGCCACTATTATTCCAGATACCAACATGGTCACCTATGTCGGACAGGTTTTAGCTGAGCTTCTGGACTAAGACAGACTAGGAAGAAGGACCCAGTGGTCTACATCTGGAGAGAAATAGCCAGGGAAAACCTTATGAACAGCAGCGGAACACTGTCTGATATAGTACCAGAAGATGAGCCCCACAGGTTGCAAGGGCCTCAAAAGACGACTAGGGAAAAGTAGAGGCAACCTTAATGACATGGATCGACTCAAGCTTTTGGGACCTTCATTTGCTGAGGTGGCATGATTCAAAAGGAGAAGAAACAGATGGAGACATACATTAATGATCAGAACCATGAATGTACAAAAGATGAATCTAGGAAAATTGGAAATTGTCAAAAATGAAATGGAACGCATAAACATCGTAGGCATTAAAAAAAAATGGGTTGGATTGGTCATTTTGAATCAGACAATCATATGATCTACTGTATCGGGAATGACAACTTGGAGAGGAATGGTGTTGCATTCCTCGTCAAAAAGAACATTTCAAGATCTATCCTGAAGTATAACGCTGTCAGTGATAGGAGAACATCCATATGCCTACAAGGAAGAGCAGTTGAAATGACTATTATTCAAGTTTACCTACCACCCACTAAGGCCAAAGATGAAGAAATAGAAGATTTTTGTCAGCTGCTACAGTCCGAAATTGATCGAACATGGAATCAGGATGCATTGAGAACCACTGGTGATTGGAATGTGAAAGTTGGAAACAAAGAAGGATCGGCGGCTGGAAAATACTGCCTTGGTAATAGAAACAATGCCGGAGATCGAATGATAGAATTTTGCAAGACCAACGACTTCTGCATTGCAAATACCTTCTTTCACCAATGTAAATGGCGACTATACACATGGCCTCGCCAGCTGGAATACACTGGAATCAAATTGACTACATCTGTGGAAAGAGACGATGAATATCATCAGTCAGAATGAGGCCAGGGTCTGACTGTGGATCAGACCATCAATTGCTCAGATGAAGGCTCATGTGTCCACTTGAGCTAAGAAGCACATTCCTCACCAGTAGAATTTTATGTCTTGTAGTCCAGTCTAAAGTTTGTCTGAAGTGTTGGCTTCGAGAATGGTTTTAGTTTTAGGCTAACAGAGAGTCCAGGGTCCATGACCCCTGGGGTCCCTCCAGTCTCACTGAGACCATTAAGTCTGGTCTTTTTACTAGAATTGGAGGTCTGCACCTCACTTTTCTCCTGTTCCACCAGGGATTCTCTGTTACGTTCCCTGTCAGGGCAGTCATGGGTGGTAGCCGGGCACCATCTAGTTCTTCCGGTCTCAAGCTGATGAAATCTGTGGTTTATGTAGCCCTTTCTTTCTGTTGGGCTCACGTTTTCCACATGTCCTTGGTGTTTTTCATTCTCCTTTCCTCCAGGTGGGTTGAGCCCAACTGATCCATCTTAGATGGCCACTTGCTAGTTTTAAGACCCCAGACACCACTCACCAAAGTGGCATGCAAACCATTTTCTTAATAAACAAACACTTATGCTCGTCAAAAGACTTCGCCAAAGGAGTAAAGAGACTATCTACAGAGTGGGAAAAAAAAATTTGGCTACAACAAATCGGATCAGGGTCTAATCTCTAAAATCTACATGATCCTGCAAAAATTCAACAATGAAAAAACAAATAAACCAATTGAAAAATGGGCAAAGGGGATATGGACAGACACTTCACTAACGAAGACATTCAGGTAGCTAACAGATACATGAGGAAATGCTCGTGATCATTAGCCATTAGAGAAATGTAAATCAAAACTACGACGAGATTACATCTTTAAGAAAGAACTTCATTGCCACGTGCAGGGCACGGAGCAGAGAGGAAGTTCCTCAGATATGGCTCACCAAGTTACAGGGAAGCAGGGCTTATTTGTAATTTGGGCGGCAAGATAGCACCAGGCAGGCGAACTGGGGAGGGAAAATTCTAGAAGGTGGCCAGGAAACAGGAGGTAACTTAGTTCTTGTCAGAACTGGCACTTTGGGATAGGGCCCAGGTGATGATTTTCCTTTTGATTCTTTCCTCCTGATGCTGCATCCTCTGATGAGGTCATTTAGCAGTCACAGCAGGTCCTTCTGGGCATGCAAGCTGAGCCAAATCTGGCTTGGGCTAGTTTAAGGTCTAATAGAAAGTTACTGGTATTTGTAGGATCACGTTGCCATTGGACCAAAGCAAAAGCTAAGAGGTTTCCTGGACACATCCAAGCACTTCAATGGACAGAGAAGTTGAGGCTGGGGCCTGGGGACCATAGTATCTGGGAGATGTAGGTCAATTGGCATAACAAAATTTATTAAGAAAATGGTCTGCATCCCACTTTGGTGAGTGGCATCTGGGGCCTTAAAGGCTTGTGAGTGGCCATCTAAGATGCATCAATTGGTCCCAACTCACTAGGAGCAAAGGAGAATGAAGAACACCAAAGACACTGACTTCCCCCGCATAAGTGTTTGTATTTTGGGCACCCAATGCTGTTGGCTTTAAGGACTGAGAGACAGCACTTCTTCTTAGACCCCTGTCACAGGTGGTAGGTGGAGAGGGTGGAGTTACCAGGCTTGAGGACCCTGCTTAATGGATCCAGTGTCAAATGTCAAGGACCTGAAACTCCACCATAGAGCTGATATAGTTGAACTTAGACTTAAGTTATATACCCTGTTGTACTGTGCTAATGAGGGTCTATGCTGTTGAAATCAGGTCTCTGCAGGGGTGAAAGGCATTGAATGTCCTTAGACCCATTATGCCTGTGTCTAGGCAAACCCTGGCAAAATAAACCAATCACGGAAGGACAAATATTGTATGACCTCGCTTCTATAAAAGGACAAGAAAAGGCAAAGGTACACAGACCAAAGTTTATTAGTGGTTGCGAGGGGCGGGGCGGGGGAAAAGGAGTTATGTTTCATTAACTCCCCTATGTTTGTGATTTGCAACTTACAAGTTAAAGGAAGAAATTGGAAAGCAACATGTTAACTATTAAGAACTTGGCACCAGCCTGCAGGTCTGTTTCCGCCAGGGGGCGGGGCTCCGCCGAGCCCCCCCCCACCTCACGCATGCGCGCTGTGCTGGCCAATCAGCGCTGCGCCCGCTCAAGCAAGGCTGGCTTGCTCCGCCCCCTCCGGAAGTGCCTCAGAGGAGCTTCCCGGTGGCCAGCTGCCTCGCTCTGGGAGTGTTGCCGCTACAGCCTTTACCTCAGGTGAGGGGCGGGCAGTGTGGGGCGGCTGGGATCCCGGCGGGTCTGCGGTGGCCATCGGGTTCATCAGGTTGACGAGGGGCGTGTGTTCAGTGCGAGACACCCCCCCAAGTCACCTGTGCCCGGTGAGGTGACTGTTCGCCGGGGCCTGATCCGGCCACTGAGTGGAAGGCGGAAGGAGGGGGTGGTGGGGTGGGCCTCTCTGAGGGCCTAGGGTGATAGGAGTCAGTGGGGCATGGAAGGTCTGGGAGGGAGGACGCCTGAGAGGGGAGGGGCCGGATGATGGGAGAGGAGGGAGGGGGGAGGACAGTTGAGAGGGGAGGTAGGGCAGGGGAGGGAGGGCGGGTGAGAGGGGAGGAGGACAGGTGAGGGGGTGGGGAGGCAGGATAGGGGAGGGGGGAGAAGGGAGGATGGGTGAGTGGGAAGGGAGGGAGGATGAGGGATGGGGGACAGGAGTGGATGACAGGTGAGGGGAGGAGGGAGGACAGGTGTGGGGGAGGGAGGAGAGGGGAGGGGGAGAGAGGAGGGCAAACTGGTGAGGGGGTAAGGGAGGGAGGACAGGTGGAGGAGAGGGAGGACAGGTGGAGGAGAGGGAGGACAGGTGAGGGGATGGGGAGGGAGGACAGGCGAGGGGAGGGGGAGGGAGGAAGAATGAGGGATGGGGGACAGGAGTGGATGACAGGAGTGGGGGGAGAGAACAGGGGAGGGGGAGAGAGGAGGGCAAACTGGTGAGGGGGTAAGGGAGGGAGGCCAGGAGTGGAGGGAGGACAGGTGGAGGAGAGGGAAGAAAATTGAGGGGAGGGGGAGGGAGGACAGTGGAGGGGGAGTGAGGAGGGAGGACTTGTGAGAGGAGTAAGGGAGGGAGGGAGGAAGGAAGAGGGGGGAAGAGGAAGGAAAACTGGTGCAGGGGAAGGGGAAGGAGGACAGGCGAGGGTTGAGGAGGGAGGACAGGTAAGGGGGGATGACGGGGAAGCTTTGTCCCCTCAGGGACCATGACAGGTGACCAAGGGCCCTACGTTTGTCCCCTGGAGATGTCATGGTGGCCTGTGTGGACGTTCGCTCTCCAAAGCCAAGTGGCAGCAAGTCTTTATTTTATGTGTCCGTTGCTTCAGACTTCTGTCCGGCCTGCTCTGCGGGTGGCCCCCCAGCTGTCACGTTGTCCCTCTGTGACAGGGATCTGCCCCATTTAGCCTGCTAGAATCTGGCAGAGGCAGGACCGAAACCCACACGTCCCAGTGTGGACTCAGGGTTGACCCTGTTATTGTCACCTTTGTCACCTCCTGGTCCAATAATAGAAATGAGGAGACTGCAAACCTTGTTATTTAACCGAGGCGACCCTTGTGAGAGACCTCTGATGTGCAAAGCTACCCATTTGTTTAAATGGAGTGTTTGAACTCGGGAAGTTTAAGGGATCTGTTTTTTAAGTCAGCAAACAGAATCTAATTATGGCACCCACTGGAAGAAAGGGAACGGGGAGACCTGGGAGACGCGTGGTGAAGGATCAGGATAGAGAAGCCTCTGGCACGGAAGATAAAAAAGATCTGAGTGGTTCTGAGCTGGACGGGAAGGAGGAAGGTACAGTGTCCCTAACTAACATCTTGGCAAGTGTGGCGCATAGGGCACACTTTACTCTTTTTCTTTTTTATTTACTTTAAAACCTTTTGTTGGCCAAAAGCCCAAAAGCCTCCAAAATGTATATATGCCGCCATTGAAAATTAACTCGTAGAACATACTTAATTTAAAACTGTTTTTCATTTCAATGAAGGAAAGAGTCCAGTAACTGATAAGGATGGAAGAAAAAGACCATCTGCAGGATCAGTTGAGGAAGAACTGGGGTAATGTGTTCAAGCAACATTTGCCCATCGGGTGGGGTACTTTAAGAAAAGTCGACTTTGATTCATGTAGCAAGTATCGCATGTGAAACAGTTGGTGTGAGACATTTCTTCCCAAACGAGCATGCCATTTTTTGTGCCCTTCCTTACAAATTGTTCATGTAATTTCCTCACAGGGCCGAAGTACAGGATATGTTGGAAAGATTTAAAGGTAAGTTTTTTCTTAAGAGATACTGGCAGTTAAACAAAATTGTTTTAAATCACGTAACTTGGAGAATAGGAAATGTGATTCAGTGGACTCTATATAGATGGATGCTTCACGTATGAAATAGTGCTCTAATATTTTATATGACAGCGCAGCACCTTCATGGTTACTGAAAAATAACTGCCAATGATAGAGGTGAAAACAAAAAAACACCCAACCCCGCTGCCATAGAGTCGATTCCGACCTATAGCGACCCTAAAGGACAGAGTAGAACTCCCCCATCGGGCTTCCAAGGATTGCCCGGTGGATTCCAACTGCCGGCCTTCCGGTTAGCAGCCGTAGCTCTTAACCACTACGCCACCAGGGTTTCCAATGATGACAGAGGAGCGGGGGACAAAAATCATATGCTCAGCAAAGCTTTGTTTGAAGTATTAAAACATTGTATGAAGTGAAACACTTACAGGTAAAAATGTCATATAAAGAGCTCCACAGAAGTACTTAAAAAGAGTTCTTGAATGACTTTAATTACCTAAAGTAGAATTTTTCTCTCTATGGCCTCTGTTTCTTTCAGAGAAAATACATTTAAAAGCATCACTGACTCGATTCTTTAAAATCATATTCTTTTATTTGTTTATCCTGCTTGGGGAACTTTTTAATAGAATAATTTTGTGTGTTTTATATACGGGAAGGGCCTGGTGGTGCGGTGGTTAAGCACGTGGCTGCTAACCGAAAGGTCGGCGCTTCGAACCCACCGGCTGCTCCCTGGGAGAAATATGTGGCAGTCTGCTTCCGTAAAGATTTACAGCCTTGGAGTAGTTCTACTTGGGGCAGTTCTACTCTGTCCTACAGGGTTGCTGTCTTAGCCATCTAGTGCAGCTATAACAGAAATACCACAAGGGAATGGCTTTAACAAACAGAAATTTATTCTCCCACAGTTTTGGAGGCTAGAAGTCCAAATTCAGGGCAGTAGCTGTAGGGAAAGACTTTCTCTCTCTGTTGTCCTGGGGGAAGGAAGGTCCTTGTCTCCCTTCAACATCTGTGGCCCAGTGTTCCTGGGAGATGTACGAAGTGTCTTGGCATCAGTCTTCCCCTGGGTCTAGGAGGTTCTCAGTGCAGGGACCCCAGGTTTAAAGGACGAGCTCCACTCCCGGCTCTTCTTCCTTGGTGGTAGGCAGGTCCCCGTCTCTCCTGTTACCTCTTGTAAGATAAAAGGTGTGACTCAAGCGAGGGCGTGGCTTGAGTAAAGGTGGTGACTCAAGACACATCCCACGCTAATCCTGCCTCTGGAGCACATAGAGATCAGGATTTACGACAGGCAAAATGGGGGAAGATAGGATAATTGCATCAGATCACCAGATGGCGGATCCTACCAAGTTGACGCATGTTTTTTGGGGACACAGTTCAGTCCATGCCGGTTGCTATCAGTCGGAATCAACTGGATGGCAGTGGGTTCAGCTTTTGGTTATATAATGACTTCTAACAGTATTCCATTTAAATGTGTCCTTTGAATTGGGGGATATTGTATCAATTTAGAAAAATAAATCCTTTATACCTTTTTACTCATTAGGAAGCTAAGTCTGTCCTTGTGACCCTTTACACACATTCTGGATAATAGAAAATGTTTTAATTTTTAGCTCCTTTTTACCATCTCTAGGAGCCCTGGTGGCACAATGCTTAAAGCGTTCCACTGCTAACAGGAAGGTTGGTGGTTGAAACCCAGCAGCGGCCCCTGCAGGAGAAAAGATGTGGCAGTCTGCTTCCGTAAAGATTTACAGCCTTGGGAACCCTATGGCGTTGCTATGAGTCGAAATCGACTTGACAGCACTGGGGTTTTGGGGTTTACCACCCCTAAATTAAAAAAATGATCTTATATTAGAAATATTAGAATTTGAAAACAGTAACTAAAAGTGTTAACAGAAAAAAATGGGGCGGGAGGAGAGGAACAACCTTTTTTTTTATTTAAATGATGCCTGTTTTTAAAATTATCAATGTCTTTCTAATATCGCTGACTCAAAATTACCCGTATTGATTTGAACATGTGGAAATTAAAAAGTTTTAACATTAAATATAAATGAATATTTATTTTCAACATAGCTGACATTCAAAAAACCCTTATTGCAAAGAGAAGAAGATTTGAAATGAATACCAATGCTTCTGTCAAAAGTAGTAACGAGAAAATTGAGCATGTTTGGAAAACCCAAAAAGAGCAATGGTAAGGCTGTTGGTTTTTTAGAGCTGCGACACTTGTATCATTCCTTGGTATTTATGGATGCAGATGACTTAAGAAATATACAGTTATCCTCTGCTTATTGGAGTCTCTAGTGAAAATGTACCTGACTCGATTGTTCTCAAAGCAAATAAGTTCTTTAGGCTTATAACCTCATTCTTTCATAGAATTGGGCGTATTTCCTAGAAGTCGATAAATATTATCTCCCCTCCCTTTCGAAGGACAATTTAGAGTTCTTACTATAAAAGGAACTTGTATTCATTCTAGAAATATGCAAACTGAATAAAAGGTAAATGCCATACACTCTTAGTCTTGTGAGTGTTCGCTGTGTTCAACAATGTGGTAAAAGGACAATCTTATAAATAATTTGTATGGTTTAGCTGAATTGGGTTATACATTCTTTTGTACAGCTTCTTATGCCAAAGTGGGGAGAAAAAGCTAAGTGAAATATTCATGTTTGGAAATCTTCCATAATTGGGTCTATTTATCATACCAGAACTTATATGTTACTCAGTAAAAGAGAGTGAAAATTAAACTGCTTGGAGACAAAATTAATGTTTCTGGAAAAATTACATGTACTCTAAAACTCTCTTCGTTTTGAAGAGCTAAAGTGTACGAAATAGCTTCTCACTTATCCTGTTAAAAAAAAATGTTTGGAATCCATAAATCACTGATTTTCCATCTCGGTTTCCTGTCAGAAGATTTAAGCTGCTGCTGTTCCCTTCTTCTTTTGTAGTATAAGTTATGTCAACTTTGCTTTGAACGTGTTTATTTTTTTCACATTGGCATGAAATATGACAGTGCTCCTTGTTGTGTTTTACAGGCAGAAGCTTACTCATGAATACTCTCAGCAGTTTCTGGCTTTGTTTCAGCAGTGGGATATAGATATGAAGAAAGCTGAGGAACGAGAAGTAAAACTAACTGTCGGTATCACGCTTGGCTTCATACGTAATCTATGGTAGCTCAGTCGCAAGTAGGAATGAATGGAGAGCCTAGGCTTGTAGTAGATCCACAGAACGGAGCTCAGTTCCACTAGTCACTGCTGGCTGCGTGTTTTGCCCCGATAACTATAAAGCAGGGAAGTGGAAGCAGATAAAAAAAAAAAAAAGGAAAAGAGTTGCCATCAAGCTGAGCCCGACTCGTGTCGAGCCCATGTGTGTCAGAGTAGAACTGTGCTCCACAGGGTTTTCAGTGTCTGATTTTTGGGGATGTAGATCACCAGGCCTTTCTTCCGAGGCACCTCTGGGTGGACTGGAACCTCCAAGCTTTTGGTTTGCAGCCAAGCACGTTAGCTGAGATCCCAGGGGACTCCATAAGGAAATACCATCCTGTATTGGTTGGGATTCTTGCAGTTCCAAGTGACAGAAATTTGCTAAAGTACCAAACAGGAATGTATTGATTTACAGAAAGAATTGCAGGGGGAGTTTAGCTGCAGGCACAGCTGGATGGGGTGGGCAAAGGTGGCTCATGCAGTGTCACCTGGGCTCTGTCTCCACCCCTTAGCAGGCTCTCTCAGTGTGGTATGCGAGATAGCCTCTTGGGATCCTAGATTACGAACAGTGTAGCAACCCCAGTGGGCTGAGACAGTCTTACTCAATAGCTCTGTCAGAAAGGCCCTCGGGAGAATTCTCACTGATCTGCCTTGGATCATTTGCCCATCCCTGAACCAGTCACGGTGGGCCAGGGCATGGTGCACTGTTGATGGCCAGACCTGGGCTACCTGCCCATCCCTGTGGGGGATGGAAGTCAGTCCCACCCATATACTGTATAGCTACATTAACTAGCCTTCTCTTTCACTCTTGAATTGTTTGTGAATTTATCACACACCTTTTACCTCCACAGCGAAGCTATTGTTCACATCAAAAAAAAAAAAAACTTGGTGTGTGTGTGTGGCGGGGGGCTTTGTCAGTCAGCTCAGGTTTGGAAAAGTTAAAATTGAGGTGCACGGGAATCACCCAAGGAGGCATGTTGAGTAGGCCACTGGCTATGTGGGCCTGGATTCAGGAGCGGGATCAGCTCTGTCGTATGCTGCTGACAGGCCAAGTAAGGTGGATTTGGCAGCGTGCGGGGCGTTGGTGTCATTAAGGAACGAGGGTTTGGTGGCACGGTGGGTGGAAAAGGCCAGTGAGTATAAGAGAGAACGGCACAGGAAGCAATGGGGTGGTAGCTGGGGAGAAAAGGAATACACGTGGGTTTTGACTGGAGAAAATAGCAAGATGTTTGTATGCTGATGGTCATGATCTAGAGGGAGAAAAGTGAAAGTTTGGAGGGGGGTGGTGGGAGGACAATTGCTGAGCAATATTCTTGAGAGTGGATGGGATCGATCTAGTGGGCAGGAGAAGAAGTCGGTTTTGGCAAGCCAGGATTGTTCCTCCATAAAAACGGGGAGACGGTAGAGTATATGAGTGCTGATGGGTATAGGTGGGTGGTAGGCGCGGTGATAGGAGACTGGCAGTCCTCTTTGGATGGCTTCTGTTTAGTGAAATAAGTACGGTCACCAGTTAAATGTAAAGACTGTGGAGGAGATGTTGCTGCCTTTGAGGACTGAAGAGAAGGCATGAACTAATTTCCTCAGAGTGGGTTGGGGAAACAGAATTCCAAATGTTAGAAGCAGTGATTTTAATGTTTTTAAACTTAGTGTAGAATTATTCATTGCTCAATTTTATCTATATTTTTATCACGACTTCTTTGTTTGTATATATATATATGTATATTTGTAGGTTATGATTCAACAGCAACAAAGGATTTTACAACAAACTAGAATTCTTCAGAACCAGACACTGAAAGCTGTCAAAACTCTTTATGAGCAATTCGTGAAGGTCTGTTGTCCTTGGTAACACAATACATTCTTATAAAACATAATGTGTGTGTGGAAGGAGAAGATGCTTTTTTCCTTTGGAATTTATGGGAGAAAACATTTTTTTTGATTAATTTTTATTAAGCTTCAAGTGAACATTTACAGTCCCATCAGTCTGTCACATGTAGGTTTACATACATCTTACTCCCTTCTCCCACTTGCTCTCCCCCTATTGAGTCAGCCCTTTCAGTCTCTCGTTTCGTGCCAATTTTGCCATCTTCCCTCTCTCTCTATCTTCCCATCCCCCCTCCAGTCAAGAGTTGCCAACACACTCTCCAGTGTCCACCTGATTTAATTAGCTCACTCTTCATCAGCATCTCTTTCCTCCCCACTGACCAGTCCTTTTCATGCCTGATGATTTGTCTTCGGGGATGGTTCCTGTCCTGTGCCATCAGAAGTTCTGGGGAGCATTGTCTCTGGGATTCCTCTAGTCGCAGTCATACCATTAGGTATGGTCTTTTCATGAGAATTTGGGGTCTGTATCCCATTGGTCTCCTGCTCCCTCAGGAGTTGTCTGTTGTGCTCCCTGACAGGGCAGACATCGATTGTGGCCGGGCACCAACTAGTTCTTCTGGTCTCAGGTTAATGTAGGTCTCTGGTTCATGTGGCCCTTTCTGTCTCTTGGGTTCTTGGTTGTCGTGTGACCTTGGTGTTCTTCCTTTGCCTTTGCTCCAGGTGGGTTGAGAAAACATTTTTTACGCATTTAAAATTCTTAAGCGCTTTCCGTTTTGACTTGTTCCTGATTTTACGTAGCACCAAATGGTTTTGGCTTTTAGGATTCATTAATGGTTTTGTGGGGTCGTTCAGAGATGGCCCAGACATATAAAACAGGATGAAAAAGCCAGCGGAGGATCAAAAGTTTCTGAATTGAGAAATATGTACTAGATTTCTCATTACATTAGCAAAACGTGGTCGGTGACACTGACTTGTTGTTCGTGCAGGCACACGCTTGGGCAGGCATCAGTGGGACCTCTATATAGACGCCTTCTTTCTTTGATGGGAGGTTATTTTGCGTAACCATGCTCAAAAACATGTTAAAGTGTCACTCTTGAAAGCTAGTTGGGATAGTTTAAGAAAACCCATTAAATAGATTTAATATCAACATTCTTTTAATGTCTATAAATATATATACACACACATATACACATATACGTGTGTGTGTTACATGAGTTTTTTGTTTTTTTAAAGCCTTTCAGAGTAGAGAGCTTGTTGCCTTGCTCTCATGCCCCCTGAGAACAATTTATTCATCTGTGTCAAAGTCTGATAAATTTTACAAATGGTTTCTTCTAAGTGTTAACCACTCAGGGCAGGCAGTTTAGTGTTGTCTTTGGCCCCTCCACTTCCTGATCTTTCCCATCCAGATATTTTTACCTCTGCAATGGTTCTTTCCTTTCTTTCTTTCTTTGAATCCCCACTTCTGCTGCCCCAGTTCAGGACCTCATCCGTCCTTTGTGTGCTGTTAAAACTCTTCCATCGGATTTCTCTCTTCTCTAGTCCGTCCCTCAGAGAGAGGCCTGCAGTGTTACCTTGCTGAAACATTTCCCTTCTCTCCTGGAAAACTCTCAGTAGCTTCCTGTTCTAAAATCTTAGGTGTTCAAGTCCCCAAATAACATGACGCCCTTTTGGAAGGTCATTTCCTGCATCCTTTCTCTCCTCCCACCCCTCCAGCTGAATTGGTTTAACTGACCTAATGCACCATGTGCTTCCATGAGGTTGACTATGCCCTCCTCCGATGACACTTAACTCCTCTTCCTTCCCCTGTGGAAATCTTAGTCTTTTGCTGAGTAACTGGGAACTAATCTCGTTTTCCACTGTGTAGATACAGCAAGTTTTGTTTCCACACCTATTTGTTATCAAATGTTGGTGGTATTTTTGCTGATGTGTTTCTCCTTCTCCCTGGAGTGAGGATGAGATGGTGTATCATTCGTTTTATAGTTGCTGCACAGCGCTTAACACGGTGACAGTACTTCTTACACAGTAGGCACGAGATCACCATTTGTTGGGTGAGGAGTAAAGATTGAAAACATAATTTATATTTTTCGTAACTTGAAAAGCTCCCGTTACAGATCGCTTTTTTCCTCCAATGAGATCACGTTACGTTGACTGTCAGTCATACTAAGTGGCTTTAGAAAGCTTCTTAGAGAGTTTCACAGTTACCGTATTTATTGATAGGGAACCTCAGTCTTTCTCTTTGCTCCGTCTTGACCTTAACAGTTCATTAGCCCATTGTTTCAAGCAAAGTATACTAGTGTTGAACCTCCCGTAACAATATTTGACTCAGTCTGACATCTTTTCTATTGTGCTAGTGGGTATTTTGGCCTTTCTGTATTGCTTGGAATATTTTTATTTGGAATAAAACAGGAAGCATCTTTTGAAAATTAAAAAGTTCATACATTTGCAATTTAATCATGCAAGTTTAGAAGCTGAGATGACCGAACCAGACTTTTTGGTTTTAGAACGTCGAGGACATGGAGAAGAATCATGAAGACATTCTTACTCAAGCACAGAGCGAACTTAGAAAAGACATGGCTTCGCTGCAGAACAAAATTTTAGTGGAATCTGTAAGTAGTGTATATTTAAATTTGCACAGTAAGAATTAATGTAAGCATTGAAATGTTTTATTTGCTGAGATATGCATAACACTTATCAAAATGTTAAAGATGTCATCTGTCCTTTCGTGTAACAGCAGTGGCAAGAGATGGCGATTGTCCGAAAGACTCTTCGATCCCTGTTCTTCTGATGACCCTTTGAAGAAAGAGCTAGAATAGTAACATGACGCAGTTCTAATATTCGCTAGGTGAAGCCACCTTACGGTGGTGTAAACATTCTACTTTAAATTACTGCACCTTGTTGGTCGTTACCTTGTTTGTTGAGCACAAGACTCCCTTTCTGTTAACCACCAGACAAAGCCTGAATCGTTATCTGAGTAGCAGCAGTTTCAAAGTCATGCGTATGGAGCTTTCAGCCCTTTGGTAGCAACGGTGACTTTTCCTCCCTTGCGCTGTTATTTAACTTTTAAGAGTCAAGATGATTTAATTTTAGGTTTTGGCCTTAGAGAATCTGTATCAGTCCCAAAAGGTAGAAAGCACGAGTACGGAAGGTTACATTGTTCTTCCTTATGAAAAATACAATAAAGATATAAACGAAATCGATTTTCTCTGTGCTTCTTTCTGTAGACATACTCCTTAATTTTCAGAGAAGATTCTGACAAAAGTAACGATTCAAAGGACAAGTATTTTATCGACTTAGAAAACTCAGAAGCAACTTAATTTTGTGTTCTAGAGTAAATCGCACTGCTAAAAATCGTTAAAATAACCAAAGAGCCACCAGCTGCACGTGGGAGCCTGAGGGACTCCAGCCACGACCAGGCAGAGCGCAGGAACTGGCCAGCTTAGCTCTCTCCGCAGTCGTGACTCCCAGAATTGGGAGAAATTGTTGCTTTTTCAAGTCACTAATACTTGGGTTGGTTTGTTATTCAGTGACAGGCAAATTCAAACAGGCCACTCGCTATACTGTGTACTAGAATGAGCATCACCAGGTTTTTTAAATCTCTGTTTAATTTTCCTTGACTCAGTTAAGTACTCCTTCATTTTATTATACTGCGTCCTGGCCCAGAAAAAGGAATTTTTAACTTCAAGACTCCAGCTGGATCTATTGCTAATATATTTGTTAGCAAATATAATGTGAATGTAGTAAAATTAAGAGGCATGCGCACTTTCTGCCTGACCCCCAACTTCTTCTCTTTGGTCTGAAGACTCTGATCAGTGGAAGTTGGTTTTAAGCAGTACACCCTCTATAGAACAGGTAATTTTTTTTCTCAGACTTGGATTTTGTTAGTGCTGTACTTAGTGACTTTTGAGGAATAATTTAGCCAGCTAAACTACCTTAACGTAATGAAATCTACAAACCTCAGCCCCGAAGCCAATGCCTTGCTTAATGGGGAGACACTGACTAGAGACATTCCTACTAACATTGGAAACGAGAAAGAGATGCCTAACTCTTTAATAATGTGAAATGGAGGAACTGGCCACTGTAATTAGACACGAGAAAGTAAATTTCAAAATAAAAATCAGAACGGATTAGTGGAAGCCCCATTATAATAAACATTGAGAGAAATTAGTAAAGTAACAGGTAGAAAAATGAATATACAGAAGCGAAAAGCCTATGTATAATGATAATCAGTTGGAAGATACAATAGAAGATCCCATGAACAATGGCAGAAATAAACTAGGCATAAATTGAATAAGAAATATCCAAAATCTATATAAGTACAAGTATAAATCACACTGAAAGGCACAAAAGTAGATTTGTGAATAAAGGGAAAGAGGGACTAGGTTCTCGGACGTGAAAGCTCAACTTCGTAGAGAGTCAGTTTTCCCTAAGTAAATTCATAAATTTCGTACCATCATGATAAAAAAATGCCATGAGGTTTTTTTGTTGTTGTTGTTCTTCCTTTTCTGTAGCTAGACAAGTTGATTGTGAGTTCCATTTAGGAAAAGAACAGGCAGCAAAACCACGAAAAAGAAGAGCAATGAGGCCAGCCACCCCTGCAGATGCTGGTTTTCACCTATCAGCCTGGCACAGTGCCTGTCAACGTGAAATTCCTTTGGTTGGGGCAGGGGACGTAGGCAGACTCATATATTGTCAGTGCAGATGCAGTATGGCACAAGTCCAGCGGAAGGGAGTTGGGCAGCAGTCAGCAAAATGATACGTTCATGAACCCCTTGGTCCAATAATCTAATTTGGAGGACTGTCTCAAAGATGCACCAGCAAAACACGAAGTGATGAATGTACAAGGCTATTCACAGTGAGTTATTTGTTAGCTTCTGTGTTAGCAACAGACTGGCAACAACCTAAATGCTCCTCAACGGGGAACTGGTCGAATAAACCATAGTCGATAGAGATCTCTGTTGACGAGTGTGAAGCCATCTGTAGAGGACACCATTATGTGAAAAAAGAAAGGCGTAGAGCTATAATGTATAGTGCTATTCTGTCTCCAAGAAATGCGGAGGAGTGTGTGTGTGTGTTGCTTATTCTTTTTCACCAAAAAGATGGACTGAAACAAATAGAAGTGGTTACCAGTGGGGGAGGGAGAGACCAGGGTGGAGAGTACAAGAATGGAAGTGCTTTATTTTACAGTTTTGGTTTTGAAACCAGTACATGTTTTGTGAAGTATAAAAGAAAATTAAACCTAAAAGCCAGCTCTAAAAATTAAAGTGAAAGGAATGGATGTAGTCAGATGTCCTTGGAAACCCTGGTGGCGCAGCGGTTGAGAGCTACGGCTGCTCACCAAAAGGTCGGCAGTTTGAATCCACCTGGTGCTCCTTGGAAACCCTGTGGGGCAGTTCTCCTCTGTCCTATGGGGCGCTGTGAGTCGTAATCGACTCGATGGCAGCGGGTTTGGTTGTTTTTTTTTTTTTTTTGGTTAGATGTCATTAGTGGCTTAGCCATGCAGAGCAGACCTTTTTCAAATGACTTTAAAGCATAACCATTGGACTGTGTATCCCTAATGGGATAGAGCCTCAGGATAAGAAGAACCACGAGACATCTTGAATTATATTCAGGAATCATATTGCTAGTAGTAATACTGGTCTTGTTATTTTGAAGTATTACATATACACAGAGGGAGAACGGGGGAGGATAAGCAATCATGTTAATATCATTAGACATCAAGATTCTCGGTGTAAAATAAAAGAGATACAAAAGTAAAAAGAAAGAATTTGGATGGGAAATAGCAGCACGAAATCATGAAATATCAGTGTGATCTCTCTCAGCAGAAACTGCAATTGTTATTATGAATTCTCAAAACAAATAAATAAATAAATAAGAAATGTTACTGCCTAGCTCTGTCCACTGAAAAGGCCAAGAAGTAAAGCCAAGGGAGGACCCTTGGGGCCCAAACTATGGTCTCTACAAGAAACCAGCGCTTCCTGGCTTAATGGCTGGTTCCAGGCCTGGGGCAGCAGTATATGTCCGAGATGAGCCTGGAATGCCCTCCTGTACCCGGAAGCATAGAACTACGGTGGAGCTGTGTCACAAGAACACAGCAGGCTCCTAGAAGGGGCTCTCGATCGTCAACTATCTAGCAATTCGAGCATCACGACACGTAATACCTGCAGTAGTTTGAGTCACACATGCATCGTAATACCCCTGATGTGAGGGTAATATTTGCTACATCCCCAAACAATCATGGGTTATTATATAAGGGGTTGCAAGGACACCAATCCCCCAATCACAAGGGGAAAGAGATCCCACGTTTTTTTCTGCCTTTCTGATATGCAGACTAGTTCACAGGGGCCAATCCCCAGAGTCCCTGAACCGACCCTTTGAGAGCTGCTGACGTCCACTTATCCTTTGTGACCCTTCATCAGCCTTCGAGGGTAGAGACGTTCTCACTCCAACAAAAACAGACAGTAGGAAGCAGAGGTTCAGCAACACGCAGAAAGTGAGACAGCTGGTGAGTGAGCAAAGCCGAGAAGCCACCCCACGTCTGTCCTTCTGACAGTGGCTGGTTTGAACACATTGACCGTGGGAACCCCCCACCACTGGTCCTTCCTGAGAAAGTACGTGGGCTGTGCTGTGGGTCTGCGTGTCTCTCTCCCTTCCCTCCACACACAGAACCTGTCGAGCCATCCTGCAGGGCGCACGCAGGTATACATCTGTGTGGACCGCATGTGGAATGGGATGGCTGTGTCTTGCTCTAGAGCCCCCAGGTCCGTGGTGTGCTGGAGCTGCCTCGTGTCCCTGCGTGACACCTGACTCCCTCCAAGCGTCACTCCCCAGATGGTGTTCAGTGACCTCATGTGCAGGGCGGCTGAAGTCAGTCATGGCGGGAGGGCTCAGGCGACGGGAACCTGGAAACCTTGGAAATCAGAACTGTGCGCCTCCGTCCCGGGGGCCTGTTTCCCAGCACGGAAGTGCCCGGGACTGCTCTGGAAGGGTCACGTCTGAGCTCCTGCGTGGGAGGAAGAGCTGAGCCACAGTGTCCCTCTGTGTCTGCAAAGCGAATGACTGTGTGGCAGAAACCGCACGCAGGTGCTGGTGTATCCCGATGATAAGGGCGTGGGGTCCTCGCCAATGTAACCGAACCTTGGTTTCTGAACTCTGGACTCGCACGGAAGAGACCTATCTCTGAGCATCCTCAAGGACAGTGTGCTTTCAGCAGCGTCTGGGGAGCAGAGATTGGCAGTGTGAGAGGCTCACCTTCCCCTCAGTACAGTTCCAGGCCACGGGGTGCGCTCTGGCCGTTCCCTCCACACAACCCTGTTTATTCCCATCTGATCTGCCCAAAGGTAGACCCAGGGTCCTCTGACCCTGGAAGAGCCTGAGCTTCTGCTTTGCCTGCCTCTGACATCCAGGCGCTTTATCCTCACACCTTTCCTCCTCTGCATGCCATTTCAAAGTGACCACGGGTCCTTGGGTTGAGTCACTTGATGTGTTACGGTGTGCTGAGAGGTGGTCCAGAACAGCAACTGGATCCCCAGTCTGCGTGTGTCAAAACAAGGGAGGAAGGAGCCTGTTAAATCCCCCACCCCCCTTACGTCCTCTGTAACCCAGTGTGTGAAAGGCTGCCCTGCCCCCAGCGCCTCCCCCGTGGGGAACTTGGGGTCTCGTCTCTGATATTTCATTCACTTATTTATTCATTCATTCATTAGACTGGGAGGGAGTAAGAGACTGAAAGCAGTCCCTGCGCTGCCCCTGAGTATGCATCTGGACTTCCTGGTTTCCATAGGAAGCAAACAGCCAAGGAGAATGTTTCCATGGCATTCTGTCTGGTTTCTATGACAGCTGGGATTCGCTCTCCTTTCCTGGGGGCGGAAACATTTCACAAGGATATCTACAGACTGAAGGGATGGAGCAGCCACCACGTAGTAAGGTGTCTGCTATCAATGTCAGTTTGTGAGAGTGAGTGTGTCAGTGAGTGTGTGTGTGTCTCTGTGTGTGTGTTAGGAGAAGGGGTTACAGTTGGATAGTAGGGGCGTTACTGCGGAGGCTGCCAGCTCCTGCTGAAGGGAGGCTGAGGTGACTAAGTAAATCTGCCACCCACCGCCGTTCCTGTGTCCGAGATGACACCCATTGTGTGAGAGCATTGCGGCTCAAGTTCATGAAAACAGAAACCTCCTGGTGGTTCTGATGGCACGCCTCTGTTTAAGAAGTAACTTTAGTGAAAGATTATCGTGTGTCCATCAGGAGAGAGAGAACTTGAGGCGGGCAAATGATGAGATGAAGTGAGTGAGGAAGGTTGGGCCATCCCCTGTAACTGTGGAACTCAGGGGGTGATCGCGTGCCTGTCCCCAGAACTGGCCCACGAATTCAGAAACCGCTCCTCTAAAAGAGAAATTCCCAGTTATCCTACCACTCACTAAAACCAGAAGAGGCTCCGCTTTAGCAAATAAGCACAGGCTCCAAGCTCCCTCAGGATGCTCTATATGTGTACTGCTGTGTGGATGGAAGTGGATTCTGCTGGAGTTCTCGTAATGCTAAAGCCTTACATGCACCTGACTGCATTTCCCTTCTAGAGGGAGTCAAGTGCCGCTCCCGGGTTATGTGTTCACATGACCACGTGTTTTTGTAAAATCTACACAAATCAGGTGTTTGTTTTGTTCACAATAAAAGGCATCCTCTCTTTCGCCTCGAACTTCTGCTCCATCATCCTTCAGGATGCACAACTCCCTACGTGGTCTCTCTGTAAAATATATGTTTATATAGATAATATGTTGTCATCTTTTTCGGTCGTTACCTATTTTCCAGTCATTCCAAATAAATACCTTTTCCTTTTCATGCTTGACTGTGTATTATTTTAAAGAGGGCCTTCCAAATTGTAGAGTCAACCTTAATGACATGGATCGACTCAAGCTTTTGGGACCTTCATTTTCGGAGGTGGCATGATTCAGAAGGAGAAGAAACAGATGCAAGCACACATTAATAATCGGAACAGGAAATCTACAAAATATGAACCTAGGAAAATTGGAAATTGTCAAAAATGAAATGGAACACATAAACATCATAGGCATCAGTGAGCTGAAATGGGCTGGACTGGTCATTTTGAATCGGACAATCATATGGTCTACTATACCAGGAATGACACCTTGGAGAGGGATGGTGTTGCATTCCTTGTCAAAAAGAACATTTCAAGATCTATCCTCAGGTACAACGCTGTCAGTGATAGGATAACATCCGTACACCTACAAGGAAGACCAGTTGATATGACTATTATTCAAATTTACACACCAACCCCTAAGGCCAAAGATGAAGAAATAGATTTTTGTCAGCTCCTGCAGTCTAAAATTGATCGAACATGGCATCAGGATGCATTGATAACCACTGGTGAGTGGAATGTGAAAGTTGGAAACAAAGAAGAAGGATCGGTAGTTGGAAAATATGGCCTTGGTGAAAGAAACAATGCCGGAAGCGAATGATAGAATTTTGCAAGACCAACGACTTCTTCATGGCAAATACCTTCTTTCACCAACATAAACCGCAACTATACACGTGGACCTCACCAGATGGAACACACAGAAATCAAACTGACTACATCTGTGGAGGAGACGATGGAAAAGCTCGATATCATCAGTCAGAAATAAGGCCAGGTGCTGACTGTGGACCAGACCATCAATTACTCATATGAAAGTTCAAGTTGAAACTGAAGAAAATTAGAACAAGTTGAAGAGAGCCAAAGTATGACCTTGAGTATATCCCACCCGAATTTAGAGACCATCTCAAGAATACATTTGACGCATTGAACACTAATGACCGAAGACCAGATGAGTTGTGGGATGACATCAGGGCCATCATCCATGAAGAAAGCAAGAGGTCATTTAAAAGGCAGGAGAGAAATAAAGGACCCAAAATGGATGTCAGAAGAGACTCTGAAACTTGCTCTTGAACGTCGGGTAGCTAAGGGCAGCTCGAGAAGACAAAGTAAAGTAGTATGATGACATGTGCAAAGACCTGGAGATAGAAAACCAAAAGGGAAGAAAGCGCTCAGCATTTCTCAAGCTGAAAGAGCTGAAGAAAAAACTCGAACCTCGCGTTGCAATACTGAAGGATTCTACTGAGAAAATACTAAACGACGCAGGAAGCATCAAAAGAAGATGGAAGGAATACACAGAGTCACAATACAGAAAAGAATCGGTCGACGTTCAGCCATTTCAGAAGATAGCTTATGACCAGGAACCGATGGTACTGAAGGAAGAAGTCCAAGCCGCACTGAAGGCACTGGCAAAAAGCAAGGCTCCAGGAATTGACAGAATATCAATTGAGATGTTTGAGCAAAAGGCTTTAGTCATAAAAGTGCTCACTCCTCTATGCCAAGAAATTTGCAAGACAGCTACCTGGCCAACCAACTAGAAGAGATCCACAGTCATGCCTACTCCCAAGAAAGGTGACCGAACTGAATGCGGAATTTATTGAACAATAGCATTAATATCACATGCAAGCAAAATTTTGGTGAAGACCATTCAAAAGTGGCTGCAGCAGTGTATCCACAGGGAACTGCTAGAAATTCAAGGCGGATTCAGAAGAGGACGTGGAACCAGGGATATCATTGCTGACAGCAGAGAATACCAGAAGGATGTTTACCTGTGTTTTATTGACTATGCAAAGGCATTCGACTGTGTGGATCACAACAAAGTGTGAATAACATTGTGAAGAATGGGAATTCCGGAACACTTAGTCGTGTTCATGAGGAACCTTTACATAGATCAAGAGGCAGTTGTTCAGACAGAACAAGGGGATACTGATTGGTTTAAAGTCAGGAAAGGTGTGCATCAGGGTTGTATTCTTTCACCATACCTATTCAATCGGTATGCTGAACAAAAAATACAAGAAGCTGGACTATATGAAGAAGAACAGGGCATCAGGATTGGAGGAAGACTCATTAACAACCTGCGTTATGCAGATGACACAACCTTGCTTGCTGAAAGTGAAGAGGACTTGAAGCACTTACTGATGAAGATCAAAGACCACAGCCTTCAGTATGGACTGCACCTCAACATAAAGAAAACAAAAATCCTCACAACTGGACCAATGAGCAACATCATGATAAACGGAGAAAAGATCGAAGTTGTCAAGGATTTCGTTTTCCTTGGATCGACAATCAACAGCCATGGAAGCAGCAGTCAAGAAATCAAAAGACGCATTGCATTGGGCAAATCTGCTGCAAAGGACCTCTTCAAAGTGTTGAAGAGCAAAGACATCACCGTGAAGACTAAGGTGCGCCTGACCCAAGCCATGGTATTTTCAATCGCATCATATGCATGTGAAAGCTGGACAATGAATAAGGAAGACCGAAGAAGAGTTGACGCCTTTGAATTGTGGTGTCGGGGAAGAATACTGAATATTACCACGGACCGCCAAAAGAACGAACAAATCTGTCTTGGAAGAAGTACAACCAGAATGGTCCTTAGAGGCAAGGATGGTGAGACTATGTCTCACATACTTTGAGCATGTTATCAGGAGGGACCAGTCCCTGGAGAAGGACATCGTGCTTGGTAAAGTAGAAGGTCAGGGAAAAAGAGGAAGATCCTCAGTGAGATGGAGTGACACAGTGGCTGCAACAATGGGCTCAAGCATAGCAACAATGTGAGGATGGCGCAGGACCGGGCAGTGTTTCTTTCTGTTGGGCATAGGGTCGCTATGAGTCGGAACCGACTGGAAGGCACCAAACAACAACAACACCTGAGTGGCTTAAAACCACACCCATTTTTTACCTCACAGTTCTGGAGGGCAGAGGTCCCAAATGAGGCTCCTCCCTCACCCAGCACCAGAAGAGTCCGAGCACAGAGAGGCCCTCTGAGTGGCCTCGGTGTGGGCTCTCACCTCACGAAGCACCAGAAAACTCATCATAGAGAGAGGATGTGGAAAAGCTGCTAAGCCAAGTGCAGTGCTTGTTAGAGCTCAAAGAACTGACACCGGAGAGAAGCGCGGCCTTAACGAACAGCGGAGACTGTGTGGCCTAGAGAAACCCAATGGGGCAGTGGCTGCTGGGAGGCTTTTGGTCAGAGTTCGGTGCTCTTAAACATCAGAGACTCCATGAGCGGCACAGCCCCTACGACTGTGCCGAGTGTGGGAAAACCTTCAGAGAGACATCCGAAGAAATTGAACAGCAAGAATTCCAAGTGGACAGGAAAGGTATAAATGCAGTGATAGGGGAAAGGCTGCTGGAAAGAGCAAATCTTACTAAGCATTGGAGCGTTCAGATTGGATAGGAACTTTACCAATGTAAGGAATGAGGTAAAACTTTTAAGATGAATTCAGGCCCCAGAGGTCACCTTTCAGCCAAATAATAGATTGGCCTATAAAATAAACAATAGCACCCGTGAACAATGTGTTCCTTTAAACAATCAACTATGGGAGACCAAAGGGTCGACATTTTTACCCAAAAGCAAAGCTGAGAAGGCAAGGAGGGGCGGGGCGGAGAGACTGGATGGATGGAAAGGGGGCACGCGGGATGGGAATGGGGAGAGTGCTCACACATTGCAGGGATTGTAACCCATGTCACGGAACAATCTGTGCATGAATTTTGAATGGGAATCTAATTTGCTGTGTAAACTTTCACCTAAAGCACAAAAGAGACTGTTTCTTTTTGAAGATGAGCACAGGACTTAATGACATCAGAGAGGGCACACGGAGGTGTCCCAGGAGGGCACTGAGTGTGGGAAGACTTTCAGGGAAGCTCCAGTCTTCCTCCCCGACTGGTCATTCCCCATGGAGATGAAGCCTACGTATGTAGCGAGCATGATGAAGCTTTCAGAGGGAGCTCGGGCCCTCCTCACCACCGGAGGGCAGCCTCTGAAAGGCAGAGCCCCCAGGAAGGCTTCTGGCTACCTGGCGCCTGGAATCTGAGGCAGGGCCCACGTAGTGGACTGAGGTGTCCACACCCTAACACCCGAGCCCTGTGAAGGTGACCTGATTTGGAAAAAGGGCCTTGCAGATGTCATGGCGTGACAGATCTGTGGCTGAGGGATCATCTTGGGTTATCTAAGTGGCCCCTAAACCCAATGACAAGGGTGCTTGTACAAAACACACAGAAGGAAGAGAAAGACACAAGACAGGAGGGAGCCATGTGAAGACGAAGGCAGAGTTTGGAGCGATGCTGCCTCAAGCCAAGGAATGCCTGGAGCCACCAGAGCTGGAAGAGGCAAAGAAGGATCTTCCCCCTAGAGCTTTCGGAGAGAGCGCGACCCTGCTGGCATTCTGACTTCAGACTTCTGGCTTCCACAACTGTGAGAGAATCAGTTTCTGTCGCGTTAAGCCACCCGGTTTGTGGTCACTTGTTCCAGCAGCCCCAGGAAACAAATGCCACAGATTTCTTAGCAAATGGCGCCTGCTGTGCCCTGAGCTCCAGGAGGGCAGGGCCGGTGGCACGCCCTGGGTGACCGCTGCTGCCACATCACCGGTGCTCACCAAACAGCTGTCCAAGCTACTGATGCCGGAAGGCAGGGCTTACACTTTTGTTGTGTTTTAACTTCCTTTGCATGGTAACAAGCCAAGTGACACGTATTGATGGCCCCTTGATGTTGCCTAGATCCCTTCCTGCACCCCTGCCCCCACTCCCTCCCCCTCCACCTCTGCAGGACCTGGAAGGCATTATGCAGAGTGAAATTAGTCAGTTGCAAAAGGGCAAATATTGTATAAGACCACTACTATAAGAACTTGAGAAATACTTTAAACTGAGAAGAAAACGTTCTTTTGTGGTTTCAGGAGGGGGGGAGGGAGGGAGGGTGGGAGAGGGGTATTCACTAATCAGATAGTAGATAAGAACTACTTTAGGTGAAGGGAAAGACAGCACACAATACAGGGGAGGTGAGCACAACTGGACTAAACCAAAAGCAAAGAAGTTTCCTGAATCAACTGAATGCTTCGAAGGCCAGTGTAGCGGGGGCAGGGGTCTGGGGACCACGGTTCCAGGGACATCTAAGTCAATTGGCATAATAAAATCTATTAAGACAACATTCTGCAACCCACTTTGAAGAGTGGCGTCTGGGGTCTTAAACACTAGCAAGCAGCCATCTCGGATGCAGCAATTGGTCTCAACCCACCTGGATCAAAGGAGAATGAAGAACACCAAGGACACAAGGTGATTACGAGCCCAAGAGACAGAAAGGGCCACATGAACCAGAGACTACATCATCCTGAGACCAGAAGAACTAGATGGTGCCCAGCTACAACCGATGACAGCCCTGACAGGGAACACAACAGAGAACCCCTGAGGAAGCAGGAGAGCAGTGGGATGCAGACCCCAAATTCTCATAAGACCAGACTTAATGGTCTGACTGAGACTAGAAGGACCCCGGTGGTCATGGCCCCCAGGCCTCTGTTGGCCCAGGACAGGAACCATTCCCGAAGCCAACTCTTCAGACATGGATTGGACTGGACAATGGGTTGGAGAGGGATGCTGGTGAGGAGTGGGCTTCTTGGATCAGGTGGACACTTGAGACTATGTTGGCATCTCCTGCCTGGAGGGTAGATGGGAGGGTGGAGGGGGTTAGAAGCTGGTGAAAAGGACATGAAAAGAGAGAATGGAGGGAGAGAGCAGGCTGTCTCATTGAGGGGAGAGTAACTGGGAATGTGTAGAAAGGTATATATGGGTTTTTGTGAGAGAGACTGACTTGATTTGTACACTTTCACTTAAAGCACAATAAAAATTACTTAAAAAAAAAGAAAGCTTTTCATGTAACTTGCTCTGGCCATCCCTGGGGAAGGGGTAGTCCCCTTCTGTTCTCCTCTTGGCAACTTCACCAGCTCTCCTGGCTCCAGCTGCTGAGATCCTCACTCTTTTGTGCAAGCTTGGAGAGCCTGGGCCTCAGTTTCCCTGTCCTCGAAACAGGAATAATAACTCAGAACTCAAAAGGTGGTTGTAAGGATTATGACCAATCCTGGTACCCTCATCAGCACAGAGCTCCCTCGCAGCCGCCTGCGGGAGCCCTGCCGCGCCCCCCTCCCCGCCATTCCCTTTGCTGGTCCTCTGTCCGATGTCCTATGAATTCATCTGGTAGAGCTTTACCGAGCGCCTGCGACCCAATGGGCACCTGCCACCCTGAAACGCTTGCCATCGACGGGGACAGGCAGACACTGGACAACAAAAATTGTGTAACTGTGAATTGGGATAAACGCTCTGAAGATGAACAGGTGCCAAACAACCAAACCAAACCTGCGGCCATCAAGTCGATTCCAACTCATAGCGACCCTACAGGACGGTGTAGAACAGCCCCATAGTGTTTCCAAGGAGCACCTGGTGGATTTGAAGTGCTGACCTTTTGGTTAGCAGCCCTAGATAGCTCTTAACCACTACGCCGCCAGGGTTTCCAAACGGGTGCCAGGGAGCACTTACTTAATAACAGGACCCTCTTTAGCTAGCCAGGTCAAGGTCTGAGGGGCTGACACGTCAGCGGGGAACCGAAAGACGGGTGAAAAGGCGCAGGGGAGAAGCAAGCAGGGGAGCCAGTAGGACATCCTTGACATTTCTGCCTGGCAAACATCTACTCCAAAGTCATGCCCTGTGAATCGTCCTCCAATTTCCTCAAGTTAACCATTTCTTTCTCTGCTCCCGAAGCACACCTTCCCCAGTTCTCCATTTATACGTCCAACTTGGGGACACTCATCATTGCTTTTCCAGGAATGGAACCTTTAGGATGTGTGGGGGGCGGGGTGGGGACGCCCAGTGGACGAATTGGTTCCTTGCGTTACATGCCCAAACCCAACCCAACCCAGTGCCCTCGGCCCTCTGGAATAGCAGCTCGGCTGGAGAGGGCTGCCAGTACCCGCCTGCTTGCCTGTCTGGGTTTTGAACTTGAGTGACTCTCAGCATCGCCTTAGGCATGTGGCTACAATGCAGACTCGAGCAACACCCCCACCCCTCCCACCCCATCCCCCCACCCCCCGCCGCAGAGTCTGATTCTGGGTATTTGGGCTGAAGCCCTGGCATCTGCATTTTCATCCCCTCCTCTAGGATCCCAGTGGAGGTGGTGGCCCAGCTGCCCTGCTCCCTGGAATCCAGCACTGCCTCAGCCAGAGCCTCTGCGCCAGGAGGGGGCAGAGAGCTCAGCGCTCTTTCCACACGCGCGGGGTCGCTGTGTGGATTGTTGGCCTCTGCCCACGTGCCGCTGCCTTGCGGCCCGCACAGATTCCCGCCAGCCTGCCCCACCCCACCCCGTCCATCCCCGCGGCCCTGCTCTCCCCTAACCCTGGACCTCTAGGGCCACGGCAGGCAGCGCGGGCCCAGCCAACGCGCTCCCCGCGCCGGGCTTCCTCCCCGCGCCGGGCTTCCTCCCCGCGCGCGCTTGTGGAGCCCCAAGTAGGCCTGCTGGGGGGTTTTGGGGGATGAAGCCGGGAACTGTGCCTGCCTCCCAGGGGCGCACCTGCTGGAGACACTGGGACTGACAACCCATAGAGGGAGGGGTAGGGGCCACAGGGCAGGACAGAGCATCTTCCTGACCTCATTTCTTCCGAGCTCCACCCCGAGAGCGCATTTCATGATCCCCATCCCACAGGTGAGGAAACCGAGGCCCCAGGAGGCTAGGGGAGTAGCATTTGTTGAGGTGAAACGTGTAAAAACTAACCAGCAAGGCACCTGAGCCATGGGGGATGCTTGAGTTGAACCCCTTTGATATCAGGGGCAACCTTGAGGACAAGGGCTGGCAAGAGGACTCCCCAGGCCTGAATGCCGCCGAGGCTGACAGACAGACGGATGGACCGACGGACGGACGGACGGAGGCAGCCGGCCCCCACCAAGGGCCGCGTCCAGGCCTCTCCTGAGTGCTCTAGACACATCATCTCCTGGAAACTGCCCTGCGCTCCCAGGAGGGAGACACGTTTATTCTTGTCATTTTATAGATAAGGAAAACCCTGGCGGTCCAGTCGATTCCAACTCATGGCGACCCCAAGTATTACAGAGCAGAACTGTGCTCCATGGGGCTTTCTTGGCTGTAATCTTAGGGTGGTGGATTGCCAGGCCTTTCTTCCACAGTGCCGTTGGGTGGATTTGAACCACCACCCTTTCGTCAGTCGCTGAGAACAAACCGTTGGCGCCACCCAGGGACCTTCAGTAGGGACACTGAGGTTCAAAAGAGGTTGCTCAAGGTCACACAGCTACTAAGGGATGGAACTGTACTTAGAACCCAGGCAGTCACCGGAAACACTGCACTCTTAAGCCACTGCTGGGCTGCAGTGGTTCTAGGACTTTCTCTGCTTCAGAACCCCCTGGATGGCTGGATAAAACCCAGAGTGCTGGGCTCCATTCTCACTGGTGCTGGTGTGGGTGGGGCCTGAGAATCTGCATTTCTGAAAGTTCCCAGGGGATTCTGATGCTGCTGGCCCAGGGTCTCCGCCCTAAATACTGGAGGCACTTCCCCACCGGCTTCTTTTGGGTCTGACCTTTGTCCTGTTTCGAATGCCCTTCCCCCTAGAACGTTAAGAAGCGGAGGGAGTCCGGAGAAGGAGGAGAAACAAGGAAGAGCGGAGTCTTCTAAAACCTTAAACACTTTTAAAACGGGGACTTTGTGGCCACTGATAGCTGCAGCTGCCAGTGAGGAGAAGTGTGGGTGTTAGTTGCCGAGGAGTTGAATCTGACTTGCGGCTACCCCATGGGTGCAGGATAGAGCTGGGCTCCATAGGGTTTTCAAGACTGTAACCTTTCAGAAGCTGATCAGCAGGCCTGTCTTCTGTAGCACCTCTGGATGGGTTCGAACCGCCAACCTTTCAGCTAGTAGTCAAGCACTTACTTGTTCCCACCACCCCGGGAACGAGACCTTGCAAAGAAAGAAAAAAACAGGGAGAAGCCACCACTGATTAGGTATGGTTGCAACCACAGTGGCGAGTTGAGCCAAGATCACGATTGGGAGTTAAACCAATGGGATCCTGGGACTGATGGACACTGAGCCAAACACCCACCATTCCTCACAGGCCTGACAGCATTGAGGAAGACCACCCCCACCAGAAGCAGCTGGAGATTACCACAAATTGAGCAGCTTAACACAACCTGAATTTCTCATCTCGAAGTTTCCGTGGGTCAGGAGTACGGGCACAGCTTAGCTGGGACCTGTGCTCCCAAAGCTACGATCAGGTGTCTGGTCCGCCAGCCGGGGTCCTGTCTGGAGGTGCTGGAGAAGATGCCGCCTCCAGCTGAATTCAGGTAGCTGGAAGAACCCAGTTCTGTGTGTCTGTAGGTCTGAGGTCCCTGTGCCCTGACTGGCTGTTGTCTGCTCCTAGAGGCCACCTACACTCCTTGCTACGTGGCCCCCTCCTTCTCAAGCCAGCGATGGTACGTCCGGTCTTTCTCGAGCTTCCAATCTCTCTGACTTCCCCTGCGCCACATCTCTCTGACTCACTCTTCTGCCCTCAGCTGGAGAAAGTTCTGATTTTAAAGGGTCCTGCCAGCTGCTAACCAAAAGGTCGGCAGTTTGAATCCCCCAGTCGCTCCTTGGAAATCCTATGGAGCAGTTCTACTCTGTCCTACAGGGTCTCTATGAGTCAGAATCGACTCGACGGCAACGGGTTTGGTTTGGTGATGACAGTAAGGAGCTCTGGTGGTGCAGCGGTTAAGTGCTTGGCTGCTAACCAAAACGTCAGCAGTTCAAACCCACCAGGTGCTCCACGGGAGAAAGATGTGGTAGTCTGCTTCTGTAAAGATTACAGCCTTGGAAACCCCATGGGGCAGTTGTACTCTGTCCTGTAGGGCGGCTAGGAATCAGAATCGACTCAATGGCAATGGGTTTGGTCTTTTGGTTTTGGTGGTTACACTGGGCCCACCCAGATAATCCAAGCTGACCTGTCTCTGCTAAGGATAACTGATTAGTAACCTTAATTACATCTGCCAAGTCCCCTTTGCCACATAACACTGCATATTCACAGGCATATGTAACATTACGTACTCATGGACATGGGGACGAGGTGAGGGGCGAAGGTCACCGGGGGCCAAAATCCTGCCCAGCAGAGAGCAATGCTGTGTCTCTGGGAAGACTACTTTTGGAAACTGTACTTTTCATTGACCAGAGGACTGCTTCCTGTCCTGTTCTCAAAAGCTCTCACAATCCTTCCACGTAGCATTCTAAGTGCTCTTGACGTGTAATTGCAGCGGTTCCCTTAGCAACAGTTGGAGCTGGTGACCGACCTCTTTCCTGCTGCAGACCACCCTTGCGTATTTTTCCACAAAACATTCTTCTCTAGAGACCTTGCTGCCTGTTACGTAAAGCCCTTCCTTATCAGCCGCTCACTACTGCCCTCTCTCAGCATTACCAGGACTCTGCTCTCTCTGCCCAGACTGCTGACCTCCTCTCCCCTAGTCCTCCATCCTCTCTAACTGGCTGGGCCTTTAAGACCAAGCTCGGAAAGCGTCTCCTCCAGGGAGCCCTCCGGGGGTTACCCCCCTTGCCCCAAACTCTCAGGGGCCTCAGGAGGTTCCTGGCACGTAGCAATTGCTCAAAGAGGCCACTATGTTCCCTGATGTCACTACCACTGGCACCTGTCTGGGTGCCCAGCTGCTGGCACAGGCTGCCCCATGGAGCAACCACCCCCAGATGTCAGTGAATGGGCCCACCAACTGCACCAACTGCCCCCACCCAGCACTCGTCTCCTGGGGGGGAGGGGGCTTTCAAAGCCAGGGGGTCCTCGCTGGTAACAAATGAAGGCAACAGATTCCCAGGAAAAGATGTTGCCTTGCCCCCCTCCTCTGAGCAGGTTTGTCAGCTGACGTGGAAGATGCCTTCATCAGTAGGCCTGCAGGTCACCAGCCCCCCTGGCATTCCCCTTTCCTGGGGGTGCCCAGAGACCTGCGGGGAGCAGCTTTCCTGATGGGGCTGCCTGTGGCCTGCTACTGTTCAGGGCCATCCCCAGGCCCCAGGTGAAGTGTCGGCTCTTCCCTTCAGCCTGCTTCCAATCTTGCCCCTTCCAGAACATCCCAGGAGCCATTTGGGGCCACTCTACCCGTTGTCCAGTCACCGTGTCCCAGCTAGACCTGGCCATCTGCCTGGGTGGGGAGAGGAGAGGTGGCACCCCGCCCACCCTCTCAGGGCCCCCCTGCCAACTCCGAGCTCTCCCTCCCAGCGCAGTGCCCCCCACCCCGGACTGCCTGCGGCTCCTCCCTCAGCACAGCCGTGCAGGACCCCGGCCACCAAACAGGTGGGCGGACTCTCCCTCCGGACCCCCAGGCGAGCCCCTCTTGCAGGACCTGCTTCTAGAGCACATGAGTGTGAGGCCTCGTGGGGTCAGGACCCCCAACCCTGGCACCAGAACCCCCGAATGCACCCCCCAGCGGTCTCCCTGTGAATGTGTGCGTGGTGAGCATGAATGTACACACAACGCACACCGGCAGGGCTCTCACCCCGAGCTCCAGTCCCTGCCTCCCTGTGCCCTGCAGCCTTGTGCAGCCAGCTCCACTGTCCCCTTCCAGAACATTTTCATCACCCACAAAGAAATCCTGTACCTACTAGCAATCACTCTCCATTCCCCCTCCCGGCAGCCCCTGTTACTACTGTTAGTTGCCGTCTAGTGAATTCCCACTCATGCTGGCCCTTTGGTCTCTAGCATTTGCCTATCGGAGATATTTCCTATAAGTAGGATCATACAATATTTGTCCTTTTGTGTATGGCTTCTTTCACTCGGCATCATGTTTTCAAGGTTCATCCATGTTATCGCATGCGTCAGAACTTCATTTCTCTTTTATGGCTGACTAATGCTCCACTGTATGTATATACCACGTTTGTTTATCCATTCATTTGTTGATGAACACTTGGGCTGTTTCCACCTTTTGGCTGTTGTGAATAGTGCTGCAAAGGACATTGGTGTACACGTGGCTGTTTGCATCCCTGCTTTCAATTCTCTTGGGTATGTACCTGGGAATGGAATTGCTGGCTCATATGGAAATTCTATGTTTAACTTTTGAGGAATTGTCAGACTGCTTTCCACAGTGCCTGAACCATTTCACTTTCCCACCAGTAAGGTACAAGGGTTCCAATTTCTCCACATCCTCACCAACACTTGTTATTTTCTCTTTTTCTGACAATGGTCATCCTAGTGGGTGTGAACTGGTATCTCATCGTGAGATTTTGATTTTCATTTCCTTAATTACTAATGACATTGAGCATCTTTAATCTTTATTTCATTTATAATTAATGTAATTCCTGATCAAATAGGATTTACATCTGTCATTTCTTCTTTGGTCTTCCTTATTCACTGTCCAGCTGTCTCCATGCATATGAAGTGATTGAAAATATCATGGCTTGGGTCAGGCGCACCTTAGTCCTTAAGGTGACATCTTTGCTTTTCAACACTTTAAAGAGATCTTTTGCAGCAGATTTGCCCAATGCAATTCGTTGTTTGATTTCTTGACTGCTGCTTCCATGGGCGTTGATTTCGAATCGAAGTAAAAATGAAATCCTTGACAACTTCAATCTTTTCTCTGATTATCATGATGTTGCTTATTGGTCCAGTTGTGAGGATTTTTGCTTTTTTTTATGTCAAGGTGTGCCACGTAGGGCTTCTGGGGAGTGGCTGGTGCATTTGAGCTGCCGACCTTTTTTTTTTTTTTAACTCTTATTAAGCTTCAAGTGAACGTTTACAAATCCAATCAGTCTGTCACATATAAGTTAACATACATCTCACTCCCTACTCCCACTTACTCTCCCCCTCTTGAGTCAGCCCTTTCACTCTCTCCTTTCTTGACAATTTTGCCTGCTTCTCTCTCTCTCTATCCTCCCATCCCCCCTCCAGACAAGAGTTGCCAACACAATCTCAAGTGTCCACCTGATATAATTAGGTCACTCTTCATCAGCGTCTCTCTCCCACCCGCTGACCAGTCCCTTTCATTTCTGATGAGTTGTCTTCGGGGATGGTTCCTGTCCTGGGTCAACAGAAGGTCTGGGGAGCATGGCCGCCGGGATTCCTCCAGTCTCAGTCAGACCATTAAGTTTGGTCTTTTTATGAGAATTTGGGGTCTGCCTCCCACTGATCTCCTGCTCCCTCAGGGGTCCTCTGCTGTGCTCCCTGTCAGGGCAGTCATCGATTGTGGCCGGGCACCAACTAGTTCTTCTGGTCTCAGGATGATGTAGGTCTCTGGTTCATGTGGCCCTTTCTGTCTCTTGGGCTCTTAGTTGTCGTGTGGCCTTGGTGTTCTTCATTTTCCTTTGCTCCAGGTGGGTTGAGACCAATTGCTGCATCTTAGATGGCCGCTTGTTAGCATTTAAGACCCCAGACGCCACATTTCAAAGTGGGATGCAGAATGATTTCATAAGAGAATTATTTTGCCAATTGACTTAGAAGTCCCCGCAAAGCATGTTCCCCAGACCCCCGCCCTTGCTCCGCTGACCTTTGAAGCATTCATTTTATCCCAGAAACTTCTTTGCTTTTGGTCCAGTCCAATTGAGCTGACCTTCCATGTATTGAGTGTTGTCTTTCCCCTCACCTAAAGCAGTTCTTATCTACTGATTAATCAATAAAAAACCCTCTCCCACCCTCCCTCCCTCCCCCCCTCGTAACCACAAAAGTATGTGTTCTTCTCAGGTTTACTATTTCTCAAGATCTTATAATAGTGGTCTTATACAGTATTTGTTCTTTTGCCTCTGACTAATTTCGCTCAGCATAATGCCTTCCAGGTTCCTCCATGTTATGAAATGTTTCACAGATTCGTCACTGTTCTTTATCGATGCGTAGTATTCCATTGTGTGAATATACCACAATTTATTTACCCATTCATCCGTTGATGGACACCTTGGTTGCTTCCAGCTTTTTGCTATTGTAAACAGAGCTGCAATAAACATGGGTGTGCATATATCTGTTTGTATGAAGGCTCTTGTATCTCTACGGTATATTCCCAGGAGTGGGATTTCTGGGTTGTATGGTAGTTCTATTTCTAACTGTTTAAGATAACGCCAGATAGATTTCCAAAGTGGTTGTACCATTTGACATTCCCACCAGCAGTGTATGAGAGTTCCAATCTCTCCGCAGCCTCTCCAACATTTATTATTTTGTGTTTTTTGGATTAATGCCAGCCTTGCTGGTGTGAGATGGAATCTCATCGTAGTTTTAATTTGTATTTCTCTAATGGCTAATGATCGAGAGCATTTTCTCATGTATCTGTTGGCTGCCTGAATATCTTCTATAGTGAAATGTGTGTTCATATCCTTTGCCCACTTCTTGATTGGGTTGTTTGTCTTTTTGTGGTTGAGTTTTGACAGAATCATGTAGATTTTAGAGATCAGGCGCTGGTCGGAGATGTCATAGCTGAAAATTCTTTCCCAGTCTGTAGGTGGTCTTTTTACTCTTTTGGTGAAGTCTTTAGATGAGCATAGGTGTTTGATTTTTAGGAGCTCCCAGTTATCTGGTTTCTCTTTGTCATTTTTGGTAATGTTTTGTATTCTGTTTATACCTTGTACTAGGGCTCCTAGGGTTGTCCCAATTTTTTCTTCCATGATCTTTATCGTTTTAGTCTTTATGTTTAGGTCTTTAATCCACTTGGAGTTAGTTTTTGTGCATGGTGTGAGGTATGGGTCCTGTTTCCTTTTTTTGCAAATGGATATCCAGTTATGCCAGCACCATTTGTTAAAAAGGCTTTCTTTTCCCCAGTTAATTGACACTGGTCCTTTGTCAAATATCAGCTGCTCATATGTGGATGGATCTATGTCTGGGTTCTCAGTTCTGTTCCATTGGTCTATGTGTCTGTTGTTGTACCAATACCAGGCTGTTTTGACTACTGTGGCTGTATAATAGGTTCTGAAGTCAGGTAGAGTGAGGCCTCCCACTTTCTTCTTCTTTTTCAGTAGTGCTTTGCTTATCCGGGGCTTCTTTCCCTTCCATATGAAATTGGTGATTTGTTTCTCTATCCCCTTAAAATATGACATTGGAATTTGGATCGGAAGTGCGTTAAATGTATAGATGGCTTTTGGTAGAATAGACATTTTTGCTATGTTAAGTCTTCCTATCCATGAGCAAGGTATGTTTTTCCACTTAAGTATGTCCTTTTGAATTTCTTGTAGTAGAGCTTTGTAGTTTTCTTTGTATAGGTCTTTTACATCCTTGGTAAGATTTATTCCTAAGTATCTTATCTTCTTGGGGGCTACTGTGAATGGTATTGATTTGGTTATTTCCTCTTCGGTGTTCTTTTTGTTGATGTAGAGGAATCCAAGTGATTTTTGTATGTTTATTTTATAACCTGAGACTCTGCCAAACTCTTCTATTAGTTTCAGTAGTTTTCTGGAGGATTCCTTAGGGTTTTCTGTGTATATAATCATGTCATCTGCAAATAGTGATAACTTTACTTCTTCCTTGCCAATCCGGATACCTTTTATTTCTTTGTCTAGCCTAATTGCCCTGGCTAAGACTTCCAACACAATGTTGAATAAGAGCGGTGATAAAGGGCATCCTTGTCTGGTTCCCGTTCTCAAGGGAAATGCTTTCAGGTTCTCTCCATTTAGAGTGATATTGGCTGTTGGCTTTGCATAGATGCCCTTTATTATGTTGAGGAATTTTCCTTCAATTCCTATTTTGGTAAGAGTTTTTCATCATGAATGGGTGTTGGACTTTGTCAAATGCCTTTTCTGCATCAATTGATAAGATCATGTGGTTTTTGTCTTTTGTTTTATTTATGTGATGGATTACATTAATGGTTTTTCTGATATTAAACCAGCCTTGCATACCTGGTATAAATCCCACTTGATCAGGGTGAATTATTTTTTTGATGTGTTGTTGGATTCTATTGGCTAGAATTTTGTTGAGGATTTTTGCATCAATGTTCATGAGGGATATAGGTCTATAATTTTCTTTTTTTGTAATGTCTTTACCTGGTTTTGGTATCAGGGAGATGGTGGCTTCATAGAATGAGTTGGGTAGTATTCCGTCATTTTCTATGCTTTGGAATACCTTTAGTAGTAGTGGTGTTAACTCTTCTCTGAAAGTTTGGTAGAACTCTGCAGTGAAGCCATCTGGGCCAGGGCTTTTTTTTGTTGGGAGTTTTTTGATTACCGTTTCAATCTCTTTTTTTGTTATGGGTCTATGTAGTTGTTCTACTTCTGAATGTGTTAGTTTAGGTAGGTAGTGTTTTTCCAGGAATTCATCCATTTCTTCTAGGTTTTCAAATTTGTTAGAGTACCGTTTTTCATAATAATCTGAAATGATTCTCTTAATTTCATTTGGTTCTGTTGTGATGTGGTGCTTCTCGTTTCTTATTCGGGTTATTTGTTTCCTTTCCTGTATTTCTTTAGTCAGTCTAGCCAATGGTTTATCAATTTTGTTAATTTTTTCAAAGAACCAGCTTTTGGCTTTGTTAATTCTTTCAATTGTTTTTCTGTTCTCTAATTCATTTAGTTCAGCTCTAATTTTTATTATTTGTTTTCTTCTGGTGCCTGATGGATTCTTTTGTTGCTCACTTTCTATTTGTTCAAGTTGTAGGGACAGTTCTCTGATTTTGGCTCTTTCTTCTTTTTGTATGTGTGCATTTATTGATATAAATTGGCCTCTGAGCACTGCTTTTGCTGTGTCCCAGAGGTTTTGATAGGAAGTATTTTCATTCTCGTTGCTTTCTATGAATTTCCTTATTCCCTCCTTGATGTCTTCTATAACCCAGTCTTTTTTCAGGAGGGTATTGTTCATTTTCCAAGTATTTGATTTCTTTTCCCTAGTTTTTCTGTTATTGATCTCTAGTTTTATTGCCTTGTGGTCTGAGAAGATGCTTTGTAGTATTGCGATGTTTTGGACTCTGCAAAGGTTTGTTTTATGACCTAATATGTGGTCTATTCTAGAGAATGTTCCATGTGCGCTAGAAAAAAAAGTATATTTTGCAGCAGTTGGGTGGAGAGTTCTGTATAAGTCAATGAGGTCGAGTTGGTTGATTGTTGTAATTAGATCTTCCGTGTCTCTGTTGAGCTTCTTACTGGATGTCCTGTCCTTCTCCGAAAGTGGTGTGTTGAAGTCTCCTACTATAATTGTGGAGGTATCTATCTCGCTTTTCAATTCTGTTAAAATTTGATTTATGTATCTTGCAGCCCTGTCATTGGGTGCGTAAATATTTAATATGGTTATGTCTTCCTGATCAATTGTCCCTTTTATCATTATGTAGTGTCCTTCTTTATCCTTTGTGGTGGATTTAAGTCTAAAGTCTATTTTGTCAGAAATTAATATTGCTACTCCTCTTCTTTTTTACTTATTGTTTGCTTGATATACTTTTTTCCATCCTTTGAGTTTTAGTTTGTTTGTGTCTCTAAGTCTAAGGTGTGTCTCTTGTAGGCAGCATATAGATGGATCGTGTTTCTTTATCCAGTCTGTGACTCTCTGTCTCTTTATCGGTGCATTTAGTCCATTTACATTCAGGGTAATTATAGATAAATAAGTTTTTAGTGCTGTCATTTTGATGCCTTTTTATGTGTGTTGTTGACAATTTCATTTTTCCACATACTTTTTTGTGCTGAGGCGTTTTTCTTAGTAAATTGTGAGATCCTCATTTTCATAGTGCTTGACTTTATGTTAGTTGAGTCGTTACGTTTTTCTTGGTTTTTATCTTGAGTTATAGAGTTGTTATACCTTTTTGTGGTTACCTTATTATTTACCCCTATTTTTCTAAGTAAAAACCTAACTTGTATTGTTCTATATCGCCTTGTATCACTCTCCATATGGCAGTTCAATGCCTCCTGTATTTAGTCCCTCTTTTTGATTATTGTGATCTTTTACATATTGACTTCCATGATTCCCTGTTATGTGTATTTTTTTTTAATTAATCTTAATTTGTTTGTTTTTGTGATTTCCCTATTTGAGTTGATATCAGGACGTTCTGTTTTGTGACCTTGTGTTGTGCTGATATCTGATATTATTGGTTCTCTGACCAAACAATATCCTTTAGTATTTCTTGTAGCTTTGGTTTGGTTTTTGCAAATTCTCTAAACTTGTGTTTGTCTGTAAATATCTTAATTTCACCTTCATATTTCAGAGAGAGTTTTGCTGGATATATGATCCTTGGCTGGCAGTTTTTCTCCTTCAGTGTTCTGTATATGTCATCCCATTCCCTTCTTGCCTGCATGGTTTCTGCTGAGTAGTCAGAACATATTCTTATTGATTCTCCCTTGAAGGAAACCTTTGTTTTCTCCCTGGCTGCTTTTAAAATTTTCTGTTTATCTTTGGTTTTGGTGAGTTTGATGATAATGTGTCTTGGTGTTTTTCTTTTTGTATCAATCTTAAACGGGGTTCGATGAGCATCTTGGATAGCTATCCTTTCGTCTTTCATGATGTCAGGGAAGTTTTCTGTCAGGAGTTCTTCAACTATTTTCTCTGTGTTTTCTGTCCCCTCTCCCTGTTCTTGGACTCCAATCACCCGCAGGTTATCCTTCTTGATAGAGTCTCACATGATTCTTAGGGTTTCTTCATTTTTTTTAATTCTTTTATCTGATTTTTTTTCAGCTATGTTGGTGTTGATTCCCTGGTCCTCCAGATGTCCCAGTCTGCATTCTAATTGCTCGAGTCTGCTCCTCTGACTTCCTAGTGCGTTGTCTAATTCTGTTATTTTATTGTTAATCTTTTGGATTTCTACATGTTGTCTCTCTATGGATTCTTGCAACTTATTAATTTTTCCACTATGTTCTTGAATAATCTTTTTGAGTTCTTCAACAGTTTTATCAGTGTGTTCCTTGGCTTTTTCTGCAGTTATCCTAATTTCATTTGTGATTTCATTAAGCATTCTGTAAATTAGTTTTTTATATTCTGTATCTGATAATTCCAAGATTGTATCTTCATTCGGGAAAGGTTTTTATTCTTTTGTTTGGGGGGTTGGAGAAGCTGTCTCGGTCTGCTTCTTTAAGTGGTTTGATATGGATTGTTGTCTCCGAGCCATCACTGGGAAACTAGTTTTTCCAGAAAATCCGCTAAAAAAAAAATGCAGTCAGATCCCTATCAGAGTTCTCCCTCTGGCTCAGGCTATTCAGATGTTAATGAAGCCGCCTGGGGAGGGTGGGGGAGGGAATAGAGAGATAGGAGAGTAGCACCTCAGAATATAGCCAGAGTTGCTTGTCTTGCTTGGAATGACTATTATGTCTGAGATTCCCGCGGGCGCGTCGCCTATGTGTGCTGGCTGTGTGGAGATTGCCCCCGGGGGGTCTGGCCCGCTGGAGTCACGGTCAGATCCTCCGCTTCCAGCCCCACGCCCAGCGTCAAGGCTCCCTTACTGGGACGGTGCACTCTTGACTCCAAAATCAGTCGCTGCCTCCCGGGGACTTCTCGTCCCTCTAGCCGCGTGGCCGTGCCGCCCCCGAGAACCAGGTGGGCCTCCTCCCGGGGTTAGTTCAGATGGGTGGAGCAGTTCCCCGTGCTTGTGCCGTGACCGAGTGTCCCGGCTGAGACGCTGTTCTCCCCGCTCCAATACCAGTCGCTGCCTCCCGGGGACTTCTCCTACCGGCTGCGTCCCACGCCGCCCGCGCGACCTGGCTGGTCCCCTTCCCGGGGTTAGTTCAGGGGGGTGGAGCAACTCTTCGTGTTTATGCCGTACCTGCGTCCAGTCCAAATCCCTGCGGGACGGTTCCCCGGCTCCGATGCTGCTCTTTCTGCTCCAAGACCAGTCACTGCCTCCCGGGGACTTCTCCTACCGGCTGCGTCCCACGCCGCCCGTGGAACCGGCTGGTCCCCCTCCCGGGGTTAGTTCAGGGGGGTGGAGCAGCTCTCTGTGCTTGTGCCGTACCTGACTGGTACGCTGGCTCCAGGCTCTGGAAACAATCGCTGCTCCCCGTATTAGTTCATTCTCCGTCTCTAAATCTGTGTTTGTTGTTCAGGGTTCGTAGATTGTTATGTATGTGATCGATTCACTTGTTTTTCCGTGTCTTTGTTGTAAGAGGGATCTGAGGTAGCGTCTGCCTAGTCCGCCATCTTGGCTCCGCCTCCACTGCTGACCTTTTGATGGGCAGCCATATGTATCACTTGGCCACTGTGCCACCAGGACTAGTATGACAGAAATGAATATTGGGTGTTATAGTGTGTAACCCTGCCTTCAGCCAGTACTTGATTGGATATGCTAAAAGGGAACTAGGATTTTCCTGAGGGAAACGCAGGCTGTTTGACTGCAGTAGCCCTGTATATGTATTGTGGGCTTAGATTGAAAACCTGGGCACCGCCCAGATTTTGCATTTGAAAAGACATGGAGAACCACCCAGAACTGCTGAGAGAACTGGAGATCTCCATTTGAAGTCAGGACGTGCAAAAAAAAAAAAAAGTAACTTTTGCTTTTTGAATTCCGAACAAGCAGTTTGCTGTAGGATGCATCCAGGCAGGAAAAGTCAGTGTCCATCAGATGGAACCCCCTTCCAGGACTGGACGTTAAAGGGAGCTGCGAGTAGGCAGCTTGGTCTGCTTGTCTGTGGTGATTACCTGGGTCCACTCAATGAGTGAAAGTGGGAGAAGTGCAGCAATGAAGAGACGGGCTGAGTTTGGACGTGTTCCATTGGCACCCAATGACCCAGCCCGTGGAGGTTAGGGATGAGAGAGAGAGAGGAAGGGCTGGCTGGTCAGAAGAAAAAGGAGTTGTCGGCCTCCTGAAGTTTACGGGTGGAACCTGTTGACCTAGCCCAAGGACGCTAGGGATGAGAGAGTGTGAAGGGCTGTCTGAAGTGCCAGGAGGTGTGTGTGAACTCTTGAGCCTAAGGCCGCTACCCTTTGTGACCTAGCTTGGATGGCTAGAGATGAGCTGACCAGTCAGAACACGACCAAATGAAGAGAAAGATGTTTGACACCATCAGCTGGTATAATTGCTGCCATTCAATGGCTTGCTCTGGACTGGACTTTGCTTTTGGATGCAGATGCTCAAAGTTCCAACCAGAACAGAAGATTCTTCAAGATCAAGAAACATGCTTGTCTTCTCAGATTCCTAGTTTGATACAAACAGACTATTTAAACATTGGCTATCTAAAATAGGAGACAGATAAAGGCACGAAGTGGCTGGCCTACACGCTTTCATGGTGTGCTTACACTCAAAATGAGGGACAAGGGATGATCCCCACTGAACAGATTCCTGCGTGGTCTGGGGAAGACGGGGTGGGGGGAGATGCTGATAGGATTAAATGATTCAGTTGTAAGTGTTGGTTGGTGACAGGGTTAATTGTGATTGTACAAACTATAATTGTAGACGCAGTAACTGTGCAAGAGTGGACTAAGGCTGAGGCACTGCTGGACTGGAGCCCAGTGGCCGAACCGAAAGCCCCTTAAAGGTTTTGCTCTGCTGATACCTTGTGAGGATCAGAGCAAGGGAATAATCTTCTCTCAGATAAATTTTATCAGACAACAGAAAGGGTGAAGGTGAGATGAATTGTTGGAGAGCCTGACCAAATCAGGTGGACATCTGCAACAGACCCGAATGGTTGGTACCTGAGTAACCTCACTCCGATGACTCTTTGTCCTACTGCAGAACTAATTGTAATGGATGTTTTGAACTGGTAAAATGATTGAGGGGGTAAGTAATCCTCCAAATATGAAAGAACCGTGGCTAGAGAAGCCAGGGGGTGGCCTTCGGTGTGATAAATCACTTTTGCGTGTGGCCTTTCTAGCCATGGTCTTGTAACTCCCACCCAAGTGGTTAGGTGGGACTGTGTGATAGCGTAATTGTGGCCCACCAAAGTGATTGGTTGGTTTTGCCATCCCTCTGGGCTTGAAATTCACCAGACCCTCCGTGGAAACCCTAGGGGGGCAGCTCTACTCTATCCTACAGGGTCGCTATGAGTCGGAATCAACTCGATGGCAATGGGTTTGGTTTTTTTTTTGTTGTTGTTGTTCTGGGCTTGAAATGAGCCATCCCGGAGACAGGAAAGAGAATACCCCACCACCACCAACGAGGAACATCCAGGAGCCAGTATGTCCTTTGGACCCAGGATCCCTGCACTGAGAAGCTCCTGAAACGAAGAGACAGAGAGAATTGTAACAGCAAGAAGCAGCAGCAGAAACCTGGCAGCAGAGACAACATGATGGGATTCTTGGCTCATGGAAAGAGAAAGCTGAGTGCCTTTGGGTCAAGGCTGAGGGCCAAGGAGAGGCGTGCTTGTGAGCATGGCTGGGAAGAGGCTGTCCTGATGGAAGAACTGTATCCTTGAGTGTTCCTGAGCCTGAACTGTAACTGTTACTTCCCTAATAAATCCCATAATTGTGAGTATGGTCTGTGAGTTGCGTGTGGCCACTGCAATGAATTATCAAACCCAGCAGAAAAGTAGAATGCCGTGGGAGGGACGGTTGGTGTCAGAATTGATAAAGATGGCAGAGGGAGGAGGCATGTCTGACCTCTGCCTCATAGGAATCAGACTTGGGCCATTAATCTTGATTCTCCTTCCCCTTTGTGAAGTTAGAGGAGGTCAGACACCTCCCCCAAGCCATTTCTACAAGGTATAATCCATACTGAAGGCTGTGGTCTTTGATCTTTATCAGTAAGGACTTCAAGTCCTCTTCACTTTCAGCAAGCAAGGTTGTGTCATCTGCCTAAAAAAAAAAAAATGCAGGTTGTTAATGCGCCTTCCTCCAATCCTGATGCCCCGTTCTTCTTTGTATAGTCCAGCTTCTTGGATTATTTTTCAGCATACAGATTCAATGGGTACGGTGAAAGGATACAACCCTGACACACACCTTTCCTGACTTTAAACCACGCAGTATCCCCTTGTTCTGTTCTAATAACTGCCTCTTGATCTATGTACAAGTTCCTCATGAGCACAATTAAGTGTTCTGGAATTCTCATTCTTCGGAATGTTATCCATATTTTGTTATGATCTACACAGTCAAATGCCTTTGCATAGTCAATAAAACACATCTCAACATCTTTCTGGTATTCTCTGCTTTCAGCCAGGATCCATCTGACATCAGCAATGATATCCCTGGTTCCACGTCCTCTTCTGAATCTGGCCTGAATATCTGGCAGTTTCCTGTCGATGTACTGCCACAACTAATTTTTAATTATCTCCAGCAAAATTTTATTTGCGTATGGTATTAATGACATTGTTTGATAATTTCTGCATTCTATTAGATCACCTTCCGTGGAATAGGCACAAATATGGATCTCTTCCAGTCCGTTGGCCAGGAAGCTGTCTTCCAAACTTGTTGGCACAGACGATTGAGTACTTCCAGGGCTGCATCCGTTTGCTGAAACATCTCCATTGGTATTCCATCAATTCTTGAAGCCTCGTTTTTTGCCAATGCCTTCAGAGCAGCTTGGAGTTCTTCCTTCAGCACCATCGGTTCCTGATCATATGCTACCTCCTGAAATGGTTGAATGTCGATCATTTCTTTTTGGTATAATGACTCTGTGTATTCCTTCCATCTTCTTTTGATGCTTTCCATGTCCTGCAATATTTCCCATGGAGGACCCTTCAGAATTGCAACTCGAGGCTTGAATTCCTCCATTACTATACCATTTTAATTCCGTTGTCATTTCTTTTACTATATTTGTTGAGGGATTTTTTTCTTAGTGGTTGCCCTGGGGATCACAGTCACCATCCTCTTCCCTCCCTCTGGCATGTTCCCCTCCCCTGGGCCCGGTGACTGTTCCCTGCAAGTCCTCCCCAAGCCAGAGAGACACAGGAAGGGAGAGAAAGGCATGGGCGCCTACGAGCAGAGCAAGGGTCCTGGAGGAAGAGGAGGGCCTGAGGGGGAGGAGGGAACGCAGGCAAGGACAAGAGACGCCTAAGACTGCGTCGGAGAGGAGGGGACCCTCTGCCAGGAGGCAGGGGCTGCCAGGGGATGCGCCGGCAGGGCCCAGCTAGCTTCTCTGTGGGCCTCGGAGAGGCCTCACGCCATAGTCTGAAGGTCCTGGTTGGTCCTGGGCCCTAGGAAGACAGGAGCCACTTGAGCCCTCCATGGGTTATGGTAGCCTGAAAGGGGAGCTGGGCCCAGGTGATGCCAGGAAGCTGCCCTCCAAGCTGGGGCAGTGGTGAATACTCAAAAATTAACAGAGAAACGAAAGACCCCACCCTTGACACGGGTGGGAGCACGTGAAGTCAGGCCAGGACTGCAACTAAGTTCCTGGGTCCCTCGGGACATCTTGGGGAGAGAGAGAGAGGCGTGTCCCTAGCTCCATGCTGTGCCACTGGAGCCCCAGGCCAGGGGAGTGCTGACCCAGCTCAGCCCCAGACACAGCCTGTCCTGGGGGCTGTTGCCCAACAAGGTTGAAGGCCCTGTACAACAGGTGCTGTACTTGGCACTGAGTCAAGGAAGCGTCCTCCTCAGAACACCCAGGGCAGCCCAAGTGGACGGGCTGCCTGTGTGGACCCCGGGGGTGAGGCTGTGGGCCAGGGCGGAAGGCAGGGGGTCTGGGGCCTTGGGAAGCCACAGCCTGCCAGGGGCAGCCCCAGCCCTGCTCCGTGTCCAGCTTTGTTCAGGCGTCCCCACGTGCCCGGTTCCTGCCCTGGGGGTATCTCACAGTCTCTGGGGTGAGGTGGTTCCAGGCTTCTGCTGGCCAAGCTCAGCCCTCGCCCACCCACCCTGGGCCCCTCCAGGTCACAGCCTTTGTGAGGCCCCTTCAGTCCCACCCCTGCCCGGCTACCAGGGAGCTGAATCCCTGCCTGAGGTAGGGCCAGGGGGTCTCCATGACCTGGACTCCCTCCCCTTGGGGTGCCCTCACACCTAGGCCTCTTGCCAGCCTGGCACTGGGAACTGCCTCTTCTGGTGGAGGGCAGCTCAGCCCTGGACAGTAGGCCCTGAGGGCAGGGTGCCCAGGCCTGGCCTGAGTGTTGGGAGGCCCCCGGGGTGGCCCCAGTAGGGACCAGAGCCCACACGCCTGGCGCACCATCCAAACCCATTCGGTGAGCTGAGGGCCTGGGTCCACGTGGGCACCTGTCACCCTATTCCCGCCAGAGATCAGCAGGAACTGGCCCCTTCCATGGTGGCACAGGTGGCACAGCAGGAGCTAGCGAAGGGGCAGCGGGGCGGGTGTTTAAGCACAGAGGCACAGCACCCGGGGGACTCTTCGAGAGCACCTGGGAATGGAGGACGTGGTGTGGCATCTCAAAGACCAGAACCGGGCGGGGATTCGTAACCTGCGGAGGAGCATAAGGAAGCGGAGGACTCGCTGGGCATCTCCCGAGCAGAGGGGCCGGTGGGCACTCGGGCGTGGGCCCAGTCTCTCTTGAAGGTTAAAGAGGAGGACGCGCCTTCACACGATGGCAGCGCAGCGCGTGTGCACCGGGGATGTGGGTGGGAGCCTCGCAAGGCCAAGGAAGAATCAAGGTTCCTGTGAGCCCAGCACCCAGCCAGCGTCCTTTGCTGGGCTTCCGGGCTGTCTCCACTAACGACATGCTGCGGGTCCTTCCGCTGTGTTTCAGGGCTGCCACTGTTAACTGCGTGCAGTGGTTCTTGGGCTGTGTCTCGGTCCGGGGATCTCACCGTTAGCAATGTGCTGTGCGTCCTTGTGCGCAGTCCCTTGGCGTTGCAAACAGTGAACGCGCTTGACTGCTAACTGAAAGGTCCACCCAGAGTCACCTCAGAAGAAAGGCCTGGTGATCCACTTCCCAAAATCAGCCATGGAAGACCCTTACGGAGCACAGGTCTACTCGGACACTCATGGGGTCGCCAGGAGTCAGAGTCAACTTGACTGCAGCTGGTTTATGGGGCATCGTTAGCTAGCACAGGGAGTCCCTGGGTGGTGAAAACAGTGAATGTGCTTGGCTGCTAACCGAAAGACTGATGGTTTGAGTCCACCCAGAAGTGCCTCTGAAGAAAGGCCTGGCAATCTACTTCCAAAAAAATCAGCCATGGAAAACCCTATGGAGCACAGTTCTATTCTGACACTCATGAGGTCACCATGAGTCAGAGTGTACTCAAAGGCCAACTATTTTGTTTTGTTTTTTTACTGGTGAGTCCTTCCACTGTGTTTCCAGGGCCTGGGCTGGAGGCTCAGAACCTCCACTGACTAGCCATATGACCTGAGGCAAGTCCCAGAACCTTCCTGTGCCTGGTGTCCTCACCTGGAGAAGAGGATTCCTAACAGTGCCCACCTCCCAGAGGGCTGTTCAGACTCTAGAGGCCTTAGTGAGAATTCACATAACTTTTGGCTTTTCTCATAGTTAGGGTTATATGCACCATTTCGTGTTTTGCTTTTTTTCTGTAGCACAATGTTTACTATGTACCCCTGTCCTTCCATTGTTTATTTTGGCATGCTTTTAATGGCTATAGCATAATTTTATCATATGCTATAATATCTGACACAATTTAATTTTTTAACGTTTTGATTTAAGCATCTTTTTACATGACTGTTTATTTACACTTCAGGTCTCCTCTGGGAAATGTCACTGTGGGGTCAGAAAACAGGGACATTTTTAAAACTCTTAATATACACCTTCCCTGGCACACCTTTTGGCAAGAAATATCTATTTGCTTTCTTAACACCAGCTAATTAAAGTGCTATTTGTGTTTTCTCTTTGGTGAATTCCCTGTCCCTATTAATTACACACTTAGCTGCTGGACACGTAGTGTTTTTATTATCCAGACGTTTTACCCCACCTGCCACTTACGTTTTTGTTTTGCTTATGATGCTTGATGTAAAGCTTTTCTTAAATCTTTTATACTGTTGAACTTATTTAAAAATTTGCTCTGTAATTTCTTTCATTACTGTTTAAGCATAGCGAGGGGGAGAGAAAGGAGCACTTGCCCCAGATGCAACCTCAAGGGGGCGTCAGACAAGGCATGGAATGACATTCCAAGGTGCCACAAAATAAGAAAGGTGCCTGACTGAGGCAGCTAGTCAAGAGGGGAAAAGTCATTTCTGCTGACGCTTCACTGCTGCTATCAACATCTATTCATCTTGAAATTGGGGGTGGGGTGCAACTTAAAGATTGCCCCTGGACACTCAATACCCTCATTATGCACCTGGCATCAAATCAGTTCTTGAGATGGTCTCTAAACTCAAGTGGTATATACTCAAGGTTGTACTTCAGCTCTCAAGGACTTGGTTCAATTTTCTTCAGCTTCAACTTGAACTTGCATATGAGAAATTGATGGTCTGTTCTGCAGTTGGCCTCTGGCTTTGTTGTGGGATGATGAGTTGTGGGATGACATCAAGGTCATCATACAAGAAGAAAGCAAGAGGTCATTGAAAAGACAGGAAAGAAAAGAGCAAAATGGATGCCAGAAGAGACTCTGAAACTTGCTCTTGAATGTACAGCAGCTAAAGGAAATGGAAGAAAGGATGAAGTAAAAGAGCTGAACAGAAGATTTCAAAGGGCAGCTCCAGGAGACAAAGTACTATAATGAAATGTGCAAAGACCTGGAGATAGAAAACCAAAAGGGAAGAACACCCATGGCATTTCTCAAGCTGAAAGAACTGAAGAAAAAATTCAAACCTCAAGTTGCAATTTTGAAGGATCCTACAGGGAAAATGTTAAACGATGCAGGAAGCATCAAAAGAAGATGGAAGGAATACATAGTCACAGTACCAAAAAGAATTAGCCGGCGTTGAGCCATTTTAGGAGGAAGCATATGATCAAGAACTAATGGTATTAAAGCAATAAGTTCAAGCTGCATTGAAGGCATTGGCGAAAGGCACTGGCGAAAAACAAGGCTCCAGGAATTGATAGAATACCAATTGAGATGTTTCAACAAATGGATGCCACTGCTGGAAGTATTCACCCGTCTTTGCCAAGAAATTGGGAAGACAGCTACCTGGCTAACTGACTGGAAGAGATCCACCTTAGTGCCCACTTCAAATAAAGGTGATTCAACAGAATGCAGAAATTATCGAACAATATAATTAATATCACATACAAGTAAAATTTTACTGAAGATCATTTAAAAGTGGCTGCAGCAGTATATGGACAGGGAACTGCCAGAAATTCAAACTGTATTCAGAAGAGGACATGGAACCAGGGATGTCACTGCTGATGTCAGATGGATCTTGGCTGAAAGCAGAGAATACCAAAAAGATATTTACGTGTATTTTATTGACTATGCAAAGGCATTCAAATGTGTGAATCATAACAAATTATGTATAACATTAAGAAAAACAAGGGGATACTGAGTGGTTTAAAGTCAGGAAATGTGTGTATCAGGGTTGTATCCTTTCACCATACTTCTTTAATCTGTATGCTGAGCAAATAATCTGAGAAGCTGGGCTATAAGAAGAACGGGGCATCAGGATTGGAGGAAGACTCATTAACAACCTGCATTATGCAGATGATACAGCTTCGCTTGCCAAAAGTGAAGAGGACTTGAAGCACTTACTGATGAAGATCAAAGACCACAGCCTTCAGTATGGATTACACCTCAACATAAAATAAAAATCCTCACAACTGGACCAATAAGCAACATCATGATAAACGGAGAAAAGACTGAAGTTGTCAAGGATTTCATTTTCCTTGGATCCACAATCAATAGCCATGGAAGCAGCAGTCAAGAAATCAAAAGACGCGTTGCATTGGCAAAATCTGCTGCAAAGGACCTCTTCAAAGTGTTGAAGAGCAAAGACGTCACCCTGAAGACTAAGGTGCCCCTGACCCAAGTCATGGTATTTTCAATCACATCATATGCATGTGAAAGCTGGACAATGAATAAGGAAGACCGAAGAAGAATTGATGCCTTTGAATTACGGCACTGGCGGAGAATATTGAGTATACCATGGACTGCTAGAAGCTCAGTGTTCTAGTCCCATTTTTAAATCATCCTTTCCTAGTGCATCACACACAGTGTTTTTGATCTACTAGTTTATTTATTGTTATGCCAGAGTGACTTCATTACTCTCCAATCTACATGTATATCCTATAGCACTGGTTCCAGTTGCTGTCAAGAGGATTCTGACTCATGGCGACCTCATGTGTTTCAGAGTGGACTGTGCTCCATGGAGTTTTCAATGGCCAGGTTTTTTGTCCCAGGTGCCTCTGGGTGGACTTGAACCTCCAACCTTTTGGTTAGCAGGCAAGAATGTTAACTGTACCACCCAGGGATTCCATAGCACCGATAGAAATGTGAAATTTTGACATCAAGTGAACAATGTGTAGAAATAGATGATAAATGGTTTTAAATATCAAGCATGTTCTTAGGATAACCTTCAGTTTGCATAGTGTTACTTTAAAAAGTTTTAGTCTGCTTTAGTAAGTAAATTTCAGTTTTTTACCATACTTTGGCAAGAAGTAGAACCCCAACCCCACTGCAGTGCTAGGACAGGCCCCCGTGTTCCACCTGGAGGCCCTCAGCTTCCAACATGTACTAAGCTGCCCTACCAATGACAGCGTCAAATTATTACAGGGCAACCTGTCGGAGGACTGTTTGTCTTCTAAGGTAAAGCAAATAAGCGGAAGCTGTGTGGCAGGCACAGCCCGTGAAGAGAAAGGGATGGAAGCGCCTAGGGAGGCGCCCCAGAAGAGGGCATAGCTCTAGGGGAACAGCGAGATGTGACTGGCGCGCACCTGCCCAACTCCACATTCCTCAGCAGCCCGATGTGGCAGAAAGCCACAGGAAGACAAGGGTGGGGTCTGGCCACTCGGACCTTTGGGGGTGGGGTGGGAAAGGGGCTCTGGTGTGGAGGTCACGTTTAAGGAAGTTGCACAAATTCCTGACTCTGATGGGAGGCCAGGCAGGCAGGACATGAGAAGGATGAGATGGAGCTTGTGAAATGGGAAGACAGACTAAGGATGGGGGCAAAAGTCTAGGAGGATTTAAGGTTGAGCTCAGCGTGCTAGTGGAAGGGCGTGCCTCAGAGAAATAACTAGGAGTCAGACAGTCTAGATGTCAGAGTCACGTTCTATGGTCCTCCAGGGTCCTGTCATTACAAGAGGGCTTCGGGCGGGGGGGGGGGGGGCGCAGCAAGAAATGACCAATAATTGTTTGAAAAAAGTTAAACTTTTAAAAAATGAAACTATTTTTTGCCTTTTCAAATTGGCAGGGATTTTAAAAACCAACAGTACATGCTGGTAGGGTCTCCTACACTGCTGTAACAGTGCCCATTGGAGAAGGGGTTTTGGTAAGCTATTTGTAATATGGATCAAACACCTTGAAAAGATCTGTCTCCTCTGACCAAGTAGTTCCTGTTCTGAATCTATTCTAGAGGAAAATGACAGAATTGTACAGAGAAATTTAAGTACAAGGATGTCCATCGCTGTGTGAGCAATCACTGAGGAAAGGTGGATATTAAAATGTCTAACAATAGGGAAATGATTAAATAAATCATATATCTAGATGACGAAATACTCCAGAGCCACTGAAGATCATGATTTTGAAGAATTTTTAAGGACATGTGAAGATGGTTATGATATAAAATTAAACAAAAATCAGTATACAAAAAATTATATAGAAAGACATCGCATAACCTCAATTTTATAGTTAGACTATATAAACAAACAAACAAACCAGCCCACTGCCATCAAGTTGATTCCGACTCATAGAGATCTTTTGGATAGAGTAGAACTGCCCCATAGGGTTTCCAAGGAGTGGCTGGTTCAAATTGCCAACGTTTTGGTTAGCAGCCGAGCTCTTAAACACTGTGCCACCAGGGTTCCGAATAGATACCCATATGTAGTTATATACACGTATAAGAAAAATACTGGAAGAAAATACACCAAAAGGTTCACAGTACTGTTCTCTAACAAGTGGTTTTTGTTTGCGTCTTTATAGTTTTCTGCATTTAAAAATTTTTTCTGCATTATGTTGTTGCTGGGTGTCACTGAGTCAACTCACAGGGACCCGATGTGACAAAGTAAAACTGCCCCGTGGGGTTTTCTAGGCTGCAATCTTTATGGGAGCAGATCACCAGGTCTCTCCCCCCATTGGAGCTGCTGTTGGGTTCAAACTGCCAACCTTTCAGTTAACAGCTGAGCACTTAACGGTTGTGCTGCCAAGGTTCCTTATCAACACATTATACTTGTATAATGACAACGAACCCCAACAAACAGACATTATTTAAAAACTAGGATGGAGGTCCCAGTTTCTCCAGCCCTTATGCTTGGGACTGCATGAAAGATGGCAGCTCCTGAGCAAAGCTTGCTTTGCCTTGACCCAGGAATCTGGTGAGGGCTTTGTTCCAGGGAGGGGAGAGAGGTGTGGCCACATACCAGCCCTGAGGATTCATTTCCATCCATGATGAAGACTAGGTCCTACCCTAATCAACACAGGTAGCCACAGACCTCTTCACCCCTCCACCGAGATGGTGGGGGGAGGGGCAGGAGACACCATTGGCGGCACACAGAACCAAGGAGCTGAGGTGTGCAGCATGTGTGTGTGGCACTCGTGGCAACTGGCAAGGGAAGGCATCCTGGCTTAAACGTAGCTTTGTGACTCTGGAACCACAGAGCATGGGTGCCTGTCTCAGCCCCTAACTTGCTGTGTGAACTTATGTAATTACTCAGTGCCTCAGTTTCTTCATCTGTAAAATGAAGATGCTGGGATCTGCTACGTAAGGCTGTTCTGAAGATGAACTGAGCAATAGTTGAAAAGCAACTATAATTCTGCTTGCGTGGCACACTGTGAGTGTCGCACAAGTGTTTGCTGTGATTATTTGTGTCTGTCACCTGGCATCTGGATGTGGGATGACCCAGAATACACACAGTGGATAGTAAGAGGCTCAGTTCTGAAATGAAGGAAACCTTCCCTGTGCCAGGGAGGCCCAGAAAAATAGGAACAATAAGTGTGAGATCTGGGTGAAGATAAGGAAGTTAAAGGGAACTCTCCCTCTACCCTGATATCATGAATCTTGCTCACAGGTCTGGGGAATTTTGAGAACATTTTGCCAATTCATTTTTTTAGGCCAATTCAACTTTATTTTGCATCTAGTTAAAAGGACCCGGGAGTGCTGGAAGTTTAAAGGCAATAATGTATTTTAGATGCCTTACGCTTCACAATTTGACCCACCAATCCGACTCCAAGGAATTTATCCACAGAAGATAGCCTGACAGGTTCACAAAGATGGAGTATGAGGGCATTAAGTTTGGTTTTGCTTAGAATAATGGAAACCTGGAAACAATCTCAATAGCTATCACTAGCAGAACACTACACAACCATTAAAGGGTGTGTATTCGTCTACGCCTCTCTGTTCAATGACGTGGACAGCTGTCCACATGATCGGGGGCAAAATGGCCAGTTCCCAAACAGCAGGGAGAGGCTCACAGCGTATGTGTCAGAGTGGCCACGCCTCCACATGTGACTGGGCAGAGAGGCACACTGGGAAGAATGCTCAGACAAGGGTGAGAATGGTGATCTCTGGGTGGTGGGATTACGAGACATTTGTGTTTTCTTCTTTATGTCTGTGTTGTTTTATTTTCCTAATTTCTAGAATGAGCATGTATTACCCTTGTAACAAAGCAAATTTGATCAGGTTAAAAAACTCTACTTGGTAAGTGAATGAATGTCTTAAGCAATCAAATACAACAAAACATTCCTTTTTTCTCCTTCCTCCCACCCCCTTCTCTGGGGTTAAGCTGCTATTACTATATTTTTGCAAACAACACGCCCACACATATAAGGCTTATGAAAATAACGTGGGAGGGGGGTTATGCAGTTGGCAAAAACGTATAATTCACACGTATTTGCATAAAAATATGGTAGCAAACCTGCTATACTTTCTACTGGCACGAAAATGTTCTGTGAAGGGGATGCCTTGTATATACATATATATGACGGCAGAGACTGAATGTGGGTAGGTCCCAGGGGCCAAAACTGAGAATCCTGAAAATACTCATTTTCCTCCTCAGTATTGAAAACGTAGCCCCAGTTTAATTCAGGGCCTCCAGATGGTCAGTTTCGACTCTTTTCATTAATTGATCATTTATGAGTGTCTGCCATGGGCACACCATGGATGATGGAAGTGAACAGGAAACAGCTCCTGCTACAAGAACTTGAAAGAGGCCATTTGCTCCTTCGTTCACCAAAAGGACACCAGCTCACCTGGCTTCCACTCACTCACCTGGGCAGGAGCCTCGTGGCATGTCTTGTCCCAGTGTCCACGGTTCTTCTGCTTGCTCCAACTGCAAGAGCATGTGTGCCTTGTAAATTGGAATCCCTGGATTTTGTAAAAGAAAAGGGACTTAGCTATTTGTGTTGGGGGCACAAAGGTATCCGAGAGTTCAATTCTAATCACTTGGTTTTCAGGGGGAAAGGGCATTCTAGGAGACCCCCCAAGAGTTGTACAAAGAATTTCTCTACAGGGCTTAATATGATGTGCAAGAAGGGCTGGAGGAGGGGGAGAAGGGTGGGGTGGCAGTGGGAGTAGGAAACCTTCTCAACCACCAGGAATAGCTGGCTTGCTTTGCCCTCCCTGATAGAGGTATGGGAATCCCTGATCATCTACAACAGAACCTTACAGGAGAACCTCTGGCCTACAAGATGAGCAGACAGAGAAACAAAAGCCTCCAGGGAAGCTGAAATAAGTTACCAACAATTCCCCTTAGCACTGGAAAGAGAAATGATCTGTGTTTGGCTCCTGAAGCAACAGAAATCTAACCCCAGGCCCTTCAGCTACAGCTCAGAGGGTCCATGGGAAGGCATGCTGTCCTGACCCGGGGAGACCAGTGTCCCATCCTTCCTCAAGTGCGTCTGAGAAGGGTGTGGGTACTCCACTTCTCCTGGCAGAAGTCTGAGGGCACCTCTGTGAAGGCTAGACTCCTCCAAGACCCAAACCAGTCCTACTTTTCCTGAGACTCCTCAGGAAGGACTGAAGTTGGCAGCATTGTGGGAAGAGGACAAGATGGACAGGAACTGGATCCAAGGCCCCTCTGCTCCAAGTCCAATGCCTATTGAGCAACTAGTGTCTGCCTACTGTTTTACAGTATGGGAGCTACAAAGGGAGTAACGCATCTCTGCCCTTGAGAAGAAAATACCTTTATTAGGAAGAAAGGAGGTCAACAAGATTGCAATTATCTGCTATACACTGGGCATGGTGCGGAGCGTCGGCTGCCAGGAGTGACTGGCTTGAGTTTCCCCTCCGCATATGCCAAGTGTTCCCAATTCCAATCCCGTCCAGCCCCAGCTCTCTGCTGTTAGAGAATAAAATCCCTGAGGACAAAGTCAAGTGGCTAATTTTCTGGTAGAAACCATACACCTCGCTTGGAGCAGCAGTAACAGGAGAGGGGTGGGGTGGCACTGCTGGAAGACGGGGAGAAGACTTGGGAGGGGGGTAGGTAGTGTCTTAGTCATCTAGTGCTGCTATAACAGAAATACCACAAGTGAATGGTTTTAACAAAGAGAAATTTATTCTCTCACAATCTAGTAGGCTAGAAGTCCAAATTCAGGGAGTCAGCTCTAGGCAAAGGTTTTCTCTTTCTGTCGATTCTGGAGAAAGATTCCTTGTCATCAATCTTCCCCTGGTCGAGGAGCTTCTCAGGTACAGGGACCCCAGGTCCAAAGGATGCGCTCTGCTCCAGGAGCTGCTTTCTTGGTGGTATGAGGTCCCCATGTCTCTCTGCTTGCTTCTCTCTTTTATATTTCAAAAGAGATTGACTCAAGACACAACCTAATCTTGTAGACTGAATCCTGCCTCATTAATATAACTGCCTGTAATCCTTCCTCATTAACATCATAGAGGCAGGATTTACAACACATAGGAAAATCACATCAGGTGACAAAATGGTGAACAGTCAAACAATACTGGGAATCATGGCCTAGCCAAGTTGACAGACATTTTAGGGGGACACAATTCAATCCATGACAGGTGGTCTTGAAAGGAGGGCAACACTTGAGACAGAGAAAGCTGGAATGAAGCGGGCCTCGAGACACTTCACACTTGTAGCCCGTAGTACCTGAGGTTCTTACCAAACCAAACCAAACCAAACCCAGTGCCATCGAGTCGATTCCGACTCACAGTATACAGCAGGGGTTTAAGTCCCTTCAACTCTACTGCCTTGTGGGGTGGCACCATGGCCTTCACCTAGCTTTTTGCCAGATCTGATCACTGCAACTGCCTCATTGCTGGACTTCTTGCCACCTCCAATCTTACCCTCTTCTACTCCACTTTCTGCACTCCCACCAGGGAGGCCTCTCCAAATTGCAACCGAGCCACGACAGGCCTCTGTTTAAAAGCACTGCTTATAGGAAGAAGCCACATTCCTTATAGTAGCATTCTAGACTTTTCCTGGACTGAGCCAATCTACCTGTCTGGTCTCATCTCCTCTCATTCCTGCCCCCATACACCGGGCAAACATCCCTGAACACATTATGCTCTTTTATGTCTCCATATTTTTGCTCTCATCTTTAAACACATTCAAGTTCAAAGGCAATTACCATCAGGTCCTAAAAACGCCCCCATCGTCTCCTCATGGATTTAAAACATCTAGAACCTCGTAATTACATGTGTAAGGAAAAAAAAAGGAGACTATGCTGACAAAAATTGATAGGCAATTAGATAAAGACCAGAAAAAAATATACAAATTTGAAACCAGTCATATAAGGTGACAGGGCTATGAACCATTTCTTTTTCTTCTATAAGCTGTTGGTGTTGCTATAACATAGTTATTAATTATATAAAAAAAAAAAAGACAGCAAGCAATAACGCACCAAATGACACCAAGGCTTTCAGGTCAAGAATGCGCTTTCTGGACAAGTCCTCACGTGAAAGATCAGAGTGGGCTGGATTTACCATGGACGCTGTCGTGGGTGAGAAAAGCATGGATAAACAGGATTCAGAGGCAGGGAAAAGGAGTGGCAGAGTGAGGGGATGACCTGAACATGTCATAAAGGCAGGAGTCTTAGCTGGCTTGTGGCCCAGACAGACAACCTACATGATGCCTTAAGGAAAAGGGGCCAGGGCCAGGGCAGGCTGGCTCGGGGGGTCAGACAAGTGGACTGAAGTCTGACTGCTAGGCAAGATACCATCTGACTGTTCTTAGTGCCTGCAGTTGCCACCTGTGTGCTCTGTAGCTGAGAAGACTTCAAAGTGACTAGTGCCTTCTTCCTAGTGGTGGGGGAGTAGTGAAGTCCCATGGAACCCATTACTCCTTTGGGAATAGCAGAAGTTCCTGTGGTTGAGGGAGGCAGAAAGAACATATTTGTTGAGCGCCTACACATGCTAGGCATCATGGTTAGAAGTTTATATACATTAGGGCACTAAGCCTTCACAAAGGAGTCCTGTGCCTCTTATTATATACCCTTTTACAAAGGCAACACAGGCAAAGCAGCTCTAAAACCTGCCTAGCACGAAGCTTGGAAATGGCTGAGCCAATGAGTGCCTGTGTATAGTTCTGAACAACCTGGAACAGAACACAGACAAATGAAAGCTGGTGACATTGGGACAGTGACAATCACGGTGCTTTCTTGATTGCTTCTGTTAGTTTCTCTTAATGTTTCAACAGCATTAAGCTATTTCTGTTGACTATAAATTAAAAAGTGACTGGTTCAGTAACTCCTAGCTGTTTTCCCCCAAAATACACTAACATAATCTGGAAACCATTTTCACAATGAATTAGGATAAAAGGTCTCAAAAGATTACCCTTTGCTAGAAAAGTAATTTTTAAAAAAGATTAAATAATAAAAGTAATTAAAAGTAAAAAAGCAATATAGGAAGATCTTGAAATACCCAATCAATTAAATTAAAAAATAAACAATCATGGAATTCCATGAGCAAGTTTCTAAAAATAAGAGAATGAAAGTATCATCGACAATTCCCTGTGGAGCAGCCAGAGTCCACGGACCTGCAGGGGCTGGAGCACCTGCCACCCTGCCTGTGACGGCCAGAGCAGAGCAGAATCCGGCTCTCCATGTGGCCAGGGGAGAGAGTCTTCAAAGCGGAGGTGCGCGAGGGGCCTGCCTTGTCAGAGGCTGCACGTGCGTCTCGGGTGTTCCTTTAGGGGCTGGTGGGCTAGACAAGCAGGCTAGGGTTCCAAGTGGCTCCCAGCCCCTGTGCCCCCAAAAGCCAGTAATGGAAAGTGAACCAATAAGTCCCCAGTAGGAAAGACTGAGGCTGGTGCTCTGAGGTGCATCCTGGCTCGTGGCTTATACCTCACAGCCCGAGTTCACACCGTATTCTAAATGCGATTGACAATACCATTTCAGATAATGGGGCTAACAAAGACTAAAGAGGTTTATGCTCTGACTAGCCCATACAGTGCAACTGGACCCCAATTATTCTTATCTTTGTGAAAGAGCTGATTACTGTAAACTGGTTCTCTCAAATTCTGTGTCTCAGGTATGTAAATCATGTTGAACAAATGAGCCTCTATTACAGAAACAAGTAGTCGTATTTTGATTTCAAGATCTCTAAAATCCCTCCCCCAACAAGAAGTCCAGATAAATGAAACCTGAAATCTACTCGTTTATTTTCTGTTTTAAATCCACTTACCTGCTCTTGAAAAGAGGATTCTTATATTATTAGATTTGCATTTCTACGCAATATGAATTTTTTTAAAAGTTTGCTACTTTGAAAATTGACCTAAATTTCTTAATTTGAAAACTGACCTAGAATTATTTGAACTAGACAGCTCCTTTATTGCAGCTAATCCAGCAGTGAAAGACTATACAGTCTTCTGCCTGTTTTCCTTGTGTCCCATGAAAACAACTAGCTTGCAGCAAAGAGCTACGTACTACTTCCTGTGGTCCTCTGAAGAGGCCTGTGCAGCCTGTGCCCAGTCATTGGGCCACAGGAAACCCTCCAAGAATCCACAAGTCACCCTGGAGCCAATGGATCAGGAACAAGTGGTGGCTTTCTTTTTCTTTCACACATTGGAATCAAAATCAAACCAAAGCTATTGCTGTTGAGTCAATTCTGATTTCTAGTGACCCCTTAAGACACAGTAGAACTGCCCTATTGGGTTTCCAAGGCCGTCATCTTTATGGGAGCAGACTGGCACATCTTTCTCCCGACACACGCTGGAAAGGGGCTGCAAATTAGATCTTTGAAACCTTTCCAATGTGTAAAAGAATGGATTCTTGGAGGGCTTCCTGTGGTCTCCTGAGGGTTTCTTGCGGAACACAGTGACTGTAATTCTGCCAGTCTGCCAACTGAAAAGAACATCAGGTCACCTGCTCTTCCCTCCCCGTACACCCATCCTACACTTGTCCCTGCTTCCTGATGCCTACATAATACGGTCCAATGACGCCAAGAGCCAAGAGCATAAACACCATCTGGACTTACTCCTATGCGTGAAAGCTCGACCTGGCCTCCGACACACCCTCTACTCTCACTAGTCCCCGAAAAAGGTGTGTTCCTTTCTGTTCCTGAGCCTTGGCTCATGCTCTCTTCCCCTCTTGGAATGCCCCTGCCTGTCAGTGCCAAGTCTCCCAATCCAGCTTCGACTTCTCCTTTGATCCTTGGAGCACTTACTGTCCAAATGGCTGATCTGAACAGATAACTGTACAGCTTCTTGTTGTGTCACCATCCCATGTTCAGCACCCCCCCACACACACACAAATCAGATCCTAAGTTCCTTGAAAGCCAGGACTCGGTCTCAGACTTGCCTAATAGAAAACTCTGCAGCACACAGAAGACTTCAAAGGTGTGGTGAGTGACTGAACAGTGGGTGGAGAGAAGAAAATTGCAGAAGGCTGTCCTGGTGGTATCATCTTCCCTGGAGGTGGGCAATCTGTGGACTGAGGATTTGCAGCTCAAGGCCCTCAAGAGAAACTAGCTGAGCAGAGACACTCCAGGGCCAGTGCAGACAATGCCTTCCCCTTCAAGAGTTGAGGGAGCCTCTCAGGAAGGAAAGAGGAATACCAGCTCACCTTTGAACAGACTGTCAGGAGCCCTTCAGCCTTGCCCTCTTCTTCCAGGTCATCCTTTGGGAGAACAGCAGAGTCCTGAGAAGGTGGCACTGGGAGAGGAGGAAAGAGACCACGTCAGCCTCTGGTCCTGCCCTGTGGTACGCACACTTTTCAGCTGGAAATGCTTCTCAGGCAATGGAGTTCAAAATGAGATAAAAGACCTGGCATTACTTTGCTAAGTGAAAGCCACAATAAGGCACAGTGATGGAAAGCCAGGGTGGCAGAAACCCTCTACAAGGCAGAGTTGACACCAGGCAGGAAAGAACTCTCTGGGGATGCGCTGTGCAATAGGGTGGCCGTGGAGCCGCACAATGGTTATGGGCCACTTGAAACATGGCAAGCCCAAATTAAGATATAAGGGTCAAGTGCACATTGGATTTCAAAGACTTAGGAAAAAAAAAGTGCAAATACCTCATTAATCATTTTTTATATTGACAATGTTTTGAAATGATTATAACTTTTAGATACATTGGGTTAAAAATAGAACATATTGCTAAAATTAATTCCACCTATTTTTTTCAACGCTCAATAAGGCCACTGTTGTGGTTCTTGTTGTTGGGTGCCCGTGCAGTTGATTTCAACTAATACGGACCCTATAGGACAGCGCAGAACTGCTCCATAGGATTTCTTAGGCCAGAATCTATACAGGCAAAACCCTGGTGGCATAGTGGTTAAGAGCCCGGCTCCTAACCAAAAGGTTGGCAGTTCAAATCCACCAGCCGCTCCCTGGAAACACCGTGGGAAAATTCTACTCTGTCCTATGGGGTCGCTATGAGTCAGAATCGACTCGACCCCGAAGGGTTTTTTAATCTATACGGGAGCAGATGGCCAGATCTTTTCTCTCACCGAGCCACTGGTGGTAAAAGCATACATGTGGCTCTACTGGACTGTGCAGCCCCCCAGGAGACCCTGCGTGGTACACCCTCACCAGCAGGCCTGACATCCCCAAGGCAGCTATGCTTTCTTCACTCCGACCCAAGTTTTTTTCCAACCCCAGCAGCAGTTTGCTGCTCCCTCTTCCCTCTGCTGCAGCCCGGGGCTCTCACCTCTCCTCTCCACGTTCTGGGGTGGTTCCTCCATGGGCTCCCTGTCTTCCCATCTGAAGAAGGGGGTCCTGCACCCAACCCTTCAGGGCCTGAGCATTGTGTCGGCAGCGACAGTGGGCGGTGGGAAGGCGACAGGCGAGGGTCCTGGCGGGGACAGCCTGGAGCAGACCACTCCGGCAAGGGGTGCAGTCAGCCCACGCGCCCACGTCCCAGCAGTTCCTCCAACAGACCAGCCCTCGTTCCAGCGGTCACCCGCGCCAGGGCCCAGCTGCCACCACGGCAGCCCGGCTTCCCAGGCCGGCCGATTCACACAACGGCCGGCCGGCGGGGTGACCTCTCAACCTTCACCTGTTCGACGGTGGCCTACGGAGACCACCGCGCCGGCCCAGGGCTCGCATAGCGCATGCGCTCCGCGAAGCGGCCGCCGCCACGACCACGGTCACCACCTCCCATGCTCCTCCGAGGCGGTGGACCCGTCTCTGGGGTACAGACTCCTCGCCCGTGCCCCGGGGGCACAGGCGCCCCCTTGTGCGCCCTTCGGAAAGGGATATTGGCCACCGCTGTCTCCCGAGTGCGCAGGGGGCGCCTGAGCCCCCTCCTGGAGGATCCTGGGAGTTGTAGTCCGCAGCCCCGACGAAGGCTGGTCTACGCAGGAGCCACCTCCCCACCAGTGACTGGCGCGGCAGCGAAGGCAGCGGCGGGGACCTCGAAAATGAGGTCTTGGCGACCAGCAGGAGCTGGACAGACGGCGCTCAGGCGGTCCAGTCGCCTGCCTCGTGTGTGTGGAGGGGGGAGATAGTCAGAGGCTCCAGCGTCTCCTCCGCAGGCAGGACCTGGGCTGCCTTGTGGTTGTCCTGTGGGCGTCGCTCAGGGCTGAATGTCCTCCATGGGCCAGGCCCTGAGCTGGAGACCGGAGAACAGGGAGCCAGGACTGACACAGACCCTGTCCTCGGGGAGTTACAAGGATCAGGGAGTTGCAAGGGAAAGGGTACTCAATCCCCGACCTATGGCAACAGGAGAGGTGGGGCTGGGCAGGGAAGCTTCTGTAGGGGGCATTGCCTGGGAACAGAGCCTGACTTAATTTTGGGTCCATTGGCCACTTGCATGGACCAAAGCCCGGCTTTAAGGACTTGGTTGAAGAACCAAGACGATTTGGCATGGCGAAGATGAGAGCAGTTCTGGATGACAGCAATCATGCACCTCTGAGGGCAGGCAAGGGCACTCCAGCGGTTAGGGGAGCAGGGTCCCTCTTCCTCTCTGGGGATTTCCCGTTTGGGCGCACTCCTGCCTAGACCTGGCTGTGTGGTCATGCACGCCCTCGATCCCCCAGCCTTGGTCCCAGTTGCCTTTCTCCCCCTTCACAGAAGAAAGGCATACATACCCCTCACTCATCCTGAAATTCTATTGAGGTGCATCAGCTCAGAACGTAAAAGCCCACAGGGCTGGCAAAAACAGAGAGTATCAATTAGAATTATGTCATTTAGAAGAGCCTCCTTCAAAAGTTAATGAAACTACTAGCCACTGCTCATATTTCCTCCTGGCGACTAACCTAAAGGTTGGTGGTTCAAATGCACCCAACAGTGCTGTGGAAGAAAGGCCTGGCAATTTGCTCCCTTAAAGATTACAGCCAAGAAAACCCGATGGAGCAGTTCTACTCTCACACATGAATGGAATCACCTAGACAGCAACAGGTTTCATTTTTTATTCTGTTTGTTTTGGTTTGTTCATATCTACCCAGCCTGGGTGCAGCCCCAGTCAGAGGTGTCGCTCAGAACGGCTATTCTAGCCCAGAAGGGGTCACCTGCACCTGTCATGATGGGGGAGGGGTGGAACACCTGGGCTTAGCCAGTCAACCTGCCAGGAAAACCAGAGAAGTCTTGTCCAGCAGGTGAGAGCGGTCATGGGGGATGGCAAGTCTGAAGGAGAGAGCTGACCTGGTTACCCAGGAGCCTGTGGAAGCTTATGGCCAGACAAAGAGACCGGGGAGGCTAAAAGCTGGATCTAAGGGGCCAGTGGAGAACTGGGCTGTTCAGCAGTCAGGGTCAAAAAGAGACACTTCCTAACCTTGATGCTGTAAGTTCTCCTTAAGCACCAACCTATTGCTATAGGGTCGCAATGAGTCGGAATCTACTCGACGGCAAAGGGTTTGTTTTTTTATTGCTATCACGCACACACCACAATGCTCTGGGACACTCTGTGAGACCTTCTCCCCCCAATTCTCAAAGAAAGCAAGCCAGACACAGGGCCCACTCGGTTCCTGCCTTGCCACCCCTAAGAAAGGCAGACCCGTGGGAAAGGCAGAAAGTGGTCTTTGGGGACATGTGACACCCATGCTACCCCAAGCAGCCAAGACAGGCTATCCCGGAGCTCTTTCGCCAGCTAGAGCACACAGAACATGGTGACCTAGGCCTGCTGTGCACACAGGTGGGGTGGTCACCCCAGGTCCGAACACTGTCTGTGAACATTGTCTGTGGCTGTGTGTGCGGGGGGGGAGGGGAGCTATGTGTGGCTGTCTGTGTGTGTGTGTGTGACGCACAGGTTTTCAGGACGTCGGCTTAAGGGCAGCCTGAAGGAGAAAAGATGCCATTGCAATGGAGCTGGACCAGACCCACTAGGAGCGAGCAAAGGCCTGAGCTGCTACGAAGGGTAGGACACCTTTGAACCTGGTCAGAGAGGGCCGGTCCTTCAGTCAAGTCTGCACCTCCGTGTGATTGGGATGTGTGTGTGTGTATATGTGGGTGCGTGCGCCCCAAGGTGGTTCGCCTCCACTGAATCCCTCCTGGACCAGGTGCCCCTCGCCTGGGACAGCGACAGGAGCACACCTGGATGGGGACGACGGCGAGGGACAGGGAAGGCAGGGGAAGGAGCCCCAGAGCCCCCCAGCTCCGCCGCCGCTGCCCAGAGCAAAGCGCTGGCGGGCGCCCTTCACAGGGTACCCCGGGGTGCAGCCCACCCCCCGCCCCCCGGCCACGCCTGCACCCCAGAGGATGTCCGGGGCGACAAGGGTTCTAAGCCAGGCTGGGCCAGGGGAGGGCCTCGCCTGAACCAGCGCCCCCTGGGGGAGGGGGCCGGTGACGTCACCCGCGGTCTGGGGCGCCTGAGGCAACTACAGCCCCGCCTCGTGACCTGCGCGCGCCAATAGCCCAGCGGTCTCCTGGGCGACGCGGGGGTCCGCACCGCTCCGCCACCGCCGCCGCCGCCGCCGCCGCCGCCCCGCCCCGCGTCCGCACTGCAGAGACGGCGGCGAGCAAGCGCGCGGGCCACGTGCCACGCTGCAGGCGGGCCGGACCCGAGAGGGGCGCAGGACGGACAGAGCTGCCGACGGGCGAGGACGACAGACAGACGAAGTGAGACCGCGCCGCGCCCACGCCCCTCCTGCCGGGAAGGCGGCTACCCAGAGAAGGTACCAGAAGGAACAAGAAGGAGGAGGGGGCTCCGGCCGCGTCTGCCCCGCGCCCTCCGCCCCTGGGGGGACGCGGCGCCCGCGCAGGGCGGGAGGCGGGTGGCCGGGGAGGGGTTGGGGGCGGCACTGACCTGCTCTCCCGGTCCGGTTCCCAGGCCTGCTCCGCGCCTGGAACTGAGCCGCGCCAGGCGCCATGGCGGTGGCGATGCTGCGCGACTGGTGCCGGTGGATGGGCGTGAGCGCGCGCAGGGGCCTGCTGGTGTTGGGCATCCCGGAGGACTGCGAGGAGGCCGAGGTGCACGAGGCCCTGGAGGCCGCGCTGTGGCCACTGGGCCGCTTCTCCGTGCTCGGGCGGGTGTTCCGCGAGGAGGACAACGCCGCCGCGGCCCTGGTGGAGCTGGCCCAGGAGGTGGACTACGCGCTGGTGCCCCGAGAGGTCCCGGGCAGCGGGGGGCCCTGGCGCGTGGTGTGTGCGCCCCGATGCTCGGGCGAGGAGGTTCTGGGCCGCGTGTTCCACTTCCTCGAGCAGCAGGGCCAGACGGTGGAGAGTGTGGCTGGCGCCCTGGGGCTGGGGCTGCGGCGCGTGTGCTGGCTGCGCTCGGTCAGCCAGGCGGTTCAGCCCTGGGTGGAGACCGTGCGCTACCAGCGCCTGGGCGTGTTCTCTGGGCGCGAGGAGCCGGGCCCGGGGGAGGAGCCCTTCGAGGCCTGGCTGGACCACGCCAGCGACATGCTGCACGTGTGGCAGGCGGTCTCGGAGAGGGAACGGCGGCGGCGGATACTCGAGGGCCTGCGCGGCACAGCCCTGCAGCTGGTGCACGGGGTCCTGGCTGAGAACCCCGCGCGCACGGCGCAGGAGTGCCTGGCCGCCCTGGTTCAGGTGTTTGGGGACACGGATTCTGAGGCGGCCACGCGGCTGAGGTGTCTGACCGCTCAGCAGAGGCGGGGCGAGCGCCTCTCTGCCTTCGTGCTGCGGCTGGAGGTCCTGCTGCAGAAAGCCATCGAGAAGGGGGCCCTGGCCAGAGCCTCGGCCGACCACTTGCGCCTGAGGCAGGTGCTCACCAAGGCCACCCTCGTGGAGCCGCTGGACGAAGCGCTGCGGAAGCTGAGACTGGTCGGGAGGGCCCCCAGTTTCCTGGAGATGCTGGGGCTCGTCCGGGAATCTGAGTCGTGGGAAACGACTCTATTCAGGAACGAGAGGGCCCAGGCAGAAGAAGGGCCTGGGCCCGGGGGCCGGGCAGAGGCCAGAGCTAACCCTGGGGCTGAGGGTGACAAGGCGGTGGTGGTGGAGGGGGGCGGACATGTCCCTGCCCCTGCCCCTGCCCCTGCCCCTGCCCCTGCCAGCATAGGGCAGGCAGGGCCTGCAGAGGCCCCCGGAGCCAATGTGGGCAGCGCCCCAACCCGGGTGGGCAGTGTTTCTGGGGCAGGCCCGGGAGCCCTAGGCTGTGGGCCGGAGGGCCCTGCCCAGGCAGGAGACCCAGAGGCCATGGAGGCCGAGGAGCCCCCCGACGAGCGGCTCCAGCCCATCTTGGAGGAGTCAGAAAACGAAGGCGAGGCTGGCGACATGAGCCTGCCCGAGTCCTCCTCGTCGGACCAGTAGGCTCAGGTGGCCCAAGGACCGCAGCAGGGCAGAGGGAAGGGCCTGCCGGCCACCTCCTGCCCCCAGGCCCCACCCCCTCCCGCTGGGGCGTGCCACCCCCCTCAGTCCTTCCAAGAGGGGGAGAGGCCCCTCCCTGTTGCAGCGCCACCACGGAGCCCCAGCCCCACACCTGCCCAGAGGCACCCTGACCAGGAGCACCTGGAGACGTCCTCCCCAGCTCCTGTCTACTCGGCCAGGGGCTCAGCCTCTGCTTTCCCAGCATAGATTCCAGCCAACTGTTGCTTGTTCTTGTGGAGGTGTGTGTGTTCTTACCTGAACAGTTTCTCCCCGGAGACCCCAGCCCAGTCCCGGAAGACAGTGGGAAGGACGGACGCAGAAGTGGCCACCCTCACTCTGCGAGCGACCGAGGGAAGGAAGAACGGATCAGGGACCAGGAGGGCTGTGGGGAGCCCCGCGGAGACTGTGCTTGAAGCTCAACCCCAGCTGTTGTTTGTGACTCAGTTTCCTTGACGTGGTGACGTGTGCTCTGCTGTGTTTTCCAGTGTTCTTTTGTGACCGTCCCCTGGGGCCATGGGGAAGGGCCACACCCCATGGGGCAGGGCCGGGGAGGGGTCCCCCGAAGTGAGTGGACGTTGCCAGAGTCCATCGTCCTGACAGGAGGCAGAGCCTGGATGCCCAGGGCAGAGAGAAGTGGGGAGGGCTGCAGTGGGGCAGGGTGGGGAGGGGGGTGGCTGAGGCTCCTCCTTAGGGACCCCAGGAGGAGGGAGGCCCCATGACCTCTGGTGGTGGTTATCCGCCCCCTCTGTTGTGATTCCCTTGCTTTCGGTAGTTCCGGTTAAGTGTGTGTCTTCAATAAATCTCGTTGAGTGTTCCTGCTGAGTCTGGTCTCTGCTGTGGGCAATGGAGGGGAGGGTTTGTGGGGGGCGGGGGGGGGAGCAGTGGCTCGTTGTGTCCCCAGGGCACTCAGGCAGTCCCCCCCCACCCCACTCCACCCCTGCCAGGATCAGTTGGGGAAGACGTTGAGGGGAGGGACACTACAGCAGGCAGGAGCCAAGACCCTAATGTTACTCACTGGGCTGTGGTGCCTCAGGGCCTCCCAGAGAGGATCACCGAGATCACACGTAAGGTCCTGGTGGTCGTGAGGGCAGACACCCCTTGCCGAGGCTCCCCTGAGCCTCCCAGGGCGGGGGGTGTGCTTGCCAGCCTGCCTGCCCGCTCACCTGTGCGCAGTCTACACCTGCCAGACCATCGGTGACAAGCATCACTCTATCCACCAAGGGACACTTGGGGACCTGGGGGTGTGTTATGGTGACTGACACAGGGATGGGACAGGCTGGGCTAGTATGGTGCTCATGCCCTGTCCGGGTGAGGGGAGATAGAAGTGCATTGCCTGTCCAGGGACCCCACAGCAGAGCTACCTCCCTCCCAGAGGGACAGCCAGGAGTGGTGGAGTCACTCCAAGGTCCTAGAGCCGGAACTGCCAGCCACCCTAATCCTCAGGGGACGTCTGCTCTCACTCCATGTGACTGGTGAAGCAAATTCAGCGCCTTCCTCCTCAGTGGTTTCCAAGGGGCTATTCAGCGAGTCCCTTATTCACTGTCATTCAGTCTTCTCATTTATCCTTACCAAAACATACTATAAAATAATACTCACTAAAATGAACATATAATCTTGAGTCCAACTCAGGGCTACCCATGTATTTCAGCAGAGAACCCCACTCCACAGGATTTTCAATGGCTGTGATCACCAGACCTTTCTTCCTAGGCACCTCTGGGTGGATTCAAACTGCCAACCTTTTGGTTAGTAGCTGAACACTTAACCACTTGCACCAGTCAGGGATTCCATAATCTCAGGTAAAAAACTGGGACTTTATTTCCTTAGGGTAATTTGCCGGAAGTGAGATGCCTGGATTGAAGAGTATGTGTAGTCTTAATGTTAAAAAGAGTCACGGTGTTTTCTAAATAGTCTGTCACAATTTACATTTCTTAATAGTTAAGCACTTGGCTGCTAACAAAAAGGTTGGTGCTTTGCGCAGGAGAAAGACCTGGTGATCTGCTTCCCTATGGTTCAGTTCCACTCTGTCACATGGGGTCTCTATAAGTCGGAATCAATGTTGAGTCTAGTGTCGGGTACCAGCCACTGCACACCCCCCGGATAGGCAATGCACTTCTATCTCCCCTCACCCGGACAGGGCATGAGCACCATACTAGCCCAGCCTGTCCCATCCCTGTGTCAGTCACCATAACACACCCCCAGGTCCCCAAGTGTCCCTTGGTGGATAGAGTGATGCTTGTCACCGATGGTCTGGCAGGTGTAGACTGCGCACAGGTGAGCGGGCAGGCAGGCTGGCAAGCACACCCCCCGCCCTGGGAGGCTCAGGGGAGCCTCGGCAAGGGGTGTCTGCCCTCACGACCACCAGGACCTTACGTGTGATCTCGGTGATCCTCTCTGGGAGGCCCTGAGGCACCACAGCCCAGTGAGTAACATTAGGGTCTTGGCTCCTGCCTGCTGTAGTGTCCCTCCCCTCAACGTCTTCCCCAACTGATCCTGGCAGGGGTGGAGTGGGGTGGGGGGGGACTGCCTGAGTGCCCTGGGGACACAACGAGCCACTGCTCCCCCCCCCGCCCCCCACAAACCCTCCCCTCCATTGCCCACAGCAGAGACCAGACTCAGCAGGAACACTCAACGAGATTTATTGAAGACACACACTTAACCGGAACTACCGAAAGCAAGGGAATCACAACAGAGGGGGCGGATAACCACCACCAGAGGTCATGGGGCCTCCCTCCTCCTGGGGTCCCTAAGGAGGAGCCTCAGCCACCCCCCTCCCCACCCTGCCCCACTGCAGCCCTCCCCACTTCTCTCTGCCCTGGGCATCCAGGCTCTGCCTCCTGTCAGGACGATGGACTCTGGCAACGTCCACTCACTTCGGGGGACCCCTCCCCGGCCCTGCCCCATGGGGTGTGGCCCTTCCCCATGGCCCCAGGGGACGGTCACAAAAGAACACTGGAAAACACAGCAGAGCACACGTCACCACGTCAAGGAAACTGAGTCACAAACAACAGCTGGGGTTGAGCTTCAAGCACAGTCTCCGCGGGGCTCCCCACAGCCCTCCTGGTCCCTGATCCGTTCTTCCTTCCCTCGGTCGCTCGCAGAGTGAGGGTGGCCACTTCTGCGTCCGTCCTTCCCACTGTCTTCCGGGACTGGGCTGGGGTCTCCGGGGAGAAACTGTTCAGGTAAGAACACACACACCTCCACAAGAACAAGCAACAGTTGGCTGGAATCTATGCTGGGAAAGCAGAGGCTGAGCCCCTGGCCGAGTAGACAGGAGCTGGGGAGGACGTCTCCAGGTGCTCCTGGTCAGGGTGCCTCTGGGCAGGTGTGGGGCTGGGGCTCCGTGGTGGCGCTGCAACAGGGAGGGGCCTCTCCCCCTCTTGGAAGGACTGAGGGGGGTGGCACGCCCCAGCGGGAGGGGGTGGGGCCTGGGGGCAGGAGGTGGCCGGCAGGCCCTTCCCTCTGCCCTGCTGCGGTCCTTGGGCCACCTGAGCCTACTGGTCCGACGAGGAGGACTCGGGCAGGCTCATGTCGCCAGCCTCGCCTTCGTTTTCTGACTCCTCCAAGATGGGCTGGAGCCGCTCGTCGGGGGGCTCCTCGGCCTCCATGGCCTCTGGGTCTCCTGCCTGGGCAGGGCCCTCCGGCCCACAGCCTAGGGCTCCCGGGCCTGCCCCAGAAACACTGCCCACCCGGGTTGGGGCGCTGCCCACATTGGCTCCGGGGGCCTCTGCAGGCCCTGCCTGCCCTATGCTGGCAGGGGCAGGGGCAGGGGCAGGGGCAGGGGCAGGGACATGTCCGCCCCCCTCCACCACCACCGCCTTGTCACCCTCAGCCCCAGGGTTAGCTCTGGCCTCTGCCCGGCCCCCGGGCCCAGGCCCTTCTTCTGCCTGGGCCCTCTCGTTCCTGAATAGAGTCGTTTCCCACGACTCAGATTCCCGGACGAGCCCCAGCATCTCCAGGAAACTGGGGGCCCTCCCGACCAGTCTCAGCTTCCGCAGCGCTTCGTCCAGCGGCTCCACGAGGGTGGCCTTGGTGAGCACCTGCCTCAGGCGCAAGTGGTCGGCCGAGGCTCTGGCCAGGGCCCCCTTCTCGATGGCTTTCTGCAGCAGGACCTCCAGCCGCAGCACGAAGGCAGAGAGGCGCTCGCCCCGCCTCTGCTGAGCGGTCAGACACCTCAGCCGCGTGGCCGCCTCAGAATCCGTGTCCCCAAACACCTGAACCAGGGCGGCCAGGCACTCCTGCGCCGTGCGCGCGGGGTTCTCAGCCAGGACCCCGTGCACCAGCTGCAGGGCTGTGCCGCGCAGGCCCTCGAGTATCCGCCGCCGCCGTTCCCTCTCCGAGACCGCCTGCCACACGTGCAGCATGTCGCTGGCGTGGTCCAGCCAGGCCTCGAAGGGCTCCTCCCCCGGGCCCGGCTCCTCGCGCCCAGAGAACACGCCCAGGCGCTGGTAGCGCACGGTCTCCACCCAGGGCTGAACCGCCTGGCTGACCGAGCGCAGCCAGCACACGCGCCGCAGCCCCAGCCCCAGGGCGCCAGCCACACTCTCCACCGTCTGGCCCTGCTGCTCGAGGAAGTGGAACACGCGGCCCAGAACCTCCTCGCCCGAGCATCGGGGCGCACACACCACGCGCCAGGGCCCCCCGCTGCCCGGGACCTCTCGGGGCACCAGCGCGTAGTCCACCTCCTGGGCCAGCTCCACCAGGGCCGCGGCGGCGTTGTCCTCCTCGCGGAACACCCGCCCGAGCACGGAGAAGCGGCCCAGTGGCCACAGCGCGGCCTCCAGGGCCTCGTGCACCTCGGCCTCCTCGCAGTCCTCCGGGATGCCCAACACCAGCAGGCCCCTGCGCGCGCTCACGCCCATCCACCGGCACCAGTCGCGCAGCATCGCCACCGCCATGGCGCCTGGCGCGGCTCAGTTCCAGGCGCGGAGCAGGCCTGGGAACCGGACCGGGAGAGCAGGTCAGTGCCGCCCCCAACCCCTCCCCGGCCACCCGCCTCCCGCCCTGCGCGGGCGCCGCGTCCCCCCAGGGGCGGAGGGCGCGGGGCAGACGCGGCCGGAGCCCCCTCCTCCTTCTTGTTCCTTCTGGTACCTTCTCTGGGTAGCCGCCTTCCCGGCAGGAGGGGCGTGGGCGCGGCGCGGTCTCACTTCGTCTGTCTGTCGTCCTCGCCCGTCGGCAGCTCTGTCCGTCCTGCGCCCCTCTCGGGTCCGGCCCGCCTGCAGCGTGGCACGTGGCCCGCGCGCTTGCTCGCCGCCGTCTCTGCAGTGCGGACGCGGGGCGGGGCGGCGGCGGCGGCGGCGGCGGCGGTGGCGGAGCGGTGCGGACCCCCGCGTCGCCCAGGAGACCGCTGGGCTATTGGCGCGCGCAGGTCACGAGGCGGGGCTGTAGTTGCCTCAGGCGCCCCAGACCGCGGGTGACGTCACCGGCCCCCTCCCCCAGGGGGCGCTGGTTCAGGCGAGGCCCTCCCCTGGCCCAGCCTGGCTTAGAACCCTTGTCGCCCCGGACATCCTCTGGGGTGCAGGCGTGGCCGGGGGGCGGGGGGTGGGCTGCACCCCGGGGTACCCTGTGAAGGGCGCCCGCCAGCGCTTTGCTCTGGGCAGCGGCGGCGGAGTTGGGGGGCTCTGGGGCTCCTTCCCCTGCCTTCCCTGTCCCTCGCCGTCGTCCCCATCCAGGTGTGCTCCTGTCGCTGTCCCAGGCGAGGGGCACCTGGTCCAGGAGGGATTCAGTGGAGGCGAACCACCTTGGGGCGCACGCACCCACATATACACACACACACATCCCAATCACACGGAGGTGCAGACTTGACTGAAGGACCGGCCCTCTCTGACCAGGTTCAAAGGTGTCCTACCCTTCGTAGCAGCTCAGGCCTTTGCTCGCTCCTAGTGGGTCTGGTCCAGCTCCATTGCAATGGCATCTTTTCTCCTTCAGGCTGCCCTTAAGCCGACGTCCCGAAAACCTGTGGGCTCTGTGTAAGTCTGATTCTCCCAACTCGGGTAGTATCATGCTATCATGGTGGGCTCTTTGCTCCAGCATGGCAGGGAAAGTCAAACCCCGTTGTAGCCCCTGCCTTAATAAACAAAAAACATCATGCTCAACGATGAAAGACTGAAAGCTTTACTCCTAAGATGAGGAACAATACAGTGATTCCAGCTTTCACCACTGCTAGTCAACATTGTACTGGAAGTTCTAGCCAGGGTAATTAGGCAAGAAAAAGAAATAAAAGGCATCCAAATCAGAAAGGAAGATGTAAAATGATTTCTGTTCACAGATGACATGATTCTATATATAGAAAATCCCAAAGAGTCCACACATATGCTACCAAAGCTAATAAATACATTCAGCGAAGTTACAGGGTACAAGATCAACACACAAAAATCAATTGTGTTTCTATACACCAGCAATGAACAACCTGAAAAGGAAATTAAGAAAACAATTTCATTTACAATAGCATTGTCTTAGGCTGGTGGCTTAGTCATCCAGTGCTGCTGTAACAGAAATACCACAAGTGGATGGCTTTAACAAAGAGAAATTTATTCTCTCACAGTCTAGTAGGATACGAGTCTAAATTCAGGGCATGAGCTCCCAGGGAGGGCTTTCTCTCTCTGTCGGCTCTGAAAGAAAGTCCGTATCATCAATCTTCCCCTGGTCTAGAAGTTTCTCTGCTCAGGAAACCCTGGTTGAAAGGATGCGCTCTGCTCCTGGCACTGCTTTCCTGGTGGCATGAGGTCCCCATGCCTCTCTGCTCACTTCTCTCTTTCATATCTCAAAATAAATTGGCTTAAGACACTATCTAATCTTGTAGACTTCATCAATATAACCGCCACTAATCCATCGCACTGCATCATAGCAATAAGATTTACAACGCGTAGGGAAATCACAGGTTACTGGGTTAGGGAAATCACATCAGATGACAAAATAGTCATACAATACTGGGAATCATGACCTAGCCAAGTTGACAGGCATTTTTGGGGGACACAATTCAATCCATGACAACTGGGTTCTCTAGGGAAGCAAAACCAGTAAAGCGTATAAATATATAGAGAGAGATTTATATCAAGGAAATGGCTTACGCTCTTACAGAGTCTGGAATGTCCCAAATCCGTAGCTGCAGGGGCTGGCAAACCCCGGATCAGCAGGTCAGAGAGCAGGACTATTGCTCACAGGCTGTGTAGATCAATGAATCCCGAGATCGGCAGGCAAGACTGCAGGTAAACTGCTGCTAGCTTAAGTCCCAAGAACCAGAGGCCAGGTGAACAGGAGCCAGCTGCAGAATCCAGCGAGAGCAAAAAGCCCACGAGCCTTGCCAGAATATTCGCTTGTATTTGATGCACGTCACACATGCTAGGAAACTCCCTTTCAACTGATTGGCTACTCACAGCAGATCCGTTCATGTGGGTGATCACATATCAAATCTCAACAGGGAAATGATCACAACATTATGCAACTACCAAAATACTGAGAATCATGCCCCAGCCAAGTTGACACACAGTCTTAACCATCACAAGCATCTAAGAGAAAAAGCACCTAGGAATAAATTTACACAGAAAGATTAAACACTTTTACACTGAAAAACTATAAAACATTGCTGAAAGAAAGTACAGAAGACCTGTTGTTGTCAGGTGCCGTTGAGTCGATTACGACTCATAGCAACCCCATGTGACAGAGTAGAACTGCCCTATAGGGTTCTCTTGGCTGTAATCTTTACAAGAGTGGACCGCCAGGTGTCCATCAATAGATGAATAAATAAATAAAATGTGGTCTAGCCACACAATGGAATATTATTCATCCATAAAGAGAAAAAAAGGAGCTCTGGTTGTGCAGTGGTTGTTATGGATTGAATTGTGTCCCCCTAAAATATATTTTTAAAATATAAATATGTGTCAACTTGGCTAGGTCATGATTCCCGGTATCCTGTGATTGTTCACCATTTTGTCTTTTGATGTGATTTTCCTATGTGTTGTAAATCCTAACCTCTATGATGTTAATGAGGCAGGATTAGAGGCAGTTATGTTAATGAGGCAGGACTCAATCTACAAGATTAGGTTGCATCTTGAGTCAGTCTCTTTTGAGGTATAAAAAAGAGAATCCAGCAGAGACAGGGGGACTTCCTTTCACCAAGAATGAAAAACGGGCTGGGGTTGGGGGTGGGGGGGAACGACGACCATGTCCTTAGGACCCGGGGTCCAAGCTCTGAGAAGCACCTAGACCATGGGAAGATTGATGACAAGGACCTTCCCCCAGAGCTGACAGAGAGAGAAAGCCTTCCCCTGGAGCTGGCACCCTGAATTAGGACTTCTAGCCTCCTAAACCCTGAGAGAATAAATTTCTGTTTGTTAAAGCCATCCACTTGTGGTATTTCTGTTATAGCAGCACTAGACAACTAAGACAGTGGTTAGGCACTCGGCTGCTAACCAAAAGGTCAGCAGTTTGAACCCACCAGCCTCTCCTCGGGAGAAAGATGTGGCAGTCTGCTTCCATAAAGATTACAGCCTTGGAAGCCCTGTGGGGCAGTTCTGCTCCGTCCTGTAGGGTCTCTATGAGTCAGAATCAACTTGATGGCAATGGGTTTGGTTTTTGGTTTATGAAGAGAAATGAAGTCCTGATACATGATACAAAATGAATGAACACTGAAAACAATATGCTGAGTGAAAGAAGTCAGACACAAAAGGACAAATACTGTATGATCCCACTTACATGAAATATCTAGAATAGGCAAATGAAAGAACGAAAGTAGATTAGTGGTTACCAGGAGCTGGAGGAGGGAGGTGGGGAGTTGTTTAACGGGTACAGAGTTTCTGTTTGGGGTGATGAAAAAGATTTGGAAATAGATAGTGGTGATGGTTGTGCAACATGGTGAATATAATTAATGTCACTGAATTATACACTTAAAAATGGTTGAAATGGCACATTTTATGTTACATTAAAATAAAAACAAGGACCCCAGTTGAAAACTGAGCAAGAGACGTGAACAGGTACTTCACTAAGGAAGCTAGACGGATGGCTTGATCAGCCCCCGAAAAAGTGTTCAGTATCATTAGTTCTCATGCACATGCAACTTAATATCACAATGAGATCCCATAATGAGGCACTGGCTAAAAGTTCAAAGCTGACAACATGAAGTTGTGGGGCAAGCACCAGGAACCTGGCCTTCTCAGGCATTGCCAATGGGAGGGGAAATTGTCACAACCACTTTGGAAACCTGTGTGGAGTTTCTTCTTTTTTCTTTTCCCTTTTTTTTTTTAATTTTTATTGTGCTTTAAGTGAAAGTTTACAAATCAAGTTAGTCTTTCACGCAAAAACTTATATACACCTTGCTACATACTCCCAATTACTCTCCCCCTAATGAGACAGCCCGCTCGCTCCCTCCACTCTCTCTTTTCATGTCCATTTTGCCAGCTTCTAACGCCCTCTACCTTCTCATCTCCCCTCCAGGGAGGAGATGCCAACATAGTCTCAAGTGTCCACCTGATCCAAGAAGCTCACTCCTCATCAGCATCCCTCTCCATCCCATTGTCCAGTCCAATCCATGCCTGAAGAGTTGGCTTTGGGAATGGTTCCTGTCCTGGGCCAACAGAAGGTTTGGGGGCCATGACCACGGGGGTCCTTCCAGTCTCAGTCAGACCATTATTTAAGTCTGGTCTTATGAGAATTTGGGGTCTGCATCCCACTGTTCCCCTGCTCCCTCAGGGGTTCTCTGTTGTGCTCCCTGTCAGGGCAGTCATCGGTTGTAACCGGGCACCATCTAGTTCTTCTGGTCTCAGGATGATGTAGTCGCTGGTTTATGTGGCCCTTTCTGTCTCTTGGGGTCGTAATCGCCTTGTGTCCTTGGTGTTCTTCATTCTCCTTTGATCCAGGTGGGTTAAGACCAAATGATGCATCTTAGATGGCTGCTTGCTAGTGTTTAAGACCCCAGACGCCACTCTTCAAAGTGGGATGCAGAATGTTTTCTTAATAGATTTTATTATGCCAGTTGACTTAGATGTCCCCTGAAACCATGATTCCCAGACCCCTACCCCTGCTATGCTGGCCTTCGAAGCATTCAGTTGATTCAGAAAACTTCTTTGCTTTTGGCTTAGTCCAATTGTGCTGACCTCCCCTGTACTGTGTGCTGTCTTTCCCTTCACCTAAAGTAGTTCTTATCTACTATCTAATTAGTGGATACCCCTCTCCCACCCTCCCTCCCTCCCGCCTCTCGTAACCATCAAAGAATATTTTCTTCGTGTGGAGTTTCTTCTAGTTAACCATACACCTACCCTTTGACCCAGTCCTTCCGCTCTTAGTTACTTACTCAGAAGAAAGGAAAGTGAATGCGCACAAAGAGACTTAACCGAGGAGGTTTGCATCAGCCTTCATCATAATATCCCTTACTGGAGGCTACCCCAGTGCCCATCAGCAGAAAGGAGAAAGAACTTGCTAGCAATCCCTACACTGGGATACCACCAGCAATGAAAATAGGGCCGGGCAGTGGGGACTACTGACGTTCGCAATGACTTGGGTGCATCTCAAACCATGCTGCTGACTCATAAAAGCCAGACGCAAGAATGTGGTAGTGTGTGAGTCCCTTGACGTGAAATGCAAGAACAGAAAAAGAATAATCTGTGGCCAGTGAAATTCAAAGGGTTAGGTTGCCTCCAGAAAGGTAGCATTGACTGGGGAGGGACTCCAGGGGACTTTCTGGGAAAATGTAAATGTTCTGTATCTTGAGGAGTGAGACTGGTCCCATAGGTGTGAGCGATTGTCCAAATTCATTGAACTGTATGCTTGAAACAGAGGTGCTAGGGAAGTGGACCAGCACTTCTGAGACTGCATAACAAAGCACATGGCTTCCTGACATCTCCCACACCACTCCTAGAAGCGCCACCCCCCACCCCTCTCCCCTCCCTGTCCTGCACTGCCTGGGGGTGTCCAGGGCCCCACTGGCCCTCCCCCTCCCCCTGCAACCCAGCTGTTCCAGCTCTCCCCAGGGCTCCTCCGGTCAGTGACCACAGCCCCCTGTCCCCAGGCCCAGCCTGAGCATTTGCATTTGCAAGTGCCAGGCTCGCCCTGGCTCCTGGGCTGCTATGGGGCTCTGTCCTTCCTCTGCAGCTTCGGACAGGCTGGTGGACGCCTGTAGACACAGACAGAGCTGGGCCCGAGGGACACCCCCATGTCGGGCTCAACAGTGCTGCCCCCTCACACCTGCAGGGGCCCAGTCACTGCTCCCTCCTCCCAAAGGTCCCAGTCCCCTCCAGTGGGCTGAGGGCTGCTCTCTGCTGGGGCGGCTCGAGCCCCTGAGGTGAGAGTGTAGGTCTCAGAGGGTGGAGCCGGCTGCCGTTCCAGCCCCTCCTCCCTCACCACGCCCCCCAGAACTGCCCCTTGGGCCACTGTGCTCCAGAGGGCCCTCCACCTGGGGGCTCCTCAGGGCAGCACCCAGGGCTCAGCAGGCTTCAGGGACAGAGCCTGGCCTCTGGCACCCAGGGGCAGCCCCCACCCATGGCCCAGCGCCTCTTGCCTGGCCCCAACGACCTGGAGGGTGCTCCCCAGAGCTGGCTGGGAAGCGAAGCCTCCTGCTCTCTGGGGCGCCCTGGACAGGACTTGGGGCACAGGGCAGCTCCCCGTGCTTTCCACCAGCGCTGAGGAAGCCTGTCCTGTCCCACCCATCACTTGGCATCGCACACACCCAGGTCCCTGGTGGTCCCTCAGCAGCAGCTGTGGCTGAACATAGGCCACTGCCCCCCACCCCGCCCCCCTCCCACTGCAGGCCCTCCCCTCCATTGCCCACAGCAGAGACCAGACTCAGCAGAAACACTTGATGAGATTTACTGAAAACACTTAACTGGAACCATTGAAGGGAAGGGAATCAAAACAGAGGGGGCGGATAACCACCACCAGAGGCCACAGAGCCTCCCTCTCCCGGGGTCCCTAATGAGGAGCCTCAGCCCCCCTGCCCCACTGCAGCCCTCCCCACCTCTCCTTGCCTAGGGCACCCAGGCTCCGCCTCCTATCAGGACTATGGACTCTGGCGACGTTCACTCACTTCGGGGGACCCCTCCCCAGCCCTGCCCCATGGGGTGTGGCCCTGCCCCATGGCCCCAGGGGACAGTCACAAAAGAACACTGGAAAACACAGCAGAGCACACATCATCACGTCGAAGAAACTGAGTCACAAACAACAGCTGGGGTGGAGCTTCAAGCACAGTCCCTGCAGGGCTCCCCACGACCTGCCCGGTCCCTGGTCCGTTCTTCCTTCCCTCGGTCGCTCACAGGGTGAGGGTGGCCACTCCCGCGTCCATCTTTCCTGCTGTCTTCCGGGACTGGCTGGGGTCTCCAGGGAGAAACTGCTCAGATAAGAACACACACCTCCACAAGAACAAGCAACACTTGACCGGAATCTATGCCGGGAAAGCAGAGGCTGAGCCCTCGACTAAGTGGATGGGAGCCACCCAGCCTTGGCGGGCACTGGCACATGGTACAGGCCCAAGAGGTCACCCAGCATGAGGGCCAGAACCTCCACCCCCGGGCTGCTGCACAGTTTCAGAGTTCTTCACAGGAAGGGTGGGTGGTTGGGTGGTGGATGTGGGGGTGGGTATTCGCCTGACACGTGGGTAACTACGAGGCCTACAGAGATACAGGGGGGCTTCCCAGAACAGGGGGCAGCCCACCCCAAGGGGTGGTGAAGGGGGTCCCCTTCTTGGGAGACCAGGCAGCTGGCCCCCTAGAAATGACTGCCTCCCCCTATCATCTCCCAGACCAGGGCAGTGGCCTGGGTGGCAAAAATGCTGGAGGTCTGGTTGGCCAGGAAAGTCTCAGGTTCTCCTCGCCTGTTTGCTCCCATCTTCATGGTCCTGCACAAACAAGCAGAACAAAAGACACCCCCCCCAAGCCCCCTTCCTCCTCCTCTTCCTCCTGCCCAAAGCTGCTCTCACGCCCACTGACAGGAAGCCAGCTGTGGGGTCACTGGTCCACCAGGCCTCCAGAGCCCCCTACACCTGAGCCGGGCTCTGGCCTCATGGTCCTCTCCTGACAGTCTGTGCTCCTCACCACACCCTCCAGGCTGCAGGCCAGGAGAGGGTTGGCCTGCACTGGGCTCTGGACCTGGGTGTCTGCTGCCCTCAGGGGCGCAGGAGCTCCAGGGTGCTGCCTACCCGGGGCTCTCCTAGGGCAGTGTAGATATCCCGAAGACGGGGTTCACCCTGTGGTCTCCTCTCCAGGGCATTACCTCTGGGCCACGCTGCTCTCCCTCTCCAGCGCTGGCTCCTCGTGGCAGGGGTGGTCCCACCCCCAACTGTGGTGGCCCTGAGGAAAGCTCTTCCAGGCCCCCCATGGCCTGGGGACCAGTGGTCATCCTCAGCTCAGAGTCCACAAGGTGGGTGTCAGGGGGGTGCCCAAAGAAGGGGCTGAGTCCCAGGTCTGAGCCCCCAGCTGCGACCTCTTCAGTCCCAGAATCGGACTCCCCACCCATCACACTGAACCCCCACCTGCTGGGTGGTCTCCGGCCCCTCCTCCTCCTCCTCCTCCGTGCCTTGCTCCTGGGCTTCCTGGAACCACAAGTGGTTTGGTCAGCAGAGTCCCTTCCCACTGGCACTGGGGGAGGGGGCTCAGCCCTGGTTCCACTGTTGCCCCCTGCTGTCTGCCTGGGGCTCCCCTTCCCCTTCTTCCAGTGTCTCTTTTGTCTCCTTGGCCTGTGTAGGGGGGAGTCGACCTGGTCTCCTGAGCCTACTTGGGCTCGGGCTTGGGCTGGCCCTGGTCCCAAGCCCAGCTCCCGTTTCCCGACTCCACGGTAGCCTGTCTCTTCTGCTTGACCAGGGGCAGGTTCTGGGGATTGCTACACTTCGCCCTGATGTGGCCATCCTCCCCGCAGCCATAGCAGAATGTGTGGCGTCTCCGTTCCTCTGGGCCTGCAGGGCCAGCTTGGGCCCCTCCCCGGCGCCGCCGGTGGCCTCTGCCCCGCCTGCGCCGGGAGCCCTGGGCAGGCCTCACCTGAGCAGTATCCCCACTGCCGGCAGGCTCCTCCGGCTTCTCTGACCCCACAGTGGCCTCCCACTCCTCCTCTTCCCGAAGGAGCTTGACCAGGGCCAGGAAGCCCGGAGGCCTCCGCCGCTGCTTCATCAGCCTCAGCCTGTCTCGGAGTTTGTCAGGAAGTGTGGCCCCACCTAGGACTTGCTTCAGCCGAGCCTGGTTGACATTCCTTCGGGAGATGGCATTTTTCTCTACAGCTCTTTGGAGCAGGGGTTCTAAACGGACCACAAAGCTAGACACCTTCTCTCCTATCTCCTGGCGGGCCTTGCAAAACTTCACCTGGGTGATTTTGCGGCTCTCCACAGGCCCAAATACCTGCTGCAGTGCCGCCAGGCACTCCGCCACCGTGACTGCCGAGTTGTTCGCTCTCAGCCCGCTGACCACCTGCAGCGCGGGGCCCCGCAAGCATTCCATCAGCCGCCGCCTCTTTTCCCCCTCCGGCACCTGCCACATCTGAAGCACGTCGGTGGTGTGCTCCAGCCAGGCGTCAAAGGCCAGCGCCCCAGGGATGGACACGGTGTGCCCAGAGAACACGCGGAGCTCTCGGTACAGCGTTTGTTCTAGCAGAGGCTGCACCGCCGCCCCCAGGGTTTGTGCCCAGGCCCAGAATTCAGGGGAGATGGCCATTCCAGGGGCCGGGTAGGCGGGGCCAGACCCAAGTACACGGTTCATGTCAGCCACTGAGCGCCTCTCCTCCTCTAGGAAGCGGTTCAGTCGGTTGAGAAATTCGCCGTCTGAGTTGCGGGGCTTTACAATCACTTCCCAGGGGCCCCCCTTTGCTGGTATTGCCCTGGGGACCAGAGCATAGTCAATGTCTCGCGCCAGCTCCAGGAGAAAAGCCTGGGCATTCTCCTCCCTCCTAAACATCCTGCCGACGACCCGATACTTGCCCAGGCGCCGGAGTGCCGCCTGCAGCGTCTCCTCCAGCTCCACCTCGCTACAGTCCTCAGGGATGCCCAGGATGAGCAGGGCCCTCTGGATGTCCAAGTGCTCCCCACGGCACCAGTCCTGCAGCATGGCCACCGGCATGTCGCCACCTTCCCCGGAATTGGCCTCCGGTGATCAGTGCGGGATGCGCTTAATCTGGGCCAACTCCCAGGGGCCCGGCTCCACGGCCTGGGAACCCGACCAGGGGAGCGGGTCAGTGCCGCCCCCAGCCCCTCCCCCGCCCCCCCCTTCCGCCCTGCGCAGCCGCCGCGTCCCCTGGGGGCGGAGGGTGCAGGGCCATCGCGGCCGGAGCCCCCTCCTCCTCCTCATACCTTCTCTGGACCGCCACCTTCCCGAAAAGGAGGGGCGGGGCGGGGGGGGCGGCACGGTCTCGCTTGGTCGGCGGGTCTGTTCACCCTGCGCCCCTCTCGAGTCCAGCCCGCCCGTGGCGTGGCACGTGGCCCGCGCGCCTGCTCGCCGCCGTCTCTGCAGTGCGGACGCGGGGCGGGGGCGCGGCGGCGGCGGTGGTGGTGGAGGAGCGCGGACCCCCGCGTCGCCCCGGAGACCGCTGGGCCATTGGCGCACGCGGGTCACGCGGCGGGGCTGCAGCCGCTGCCTCCGCAGCCTCAGGAGCTCCGGACCGCGGGTGACGTCACGGGCCCCCCTCCCCCAGGGGCACTGGCCCAGGCGGGGCAGTCACCCTGCCCCACCTGGCTTCGGACCCCGAGCTGCCCGAGACGTCCCCTTACGCCCAGGCGTGGCCAGGGGGCCTCATCCCGGGGTGCCCTGTGAGGGGCGCCCGCTAACACTGTGCTCTGGGCGGCGGCGGCGGATCTGGGGGGCTCTGGGGCTCCTTCCCCTGCCTTCCCTGTCCCTCGCCGTCGTCCCCACCCAGGTGTGCTCCTGTCGCTGTTCCAGGCGAGAGGCGCCTGCTCCAGGTGGGATTCTGTGGAGCCAACCCACCTGCGCACGCACACAGATACACCCACAGAGTGTGTGCTACGCGGGGTGTCTGCCACGCCCGTGTGGGCAGCAAGCCGCGCCCTCCGTGGGCACGGGCCAACGTGCTTCTCTCAAGTGTCCAGGGCTACCCTGGGTCAGTGACCATCCCCAAGGAGGGTAACCAAGCTTCCCGATTTGCCTGGGCCTTGCACGGTGTGCACCGCCACAGGTCCAGGGTCCTGGGAAGTTCCTTCCCTGTCTTGGAACCCAGCCCCATGGGCCTGCCTTCCCCTGCTGTGGGTTCTGCTCTGTCAGTTGGGTCCCAGATGGAAGTATAAGGAGTGAGAGAGTGAACGACCTCCAGTCAGAAACTCTGCTGGTCTGGGTGCTCCTGCCCACTCACCCACTGTGGGCAGGACTCCCTGCCCCTGCCGCAGCCACACAATGAGGGGATTGGGTGGGATGCCAGGTCAGGCCCACCAGGTCTGAAAAGCCATATTGTGCCCAGCTGACAATACAGGTGTCTTCGCCCTGTCCTGCAGTGGCCAGCGTTTCACTTGCTTGCCTGCCCTCTTCAGTGACATGAAGCAATGACCCATGGGGGTTTCCCCTGAGTCAGACTGGACAATCATCCCTCAGACATCTTCATAGGAATGACTCACCAGAATCCTATAAGGTTAGTATTCTCCTCGTCCTTGTTTACCACATGAGGCTCAGCGACTTTACGATCACACACCTATTAACAGGCTGAGTTGAAACTGGATCCTAAATGGGTGCCCATCACCCTTTGAGTAGACTTGGGAATCACCCTCTGCCCCCATTTGCTGTATCCATAGTAACATACACTTCCCCCTTTGCTGTCCGCATACCCTCCCTGTGAACATTCCTCCTCCCATTTACCAGCCAGGGAGCTGGCTTGACTTGAACTTGTAGGTTTCCTTGCTCACAATCACATAGAAAAATGGCATGTCCGTCTTTTTCCTTGCAGACATCTAAGACATTCTTCAGAATTCATCTTTCTCATCAAACACTCACTTGGCAATTTCCGGGCTCACAGAGGGGCGAGGAAAGAACATGGAGTTAGTAGCCTATAGCCTGGGCAACTTTGTCATTCTGAGGGTTCATTGGCCCCAAACCAAACGTCACGTGCTCAAGTTGCAGGGGTGGAAACTGGGGCTCAAAGAAGGGACATGACTGGCCCAGGGTCACAAAGTCAGTCAGTGGCAAAGCCATGAGACACCAAGGGGCAGAACCCCTTGGTTAGGAGAGGCTCAGTGGCATTGAGCCAGAGGGGTCCCAGGCAGATTTGATGAGGCAGAACCGGGCATATCTTGGACTTGGGGAGAGGAGGATTTGGGAACAACCAGAGTTGAAGTGATAGGTTTTAATATGTTCAGTTTGAAAAGTCTTTGAACCTCTTTGTAATTTGAGTTAACCTTTGTCCTTTTTTTTTTTTTTTTGTCCTGGTTTAGGGGCTCCTCCACCGTGCCCAAAGGACACTGAAGAACACTGTCCCCTCCGCTAAGATGGAAGACCCTTGAAGCCAGTGGCTTTGTGTGTCCCCATGGCCTTGCACAGTCACGAGCACAAAGGAACCACAGTTACTGAACTGATGGACACACATCACTTATACTGTGGAAAGTGTAATATCGTGTGCACTGGGATGGCCTTTCCCTGGCTTGGACCAGTAGAGAGCATCTGGATGATTCTGAGGCAGATTCCTGGGCCCACCTCTGAGGATCTATGCCAACAGGTCTGAGGTAGGCAGGCCGGGGAGGTTTTTATAAGAGTTTCCGGTGATTGAATACAGGTAGTCCCCAACTTACGATTCTGATGTAAGTCGGATACCTCATTTTTTTTTTAAGTTTTCACTATCATTGCCTTTTATTATTGATATCCTTATAAATCTGATCTTTATTTGTCTTTGGGAGTTGGCATGAAAATGATCACATCAGCAAATTACGTGCTGCAACATTGTACGTAGTACATATTACTAACGATGATATAAAAACAAAAAAAGGATGTCATAAATGTGGTTCACTGTAACTTGAATACATCATAAGTTACAGAGTGTCTGTACTTTAAAATATATATTCTGCAATATTTTACATACAAAATGGTATCCTAAAAAGATGCAACCAATTCTTCTATACATACTACCTGGACTAAGACGTAAAACACTGTCAACGCAGATTTACTTAAGAGTTCATTCACTGGGCTCCTCCAATCATTGGTCTCTGACCCAGCCTTTCCCCTGTAGTTCTCCCTAAAAAGCTGAGGGGCCTGCAGCTCTGTTCTCTGCAGCATCCTTTTGCCTAGCTCACATACCACTCCCTGAGGGGTAAGCATTGATCTGAGCCCTCAGCTTCCTCTTCAATTTCTCTTTGCATTCTTCAGTCACAGTGAGACCCCCCAAGGTCAACATGTCCCTTCCCAGACCCCGGACCCTCCCCCTGGGGCTTGTGGGTAGAGCATGTTGGCAGCTGCCTCTCTGAGACTCTGAGCGCCTCTCAGACTAGCTGATTTTCAGCAGGGGCACACTAGGTGTCTGTGGGAAGCTGTGCCTCACACCTAAGTGCGTGTGGTCTTTTATTAGTTTCCTATGGCCACTGTCTCAAAGTACCACAAACTGAGTGCCTTAAAGCAACTGAAATGTATAACCATACAGTTCTGGAAGCCAGAAGTCCAAAATCAGTATCCTGGGCTGAAATCAAGGTGGCAGTGATACTGCACTCTCTCTGGAGGCTCCAGGGGAGAATCCATTCTTGCCTCTTCCAGCTTTCGGTGGCTTGGTTTATGGCCACATCACTCCAGCCTTTAAGGCCAGCATCTTCAAATCTTTCTCTGCTCCATATTCACTTGACCTTCATCTGTGTGTGTATGTGTGTGGTGTGTCACTCCCTACCATCCTCACCTATGTGTGTAATATTACATCTCAGGTTTGGATATATACACAACAAACTGTTAACAGTGCTTACCTTTGAAGAGAAGAGTGAGATTTAGGAAGGAGTGAGAGGGGACTTTTGCTTTTTTACTTGAATTATCATTTAGTTTTGTAAACATTGATTTCATTTTTTTAAGTAGAAAAAAGAAGATAAATATATATGAACTAACATGAAATGATTCCCATGACTTACTGTTCAAGAGAGAAAACAACACACAGAACAATACTTACAGATGACTCCATTTAAGTAACATAAACACAAGTTGTATATGTATGTGTGTGTGTGTGTGTATGTAGATATATATACAGAGCCCTGGTAGCGCAATGGTTAAGAGTTCAACTACTAACCAAAAGGTCAGCAGTTCCAATCCACCAGCAGCTCCTTGGAAACCTTGGAAAATGGGGCAGTTCTACTCTGTCCTATAGGGTTGCTGTGAGTCAGAATCAACTTGACAGCAGTAGGTATTTTTTTTTTGGTATAAATACACACACACATACACACATATATACACACACAATTTGTGTTTATGTTACTTAAATGGGGTCATCTGCTTGGCAAAGTACAGGGCCAGCAGGAAAGAGGAAGACCCTCAACGAGGTGGATTGACACAGTGGCTGCAACAATGAGCTCAAGCATAACAACGATTGTGAGGATGGCGCGGGACCAGGCAGTGTTTTGTTCTGTTGTGCACAGGGTCGCTATGAATCGGAACCGACTCGACAGCAGCTAACAACAACATATATATACAACTAGACCAATAAGCAAATCATGATAAACGGAGAAAAGATTGAAGTTGTCAAGGATTTCATTTTACTTGGATCCACAATCAACACCCATTGAAGCAGCAGTCAAGAAATCAAACAACATATTGCACTGGGCAAATCTGCTGCAGAAAACCTCTTTAAAGTGTTAAACAGCAAAGATGTCACTTTGAGGACTAAGGTGGGCATGACTCAAGCCACGGTGTTCTCAATCACCTCGTATGCATGTGAAAGCTGGACAGTGAATGAGGAAGACCGAAGAAGAACTGATGCCTTTGAATCTTGGTGTTGACAAAGATTATCAAATATAACAACATGGACTTCCTGGAGAACAAATAGTTCTGTCTTGGAAGATGTACAGCCAGAGTGGCTCCTTGGAAGCGAGGATAGTGAGACTTTGTTTCACATACTTTGGACATGTTATTAGGAGGAACCCGTCCCTGGAGAAGGACATTATGCTTGGTAAAGTAGAGGGTCAGTGAAAAAAGAGGAAGACCCTGAACAAGATGGATTGACACAATGGCTGCAGCAATGGGCTCAAACATGGCAATGATTGTGAGGATGGCAGGACTGGGCAGTGTTTCGTTCTGTTGTACACAGGGTCGCTATGAGTCAGAATTGACTGGACGGCACCTAACAACAACAACGTGTGTATGTATACGTATATATACACACACGTGTATGTATATATATAAAACGCTCATACATGTTATATGCATGTATATGTTTATATGTATTTAAAAACGAAAAAACCAAACCTGTTCCTGTCGAGTTGATTCCGACACATAGCGACCATATATCATACGTATATGTATATATATACGTATGTATATATATGTATACATATAACGTGTGAGTGTAAACGGGATAGACAGTTCTGGAAGGACGCTCATGGAGGAATTGACAGTGTTCACTTCTGGGGAGGGGAGGGAAGAGGAAAGAGATGGAGGAGTGTGATTTTTACTATTTCTCCTATATACCTCTTTATGGTTTGAATTTGCTACCATAAAAATATAGTCAGAGAGCAACAGAGATGAAAACACAGGACATAAAAAATAGTCACTCTTCCCTGTTTAGGACTCTCTCTGTTTCACAGACACGCCCTGGGACTGAAGAGGCCTGGCTTGGCATTCTGGCCGCACCATTTCTAACTGAGTGACCTTCACGGAATAAACTTTATAGCTGTCTGCTTACTCGTCTGCATAAACAAGGGGAATAACAGAAACAATCGCTTGCATTGTTGTGGATATCAAATTATACGATGCCTGGTATATTGAGAGTTATCACAATTCAGCAAATGCCTAGGGGGTCGTCTCCCGCTGGTGGGAAGCCGTGGAGCGGGCAGGTACCCTGGCATTGATCAGGAGCCTGCTGCCAGCTTGACAGGTGAGACCTTTCCCCTGCTGCCGCCTGTGGTCACTACTGCTCCTCAGAGACGATTTTCTATCTAGTAATTCGTTGTTATTAACACCATTTTTTCATTTTATGCTAAAAAAGCAATTGAAGGGTTGTGAGCAGGAAGTAACATAATCTGGTTTACTTACTGAAAAATCATTCTGGCTGCTATATGGGTAATGCAGAAGAGGGAGGCAAGAGTGGCTGAAAGGAGGCCAGCAACGAGGCTGTTGCAATGATATAGGGGAGATATGGTTGTAATTCGAACTAGGATGTTGGTAGTGAAGGTGAGGAGAAGGGAAAGGATTTGAGAAATATTTAAGGGGTTACAATTTTATCCAGCTGACTTCTGCTGATGCGTATGAGAGCAGCCTGCAGCAGACCAATGCTGCTACAGAGAACAAGAAAAGCTCCTTAAAAAGTGACAACAATATCAGCTTAAAGCCACTAGAGAGCTAGTCAAGTGATCAGGCCTCAAAGGGCCAACATGGAGGAGAGGCAAGACCCATGGAGAATGAGTGTGTGGTCAGAGAGGGGGATGCTTGAGTCACTGGTTCTGGACATTGGGGCAGTAACAGGAAATGACAGAGTCCTCGTTGTGACTGTGGGAGTGGGAGACCGAGCTAGAGGTCACTTTAGTGTCAAGCCTCTTCCAGCTTGAAGGCCCTTTGCCTGAGAATGACCGTCCCTCCCACTCTGTGCCTGGCTAACTCTTCCTCATCCTTCAGGTGTCAGGCTTGCCTCACCTGGAGCCGCCCACCGACCTGACTGAGGGCCGTCCCTCCCTAACACACTCCAGTAGCACTCTCCCTTCCTGAGCACGTAACAGTGATTACATGCATCTTTGCGAGATTCTTTCAGCAGTTCGAAGCTTCGTGAGGGCAGGGACCATGTGTGATGTTGCTGACCATTGTATCACTAGCATCTAGCACGGGCACAGTACAGCACAGCTGTTCGGTGCTTCCTGAGTATGTAACAGGACGTTTAATGGGAGATTGCCTATTTTCACAGGATTTTGGCCCAAATCTGAGGCCTGGGAGTGTTAAGTGTGTGCGCAGTCTTCAGTCTCAAAGGAAATGCTACACAATGCTGCATTTACTAAAAAATGGCAAAGCCAGTTCAGCGACCACCCTCCCATCACAAGGTTCTTCAAGAGAAGATCAAACATGTCAAAGGAGATTGTTAAAGGGGAAATGGAGGAGGAAAGAGTGCTTTGGCTTGTCCCCTACCCCCACCCCCACGAGGGAGGAAAGGATGGGGTTCTCTCTACCTCCAAACCAAATGAGTCAGTCCAAAAAGCCAAAACAGAGTTAGAAGCGCAAAAGATGCATTGAGAATGATACAGGGGAGAGGGCATGAGAGGAGGCATGGAGTGCTTCAGACCACGGGGAGGCCTGACACCTGTGAAGGAGAGGGGGCAGCAAGGAGGGCTAGGAGGAAGAGCCCCAACTGCGGTGCAGCTTTGAGGAAGTCTTGGCCAGCCCACCAGGGAGCTCTGGTGTGAAGCTGGCCAGAAGAGGAGCCCTACGCTGAGCAGAAACCACTCTGGCAGCTCCGTTGTGCTGCCGTTGGCTGGGGGCTGCCTGGAAATTGCAAAGGGCTTGACTCAGAGGCTGCAGCAGGTCCTACTGGCTAACGGCACTCCTCCTAGCGAGTCATCTCTTCCAGGGAGATCGAGGCAGCAGTGTGTTCTTTATGGCCACAGTCCACCCCTTGTCCCACGCTGAGCACTACTTCATATGTGTTCGGGGAGCAGTTCCTCTATGGCTCCTGAGGGCAAACTTAGAAGAGGGAAGTTTGGTGGGACAAATTACAGCCTCCAGCTGCAGCAGGTCCTCATTATTTCTCCTCCGCTCTCAGCTCTCACCTCCACAGTGTTGGTGACTATCCTTCCCTCCTGAGGCATCTGAGTCCCGGGTGCCTATCCTCGTCCCGGGCCAGGGTCAACGCACTTGTCCAGTCACAGTCACAAGTGGCAAGAGAACTGAGCAGATCACCTGAGGTTCCCATGTAGTCCTTCTTGTCACCATTGTAACTGCATTCTTCCCTCCTCCTTAAAGAGTCAGGGTCAATTATACCTGCCCAGATGGGGACTCTTCCTGCTTGCTGGTCTCTGGACGCAAGGAACCTCAAAATGCCCAGGCAGCAGCCGTATCTCCCGGTACACCCTGGCTGTGGCTCCTAACTCAGTGCCCCCCCGTAGGGACCAGGACCTCCAGCCTTTCAGAGGCCAGGGGTGAGGAGATGGGAAGCACAATGCCTATCCCAGTTTCCCGGAAAGGATGGTCTGAGTTGAGAGTTCCGAGGTAGCCAGGTCCTAGAGCCCTCTCCCTGCCCCTCTCCCCGGTGTTGTCACTGGCAGCCATCTGCCTGGGAAGAGCATGGCCTCAGCTCGAATACTGTGGCAGCCCTTCCAAGTGCCAGCTCTTCACGCTCCTTGTGGGCTCCTGAGCAGTGCCCCTCCATGACTGCCGTGCCACGTGCAGGAAGAAGGCGCCAGGAAAAAGGGGAGGTTGGCATGCTATTCTTCCTTTGGGGACTTGCTGACTTGTAGGAGTTCTTAGTCTGTTTTGGTAAGGCCACCAAGGTGGAGTGTGGTCAGACATTTCTTGGGAAAGCCTGACATACGTCCCCAGGAGTTGAGGGTGTACAAGAAGATAGGGATTGTTGTGTGCTTCTGTCTTGCCTGGAAGAATGTGAAGCGGGAGGAGGGGCTGCCTGGAGCAGCCTGCACTGGCTGGGTGAAGAGAGGGGGTCAGCCCTTGAGCAAAGGTATGTACCCCTTTGGATGAGGTGAGGAGGTCTGAGTCTCCTGTGGGCTGTGTAGGTGCCGTGGGAGGGAGCTGGGCTTGAGGCATCTGATGGAACCTGCGCTGCTGGGTCAAGAGCTGTAGGATGTGCCCCTCAGGAGAGGGACTGATGGAGAAACACAAAGGATCGATGTCACCCACGTCAGAGACCCAGCATGACATTACAAAGCCAAAACTGACTAGCATACGAGAGTGTCAGTCCCGGAACAGCTAACCTCTCTTCCCCACGTGCCCTCCTCCCTGGCCCAGACCCTGGAGGGGCCCAGAATCAAAAGTTTGAAGACAGCAAAGAAGAGTGGAAAGCTCAATCCTGCTCCCTTCGCCCACTGCAGGTACTGGGGACGCCACACATTTTTAAGTTCAAATTAGAACAGACTAGGTTTTTTAATAATTAAGAGTGAGTCAGTTACTCAAAACGAGTTTACCCTTGCACCTGAAAGCCTCCAGGAAAACCTGGGAGCATCTCTCAGACGTCACGGGCAGGAAAGGAAGATGAATGAGTGGATTTAAAAGCATTGGTGAAGAAAAATTTTGAAAGATATTTCCCTTTTTTACCTAGTCAAGTTCAGTCTGTCTAGTTACACTTCTTGACGGTATCAAACACCCATGACTGAGCTAGGCATATACTAACAAATAAAACCAGGTGCTGTGGAGTCGACTCCGACTCATGGCAACCCCGTGTGTATCAGAGGAGAACTCTGCTCCATAGGATTTTCAATGGTTGTGATCTTTTGAAGTCAATCACCAGGCCTTTCTTCTGCAGTACCTGTGGGTGGACTTGAACACCCAACCTCTTGGTTAGCAGCCAAGCACTTAACCCTTTGCACCACCCAGGGACTCCGTTCAATAAATAGTAGTTTGCTAGCTTCCACATGGAGCTCGTCAACGGTGAATGCAGTTTTGACTGTAGGAAGTCCTACCTCAGTTTTAAAGTCAGGTGTCAGCATGACCCTCCTTTCAGAAGTCAGTTCCTGAACTAATGCAGCAGAAGTCCTTGGTGGAGGCTGCTGGGCACGCTTTGGGGAGAAGGTGAACTGAGAAGGCAAGGCCGGTTTCTAGGGGGAACAAAGGCTGACGGCAGCTGTTTCTCCCTGCACTCTGATGCTCTGGGAAAGTGAGGCTCTTGGATTGGAAAAACAAACCTCAAAATGGCCTGAGCTCTGCCTAGCCTCAGCCAGAGAGGCTTTGCTAGAAGAAATAAAAATGAAGGCTGAAAGGCAGAATCTGATTGTGGAAGGAGAGATGAAACTGGGCCACCTCAGCTGCCTGGTGCTAGTGCTGTCACACACACTGATTGCCTTAGTGCCAGCTGACCAGGAAGACACAGTGGAGAGGGACAACACAGGGGAGTCACGACCATGATGTCACCCAGTGTAACAACTGAGCTTTGGTTAAACATTGACAGAGGGCCTGTACAGGCAAGAATACTGATGTTGCTATTGTTGTTAGGTGCCGTCGAGTAGGTTCCAAGTCATGGTGACCCTATATACAACAGAATGAAACACTGCCCGGTCCTGTGCCATTCTCACAATCATTTTTATGCTTGAGCCCATTGTTGCAGCCACTGTGTCAATCCATTTCATTGAGGGTCTTTCTCTTTTTCCCTGACCCTCTACTTTATTAACCATGATGTCCTTTCCAGGGACTGGTCCCTCCTGAATACGTTTCCAAAGTACATAAGACAAAGTCTTGCCATCCTTGCTTCCAAGGAGCATTCTGGTTGCATTTGTTCTTTTGGCAGTCCATGGTATATTCAATATTCTTCTCCAACATCATAATACAAAAGCATCAATTCTCCTTCGGTCTTCCTTATTCACTGCCCAGCTTTCACATGCAAATAAGGCAACTGAAAACACCATGGCTTGGGTCAGGTGCACCTTAGTCCTCAAAATGACATCTTTGATTTTTAACACTTTAAAGGGGTCTTTTGCAAAAGATTTCCCAATGAAATGCATCATTTGATTTCTTTTTTTATATATATATTCTTTTTTTATTATGCTTTAAGTGAAAGCTTACAAACCAAGTCAGTCTCTCATACAAAAATATATATACACCTTGCTGTATACTCCTAATTGCTCTCCCCCTAATGAGACAACACATTCCTTTCCGGCACTTTCTCTTTTCGTGTCCATGTGGCCAGCTTCTGACCCCCTCTGCCCTCTCATCTTCCCTCCAAACAGGAGATGCTAACATAGTCTCATGTGTCTACTTGATCCAAGAAGCTCATTGTTCACCAGTGTCATTTTCCATCCCGTATCCCAGTCTAATCCCTGTCTGAAGAGCTCGCTTTGGGAATGGTTCCAGTCTTAGGCTAACAGGTCTGGGGACCATGAACTTCGGTGTCCTTCTAGTCTCAGACCATTAAGTCTGGTCTTTTTATGAGAATTTGGAGTCTGCATCCCACTGCTCTCCTGCTCCCTCAGGGGTTCTCTGTTGTGTTCCCTGTCAGGGCAGTCATCGGTTGTAGCCAGGCACCATCTAGTTCTTCTGGTCTCAGGCTGATGTAGTCTCTGGTTTATGTGGCCCTTTCTGTCTCTTGGGCTCATAATTACCTTGTGACTTGGCATTCTTCATTCTCCTTTGGTCTAGGTGGGTTGAGACCAATTGATGCCTCTTAGATGGCCGCTTGCTAGCATTTAAGACCCCAGACGCCACTCTTCAAAGTGGAATGCAGAGTGTTTTCTTAATAGGTTTTATTATGCCAACTGACTTAGTTGTCCCCTGAAACCATGGTCCCCAAACCCCCGCCCCTGCCACGCTGGCATTCGAAGCGTTCAGTTTGTTCAGGAAACTTTTTTGCTTTTTGTTTAGTCCAGTTGTGCTGACCTCTCCTGTACTGCGTATTCTCTTTCACTTCGCCTAAAATAGTTCTTATCTACTATCTAATTACGAATACCGGTTTCCCTCCCTCCCTCCTTTTCCGCTCTCGTAACCACCAAAGAATACTCTTTCTGTGTGAACTATTTCTTGAGTTCTTATGACAGCGGTCTTACACAATATTTGTCCTTTTGCAACTGATTAATTTCACTCAGCATAATGCCTTCCGGGTTCCTCCATGTTATGAAGTGTTTCCATTGTGTGTATAAACCATAATTTATTTCTCCATTCAGCAGTTGATGGACACCTTGGTTGCTTTCATCTTTTTGCTATTGTAAACAGTGCTGCAATGAATATGGGTGTGCATATATCTGTTCGTGTAAAGGCTCTTATTTCTCTACGATGTATTCCAAGGAGTGGTATAGCTGGATCTTGTGGTGGTTCTATTTCTAGCTTTTTAAGGAAGCACCAAATTGATTTCCAAAGTGGTTGCACCATTTTATATTTCCACCAGCAGTGTATAAGTGTTCCAGTCTCTCCACAACCTCTCCAACACTTAGTATTTTGTGTTTCTTGGATTAATGCCAGCCTTGTTGGAGATGTACTTTTGATTTGCATTTCTCCAATGACTAATGATGGTGAGCATTTCCTCATGTATGTGTTACCTACCTGAATGTCTTCTTTAGTGAAGTGCCTGTTCATATTTTTGCCCATTTTTAATTGGGTTATTTGTCTTTTTGTAGTTGAGTTTTTGCAGTATCATAGATTTTAGAGATCAGGCGCTGATCGGAAATGTCATAACTAAAAACTTTTCCCCAATCTGTAGGTAATCTTTTCACTCTTATGGTGAAGTCTTTCAATGAGCATAGGTGTTTGATTTTTAGGAGTGCCCAGTTATCTGGTTTCTCTTCTGCATTGTTAGTAATGTTTAATATCCCGTTTATGCCATGTATTAGGGCTCCTAACGCTGTCCCTATTTTTTCTTCCATGATCTTTATCATTTTAGATTTTATATTTAGGTCTTTGATCCATTTTGAGTTTGTTTTGTGCATGGTGTGAGGTATGGGTCTTGTTTCATTTTTTTGCACGTGGATATCCGGTTATGCCAGCACCATTTGTTAAAAAGACTATCTTTTCCCCATTTAACTGATTTTGGGCCTTTGTCAAATATCAACTGCTCATATGTGGGTGGATTTATGTCTGGATTCTCAATTCTGTTCCATTGGTCTATGTATCTGTTGTTGTACCAGTACCAGTACTGTGGCGGTATAATAGGTTTTAAAATCAGGTAGAGTGAGGCCTCCCACTTTGTTCTTCTTTTTCAGTAATGCTTTACTTATCTGGGGCCTCTTTCCCTTCCATATAAGGTTGGTGTATTTGTTTCTCCATCTCATTAAAAAATGTCATTGGAATTTGGATTGGAATTGCATTGTATCTATAGATCACTTTTGGTAGAATAAAAACATTTTTACAATGTTCAGTCTTCCTAACCATGAGCAAGGTATGTATTTCCACTTATGTAGGTCTCTTTTGGTTTCTTGCAGTAGCGTTTTGTAGTCTTCTTTGTATAAGTCTTTTACATCTCTGGTAAGATTTACGCCTAAGTATTTTATCTTCTTGGGGACTACTGTAAATGGTATTGATTTGATGATTTCCTCTTTGATGCTCTTGGTGTTAGTGTAAAGGAATCCAACTGGTTTTTGTATGTTTATCCTGTACCCTGATACTCTGCTGAAATCTTCTATTAGCATCAGCAGTTTGCTGAGGGTTTTCTGTGTATAAGATCATGTCATCTGCAAATAGAGACACTTTTACGTCTTCTTTGCCAATCTGGATGCCTTTTATTTCTTTATCTAGCTTAATTGCCCTAGCTAGGACCTCCAGCACAATGTTGATTAACAGTGGAGATAAAGGGCATCCTTGTCTGGTTCCTGATATCAAGGAGAACACTTACGGACTCTCTACATTTAGGATGATGTTGGCTATTGGCTTTATAAAAGTGCCCTGTATTAAGTTGAGGAATTTTCCTTCTATTCCTATTTTGCTGACAGTTTTTATCATGAATGGGTGTTGAACTTTGTCAAACACCTTTTCTGTAACAATTGATAAAATCATGTGATCCTTGTCTTTTGTTTTATGTATATGATGGATTACATTAGTTGTTTTTCTAATGTTGAACCATCCCTGCATACCTGGTATGAATCCCACTTGGTCATGGTGAATTATTATTATTTTTTTATATGTTGTTGAATTCTATTGGCTAGAATTTTGTTGAGGTTTTTTGCATCTAAGTTCATGGGGGATATAGATCTGTATTTTCTTTTTTTGTGGCGTCTTTACCTGGTTTTGATATCAGGGATATGCTGGCTTCATAGAATGAGTTTGGGAGTATTCCGTCCTTTTCTATGCTCTGAAATACCTTTAGTAGTAGTGGTGTTAACTCTTCTCTGAAAGTTTGGTAGAACTCTACAGTGAAGCCATCCAAGCCAGGGCTTTTTTTTGGGGGGGGGGCAGTTTTTTGATTACCTTTTCAATCTCTTCTTTTGTTATGGGTCTATCTAGTTGTTCTACCTCTGTTTGTGTTAGTTTAGGTAGGTAGTGTGTTTCTAGGAATTCATCCATTTCTTCCAGGTTTTCAACTTTGTTAGAGTACAATTTTTTCATAGTAATCTGATACGATTCTTTAAATTTCAGTTGGGTCTGTTGTAATATTGCCCATCTCCTATCTTATTCAGGTTATTCACTTCCTCTCCTGTTTTTCTTTTGTTAGTTTGGCTAATGGTTTGTCAATTTTGTTAATTTTTTCAAAGAACCAGCTTTTGGTCTTGTTAACTGTTTCAGTTGTTTTTCTGTTTTCTATTTCATTTATTTGCTCTAATTTTTATTATCTGTTTTCTTCTGGTGACTGAGGGTTTCTTTTGTTGCTCTCTCTATATGTTCAAGTTGTAGGGATAATTCTTTGATTTTGGCCCTTTCTTCTTTTTGGATATGTGCATTCATTGATATAAATTGAGCACTGCTTTTGCTGTGTCCCAAAGGTTCTGATAAGAAGTGTTTTCATTCTCATTTCAGTCTACGAATTTCTTTATTCCATCCTTAATGTCTTCTATAATCCAGTCATTTTTGAGCAGGGTATTGTTCAGCTTCCGAGTGTTTGATTTCTTTTCCCTGCTTTTTCTGTTATTTATTTCTCCTTTTATGGCCTATGGTCAGAGAAGATGCTCTGTAATATTTCATTGTTTTGGATTCTGCTAAAGCTTGCTTTATGACATAATCTATGGTCTATTCTAGAGAATGTTCCATGTACACTAGAAAAGAAAGTACACTTGACTGCTGTTGGGTGGAGTGTTCTGTATATAAGGTCAATTTGGTTGATTGTGGCCTTCAGATCTTCCGTGTCTTTACTGAGCTTCTTTCTGGATGTCCTGTCCTTCACCGAAAGTGGTGTGTTGAAGTCTCCTACTGTAATTGTGGAGCTGTCTATCTCACTTTTCAGTGCTATTAGAGTTTGTTTTATGTATCTTGCAGCCTTGTCATTGGGTGCATTAATTAATATGGTTATATCCTTCTGGTATAGTCTCCCTTTACTCATTATATAGTGTCCTTCCTTATCTTTTGTGGTGGATTTAACTTTAAAGTCTATTTTGTCATAAATTAATATTGCCACTCCTGCTCTTTTTTGACTGTTGTTTGCTTGATATATTTTTTTCCATCTTCTGAGTTTTAGTGTGTTCATGTTTATAAGTCTAAGGTGTGTCTCTTGTAGACAGCATATAGACAGATGCTGTTTTTTTAATCCATCGTGCCACTCTCTGCCTCTTTATTGGTGCATTTAGTTCATTTACATTCAGTGTAATTATGAATAGGTATGAATTTAGTGCTGTCATTTTGATGTCTTTTTTTGTGTGTTGGTGACTGTTTATTTTTCCCACGTAATTTTTTGTGCTGAGTAGTTCATCTTTATGTATTGTCTTTTCCTTTTATTAGTTGTTGTTGATTTTGTTTCTGCTGAGTCTCTATTTTTTCCTTGTATTTTATTTTGATGTGTAGGATAGTTTGTCTCCGTTGTGGTTACCTTAATATCTACCCCTATTTTTCTAAATTTAAACCTTTTATTTCTTTATATTGCCTTTTTTTATATATGAAAGACCTATGACAACATTTCTTAATCCCTCTTTATTGTTTTAATGTTGTCTTCTTTTACTTAATAACATTGCTGTTTGCCTGTTTTGAGCGTTTTTTGTCTTGATTTATTTTTGTGATTTCCCTGTCTGGGTTGACATCTGATCACTCTGTCCCGTGTTCTAGTCTTGGGTTGATACCTGATATTATTGCTTTTCTAACCAAAGAACTCCACTTAGTATTTCTTGTAGTTTTGGTTTGGTTTTTACAAATTTCCTAAACCTCTGTTTATCTGGAAATGTCCTAATTTCACCTTCATACTTGAAAAACGGTTTTACTGGATATATGATTCTTGCCTGGGAATTTTTTTCCTTCAGTGCTTTATACAAGTCATCCCATTGCCTTCTTGCCTGCATGGTTTCTGTTGTGTAGTCTGAGCTTATTCTTATCGTGTGTCCTTTATAGGTGACTTCTCATTTATCCCTAGCTGCTCTTAAAATTTTCTCTTTATCTTTGGTTTTGGCAAGTTTGATTAAAATATGTCTTGGTGACTTTCTTTTAAAATCTACCTTATTTGGATTTCGATGAGCATCTTGGATAGCTATCTTCTCATCTTTCACAGTATCAGGGAAGTTTTCTGCTAACAAATCTTCAACAATTCTCTCTGTATTTGCTGTTATCCCTCCCTGTCCTGGTACTCCAATTACTTGTAGGTTATTTCTCTTGATAGAATCCCACATGATTCTTAAGGTTTCTTCCTTTTTTTTTTAATTCTTTTATCTGATTTTTCTTCAAATATATTGGTGCCAAGTGCTTTATCTTCAAGTTCACCAGTTCTGCTTTCCACTTGCTCAGTTCTGCTCCTCTGACTTTCTATTGTCTGATTCTGTAATTTTACTGTTAATATGAATTTCTGATTGCTGTCTGTCCATGGATTTTTCCAGCTTATTAAATTTTTCATTATGTTCCTGAATAGCCTTTTTAATTTCTTCAACTGCTCTATCTGTGTGTTCCTTGGCTTGTTCTGCGTATTGCCTGATCTCCTTCCTGATGTCTTAAAGAGTTCTGTATGTTAATCTTTTGTATTCTGCATCCGGTAGTTCCAGGAAGGCACTTTGATCTAGAAGATCCCTTGATTCTTTGTTTTGAGAGCTTGTTGAAGCAATCATGGTCTGTTTCTTTATGTGATTTGATATTGACTATTGTCTCCACGCCATCTATAAGTTATTAGTTTGTTTTATGTTTGCTTACTGTATCCTAGCTTCTTGCTATGTTTTGTTTTGATATGCCCAAATGGGTTGCTTGAGCTAGCTAGCTTGATTACTTTTATTTTCACCTTTGAAGCTCTGATATCCTGTCACCAGATGGCTAGAGCTGTTATCAGGTATATCAGTCTAGGAGTCCATCCACTTTTCTGTATAGGTTCACCTCAGGTGTCCAGGTAGCTGCTCATCAAGTATGTGGTACAGGCTCTGTCCTACAGTCTTAGAGGGGCAGGGGTGATTGGTGTAGGTACCGGTATTAGTTTGCAGCAGGAAATCATGCTCTGAACAAGGCAGTGGGCTGAGAATCATCCCCCAAGTGTCTCTGAGGAAAGCACATACCTCTTCCCTAGAGCATACAGGTGGGTGGGTTCTGCAGATGAACCATGGGCATCCAAAGTTTTTGGTTGTAAGGACTGGGAGGTACCGGTTATCCTTGGACCCCTGTCATTGGTGGCTTGGTGATCTGAGTGGAACCACCAGTCCTTAGGCCCCTGATGTGGGTAGGTAAGGACCCTGTTATATAGACAAAGTAGCATCGATCATCAAACACCCACCTCTCCACTGCACAGATCAAACAGTTGCAGTCTGCCAAGGAGGGCCTATTCTCCTGAAATAGGCCCACACAGGTCTATGCAGTGGGGGAAGGTATTCAAAATCTATGGACCGTTTTTGCCTGGACAAGAGCCACTTCTGTCCTTAGCTCCCCAGGTTAGTGCAGCTGACAAATTATCTTTTTCCCCAAATTGCGAATTTATTCCTTCTCCAAGGCCACGAGGATGTGCTCTGGGTGCTCAACAGAGCCTATCTCAGGCCCAGAGAAATCAACAGCCACTGAAGCCGGCTTAGGGGCTGGGGGTGCAGAAAATATATGCAAGTACTTAGCTTTTGTCAAGAACCCCGTTCTTCTCTGGTTCCAGAGCTGCGAGTAGGCTGTGCGGCTGGCTGCTTTTCTCTGAGGAAAGTGTAGTCAAACACTAGTACCAGCCTGCCGCAGCCACTTCCAGGAATGGTGTCTGAGGGCTCCCGGCGATTCAGATCCAGTAACTCCTCTCCACTTCTGAGCCTTCTCTTCCTCCCCCTGCTGCTCAGTCCATTTTCTAACTTTGCCTTTGATATTCAGGGCTCCTAGATTGCCATAAATATAATCATTTCACTTGTGTTTTCAGGTCTTTCTTGTAAAAGGGCTCGCTGGACGCATCTGTCTATTCTGCCATCTCGGCCCCGCCCCCTTCATTTGATTTCTTGACAGCTGCTTTCATGGTTGTTGATTGTGGATCCATGTAAAATGAAATCCTTGACAACTTCAATGTTTTCTTCATTTACCATGATGTTGCTTATTGGTCCAGTTGTGAAGATTTTGTTTGTTTTTTAATTTGTGTTTTAAGCGAAAATTCACAATTCAAATCAGTCTCTCATACAAAAACTTATACACACCTTGCTATGTAACCCTAGCTGCTCTCCCTCTAATGTGACAGCACACTCCTCCTCTTCACCCTGTAGTCCCCGTGTCTGTTCAACCAGCTCCTGTCCCCCTCTACCTTCTCATCTGACCTCCAGGCAGGAACTGCCCACATAGTCTCATATGTCTACTTGATCCAAGAAACTCACTCCTCACGAGTATTATTTGCTGTCTTATAGTTCAGTCCAATCCCTGTCTGAAGAGTTGGCTTTGGGAATGGTTCCAGTCTTGGGCTAACAGAGGGCCTGGGGGCCATGACCTCTGGGGTCCCTCCAGTCTCAGTCACACCATAAAGTTTGTTTTCTTTACATTAAGGTATAATCCATACTGAAGGCTATAGTCTTTGATCTTCATCAGTAAGTGCTTCAAGTCTTCATCTTCAACAAGCAAGGCTGTGTCATCTGCGTAACTCAATTTGTTATTCAGTCTTCCTCCAAGTCTGATGCCCTGTTCTTCATATTGTCCAGCTTCTCGGATTATTTGCTCAGCATACAGATTGAATAGGTATGGTGAAAGGATACAACCCTGACCTATACTTTTCCTGAGTTTAAAACCACTCAGTATTCTCTTGTTCTGTTCAAATGACTACCTCTTGGTCTATGTACAGGTTCCTCATAAACACAATGAAGTGTCCAGGAATTTCCATTTTTCATAATGTTATCCATAGTTTCTTATGATCCATGCAGTCATAATTTCTTATTATCCATGATGTACTGCTGCAACTGTTTTCGAATGATCTTCAGCAAAAATTTTACTTGCGTGTGATATTAACAATAGTTTGATAATGCCTTTGCACAGTCAGTAAAACTCAGGTAAACATCTTTCTGGTATTCTCTGCTTTCAGCCAGGGTCCATCTAACATCAGCAATGATATCCCTTGTTCCACGTCCTCTTCTGAATTGGCCTGAATTTGTGGCAGTCCCCTGATGTACTGCTGCAACTGTTTTCGAATGATCTTCAGCAAAAATTTTACTTGCGTGTGATATTAACGATAGTTTGATAATTTCCACATTCTGTTGGATCACTTTTCTTTGAAATGGGCACAAATATGGATCTTTTTCAGTCGGCTGGCCAGGTAGCTGTCTTCCAAATTTCTTGGCATAGATGAGTGAGCACTTCCAGCGTTGCATATGTTGTTGAAACCTCTCAATTGGTATCCCATCAATTTCTGGAGCCTTGTTTCTCACCAATGCATTTGGTGCAGAGCTTGGACTTCTTTCTTCAGTACCACCGGTTCTTATATGGCACCTCCTGAAATGACTGTCAACCAATTACTTTTTGTACAGTGACTCTCTGTATTCCTTCCTTCTTCTTTTCATGCTTCATGTGTCATTCAATATTGTCCCTGTAGAATCCTTCAGTATTGCAACTCAAGGCTTGAATTTTATTCCACCTGAATTTAGAGACCATCTCAAAAGTAGATTTAACTCATTAAACACTAGTGACTGAAAACCAGACCAGTTGTGTCATGACATGAAGGACATCATCCATGAAGAAAGCAAGAGATCATTAAAAAGACAGGACAAGAAGAAAAGAACGGATGTCAGAGAAGACTCAAACTTGCTTCTGAACACAGAATAGCTGAAGCGAAAGGAAAGAACGCTGAAGCAAAAGAGCTGAACAGAGATTTCAAAGGGCAGCTCGAGAAGAGAAAGTATTATAATGAAACGTGCAAAGACCTACCGTCAGAAAACCAAAAGGGAAGAACACGCTGGACTGATTTCCAAACATACTAGAGCGGTGTAGTACCATCACAAACGTCAGGGAGGCAGGAACTGGGACAACATAAAGAACAATTCAGGAGACACTTGCGGCCCATCCAGACCCTTGGAGCCCCCCCTCCAATCTTCCTTTAGGTTTTGGATTGCCTGCTTTAGCAACACTCCCACCAGGCTCCCTAAAGCATTGGTGGCAGGAGCCCCCCACGAATTGGCAACTGTGTCCTGTAGGAAAAGGGGCACGAGTCCCAGGCTTATGAAACCTGGCTCTGCAACGCCATGACCAGAGTGACCCCCTCCTTTCTCTTGTCCTCAGTTTCCACTTCTGAACAACGGGTTCTATGATGTCTGGGGCTAGCAAGGCAAGGCTGCCTACTCTGCAGGGTCTCTGCGGTCCTCACCCTCCTGTCCATTATCGCCCTCACTAAGTCCCATCGCCTGCCCAGGGTCTCTGCTGGCTGCGCTCCCCGCACATCCACACCCCTGCTCTGGACAGCTCACGGACCCGTCTTGGACCACCTTTGGTCAAAAAGGCAAGCTGCAGGGCTGGCCCCTGCCACAGAAGCCCTTTCCAGGCGCAGGCTGGGGGCAACTTTCTACACGTGGCCAAGAGTGCCACCGCGACCGCCTGCCCAGGTGGCGGGAGAAGAGGAGTGGGGAGAGGGCAGCGGGTGCCCAGGGTGAGGCCAGGGCCTGGGGAGCAGGCCGGGCCCTTTGTGATCCTGGCCCGCCATCTGGCGACCAGCGCGGGCACAGCTGCAGGAGAAGCGCCCTGGAGGCCCTTCGAGCCAGAAACGGCCACTTCGTTGTGTTGAGCGTAGCATTTCCTAGAGACCACTGCGCAGAGCCCACAGCTGAGGAGATGGTGGTGTGCGCAGGCGCACAGAGGACGACCAAAGGCACGTGGAACCCCACACCCATCCAGGCGCACACAGGATGAGCACCCGGTGCAAATTTGGCGGGCGAGCCAGCGCCCGGACTATGTGCCGGCAAAGAAACACGTTCCGCACCCTCGCTGGTGGCCCTGTGAGGCTGGTGGAACCCCTCCGCTTCCACCCCCATTCTACCAGAGATCGTGAACACTCTAGAACAATGATTCCACACACAAAATAAAAAACCGTTGCCTTCCAATCAATTCTGAGTCATACCGACACTATAATACAGAATAAAACTGCCCTATAGAGTTTCCAAGGAGTGGTTGGTGGATTTGAACTGCTAACTTTTTGGTTAACAGCCGACTTTTGCCTAGCAGGCAGATGCTTAACCACTGTGCCACCAGGGCTCCAGGGGATAAACAAGAAAATAAGCTAGAAAACTATTAAAAATATATGGATGCTCACCTTAAGGAGCAGTGAGTTTACATTAACGGGGAAGGAACAACTCAAACAGACGGTGAGAACCGATGCACAACTCGAAGAATGTAACCATCACTTGATTGTACACATAGGAAATGTTGAATAGATGTACGTTTTTGCTATGTATATTCTCAAGAACAACAAAAAAAAAGGGGGGGGGAAGATATGGATGCTGGAGCATCAAACCAGGCCTCAAACTCTTCTCTGCTGTTCTTCTCCCATTCTCCAAAATCTTCCCTATTTCGTTTTGGGGGGCTCCCCAAGCGTTCAAGGGTCACAACCACTCACTTCCCATGCCAATCAGCATCCTGTCATGAAGTTCCTTTGGCCTAAGAGACCACACAACCCCTCACAGACCGCATGCCAGGACAGACACTGGTCGGGGTACCAGCCACTGCCCCCACCCCCGCTCCACACAAACCCTCCCCTCCATTGCCCACAGCAGAGGCAAAACTCAGCTGAAACACTCAAATTTATTGACGAGAAATGCTGGAAACATTGAAGGGAAGTGAATCACGATAGAACAACCACCACCAAAGGGTAGGGTGCCTCCCTCCTCCTGGGGTCCCTAATGAGCCTCAGCCAACCCCCATTCTTCAGCCCTGCTGCCACCTCTGCCTTCCTGAGGGTCCCAGGTTTTGCCTCCTGTCAGGACAATGGGCTCTGGCAACATCCACTCACTTTGGGGGACCCCTTCCCAGCCAACCTGCTGAGGCATAGCCCTGCCGGGTGGCCCCACAGGACAGGCACACAAGAATACATCACCAAGTCAAGGAAACAGTCACAAACAGCAACAGAGATGGAGCTTCCTGAAGCCTGCCCCATCCCCTGGTCCATCCTTTTTTGGTCACAGGGTGAGGGTCACCACTCCCTGGGCAAGGCCCTCAGGCCCACTGCCTGGACCTCTGGGACATGCCCCTGGAACACTTTCATCTTCCTGAGTGACAGGGCATCCTTTGCAACAGCATCGGTTCCTGGAGCAGTCTCAGAGGTGTCTTCAGTGTCATAAACAACCTCGTTAGCTTCTTCAGTGGATGGGGCAACATCGGCGGCACCTTCACTGGCTGGGATGGCCTGGCCAGCATCTTCATTCGCTGGGACAGCCTCAGCAATGTCTTCGTTGGCTAGAGTGGTCTTGGTGGCATCTTCATTAGCTGAGATGACCTTGTCACTGGCTGGGGTGGCATCTTCACTAGTTGATGCCTCCTTGAAGGCCTCTTCATTGCCTAGGGCAGCCTAGATGATAGCTGAGGGTCCACCAGCTGCATGGGCCCCTTCCTTCTCCTGGCATGGCTTCCTCCTGGCCTGGACAGCCTCCCATGCCTCAGTCTCCGAAACGAGCTGTAGCAGCACCATTAAGCCAAGAAGCCTCCCCTCCATGGGCATCCTCCGCAGCTGGTTGTACAGCATGTGATTAGGGTGAGCTCACGTCAGCACCCGCTGCACACAAAACTGGCCTGTGATGGCCCGGTGCACCACACCCTTCTCCATGGCTGTCTGAAGCAGGCCTTCCTAGCACATCACCTAGGCAAAAAGGCTCTCCCCACACTCTTGGGTGCAGGTAACAAACTTGAGCCATGCTGTCATGCGTGTGTCCTGGGTCCCAAATACCTACACCAACATGGCCAAGCAGTTCTGTGCTGGGAGGCCAAAGTCTTCTGCCAGAAAGCCACACAAAAGGTCCAGGGGCTGGGCTGCTCAGGCACTCCACCAGCCTCCTTCCTCTCCAACATGAGACCACAGGCACAGCATGCCGTAGGTGTGGTCCAGCCGGCACTCAAAGGGCTCTTTCCCAGGGCCTGGCTCATCTCACCCCCCAAAAAGTCTCTGTTTCTGGTAGACCAGGCTCTCCAACATGGGCTCTAGGGTGTGCCTCCGCTGCTGCACCCAGGCGTCAGCCTCGTCAGCACCTCCTCCCTCACCCAGGGCTGCTACCATACCTACTGTTCCTACCATATTTTCATATCCTGCATTACCTGTGCCTCCTGCTTCATCTGAAACTCCCACCTCACCTGCACCTCAAGCCTCACCTGCACCTCCTGCATCACCTGCAGCTCCTGCCACAATCTCATATCCTGCCACACCTGGTGCTCCTGCCACACCTGCATCTCCTGCCTCACCTGGGGCTCCTGCCTCACCTAGAGCTTCTACCTCACCTGCAGCTCCTGCCTCACCTGGAGCTTCTGCCACATCCTCAACTCCTGCCTCACCTGCAGCTTCTGCCTCATCTGCATCTTCTGCCTCAACTTCAACTCCTGCCTCACCTGCAGGTCCTGCATCACCTGCAGCTCCTACCTCACCAGCAGCTCCTGCATTACCTGAGGGTCCTACATCACCTGCGGCTCCTACATCATGTGCAGCTTCTGCCACATTCTCAACTTCTGCCTCATCTGGGGCTCCTGCCTCACCTAGGACTTCTTCACCTGCGGCTCCTGCCTCACCTGCAACTTCAGCCTCAATTGCAGGTCCTGCCTCATCTGCTATTCCTGCATCACCTGCAGCCCCTACCCCACCAATATCTCCTGCCTCGCCTGGGGGTCCTCCATCACCTGCAGCTCCTACATCACGTGCAGCTTCTCCCACATTCCCAAGTCCTGCCTCGCCTGCAGCTTCTGCCACATTCTCAGATCCTGCCTCACCAGCAGCTTCTTCCTCACCTGGGGCTCCTGCCTCACCTGCAGCTCCTGCCACACCTGCCACTTCTGCCACATTGACTACTCCCATCTCACCTGCAGCTTCTGCCACACCTGCCACTTCTGCCCCATTGACTACTTCCATCTCACCTGCAGCTTCTGCCACATTGTCCACTCCTGCCTCACCTACAGCTCCTTGCACACATCCAGCTTCTGCCACATTGTCCAATCCTGCAACTCCTTCTTCACCTGCAGCTCTTGCCACACTGTCCACTCCTGCCTCACATGGGGATCCTGCCACAATCTCCATTCCTGCCTCACCATCTCCTGCCACATTCTCCACTCCTTCCTCAACTGCAGCTCCTGCCACATTCTCCACTCTTGCCTCACCTGTGGCTCCTGGCACACCTGCAGCTCCTGCCACATTCTCTGCTCCTCCCTCACATGCCCCGCCAGCTGATTCCTGCCCCTGGGGCTGTACAGGGAAAGTGAGTCTCTCCTGTAACTCAACATGAGGGACCTGGGGCAGGCAAATCACCCTCCAGGGCCCCCCTTTGCCTGGTATCTGTTGGGGGATCAAGCTGCGGTTTATGTACTCAGCAAATTCGACCAAGGCAACCTTGGTTCCCAGCTCCTTTCTGAAGATCTTGCCCAGAACTCGGTACATGCCCAGGGGCATCAGGGCAGCCCGCACAGCCTCTTGGAACTCATCCTCCTCGCAGTCTTCCGGGATGCCCAAGAGAAGCAGCGAGCGTTGTGCATTCGCACCCATCCACCTGCACCAGTCCCACAGCATTGCCAGTGCCATGGCCATGGACCTGGGGGGCAACGAGATGGGGGGTGAGTCACAGTATCCTGGACCTATGGACACAGAGTGGGACATGGGTGCTACGTACCCCACTGCACCAAGGCAAAGGTCCTGTAAGGGGCAGCACAGGAAAGAGATTGTAGGGGCCTAGCGTCCCGGGTATTGTAGCATTGTTTTTGCATGCCTTGCATAGTTAGCTTTTACATACTCTGATGATTTTGTGATTTGTGGTTGTTTTCTCCTTCCCTCTCCCTTTCTCCATGATTCTATAAAGTTTAAAATTAACCTATGTTCCTCTTGGAGAAGCAGAACAGCAATCAGTAAGATCTGGGACAAGACAACTAGACAATGGGGGCCTATCTTGTGACCGAAACCAGGATGGCATCAGAGGACCTCTAAGAATACCGACAGAAAGTCAACATGTTTGAAATGTGGTCAACATGCCCCCTCAAAGGAGAACTGTCAATCTCCAGATTCTTCAAGCCTAAGCCCTAACCCTATAAAACTCTCTGGTTGGTCTCTGAGAGTTAGATAGGTTTTCGAGGAGCCAATTTCCCTCTGTCTCTTGTATACCGGTATACAATAAAGCCCTCTTGCTGCTTACCTCACCCCATCTCAGTATTGGCTTTGCGGCAGGTGACTCGAATCTGTGTTTTGCTGTAACAAACTTTGGCGCCCAACGTGGGGCTAAGCCTCTCGAGACGCAGCGGCTCTGGGGCGGGCCCTGGGACTGACCAACAGCCCTCCCAGTTAAGTGACCACAAGAGGTCCCATTCACCTCCAGGGAGGCCACTGGCCAGTCCCAGCACCTGCCACAGCACCGCCGGTCCCAACCGCGCCAACCGAGGTGAGTAAAAGCAAGATCGGCTTAGGAAAAATCCCCAAGGGGTGAGTCCACTGTTTCTCTCCCTGTTGCACTTGGGGCCTGGACAGATAAGGCAGGCTTAAGGGAAGCCTAAACCCTTGGTTTCTGGAGTGAGTGGCACTTCGGATGACTGACCCCATTGAGTAGAATCGCAAAAGGGGCTCATGATGACTCTAGAGTCTTGGTTTTCGGGTGTTTGAATTAGCTTACAGCTGTCAAGATTACCTCTGTCATCTAGAGGTTGTCTGGAAGGTTGAGACTACCAAGGCTGTCAAGATTACCTCTGTCATCTAGGGACTGTCTGGGAGGTTGAGATTGCTGAGTGAGTGTGAGGCCAGCCAAGGAACTGAGTGTGTGTATGTGTGAGCTGTGTGCATACCAGTGTGATTGTCCGTGTGAGGCTGAGGAGATCACACGTCGTCTTCATCATCATGTTAATCCTTATTTGTACAAAACTTGTCATCAGATTCGTATTTTTGTTCCCAGTTTTTCAGTTGTGACAATTGGTTCCACAGGGTCATCAGCAGTCTACTATGGCCAGGTCATCTTAGAGAAATGTCTCAAGGGGGGTTGGGGACCCAGGGTAGGGATTAGGGGAGCTCTGGCATAAGAGGTAGACTTCCAGATACACTATATAATTAACCACCATCAGGCCAAGAAAAAAAGAACTCGGCCGTAAATAACCACTAAGTGTTAACAAAGAACACCCAATATGGGGGGAGGCTCATCCATCCCTACTAAGTCCCCCTTAGGGTGTATTCTAGCAAACTGGAAAAGGTATAGCTATGAATCTATGACTAAGAAGATGGTATTTTTATGTAATGATGGTTCGCCTCAATATCAATTAGCAGACCAGGAACAATAGCCGCAATCTGGGTCTCTGGGCAACCAGGTTCTTTTACAGGGGAAGCAAAAACCCAAGGTGCTTCCCAATTCCTTAGCTGAGGACCCCCTTTTAGAAAGATGGGTCCCAGCCACTGCTTTGGCTCCTCCTTCTCCATACAGAGGAGGGGCCACTTCAGCCGGAGGATCAGGCTGAAAGACAGCAACAAGGTCCACCCCCCGCCCCCAAGCAGCCAAGCCTGATTCTAGCGAGCCAGCCCACCAGGAGCTGAAAAGGGAAAAGCAGCAGAGGGAACAGATAGTGTAGATTCATTCACCTTCAGGTACAGTCTCCCCTTCTCGTACCTGTCAGGGTACTGTTTTTGGTGAGGGTATCCCGGAAATCCAGGCAGGGCAATACCCCCTAAGAGAAGTTCCAGCTGGAGTAGACATGGCAGGACAGTCACAGAGACCAATGCTAGTGTATACTCCATTCTTAACTTCTGATTTATATAACTGGAAGAGTCATATTCCCTCTTACCGGAGTGATCCAAACTGAATGGCTGAACTCTCCCTATTTTCTCTACTCACCACCTTACCTGGGCAGACATACAGACACTCCTCACCACCTTGTTAACCTCAAAAGAATGCCGTATGGTGTTAGAACAAGTTCGGAAAGAAGCCAACAGGTTACATGACCTAGTTTCCATCAATGAGACCCGGCCCCAAGGAACAGAAGTGATTCCTGCTAAGGACCCAGGATGGGACCGTAATAGTGAGACAGGAAAAAACAGGCTTCAGCTGTTTAAAGATTGCCTAATTGTTGGATTGAGGAATGGGGCCCCTAAGTCTAAAAGCTTACAAAAGATCAGAAAAGTCATTCAGGGAGAGAAAGAAGATCCCTCCACCTTCCCTGAGGGGGTGACAGATGCATTTCACCAGTACACTGACATGGACCCCTAGGCCCCCAATAACTACAGGCTTTTGAATATGACCTTCATCTCCCAGCGTGTTCTTGACATTCAGAAGAAGCTGCAAAAGCTGGAGGGTGGGCTGGGGATGCCTATATGGCAGCTGCTTGAAATTGCCTTCAAGGTCTATAATAATAGAGACCAAGCAGCAGAAAAAAAAACGAGAACAAATAATGAAGCAGAAGGCCATCCTGCTAGCCACCGTCTTATCCCCTTCAGGCCCAGAAAAGAGGCAGGGAGTGAAGAGGGAGACAGGCCCAGGATGCAGGGCAAGGCCACCCCTGGGGTCAGATCAATGTGCTTACTGCAAAAAGCGTGAACACTGGAAACAAGAATGCCCTGAGGCTAGGAAGGACTGGCCGGTCTGCCATTCAACAAGCATACCAGGAGGGTCCCTCACCCAGGGACGATTTGGAGTGATGCGGCCCAGGGCTAAAACCCTCACTGACTATATCTCCCACCGTGAGCCTCAGGTAACCCTAAAGGTGGGAGGGCATCCTACTGACTTCATTTTAGACATGGGAACAACCTTCTCAGTTTTGAACGCGCACTGCACCGGTTGTAGGAATCTCTGGGAAGCTGTCCACCCGTCCCCTCCTCCAACGAGTAAATTGTGACACTGGAAAAGTATTATCATATCATGAATTTCTTTATATGCCAGAGTGCCTGGTTTCCCTCTTAGGGAGGGGCCTCCTATCAAAGCTCAGGGCCCAGGTCATTTTCGGACTATCTTGCATACTGATCCAGATTCCACTGGAGGCTGCATGTGCACTACAAGCAGCACTACTGTGTGAGGAAACAGTGACACCTAGTGTCATTCTCCCCCACATTCAACAGAAAGTAGATCCAGAGGTCTGGGCATCAGGAAGACCTGGGTGAGCTAAATCAGCTGCCCCAATTAAAATCACCCTCAAGCCCGGGGCACCCATGGTAAACCAGAGACAGTATCCCCTCCATAAGGGAACCTTGGTGCACCACTATATAAAAACTGTACTTTTAAAGTCTTGCCAGTCCCCACATAATACCCCTATCTTGCTGGTGTTGAAACCAGTAACAGAAGATTATCAGTTTCTTCAAGACTTGTGAAAAATCAACCAAATAGTAGAAGACAACCACCCAGTAGTGCCAAACCTGTATACCGTTCCTGGTTACCATACCTAGTCAATGTGGCTGGTTTTCGGTGCTGGATTTAAAAGATGCTTTCTTTTGCATTCTTCTGCACCCTGAGTCTCAAGCCCCTGTTTGCTTCTGAATGGACTGACATTAAAACAGGGACTAAGAGACACCTTACATGGCAGGTTTTGGTTCAGGGATTCAAAAATTCCCCCACCAGTTTTGGAGAAATACTAGCCGAAGACCTAAGAGCATTAAAACTAGAAAGGGGTCTTGCCTTGCAGTATGTGGATGATATCCTGGTGGCAAGTGAGACTGAGGAGGACTCTGGCCAAAATACTGTTTCGGTTCTAAATCAGCTGGCTAAGTGTGGTTACCAGGTGTCTAAGAAAAAGGTCCAGATATCACAGCAAGAGGTAAAATATCTGGGATTTCAAATCTCCCAGGGACAACAGGACCTTCTTCAGGATCAGACGGAGGCCATCATGCAAGCGGCATGTCCAACCTCTAAGCGACAGCTGAGAAGTTTCCTTGGGATGGCTGGGTTTTGCCGAATGTGGATACTGGGATTTGGACTTATGGCAAAACCCCTATATGAGGCTCTCAAAGGAGAAGAAAAAGAGCCCTTGCTATGGACAAAAGAGTGTCAACAAGCCTTTGAAAAGCTTAAGTATAAGCTGATGATGGCTCCTACGCTGGGGTTACCTGACCTCCAAAAGCCTTTCAAACTATTCGTACATGGAAGGCAGGGAATCGCTGTGGGAGTATTAACTCAGACTCTGGGACCGGCCAGGTGCCCAGTAGCTTATTTTTCCAAACAGCTGGACAGCGTGGCCTGAGGGTGGCCTCCTTGTCTTCAAGCCATGGCCTCGACCTGTGACCTGCTACAAGAAGCCAAGAAGTTCCCTCTTGGACAAAAGGTAACAGTGAACACACTACACACAGTTTCGCCCCTTTTGGAACAGAAAGGGGGATTGGCTCACGGCAGGCCAAATGGGCTGATATCAGGCAATCTTGTTAGATAACCCAAATGGGGTTCTGAAGACTGTTTCCTCCCTGAACCCTGCCACTTTGTTGCCTGTTTCAGAAGATGCCCCCATACGTGGTTGCCTAGAAATAAGAAGTTTATTCTAGTAGACCAGGTCTCTCAGATGTCCCCCTGAGTAACTCAGAGATTGAAATATATATGGGTGGCAATAGCTTCCTACAGGAGGGGCATCACAGGCCAGGATATGCAGTGGTGACCCAAACTGAGGTTTTATAGGCAGCTCCACTTCCTGCTGGAACTTCTGCTCAGAAGGCTGAGCTTATAGCTCTCAGGCGAGCTCTGTAACTGCGAGCAGGGAGGAGGATAACTGTGTATACTGACAGTAAATACGCTCATCTGGGCCTCCACTCTCACGGGGCCTTATTGGAAACAAAGGGGGCTCCTGACAGCTGCCAACAAAGAGAAAAAACGTGCCAGAGATTCTTGAGCTCCTGGAAGCAGTCACTGATCCCCTTCAAGTGGCAGTGGTGTACTGTCCCAGACACCAGAAAGGGCAGTTGCCTGAAGCTGTGGGAAATCGGAAAGCTGATGCAGAAGCAAAAAGAGTCACAATGCAAAGAGGTGCGGTCGGAAAAGAAATGACCCTAACCCCTCATCTAGACCCCAATGAGCTTCCTGCACCAACCTATACCACCCAAGACTTGGAGAGAGCTGAAGAGGGGGGTTTTCACCCAGTTTTCCATTCTGACTGGTTAAAAAGCCCCGAAAAGAAGGTGTTATTGCCAGAAGCCCAAGTACATGGTGTGGTATCAGCCTTACATGATGTAACCCATTATGGGAGAGAGACTAGTCTCGAATGGATTCAACAGGTGGTTGCAGGGCCAAATCTCCTCAAAGCTGTATGAGAAGTCACCAGAAGATGTCACTTATGTGCAAAGAATAACCCAAAAGACTGTGCCACACCTTACAGAACCAGGAGTACAACATCGGGGAACAAAGATGGGAGAAGATTGGCAAGTAGATTTCACAGTGATTCCCTGAGCACCTGGAAACTTCACGTACTTATTAGTTTTTGTGGACATGTATTCGGGATGGGTAGAGGCTTCCCTTGCCAGACTAAGCAAGCTCAAGAGATGACCCAGATATTGCTTAAAGAAATCACTCCTCGGTTCAGCCTGCCACTTTCAATTCAAAGTGACAATGGGGGAGCCCTTGTGGCACAAATAACTGAAGAGATTAGTAAAGCCCTAGATATAAGTTGGAAGTTACGTTCTGCCTGGAGGCCAGTCAACAGGAAAGACTGAGAAGATGAACCACACCCTAAAAAAGACCTTGACAAAGCTTTGCCAAGAAACAAGCTCCACTTGGATACAAGTTTTACCCACTGCCCTACTTAGAATACGGGTGGCCCCCTGAAGCAGACTTAAGCCCTTATGAATTAATATACGAGAGGCCATTCCTAAAATGGTCGACTTTCCCCACTTCTGTGATGTTTGAGGTAGAGAAGAAAGGGTCCGCTCCCTGAGAGCTGTCATAAACACCACTAATAAATATGCTTCTCGTCTATGCTTCCCCTCTGATGTGCCCATCCACAGGTTTCAGCCAGGAGATCAGGTCCTGTTAAAGGTTTGGAAAAACGAACATCCAGAAGACCAGCTGGTCCCCAAGTGGCAAGGACCATTCAAAGTTCTCTGGACCACTCACTCGTCCTTGAAACTGGCGGGACTAGCAGCTTGGGTACATCACACGAGAGTGAAGGCAGCCCCTCTGGAAAAAAGAATGAAGCCTATTCAAGGCTTAAAATACAAGTTCACAAAAACACCAAAATAATTTTAGCTTTCATTCTTTTATTTCAGGAGAGGTATCATGCTGCCTCCAAGAAACCGGGTCAAGCTCCAACGATTCTCCAATCCAGAGGAACCTTAACTTTACAAGTAGGCGATACCCTGACCCTCCCATGTGTAGTCTCCTCTTTGACCCCAGTAGGCCCCATTAAACGAACCCAAGAATTTCCAGAAGGAGGGCAGTCAGTGGTTTGGGAGGCCAAAAGTGAGTATCCCAGAGTTCTCCCAATTGCTGACACAAAGAAACAAACAATGATTTCTCTACAATTGTCTTAAACACGACTCTGTCTGATATAGGGACTTATGACTGTTAAGTTTAAGAAGGGATTCCCAAAAGCTGTTGAAATTAGTAGGGAAGGAGGTACTCAAGTAGTTGTCACAGGAGGCAAAAAACAAGACCATCTTCCAGATGGGTGGGATTAGTGGCCCAGTGGCTTGGTTACCATGTCTCAAGCTGTAGCCATGGGAGAAAATCTTAGTAACTGTTGGGTATGTCACCACCTACCTTGATCAGCGGCCCTTTAAGCCCTACGGCAGCCCCATCTTTGATTATAATAGAGATATCCCTGACAGTACTTTAACACATCATGCCCCAAAGGCCCCAATTAGAGCTTGCCTTGTACAGTATCATTTTACTGTACCCTGCTTTCTACTATCAGGACTTTATAAGCATACTTCAGGGACTAAATGGGACATAAAATCATATCTCCCTAAAATAGGGATAGACCAACAGGTTTTTTGAGATTTCCAGCTTCTCTCTTCTTGTTATGATCTTGGACTACAACACACTTAATCTGTCCTAATTCTAGTACTCCTGATACCCCTAATGAAGATCTATCCTCGTGTGCCCCATCAAGGTACACTTTTCTATGTGATGGAAAACGGTACCCTACCAGTGAAATCCCTGCCCCTGAGAACTCGCGTTAGACCTGAGCCATTCAATGACTCACTGCAATCCATTTTGTGGGACATTCCACCTTAGGGTTTTTTATTTTCCCAACACAAGTTCATCCAATCACCACTCCACTGGTTTCCAAACATGCCCGAAGTAAGACAGAAAGATTCATGGTAGACCCTGTGACCCTAGAAACGGGGGGTGAAGGGTATAACCCTGTGCTAGGAGAAAGTGGCTTTGGGTGGTGATTTCTATGGGCAATAATACCAGGTCTGGGGATGTACCATATGGAAATGGCTATCAAAAACTTATCTGAGAGGCAGAGCCAAGATGGTGGAGTAGTCAGACTTCCAGTAATCCCTCTTACAAACAAGACCCCCAAAATCAAGTGAAATGGTTATATATATGACAAGCTAGGAGCCCTGAACACCAAAGGCAAAGTTAGAAAATGGACTGAGTGGCAGGGGGAGGGAGAGAAGGTTCAGAAGCGGTGAGGAGATGCCAGACCTGAACCACTGGGAACTCTCAGGCACCATTCCGTGGAGCAACTGGTGGGGCTGGTGGTAGCACTCTGGATGCAGTTTCACCAGGAAGAGGCAGTGAACCCCACAGCCTACTAACACCTCTGGAACCAGAGAAGAATGACGCTATCAGCAAAAGCTTGAGTATATTTTATCTTGCCCCCCAGGCCCCAAGCCAGCTTCAGTGGCTGTCGATTTCCCTGGGCCTGAGATACCTCCTGCTGAGCACCTTGAGCCATTCTCCTGGCCACGGAGAAGGAATAAATTCACAGCTGGGGGAAAAGATAATCTGCCAGCTTCACTAAGCTGGGGAGCTCAAGACAAAAGTGGCTCCTGTCCAGGCACAAACAGTGCATGGACTTTGAATAATTTTCACCCCTGCATGGACCTGTGGGGGCTCCTTTCATGAGAATAGGCTCTTGTTGGCAGACTGCAACTGTTTCAGCTGTGCAATGGAGAGGTGGGTAATTGATGTTTGACACCACTTTGCCTATTAAACAGGGTCCTCACCTACCCACATCAGGAGCCTAAGGACTGGTGGCTCCACCCACATCACCTAGCCACCTGCAACAGGGGTCCAAGAATAAATGGTACCTCCCAGTCCTTGCAACCAAAAGCATTGGGTGCCCGTGGTCCGTCTGCAGAACCCACCCACGTGTACACTCTAGGAAATAGGGACGTGCTTTCTTCACACTCAGAGGATGGTTGTCAGCCCCCTGCCTTGTTTGAAGTGTGACCCCCTGCTGCAACCAGAAGCCTGTACCTACATCAATCACCCCTGCCCCTCTAAGACTGTAGGACAGAGCCTGTACCACACACTTGATGACCAACTACCTGCACTCCTGAGCTGAAACCACACAAGAAAAGTAAATGGACTCCTAGGCTCATGTACCTGATAACAGCTCTAGTCACCTGGTGCAGGACGTTAAGAGCTTCAAAGGCAAAAATAATCAAGGAAGCTCACTCAAGCAGCTATTTGGGCATACCAAAACAAAACAAAGCAAAAACCTAGGATACAGTAAGCAAACATAAATGAATACAATAACATAGACGGCTCGGAGACAACAGTCAATATCAAACCACATAATGAAGCAGACTATGATCGCTTCAACAAGCTCCCAAAACAAAGAATTGAGGAATCTTCCAGATGAAGGTGTATTCCTGGAATTACCAGATGCAGAATACACAACATTAATATACAGAACTCTTCAAGACATCAGAAACGATAACAGGCAAAACACAGAATAAGCCAAGGAACATACAGATAAAGCAGTTGAAGAAATTAAAAAGGTTATTCAAGGACATAATGAAAACTTTAATAAGCTGCAAGAATCCATAGAGAGAGGCGGGGCCAAGATGACAGCGTAGTCAGAGGCTCCCAGTGAACCCTCTTACATCAAAGACCCGAAAAAACAAGTGAAACGATTATATTTATGACAATCTAGGATCCTTGAATACCAAAGGCAAAGTTAGAAAATTGACTGAGCAGGAGGAGGAGGGAGAGACGGTTCAGGAGTAGAGAGGAGTTCCCAGACCTGAATGGCCAGGAACCCTCAGGTACCATTCCCAGGAGCGACTGCAGTGGCCGGTCATACCTTTCGGCCAAAGATTCCTCAGGGAAAAACAGCCAGCCGCACAGCCTACTCACACCTCCAGAACCAAAGAAGAACGGCCATCTTGGCAAATATTAAGTACTTGTGTATATTTTACCTTGCTCCCAGCCCCCAAGTTGGCTTCAATGGCTGTTGATTTCCCTGGGCCTGAGACAGGCCCAGCTGAGCACTCTGAGCCATTCTCCTGATCGTGGAGAAGGAATAAATTCAGAATTAGGGGAAAACATAATCTGCCAGCTCCACTAAGCTGGGGAGCTCAGGACAGAAGTGGCTCCTGTCCAGGCATAAATGGTCCGTGGATGTTGAATACCTTTCCCCCTGCATGGACCTGTGTGGGCCTATTTCAGGACATGAATAGGCCCTTGTTGGCAAACTACAACTGTTTCAGCTGTGTGGTGAAGAGGTGGGTGTTTGATGTTTGGCACTGCTTTGCTTAATAAACAGTGTCCTCACCTACCCACATCAGGGGCCTAAGGACTTGTGGCTCCACTCAGGTCACCCAGCCACCTGCGATAGGGGACCAAGGATAACTGGTACATCCCAGTCCTTACAACCAAAAGCATTCGGTGCCCCATGGTCCACTGGAAGAACCCACCCACCTGTGCACTCTAGGGAACAGGGATATGCTTCACTCACTGATACTCAAGAGTCGGTAGTCACCCCCTGCCTTGTTCATAGAATGATCACCTGCTACAACCAGATACCTATACCTACACCAATCACCCCGTCCCTCTATGACTACAGGACAGATCCTGTACCACACACTTGATGACCAACTACCTGAACACCTGAGCTGAATCCATACAAGTAAAGTGAATGGACTCCTAGGCTGATATGCCTGATAAGAGCTCTAGCCATCTAGTGAAAAGACGTCAGAGCTTCAAAGGCGAAAATAATCAAGCTAGCTCATTTTCACTGGGTTAGCTCACTCAAGCAACCTATTTGGGCTTATCAAAGCAAAAAGCTACGATACAGTAACCAAACATAAAATAAACTAATAACATACAGATGGCTCAGAGACAACAGTCAATTTCAAATCACATAAAGAAGCAGACCACGAACTCTTCAACAAGCTCTCAGAACAAAGAAGCAAAGGATCTTCTAGATGAAGGTGCCTTCCTGGAATTACCAGATGCAGAATACAAAAGATTAATATACAGAACTCCTCAAGACGTCAGGAATGAGATCAGGAAGATCAGACAATACACAGAACAAGCCAAAGAACACAAACATAAAGCAGTTGAAGAAATTAAAAAGGTTATTCAAGAACATAATAAAAATCGAATAAGCTGCCAGTATCCATAGAGAGACAGCAATCAGTAATTTAGAATACTAACAATAAAATTACACAATTAGAGAACTCAATAGAAACTCATAGGAGCAGATATGAGCAAGTGGAAGGCAGAACTGGTGAGACTGAAGATAAAGCACGTGGCACCAATACATTTGAAGAAAAATCAGATAAAAGAATTTTTAAAAATGAAGAAACCCTAAGAATCATGTGGGACTCTATCAAGACAAATAACCTATGAGCGATTGGAGTACCAAAACAGAGCGGAATAACAGAAAATAAAGAGACAATTCTTGAACATTTGTTAGCAGAAAACCTCCCTGATATTATGAAAGATGAAAAGATATCTATCTAAAATGCTCGTTCAACTCCACATAACGTAGATCTTAATAGAAAGTCACCAAAACATATTGTAATCAAACGCCAAAACGAAAGACAGACAATTTTAAAAGCAGCTAGTGGTAAATGAAAAGTCACCTACAAAGAAGAGTCAATAAGGACAAGCTCGGGCTACTCTGCAGAAAAAATGTAGACAAGAAGGCAATGAGAGGACTTACATAAAGCATTGAAGGAAAAAAATTGCCAGCCAAAAATCATATATCCAGCAAAACCGTCTCTATAATATGAAGGCAAAAGTAGGAAATTTCCAGATAAACAGAAGTTTAGGGAATTTGTAAAAACCAAAACAAAACTACAATAAATACTAAAGGGAGTTCTCTGGTTAGAAAATCAATAATATCATACATCAAGCCAAGACAAGAACACTGGACAGAGCAATCAGATCTCAACCGAGATAGGGAAATCACAAAAATAAATCAAGACAAAAACAAGCTCAAAGCACAGAAACAATGATGTCATTACATAAAAGAAAACGACATTAAAACAATAAAGAGAAGCTAAGAAATGTAGTCATAGACCTTTCATATGGAGAGGAAGACAAGGTGATATAAAGAAATGAAAGTTAAGTTTAAATTTAGAAAAATAGGGGTAAATATTAAGATAAACACAAATGAGACTAACAACCCTATTCATCAAAATAAAATACAAGAAAAAAATAGAGACTCAGAAACAAATCAACGACGAATAAGAAGCAAAGACAATATAAAAACATTAACCACTCTGCACAAAAAATTAAGTGGGAAAAAGAAACTGTCAACAACACCCAAAAAGACATCAAAATGATAAAACTAAACTCATAAACTCATTAAAAAAACTCATACCTATCCATAATTACACTGAATGTAAATGGACTAAATGCACCAATAAAGAGACAGAGAGTGGCAGAATGGATTAAAAAAAAATGATCCATCTATATGCTGCCTACAAGAGACACACCTTAGACTTAGACACAGACAAAGTAAAACTAAAAGGATGGAAAAAAATACATCAAGCAAACAACAATCAGAAAAGAGCAGATGTGGCAATATTAATTTCTGACAAAATAGACTTTAAAGTTCAATCCACCACAAAGGATAAGAAAGGACACTATATAATGATTAAAGGGACAATATACCAGGAGGATATAACTGTATTAAATATTTATGCACCCAATGACAGGGATGTAAGTTACACGAAATACACTCGAACCACATTGAAATGTGAGATAAACAGCTCCACAAGTATATTAGGAGACTTCAACACACCACTTTCATTGAAGGACAAAAAACAAAGAAGCTCAATAAAAACACAGAAAATCTAAATGCAACAATCAACCAATTTGATCTCATAGAAAGGAACAGAACACTTCACCCAAAAGCAGCCAAGCGTACCTTCTTTTCTTTTCCAGAGCTGGTGGAACATTCCCTAGAAGAGATGACATATTATGTCACAAGGCAACCCTTAGCAGAATCCAAAACATCAAAATATTAAAAAGCATCTTCTCTGACCACAAGACCATAAAAGGAGAAAGAAATAATGGGAAAAAAAAAAGAGAAAAGAAATCAAACATTGGAAACTGAACAACACCCTGCTCAAAAACGACCAGGTTATAAAGATTTTAAGGATGGAATAAAGAAATTCATAGAATCCAATGAGAATAAAAACACTTCCTATCAGAACCTTTGGGACACAGCGAAAGCAGTGCTCAAAGGTCGATTTATATCAATAAATGCACACATTCAAAAAGAAGAAAGGCCCAAAATCAAATTATCCCTACAACTTGAACAAATGGAAAGAGAGCAACAAAAGTAACCCTCAGGCACCAGAAAAAAGCCAATAATAAAAATTAGAGCAGAATTCAATGAAATAGAGAACAGCAACACAACTGAAAGAGTTAACAGGACCAAAAGCTAGTTCTTTGAAAAACTTAACAAAATTCATAAATGGTTGGCCAAACTGACAAAAGAAAAACAGGAGAGGAAGCAAATAACCCAAATAAGAAATGAGACGGGTGATATTACAACAGACCCAAATGAAATTAAAAGAATCATCAGATTACTAAGAAAATTGTACTCTAACGAATTTGAAAACCTAGAAGAAATGGATGAATTTCTAGAAACACACTTCCTAACTAAAGTAACACCAACAGAGGTAGAACAACTAAATCAATCATAAGCAGAGACTGAAAAGGTAATCAAAAAATTCCCAACTAAAAAAAGCCCTGGTCCAGACGGCTTCTATACAGAGTTCTACCTAATTTTCAGAGAAGAGTTAACAAGACTGCTTCTAAAGGTACTGCAAAGCATAGAGAAGGATGGAATACTCCCAAACTCATGTGATGAAGCCAGCATATCCCTAATACCAAAATGAGGAAAAGACACCAAAATAAAATAAAAAAAATTAAAGGCCTATATCCCTCATGAACTTAGATGCAAAAAAAAACTCCAACAAAATTCTAGCCAATAGTATGCAACAACATATCAAAAAAATAATTCACCATGACCAAGTGGGAATACCACATATGCAGGAATGGTTCAACCTTAGAAAAAAAATGTCATCCATCATATAAATAAAAGACAAGAACAACATAATCTTAAAAATTGATACAGAAAAGTCATTTGAAAAAAATCCAACACCGATTCATGATGAAAACTCTCAGCAAAAAAGGAACAGAAGGAAAAGTCCTCAACATACAAAAGGGCGTTTATACAAAGCCAACAGCCAACATCATCCTAAATGGAGAGAGCCTGAAAGCATTCCCCTTGAGATCGGGAACCAGACAAGGATGCCCTTTATCACTGCTCTTATTCACCACTGTGCAGAGGTCCTACCAGAGCAATTAGGCTAGATAAAGAAATAAAGGGCATCCACATTGGTAAGGAAGAAGAAAAAGTATCTATATTTGCAGGTGACATGATCTTATACACAGAAAACCCTAAAGAATCCTCAAGAAAACTACTGAAACTAATAGTTCAGCAGAGTATCAGGACACAAGAGAAACATACAAAAATCAGTTGGATTCCTCTACACCAACAAAAAGAACATCAAAGTGGAAATCACCAAATCAATACCATTCACCGTAGCTCCCAGGAAGATAAAATACTTAGGAATAAAACTTACCAAAGACGTAAAAGACCTATACAAAGAAAACTACAAGACACTACAGCAAGAAACCAAAGGAGACCTACATAAGTGGGAAAACACACCTCGCTCATGGATAGGAAGACTCAACATTGTAAAAATGTCTACTCTACCAAAAGCCATCTATAGACACAATGCAACTCCCATCCAAATTCCAACAACATTTTTTAATGAGATGGAGAAAAAAATCACCAACTTCATATGGAAGGGAAAGAGGCCCCAGATAAGTAAAAAAAAAAAAAAAAAAAAGCATTACTGAAAAAGAACAAAGTGGGAAGCCTCACTCTATCTGATTTTAGAACCTATTATACCGTCACAGTAGTCAAAACAGCCTGGTACTGGTACGACACGATACATAGACCAATGGAACAGAATTGAGAATCCAGACATAAAAACCATGCACATATAAGCAGCTGGTATTTGACAAGGGCCCAAAGTCCGTTAAATCGGGAAAAGACAGTCTGTTTAACAAATGGTGCTGGCATAACTGGTTATCCATCTGCAAAAAAATGAAACAAGACCCATGCCTCACACCATGCACAAAAACCAACTCAAAATGGATCAAAGACCTAAATATAAAACCAAAAACGATAAAGATCATGGAAGAAAAAATAGGGACAACGTTAGGAGCCCTAACACACGGCATAACCAGTATACAAAACATTACTAACAATGCAGAAAACAGATAACCGGGAGCGCCTAAAAATCAAACACCTATGCTCATCGGAAGGCTCTGCCAAAACAGTAAAAAGATTACCTACAGACTGGGAAAAAGTTTTTAGCCATGACATTTGCGATCAGCACCTGATCTCTAAAATCTACATGATACTGCAAAAACTCAACTACAGAAAGACAAATAATGCAATGAAAAAAACGAGCAAAGGATATGAACAGGCACTTCACTAAAGGAGACATTCAGGCAGCTAACAGATACATGAGGAAATGCTCACCATCATTAGCCATTAGAGAAATGCAAGTCAAAACTACAATGAGATTCCATCTCCAACAAGGCTGGCATTAATCCCCAAAACATGAAATACTAAATGTTGGAGAGGTTATGGAGAGACTTGAACACTTATACATTGCTGATGGGAATGTCAAATGGTACAACCACTTTGGAAATCGATCTGGCACTTCCTTAAAAAGCTAGAAATAGAACTACCATACAATCCAGCAATCCCACTCCTTGGAGTATATCTAGAAAAATAAGAACCTTTACATGAACAGTTACACGCACACTCATGCTCATGGCAGCACTGTTTACAACAGAGAAAAGATGGAAGGAATCAAGGTGCCCATCAGTGGATGAATGGATAAATTATGGTATATTCACACAATGGAATACTCTGCATCAATAAAGAACAGTGATGAATCTTTGCAACGTTTCATAACATAGAGGAATCCGGAAGGCATTATGGTCAGTGAAATCAGTCAGTTGCAAAAGGGCAAATATTGTATGAGACCATTTTATAAGAACTCAAAAAAACAGTTTAAACACAGAAGAAAATATCCTTTGATTTCGGGTGGGGAGGGAGAGAGGGAGAGGAGTATTCACTATTTAGATAGTAGACAAGAACTATTTTAGGTGAAGGGAAAGACATCACACAATACAGGAGAGGTCAGCACAACCGGACTAAGCCAAAAGCAAAGAAGTTTCCTGAATAAACTGAATGCTTCGAAGGCCAGCGGAGCAGGGGCACGGGTCTGGGGACCATGGTTTCAGGGAACAACTAAGTCAAGTGGCATAATAAAATCTATTAAGAAAACATTCTGCAACCCACTTTGAAGAGTGGCGTCTGGGGTCTTAAACACTAGCAAGCAGCCATCTAAGATGCATCAATGGGTCTCAACCCACCTGGATCAAAGGAGAATGAAGAACACCAAGGACACAAGGCGATTACGAGCCCAAAAGACAGAAAGGGCCACATGAACCAGAGACTAGGTCATCCTGAGACCAGAAGAACTAGATGGTGCCCAGCTACAACCGATGACAGCCCTGACAGGGAATACAACAGAGAACCCCTGAGGGAGCAGGGGAGCAGTGGGATGCAGACCTCAAATTCTCGTAAAAAGACCAGACTGAATGGTCTGACTGAGACTAGAAAGACCCCAGAGTTCATGTTCCCCAAATGTTCTGTTAGCCCAAGACAGGAAACATTCCCAAAGCCAACTCTTCAGACAGGGATTGGACCAGACCATAAGATAGAAAATGCTACTGGTGAGGAGTGAGCTTCTTGGATCAAGTAGACACATGAGACTATGTGGGCAGCTCCTGTCTGGAGGGGAGATGAGAAGGCAGAGGGGGACAGGAGCTGGCTGGATGGACACAGAAATACAGAGTGGAGAGAAGGAGTGTGCTGTCTCATTAAGGGGAGAGCAACTAGGAGTATATAGCAAGGTGTATGTAAATTTTTGCACGAGACTGACTTGATTTGTAACCTTTCACTTAAGGCACAATAAAAAAAAATTCATCTGACACTATTCATTTATTGGCTTTGGGCACGGAAAAGCCCAGCAGACCTCTTTAAACTCACCGGTGGAGGCGGTCTTAGATTATCAAATTGCTCTGGACTGTTTACTAGCAAAATCAGGGTGGGTCTCTGCTGTCATAAACAACACCTGCTGCGCATGGATCAATACTTCAGGGGAGGTCAAGGTAGGTTTAGAAGTGATCCATAAAGTTACCAAATGGACCGAACCTATGTCAAGGCCAGAGGACACCTGGAGCTGTTTTTCTAGCCTGTTTCCCTCATTGGGGTCCTGGTTGGTTCCCCTAGTCACTATAGGGGTAGTTATTATTTTAATATGTATTTGTGCTCCTTGTTTTGAAAAATCTTGGCAAAAGGGACAACACTCTAAAATCTGGAGAAATCTCTGCTCTCGTAAGTCAAGGCACCCCTTTGTCAGATCAGAGAGATGCCTGTCATTTAGTCCGCCAAGACACAGCTGCCTTCCACTCTAACCTACCTCCTGAGTATCACCCTTGATGGGTATTAGAAGCGTCCGACCCCGGTCTATACCCCTAATCAGCAGGAAGCAGTTAGAAAAGAACGGCGCCCTCTTTCCCAAGATTGAGAAACTTCCAATAAAAGGGGGGACTGAATGGATCAGCGTGAGAAAGAGATTGTAGGGGCCTAGCATCCCGGGTACTGTAGCATTGCTTCTGTATGGCTTGCATAGTTAGTTACATGCCCCAGTGGTTTTGTAATTTGTGGTTTGTTTCCTCCCTTCCCTCTCCTTTTCTCCATGATTCTATGCAGTTTGAAATTAACCTATGTTCCTCTTGGAGAAGCAGAACAGCAATCAATAAGATCTGGGACGAGACAACTAGACAATGGGGGCCCAACTTGTGACTGAAACCAGGATGATCAGAGGACCTCTAAGAATACCCACAGAAGGTCAACATGTCTGAAATGTAGTCAACGTGCCGCCTCAAAGGACAACTGCCAACCTCCAGATTCTTCAAGCCTAAGCCCTAACCCTATAAAACCCTCCAGTCAGTCTCTCTCCCACGTGTCTGTCAGTTTGTTGTACTGTGGGGGCTTGCGTGTTGTGATGCTGGAAGCTATGCCACCGGTATTCAGATACCAGCAGGGTCACCCATGGAGGACAGGTTTCAGCTGAGCTTCCAGGCTAAGACAGACTAGGAAGAAGGACCCGGCAGTCTACTTCTGAAAATCATTACCCAGTGAAAACCTTATGAATACAAACAGAACATTGTCTGATACAGTGCTGGAAGACAAGCCCCCCAGGTCGGAAGGCACTCAAAAGATGAACGGGGAAGAGCTGCCTCCTCAAAGTAGAGTCGACCTTAATGACATGGATGGAGTAAAGCTTTCGGGACCTTATTTGCTGATGCGGCACGACACAGCTGCCAACATCCATTAATAATCGGAACCTGGAATGTACTAAGTAGGAATCTAGGAAAATGGTAAATCGTCAAAAATGAAATGGAACACATAAACATCAATATCCTAGGCATTAGTGAGCTGAAATGGACTGGTATTGGCCATTCTGAATCGGAGAGTCATATAGCCTACTATGCTGGGGATGACAACTTGAAGAGGAATGGTGTTGCATTCATCGTCAAAAAGAACGTTTCAAGATCTATACTGAAGTACAATGCTGTCAGTGATAGGATAATATCCACATGCCTACAAGGAAGACCAGTTAATACGACTATTGTTCAAATTTATGTACCAACCACTAGGTCCAAACATGAAGAATTAGAAGATTTTTATCAGCTGCTGCAGTCTGAAATTGATCGAACATGCAATCAAGATGCATTGATAATTACTGGTGGTTGGAATGCAGAAGTTGGAAACAAAGAAGAAGGATCAGTAGTTGGAAAATATGGCCTTGGTGACAGAAACAACGCTGGAGACTGAATCATAGAATTTGGCAAGACCAACTACTTCTTCATTGCAAATACCTTCTTTCACCAACATAAACAGCGACTATACACATGGACCTCGCCAGATGGAACACACAGAAGTCAAACTGACTACACCTGTGGAAAGAGATGATGGAAAAGCTCAATATCATCAGTCAGAACAAGGCCAGGGGCTGACTGTGGAACAGATTTGACACACTGAACACCAGTGACTAAAGACCAGACGAGTTGTGGAAGGACATCATACATGAAGAAAGCAAGAGGTCACTGAAAAGACAGGAAAGAAAGGACCAAGATGGATGTCAGAGGAGACTCTGAAGCTTGCTCTTGAGCGTTGAGCAGCTAAACCAAAAGGAAGAATTGATGAAGTAAAAGAACTGAACAGAAGATTTCAAAGGGTCTCTCGAGAAGACAAAGTAAAGTGTTATAATGACATGTGCAAAGAGCTGGAGATGAAAAACCAAAAAGGAAGAACACGCTTGGCATTTCTCAAACAGAAAGAACTGAAGAAAAAATTCAAGCCTCGAGTTGCAATAGTGAATGATTCCATAGGGAAAATATTAAACGACACAGGAAGTATCAAAAGGAGATGGAAGGAATACACCAAGTCATTATACCAAAAAGAATTAGTCGATGTTCGACCATTTCAAGAAGTGGCATGTGATCAGGAACCAATGGTACTCAAGGAAGAAGTCCAAGCTGCTCCGAAGGCATTGGTGAAAAGCAAGGCTCCCGGAATTGATGGAATATCAATTGAGATGTTTCAACAAACAGGTGCAGCCCTGGAGGTGCTCACTCGTCTATGCCAAGAAATATGGAAGACAGCTTCCTGGCCAACTGACTGGAAGAGATCCATATTTATGCCTATTCCCAAGAAAGATGATCCAACTGAGTGTGAAAATTATAGAACAATATCATTAATATCATACGCAAGCAAAATTTTGCTGAAGATCATTCAAAAATGGCTGCAGCAGTATATTAACAGGGAACTGCCAGAAATTCAGGCCGGTGTCAGAAGAGGACGTCGAACCAGGGATATCACTGCTGATGTCAGATGGATCCTGGCTGAACGCAGAGAATACCAGAAAGACGTGTACCTGTGTTTTATTGGCTATGCAAAGGCATTCGACTCTGTGGATAATAACAAATTATGGATAACATTGCGGAGAATGGGAATTCCAGAACACTTAATTGTGCTCAAGAGGAACCTTTACACAGATCAAGAGGCAGTTGTTGGGACAGAACAAGGGGATACTGATTGGTTTAAAGTCAGGAAAGGTGTGCGTCAGGGTTGTATTCTTCCGCCATACCTATTCAATCTGTATGCTGAGCAGATAATCTGAGAAGCTGGACTGTATGAAGAAGAACGCGGCGTCAGGATTGGAGGAAGACTCATTAACAACCTGCGTTATGCAGATGACACAACCTTGCTTGCTGAAAGTGAAGAGGACTTGGAGCACTTACTAATGAAGATCAGAGACCACAGCCTTCAGTATGGATTGCACCTCAACATAAAGAAAACAAAAATCCTCCCAACTGGACCAATGAGCAACATCATGATAAACGGAGAAAAGACTGAAGTTGTCAAGGATTTCCTTTTACTTGGATCTACAATCAACAGCCACGGAAGTGGCAGTCAAGAAATCAAAAGACACTGCGTCGGGTAAATCTGCTGCAAAGGACCTCTTTAAAGTGTTGAAGAGCAAAGATGTCACCTTGAAGACTAAGGTGTGCCTGACCCAAGCCATGGTATTTTCAATCACATCATATGCATGTGAAAGCTGGACAATGAATAAAGAAGACCGAAGAACTGATGCCTTTGAATTGTGGTGTTGGCAAAGAATATTGAATATACCATGGACTGCCAGAAGAACCAATAAACCTGCCTGGAAGACGTACAACCAGAATGCTCCTTAGAAACAAGGATGGCAAGAATGCGTATTACACACTTTGCAGAAACTGTCAGGAGGGATCAGTCCCTGGAGAAGGACATCATGCTTGGCAAAGTACAGGGTCAGCGGAAAAGAGGAAGACCCTCAACGAGGTGGACTGACACAGTGGCTGCAACAATGAGCTCAAGCAAAACAACAAATGTGAGACATGGCTCAGGACTGGACAGTGTTTCATTCTGTTGTGCACAGGGTCACTATGAATCGGAATCGACTTGACGGTACCTAACAACAACTACACTCAGTCTCTGAGACTCAGACAGATTTTGGAGGAGCCCATTCCCCTCTGTCTCTTGTATACCGGTATACAATAAAGCTCTCTTGCTGCTTACCTCACCCATCTCAGTACTGGCTTTGCAGCAGGTGGCTCGAATCCGTGTTTTGCGGTAACAGTCCTGTCACCCACCTGCCACATATGCCTCAAGGCTCCATCTCCCCCCCCCCCAATGCTGCAGCCTCTGGCCTCATCCCCTCCCAGAACCACAGCCCACACTCCCTGCCCCCACAGCAGCTAGGAGCACTGGATGGCAACCCCCACCACTGCAGCCGCGCTCCCCATCCCGACTGCAGCAGTCTGAGCCTCTTCCCCTCCCACTATCGCCTGCAGTCCTCGAGCTTCCCTTCTCCCCCCTCCTATAGCCCTCAGCGCCACACAGCGAGTCCCCTCCATGTAAATCAAGCAATAGAAAAGTGGTAAGACTGCACCCTGTCAAAGGTGGAAAACTTGTGAAATCCAGAAAAACAAGGCAGCCCCATCAAGTTCCGGCCCTCGCACGTTTCACTGTACAAGCGCTGGAAGCTGTAAATTTCCCTCTAACCACTTCTTTAGCTGCCTCTCGCTTATTTTGGTAAAGTGCATTTTTATTATTACTCAGTTTAAAATGTTTTCTAAGATCCATTGTGCTTCCATTTTTGACCCATGGGTTTTTAGAAATATGATGCTGAATTTCCAAATATTTGGAGATACATTCTTGTTTGTAATTTCTAGTAGAACTCCACTGTGCTCAGGGAATTTATTATGTAAAATTTCAATCTTTTTAGGTTTATTGAGACTTGTTTTGTGGTCTGGCATATGGTATACCTAGGTGAATGTACACTGTGCCCTTGTAAAGAACGTATATTCTCTGAGGAGGCCAAGACCCCATCCCCTGCCCCCACTGCAACCCATGCCCCCCCCACCCCACATGGAGGGCCTGGGGCCCCTGCCCTGCAAGGCAGCATCCTGGAGCCAAGACCCCCATGAGGCCCCCCCACCCGACTGCAGCAGCTGGAGCCCCTGCCCCCTACAGATAGTTGGAAGCCTTTTATTCCCGACCCCAGCTTCATCCTCCTGTCCTGTGCCCCACCCAACACACCTGGTAGCCCTCCCCTACTCTGCTGACCTCCACACCAGGGAAACCCCGCCAGCCTACGCCCACAGCCCAGCACCCTCCCTCCCTGCACCTCCCACACCCTCAGTCAGGAGCCCTCCCCTGCAGCCCCCCCCCGCAGCCCATAGTCCTCCCCTCCCCTCTGCCGTGGGTGGGCTAGGAGACCCGTTCCCAAGCCCCACCCAGACGCCCGCAACCGGGGGTCACCACGCCGCACCCCGCCGCAGCCTCCAGTTCCCCCCCTCAGCCCCCGGGGCCCCCGCCCTACCCCTCCCTGTAGCCAGGAGGCCGTCCCTCCCCTCACCCTCAGCGCCAGACCACGCGAGTCCCCTCCACGCCCTACTCCGCCCGACAACCTGAACTGCCCCTTCCGTGCCCCCAACCCTCCGGGCCGGGAGTCCTCCCCCCCATCTGCAGCCCTGCGGCCGGGACCCCTCTCTCCCTTCTCCGACAGCACCCTATTCAGGCCCTCATCACCGGGGATCCCTCTCAGCCAGCCCTCGAGCCTGCCGGTCCCCCACGCCGCCTCGTGCTCTACCCAGACTCCGGCCGCCAGTCCCCTCAGGCCCCGCCCGGCGACGCCCTAACCTGACCCAGGGCTCGGTCATTCCCGGCTCCTCCACAGAGAAGGCCCTCTGCGCTCACCTCCTACCACTCTGCGTGCGCTCCCACGACCCTGGGGAAACGGCGCCTCCGGCCGCGGACCCCTCCAGAACCCCCTCAGAAAGATCCGGAAACGCGCCTCAGCCGCGTGCCTCCCGGCATCCTCTTCGCCAAGGCCACGTGGCCTTCCCGGCTTTCCCAGAAGCCCCCGGGGAGCGGAGGCAGGCCGACTTCGCGTCTCAGTGCGAAGGGTGGCAGTGTGGCCGTGGTCCCAGGACCTGCGTGGTAACGGCTTGCCGGGGCAAGGCTGGCATCCTCCAGAAGCAACAGGCGTGCCTATTGACCCGCCACCAACAAATTGGCCTGGGGAGTGAGAAGGGGGAAGCTGCAAAGAGAAAGCTCGTGGGGGGAGGGAGAGCTGGAAGCTAGGAGTCACTGGGCCGCCAACTGCTGGGACCCAAGTCCAGGTCCCCAGTGGCACTGGCATTCACAAGCCTACCTCATCTCTCTTGGAACCTGCACAACAGACCCAGGCTGGCCTCCCAACCCAGGAGCCTCATCACAGCTCATTTCACTGCAAAGCCAGCCCTTACCACCTAGGAGGACACCATTGCATTCAAAAGAGCATGGGGTTTGGGGTCACCTACCAGCTGGGTGGCCTTGCACAAGCCACTGAACAGCTCTGTCCCTCATCTGTAACTGGCTAATGAGAACACTTTTCTGACAGGAAAGTAGTGCAGCTCTGCCTTTCACTGGGCACACAGTAGGCCTTCAGTAAGGAGCCACAAGGCCTCAGGTATACAAAGGAGTGGCAGGGCAATATGGTGTGGATTATTGGAGACTGTTTGTTGGGGCCAGTTCAGCAGTCCCAAGTTTGAGACCTGAAGAGAAAGGGTTGTGGGGGCAACACTGGAACTGCTTTTCCCAAGAAACACAGGGATTGGGCCAGGTGACAGGTTGTGACTGTTTCTGCCACTAACCTGCTGGCTAGCATATTTGGGAACATCCCAAGAGTGGACCCTTGGCCCACCCATCTGCACTGGTTCACAGGCACCTCTGACAGTGGCAGTGGTGAGGAGCTGCCCTCACCTAGCTTCTTTGGGCACAAACGTGGGAAGTAGGGGCAGGAGCAGCAAAGAAATTACACATCTGCTGTTTCAGGCTATGGGTGGGTGAGGGACTCATTCATGAACTCCTATGGTAGACTGAGTTTTAAAATGCCCCCAAGTTTCCACTGCTCCTGATACGAACTGCGATATAACTGCTAAGCTCCTTCAGTCAAGAGGTAGAGCCTGTGTCCCACCGCTGGCATCTAGGCTGCTCAAGTGACTTGCTTTGGCCAATAGAATGTGGCTGAAGTGATGGGGGGGCCAATTGCTATTGATTATGGGTCACATTTTCCTGGTACTTCTCATGTTTTGTAATCTTGTTATTGTATGCTAGACATTGTGTTTAAAAGAACCATAGGGATTGGAGTAAGCATTTTCCCCCAGAGAGGGGATAACTTTTCCTCTGTCAGGCACTGTAATTTCCCTGAGGTATATAACTTCAGTCCAGTCAGGAGTTGAGCTGGATTGTGGCTTGGGTGCATCTTTAGTTAGTGTCCATTTAGTTAGTATCTGATTTTAAATGCCTTGAGGGCGTGATGTGGCCTGTGTGTATTCCAGAACGCTCCCTCTAGTTGCTAGAGTCAAGCAGGACTTTGGGGTCTAAGCACCACAAGACTAAAGATCCTACTCTCTCTCTTTCTCTGTCTCTTTCCCTAGCGTAGCTCCCAGCTTATATATCACTTATCCCACTTTTCTTAGTTATCTAGTGCTTCTATAACAGAAGTACCACAAATGGATGGCTTTAACAAACAGAAATTTATTTTCTCAGAGTTTAGGAGGCTTGAAGTCCAAAGTCAGGGTGCTGGCTCTAGGGGAGTGCTTTCTCTCTCTGTCAGCTCTGGAGGAAGGTCCTTGGCTCTTTGAGCTTCTGCTCTGGGGCAATCTTCATGTGGCTTGGCATCTCTCTTCACCCATCTCTGTTACTCGTTTGCTTGTTTAATCTTGTATATCTCAAAAGAGATTGACTTAAAACATACCTTACACTAATCCTGATCTTGTTAACATAGCAATGACTACCCATTCCCAAATGGGGTTATAACTACAGGAATGGAGATTAGGATTTACAACATGTATTTTGGGGGGACACAATTCAATAAATAACATTCCACCTTTGGGCCTCCAAAAATTCATGTCCTTGCCACATGCAAAGCACATTCACCCCATCACATCATCCCAAAAGTCTTAAATCAGTAAGTCCAAAATCTCATCTGAGTCACCTAAATCAAATATGGGTGAGATTTTAGGCGTATTCCATCCTGGGACAAAATTCCTCTTCATCTGTGAACTTGTGAAAACTAGAATACAAGTTGCCTGGTTCCAAAGTACAATGGTGGAACAGGCACAAGGTGGATGTTTCTATTACGAAAAATGGGAGAAATTGGAGGGAAAGAAGGGATAAAGGGCACCAAGCAAGTTGAAAACCCAGCTGAACAATTTACATTAACTCTCAAGGTTTGGAAATAATCCTCTGTTCTCTGAAACCACCTGGGCAAGGATCCTGCCCTCCAGACTCTGGATATTGGCCATGCTCTCTGGATTCTGGGTGAAGACCCCTTGGCCCTGGGCTTCAGCTCCATCTTCCAGAGCACTCGAACAGCAAATCTACTCCCTTGACTTTGGGTGGCCCCATTCTCCTAGTCCATCTGAGTGGCAGTCCCACCCCCAGGACTCCAGCAGTCCTCGTTGTTCTGCCCCCTGGGCATGGCAGCGCCACCACCTCAGCTTTGAGAGGTGGCCCCATCCCCCTGGAACATCTTAACCGCAGCCCCACCCTCCGGCTCTTTGAAACCTAGGAGGCTGTGGCCCCACCCTTTGAGATACAGGAGACCATGGCCCCACCCTTTGAAACCGAGAAGGCCCTGTCTCCCATGCTCCTTCCAACAGTTCTGCTGATCTCCAAGCTGCTCCAGGGATGGTCCTTTTCTTTTCTTGGAGGACAACAGACGTAGCTCCTTTGACCTGTTTCATGCCTGTAGAATTCCGAGAGGCAGAGAGCTTTCCTTCCTTTCGTTATTTCTCTGTCCCCTTCAGTCTCGGCTGATGGGTTTCCTGCTGTGGTAGTTGGCTAGATCCATCAGTCACAGCCTTAATCTCTTTAACAAAAGATTGTGTAGCCACATTCTTGGTGAACATTCTATGACACGTATCCTTAGTTCATACAACAGAATTTTCCAAATCTTTAAGTTCTGTTTTCATTTTGCAGAGTTCAATTTTATTTACTTTGTTGTTGTTGTTGAGAATATACACAGCAAAACATACACCACTTCAATAGTTTCTACATGTACCATTCAGTGACATTGATTATATTCTTCGAGTTGTGCAACCATTGTCACCCTCCTTTTCTGAGCTGTTCCTCCCTCATTAACATAAATTCACTGCCCCCTAAGGTTCCTATCTAATCTTTCAAGTTGCTTTTGTGAATTTAATCCCTTATAGATCATTCTTAAAAGAGAATAATGCTCAAGGAAGGCCTTTATATTAGTTAGGTTAAACTATTGTTCAGAGCCCTGATTGTGCAATGGTTAAGAGCTAGGCTGCTAACCAAAATGTCATCAGTTCAAATCTACCAGCCACTCCTTGGAAACCCCGTGGGGCAGTTCTACTGTGTCCTATACGGTTACTATGAGTTGAAATCAACTCAATGGCAACAGGTCAGGTCAGATCATTGTTTGGTTTTAAGGCGACTTCAGGGGATATTTTTGGCTTAAGGTTTAAAGATTATCTCAGGGCAATATTTCAGGGGTTCATCCACCCTCCATGGCTCTGGAAAGTCTAGAGTCCATGAGAATTTGGATTTCTGAATTTTCTCCCCTTTTGATCAGGATTCGTCTATGCAACCTTTGATCAGGATTCGTCTATGCAACCTTTGATCAAAATGTTCAGTAATGGTAGCCAGGCACCGTCCAGTTGTTCTGGTCTCATGGCAAAGGAGGCAGTTGTTCATGTAGATAATTAGCCACACGTTCCATATTTTCCTCCTATTCCTGACTCTCCTTTTCCTCTGTTGTTGCAGGTGAGTAGACATCAACTGTTGTACCTTAGATGGCCACTTGCAAGTTTTTAAGACCCCAGGCACTTTGCAATGAACTAGGAAGTAGAACAGAAGCACTAAACACATTATAAGGCCATTTAACTGGAATGTCCCATGAAACTATGACCCTAAGCCTCCAAACCAAGGAACCAAATCCCATGAGGTGTTTGGTTGTACATAAACAGCGTCAGTAGCTACTCTTTTGTTGTTGTTATTGTAAATATAGCTATCACACAACTTTTACCAATTCAACTTTTCACAGGTGTATAACTTATTGACTAAAAACAAACCAAAAAACCAAACCCATTGCCACCAAGTCAGTTCTGACTCATAGCAACCCTATAGGACAGAGTAGAACTGCCCCATAGAGTTTCCAAGGAGTGCATGGTGGGTTCGAACTGCTGACCCTTTGGTTAGCAGCAGCACTTAGCCACTACACCACCAAAGTTTCCTAAAACTTACTGACAGCAATTGCAATAATTAACTGTGCAACCCTACCCTTAATCAATACAGTTTTTCCATCACCACTAACCCCTCTGCAGTGCAGTGACTTAATATGACCCATCTAGCCATAGTTCTTGTAATTCGCACCAAATGACTGGGTGGGTGTATGCAAATCAGGTGCTCGTGACCCACCTAGGGGGTTGGATAGCTTGCTAATAATGTAAATAAGGTATGTGGCATCATTGCGTGGGTCAGACCAGGCAAATAAGGTGTATGGAGCCCTAACTAGGGGACTGGCCAGTTCTGCTATCCCACTAGGCTTAAAATGAGCCATTCTAGAGGTGGGAAGGGAGGCTCTCACCACCACCAAGAAAGAAAAGCCAGGAATGGATCACATCCTTTGGACCTGAGATACCTGCACTGAGAAGCTCCTGGAATCAGGAGACTGAAAGAGCTGTAACACCAAAGACAGAGAGAAGCAGCAGCAAAGAAATGGCAGCAGCAGAGGAAGAAGAACAGCAGGAGACTGCCCAGTGGCCTTCCTGGCCCATGGATGGAGAAAGCTGAGCGCCTTGGAGCAGGAGGCTTGCTGGCACTTGGTGGAGCTAGGTTTGTCAATCTATGGAGCTAGAGCTGAACACCTTCAGGCAGAGGCTTACTGGCAGAGTGGGGTGCCCCTGGGCACTTATCAGCAGAGCTAAAAGAGTTTTGTAACACTTGCCTGAGCAGGGCAGAGGCCAGGCAGAGGGTCCTAGGGCCAGAGAAAGCCATGCCTGCAAGTATGGCTGATAAGAGGCTGCCCTGATGGAAGAACTGTATCCTGAGCATTCCTGAACCTGAATTGTAACCTGTAATAAACCCCTATGTGTGGGTTTGATCACACATGTGAGTATGGTCTGTGAGTTCTGTGTGACCATTGCAATGAATTATCAAACCCAGAAGATAAGTAGGGAGTGCCAAGGGTGGGAAGATTGGTGTCAGAACTGGTAAAAAGGTTGGAGAGAGGAGGCATGTCTGACCTCCACCTCATGGAAATCAATCTTGGGCTGTTGATCTTGATTCTCCTTTCCCCTTGTGAATTTAAATGAGGACTGCCATTTTTACACCCCCCTTTCCCCTTCCCTCCCACCCCTGGTAGCCACTAGTACATTTTGGTTTCTATACAATTTGCCTTTTCTTGTCTTTTTATGTAAGTGAAGTCATACAATATTCGTCCTTTTGTGATTGTCTTGTTTTGCTCAGTGTAATGTCTTCAGGCTCCATCCATACTGGAGCATGTATCAAGACTTCATTTCTCCTACTGCCTAAGTAGTATTCCATTTATGTATGTACCATGTTTTGTTTATCCATTCATCTGTTGATGGACATTTAGATTTTTTTCCACCTTTTGCCTGTTGTGAATAGTGATCCAATGAACACTGGTGTGCAAGCCTCTTTTTGAGTCTCTGCTTTCAAGTCTTTTGGGTATATACATAGGAGTGGAATTGCTGGGTCATATGATAGTTCTGGAAACCCTGGTGGCATAGTGGTTAAGTGCTACGGCTGCTAACCAAAGGGTCGGCAGTTCGAATCTGCCAGGCACTCCTTGGAAACTCTATGAGGCAGTTCTACTCTGTCCTATAGGGTCACTATGAGCCAGAATCGACTTGACAGCACTGGGTTTTTTTTTTATGATAGTTCTATTTTTAGTTTTTTGAGGAACTGCCGCACTGCTTTCCACAATGGCTGCACTATGTTACATTCCCACCAGCAATGGATAAGGGTTCAATTTCCCCACATCCTCGCCAAAATTTGTTATTTTCTGGTTTTTTTTTTTTTTTTTAATCTTAGCCATCCTGGTGGAAATAAAATAGTATCTCATTGTGGTTTTGATTTGCTGTGCAGTTCATTTTTAAGTCCATCTCTTTCCCCTCACATTTTACTATAAGCAGCAAGGAGAAACCATGCAATTCCTTTAAGATCTTGCTTAGAAATCTCAGCTAGATATCCAAGTTTAACACTTAAAAGTTCTACCTTCAACCAAACATTTGAAAATAATTCAGACAAGTTCTTTGTCACTGCATAAAATGTATTGCCCTTCTTCCATTTGGTTTCGTTTATGGCTGGCCCAGTCCTCTGCATTTCAAGCCCATTCTCAGCAGAGTGGACAGTGGTCACAGGCTTCTGCTTGTCCCTCTCTGAAATTTAGCAACTTAATTTCATCCACAGCTCTTGAATGTTCAAAAAATTTGTGACTTTTCACACGACAACTAAGAGCCCAAGAGACAGAAAGGGCCACATGAACCAAAGAGCTACATCATCCTGAGACCAGAAGAACTAGTTGGTGCCCAGCCACAACCAACGACTGCCCTGACAGGGAGCACAGCAGAGGACCCCTGAGGGAGCAGGAGATCAGTGGGATGCAGACCCCAGATTCTCATAAAAAGACCAGACTTAATGGTCTGACTGAGACTAGAGGAATCCCGGCGGTCATGGTCCCCAAACCCTCTGTTGGCCCAGGACAGGAACCATCCCCGAAGACAACTCATCAGACATGGAAGGGAGTGGACAGTGGGTAGGAGATGCTGATGAAGAGTGAGCTAATTATATCAGGTGGACACTTGAGACTGTGTTGGCATCTCCTGTCTGGAGGGGGGATGGGAGGATAGAGGGAGTTGGAAGCTGGCAAAATTGTCACTAAAGGAGAGACTGGAAGGGCTGACTCATTAGGGGGAGAGCAAGAGGGAGTACGGAGTAAGGTGTATATAAACTTATATGTGACAGTCTGACTTGATTTGTAAACGTTCACTTGAAGCTCAATAAAAGTTAATATAAAAAAAAATTTGTGACTTTTTAAGATCCAGTTTGTGACAATGGGATCAACGGTCTGTTGTGATGCACGTTCTCACCAGAAGCTGGAACAGGCCTACTTCAGACCCAGAAAGAAGATAGCCATGGTTTCCAGTGCATGTGACTTTTTGCTAAGATGGGAGGTGACTCTAATGGGTTTATAATTTCTCTAAGGCCCATTTCTGTAGCACTAGGGATATTGATGATGGGGCTCACTTTTTCTCCCTGGCTGTTCTAGTAACAAGTAGACACAATTATGCACCAGATTTGTCCCTGGGAAAAGTATATAGGCCTGGTCTACTGGGTATTTTTCTGAGATTTCTATAGAGTTGCCACCTATTTGAGTGTAAAATTGTCTTCCTTCCCCCACCCTTCTCTCTATTAACAAGCTTTCTTGGCTTTTAATGTAGCATAATGAACAATGGGATTTTGCCCAGCCAGCCAGGCTTGGGAACCTGGAGTTGGGTCATTGGGCCAGGTGCAACTGAATGCTCAATAACAAATCAAACATGAAGGAATTTTGTGCCCATGCTTATTATCCGAATTGTTCACAATGTACACAATGATGGCCCAGCAGCATTGGACATATGTATGCTTACAAAAAAAAGTGTGTCACCTTTTAGGACCATTTGGGGGAATATTCTGGGTGCTATCACAGCTCATATGGGATGAATCAAGGTGGCAAGTGGGGAAAAGTAACAGAAGCAGCTGATAGAAAGAGGGGGCACAGTGGATAGCAGTATAGAAACAGGTGAGTAGGAGCGCAGTATAGTGGTAGGGCACTCACAGATCATGCACAGAAAATAGAAGCTATAAGCTGCTAAGAGCTAGACTTCATCTCACCTCCTAGAAGGAAACGTCCTGTGGCTGTCTCTCTGGGGTGTGAGATGGCGGCTCAGGCTGGCTGCTGCTATTGCACTTGCTGAGACCCGTGGCAGAAGTGTAGCTCCTCCTGGGCTGAGCAAGGCAGAGTTGCTTGTGTATATAAATACAACTGGTTTTGTATATTAGTCTGGTATCCTGAAACTTTGGAAACTCATTTATTAGTTACAATTGTTTTTACTGGACTCCTCAGGATTTTCTGTATCCAAGATCAAATCATCTGAGAAATGGTTTTACTCCTTTTTTTATAATCTGGAAGCTTTTTACTTTATTTTCTTGGCTACTTGCTCTGGCTAGAATCGTCAGTAAAATGTTGAATAGAAGTAGCAAGAATGGACATCCTTGTCTTTTCCTGATCTTAGGAAGAAAGCTTTCAGTTTTTAACCATTAAGAATGGTTATATATAATTGAAATAATTGAAAGCAGGAACACACACAGAAACCTGTATACCAATGGTCATTACTCACTCACCAAAAGGTGGTAGAGTTAAATTCAGGAGTTGGTTAACCAGGGGTCCTGTCTTACATAGATGGCTACATGAATATAGCCCTGGAGCAAATGGAATAACACATGAATGGACAACTGAAGAATAAGTATTTATTCAGGGGATGCATTTCTGCAAGGAAACAATGTGTTATACATAAGTGTCCAGAAGAGAAGGGTGTAAAGAAACCAAGTGAACAAAATTTTTCATACTTGGATATTTTTTTGAGCTTTTTTCTATTTTGGGGTCTTTTGTTATATAATTTCTCTTGTTTTCATAATGGTGGTTTTTCACTAATATGAGAGTAAGATAAATGAATAAAATTGTTGGATTTAATTGTAAAGAGCTCTTTCACTTGTGTCTCATTTTCTTTCACCTTTACATCTCTTGTACAAAATGCAAAAAGAATTTTTTGAAAAGACATAATCGAAAAAAAAAAGAATTATGCTGTCTGTGTTTTCTTGTTTGTTTTTTCATAGATGCCCCATATCAGGTGGAGGAAATCCCTTCTGCCCCTAGTGTTTCTATCATGACAGGGTGTTGGATTTTGTCAAATGCTTTTTCTGCATCTATTGAGATGATCATGTGGGTTTTTTTTTCTTTATTCTATTAATATGATGTATTACATTGATTGATTTGCATGTGTTGAACCAACTTTGTATTCCTGGGATAAATCCCACTTGGTCATGGCGTATTATCCTCTCCAGGCTAGAAATACAAGCCAAAAACTCGTCACCGGATTTCACCTGCAGCACCTATATATAGATTTGGATGAATTCTTCTCTCTTCTCGAGGTCCCCAAAATATAATAAGGTCCCTGGACCTGCTAGGAAGTCGCCTTTCTTACTCACTTGTAAGGCAGGGAACACTGTAGGCCAGGTCGCAGGCCAGTTTTCCTGGGAGGGCCTTGAAAGCATTGCCTCCATGAAGTCAACCTTACCGCCTTAAAAGCAGTCATATCTGATTCTTTGAGCATCATTCTCAAATAGGACATTCCAGGCAAGGCCTTGATTACAAAATCAATGTTTGCAAATAAGTACTGTTAACAAGGAGGAAAGATTTTTATTGAACCAATGCAAATAATTACATTGCTGTAAAAATAAGAATGCTCAATAAAAGTTTTTAAATTCTGGAAGGATCAGGCAGGGAGAAAAAGGTAAATGTTTTATTTCTGTTCACAAAAGCATAATCTCCTAAATTGTTATCAGTTATAGATAGCTTAAGAGAAAAGAGAGAGAGGTTCCTTACATCCAGAAAATAAAACATTAAGGCATCAGTAATATTCCAAACAAAACCCATACTCTACCCACATCAGCTCATTCAGTCCCAGGTACTACTTATTCCATGCCATCATGGGTTAGCAGTCTCATGAACCCATCTGCTTCTCCACTGTTGTTGTTGGGTGCCGTTGAGTCGATTCTGTCCTGTGGTGTTTTCTAGGCTGTTTTTTTTTAATCTTTACAGGAGCAGATTGCCAGGTCTTTCTTCCGTGGGGCCACTGGGTGGGTTCGAATTTGCAGCCCAGTGCTTAACTGTTGCACCACCAGTGCTCTTTGCTTCCCGACTACAGTTTTGGAAATCCTGACTCAGTCCAACGGTATAGTCTCAAAGTTATTTAAGCAATACCATCAGAAGTCTGTGATCTGGAGCATGTGGTATAGTCTGATAATGTTGAATTTTACCTGAACTCTGAGATACTAGAAAACAACAATGGTTAAGGAAACCCCCGCCCTCCGTGTTCAGGAAAACAGCTTGCTGCAAAGAACCACCCTTCCCATAAGACTTAGGTAAGACTCACAGAAGAAGAGAACCACTTTTTCCCTAACTCTTTGAGATGCTGGCAGATCTAATGGTTGGAACGTGCTCCCTATTGCAATAGTCCCCCTCTGCCACTATGACGACAGTCCCTTCCCCCGTTTTCCTTCTAAATAAAGCCTCTCCTTATCAAAGTCTGGGTTTTTTGTTTTTTTTTTTTTTTGACAGGTCCTTTCCATGGGTCTCTGAGATGGTGCTTTTTGTGAAGACATAGCACTCTGGACTGTAACTGATTGCAAGTGCAGTCAGGGAAGCATCAGAGTAAAACAGACTCTCTGCAACAGAATGAAACGCTGCCGGGTTCCTGCGCCATCTTCACAATCTTTGTTATGCTTGAGCCCATCGTTGCAGCCACTGTGTCAATCCATCTCGTCAAGGGTCTTCCTCTTTTTCACTGACCCTCTACTTTGCCAAGCATGATGTCCTTCTCCAGGGACTGGCCCCACCTAATAACATGTTCAAAGTACTTTTTTGCAGAATATTTGCCCAATACAATATGTCATTTGATTTCTTGACTGCTGCTTCCATGGCTGTTGATTGTGGATCCAAGTATAATGAAATCCTTGACAACTTCAATCTTTTCTCTGTTTATCATGATGCTGCTTATTGGTCCAGTTGTGAGGATTTTTCTTTTTTTATGTTGAGGTGTAATCCATACTGAAGGCTGTGGTCTTTGATCTTCATCAGTAAGTGCTCCAAGTCCTCTTCACTTTCAGCAAGCAAGGTTGTGTCATCTGCATAACGAAGGTTGTTAATGAGTCTTCCTCCAATCCTGATGCCCCGTTCTTCTTCATACAGTCCAGCTTCTCGGATTATTTGATCAGCATACAGATTGAATAGGTATGGTGAAAGAATACAACCCTCACACACACCTTTCCTGACTTTAAACCAATCAGTATCCCCTTGTTCTGTCCGAACAACTGCCTCTTGATCTATGTAAAGGTTCCTCATGAGCTCAATTAAGTGTTCTGGAATTCCCATTCTTCGCAGTGTTATCCACGGTTTGTTATGATCCACACAGTCGAATGCCTTTGCATAGACAATAAAACACAGGCAAACATCCTTCTGGTGTTCTCTGCTTTCAGCCAGGATCCATCTGACATCAGCAATGATATCCCTGGTTCCACGTTCTCTTCTGAAACCGGCCTGAATTTCTGGCAGTTCCCTGTCGATATACTGCTGCAGCCGTTTTTGAATGATCTTCAGCAAAATTTTGCCTGCGTGTGATATTAATGATATTGTTCTATAATTTCCACATTCGGTTGAATCACCTTTCTTGGGAATAGGCATAAATATGGATCTCTTCCAGTCAGTTGGCCAGGAAGCTGTCTTCCGTATTTCTTGGCATAGACGAGTGAGCACCTCCAGCGCTGCATGTGTTTGTTGAAACATCTCAGTCGGTATTTCATCAATTCCTGGAGCTTTGTGTTTCACCAATGCCTTCAGTGCAGCTTGGATTTCTTCCTTCAATGCCATCGGTTCTTGACCTCCTGAAATGATCATTTTCCTTAACACAATCACATATCGAATACCTTGCACACTTAATTTAGCCTAAGGTAATGTGACTCTATGTATTCCTTCCATCTTTTTTTGATTTTTCCTGCATCGTTCAACATTTTGGCCATAGAATCCTTCAATATTGCAACTGTAGGCTTGAATAACATACATATAAAATAAACCTATTTTTTCTAGCAGCTCTCTTTTGACAAGGTGAAAGATCCTTTGTGATTTTCCAAGGGCCCTCTGGGAAATTTCAAAAGACATTTTTGAGTGGAAAGGGATGTCATTAAGGATTTTATTTTGGGAGGACAAAATGTCTGAAGTTGGCAGGAGGTTTGAATACTTGGTTAAACAGGATCATGGCTCAGTGAGAAACAATACTTGGCTACCTATTTAACTGAAGTGACAAAAAGATTTTTAAAATAAACATAGGAGGTAACATGATTGTAAAAGCAAAAACAAAAAACTTTAGTCCTTTAAAACGTGAGGAGGTTTTGTTTTCCTAAAGAATCAAGGATGTAATAAAGTCAATGTAAAGCAAACAAGGTTGTTCTAATAAGACACAGAATCTTTGCTGTCTAGGCAGGTTATTCAGATGGTAAAGAAAAGCCTTCACAACCTCTTGTTAAGATCAGACCAATAATCCAAGAAAATTTTGTCCTTTTAACAGAGAGAAAACCACAATCTAGTTTTGCAGCAGTATGCTATACTAAATCTCTCTCTTTTTTTAATCTCACAAATAAACCAATCAAGCTTTAGCCAGTTGACTACGATGAATAAAATTCCTTTTCTATGAACCCTCTACAACTTTCCATATCCATTGAGGCTTTATCCTACGTGTTCCTCTTTCTCTTTCTTGAACAACCAGTCATTTTACTTTTTAGGACAAAATTATTCTCATTTTCCTTAACAAAATCAGGTATTGAATACCTTGCACACTTAATTTAGCCTAAGTCTAAGGTTTAAAGTTACCAAGAGATCTTGGAAATTATCTTCAAGTTGACAGAGTATAAAATGTAATTACTGATGAAATAAAGTTTGTCAGACTAAGTTCACTTTCATTCATCTCTAGGTATTTTAGGAATATGCCATATATATAAGCATTTATCTATCTTTCAACCAATCAGAACAGAGCTCCTTGAAGCAATTCTATAACCTAATGTGGTTAATAGCCACTGGAGGTAGGGAAATATTGCACACACACACACACACACACACGTGCATGTGTATAAGCATACAGGCGCAAATAGAAAGCTTATAGCTTTAATTCTAAAATCTCAGCCATAAGTCAGGCATAAACACAGAAATACAGAACTCACTGGCTTATATAAAAGAGCACTGTGACATTTTTACCAGGACTGTGATTTTGGCACGTGGAACAAGTTGAGGTTACCTGCTTGTTAGGGGGGCTGAAGCATCCCCATCAGCATTCTGAAAGAGGCCTTTAAAATTCTCTTTCCTGTGAAGGATAATCTTATGGAGGCTGTGGACTAAATTTTGGACAAGAGACCAAGGAGCCACCAAGTGGCCATCTCGGTGTCTCCGCACTGCATCTGAGCGGATAAAATATCCAACCTGTTTCCGGTGAGTTCTTTCAGCCTTGGGGGTGACCCTCAAAAACTCTGGAGGGAGCACAGGGGGCCTAAAGCTCAAGTGATGAGTGGGAGTTGAGGGGCAGGGATGGGAAGGGAAAGGTCTGGCAGGCATGGATAGAGGGGTGCAGGAAGTAGGAGTGCTAAAGGGGGACAGATCAAAAGATTCCAGGGAGCTAAAGGGAAGGGGTACGCTGGTAGAAAGGAGGAAGAGGGAGTGAGGGTGATGGGAAAGGAAAGATCTTAGATGAGCCAGTTTGGGGAGATCCCAAGTTTCCCAAAGTGGCCATTGAAATTCTAAATTGTGTTCCGTCTGAACTGAATTAACGCTGTAACGGTGAAGCATGCAGTCAGCAGGGAAGGAGAGCGGACGCCCAATAGAGAGTAACCCATGGCATTACAGATAGTTAAACGAGGGAGAAAAAGCTGTAGAGGAGCCAGGGAAGAGTCCCACTCCATTAATTCTTTCACACAATCTCTGTGTTGAAGAACTGAGGGGGCCGCTCCTTGACCTCTGAAGTTAGAGAGTTGAAGGAGACCCCTCCTCCCACATCTTCGGGTTTGGAGAACCAGGGAACCCCTGTCAGTCTCCTCGGTTGGAGAAGCAAGGGTATTCTTTCATCCCCACAATCTTTGGGTTCAGAGAACCAAAGGAACCCCCCAATCTGTGAGTTTGGAGAATCCAGGGAAGCCCCAGTCAATCTTGGGGTTGGGGAGGCAAGACAGCCCCCCTCCACTTTTAATATTCAGGGTCATAGAACCAAGGGAGCCCCCCCAATCTCTTGTTTGGAGAACCGAGGGAAACCTGTTCCTCCCAGCAATCTCCAGTTTAGACGGCCAAGGGAACCCTCCTCCCCGCAACCTTCAGGGGTCAGAGAGCCAAGGGAACACCCACACACAATCTCTAGGGTTGGAGAGCCGAGGGAACTCTCCTTTAGATCTCTGGGTCAGAAAGCTGAGAGAACTCCCTTCCCTCCCCTCAATCTTTGCGTTCAGAGAACCAAGAAAACTCCCCTCCTCCCTGCAATCTCCAGGGAGCAGAGAGCCACAAGAGTCCCCTTCAATCTTCAAGAACCAAGGGAACCCCCCAGCAATCTCCAAGGTCTGAGAGCTGGGGAATCCCTGTTTACCCTCAGTCTCCGGAGTCAGAGAGCTGAGGGAAACCTATCCCACCCACGTCCCCCCGCCCCCTGACAATCTTCAGGTTTGGAAAGCAGAGGAAACCTTCCCCTCAATCTCCAGGGTCTGAGAACCGAGAGGCCACCCCCCCACCCAATTTCCAAGTTCAAAGAACGGAGGGAACACACACAAGCACAAGCAATCTCCAGGTTTAGAGAGCTGAGAGAACCCCTCCAATCTCCAAGATGGAGAACTGAGGGAGTGCTCCTTCACTCCCCCCAACCAATCTTCGAGGTTGTAGAACTGAGGGACCTCCCCCACCCCGGTCCCTGGCTGAGGAAAGCTGACAATGGAAGACTCCCATGCAACCTCTGGATTAGGAGAGCCAATGGATCTAAGACCCCTCAATCTCTAGGGAGCCCAGGGAACCATTCCCCCACCCCTGTGCATTCTATGGAGTAGGAAAGCCAAGGAAGAGCAGGAGAAGCCTCAGAGAAAGTCTTTGCCAGAAAGACTCAGGAAGTTCCTTTTCATGCTTCAACACTCAGCTCTTCAGCCACTGGGTTAGGTAGGCACGTGATCAGCACCTTGGATCCCGGTTTCCCCTACCAGGAAAGGGTCCAAACAGTGTGCAGAGCTGGCCTGAATACCTGAGTGAAAGCAAGGGGTTCAGGGGGTAGGCAGCCGTACTCCACTGAGTCCTGACACCATTCACTGTCAGATAGAAACGAATCCGGGCTTGGTAAAGAGACTTTACTGGGAAGAATTAGTGCAAAGGAGGAAAAGGGGATTATTGCAGAAGGCAGAACACTCTAACCATAAGATCTGCAAGCATCTCAGGGATAGGCCAGCGAAGCTTTTTAAAATACTTTTTCTATGTTTTTGTTGCTAGCTGCTGTCGAGTCAGCCCCGGACTCACGGGTACCCCATGAACAACAGGATCAGATCACAGTGGGTTTTCACTGGCTGACTTTCAGAAGTAGATCACCAGGCCCTTCTTCCTAGTCTGTCTTAGTCTGGAAGCTCCACCGAAACCTGTTCAGCATCACAGCGACACTCAAGCCTCCACTGACAGACGGGTGGGGGCTGTGCATGAGGCGCATTGGTGGAGAGTCAAACCTGGTCTCCCTCACGGGAAGCAAGAATTCTACCACGGAACCACCAGTGCCCCCCTTTTTTTTTATAGGGAGGAATAAACAAAGCTAAGAAAAACCCAGATGTGGGAAGTGGGATGAAAGGCTAACATCATCCTTGAGTAAATCAGAATGTTTCACGCTGACACCAGCCTATGCTCAGGAGGGACCCTCAAGAAGCTATATTCTGGCTCAGATTGAGGGTGGGCCCAGCTTCAGGGGCCTGGGGGAAGGGGAGAAGCTTAATCCAAGTGTGGTTAACAACCACTTTGTTTTGATTCATCAGCAGGGACAAAGCAGTTCCCCTAATCATTTCTGAGGCAAAGAAAGGGAATTTGGGGGGCCTGGTCTGACCTTGTCCTAGGTAAGCAAGGGGGCACCCATGAGTCTTATCCAAGTCATAGGGAAAGGGTGGCTCTTTGCAGTAAGCCATTTCCTGGATACAAAAGGATGGGGAGATTTCTGAACTGTCCCTATTTTCCAGCATCGCAGGTAAAGTTCAGCATTGTCAGGGGGCACCTGGGGCCAGGAGCAGGGCTGCTGGGGTACTGGGGACACAAGTGCTCAGGGAAGATGCCCATGTGTATGGAGAGCAGGACTGGGAGACAGGCCCCGCTCCAGGCCCCAGGAAGAGGGCACAGGGTCTGGAGGAAGGTAGGAGCATCAGGCAGAGTGTGGCCTCGCCCAGAGGCTTCTGGAAGGGCACCTCCGCTTTGGACTAACCCAAGGGTCCTGCAGCCAAGAAGCAGGGAGCCTGTGGGCGGGGGCCCTCTTGGATGGGCAAAGCGAAAAGGGAGACCACACAGGCAGAGTGTGCTCCTGGGGCCTGACCTTCTCCCCTGCACGAGCCCAGGGGCACCGCAGTGAGCAGCAGCAGCAGGCTGCTCTCTGAGCCCACAGGAGCCCTGGAAGCCCTCCGTGGGCCTTTGCACCCTGGGCCCAGCACAGGGTAAGGACTGCATGCAGTGGGGACTGTGCAGAGGGACCACCCGGGCCCCGGCCCCTGGGATGAGTAGCCTGGGACCCAGCCTGGTGGGGGGCGGTCTGCTGCCACCTGAGCCTTCCTTCCACCCACCCCTTGTTGATGCCCTGAAGGAATTGGAAACCACCAACCAGCCAGCACACACGTGCACACACTTACATTTCCACTTCCACTCACTCATATACACATACACACACTCAGATTCACACACCTGCACATTCATTCACTCATGCACTCAGACTCACACGCACTCACTCTCGTGCACACCCTCAGTCACTCACACACACACACTCACTCTCATGCACTCACTCACACATACAGCTAACCCTAGCGTAGGTCTCTGACTATGGAGCCGGCTGCCCTTCCAGCCCCTCCTCCCTCACCACGCCCCGCAGAACTGCCCCTTGGGCCACTGTGCTCCAGACGGCCCTCCACCTGGGGGCTCCTCGGGGTGGCACCCAGGGCTCGGCAGGCTTCAGGGACAGAGTCTGGCCTCTGGCACCCAGAAGCTGCCCCCGCCCATGGCCCAGCGCCTCCTGACTGGAGGGTGCTCCCCAGAGCTGACTGGGAAGCAAGGCCTCCTGCCCTCTGGGGCACCCCGGACAGGACTTGGGGCGCAGGGCAGCTCCCCGTGCTTTCCACCAGCGCTGAGGAAGCCTGTCCTGTCTCGGCCATCACTCAGCATCACACACACACAGGTCCCCAGTGGTCCCTCAGCAGCAGCTGTGGCTGAACACAGGCCACTGCCCCACCTGCCCCCCGCCCCGCAGGCCCTCCCCTCCACTGCCCACAGCAGAGGCCAGACTCAGCAAAACACTTGATAAGATTTATTGAAGAGAAAACACTTAACTGGAATGATTGAAGGGAAGGCAATCACAACAGAGGTAATGGATAACCACCACCAGAGGCCACGGGGCCACCCTCCTCCCAGGGTCCCTAATGAGGAGCCTCAGCCGCCCCCCCTCCCCGCCCCACTGCAGCCCTCCCCACCTCTCCTCCTGTCAGGACAATGGACTCTAGCGACGTCCACTCACTTCAGGGGATCCCTCCCTGAACCACCCACTGGGGCGTGGTCCTGCCTTGTGGCCCCAGGGGACAGACACAGTAGGACACTGGAAAACACAGCAGAGCACACGTCACCATGTCAAGGAAACTGAGTCACAAACAACAGCTGGGGTGCAGCTTCAAGCACAGTTCCCAAGGGGCTCCCCACAACCCACCCGGTCCCTTCTTCCTTCCCTCAGTGGCTCATGGGGTGAGGGTGGCCACTCCCGCATCCGTCCTTGCTGCTGTCTTCAGAGATTGGGCTGGGGTCTCCAGAGAGAAACTGCTCAGGTAAGAACACACACACCTCCACAAGAACAAGCATCAGTTGACCATGATACCTGGGTAACTATGGGGCCTACAGAAAAACAGGAGAGCTTCCCAGAACAGGAAGCAACCCACCCCAAGGGACAGTGAAGGGGATTCCCCTCTTAGGAGACCCAGACAGCTAGTCCCCCGGTGATGACCGCCTCCCACATCAGGTCTCCCAGGCCAGGGCAGTGGTCTTGTGTGGTCTGGGAGGTGGAGATCTGACTGGCCAGGTGAGTTCCAAGGCTCCCTTTGCCTGTTCGCTCCTGTCTCCAGTGGCCATACACAAACACAAGCAGAACAAAACAACCCTCCTCCTCCTGCCCCTGCTTCTCCTCCTCCTCCTGTTTCTTTGTCCTCCTCCTCCTCCTCCTGCCCCTGCTTCTCCTCCTCCTCCTCGTTTCTTTGTTCTCCTGCTCCTGCTTCGCCTCCTCCTCGCTGTGGAGTCACTGGTCCACCAGGCCCCCAGAGTCCCTTACCAAGCTGAACTCTGGCCTCGTGGTCCTCTCCTGACAGTCTGTGCTCCTCACCACACCCTCCAGGCTGCAGGCCAGGAGAGCATTGGCCTGCACTGGGCTCTGGACCTGGGCGTCTGCTGCCCTCAGGGGCGCAGGGGCTCTAAGGTGCTGCCTTCTTGGGGCTCCCCTAGGGCTGTGTAGATGATCCTGAAGACAGGGTGGACCCTGCGGTCTCCCCTCCGGGGCACTACCTCTTGGCCATGCTGCTCTCCCTCTCCAGCCCTGGCTCCTCGTGGCAGGGGTGGTCCCACCCCCGACTGTCGTGGCCCTGAGGAAAGCTGTTCCAGGCCCCCTACAGCCTGGAGACCGTTGGTCATCCTGAGCTTAGAGTCCACAAGGTGCATGTCAGCGGGGGGCCCAAACAAGGGGCCAATTCCCAGGCCTGAGCCCCCAGTTGTAACTTCTTCAGTCCCAGAGTTGGACTCCCCACCCACTGCTCTGGCTACCCACCTGCTGAGTGGTCTCCCGCCCCTCCTCCTCCTCCATGCCCTGCTCCTGGGCCTCCCAGAACCATGGGTGATGTGGTCAGCAGAGTCCCCTCCTGCTGGCACTGGGGGAGGGGGCTCGGCCCAGGCTACACTGTCGCCCTCTGCTGTCTGCCTGGGGCTCCCCTCCTCCTTCTTCCAGTGTCTCCGTTGAGTGCTAGGAGAAGGGGTGCCAGGGTCTCCTGAGCCTATGCTGCTTAGGGCTCGGGGTGGCTCAAAGCCCCAGCCCCTACCCCGTTTCCCGACTCTTCCACTGCAACTGGCTGCTGCTTCTTGGCTGAGGGCTGGTTCTCAGCCCCGGGACACATGACTTGGTCATCATCCCCACTGCCATAGGAGCACGGCAGGCGCTTGCGCTTCAGTGACAGGGGAGCCCCTCCCTGTGCCGTCTGGGTGCTGTTCTCGATGAAGGATCCTGCCGGCATCGGAGCCTGGGGTGCAGGGGCATGGACCTCCACCATCACCTGTCTGCTGGAGCCCCTCCGGCCCTTTCCTACTTGCCTCTGCTTCTCCTGGCTCACTGCCATGGTTGTTTCCCACTCCTCTTCATCGCGAATGAGCTTCATCAACTCCAGAAAAGTGGGGGGACACCCTCGTTGGTCGAGGATCTCCAGCTTGCCACGGAGTGAGGGAGTCATGGAGGCCCGGGCCAGGATGTGCTTCAGACGGATCATGTCTGCACTGCGAGTGGTGATGGGGCTGTGTTGCACCGCCTTGTGAAGCAGGGGTTCCAAGTGAAGCAGGAAAGTGGAGATTTTCTCCCCAGACTTCTGGAAGGCCTGAAGGAAGTGGAACTGAGAGGTGCGATAGTCCTCCTTGTTGCCGAATATCTGCGTCAGCGCGTCAAGGCACTCCTCCACCGTCATGGCATCGTTGTTGGCCCGCAGCACCCGCATGATGGACAGCGCAGAGCCGCGCAGGCTCTCCATCAGCCGCCGCCGCTTCTCCACCTCAGATACCTGCCACAGCTGCATCATCTCGGTCGCCTGCTCTAGCCAGACCTCAAAGGTCTCCTCGCCGGGTACTGGGAAAGCATTTCCCGAAAACACTTTCAATTTCCGGTACCACATGCTTTCCTTCAGGGGCTGCAAACCCGGTGCTGCCTCTGGGCCTAAGACCTCGTGCTCCCTGCCCTCAGTGGCACCTGGGCTGCTATACCCCAGGGTTTTGGCCACATCCACCATTCGCCGGCCCTCGTCTTTCAGGAAGTAGTTCAGTCTACTGATAAACTCATCATCTGGGTTGCGGGGATTCACCACCACCTCCCAGGTGCCCCCCCTGCCCAGGATGTGACTAGGCATCAGAGAGTAGTTGACGGGCTCTGCCAGCTCGATAAAGACGGCCTTGGCGTTGTTTTCCCTCATGAACATTCTGCCCAGCACTCTATAGGAAAACAAAGGCTGAAAGCCCACTTTCACGGTCTCCTTGATCTCAGCCTCACTGCACTCTATGGGGATCCCCACAATCAGCAGGGCCTTCCTGGGGTCCAGGTCCATCCCCTTGCACCAATCTTCTAACAGGTTCACGGCCATGGCTGCCGCTGTTTAGGGACTGGTCTAAGGCCGAGACTCGGCTGAGTCAGGCCGACGCAGGTGTGAAGGCAGAACCTTCCCCACGGTCTCCACAGCCTAGGAATGCAAATGGGTGAGAGCCTCATCAACCTCTGTGCCAGGGTTTCACTCCCTGCCTCCCGGGCCTCCTGCAGTCGTTCTGGAGAGATTTGGGTGTGAGGGGTCTCCCCAGGTAGAGCTCCCCCTGCTGCACCCGTGACCCGCTGACCTGCTCCCGCTATGGGTTCCTCCTCAAAGTCCACAGATGCTGCTGCGAGATGCACGTACCTGTGGTGGAAAAGCTGAGGTCAGAAGGCAAGGCTGACTCCTAAGGCCACTGCCCAAGCCCTCCAGGCAGGAGAGCAGAATGGCCCAGGTCACCTGGGGCTCCCCTCTCAGCCAGTGCCTGACAACTGAGAAAGATGTCTGGAGCTCTGCACAATGCAATGAGGCCAGTGGGTGTGGAGAGCACTGACAAGCTGCGGTGTTGCCATGGATACGGAGAACGGCGTGGACTAGGGGCTTCGACTGCAGAGGGGTGTCATGCGGTGAGGTTAAGGCCCTTGAGGAGCAATAGGTGATGTCACTGGCCTTGGACCAATGAAGCATCCTAGCAACACAAGGGGATGAGGGACGAGAGGGAGCTGGGGGAGGTGGCTGGTGAGGAGTAAGTTCTGAAAAAAACAGGACCTTATTGTTTCAAATTGTGTGGAAACTGAGATCGGGGCATTAAAAGGACCCAGAAAGGGTCCACAGTGCTGGAATAGACAGCTGGCACCCTAGCTGAGACCCCACCCTGGTGAGTAGGGCAAGCAGGCAGGCAGCCTCTCCCGCTCTGTGCCAGAGTGACACGGCCCCTCCCGCCACAAGCCCACAGTGCAACTGCTCACCTGGCTCTGAGTTGGGGTAGACACCAGGGTGGGTGCTGCTGCACCACAGTGAGTCTGAGTCAGGCCGTTTCTGGCCCAAGGGTGTGAGTCCTGCTGCACTAGATCTGTCCAAGGCAGGAGAACAGCTGTGTGATGGTCCTACCCCCCCTACACACACACTTTGAGCCCCTACTCAGGTCGCTCAAATTCAAACTCTTCGTGGAGTCCTTGAATAGTGCAAATGGTTAAGGTACCCTGCTGCTGACAGAAAAGTTGGTCGTTCTAGTTCACCCAGAGGTGCCTCAAAAGAAAGACCTGGTGATCTACTTCTGAAAAATCAGCCTTTGAAAACCCGATGGAGCACAGTTCTATTCTGACACACATGGGGGCGCCACAATTCAGAATCGACTCCACAACACTTTTATTTTTGGTGGAAGTATCCAGAAGGACCCCGAGTGTTGGGATATAAAAACTGCATAACTAGGGGGCTGCTGCTGCGGCAGAGAGAGTCCTAAGGTAAGGTTGCTACCCCAGCTCCCACTCATACCCCACCGCACCCTGTGCCCCCTTCTTCACACCCCATCCCCCACTCTGTGCCTCCACCCTCCACAGCTCCCCTCCTTACACCCTTCCCCTTACCCTCTACCCGGTGCCCCCGCCTACTTCATGCCCCTACCCCCTCACACCCCAGCCCCCACATCTCCCCGCTCCCCAATCTACGTTGACGCCCACATCCACACTCCAAACCCCTAACCTCCTCACATCTGCCCCCACCCTGCCCCCCATATCCCGCTCACACCCTTACCCACCCCCTATCCTGGTTGCACCCCACATCCACACCCCACGCTCCCAAACCTCCTCACACCCCGCCCCACCCTGCCCCCAGTCTCCCACACCTTCTCACCCCCGTCCCCGTTGCCCTCCACCGTGCCCCCCACGCCCCCACATCCCCATCTTGAGCAGAAGTACACCCCACGGATGGAAGTGGGCCGCGGCCAGGAGAGGCAGGCCAGAGCCCCCTCTCTTCCCTGCAGACGCAGGTGCGGAAAAAGCCCCCTGGAGGGCCCGGTGGCCCCGCACGGCAGGGAGCCCTCGAGGTGAGGAGGCGGGAGGAGTCCCCTGTGGCTGGGTGGACGCCCTGCGCCCCGAGTCCTGCCCAGGGCGTCCAGGCCTGCGCCTTACCGGCGGAGAAGCCCCCAGAGCAGTGCACCCAGCGCACAGCCACCACGCGTCTGCTCTGCTGCCGGCGGGCAAAGAGGGTTCCCCCAGCAGCGCTGCGCACGGCCCGCTCGCGGCTGCGCACTGGGTGCCCCGCCCTGGGTGGCTCCGCCCCGCCCTGGGGCCCCAGCCGCGTGTGCCCCCGCACCCGACGCCGCCAGCCTGCCACGTGCCGCCACCCCAGCAGCCCTTGCAGGGCCAGTCACACGTGCATCTGCCCAATTGGACGGGAGCTGTGGAGTGATAGTCACCCGACACCTTTCTCATTTGCATATTCCAAGCCGCGCGCGCAGGGCCGTGTGCAAAGGACGGGCCTGGGTGCCTTCGCAAGCAGGAGTTTTTCCGATTTGGTTTGATTGGACGTGACTCCTGGGGGGCACAGTCGAGCATAGGGCTGCACCCTGCGTGTCACAAGCACATGACAATTGTCGGGGCTCCCCACAGAGCCAGACAAGGAACAAACCACTCCACCCTCCCGCCCGGCTTCTGATTGCAGGGACACCTTTTACCTACCTGGTGCCCAGACGGCTTCCCGCCCATTCCCCAGAGCGTTAGCCCTGCGCAGAGGGCAAAGGTGCTGTCCAGAAAAGGGCGGCTATAAGTCGACACAAACCCCCCACCCCCCACCCCGGTCTTGATAAAACGCAGGTTTGGAGTCAGGAGGTCACGGCAGAGCTAGGATTCTGCATTGCTCGAAAGCTCGGTGACCACTATGCGGCAGATTCCCATGCGCTTTGAGCAGCAAGGCTCTAAAGCCCATTACTCCTTTTCCAGGGTCAGAACTGGTGGGTCTTTGGTCACATAATCGATTTATTTTGTTTTATTTGGGATACAAGAGAACAGGCTTTTCTAGAATTTATTAAAATGTGAAAAGCAATTTTAAATTAAAGGTAACTCAGCAAGATCTTTGCAGATGTCACCTTAAACCAAAACCAGACCCACTGCGGTCGAGTTGATTCCCACTCATAGCAGCCCTCCAAAACAGAGTAAGACTTTCCCATAGGGTTTCCTAGGCTGTAAAGCTTTTTACGGAAGCAGACTGCCACGGTTTTCTTCTGCAGAACGGCCGGTGGGTTTAAACCACCGACCTTTTCGTTAGCAGCCAAGTGCTTTAACCACTGTACCACCAGGGCTCCTTGATCCCTTTTAGTTGCAGACATTTCCTCTGCCTGAGGACGGGAATGCAGACCACAGTAAAACCACCTATCAAGAGGCTGTTCAATCTCCTTCTCATGAGAAGCAAAAATGGCCACATGGTGCTGTCACGAAGGCACAGGCCCCAGGTGAGACGTTTTACCTAAGGGCACTCACAACACCAGTCCAGTGTGGCTCCTTGAAGTCGCTGTCCAGCTGCCTAGATAAGGGGTGACACCTTGGACAGAGGTGTTCTGGCTCACACCCACCTCTTGGCTACTGAGCACTGTACCTGCCACACCTGCACGTGCTTCATTCTGTTTCCCTGGGAAGATGAATTCATTACTAGGCCTTCCTTTCAAAAAGTGAATGCTATCAGGGATTATTAACATACAATAACGTATGCCCATCTTAAGCGTACAGTCTGATGGGTTCTGACAAATGCCTTCATCCTTAAAACTATCGCCCCAATTAATATTCAGATGGTTCCCATTCCCTCCCCCTCAAAAAAACAGTATGTGATTCCATTTATGTAACTCTAAAAAATGCAAACTAATGTTTCATGACAGAAAGCAGATTAGTAGTTGCAGGGAGGGGAAGGGGCAAGAAGGACAGATTACAAATGAGCACGAGGAACATGATGGGGGTGATGGATAGGTTTGCTATTTTAATTGTGGTGATGGTTTCGTGGATGTGTACATGTCTCTAAGCCGATCGCATTGTCCTCTTTCAATGGACACAGTTTGTTGTGTGTTGATTCTACCCCAATAAAGCTGTTAAGGACCTGACCGTGTGAACAGCATTCACAGAAAATGACCTTGAATCTGAGGACTCTCAGGGAGCAGCCTCTCATAGCCAGGGGCCACTCTAGAGCAGAGACCCATGTATTGCAGAGCAAAGGGTAGGTGCAGAAGACATCTGGGAGGAGGAAGCCACGCCGATGGCATCGTGGAGAGTGCTGTGTGCAGGAGGGTTCCCAGGCAGGGGCCTTTCTGCAGAGGGCGTTCCAAATGAGCATTGTGCCCAGGCAGGAGGCAGGGCAGAGCCAGTGTTCCAAGCACAGTCAGGTGAAGAGAAGTTGTACAGAAGGCACTGGGCCGCAGACCTGGCACACAGGGTGTTCCATGGGCAAAGGCACTGGGCAGAAGGCATTCAAAAACATACAGTTACCGTGTGACCCAGCAATTCCACTCTTCTTGAAAGCAGGGACTCAAACAGAGACTCGTACACCAGTGTTCCTAGCAGCACTATTGACAGTAGACAAACGCTGGAAAGAGCCTAAATGCCCACCAACAGGTGATGGATAAACAAAATGTGGTCCACCCACACCGTGGGACATTACTCAGAATTCCAGAGAAGTGAAGTCCTGAGACGTGCCACCACCTGGATGGAGCCTGAATACGTTTATGTTGGGGGAAATGAGGCAACACAAAAGGACACGTACTATATGCCCTCGCTGGTAGGAAAAGACAAGTCTATAACATATGGAGACCCACGTTCCTTTGTGGTTACAGGGCAGGGAGTCAGTGCTCAGGGGGCCCCGAGTTTCTGTTTGGGGCGATGTAAAGGTTGGAAATGGATAGCGGTGTTGGTTGCGCAGCACGGTGGTGGTACAAAAATGCTACAACGGGTGAGTTTTGTCACGCGGCTGCTGTCCCCTCCACAAACACAGAAGTGAGCAAGTAAGCGAGGACACTGCCTGCAGCAGCTGACAGCTACCAGTGACGAGGGACAGTGGGGATGGGAGGGGGCGGGTGTGACGGGGTAGAAGAAAGTCCACGGGACCCGACGACGGATGGGCAGGCGGGCAGGGGACAGGCTCTGGCGGGAGGGGAGGGAGAGTCAAGGTGGCTCCTGGGCTTGGCTGAGTGAGCAGATGGGCACAGCGCCCTGCCCTTCGCTGAGAGAGAGAGTGAGCCAGCGCCGAGGGAGAAGCGGGGCTGGGAGAAGGTGAGTCGGCTGAGCGAGGCCGGGCAGCCCCCACGACACAATGAGGAGGTGATGGGAGCCCAGGGGAGCGCTCTAGCCTGGAGGTTCTCCGAGGGGACACGGGCCAGCAGAGCTAAGGTGGCAGGTGAAGCAGTGGTGTCAACGGCCCGGGGTGGAGGCACTCGGCCTCTCACTTGGCAAATGGGGGATTGTTCTTGTTGCTATTAGCTGCCATCTAGTCGGCTTCGACTCATGATGACCCTATGCACAACAGAAGGGAACACCGCCCGGTCTTTGGCCATCTTCCCAGTCATTGGTTAGCTCGTGAGCCCACAGTGGCAGCCGCTGAAGATGTTAAGTGCCTTCCAACCTAGGGGGCTCATCTTCCAGCACTGTATCAGACAATGTTCTGTCGTAACCCACAGGGTTTCATGGGCTAATTTTTGTATGCAGGTCACCAGGCCTTTCTTCAGCATCTTAGTCTGGAAGTTCTGCTGAAACCTGCCCACCATGGATGACCCTGCTGGTACTTGAAATAGCGGTGGCATAGCTTCCAGCATCACAGCAACACACAAGCCCCCACAGGACGACAGACTGACAGACATGGCGGGGGGTGGTAGATGATGGACACCCAATCAGTGCTTGCTGAGTGATTGACAGACAGACATTTACTACGGGAGATTCACAGGCTGAAGGTGCTGTGCAGAAGACCTCCAGGGACAGCAGTCACGGGCCCTCCCTGTTGTTCAGGGGCAGAGACGCTGAAGCAAAGAAAAGCATCTGCAAGGCTACAAGTCCCGCAGAGGGCACCTGCAAGCAGAGGACACTGATCGAGACAGCTCCTAAGAGAAAGCTTTGTGCGAGGGACTCACAGGCAGGGGTCATGACACGAAGGTGACCGAGCAGCTCTGCGAGTACCAGGTTCCCATGCGGAGGCAGAGGGCCGGGTACGAGGCTGCTCACAACCAGACGGCCCGCACAAGCAGGGTGTCTCAAGGCAGAGCATAGTGCACAGTGAGCCTCATGAGTGACGAGCAACGTGGAGCAGCTTGCGGAGGGCGACGCGGAGGGCGAGGCCAGGCAGGGACCCACGGAGGCAGTTGTGCAGGGAGAACCCCCATGCAGAGCACGTTCTGAGCAAAGCGAAAACCAAATTCATGGCCGTTGAATCACTTCTGACTCATGATGACCCTATAGAACAGGGCAGACCTGCCCCAAAGGGTCTCCGAGGCTGTAATCTTTACAGAAGCAGGCTGCCACACATCTTTCTCCTGCAGAGCAGCTGGTGGGTTCCAACAGCCGACCTGTCGGTTAGCAGCCGAGCGCTTAACTGCTGTGCCACTAGGGCTCCTCCTAAGCAAAGCACAAAGCCATAAAGCCAGCCTCAATACGTTTAAAGGGACTGAAATCCTACCAAGTGTGTTCTCCGACCGCAGTGGAATGCACTCATGAGTGTCAGGGTAGAACTGCCCTCCATGGGGTTTTGATTTTAAAAATTAATTTAGTTTGTTGTTGGGAATATGCACAGCAAAACACACACCAATCGAACCGTTTCTACACATACAATTCGTGTAGAATTCATTACATCCCCACCCTCCTTTGCTAAGCTGTTCCTCCCCCACTCACATGAACTCACTGCTCCCTCAGTTTCCTGTCTAAGCTTTGGAGTTGCTGTTGTCACCTTGATCCCATACAGTGCTTAAGAGAGCATAAGGCTCAAGGCAGACATTCTCTTACTAGATGAGCTAGACCATGCTAAGTGACTTTTTATTTTTTTTTATTCTTCCTTTAGGTCTTTATGTCACACAGTGTCACCAACTGAGAGTCCCAGGAATAGCCGGCTAGGAGCCACTGCTGCAGCGATTTATTTTGGAAGTGGCAAAACCTCTGCCTCCCGCTCCCAACCGTCCCCTCTGTAGCCAGCTCGGTGCCCGACTTTTGGGTGAGGAAGTTGCTAGACGGACTCATAGCTATTCACGCTGGGCCCCGAGGTCCCTGCTCAGTGATGGAGGGAGCTCGCCGAGTGCCATGTCTCCTACCTTTGGCCTTCCTGGTGGTCACCCCTTTTTGTCCATGGGTTTGATGTCGTAGATTGCATTTTCAGATACAAGACTCAGAAGCACGGCTCAGTTGATAGGCAGAATGAAGGTTCACCAGGATGCTGACAGCCTGGGCTACTAGGCCTTGAAGATGCAGTCTTGGGGATTGGTACACACCGGGGGTTGGGGTCAGGTGGGGGCACCTCTGAGGAGGAGCTTTGAGAGATGTGTATTCAGAATCACTGCCCAGGCAGAGTTGAAGGGACCAGAGTGTGAGCTGGGAGAAGAGGAGAACGTGAGAACTCTTCATCTATTTTAGGGGCTGGCATATCAAAGAGGGATTTTACAAGACCCTATAAAAAGGAAGAAAAAAAAAACCTGTTGCCATCGAGTCGATTCCGACTCATAGCAACCCTACAGGACGGAGGAGAATTACCCTAGAGGGTTTCCAAGGAGCATCTGGGGGATTCGAACTGATGACCTTTTGGTTAGCAGCCATAGCTTGCCGTGGTTCTTAACCACTGTGTCACAGTGCGTGACAATTAAAGGGCAGCAGGCGTTCCCTCAGCTGGGCTGCCCATGGACAGAATGGGCTCGTAAGGGCCTGAGCTCCTGGTCACTGGAAGAAGGGAAGAGGAAGCCACCTGTCTACGACGGTCCTGAAGGGGATGGACCCAAGAGAATAAAACAGTCCTCATTAAGATGTTAGGAGTTTAAAAGGTAGATGAGAGGTTACCAGGGCTTGGGGAGAGGAAGTTACCACATAGGGGGTGCCAAGTTTCTTTGTGGGGTGATGAAAAAGCTTTAGAAATAGCGGTAATGGTTGCACAACATTGGGAATGTAATTAATGTCGCTGAGTTGTATACTCTGTGTAAATGGCAAATTTTATGTAATAATGGCTAATTTTGTTACATATATTTTACCACACCAAAAAATATTTTAAGAGTCTAGAATTTCACATTTCCTATGCATGCATAGTTTCTAGACCTTGCCATTTTCTTTCTCAATTTAATACTTCAAGTATTTATTTGCTTTTGTTGACAACAGTTTCAGGTAATAGAAGAAATCACACAACACAGCCCAATACCCCAAACTATTACACTTAAAAAAACGAAACCTTAACACGGACACATAATATCTTAACATTTATTACACTTGTGTACGTTAAGGTGGGTTAAGCAAATCTGATTAGAAACACTAGGCAATGAAAAGGAAGCAAAAATGTAAGACACCCAGCCCGCTTCCTGAAGTCTGCAGAATTCCGGGCCTTTAGAGACATGTGTGCGTCTGTTTGGGCTCAAAATCAACATTGATGTGCAAGCTTTCTCTCAATCTCCTGCATGCTGGTCCTAAGACACCCCTGAAGACGGGGCGGCCCGCCTCTCTTGGGCCTCCTTGTCCATCAGCTGGGCCTGCGCTGCGACTCAGACTGGCACCTCCCTACCCAAAGGAGCACCTTCCCGATCCTTCCCTCATGCATTCCGCACAGGTGGCCTAGCACTTCCCACGTGCCAAGCCCCATGCTGGGAGCTAGACTCATCGAAGGCCAGGCCATGTTCAGTGCCGCTGTGTGGCATGTTTACTACCTGTTTCCCTCCAGTCACTGTGATGCACAGCTACACAGACACATGGAGCGCCCCCTCTGTCCACAAGCCAGTGTACATGGGGCTCAGAAACAGGAGAGACAAGGGGTCTTTGTAATGAAATCAATAGAAGAGGCCCTTGTTTTTCCTCAGAAAACCTCTAAGCTTGCTCTTCCTTGCAGGAGTTTACAAAGCCATGCGGGGCCTACTGGCAGCCAGTCCAGTCCCTCTGCCTGGATGGGCCAGCCCCCAGGGGACTCCTCTTTAACAGACTCCTCTTTGGGGAGGGCTGTGAGTCAAATCCACTCCCAGCATGGGAAGGGGAGAAGAGGGAAGGAGCAATCTGGCCCTTGCAGCGCTTAGGGGGCATTCCAGGGGGCCCCGGGAGAAGGAGCACCACATCACACCTTCCCCTCCCTGCAGGCGTATCCCCTGCTGGGACCTAGGTCACCTCCACACAGTGCCTGGCACAGCCTCAGCATGAGATCAGCGTGGGCTCTGGAGAGAGGCAGATACGGATCTGCACAGGACAATGCAGTACCCACCTCTCTGTGCCTCATCTGTAAAATGGGACCATGCTACCCTCTTCACAGGATTGTTATGGGGATTTCTGCCATCATTCTGTGAAAATGCCTGCTATGGTGTCAGGTCTCAAGAGATGTGAGTTGCTTTTCTCCTTTCTTAATCCTACTGGAGTCTATACACCTGAAAGCCTACTTGGGGCATTTTGTGTAAAGCTCGGGGATGAGGAATGAGGGACAAAGGCATTCCTCAGCCATCAAGAGTCGCGTGGACACCTGTCTTTGGTCAGGAGCCTCCTGAGGCCACATACTGCAGAGCTGAGACCTGATGGTGCACACTCCCAACCCAGGCCCACGTCCCTGCATGGAGAGCTCGCACAGTCGATAGAGGATGGGAGGAAGGAGGCGTTAAGACCTGCTACTTTCAAAGTGGATGGCGAATGGGTGAGCTAGGTATTCTGTCTGCACCTTGCCCCCAGGGACTGCCAGCAGCTTTCCCGTTGGCCCCCTGGAAGCCTCAGGCATCTCCTTCTGCTTTCAAGTCCCCAAAGCCCACTCAGAGCTGCAGACCAGGATGCCATGTGCACTCAGTCGCTCTCAGTGGTTGCCGAGGCCAGGACATGGTGAGTTCCATGCTCCTGCCCACACCTAACGTACCAGGCCCCCGCAACTATTTAGGAAGCCAAGATGGGAGTTCTTGTTCAATCCTCCTTTATGGAGCCTGAAATAAGATCATGGATGTGAAGTGCTTTGTAAGCTACCAAAAGCTACACACTTAAGTAACTACCATAGCAGCATCAAGATATGCTACTGAATGTAAGCAAGTTCAACTTGGAAAGAGCAAAAGCATGACGAAATCAAACAGGGAGAGAGGAGGTGAGGGGCAGCTGGGTGCAGCCAGACTCATCCGGGTGTTCTCAGTGTCTTCTCAGTCTGAGGGACGAAAAAGGGACCATGAGGAGACATGAGATAGGAAGGAACTGCACATCCAACCCCACAGGCAGTCAGAGGCCCTGGGTGATCAGGGGCTATGGCCCAGCTCCCCCGCGTGTCGTCCAGAGAGAAGGCGCAACAGGCAGAGACCCGGTAGGGAGCCTGGGTGCCACCTATTCCAGTCACCTTCAAGGGAGATATCCTGCTCTGTGCTTTGGGCTGAGAAGCTGCTCAGGCGGAGGGGCTGCAAAGTTCCAGAAAGGTAGTGTCCTGCAGGCACCGGGCCCCACGCAATGCTTTCAGCACGCAGATCTGGCTTCGGGCCGGCCCAAGAAAGACAGCACCATCTCTGCCACCCCTGCCAGCGTCTGCCTCACAGCTGCATCCTGTTTTCCTGAACCCTGGCTGCCGAGGACAGATCTGAAGCTAGGCCCTGGGGTGAGGTCTGATTCTACCATGAATGACTATGTGGCTCCCCAGACCCCTTCCCTTTCTGAGTCTTTATTTCCTTGTTTCAAAATGGAGCTAACCACACACACCCGACTGGCATCCCAGGGCGGTGAGGCAGCTTGGCTGAGAGGCTAGGTGGAAGGAGCTTTCTGAGGGGAAGAAACAGCGGCCCCTGAAACTTGAAGTGTCCCCAGGGAAGGTCTCTATCCAGGACACCTGAGACCTCAAAGCATCACAGGGCCTAGGGACACAGGGACCCAGACCGCCTCACACAAAGGCGACATCCCATGTTAGACTCAGGAGAAGCAGGCTGCTTGATCCTTGGGGTGCCGGCACCCACCTAGAAAAGCTTCTCATAGCATTTCCCACAGTGGACAGTGTCCCGGTGAATGAAGATCTGATCCAGGAGGTCACCCATCGGTTTACCGCAAATCCCACACTGGAAGAGAAAGCAAGAGTCGCAGAGACTGGAGACTAAACTAGAGGCCAACACACAACGTCAAGGTTCCTCCATGATGGCATGACTTAGGACAAGAAGAAAAGGTGTCACACCCTGGACTTTGAAGCAGAGACAAAATCCAAACCTCAAAAACACACACACAAAAAATCCTAAGCTGTGTGAGCTGGGGCAAGTTACTGAGGCTTTGCAGCCTCTGTTTCGTCATCTCTAAAATGTGCGTGCCGGCAGGCCCTCCTTCTCAAGGTTGTTGGGAGAATCGGGTGAGGTGGCCCATGTGGAGCACTTAGCCAGGGGCCAGACGTGCAGGGAGTGCTCAGGAACAGCCAGCTGTCATTGCTGTTGTAAGAGGGGCTAGGGGCGATTGATGGTGACGTTTAAGTTCCAATGAAAGGTCCAAGCTGGACAGCCCATGGGCACTGTGGGGACTAGGAATGGCAAGAAAGGGAAGCGCAGCCTAGCAGGACAGCCCTTCTAACCTTCCCACACTCTCAAACCTGCCTCTCCTGAGAATGCCTAATGAATGACCACACCTGGCCACCTAAAGCTGTGGCCCCTTCTACTACAGGCTAGGCTGGAACAGAGGAGCCTGTGAGGCCCCCAGCAGAGCTGTGGGCTGCAAGCTGGTGAAGGGAACCATGAAGCAGCTGCTGGGATCCCCTTTTTGGTCATTCTCACCAAGTCCCTTCCTGCGCTCCAGTTCCTGCCTCCTGAGATGTGACTGGCCCTCCGGCACATGGATTATGCTTCTGCCTTTTTAGTTATTGCAAACCAGGACTTCAGTAGAAATGTAGCTGGCTGGTGGTGCTGAACCATTCAGGGATTACCTCTGGGTGCACAATCTGGGTCTACAAAGCACTTCATACCATAGGGAATGGGGGTCTCCGAGGGTTAGTATGATGCTGCGGTGCCCCTCTGTTCTTCTAAATGTAGCAATAGAGAATTATATTCTCAAATGCTATGCCAACCTAATGATGGCAAGAACCCCCCCTCCAATTCAACCAAGGCTACTGATGAAATGGGGCATGTGATGATCTTTCTTGGGGGGCAGCACGGTGTAGCTGGGACAAGATGGGCTTGGATCTAGGAACCCAGAAGTGAGGCCACTGACTGTGACCTGCTCTGGGACTTTAGAACAACCCCTAGCCCTCGGCGCTACAGCCCCCACCTCTTGGGCTGGCTCCTCCTTTGCTCACACCGGCTACCCTGACAGCACCCCATGGGCACCCCTTCACCCTGACCCTGAGCCTTCTCTCCAAAGCCTTCCAGGGAACTCCTGCCCACTCTGACTACACGCTCCACGAGTGCCTGGCGCCCAGTGACCAAATGCAGCTAAGAGGTGCTAGTCTCAGGGGCATACAACTGAAAGTCTAAAAACTCTCCCAGGCACTTCACGGAAATCTGCGAAGCAGAGGGGAAAGTTCGTTGTCAAACCGCATGTCCTGGTCTTTAGCTGGAAAAGCCGGCTCCGACGTGGAGTTGGCTGAAGCCAGCCTGCCCTCAAACCATCCTCCTCGCGCCCTCCAGTTCCGCCCTCTGTCGTTGCTGGCTGCATTGGGGTGACTTCTCTCCACCTGTACTCCTGCCCTCATGCCATGGACATCCAGGACCCATGGGCACAGAGGCTCTCCCCAACACCCCAGCTTCTCCCCTTCCTTCAGCGATCCACCCCCTCTCCTTCAGCCACTCCCTGGCCACATTCCAAGCATGGTTCCTGGGCCCACCACAGACCTACTGACTCAAGACACTCAGGGGCAAGGCCCGGCCCTTGGTGCCTCAACGAGCCCTCCGGGAGATTCTGATGACCACCAAAGTTTGAGAGCCCCTACTCAGGAGCCTGTCATCACCAACAGTTCATGACTTCCACCCCTCAACTCTCACGCCCTCCACCTCCAGCCCACTCCGACAGGTCCGTCACTGCTGGTCCTCCCTGCTGGTCCCGTCTTGTCATAACCATATGTCATCGTGCCCTCACACACAGCCACGATTTTGTCTCTTGCTCCCTTCAGCAACCTCCTCTGGCAAAATCTCACCCCAGGTAAACTCTGCTCTCCCTGCTTCTGTTCAACTGAACGTGGCTGGGGATACCACATGACCACACGGACCTCAACCGGGCCTTAGGACCACTAACACTGCCCTCTGGTCCATGCCTCTCCCTCCTGCTCGCCTCCCATTGCTGCAGGTGGTGAGTGTCCACCTGTGGAGGGGGGGAGACCTTACGCCCGGAGGACACTGAGCCCCAGCCTTTTCCCCCTGGGCCTCTCCACTGGGCTCTCTCAGCCATCATACGTTTCACATGTCCTCTTCACTTTTGCCCTTGACCACTTACCCAAACCTGCTCTCCTTCCATTCTTTCTATCGTGTTAACTGGCCCCCCAATCAGCCACCTTGTGCCTTGGGCCCCAAACCTTGGGCTCTCCTTTGACCCCTCTCTTTCTTCCACATCCCATCACCTGCCAGATCTATTTTCAAGAAGTTCCCCAAATCCAGCCACCACTTTGTCACCTAGCCCAGTGACTAGCTTCTCCAGCTTGATCGCCTGCCACCTAACTGGTCTCCCTCTCTCCATTCTTGCTCCTGCAGTCCTTCTTCACCTCACTAGTTCCACTGAGATAAAATTCAAAATCTCTCTGTAGCCCGCAAGACCAACCCAATCCAGCCCAGCCATCTCTGCGATCTCACCTCCCACCACTTGCCCCTCACTCATACCACTGCAGCAACGTGAGCTGGAACACTGTGCACGCCTGCCCCAGGGCCTTTGCGCTTGTCGGCCCTCTGCCTGGAAATCTTCCCCCAGAAGACCATTTTGTTCCCCCCACAGTGCTGAGCACAGGGAGTCATCAACGGTGCCGACTTCCTTGGACTCGGTCAGTTCCCACAGATGCCAAGCCTCAGAGATGGAGTTTCTCCACACTCTCTGAGCCCAAAAGCCTCCCAGGCTCTGGCAGATGTTCTTAGCATCAACACCTCTTATTATGTGTAGAACTGCATCTCCCAAAAATATACGTTTAAGTCCTAACCACCGGTATCTGTGAATGTGACCCTGCTTGGAAATAAGGCCTTTGAAAATGTTATCTGTAAGTTAACATAGAGTCCTAATCCCATCTGAATGGTGTCCTTAGAAAAGAAAAGAACACACACAGTGTGAACATGCATCTACAAGCCAAGGAACACCCAGGGCTACAGAAGCTGGGAGAGACAAGAAAGGATCCACCCTGAAAGCCTTCAGAGAGAGTGCAGCCCTGCCGACCCTGTATTAGGTCTTCTGGCCTCTAGAACTGTGAGACAATAAGTTTCTGTTCTTTCAAGCCACCCCATTCATGGTATTTTGTTACGGCAACACTGGAAAACCAAGACGCTCCTCTTCCTCACCTTAAAGCAATATTCGTGGCAGCAGATGCCAAGATGTTCCAGGGTGATCTTTGGACAGTCTCGAATCTCACAGCTGCAGTACGTACAGAGCCTTCCAGTTGTTCTACAAGATGAAAAACAAGACCCCAGGAGTTAGGTTGGCATATAGACCTCTGGGGTGACCCACCAGGCTGTCGTCTTTCTCTGGGGTGTGTGACCTGCAGCAGCATTCCCAGAGCACAGCCCTGGGCCAGGTGGGGCCTCAGCTTGCTGGACACCTTCGCGTTATTTGCAGAAACTGGTTCTGTCTCTTCAGCCTCCTCCATGAACAATCGAGCCACGTGTGAGTACCCTGAGGTGGTTCTTATTCCAGGCAGCTTGCCTCTCCTTGCTGTTCTTCTCCAAGAGGCCTGTCAGCCCACCTGGACCTGTCCTGATAACCCTCTCTTCATGCCCTGCCCCCAGCCCCACACTCCTGGGCCCACTCTGCCATTAGTCTGGTCAGGATCTCCGGGGACTCCCACAGTTGGTCTGGCTGCAGGGCCGGCTCAGCTCTGATGGCGATATTCTAGATCCTGGACTGAGCACCAACCCTTTGCACCTGAGCCTCCCCATCTGCCCACCCCCATCCTATGGGCCCAAGTGAGGGGGCTTTCCTCCAAAGATCTGTGTCTGCTGCTGTCAACCCAGAGGTACTTTAGCCCCCTTCAAGGGCCCCTCTGTCCCACTGCTGGCCCAGACTCAGTCTCAACAGCAACATTGCTAAGGACAGGCAGCTTCGGCCCAGGCCTGCTCCTCCCCATTCCCAGGCCCAGCTCACAGTTATTCTGTGTGTGTGTGTTTGCACAGACGTGTGCATGAGCAACTGGTCTTGTCCTTGGAGAGTCCCTTACTTCCTGCAAGCCCAGCAATTCATCAAGAATGTTTCATTCAGTAAGACCCATACCTTGCACCATGGACAAAAACCAACTCAAAATGGATCAAAGACCTAAACATAAAATCTAAAATGATAAAGATGATGGAAGAAAAAATAGGGACAACGTTCAGAGCCCTAATACATGGCATAAACAGTATACACAACGTTATTAACAATGCAGAAGAGAAACTAGATAACTGGGATCTCCTAAAAATCAAACACCTACGCTCATCTAAAGACTTCTCCAACAAGAGTAAAAAGACCACCGACAGACTGGGAAAGAATTTTCAGCTATGACATCTCCGACCAGCGCCTGACCTCTAAAATCTACATGATTCTGTCAAAACTCAACCACAAAAAGACAAACAACCCAATCAAGAAGTGAGCAAAGGATATGAACACACATTTCACTAAAGAAGATATTCAGGCAGCCAACAGATACATGAGAAAATGCTCTCAATCATTAGCCATTAGAGAAATGCAAATTAAAACTACGATGAGATTCCATCTCACTCCAACGAGGCTGGCATTAATCCAAAACACACAAAATAATAAATGTTGGAGAGGCTGTGGAGAGATTGGAACTCTTATACACTGCTGGTGGGAATGTCAAATGGTACAACCACTTTGGAAATCGATTTGGCACTTCTTTAAAAAGCTAGAAAGAGAACTACCATACGATCCAGCAATCCCACTCCTCAGAATATATCCTAGAGAAATAAGAGCCTTTACACAAACAGATATATGCACACCCATGTTCACTGCATCACCATTTACAATAGGAAAAACATGGAAGCGACCAAGGTGCCCGTCAATGGATGAATGGATAAATAAGCTGTGGTATATTCACACAATGCAATAGTATGCATTGAAAAAGAACAATGTTGAATTCGTGACACATTGCATACCATGGAGGAATCTGGAAGACATTATGCTGAGCGAAATTAGTCAGTTGCAAAAAGACAAATATTGTATAAGACGACTATTATAAGAACTTGAGAGGCGGGGCCAAGATGGCAGACTAGGTAGACGCTACCTCGGATCCCTCTTGCAACAAAGACTCGGAAAAACAAATGAATCGATCACATACATAACAATCTACGAACCCTGAACAACAAACACAGATTTAGAGACGGAGAACGAACAAATACGGGAAGGCAGCGACTGTTTTCGGAGCCTGGAGCCAACGTCCCAGTCAGTGATGGCTCGGAGACAGCAGTCGATATCAAACCACATAAAGAAGCAGACCATGACAGCTTCTACAAGCCCCCAAACAAAAGAATCAAAATCTTGCCCAAATGAAGATACAATCCTGGAAGTATCAGATACAGAATACAAAAAACTAATTTACACAATGCTTCAAGACATCAGAAATAAAATAAGGCAAACTGCAGAAAAAGCCAAGGAACACACTGATAAAACAGTTGAAGAACTCAAAAAGATTATTCAAGAACATAGTGGAAAAATTAATAAGTTGCAAGAATACATAGAGAGAGAGCATGCAGAAATCCAAAAGATTAACAGTAAAATTACAGAATTAGACAACACAATAGAAGTCAGAGGAGCAGACTTGAGCAATCAGAATGCAGAGTGGGAAATCTGGAGGACCAGGGAATTAACACCAACATAGCTGAAAAAAAATCAGATAAAAGACTTTAAAAAAAATGAAGAAACCCAAAGAATCATGTGGGACTCTATCAAGAAGGATAACTTGCGTGTGATTAGAGTCCCAGAACAGGGAGGGAGGACAGAAAACACAGAGAAAATAGTTGAAGATCTGCTGACAGAAAACTTCCCTGACATCATGAAAGACGAAAGGATATCTATCCAAGATGCTCATCGAACCCCATTTAAGATTGATCCAAAAAGAAAAACACCAAGACATATTATCATCAAACTTGCCAAAACCAAAGATAAAGAGAAAATTTTAAAAGCAGCCAGGGAGAAAAGAAAGGTCTCCTTCAAGGGAGAATCAGTAAGAATAAGTTCAGACTACTCAGCAGAAACCATGCAGGCAAGAAGGCAGTGGGATGACATATACAGAGCACTGAAGGAGAAAAACTGCCAGCCAAGGATCATATATCCAGCAAAACTCTCTCTGCAATATGAAGGCAAAATTAAGATATTTACAGATAAACACAAGCTTAGAGAATTTGAAAAAACCAAACCAAAGCTACAAGAAATACTAAAGGATATTGTTTGATCAGAAAACCAATAATATCAGATACCAGCACAACGCAAGGTCACAAAACAGAACATCCTGATATCAACTCAAATAGGGAAATCACAAAAACAAATTAAGATTAATTTAAAAAAAATGCTTATAACAGGGAATCATTGAAGTCGATATGTAAAAGATCACAATAATCAAAAAGAGGGACTAAATACAGGTGGCATAGAACTGCCATATGGAGAGTGATACAAGGCGATATAGAACAATACAAGTTAGGTTTTTACTTAGAAAAATAGGGGTAAATAATAAGGTAACCACAAAGAGGTATAACAACTCCATAACTCAAGATAAAAGCCAAGAAAAATGTAACGACTCAACAAACATAAAGTCAAACACTACGAAAATGAGGATCTCACAATTTACTAAGAAAAAAGACTCGGCACAAAATAGTAAGTGGAAACATGAAATGGTCAACAACACACATAAAAAGGCATCAAAATGACAACACTAAATACTTATTTATCTATAATTACGCTGAATGAAAATGGACTAAATGCACCAATAAAGAGACAGAGAGTCTCGGACTGGATAATGAAACACGATCCGTCTATATGCTGCCTACAAGAGATACCCCTTAGACTTAGAGACACAAACAAACTAAAACTCAAAGGATGGAAAAAAATATATCAAGCAAACAATAAGCGAAAAAGAAGAGGAGTAGCAATATTAATTTCTGACAAAATAGACTTTAGACTTACATCCACCACAAAGGATAAAGAAGGACACTACATGATGATAAAAGGGACAATTGATCAGGAAGACATAACCATATTAAATATTTATGCACCCAATGACAGGGCTGCAAGATACATAAATCAAATTTTAACAGAACTGAAAAGTGAGATAGACACCTCCACAATTATAGTAGGAGACTTCAACACACCACTTTCGGAGCAGGACAGGACATCCAGTAAGAAGCTCAAGAGAGACACGGAAGACCTAATTACAACAATCAACCAACTTGTCCTCATTGACTTATACAGAACTCTCCACCCAACTGCCGCAAAGTATACTTTTTTCTCTAGCGCACATGGAACATTCTCTAGAATAGACCACATATTAGGTCATAAAACAAACCTTTGCAGAATCCAAAACTTCGCAATATTACAAAGCATCTTCTCAGACCACAAGGCCATAAAAGTAGAAATCAATAACAGAAAAACTAGGGAAAAGAAATCAAATACTTGGAAACTGAACAATACCCTCCTGAAAAAAGACTGGGCTATAGAAGACATTAAGGAGGGAATAAGGAAATTCATAGAATGCAACGAGAACGAAAATACTTCCTATCAAAACCTCTGGGACACAGCAAAAGCCGTGCTCAGAGGCCAATTTATATCGATAAATGCACACATACAAAAAGAAGAAAGAGCCAAAGTCAGAGAACTGTCCCTACAACTTGAACAAATAGAAAGTGAGCAACAAAAGAATCCATCAGGCACCAGAAGAAAACAAATAATAAAAATTAGAGCTGAACTAAATGAATTAGAGAACAGAAAAACAATTGAAAGAATTAACAAAGCCAAAAGCTGGTTCTTTGAAAAAATTAACAAAATTGATAAACCATTGGCTAGACTGACTAAAGAAATACAGGAAAGGAAACAAATAACCCGAATAAGAAACGAGAAGGGCCACATCACAACAGACCCAACTGAAATTAAAAGAATCATATCAGATTATTACGAAAAATTGTATTCCAACAAATTTGCAAACCTAGAAGAAATGGATGAATTCCTGGAAAAACACTACCTACCTAAACTAACACATTCAGAAGTAGAACAACTAAATAGACCCATAACAAAAAAAGAGATTGAAATCAAAAAACTCTCAACAAAAAAAAAAGCCCTGGCCCGGACGGCTTCACGGCAGAGTTCTAGCAAACTTTCAGAGAGGAGTTAACACCACTACTACTAAAGGTATTTCAAAGCATAGAAAATGACGGAACACTACCCAACTCATTCTATGAAGCCACCATCTCCCTGATACCAAAACCAGGTAAAGACATTACAAAAAAGAAAATTACAGACCTATATCCCTCATGAACATTGATGCAAAAATCCTCAACAAAATTCTAGCCAATAGAATCAAACAACATATCAAAAAAATAATTCACCATGATCAAGCGGGATTTATGCCAGGTATGCAAGGCTGGTTTAATATTAGAAAAACCATTCATGTAATCCACCACATAAATAAAACAAAAAACAAAAACCACATGATCTTATCAATTGATGCAGAAAAGGCATTTGACAAAGTCCAACACCCATTCATGATAAAAACTCTTACCAAAATAGGAATTGAAGGAAAATTCCTCAACATAATAAAGGGCATCTATGCAAAGCCAACAGCCAACATCACTCTAAATGGAGAGAGCCTGAAAGCATTTCCCTTGAGAACGGGAACCAGACAAGGACACCTTTTATCACCGCTCTTATTCAACATTGTGCTAGAAGTCCTAGCCAGAGCAATTAGGCTAGACAAAGAAATAAAGGGCATCCGGACTGGTAAGGAGGAAGTAAAATTATCCCTATTTGCAGATGACATGATCTTATACACAGAAAACTCTAAGGAATCCTCCAGAAAACTACTGAAACTAATAGAAGAGTTTGGCAGAGTCTCAGGTTATAAGATAAACATACAAAAATCACTTGGATTCCTCTACATCAACAAAAAGAACACCGAAGAGGAAATAACCAAATTGATACCATTCACAGTAGCCCCCAAGAAGATAAAATACTTAGGAATAAATCTTACCAAGGATGTAAAAGACCTATACAAAGAAAACTACAAAGCTCTACTACAAGAAATTCAAAAGGACATACTTAAGTGGAAAAACATACCTTGCTCATGGATAGGAAGACTTAACATAGCAAAATGTCTATTCTACCAAAAGCCATCTATACATACAATGCACTTCCGATCCAAATTCCAATGTCATTTTTTAAGGTGATAGAGAAACAAATCACCATCTACATACGGAAGGGAAAGAAGCCACGGATAAGCAAAGCATTACTGAAAAAGAAGAAGAAAGTGGGAGGCCTCACTCTACCTGATTTCAGAACCTATTATACAGCCACAGTAGTCAAAACAGCCTGGTACTGGTACAACAACAGGCACATAGACCAGTGGAACAGAATTGAGAACCCAGATATAAATCCATCCACATATGAGCAGCTGATATTTGACAAAGGCCCAGTGTCAGTTAATCGGGGAAAAGATAGTCTTTTTAACAAATGGTGCTGGCGTAACTGGATATCCATTTGAAAAAAATGAAACAGGACCCATACCTCACACCATGCACAGAAACTAACTTCAAGTGGTTCAAAGACCTAAACATAAAGACTAAAACGATAAAGATCATGGAAGAAAAAATAGGGACAACCTTAGGAGCCCTAATACAAGGCATAAACAGAATACAAAACATTACCAAAAATGACGAAGAGAAACCAGATAACTGGGAGCTCCTAAAAATCAAACACCTATGCTCATCTAAAGACTTCACCAAAAGAGTAAAAAGACCACCGACAGACTGGGAAAGAATTTTCAGCTATGACATCTCCGACCAGCGCCTGATCTCTAAAATCTATATGATTCTGTCAAAACCCAACCACAAAAAGACAAACAACCCAATCAAGAAGTGGGCAAAGGATATGAACACACACTTCACTAAAGAAGATATTCAGGCAGCTAACAGATACATGAGAAAATTCTCTCGAGCATTAGCCATTAGAGAAGTGCAAATTAAAACCATGATGAGATTCCATCTCACTCCAACAAGGCTGGCATTAATCCAAAAAACACAAAATAATAAATGTTGGAGAGGCTGTGGAGAGATTGGAACTCTTATACACTGCTGGTGGGAATGTCAAATGGTACAACCACTTTGGAAATCTATCTGGCGTTACCTTAAACAGTTAGAAATAGAACTACCATACCACCCAGAAATCCCACTCCTCGGAATATACCCTAGAGAAACAAGAGCCTTCACACAAACAGATATATGCACACCCATGTTTATTGCAGCTCTGTTTACAATAGCAAAAAGCTGGAAGCAACCAAGGTGTCCATCAACAGATGAATGGTTAAATAAATTGTGGTATATTCACACAATGGAATACTACGCATCGATAAAGAACAGAGACGAATCTGTGAAACATTTCATAACATGGAGGAACCTGGAAGGCATTATGCTGAGCGAAATTAGTCAGAGGCAAAAGGACAAATATTGTATAAGACCACAATTATAAGATCTTGACAAATAGTATAAACTGAGAAGAACACATACTTTTGTGGTTACGAGGAGGGGAGGGAGGGAGGGAGGGAGAGGGTTTTTTACTGATTAATTAGTAGATAAGAACTGTTTTAAGACCGTGACAGCTTCTCCAACCCCCCAAACAAAAGAATCAAAATCTTTCCCAAATGAAGATACAATTTTGGAATTATCAGATACAGAATATAAAAAACTAATTTACAGAATGCTTAATGATATCACAAATGAAATTAGGATATCTGCAGAAAAAGCCAAGGAACACACTGATAAAACTGTTGAAGAACTCAAAAAGATTATTCAAGAACATACTGGAAAAATTAATAAGTTGCAAGAATCCATAGAGAGACAACATGTAGAAATCCAAAAGATTAACAATAAAATAACAGAATTAGACAACACACTAGGAAGTCAGAGGAGCAGACTCGAGCAATTAGAATGCAGACTGGGACATCTGGAGGACCAGGGAATCAACACCAACATAGCTGAAAAAAAATCAGATAAAAGAATTAAAAAAAATGAAGAAACCCTAAGAATTATGTGGGACTCTATCAAGAAGGATAACCTGCGGGTGATTGGAGTCCCAGAACAGGGAGGGGGGACAGAAAACACAGAGAAAATAGTTGAAGAACTTCTGACAGAAAACTTCCCTGACATCATGAAAGACGAAAGGATATCTATCCAAGATGCTCATCGAACCCCATTTAAGATTGATCCAAAAAGAAAAACACCAAGACATATTATCATCAAACTCACCAAAACCAAAGATAAACAGAAAATTTTAAAAGCAGCCAGGGAGAAAAGAAAGGTTTCCTTCAAGGGAGAATCAATAAGAATATGTTCTGACTACTCAGCAGAAACCATGCAGGCAAGAAGGGAATGGGACGACATATACAGAACACTGAAGGAGAAAAACTGCCAACCAAGGATCATATATCCAGCAAAACTCTCTCTGAAATATGAAGGCGAAATTAAGATATTTACAGACAAACACAAGTTTAGAGAATTTGCAAAAACCAAACCAAAGCTACAAGAAATACTAAAGGATATTGTTTGGTCACAGAACCAATAATATCAGATATCAGCACAACACAAGGTCACAAAACAGAACGTCCTGATATCAACTCAAATAGGGAAATCACAAAAACAAACAAATTAAGATTAATTAAAAAAAAAAATACACATAACAGGGAATTATGGAAGTCAATAGGTAAAAGATCACAATAATCAAAAAGAGGGACTAAACACAGGAGGCATTGAACTGCCATATGGAGAGTGATACAAGGCGATATAGAACAATACAAGTTAGGTTTTTACTTAGAAAAATAGGGGTAAATAATGAGGTAACCACAAAAAGGCATAACAACTCTATAACTCAAGACAAAAACCAAGAAAAACGTAACGACTCAACTAACATAAAGTCAAACACTATGAAAATGAGGATCTCACAATTTACTAAGAAAAACGCCTCAGCACAAAAAAGTGTGTGGAAAAATGAAATTGTCAACAACACACATAAAAAGGCATCAAAATGACAGCACTAAAAACTTATTTATCTATAATTACCCTGAATGTAAATGGACTAAATGCACCAATAAAGAGACAGAGAGTCACAGACTGGATAAAGAAACACGATCCATCTATATGCTGCCTACAAGAGACACACCTTAGACTTAGAGACACAAACAAACTAAAACTCAAAGGATGGAAAAAAGTATATCAAGCAAACAATAAGCAAAAAAGAAGAGGAGTAGCAATATTAATTTCTGACAAAATAGACTTTAGACTTAAATCCACCACAAAGGATAAAGAAGGACACTATATAATGATAAAAGGGACAATTGATCAGGAAGACATAACCATATTAAATATTTATGCACCCAATGACAGGGCTGCAAGATACATAAATCAAATTTTAACAGAACTGAAAAGCGAGATAGATACCTCCACAATTATAGTAGGAGACTTCAACACACCACTTTCGGAGAAGGACAGGACATCCAGTAAGAAGCTAAACAAAGACACGGAAGATCTAATTACAACAATCAACCAACTTGACCTCATTGACTTATATAGAACTCTCCACCCAACTGCTGCAAAATATACTTTTTTTTCTAGCGCACATGGAACATTCTCTAGAATAGACCACATATTAGGTCATAAAACAAACCTTTGCAGAGTCCAAAACATCGAAATATTACAAAGCATCTTCTCAGACCACAAGGCAATAAAACTAGAGATCAATAACAGAAAAACGAGGGAAAAGAAATCAAATACTTGGAAAATGAACAATACCCTCCTGAAAAAAGAACTGTTTTAGGTGAAGGGAAGGACAACAGTCAATACATGGAAGGTCAGCTCAACTGGACTGGACCAAAAGCAAAGAAGTTTCCGGGATAAAATGAATGCTTCAAAGGTCAGCGGAGCAAGGGCGGGGGTTTGGGGACCATCGTTTAAGGGGACTTCTAAGTCAATTGGCCAAATAATTCTATTATGAAAACATTCTGCATCCCACTTGGAAATGTGGCGTCTGAGGTCTTAAATGCTAAGAAGCGGCCATCTAAGATGCATCAATTGGTCTCAACCCACCTGGAGCAAAGGAGAATAAAGAACACCAAGGTCACACAACAACTAAGAGCCCAAGAGACAGAAAGGGCCACGTGACCCAGAGACCTGCATCATCCTGAGACCAGAAGAACTAGCTGGTGCCCGGCCACAATCGACGACTGCCCTGACAGGGAGCACAACAGAGAACCCCTGAGGGAGCAGGAGATCAGTGGGATGCAGACCCCAAATTCTCACAAAAAGACCAGACTTAATGGTCTGACTGAGACTAGAGGAATCCCGGCGGTCATGGTCCCCAAACCTTCTGTTGGCCCAGGACAGGAACCATCCCCGAAGACAACTCATCAGATATGAAAGGGACTGGACAGTGGGTAGGAGAGAGATGCTGATGAAGAGTGAGCTAATTATATCAGGTGGACACTTGAGACTGTGTTGGCATCTCCTGTCTGGAGGGGGGATGGGAGGATAGAGAGAGTTGGAAGCTGGCAAAATTGTCACTAAAGGAGAGACTGGAAGGGCTGACTCATTAGGGGGAGAGCAAGTGGGAGTACGGAGTAAGATGTACATAAACTTATATGTGACAGTCTGATTTGATTTGTAAACGTTCACTTGAAGCTCAATAAGAGTTGATTAAATAAATAAATAAGAACTTGAGAAACAGTTTATACTGAGAAGAAAACATTCTTTTGTGGTCATGAGAAGGGGAGGAACGGAAGGTGGGAGAGAGGAATTCACTAGATAGTAGATAGGAACTACTTTAGTTGAAGGGGAGGACAGCACACAATACAGGGGAGGTCAGCACAACTGGACTAAACCAAAAGCAAAGAAGTTTCCTGAATAAACTGAATGCTTTGAAGGCCAGCGTAGCAGGGGCAGGGGTCTGGGGACCATGGTTGCAGGGGACATCTAAGTCAATTGGCATAATAAAATCTATTAAGACAACATTCTGCATCCCACTTTGAAGAGTGGCGTCTTGGGTCTTAAAGGCTAGCAAGCAGCCATCTAAGATGCATCGATTGGTCTCAACCCACCTGGATCAAAGGAGAATGAAGAACACCAAGGACACCAGGTAATTACGAGCCCAGGAGACAGAAAGGGCCACATGAACCAGAGACTACATCATCCCAAGACCAGAAGAACTAGATGGTGCCCGGCTACAACCGATGACTGCCCTGACAGGGAACACAACAGAGAACCCCTGAAGAAGCAGGAGAGCCATGGGATGCAGACCCCAAATTCTTATAAAAAGACAAGACTGAATGGTCTGACTGAGGAGTAGAAGGACCCTGGTGGTCATGGTTCCCAGGCCTTCCATTAGCCCAAGACAGGAACCATTCCCAAAGCCAACTCTTCAGACAGGGATTCGACTGGACTATAAGATAGAAAATGGTAACTGGTGAAAAATGAGCTTCTTCGATCAGGTAGACACACGAGACTATGTTGGCATGTCCTGTCTGAAGAAGAGATGAGAGGGCAGAGGGGGTCAGAAGCTGGCTGAATGGACGCGAAAAGAAAATGGAGAGAAGGACTGTCCTGTCTCATTAAAAAAAAGTCTCATTAGGTGGAGAGAAATTAGGGGTTTTAGCAAGGTGTATGTAAATTTTTGTATGAGAGACTGACCTGATTTGTAAACTTTCACTTAAAGCACAAGAAAAATTAATTTAAAAAGTAAAATAAAAGTAAGATGGGGAAAGAAAAAAAAAGAATGTTTCATTCAGGATGGAGTGGTTGTGCAGTTGGGTGGGGATGGGATGGCACCCAGGGAGTCTGGCGTGCTGTCCTCCAGGGAGTGGGTGTGTCATTCCATCTGCTCTTCTAGAATGGCTAATTCTCTGGCCCTGCCCACACACCCTTCTCTGTGTGATGTGACTCCCCCAGTGACCCGGTGGCTGCCCAGGGCCCAGGTGGCCAGCTGCATACTCAGCCGTCATGAAGGCCCCATCTGCCCACCTGGCCCCTCTGCCCAGCTGCCCTTGCAGGCCTGAGGGTATTCCCCGCATCTCAAGCTCTCTCACTTCCTTCCTTTCTTCTCCCCAGCTAACCCTTGGCCAGCAGCGAGGAGAAGCCAGGGAACCTGCTCACTGTGCCCTTCACTGAGAAATCAGTGACTCCATCTCCAAGGCCCCTTTCTCCCCTTTTCCACGGATTTTAAAGTGGGACAGCTTTGTCACAAGGACCATCCCTGGGCTGTGCCTGCTGCGCTGCCGGCCCCGCCCTCGGTGGCCCCAGGCACCGCCTTCATGGCTCGGTGCCTGGTGCCTCTTTCCTGGCTTCCTGGCGCTGGGCCACTTTTCTTCATCCTCCACCCACTGCTCTCCTTTCTTCTGTGTTTTGTTTGTTTGTTTTGCGTCTGGTCAGATATGCAAAGTGATTACAGGTTCCATTAGACTCTAATTGCTGGCCTCAGGGCTTTCCTGCAGCCATATCTCCCTGAGCCCCTCTCTCTGTGAGGAAGCAGACACACCTCTCAGAGTAGGCAGTGCTGTCGTGTGGGGGCTTCTCCACTGTGTCAAACACGTCCTCTCGGCCGCTGACGCTGCAGGAAGTAACGGGAAGAGGTGGTCAGAGGCTGGGACCCAGGTCACTACCACAGTAATGAGTGCACGCACTTTCTGACTAGCCTGTGATGAAAGGCTGAGACGTGGCTTGGCGCTCTCAGCCACCAGACGTTATCCCACATGGCCACGGGACACTTTGAAGCTAATTTTGTAACAGAAGCAGGCCTTGGTGTCGCAGGAACGGGTGCCCAGGAGGCACGCTGCCCTCAGAGAAGAGCCCTGCCAGGGTGAGGGAGATGGTGGGCTGGGGGGTGGCCAGGATCAGGAGGGCCCCAGTTGCCCCGCCCTGTGGGGAAGGGGCCGGGCTTTTCTCCCCACGTTTGTCAGGAGCCCATCAGCAATCAGACACCAGGGAAGGGAAAAAAAGACGAGAAGGCAACGTGTTCCGCCATCATACACCCATGCAGCTACCACCTCTATCTAGTTCCAGAGCTTTTCCATCCCCCAAAGGAAGCCCTGGACCCATTAAGCAGGCATTCCATCCTCTCCCTCCCCATCCCTAGGCAACACTAATCTGTTTTCTGTCAGTACCCCCCCCCCAAAAAAACCCAGTGCTGTCGAGTCGATTCTGACAGATGTGCCTATTTTAGACATTTCCTATGAACGGTCTTGTATAATTTTTGGGTCTTGGCATCATGTTTCCAGGGTCCATCCAAGCTATAGCAGATCTCTTCCTTTTGATTGCTTCTTATAATAAAAAATAACAGTTAAAAAAAGAAACCATCGCTGGAGAGGGCTGACTAAACTAGCCACAAGCCCTGGGTTGCCCATCTGCAGGGGCCATCCTCACAGGACACTGCTGCTCGGAGATGAAGCGACCTACCCGAGGGCCCGCTCAGAGTAAGGGGTGAGCTAGCATTTTATTAGCCCAGGTTCTGGCTCCAAATGAGCTTCAGCTTATCTCTAAGCAAAAGGGGAATCCAGTGGACTATGCGATTCCCACTGCCAGATAGAGAAGGCCGACTAGTTTTTCACAAGACGTGAAGTTCTGCCTGCATGCTACATTCAAATCTGCAATAAACCGACTTGTCAGAGTGGAAGCGTTAGATGTAACAGAGCTAAGGGGCTGGGAAGAGTGGAACCAGGGGATGGACACACTTTGGTCACGTGACTCTCACAGAGGCAGATCCAAAACCAGCTGGCGTGATGTCAACTCTGACTCATGGCGTCCCCGTGTGTGTCAGAGCAGAACTGAGCTCCATAGAGTTTTCAATGGCTAATTTTTCAGAAGTAGATTACCAGGCTTTTCTTCCCAGGCACCTCTAGGTAGACTGAAACCTTCAATCTTTCCATTAGCTGCTGAGCTCATAAACCGTTTGCACCACCCAGGGACTCCTAAAAACCAGCTGCCATCGAATCAGCTCTGACTCATGGCGCCCCCATGTGTGTCAGAGTAGAACTGTGCTCCGTAGAGTTTTCAATGGCTGATTTTTCAGAAGTAGGTTGCCAGGCCTTTCTTCTGAAATGCCTCTGGGTGGACTCGAACCACCAACCAGAGACAGATCCTAGACAGCTATAACAATGGGCACCACAGGTGTGTCAAGAGGTTTCACTTCCATTACTTCTAATCTCGAAACCTCCCTGAACAAAGCCAATGAGGAAGAAAGTAGATTGGTGCTTGCCAGGGGCTCGGAGTGGTGATGTGTGCGTGGGGTGATGAAAATGTTCTGGAATGAAACAGAGGTGATGAATTCACAACTGACTTACACACTTCAACAGAGTAAATTCTATCTCAGCAATACTATCGTAAAAACCACTGTTGAGAGTTACGGAAATCCTGGTGGCATAGTGGTTGAGAGCTATGGCTGCTAATCAAAAGGTCGGAGTTTGAATCCACCAGGCACTCCTTGGAAGCCCTATGGGGCAGTTCTACTCTGTCCTCTAGGATCACTATGAGTTGGAATCAACTCGACAGCAAAGGGGTTGGTTTGGGGTTTGGCTGACAGTTATAGGTGAGGAAACTAAGGTTCAGAGAGGTTAAGCATCTTGCCCAAGATGACCCAGCCAGTGGGGGGCTGAGCTGGGCTTGGAACCTGAGTCACAGCTCCAGTGGAAAACAGGCCTGTGATGAGGCTGGACACTCCTCTCTGTCACTAAAATCCTCTCCCTAGCAGTGGGATGATGTCATGAAGACCATCCCCCAGGGCCCCACCTCAATGTGGGGAAGGGAGTATCGTGGAGCAGGCAATCACAAATGCCACCAGTGACAAGCTACACAAACGTCAGGAACTGTCGTCCGGTGTGTGTTGAAATGCGGCAATCTACCCAGACGGGAAGGGTGGGGGGCTGAAGTGTGCAGCCCCATGTTCGGGAACAGGATGGGATTAACCAGAGGATCCCTGTAAAGAAGGCTGCTCTAGGGTTCCCCAGAGAGGAGGGAGGCTGTCATGCGGAAAGCAGGGGCGGCGGCGGCGAAGAGCAGCCGGCAATGGCACTCGGAGGCACTGAGGGAGGCAAGCAGGTGGAAACGCCTGGTCACATCACTGGGCAAGGATATCATCCATCCTCTCAACAGCGCCCCAGGGACTGCAAGGAGGAGAGTGACAGCTGACAGAGAAAAGTCCCGGGACCGAAGGGGCTGGGAGTGGCCTTACCCACTGCAGTGTGAGGACGACGGCTTCCCAGATGTGACCTCGCTGGTATCTGTGCACTCCTTCACGGAGAGGATGCCTTTGCTGTAGGGACGGCACACGCAGAGCCAGCAGACTCAAGAGGAGAAGGTCTGGCCCACGGCAGCTGCCTGAGCCCAGGCTTCTAGGCCAGGCAGACAAGAGCTGCTGGGCTACTGGCCCTGCTGGGACTTGGGCTCAAATGAAGCCGTGGGTTAGAACTTGAAAGCCCCGAAAGAGGCCATCTGCACCCAACTCCACCTATGAGAGACAGCCCCCACCTCCTCCTAGGCTTCCGGGCTCCAGCCCTCCCTCCTCCGTGCCTTTGCTTTCCACATGAGGCTGCCTCCGCCAACCCAGGGATGCCCTCCAGGCCTCAATCTGAAGCCGAGGGTCCTTGCCCTGAGTCTTCACTGCAGCCACTCAGCCCCTGTGAGATCTCCACCTCCGGTGTGCCCTCTCCCTTCTCACTCCTGACCTCCAGAGGCCTGGACAGGTCTGGGCAGCCCAGGGACCACAGCAGCCCCACCTCTATGCTGACTCCCCCTCCCAGCAGCCTTCCTGCAAGGCCATGGCTTCCTGTGGAGATCAACCACCTCTCCTGCCAGAGGTGAATGGAGAGAAGGGCTCTCATCGGCCTCCCAGGCCCACTCCCGAGGGATATCAGTGAGGGCCTCTGATGGCGGTGCCACCTCAGATTTTTCCTTGGGAAGGGGGAGGGATCTGAGGGGCTGCGTCCAGGGCCACTAGCAGGAGTCTGTGTTGGGGGGCCTAGGACTGTACCATGTGGCCCCTGAGCCAACGGGCTGCTGCAAGCTGGGGAGGCCCAGGGGCTAACGGCAGGGAAGCAGCACAAGCCGAGTCCTTCAGCTCCAACTGATGTGTGTCCCTCCTTACATGGCTCAGGGAGCCAGAACATAAACGTGCACCTGCTCAGCAAATGGGGGGGGGGTGCGGCAAGTGGGTCATCGGTGAAGGCTGACCTCTTTCGGGGCCAACAGCCTGAGGCAAGCCCACCAACCACTGAGCTCTTACTCTTGAAGACTCCTCAGGGGCCAGAGAATGGACCCTCTCATTTCCCAGGTGAGAAAGCCCAGGCAAGGCAGAGTGAAGGCATGGTCCAGGACACACAGTGAGTCTTCCGGTCTCCACCCAGAGCTCTCTCCACCATAGCCAAGGCCCTGGGCCCTGATTCACTGCATTAGAGCGGAACCATGGGGCCACCCTGGGACGTGCCAGGCAGGAGAAGCACTGGAGCCCCACACTTTGGGCACGGCAGGGGAGGACACAGCCCAGGTCCCCACCCGACTGGATGGGACAGTCCCCTCCTAAGAGCACCCCACCCCAGCTGCCAGAGTCCTCACTGGAGAACACAAGCCTAAGGGGCAGACAACTGAGTGAATTTAGGCATAATGGAGGAAGGTGGACAGAGACTCCTTGAAGGACCTGCCACAGGCAGAGGCAGGGACTTGACGAGGATTGTGACTTCTGAATAGCCACTCCTCGGCTACCCCACATGGCCCTCAGGATGGACTCAACCTCCCAGCTCGCCCACAAGGCCTTTCATCAGCCAGGCCCTTCCTTGAACTTACTCATCCCACTCCCAGCCTCGAGCCCCACACCAAAAGCTGCCACAACTGCCCACTGCACAGCAGGGCCTCCGCTGGGCCCACTACCTGACCACTCCCTCTGTACCTCTTAGGCCAGCACTGTGGCACACACGAGGTTGGAGTCAGCTCTGGGCTGATCTTGGCTTCTCCAATATGCAGGTAGCACCACTCCCCCTCCAGGAAGCCCTCCCCCCTCAACGCACCCAGCTACCCTGTGCCACGGGAGTACACCCTGGAGATTGGAGGAAACAGGAGGATCCTTCCCGGGGAAGAGGTGATGCTATCTGTAAAAGCATGTTCCGGGGCACTGCAGGCCAGTTGGCGTGGCTCAAGCCTCTAGCTATACATGACGTGGTTTTAGAAGTTGAGGCAGATACTAGACCTTTATTGTTCTCTCATCCCACTGCCACACCAGTCAGGGTCTTGGGTACTGGATTCTCTGACAAGGTGGCGACCCAACATAATCCTTGGCCCTTCCCAGAAAACCCACAGCCCTGTTTCCTCAGGCTGCTGCTACCAGCCTCTTGCAACCACACACAGCCCTAGGACCCACTGCCCCTGCACAGCCAGGCCAAGGGGGACGCTAGAAGTTGCCAGAACCCCCACATATTCCAAGTTCTGCTCCAGGAAGTACCAAGGACTGTGAACCATCTTACCGAAACCACCACCATCATTGTCAGAGACTCATAGGACCTCCAGCGAGTCACCCTCTACAACCCTCTGGCACAGCACATGGCCCTGACTGCCCAAGGGGCACTTGGGCCGTGGTCTGTGGGGATGAGGGTGGCCAGGCTCATCCAAGGGTAGCCTCTATCCCAGGCGGCAAATCCCACTCACACCAGAGCACACTGGCCTCTCAAAGAGGGCCCTTTGACCTCCACAAATGGTAATGCCACCCCGTGGTCCTCTCCCCACCTAGGCCTCCTTGCTCAAGCTGGCTGCCAGCCGCCGCAACTCCGCAGGCTCCTCTTATCTGCCTGCACTGCCTGGGCGCATGGCTCCGAGCCCACACCCGGGAAACCTGGTGCTGGGATGCTTGTTTCTGCTCTGTGCTCACACCTGTGGCAGGTACTGGGCATGCCTGCCCCCTGGCAACGATCCCACCCACCTGCGGCCTCCCAGTCCTCACCTGCCGGAGTGGCCCTCCAGTTCAATTAGCTGCTCGGATCCTTGGGGGCTGCTTGGCTCCTCTGAGCCACTGGCGTCTGCTGCGGGCTGCAGTCTGGGGGCAGCTGGCTCTCCTTGACTCCCTCTCTGGGCTGCGGGCTGTTCCTGCCAGGCCCCTCCAGCCTTGGTGGTGACTTTATGTTCCTCACACCCAGAGAAGGCACTGAGGAAGGACAAACACCCTTACGGAGCAAGTGCCGTGGGACCAAGCTTTACTTCCCCACCCCACACTGTCACCTCCCGGGCGCATGAAGGGACCGTCTCCCTGAGGGTGAGGCAGAGAGCACCCAGGCGGTCCCACCTAACAAACAGGCAGCCATCTCCTCCTGGGAGGACCTGGGCTCCTCCCCCCCCAACAAAGGTAGTACCCAAGTGCACCTGATGATTTCGACGAGGTTCTTAAAAACAAGGTCTTCTCTCCACTAGAAACACAGTCGCCCTCCTCCCACCTCCATTCCTCCCGTCCCCAGATCTTCCCCGCCCGCAGCCCATCACCTTGCCTAGAAAGACCCAAGCCCCTTGCCTTCTCCTGGCTGAGGCGTCAGAAACCCTATGAGCGCGCTGGGGCCCCGCTCTCTGGAAAGGCACTTCTCCCCTAGGCTGCACTGGTGGCCTGGGGGAGGCGGGGAGGGAGTGCGTGCAGGTCGGACACTGCCTGTCTGGGAGGGCCGTCGTATTCACTAGATTCCTAAAGGGCAGCGACCCGAAAAGGGGGGGGGGGGGCTGGACGTACCCAATTGCCGTGGAGTCAATTCCAACTCACCGACCCTATAAAACAGAGTAGAACTGCCCCATAGGGTTTCCAATGAGCGCCTGCTGGGATTCGAACTGCCGACCTTTTGGTTAGCAGAGGTAGCTCCTAACCATTAGTCACGAAAAAGGAAGAAATAACCATGAAAACCCAAAATTCCCCGGCAGGCGGGGGCTGGGGAGCGGTTGGGGCCCATTTGTGATCCTGGCGCGCCATCTGGCGGCCGGTGTGGGCACGGCTGCAGGAAAGCGCCCTGGGGAGCAAACTCGCCAAGGAAGGCCATTTCGCAGTTTTGACCGTCGTATTTCCCAGCGGGCGCTGCGACCCAGCCCGCAGCTGCAGGAAATGGCGGCGCGCGCAGGCGCACACACGACGGCCGTCGGCTCGTAGAACGGCACAAGCGCGCAGGCGCAAACATTCGATTGGGGCGTAAACAGGGTGGGCATTTGCGTCAACCACGTGCGATTGCTGGCGGGCGAAGACGCGCCAGAACTACACGCGCAGGCGCACACCTTTTATGGCGCCTTCGTTTTGGCCGAGTCGAAATCGACTCGACGGCAATGACCTTTTTTCTTTGTTTTGGCAGCTGGGACCTCCGATTTTTCTTTATTGTGAAGTAGCCACAACTATTATTACGAGGCAATTGCACTTTCATCCCTTTTTACAGCTGAAAAAGCTGAGATGAGGGTGGTCACCTTGCAGCTGATAAGAGGCAGTCAGGATCAAACTCGGCCCCCCACTTACCACGTGACAACCCCAACACCTACACCCTTCAGTCCTGAACTTGGGTATAGATAGGGGTGGGAGCAGGGGCGAGGGCTCGTTATTTAAACTTCTCATTTAAAACAAATGAGCTTTTCTCAGCCCCAGCCCTCCTCCAGCCACTGCTCTCATCCGTCTCTTTTGCCCCTGCAACAGCCAAACTGCTTGAAAGAGCTGCCTATATTCATTCTTGTCACTTCCTCGTCCCCTTTTCTCCATCAGCACTCCACTGAAGTAGCTAGTGCTCCTGCAGCTATCTGGGCTGTAGGACCTCTCCTCCATCTCTCTGGGACTATATCAGTGTGATCCTATACGCAGCTCCCGCACGACAACACCCAAACACCCGATGAGTCTACTGACCACAGGCTTGGATGTCCTGGCAATGTTGAAATGCTACAAATGCTGACTCTCTGTTTCTGTACTTCTCTTGAGTGCTAACAAACCCTTCATGGGGGCTCCAGTCCCTCTGTGGATCACATTCCTCTAGACATTCTTGTAGTGAACAAAATCCAGTTAGCTGCTACAGTTGGCACTCCCCCTCATTGAACCTTTCCTTTTTCCTTCCACGAAGTACACTTCTGATTGGCCTCCTACCTCCCTGGCCACTCACACATCTCTTGTTCTGCCCTACCTCTTTTGGTGTGCTCCCTGAGCAATTTCACTCCTTCTCAAGGCTTGTTACCACTGACACACACCCTAAGTTCCAGTCCCATTGGTCCATTCATCTACCCCCTGGACCTTGCCCCTTACACGTCTCACACTCAACATGTCCCAAACATAACTCATTATCTTCTTCTACCTCCCTGATTGAGAGTCTGGGTGAATATGGTGATGCCCTTTGTTGCTATGACGAACACTGGGGGAGATACAAAATTAATTCATGAAATTGGTTTTCTTTATTTTGTTGTTTTTGGTGGGAGACAATGTGTGAGAAAAGATGCTGTTATAGATTGAATTGTGTTCCCTCCACCCCCAAATTATGTGTTGTAAGTCCAAAACACTGTACTTGTGGATGTAATCCCATTAGGGAACAGGGTTTTCTTTATATTAAAGAGACCACATCACCGTAGGGTGTGTCTGAAGCCAACCACCTCTGAGGTATAAAAAGAGCAAATAAGGTACAGAGAAGCAAGCACAAAAGGAGGGGAGGAGGATACGTGCCACGTGAAAATCGTGGAGGAACCGAGGAGCAGAAGCTGAAAAGAGACAAAGACCTTTCCCCAGAGCTGACAGAGAGAGAAAGCCTTCCCTTAGAGCCGGTGCTCTGAATTTGAACTTGTAGCCCTCTAAACCATGAGAAAATAAGCTTCTGTTCATTAAAACCACTTGTGGTGTTTCTGCTATAGCAACACTAAGAAACTAAGATGCTGAGTTTGGTCTGGGGCATGCCAAGTTCAGGGAGGGGCAGAGGCTACCTGGTGGCATTACATGTAGGCAAGCCTGCTGACCCTGCCCCTTGTTCCTCAGAGTCTCCAGCCAGAAACTCTGCCTCAACTTGACCAAGCTTTAGTCAGACTTCGCTCCTCCCCACAAACCCTTGAACTTTAGCCTGACCCCAGGCTAGAGCAATGGGCCATTAACAGCTTATCCTGAGAATCACCTGAGCCCGTGGAACCACACGGCATGTGCTCAATTCCCCCAGCAACCAGCGGTGACAGCAGGTGTGAAGCCGTCCCTGGGAGCTTGCGGAGAGAAGCAAAGAGTGCGTGCTTCACACACACGCCAGCTCCCAAAGACAGGGAGAAGTGAGGCTGAGCTGGGCCCATGCGTGCACTTCCTGCTCCCAACCTGCCAAACGATACATCATTCCTCTCTGCAATGGACTGAATTGTGTATTCCCCAAATCTGTGTTGAACTCCTGGCCCCTGTACCTGAGCAAGTGACCCTGTTTGGAAATAGGGATTTTTTTATTATGTTAATGAGGTGACACAGTGTAGGCTGGATTCTAAACCTAATCTCATCTGAGTTATAAAAAGAGCAGAACAGGCACAGAGACACACACAGGGGGAGACAGAGGCCATGAGAGGACTCACCCACAAGCCCAGGAAGGCCAAGGATTGCCGGCAGCTACTAGAAGCTGAAATAGACAAGGAAGGACCGCCCCCTAGAGCCAGGCCCTGAATTCCAACTGTATTTCTGTTACAGCAGCACTGAGAGACAAGAGAGATGGGCTGGGTATTCTTAAATAAGAAAACCTGCTATATAACAGGTGAGCCTGGCCCTAAAAAGAGCCTCTGACCTACCTAATTACGGAGACTCTGTGACAGAAGAAGCCCCGCGACCACGAGCATTTTCATTTTATTTTATCCCTGAGAAGGAGCCATAGGTACCTGCTACCTGCTGGTCACAGGGGACTGGCCTGACCCCATCACCTCCTGGCTCTTGGGAGGTGAGGGTCTGGGCTGTCCTAGCAGTGCTGTCTTGAGCAATAACCTCTTTGCTTTCATCTGCAGAAGTGCTCGGTGCTTCCATTAGCTCTCGCGGGAATCACTGAGCAGTACAGGCCCCTGTACTTTAAGTCTCTGTTGTCCCTACAGGCCATGCAGGGTCGGAGCCGGTGGGCCCGATGCCTTCAGGACAGCACCGACTTTAAAACCTCACCCACACCCCATTACGGTCGCGCAGGCATTTGTCCTTTGTCTCACACACACTGACACATACTGCCAGCCACAACATCACAGCTACCGTCACCCTCACCTTCTTTCTCGGCTTTACCCTGTCACTCTCTCCCTCTTTCCCTCTCCTTCATTGCACTCTCACCCCCTCTCTATCATCCTCATCCAGCGGCCTTTATAGCCCTCACCTGCGTGGACACCAGGAGCCCTGGTGGCTCAGTAGTTAAGAGCTTGTCTGCTAACCCAAAGGTCAGCAGTTCAAATCCAGCAGCCGCTCATTGGAAACCCTATGGGACAGTTCTACTCTGTCCCATAATGTCCCTATGAGTCAGAATTGACTGGATGGCAACGGGTTTACCTGGACAACACCCTGTAATACGCATATACTCCAGGAGGCAGTGCTTCCCTCTCCCTCAGCATCACCTGGAGACAGACCCCTGCTCTCCTCACAGGCCTTCGTCCCAGCTCCATCATTGCTCCAAGCTCAGGGAGTGACCCCATGAACCCCCCCGCCAGACAGGCGCCTAAACGGGGTGCAGATCGTCCAACATTGGGGTGAGAGTGGGGAAAAGCAATTCACACTCGGCCACGGCCCCCGGCAACAATCCTGGCTCTGGCAGCAACAGGCCCCGTGCCCCCGAGTCCTCACCTGCCAGAGTGGCCCTCCAGTTCTATGAGCTGCTTGGGTCCTCGGGGGCTGCTTATCTCCTCCAGGCTGCTGGCGTCTGTGGGCTGTGGACTGGGGGCAGCTGGCTCTTCTTGACTCCTCAGGGCTGCGGGCCATTCCTGCCAGGCCTCTCCATCCTTGGTGGTGACTTTCTCTTCTTCATACCCAGAGAAGGTGCTGAGGAAGGACAAACACCCTTAGGGAGCAAGTGCCATGGGGACCAGGCCTTACTTCCCCACCCCACACTGTCACCTCCTGGGCGTGCGGAGGGACCGAGAGCACCCAGGCAGAGCCCCACCGCATGAGCAGGCAGCCTGTCTCCTCCTCAAAGGACCCAGGCACTGCTTCCCCCTGACATGTCCTAGATGTAGATGGGGCCTCTGATGCTCCCCTCACAATTGGCAAGCAGGGATTGGCCCCCACTGTCCTGGGCAGCAAGCTCTCAGGATCACCCTGCTGAGGCTCCTGTAAGCCTTGCCTCATCTATGTACCCCACTCTCACAGCTGCTATCCAAGGAAAGGGGAGAGGCCACTGGCCGAGCCTACACTTGCAGCCCCCTCACCCCTACCCCCACCCCGAGGGGTGAGGCACTGCTTCCTGTGAGATAGGGTGCCTGCCTGGTGGCCTCGGGCACCAGTGTCCTATGTCCACTGGATCAGGGGCAAAGATGGGGTCTGGTTATTGCTATCAGGACCCAACACTGCAGAAAAATGAAAAGTTCCCCATCACCTTGACCCTGGCTCACCCTGAATTCAATTCTCCCAAAGTCATCAGTGAAAGGGCTGCCTCCAATTGCTGGGGAGGGGGCCCCCGCAGCAAGAGCACACTAGCAGCTCCCACCAGCTGGGACTGCCTTCAAGCTGCAATAACAAAGGGTGCAGTGACCACGCTTTCTGAAGAGTCTGCCCTGAAAGCAATTCAACTCCTCAGCTTCACGTGGGGGAAACTGAAATACCCCAGCTGGGACAACAAACTGATTGTCACCTCCAGCTGCCTGGGCAGAACTGCAGGCAAGTGGGTGTGACACCCCAATAACTATGGGGAACACTGCTCCAGCATCCTGCCTCTCTGTACTGCTTCCACCCAGACATCAACAGGGGGCTGCTCAGAAAACACCAGCCCTCAGGAGCATGATGCCAAAGACAAACCTAGAAGGCCTATGAAGCGTGGCCTTTGATGCTGGTGGGCCTGACCTACCTGAACCATGGACTTAATCTGGATCCCTCTCCACCCCCGTAGAAGTACGGTAGTATAGGTTGTCCTAACCAAGATCCTGAATTGTTGTGTCTTGAATTGGGTCCTCCTAAAAGATCTGTTGAAGTTTTTTGCAGAAATTATTAGTTAACAGAATCATAAGGTGAGCTGTAATCCTGAGCCCTCCTGAGTAGTCATGTGGAAGGAGAGGACAGAGAGTTACACATGTGGAAGATGCCACGTGAAGATACAGCTACACAGAGAAAAGATACACACAGAGAAACACAGAAGACACCTCATGAAGACGGAGGCAGAGATTAGAGTGACGCTGCCAGAAGCCAAGGGACATCAAGAGCCACCAGAATCTGGATTCTCCCCTGGAGCTTTCAGAGGGAGCATAGCCCTGCTGACACCTTGATTCCAGACTTCTGTCCTCTAGAAATGTGAGAGAATCGATTTCTGTTGTTTTAAGCTGCACAGTGCACGGTCATCTATTCGAGCAGCCCAGGAAGCTCAGACACCTCGTTTGTCTGAAGACTTCCTTCAGGCTGTACCCTGGCTCTCTGAGGGGCCGACACGACCACACTCCACTCCACTGGGTGACAACCCTGTCGGCAGTGAGTAAATGTGCCCAAAGCTCACCTGCCCCTCACACAGAACATTAACCAGAAAAGCTATGACTTTGCAACATATTAAGAAAAACGGCATATGTTTTAGATGTAAAATCTAATAAGAGAGAGGACAGGCTATCTGTGGCTTGTCACGTGAAACCAGACTATTAAATATCGAGTATCCTTGAACAGTCTGGGGTAAGCAGGCATCTCGATGGTGCTGCTGTACTGATAGAGGAGGGCTTTTAAAAGCCATTGACGTTATTATAGTACTTACTTGGTGCCAGGAAACGTCCTACGTGCTTTGCACATGCAAACCCATTGAATCCTCATAACAACCCTGTGTGTAAGAGCTGTTTTTGCCACTCATTTACAGGTGAGAAAACTCAGGCACAAAGGAGTTGAGTAACATGACAGAGGCTACGACGGAGCTAGTAAGTGACAGAGCTTGGATTTGAACCCAAGACCCTGAGCGCACGGTGTAACCACTGTACATACTGCCTGTCCCTAAGTGTGTGACGACACAGGACCAAGGTAGAGTTGGGCAGAGTTCAGAGAGTTTGGGACAGTTGACAGAGCTTTGTAACCTAGTAAGGCAAGGCTGCCGGCTCTGCAGGGTCTGGCCGTCCGTCTCTGCGGTCCTCACCCTCCCCCCCCCATGATTGTCGCCATGACTAGGTCCCACCGCCCGCCTGGAGTCCCTGCCGGCTGCGCTCCCCGCACGTCCACACCTCCACTCTGGACAGCTCGCGAACCGGTCTTGGACCAGCATTGATCCAAAAGGCAGGCTGCAGGGCCAGCCCCGGCCACAGAAGCCCTGTCGGGGCGCGGGCTGGGGGCAACTCTACACACGTAGCGAGGGAGCCGCCACAGCCCCTGGCCCCAGAAGGCTGGCGGGGGGGAAGAAGGGGAGAGCAGCGGGCGCCCAGGGCGGGGCCGGGGCCTGGGGAGCAGGCAGGGCCCATTTGTAATCCTGGCGCGCCATCTGGCGGCCAGCTCCGGCACGGCCGCAGGAAAAGCGCTCGAGAGGCCAGGGACGGCCATTTCGTTGTATTGACCGTCGCATATCCCGGCAGGCACTGCGCCGAGCCCGCGGCACAGGAAATGGCGGTGCGCGCAAGCGCATACACGACGGCCGCAGGCTCGTGGCACCGCACACGTGGGCAGGCCACACCGGATAGGTCAAAAAAAAAAACCCAAACCCACTGCCATGGAGTCCATTCGGACTCATTAAAAAAAAAATTGCCATCGAAGACAGAGTAGAACTGCTGCATAGATTTTTCGCGGAGCACCTGGTGGATCCAAAGCCAAACCAAACCCAGTGCCCTCCAGTGGATTTCGTTCGACTCATAGCGACCCTGTAAGACAGAGTAGAACTGCCCCATAAGAGTTTCCAAGGAGTGCCTGGTGGATTCGAACTGCAGACCCTTTGGTTAGCAGCCGTAGCACTTACCCACCACACCACCAGGGTTTATAGATATATGCAGATAAATCCCCTGCATGTCTGAACAGACTCTTTATATAACCCAGTGCCTTCGAGTGGATTCCGACTCATAGCGATCCTATAGGATAGAGTTTCCAAGGAGCACCTGGCAGATTCAAACTGCCGACCGTTTGTTTAGCAGCTGTAACACTTAACCACTACGCCCCCAGGGTTTCCACCTGGTGGATATGAACTGCTAATCTTTTTGGTTAGCAGCCGTAGCACTTAACCACTAGCCACCAGGGTTTCCACAAGATGGGTACTTGGTGCGAATCTCGCGCGCGAGGAGGCGCCACGACTGCGTAGGCGCAGGCGCACAGGGGCTGAGCACCCACTGCAAATTTGAAGGGTGAGCACGCTCCAGGACTATGCGCGCGCAGGCACACACGTTCTGCACCTCCTTCCCCGCGGCCTAGCGGTGCTTGTGGGACGGTTCTGCGTCCACCCTACATTCCCCCAGAGATCGTGAAAGCTCTAGCGCAGAGTTCCTCCGCCTCACTACTACTGACTCTAACTGGATAATTCAGTGTTGTGGGGGCTGCGCAGTGTATTGTAAGATGTTTAACAGCATCCCTGGTCTTGACCCACTAGATGCCCATGTTGTTGTTAGGTGCGGCCCACTCAGCTCAACTCATATGGACGAAACACTGCCGGGTCCTGAGCCGTCATAACCGTTGTTATGCTTGATCCCATTGTCGCAGCCACTGTGTCAATCCATCTCGTTGAGGGCCTTCCTCTTTTTCAATGACCTTCTACTTTAAAAACTTTACCAAGAATGATGTCCTTCTCCAAGGACTGGTCCTTCCTGATAACATGTTCAAAGTATGTGAGACAAAGTCTTGCCATCTTTGCTTCTAAGGAGCATTCTGGCTGTACTTCTTCCAGGACAGAGTTGTTCATTCTCCTGGCAGTCCATGGTGCCTGTACACTACCCAAGTCCTGACAAAAATGTCCTCAAGCATTGCCAAATGTCCCCAGAGGGTAGACCCTAGTTCAGAACCACTGCCCTCCAACAATGGTCCTGGACTGGACCTGAGAATAAACTGGGGCTGTACAAAAGACATCAGCAGTGGAGCCTCAGCCCAGGACAATGAAATAGAAATCTGGTGTGGGGCTCGGGAGGCTTCTTTTTCCTCTTTTAAATATTTACCTGGGTGGTTCTCAAGTGCAGCCAGGGTTGTGAAATGCTGTGCCAAGAAAGTTTGTACTGATTTGGCAAACTTTTAAACATTAACACAAACTACTTCTCAGCCTGGGTTCTAGAGTTGGCCCATTCTGGGCTCTCACTAGGGCTGCATCCCTCAGTTTCCTCCTCTGTCAAATTGTATAAGATCCCAGTCCTTCCCAAAGTTTGGGGAGGGTAAATGAGATCCTGCAGACAGCATGCATTGCACATTAACCAGCTGGTGGTTACTAGTTCAGATTTCATGAACTAGCTTTTTAAATTCCTCCTGAGGCTCTTTGAGCCTCTTGCCTTGGGACTCAGCTCTGCCACTTCTAAGGCTGCGGACCAGTCACTTAACCTTTCTATGCTTCTGTTTCCTCATCTTATCCATTTCACAGGGTTGCTAGGAAGACTGTCGTATCGTATGCAAAGCACCTAGCACAGCACCCTATGTTGCTGTTAGCTGCCACAGAGTCAGCCCCTGACTCATGGTGACCCCATGCACAATAGGCTCAGGCTGTTGTGAGGCACAGGATTTTCACTGGCTGACTTTTGGAGGTAAATTGCCAGGCCTTTCTGCCTAGTCCATCTCAGTCTGGAAGCTCCACTGAAACCTGTTCAGCATCATAGCAACACACAAGCCTCCACTGACAGACGGTCGGTGGCTGCACACGAGGCGCATTGCCCCGGAATGGAATCCAGGCCTCCCTCGTGGAAGGAGAGAATTCTACTAGTGGACCGGGTGTTAACTGTTGTTTTCATTCCATTAACTGTCAGTGCAATTAGAAAGAAATAAGCCCCATAATAGGGCCTCATACCTTAGAGATCCGTGGGGTGGGACGGCGTCCTGGTTGGATGGGGTAACAATATAAAAAAGTAACCCCAATGCCATGTGAAAACGCAAAGGTGCTTTACCTTTTAAAAACCTAAATCAGACCGTGTTCCTCTTTGGTTTAAAACTTGGGATAGAATCCCAACTCTGATCCCAACTTCCAAGGCCCAGCTCCATCTACGGCCCTCACTGGCTGGGCTCTGGCACTCTGTGCTTTGGATCAGGCTAAGTTCTTCCACCGCAGGGTTCTGAGGTTTGCGTCTCTTTCATCTGCAGCTCTCCTCTCTGCTCGTCCTTGAGTCTGGTGCCTTCTCTTCCCCACCTGAGCAGTAGCCCTCCTCACTCCACCCCTCTGTCTCAGTCCCCTGGCTGTCTCCCAAAGAGTGCTGTTGTTCCTTTGCCGGTGCGGAGACCTGGGTTCCAGGCCTTTGTTCTTCATTCTAACCCAGCATGAACCTTGTGGGAATGTGGGGAGGGCTGAATGTGACACTGTGTGCACATGGCTGCACACACAGTAGGTGCTCTAGAGTTTGTCATTGTGGTGTGAAAGGCCATCAGCCCCTGCCCACCTCTCCTGCGAGGACCCTCAGTACCAGCCACACTCAGTACTTACAGTGCCCACCCAGCACCTTGGTGTGTGCTGGGCCCTCTGCCTGGAGGACTCCTATTCGCCTTTCCAGATTAACCTCAGAGGCCCCTTCCTGCATGAAGCCGCCCTGCCCTCTCTTCCCAGGCAGTGCCACTCATCCTCTCAGCGTGGGCCCTGCCACAGCACCCACTGGGAGTGCTCTAGCCTGCACTGGCCTCTGCTCCCCCACCAGCTGGGCGCTCCCGGAAGGCAGGGGCTGCGTCTGGTTAGTCAGTACAGCAGAAAGCCATGTGCTTGGGCAGCTCCCAGGCCTCTCGGCCTCACCGTCCCCACCCCAAGCAGCCTTTCCACCTCAGAAGCTCAGAGGGCTGCTGCTACCTTACCTCTTCACGTCTGTCTTCGCATCCTCCAGATCTGTGGGCCATGTGCTCTTCCCTTCAGGCAGGCCAGCAGAAGCCGAAGGTGTGCTGGAACTGAGATAGGAAGTACACCGGCCTGCTGATGCCTCGCGCCAAAGGGGCTGCTGGCCCAGGTCTTCCCTTCCCCACTATCTTCTCACAGGAAACGGGGGACTGACTTGTGTCTGCCAGCAAAGGCTGGCTGCTCAGTCCTGGCGTCAGTGTGGCATGGACGCCACTGTGTGTGATGATGTCACATGAGCCCTGAACTTGGCCTTAGCACCTGCGTTCAGAAACAAGCACTGCCCCTGACCAACTAGGGGTCCCTGGGGATGTCTCCTCCTGATTTTCAGTTACAATATCCTTGCCTCACCTACTTCCCGGGGCTCCTGTGGGAGACCTGAAAGATCATGCTTCCTAGGGCTTACTAACCGCCCCACACACCCACAGCAGAATGGCTGTTCCAATGAGGCTGGGTGGCTTAGTGGATGAAAAACGGTACGGGCTCTGATAGCCCCCCTCCCCAGCCACCTGCCCCCTAGGACCAAGCCCTCTAGTGCTGACTGGCTATCCCCTGGGATTCCTCTCCCTGGCTCTTGGTTGCTGGGCTGCAGTCCCTACAGGAGAGGTTCCCTGAGACCCCCTCCAGCAGGGACCCTTCCCATGATCCATCTCCTGAAGCCACTGGTCCCACTGATGCCTCAGGGCCCAACCTGTCCCTCCTCCCCCCACTGCCCCTGGTGGGTGGTCCAGTGCCACCTGGGGTTCCTTCACACCCTGCTGTTGTCACCTGATGGGAAGGGCGCAGAAAGCTGAGAAGAGCAAGGGGGTCCTGGGGCCCTGGAGCCATTGCTGAGCCAGAAGGCTTTGTCTGCAATGGGCTTGGTTGCCGTGCAGTCACCCTGCCCTTACCTGGCGGCCATGAGTCCAGGCTTGTGGCACTGAGAGCTGGCACCATGCATAGCCCAGTCATCCAGGAGAGGGACAAAGGGAGCAGCCGAGCACAGCCTGTGGAAGGAGGTCAGGTCTGGTTCAGGACGCTGTTTTGGCCTGTCTACTCCCTTCCCAAGAGGGCGGCTTGGGCCACAATAGTCATTGAGACTTTGTGGCAGTGGGTACGTGGGCAGTATGGAATAATGACTGTCATGCATTGAATTGTGTTCCCCCAAAATATGGGTCAACTTGGCTAGGCCAGGATTCCCACTATTATGTGGTTGTCCTCCATTTTGTCATCTGATGATCCTCCACTTTATGACTTGTTGTTAAATCCTAGCCTCTGTGCCTGTGGTTACACACCCATTTGGGAGCGAGCTATCCGTTATGTTAATGAGGTAGGATTAGGTCATGTTAATGAGCATTTGGGTGGGATGAAATACCCCTACTCAGGTCACACCCCTGATCCATGTAAGGGGAGTTTCTCTGGGGTGTGGCCTGCATCACCTTTTATCTCACAAGAGATAACAGGAGAGAGAACCAAGCAGAGATAGGGACCTCAATACCACCAAGAAGAGATGGGAGCAAAGTGCGTCCTTTGGACCCAGGGTCCCTGCGCTGAGGACCTCCTCTAGAACCAGGAGACACAGAGAGCTGTAACACTGGAGATGGTGCCAGACAGCAAGAAGTGGAGGCAGAGAGACGGCAGCAGCAGAACCAGGAGACTGGCGCAAGACGGCATGGGAGCCTTCAGGCAGGAAGCTTCCTGGTGGAGTGGGGTGCCTCTAGGCACTTGTTGGCAGAGCTAAACAGCTTTGTAACACTTGCCCGAACAGGGCAGAGGCCAGGCTGAGGGCCAGAAAGAGGCCTGCCTTCAGGCAGCTGAGAAGAGGGTGTCCCGATGACACAGACTTTCCTCCAAAGCCGACAGACAGAGAAAGCCTTCCTCTGGAGCTGGTGCTCTGAATTTGGACTTCTAGCCTCCTAGACTGTGAGAGAATAAATTTCTGTTTGTTAAAGCCATCCACTTGGGATATTTCTGTTATAGCAGCACTAGATAACTAAAAAGCAGTGCTTAAGCACAGGCCCCCTGGAGTCAGGTTGCCCAGTTCAAATCATGGCTCCCCCACCTCCTAGCCGTATAGCTTTGGGCAAGTTAATTGACCTCTTTGGGCCTCCGTTTTTGTTTTTTAACAAAGATTGGATAAAGGCACTCTAGCAGGTAAAAAAAATTACTACAAATTTCGATGACTATTCATCTATGGATTGAGCAATTTTTATTTACTACTGACTGTGGATCACCATTCTGTGCTAAAGGAAAAAAAAAAAAACCAGTATTTATTTTCTCACAGTTTAGGAGTCTAGAAGTCCAAATTCAGAGTGCTGGCTCATGGGGAAGGCTCTCTCTTTCCGTTGGCACTGACTGTGGGTCACCAAGGAGTGCTGGTGGTGCAGTGGTTAAAGAGCTTTGCTGCTAACCAAAAGAGCCGGCAGTTCGAATCCACCAGCTGCTCCTTGGAAACCCTATGGGGTAGTTCTGCTCTGTCCTATAGGGTTGCTATGAGTTGGAATTGGCTCAACGGCAACGGGTTTGGTTTTTGGTTTTGGTGGGTCACCATGAGTCAGAATTGACTTGACAGCAATGGGTTTTTTTTTTTTTTTTTGGTGCGCTAGGCACTATCTATTGAAATTAACTTCTTTAAAGATGGTACAGGTTCCTACTCTCTGGATTGTATTCATTTTATTTAACCAATTCCCTAGTGGTAGACATTAGGGATTTTTTTTTTTTTTTAACATTTTCAGTATTATAAATAAGACTGCTGTGAATATCCTTCTGGGTCAGAGGGTATACAGATTTCAAAGGCTTTTGATATTTACTACCGAATTACCATGCAGGGGAGACTGTGTCAATCTATGGTTACACCCAAAAGTGAAAGAGAATGAAAGGTCAAGATTTGGGGCAAGTGTAGTTGACTGAGGCATAAGCAGATCCAGAACGATAACCAACATTTGAAATCAAGCTGTGGCATTAGAAAGCTAGAAAGTTGGGCCTCAGTTTTATCATCTGTGAAACGGGTATGATGGTTGTACCTGCCAAGTACACAGAATAATGCCTGCACCATAGCATGTGCCTACGTGTTCCTGTTATTCTTCCTCCTGGGCCTGTGGCTGCTTTAGAAACAGTGGACCTTCCCGGTCCATTCTGCAAACTTGATACAGACGTGAGTGGTGCTCTCCGACCTGCCTTCCCCAGGTTGAGCCGCATGCTCTGTTCGTTCTCAAACAGGTGGACTGAGGCTCACACATGCAGAGCGAGCACGGCACACGGGCACCTCAGCCGTGCCCGCACGAGCCCGCGCCCTCCACTTGAGTAGCACAGTCACCAAAAATCCCTTGTTTGTTCCCAGATCCATTTAAGCCACCTGTACTTGTAACTATAATGACTAAATTCAACTAATTCTTCAGTAAACTCATGACAATGAATGGAAAAGGAGCGAGGTTATTTATGAGAACTACACTGACTCCTTTGGAATGATAGCAGCAAGTCTCTTAGAAATCATTGTCAAACTGCGTATAAAATATTGGAGCAAAAAACTATAAAACTCTAGAAGATTCTTCATTCAAATTATTTTGCTACTCACTTTGAGAGTTGGCTTCACTTTAAGCAAACAGAAATCAGGAAGTAAGACTTCATCTCATGGGGTGTATATGCAGGAAGGCTGATAGGGATGTATGTTCAAAGGTGAAGCAACCAGACCCACTCATATTGGTCAGAAGTTGTTATGGGGTGAACTGTGCCCCCCCCCAAAAGACATGCTGAAGTCCTAACCTCTACACCTGTGAACGTGACCTTGTTTGGAAATAGGGCCTTTGCAGATGCTATCAGTTCGCATAGGGCATACTGGAGTAGGGTGGGCCCCGACCCCATCTGAGTGGTGCCTTTATAAAAGAGGAGGAGAGACACAGAGGGAAGACAGCCATGTGACCACAGAGGCAGAGGCTGGAGTGTTGCTGGAGAATTCTAGGCATTAGACTGTTTGTTATGGGTTGAATTGTATCCCCCTAAAAGATATGGTGATGTTCTAACCCCCTGTAGCTGTGAATGTGACCTTGTCCGGAAATAGGGTCTTTGTAGATGTTATCAGTTAAGTAGGGTGGGTCCCGATCCCTTCTGAGTTGTGTGCTTACAAACAAGGAGAAGAGACAGAGAGACGCACAGGGAGAAGACACCATGTGAAGATACAGGTAGGCCCCGACTTTCCAGTTACCAGGAACTGTACTTATGATCGTCTTTTTTTTTTAATATCTTATCATTAGTAATATGGACTACATATAATGTTGCAGTGTGTAATTTGCTGATGTTATCATTCTCAGATGTTCACTCGCAGGTGTTCAAAGATTGGATTTATAAAGATACTGATAATAAAAGGCAGTAATGACGAAAACTAAAACAGACGTATTCGACTTACGTTAGAACCGACCTCCGATGGGGTCGCCAGACGGAGGCCCGCTGCAAGGCGGGGACTACCTGTACATCTACAAGCAGCACAGAAACACCAAGGATTGTGGGGAACACCCGGAAGCCAGGAGGGAGGCCCGCCACACTTTCTCTCTCAGAACCTCAGAAAGAATGGACACAGCCGAGACCCCGGACTCGGACTCCCAGTCTCCAGAACCATGAGACGATGCACTTCTGATCTTTAAAGCCCCACTTTGTGCTACTTAGTTACGGCAGCTCCAGGAAACGCAGACACAAGCCCTCTAGGGAAGCCAGCAGCGAAGCGATTCATAGCGGCAGCACGCCGTCGCACGCCTCTGGCCCTCAGTGGTGCCAGATGGGCGGGGAGGGCCCACCACAGCTCTCCCCACAGCGGCCGTTCCGGGGACCTGCTCAGAGACAGTGGTCTCAGAGCTGGGACTGCTGTCCCCTGCCTTGTTGGCTTGGGCTCCTGGACTTAGAGGTCGGGCCCTAGGGCTCCTGTTTTGTTTGCAAACAGTTAAAGCTAATGAGAGAAAAAGCCCCCCAGTTGGCTTGGATAGAGGCGGCCTGAAAGGAAGGCAGGAAGCAGGGGATCCTCCTGGGGATGCCCTCCGTGGCTAGACTGCAGTAGGCAAGGGCTGCCTGGCTGGCATCTTCGAGTTGCAAACACCAGCTTGGCTACCTCTCCCTCACTCTGGCCATCTGCTCTGCATCATAAGGGCCCTCCCACAGTCTGGAGCTGAATTATTGGTGCCAACATTTGCATTACCTGGCATCTGTCCTCTGGGATGACTCTTGCTTGGTTTGGAACCACTTAGGGGCAGGTGGGATTGTGCCACCCCTCACCCCCTAGTCACCCGGGGAAGCGGCCCCTGCCTCCACCCAGGTCCAAGGGCCCACAGCCCAGCGGACACATTTGTCTCCTAGCTGGTCCCACCAGGGCTGCTGCTTTTTCTCTTGCTGGACCTCAGGGCAGAGCTGGCTGGGGCAGGGGCAGAGGCAGGGGGGATGTGGGGTTTCTGGAAGGGAAAGGAGAAAGCAGGCAAGAAGGAGGAAGGCACAGACTCACGCATCACTCTCTAGCTCCGTCATTAGTTGTCCCTTCACTCAGTGCCCACACATTCATCGTACCTGCTCCATGCCAGCCCCAGGTGGGCGCTGGGCCTCCACCTGTGAGTGGGACCTTGTAGCTGCTCCGGAGGAGCTTGAGAGCAGGGGGTGGGAGAAGGAGGAAGGTTCAAGCAGAGATCATTCCAAGAAGAAGTGGACAGGACAGTGACAGGAGCTGGAGATCAGAGAAGCAGTGGGCGGACATGGGGAATGAGCAGGGCCCGCCCCAAGCAGCCCAGGTGGTCTTGGCAGGCCAGGGCTGTCTACAGCCGGGCCCTGGCCTGTCACCCGCTGCTCACCCTCCTCTCCCAGAGCCGCTGTCTGCTCCAGCCCAGCCTCCAGGTATAGAGCCCGGGGCTGCTGATCCCAAGTGGCTGTCACTCAGCTGTGTGCTATACCTGTGGGCAGAAGAGAAGCCTCTGCTGACTCTGCTCAGGGCTTTGCGCGTGTCTACCTCCAGCCTCCTGAGTGCAGGCCGAGCCCTAGTCTACTCCGCCAGCAAGTGTTCCTGCATTTCTCCAAACTGGATAGGCTGGGAGCCAGAGTGGAGCCAAGAAACAGCACAGGAGGAGGCCAACAGGGCAAGGGGCAAGGTGTCAGGGGCCACCACGTACCACAGAGCCCAAGGCAGGGGATGAGGCTCTCCAGGCCATCTGGGGCCCCCTTCCCTCATTCCAGAGCTCCATGTCCTGACTGGGGCTCTGGAGCCTCCACTGAGAAGATGGTGTGTGATCCTAACTGGCTGTCAGCTTACCTCCCACCAAGGAGAATGCCCACCTCAGGGCCACTGTCTGCCAGACCTGCCCTGTCCCCTGGTCTGGCTTCAAGCACAGAGCATGAACCAGGTCAGGGGGATAAGTGTGGGAGAGCTGGACTGTTCTGGATGGAATTGTGTCCCCCAAAACATATGCTGAAGTCCCAACCCCTGCACTTGTGAATGTGACCCTGTCTGGAAATAGGGGTTTCTTTTTGTTATGTTGGAACACTGGTGGCACAGTGGTTAAGAGCTCTGCTGCTAACCAAAAGGTAGGCAGTTCAAATCTACCAGGCGATACTTGGAAACCCTATTGGGCAGTTAATGAGGTCATACCAGAGTAGGGTGGGTCCTAACCCTAATCCCTCCTGAGAGGTGTCTTATACAAAGAGCAGAATAGACACACGTGGTGAGGAGGGGAGACCATCTATAAGCCAAAGAATTTCAAAAAATACCCCAGACTACTGACAAGGAAGGACCTTCCCCTAGGGCTGATACCCTGATTTGGACTTCTAGCCTCCAGAACTATGAAACATAAATCTCTTCAAAGCCACCCACTTACATTTTTTTTAATGCAGCCCTAAAAAACTAAGACACCATCCTTGAACCCCACCGCCCCCGCCCCCCGCAGTCTCCCTTTGTCTACAGGGTGTCCTGGAAGCCCCTGCTAGGTGCTCTGTGGGGATCCATATATACTTTGTTCACTGACTTTCCCAAACTTGGTGGCCTTGCTCTACCCTGGCCACCAGCGGAGCTGCTTCCTGTGCTGTAAAAGCAGGAAGCAGGAGCCGCAGGCTTCTGAGTGAGTATAGGACCCAGCGTGGGGTTAGGGCGAGGGTGGGGACACCTGGGCCTAGAGTTTTGTCCTGCTCTGCAACTGGCCGTCTGAGGGGGCTGGGTAGGGGCCTGCACCTCTCCAGGCCTCATTCATTCATTCATTCTCTCAAGCCCTCCTTTGAGGGCTTGCACTGCCCCAGGTGCTGGGAACATAGCCTTGGACCCATCTCCACCACTGACCGGAGGCTCTGGCTCTACAACAACAATGCAGAGCTTGGACCGGGGCTGTGGAGGCCTCGCAGCTCGGGTGCAAATGGGCTCCAAGTCCTGGGGATGAGCACCCACTCTCTGGCATGAGTTACCTTTCAGAGTCCGGGTCAGGGGCCTTGAAAGCCCCCTCACTAGCCAAGTCCCTTTTGGGCTCTCTGGGGCTGGGGGCTTCCTTGTCTTTGTGAGCTGGGGGAGACCTATGGAGGACAGAAAAGGAACTTAATCAGCCACTCACACTCGTTCCCAAACAGCCGCTGCCTCCAGGAGCCTCACACCTGACAGTCACAGATCATCGGAGCCTCACAACCTTCTCACGCATAGCAACCGTTTAGTGAGGGCCACCACACGCCAGACCAATGCAGAGTTCTCATTACTGTGCCTGCGTTACCTCCCCACAACCACCCGAGGCCATGGCACTGTGATTATCCACGCCCACTTTCCAGATGAGCAAACTGAGGCCTAGAGAGCCCAAGGGGCTCACCTCATGCTCCACAGGTAAGAAGAGGAGCTGGGATCTGCACCAGGCACTCCAACTTCAGAGGTAGGGACTACATTCCTTCAGCTGTGAGCGTGAGTCTTGACCTCCTAACCCAACCCCTCTGTTCTCTCCAAGGTCACCAGGGAGCCCCACGGTGTCAAAGCCAATGGACAGACACCCATCATTCTCCAGGTGGCCCTGCAGCACTGCTGACCCAGTGGGCCCCTCCTCAGACTCGCGTCCCCACCCAGCACAGCCGTCTGTCTGGTGTCAGGGCTCAGCCAGGCTGTCCCTTCCTCAGTGGGTGGGTGGAGGCTGCTGGCCTTGACCTCGGTCTGACTCCCCCACCCAGCAGCGAGCACCTCCTGCTGGCCCAGGGCTGCCCTTCGATACTGGGTCCCCGGGCTGGGTCTGTGGACTCACACGGACCGGGTGGGCGCAACAGCAGGACCAGCCCCGAGGCCACCCTCATTTGCATCCCACCCTGCTGACCCCCACATCCCTAGAATGAGTGGAAGGGGCCAGACCAGCAGCAGGGCCTCCATACCTCGGTCCTTCCAGGTCTGGGGCGACCAGGCGGGGTCCCACCGTGGACGTCATGATCTGCAGGTTGACAATGTCCTCTCCTTTCCTGCTGCAGGCCAAAGGAGACAGCCCATGAGCTGCCACTCACAGCATCCGCTGCAGTCTGTCTGTGTTGGTGGCTAAGGATGGTCTCCCTCAGGAGCCTTCTGGTTGTGCAGGGGGACACTCAGACCCATTGCCCTTCTTTATGGCTCTTGTCTCTCCTCCTTTGCCTGGAGCCTTCTTGGTGGGACAGCTGAGCTTGGCCCCTGGCCCCAGAGGAGCAGGGAAAGAGGTCCTTCACTGCTCCCTCGCCTGTGCCCAGCCCTCCTTTGGGCACGGCCCTGGCACCTCGTCTATAGACAATGCCAAGGAGAGCCTTGCAGTGCTCAGCAAGAGTGCTGCATTCATGGGCTGGTGGTGACCCATGATGACCGTGATGCCCAGGAAATGGGCAAACCCACCTTTGAGGGAGGGGCGGTGGGTGGGGGTGGTAGAGGCTCAAGGGATGAGCAAGTGAGCTGGTGCCCAGAAGCTGGAGTCCTGAGGGTCTGACACACCCAGTGCTCAGAGGGCCCCTGAGAGGGCTCTGTCGCTCCAGTGCCCACCTGTTCAGAGTCCCCTGGTAGTCCCTGCACTCTCTGGACCCAGGATAGGGCATCCAGAGCTCCCTGCCTTGGAGGGGACCTCCCCGCCTTGGAGGGGACCTCCCCTCAGCTATCCCTCCCCAGGTGCATGGCATCAGACCTACGCCATCCTTCCAGACCCGGCCTGGCTCCTCTGGAGCCTCACACCTTCCTGCAGCGGCCCCATGGCTCTGGCCCTGTAGTGAGCCCAGGGGATGCAGGCAGAGCTGCAGGCTGACTCTACTGTGCTGTGCAGATTGCACACATCCAGCCCTGAGGGTACCAGAGCCCCTTCTGGATCACAGGATGGGCTAGAGGAGACCAACATGGTCAGAAGGAGGTCCCATGGAAGAGGAGTTGGACAGCCAGGGTGAAGGCAGGGAACCAGGTAGCTCACCCTTTGGGTGAGCCTGGGCAGCATGGTCAACTCCAGAAACCCCAAAGCCCCCTCCCTCTGCCCCTGCCCCAGCCAGTTCTGCCCTGAGGTCTAGCGAGAGGAAAAGCAGCAGCCCTGGAAGGACCAGCTAGGAGACAAATGTGGAGCTGACCCTGGAGCCTGGCTCTGACCTAGACTGGGAGCTCATTGAGGGCCAGGTCGACAGGCTGCCCATCTCTGCCCCTCCACCTCCGCCTCCACCAGGCCGGGTGACAGGAGGGAAACCGAAGGGCTACCAGGGCCTCTCCTCTTTGGAACTCCTTGCTGTTCTCTATACCAGTCCCCGCAGCAGCTCTGATTCCTGCCCATGTCCTTACATGACCACGGCCACCACGGGCCGGCACCACGCTGCCTCACCTGAAACACATGTGTGGGATGAAGGAGGCCTACCTGACTTTGGGATGCCACCAGTATTTCTGGTTATGTCGCAGAAGAAATTGTGTCCCTGCACTTCTGCTCCAGCTGGCACCTCTCCCTTGTCATTCTGCCTGATAGGCCAGTGTACTTCAGGAATATTAGGAGTTCCCATAAGTACCCCTTCATACAGTGACAGCTTACTATGGAACTGTGATTCAGAATTAATATCCAGACAGAAGAGAGACCTCATCCTTTCAAAAAAATTCCACAGCTGATTACTCAGGATAGGGACGGTCTTTCTTACATGCTACCATGGTTTTTTTTTTTTTTTTTTTTACCATGGTTTGGAACTGTACAATTAGAAATGTCCGTTTGTAATCTGTCTGCCACTATGGCCCAGATTCAACAAGAATCTCTAGAGTCCTTGGCAAAGGTAATATTGGACAACTGAAGTGCACCGGGCTTTATTTTAGCTCAGCAAGGAGGGATTTGTGCTGTCTCAAATACCTCTTGCTGTTCATGGATAAATACCTCTGGAGAAGTAGAACAAGACATCTCTAAAATATGCCAAAAGGCTTCTTGGTTGCATAGTATTCCCCTCATGACAACTCTGTCCTTCCTTGACATTTTTAACTGGTTGCTCCAGATCATCGGATATGGGATACGCTCCTTTCTATTAACTTGTCTTTTTCTTCTAATCATTGTAATTATTATTATAAACCCATTGCCATTGAGTGGATTCCAACTCACAGCAACCCTATAGGATAGAGTAGAACTGCTCCATAGAGTTTTCAAGCAGTGGCTGGTGGATTCAAACTGCCAATCTTTTGGTTAGCAGCTGAGCTCTTAACCATTGTGCCACCAGGGTTCCAATTATTATTAGAAAACCAAAAAAACAAAACCTGTTGCCATCAAGTTGATTCCAACTCATAGAGACCCTATAGGACAGAGTAGAACTGCCTGCCCCATAGGGTTTCCAGGGAGTGCCTGGTGGATTTGAACTGCCGCCCTTCTGGTTAGCAGCTGTAGCTCTTAACCACTATGCCACCAGGGTTTCCAATTATTATCATAGGACTTGTTAAATGCATATTACATTGTGCTTCTCATTGCCATGGCCAACCCTCAAGGCATATGACCAGGGGACGAATTATGTATTTAGAAGAAGCTGATTTTTCTAAGGAAGATGAGGCTTAGTTCTGAAGTCAAATGCTCTTTAGAATGCCAGTTATTCCTTTTAATGTGGCCCTGTTCCCTACCTCCTCCCTAATCAGAATCTATCCAATGTGAAGATAAAACCCAAAACTATAGCAAGGATGGTACCCAGCTAATGAAAGACCAAGCAGTGTCTAGTTGCTAAAGAACAGCAACCAAAACCCCAAAAAACTGCCAGAAGAGTAGCCTAGCTACGACAAGGAAAAAGACTTCTACGTCTGGATTTTGGAGAGAAACATGGTGAGATCCAGTTCCCTGCACAGAGTGGGCACCTGGAAACGGCAGCTTAAAGACTCACACAGAACAATCATTCCCAGAGATTCCAAGTTCTTTCAGAAGATGGGTAAATTCTTTGTGGGCGATCTTCCACCCCCTAGTGGTGGCCTGATCAAAAAGGGGACATGTGTGAGGAACTTTTAAATATTGAGGTGCTGGTAGGTCTAATTGGGGAGACTTCAGAACTAAAATTAAGCACTCCATTCAGAAACTAAACTGAAGGTTTTGCTTCTACACGCCTGGTAACCATTAGGCTTCTCCTGCAGCTCATTCCTCCAATAAATTTTATTTGTTTAAATATTAAATTGGAGTGTTGACTCAGTGACTTCATGAGGACACGCCTGAGCACATCCCTCTTCAAGACTTTTTCCGAGGCACCTTCCAGCTTCCCCTCCCCTGGCAGTGCCACCAGCCCTGCCACCTCCCTACACCCTCGACCACAGTGGGGCTGAGAGCTGCTGGGGGCCTGAATGCTCTGGAAGGTGCCCAGGAAACACAGCCTGATGTCTGCTGAAACCAGGGCCCAATATTGATCCGCAAACATCCAGCACAGTCCCAGCCACTTGTGGGGCACGGTGACAGTAACGTTGACAGTGGCCTGTGCCAAGGAGTATGTGACTTATCCTGTCAGAAGAGTGACAGCGGCCCGGGTGGAAGGGGCTGTTTGATTCTCCCTATTCACGGTGCAATACACACCTCAACATAAAGAAAACAAAAATCTTCCCAACTGGACCAATGAGCAACATCATGATAAACGGAGAAAAGATTGAAGTTGTCAAGGATTTCCTTTTACTTGGATCCACAATCAACAGCCATGGAAGCAGCAGTCAAGAAATCAAAAGACGCATTGCATTGGGCAAATCTGCTGCAAAGGACCTCTTTAAAGTGTTGAAGAGCAAAGATGTCACCCTGAAGACTAAGGTGCGCCTGACCCAAGCCATGGTATTTTCAATCTCATCATATGCGTGTGAAACCTGGACAATGAATAAGGAAGACCGAAGAAGAGTTGACGTCTTCGAATTGTGGTGTTGGCGAAGAATATTGAAAGAACGACCAAATCTGTCCTGGAAGAAGTGCTCCTTAGAGGCAAGGATGGCGAGACTGCGTCTTACATACTTTGGACATGTTGTCAAGAGGGATCAGTCCCTGGAGAAGGACATCATGCTTGGCAGAGTACAGGGTCAGCGGAAAAGAGGAAGACCCTCAATGAGGTGGATTGACACAGTGGCTGCAACGATGAGCTCAAGCATAACAACGATTGTAAGGATGGCGCAGGACCAGGCAATGTTTCGTTCTGTTGTGCATGGGGTCCCTATGAGTCGGAACTGACTCAAAGGCACCTAACAGCAACAATTTGCGGGCATATGAGCTCCCGGCGAACACCAAATCAGCGACTAGGAGCCAGCCTCGACAGATCTCAGCGGGGGCCACACGTGCGACTCTGCGCATGTGCGCACCTGCGAAGCGCTGAAAATGCTGCAAGCATTTTAGGGAACAAGTAGGTTTGCACCAAGAATCCGCCAATTACGAGGACCGACGCTGTCTCAGCAGCCCATAGCCGCATTTCCCTCAGAAGCCAGAAGGTGGCGATATTGGCCTCTTTCTGCGTTTGAAGCCGGGCCCAGATTCTGGTTCCTGGGGCCACAAGGACAAGTCAAGTTTGCTCCCTTTCCACATGACAGCTCCTCAAAGACCCGGAGAAGGTGGCCATAGCCCCTGAGTCCCGAGTCCTTCATCTGTCCCTCTGACACCCCCAAATTCGGGGTACACTGCTAATCCAGGTATGATTAGCTTTGCACCCATCTCTCTCACGGCCAGTTCCCTTCTCCTCCCTTGAAACAAACAGGAAAGTGCCTGGGATGCCTACAGCACCCATCTGCTGGCTATGTCCTCTCCCTGTAGGCACCTCACGCAGTGTGGCCGGAGCTCAACGCAGCCTCGTCCCCACCAGCTGCCCAGTTGCTGAAGGCAGACATCTTAAAGCCTCCATCTTCCTTAAGGAGTCCCTGGGTGGTGGGAATGGTTAAGGCGCTCAGCTGCTAACCAAAAGGTTGGAGTTCGAGTGCACCCAGAGGTGCTTTACAAGAAAGGCCTAATGACCTGCTTCTGAACAATCAGCCACTGCAAACCCTATGGAACCCAGTTCTGCTCTGACACACATGGGGCCACCATGAGTTGGGGTCAACTCTGTGGCAATGAGTTTGGTATTTTTCTGATTTTGTATCCCTCAAGCCCATCTCCCATCAGTCACCGAGGTCCACTGATGCTACCTTGTAAAGAGCTCTCAAATTTTTCCACTTCTTCAAAGTTATGATGGAAAAAAGGTACGATAGGGACAGTCAGATGAGCAGTGAGGATCATGGGAGGGGAAGTGAAAAGAAGCGGCATCCGCAGTGGCTCAGTGCCTCCTCCCCTCCCCTGCTGGCTGCACCCCTGGCTCCCTGGAGCGCAGCTCTACCTCCCTCCTGGGCTGAGGGAGCATGAGGACAGGGCCAAGGTCCAGAGGAGAGAAGGCGGCCCCAAAGATGTGGTCAGAAGTCTGCTTGAGATGGGAAAGGGGCGAGGGCTGCAGAGCCATCAAGAGAGCTGGCACTGCCCTGGGGTCTACACAGCCACCCCAGAAGTGCCTGTAGGGGAGGTATTCACCCCTCTGGAACTTTAAATAGCAGGCTGCCAGGTTGTGGTACTGTCAGTGGGACTTAGCACCATTCAGTGCAAAGTACAAGCAGGTACTGATTGCTCTGCCTGCAGACTGACTCCGCCTCCTGCCCTGCCTGTCTGTCCCCACTTCTGTCAGTCCAGCAGTAAGCCATCTGAGCAGTGCTCAAACCACCTACCTGTGCTCTGGGCTCCCAGCTGGGCTAGGCGGGCCTGGCACGCATTCCATCCAAAAAGCCTGTGATCCTTTGGTCCTGCCTCCATCCGTGCTGGCAGAGAAGGCACAGCTGTGAGCATCCAGGCCCCAGAGAGGTGCCACCAGACAGGAGGGGAGGACAGTAGCGGCCAGTCAAACTTGGCCAACTTAGAGGAGAGCCGGGAGCAGATCTTGGAAGGGCAGGCCAGCGCTGCAGCAGCCAGCGCTCCAAACCCTGGGTGCTGGTCTGCCACTGGGTTCAGTGGCACAAGGGTTAAGGTGACACAGATATGTACTAGACAAGAGAGCAGAGCACTGGCTCCCTCGAGGCCAGGCTGGTTTGCTCCTTTCAGGCCTAGGACAGCCAACCCGACAGGCCTTTACAGAATGTGGGCCTCATCCTGTCATAGGGCACACGGGGACGCTGACCCCGCAGCCCAGCAGGGAGGTGACTGGACTGCATGGCTGAGAGGAGGGAGTGTTACCTATTCAGGCTGGAAGTGGCTGTGGCCAGAGCAGGTGGGTCCCGGCTCTTCTCAGAAGTCCCATCCTCATCCACAACCTCCACCCTTTGGGCGAGAGGAAAAGCAGATGGTGCCCACGCCCAGGTCACCCAGGAGCCTGTTGGCCTTTGAGGGACACACCGCATGGCAGTCTGGCCGGGGGCTTGGAGGCTCCAGCGTGGGATAAGGGTAGTGCACTGGGTTGACACCAGTGTTGCCCCAAATTCATGCCCCCGCCCCGTACCTGTGAATGTGACCTTATTTGGAAATAGGGTCTTTGCGATGTAATTAGTTAAGATGAGGTTGTACTGGAGTGGGATCGGCCCTAATCGACGAGAAGACCGAGGCAAGGGGTGCCAAGGGTTGCCACCCACCAGAGGCTGAGAGAGGCCTGGAGGAGATGTTCCCTAGAGCCTCTCTGGAGGGAGCATAGCCCTGTCAGCACCTTGATTTGAACTTCTGGCCTCCAGAAGGGTGAGACAATACACTCCTGTTGTTTTAAGCCACCTAGGGTGTAGCCCTTGGTTCTGGCAGCCCCGGGACACTCATCCAGGCAGTAAGAACACACCGCAATCTGTCCCCTCCTTTGTGCCACTACCATCCCTTGCTCTTGTGTTCTGGCAGCTTTTCCTTCCCTCTCGCACAGCAGACCATTCCCACTCCAGGCCTTTGCCCCAGCTGGGCCCTCTGCTGCCATTCCTCAGCTCGAGAAGCCACCTCCCATGGAGGTGACCCAACCAGCCCACTGCAGGATCCTAAAGTTCAGTTCTCTTCTTTGTCCCTCAAATCTTCTCTTCCTTCCCTGATGGTGTCACCCCTCCTTCCCTCAGTTGTTGTCCTGCTATCCTGATGGTTGCCTGTAGGACCACGGTCACCCTCTAGAGCCCATCTCCAATGTCACCATCACCTCCCAGGGGAACTTCTGCTGATGGCCCTGGGCAGACCCAAGCCTCTCTGCCTCGGTGCTGGGCATTTTGTGTGCCCTTCTCCAATGGCACACATCATGTTAGGCCTTTTGTTGGGGCCGCTTGTATTTCTGTCTGTGAGGTCTGTGTGGTGACGAGGGCCAGAGAGATGGATGAGAGCACAGGGTGGGGCCAGGAGAATGGCTCCTGACACTTTCCTGCTGCAGCCTGCTGCCCAAGGGCCCAGCCAGCCAGGGGCTCCCCAGGACAAGCCTCTGTGCCCAAATCCAGTGGCCCCTCCAGCCAGGCCATCAGCCAGCCTGTTGCTGGTGGGGTGGGAGAGGAACAAGGGAACAGACCCTTTGTACTCCGGTAACCACTTTGGCTTCAAAACCCCAGAGGGCCTTGGGCAACACTACAGCTCCATCTTAGCCAGGGACCCAGCTCCGTTAGCCTCTGGCTAATGGAAAGTTTCTGCTACAAGCTATGGGCCTTAGCTTGCTTGCAGCCAGACTACTGCCTCCGCAGAACTGGCTGCTGAGGCCACATGAGCCACCCCAGCCACCCAGGTGCTCACCTGGCCTGGTGCTTCCCTCCAGAGGGAAGCCACAGCCCCTCACAATTCTCCCTGCTGAGAGACAGTGCCTCATCCCCATCCCACCCCTCCCCAGAGCCTACATTGCACCCCTGCAGACAGGAACCTTCTCCATGGCTGACACTCACCGCTTAGCAATGAATGGGGCCTGCGGCTCCTGGGTAGGGCTGCTGGAGAGGAGACAGTAAGGTGAGATCCGGACCCCTCTCTCCCATTTCCAGCACCCGTCAGACTTCTAGAAAGTAAGTCTGAGAATCCTAGAAGGTCCTGCTAAGAGGGCCCTGGGGGTTGATCTCAACCCACCCCCTCACTAGCTGGAGGAACCACAGCCCAGTGGGAAGGGGATTGTTCCGGAACACGGAGTGGCTGAACCTCCTGCCCCTGGGGCGTCTCACCCAGCGCTCTTCTTGGCTGCCGACAGGACATAGGAGTGCTCCCGGGAAGCTGTCCTCCTGACCACACTGCTTGCAGCCTCAGACCTGATGGGGGAGACGGTGGCTGGGCGTCGGGCTGGGGCTGCTCTTGGGTGCCCCAGTGAGGCCAGGGGACAAAGTTTGATTCGTGCCTGCTACAGGATTATTCATCGAACCTTCACACCCCAGGGACGCAGGTGCTAGGATCATCCCCAGTTTACAGAGGAGGAGGTGGAGGCTCGGAGCGTTTCTGTGATTTGCCCAGGAGCCTACGCCTAGCAGGTGGCAGAGCCGGTGTTCGCTGCCAGGCAGCTGGCCGCAGAGTTGCCCTCTCCCCTGCACCACCTGGCCCGGGGAGCCTGTTACTGGGAACCCTTCCTGTAGGACTGCAGATCTTGTGGGGCCTTCCAAAAGTGGGCTGGGCAGTGCTTCCTGAGCCACAGCAGAGGTGAGGACTGGGGCTGGCTGAGCCCAGGCCTTTTACTTCCTCAGGGCCCAGAGCCAAAGGCACACAGAAGGCCCTGGCTCAGAACCTGTCCCCATCATGGCCCATCGGCCACTGGGGGCATGATGCCAGTACTTGGACAGTAGGTGGAGGGAGGGGCTGAAGGTGGCCCTCAGGAGCCGGGGCTGGAGAGAGAAGGGGAGGGCTTGGCTTTGGGGCGAGGGGCACACAGGGCCACCAGATTGCACACACGGCATATCTGCAGGCCCGGGGCCACAGCGGGGTGCTCAGAGGGTGCTGGACCGATGGCTTCTCCCCCACTGGGCTGGTCTGCAGTGGCATGGGCCCCTGCCCTGACCACTAGGATGCCCGGCGGGCACTTGTTACCTCCTTTTCTGCTCATCAGACGAGAAGGGCATTTCCTCCTCCTCAGCCATGCCTGCTGAGCTGCGCCTGACATTGTAGGGGGCCCTGGGCTCGGGGAAGAAGGGTTGAGGATGCTGGCAGGTGGCTCCTCCTCGCCCTGCCCTCCCCTGCTCCATTCCACATGGCGTCCCTGCTCTGGGCCCTGGCTCATGCCATTTCTTCCTTCAAGAGAGCCAGCCTCCCACTTCCCTCTCCCTGCTCCAATCCTAACTGTCCTTCCTGACCCAGCTCACACCTCACCCCTTTCCCTGAATGATTTCCCAGCAGCTCTGCATCCCAGGGGAACAGTGACGAGGGACATATGATATAAAGATGGGGGGGGTCCCTGGGGACTGCAGGCACAATGCATGCTTCTGTCCTGAGCCCCCTCCCTGGGCTCTCTGGATGGCCTGGCCTCAGGGGGCCCCAGGCCATGGCTGGAGCTGGCAAGGGTCACAGCCAGTGGGGCCAGCTCTCTCAGGGCCCAGTGTGTGGCCCACCTCATGGAAGACAGACCAGAGTTGGGCCCAGGCTGCCTACTCACAGCTTCTTGTAATCCTCGGTGGTCATCTTGTAGCCAGAGGACGAGGGCCAGGGAGGCCCAGTGCTAGCCGTTCTCACCGGACTGGCGGCACTGAAAAGGCAAAGCCTGTTGTGTGGCCACTTGCCCGACCACACTCGCCTCCCATTTGGCCAGACAGCCCAGCTGGCCTATGGCAGGTGGACAAGGGGGCCTGGGGCCTGTCCTCTTTGCTCTCAGCCAGCCAGATCCCCAGGGCTACTGCACCATCTGAGCAGGGCAGCCCCCACCTGCCTGCCAGGCTCTCCTAGGCCCCTTCACCTAGCCCTGCTGATGGTGGCTTCAAGCCCACGAGGAAATGCTGCACCCCACGTGGAGAGTAGGACACTGTTGGAGGCCCAGGCACTGCAGGCTCCTGGCCTGGCTGCTGGGAGAAGAAGCCTCTGAGCTGGGCCATGTGGCACCTGGGGGCTTCCAGGGCTCCGCCCTACCCAGAAAGTGAGCTGCCACCCCATCCCATTCTCCTTGGTGACAGGCAGAGTCCTCTCCCTGTCACAACCTGGGACCTGGCCCTCACGAGTGGTAGCCATCTCCCCACTGGCAGGTGGGCTGGCCGCCCCAGACATACCTTTTAGGCACTCCATTGGCTTTGGGGAAGAACTGCTGGGACTGGGACGAGCTGTCGATGGGCTTGGTGAACACTCCCCTAGAAGAGAGCCCAGGAGAAGCAGGCGGTGAAAAGCTGGGGGCAGGGCAGTTGGCACGGGGAGGCGGGCAGGGCCTGCTTTACCCACCTGATGATGTAGCCCACGGGAGCCCGTGTGTTTGGAGGCCTGAGGACAGAGAGGGGTTGAGGGAAAATGAGGCCCGCCAGAGGGGCCTGCCACCCCATTTGACCCCACATCACAAGGGGTCAACCTGGCTAGGCGCGAGTGGTCCTTTGTTTGCTGTGAAGGTATTTACATGTGTGCCATTTACATGTGACTAACATTTAAATCCGTTGGCCATAAGTAAAGCAGATCGCCCTCCATAACATGGTGGGCCTTGTTCAATCAGTTAAAGGCCTTAAGAGCAAGAACGAGGTTTCCTTGCGGAGAAGGACTCTACCTCCAGAATGTAACACAGACACCCTGCCAGAACTCGCCTCTCTCCTCCACCACCTGACCTGCCGATCGGGGACACAGACTCCTGGAATCGCTAGCCTGCTGACCTAGAGATTTTGGACTTGCCAGTTCTTACAATCACGCAAGCCAATTCCTCAGAATATAAGTCTCTGTCTCTCTCTATGTATATCTATCTAAATATCTATATTAGATCTAAGCAGCTACCTGGAGGACTCAGGCCTGTGCACGACTCTCAGAGCAGCCCAGAGCACCTTAAACCTTTGCCTGCCGGAGCCCTTCTCAGAACAATGGTTTTCTGCTTAGTGGCAGTAGGCATCCCAGTTGATGGCTGGAGGCATGGAAGCCCAGCAGGGGAGGCCACCGACCCCAAGGCCACACAGTAAGGCCAGGGACCTGGACCCAGTGACCCCTATGCTCCCAGGAGGGGAGCTGCCCCCTGCGGATAAAACCATCCTCAGAGTGTTCACCAGGAGGGGAGTTTCAGTGGACTCCCTGCCAAGGTCCCCTGTGATGGAGGATTCCACGTGTCCACTCGGCTGAGCTGTGGTTTGGACAAACACTAGTCTAGTTGCTGTCATGAAGTGTGACACGTGATTAATTGGGCAGCCTTGGGCAGAGCAGATCATCTTCCGTCGTGTATGTGATGCAATCACTGTCCACAGCACAATCTAATCTAACGTGATCACTCAGCCAGCTGAGGTCCTGCAAGTGTGGGATGGGTCTTAAACCTAACCACTTCTGAGTCATAAAAACAGAGCAGAACGGACACAGACACACATGGGGGAAGGCAGACCCCATGGGAGGATGGTCTACAAGCCAAGGAACCCAGGAATGACAGGGGCTAACAACAAAGAAGAATCTGACACAGCTGAGTCCCTGATTTGGACTTCTAACCTCTAGAAAACCAAAAACCAAACCCAGTGCCGTTGAGTCGATTCCGACTCATAGCGACCCTAGAGGACAGAGTAGAACTACCCTGTAGAGTTTCCAAGGAGCGCCTGGCGGATTCAAACTGCCGACCCTTTGGTTAGCAGCCGTAGCACTTAACCACTACGCCACCAGGGTTTCCCTAGCCACTATGAGTTGGAATCAGCTCGACGCCACTAACCTCTAGAGCTGTGAGAAAATAAATGTCTGTTCTTTAAAGCCTCTCACTTGTGGTATTTGTGTACAGCAGCACCAGGACACTCAGACAGACCCTGTGCACAGAAGCGTGCCCCTCCCTGTCCCTACTCCTCCCAACTGCCTGGACCTGCCCTTTACCTGGACTTCTGGGCCTCCCCAGGGGACGAAAAGGAGGTGGCACGGCTCCGGCTGGAAGGTGGTTCTCTGGAGAGAGAAGGGTCTGAAAAGTGTGGCCCCCCAGGCTCCTGCCAGCAGCCACCTGCAGCCTCCATTCTTGAAGCTGTAGGCCAGGCCTCGAGGCACGCATGGAGAACTCAGCGGATGTCCCCCATAGGAGCTTGGCCAGTGCCCACTGGCCCCAAGGTCATGCCCACCTCACCTTCTCCCCAGGCTCCAGCTCACAGCAGCTCCCCTACCATTGGGGCTGTTCAAGCCTTGCCCTCAGCGGGCTTGCCTGCCCCCTGCTCCTCTCTCCCTCCCAAGCTGGCCTATGGGTGCAGGAGCCCCTCAGCCCTGGATGCAGGCCCTGGGGGCTGTAGCACCTCCACCAGTGCTGGCCAGGACTCACATGGTACGCCCCTCTGACTCATCGTGCTTGGCAATCCAGCTCTTGTCCCCCTTCAGCGTGGTCCGCACCTTCATCTGCCTGAGGACGTTGTTGCGCTCCTCCTCACCAGGAGGCAGGGGCTTCCCTGGCAGGGGCAAGGCTGCAGCCTCAGGGGGGAGCCCAGCCCCAGATGTGCTGTCTGATGCAGCATGGGGCTCTTACCTGGACCAGGGGGCGGGGCTCACCTTTGGGGCTGCTCATTGTGTCTCCTCTGCAGGTCCTTTCTTGGTGGCTTCAACAGGGCTCCTGGGGACAAATACACAGCTTGTCATTTCATGCACGTGTGGTGGCTTTTGGGCCACCAAGTGGGCTCCAAAGCTCTATTAAGGTCCTTGGCACACCAAGATCATCCAGACTGTTCTTTGTGCCTCGGGGGTGGCAATGGGTGGTGGGCAGAGACCAGGGAGTGATCAACCTGGGCTGCACACCCAGAGGACACAGGTGGCCAAGGACTGTCTGTCCAAGGTGATAGCTGATAATGGTAGAACATGAAACCTTCTAGAGAGTTCCAAAGGTCCGACCCTGGCCCCCGGGGGCCCAGGGGACACAGTTTACAGTGGGAAGCCTTCACAGTGCCACATTGACGGGAGGCTCCTTAGGGGCCAGCATGAGCAGGAAGGACCCTTTCCCTCAGGGTAGGCAAAGGAGGCAGTGGAGGGGGTGAGGGGCTGTGGAACCAGACACTTGGGCCTTGGAAGATCGCCGTCTCCCCTTCATAGCTGTCTGACAGACTTTGGGCAAGTCAGATAACCTCAGAACTGCCTCAGTTTCTCCGTTTGAGTTGATGCTATGCAAGTGCTGGTACCACCTGGCACCGCAGTTGGCTGGGCAGTTGGACAGGTGCCAGGCCGCCAGTCTCTGGCTGGGAGGGGGCTCCTTCAGCCATCAGTGGCCCTAGTCAGTATAAGAACAGCCGGGGGTATGTGGCCATTTGCTTCAACTCCAGAGGGAAAGCCAGAGGCCCCACTGCCAGCTCCTTGCCGTCCTCGAGGCCCAGTTAAAGGCGGGCATTTGTGGAGGGCTTGCTTGTCCGCTCCTGTCCTCTTGCCCTCTCCACCCACCTTGGCTCTGGTGTACAGCCCTCTGGCGGCTCCATGGGGTTATCAGGTCAGTGAGGGGTGGGCCGTGGGGGTCTCTGAGGCCTTGACAGCACTGGTCCCTCCTCGGGGCACCCAACCTGCTTGGCTGTCCCTCTGGCCTGCTGCCCTATAGGCTGCCCTGACAGCCCCGCACTGTATGGCAGGGCCTGAGAATGTCTCTGTGGAGGTCAGGCCATGGGCTTGCTGGTGCGGGACCCGCTGACACAGGGTGGGGGCTGCCAGCAGGCCCAATCAGCCACATCAGCAAGAGCTGGCGCTCCCATAAATTTCCCTGAGGCGGCTGTGTTCCAGTAACGGCACCTCATCACCTCAAATGGGAGACCATGTGCCAGTCCCAGCACCAGGGCGGCCACGTCAGAGCTCTGTGAAGCCTGACTCCTGCCACAGGTAGGGCCACACAGGCCCAGTCTCCTTATCCCAGCAGGCAGGGGAAGGCACCAGGGCAGGCAAACAGACTGAGTCTGCCTGGACTGAGCGTGTGAGCCCACGATCTCCCTCCTGGTGCCTGGCAGTGGGTCCTGCTTGGCCACTAACTGACTGTGTGAGCTTGTAGGCCCCTGTGTCCTCTGAGCCTCAGCTCCCTCGTCTACTCAGTCTCTAGGCTCCCCTCAACTCCACACCACTATAATTGCAGGGCACCCCAAAGACATACTCCTTTCAGAGACCTCAGGAACGTGGCCACCTTCTCCCACCCGTAAACTCGGCAAGCAGGTGGAGGTTATCCAGTACTAAGCCCAGGGAGCCATGACCTCATCATGGCCTAGAAGTTTTCAGTCAAATCAGAACCAAAGAAGCCACTTTGAAAAATCAGGACAGACTCATGGATATGCAGAATGAGAGAGGCAGAGGGGACTGTTAGGGGTTGAATTGTGTCCCCCCCAAAACATATGTTCAACTCCTGACCCCTGTACCTGCAAGTGTGCTCTTATTTCGAAGTAAGGTTTTTCTTTTGTTATCAGTTCAGTTAACAAGGTCGTACCAGAATAGGGCAGGTCCTAATACCTTTTGAGTGGCATCTTATAAAAGAGAAGGACAGACACAGAAAAGGAGTCACACACACAGGGGCAGATGGACGCCAAGTGACGACAGACGCAGACGGACCTATGAATAGCAAAGGATTGCCGGCAGTCAGCAGAAACTTGGAGAGGCCTCGAGCAGTTCCTCTCTCAAAGTCTCCGGAAGGAATCGATATAACCAATACTCTGATTTGGACTTCCAGTCTCAGAACTGTGAGAGAATAAATTTCTGTTCTTTAAAGCCACCCACTTTGTGGGATTTTGTTATACAGCCCTAGGAGACTAAGACAGGGCCCCTGGCAACTCCCGGGCCAAAGGGGCAGGGCCATGTGCTGGAGCCCACAGCTGGTCCCCTGCCCAGGGCCCCACACTGCCCTGTAAGGCCACAGAGAGAAGAGCCCCTGGCTCCTTCTCCTCAGGCCTGGCTGAGTTTCTGAGGTCCAATTTCTTTTTTGATGTATGAATAAATCTGAAAGAGCCAGAAAGGTCTCTGCCAGGAGTCTTGCCACAGGACAGAAGAGGGAGGTCACTCTTGGGGATAAGGAGCCTTTAAAATGGCAAGACAGACAGACAAATGGAGAGTTTGGAGGCTGGCTTCTCCCCCGCCCCCACCCCCCAACCCTGATACCCCACGGCTCTGGTTCAGGCCACTATCACCCCTAACCTCCATGGACTGTCCGCCTTCCTCTGTACTCCTTCACGCAGCGCTCACGACCCCCGGTCCCACCTGGCCCACCTTGGCCCTCACTTCTTCCTCAGCTTCCATAGCTTCCTCCATAGTCTCTAAGATTTGGGGCAAAGTCAACAGTCCCCCATCCCCACAGTATATACTGGTAACAGTATAGACACTGGGCTCCAAGCTATCCATGCTCCTCAGCGTCCCTGGAAGGTGCCCCTGCCAGTATAAGCTCCAGGCCTTTGCTCTGTCACTGTCCCCAGACAGGCTGCCCTCTCAACTCCTCCTGCTGAACCAAGCCCTGCCCTGCCCTGCCTTGCCCAAGGGGCCCAGCCTGAGCCTTCACCCCCAGGCCACCTCTGTGCCTACAGGGCTTTCCTCTCTGCTACCCTCCCCCCCCAGCATGGATCTGGGCTCCTCGGCACTGTTGACCCAAGTCTTCCCAGACATGACCTGTGTTATGAGTTGAATTGTGCCCCCCAAAGATATGTTGAAGTCCTAACACCCAGTACCTGTCAATGTGACCTTGTTTGGAATAGGGTCTTTGCAGATGTTATCAGTTAACATGAGGTCAGCCTGGAGTAGGGTTCATCCTAATCCCATTTGAATGGTATCCTTATAAAAGAGAAGAGACACAGGCAAAGAAAGGAGGCCACGTGAAGACGCATCTACAAGCTGAGGAGCACTTGGGCATCCCAGAAGCTGGAAAAGACAAGGAAAGCTTTTCCTCTAGAGCCTTTGGAGAAAGCATGGCCTGGTCAACACATTGTTTGGGACTTCTGGCCTCCAGAGCTGTGAGACAATAAATTTCTGTAGTTTCAAGCCACCCAGTGTGTGGTCCTTAGTTCCAGCAGCCCCAGGAGCCCAGCAGCCCTGACATGCAGAGGAGGTGTCCAGCAAACAACTGTCATCCACTCACTTCTCCTGTTCCTTCCTTAAGCAGCCCGCTCTCTGTAAGGTGGTGCAGCCCGTGGCCAGGTTCTCTGGTAGCTGGCCCCTACTCTTCCCCATCCCACGGCTTAGGTATCTTGCTACTGGGGTGTGGCCTCATCCTCCAAATGGGCAGTGTGAGTGTATTTTGAGTTGGGACAGCCACTCTGTGGACACCTTCACAGCAGAACGGCCCCTGTTTCCTCCTTGGTAGCATGAAATCTTCTGGTCCTTGGGGAATCCCACATTGCTTTGCTGAGGGGCCTGGCTAGGGACCCTAAAAGAATGGTTGGGCTCTGTCCCTCACGGCACACCCCTGGAACTCCACTATGTGTGGTGCCCACCATGCCAACTCCAAGCAAGCCCCTACCCTCAGGTGACACCAGCCAAGACCAGTCTCTTGACCAGGAACGAGGCGGGGCTCCCCTGCCCACCCTCCTGCCTTTCCTCCCATTCTTTCCGCTCTTCCACCAGCCGGCAGGTGTCTCCTGGGGCAGGCAGGCTGAGCGGCGGCCAAGAGAACAGGAAAGTGAAGCTGGTGAGGGGCACAGGGCATGGTGACAGGAATCCCCACCCCGACCCCGAATGCTTGCTCCCTCTCCACCTTCTCCCTGCTGGCTGCAGCCTCTCCAGGCTGCCCAGCAACACTGAGCAAGAGGCCCTGACTGGACAGAAAAGGATCAAGGAGCCAATGAGGTGATGCTGGAGCCTGCTTCCAGACCTGCTCCCACTGGTGTCAGAGATCATGAGAGTTGGAGCAGAAGCCATGGGAACAGAACGCATGTCAATGTGGGGAGCTGGGGGGTTCATAGATACTAATGCAGGCATTCTGTTGATGTGACAGAGAGGGACAGAGAAGCAGGGGCGGGGGGGCGCAGCTCAGGGACACAGTGACAAGCTCAGATTAAGTTTGGCAGAACTTCCACCCTGTCAGGCTCCCCTTTTGGTACACACCCTTTCTCCAAGCTGGCAAGGCCACCAGCCCTCCTCACTGAAGGGCCTCAGACCCACCATTGGCCAAGTCCACTCCCCAGATAAGCCCTCAGAACACACCCCAGTTCCACTCCGGGTCGCACTGCACTCAAAGTGGAGAAGGAAGGTATCTCCAGGGAGAGAGACCAAGCTCAGGTCTCCTGCTCAGGCGGGGCAGAGAGGGCAGAACCTCTGGCTGGCATGCAGGGGCGTCTGCCCCTGAGTGTCACCCTGTCCTGGGACCCTCACTCTGGATCTGCTGCTGCCTCCACACCAGCACACCCCGCGGATGACAAGTCTTGCCCTGGCTCCCCTGGCATAGCTGGCAGGGGTGGGCTTCTTCTGGAGAACTTGAGCAACACCAAGGGAGGTGGTGAGGGGGTTGGGCCCGCCAGGCCCACCTCAGCCCCAGGCCTAGCATGGGTGGCAGAGGAATAGGATGGCTACCAAAGTGTGGACGGAGTGCTAAATGCAGGTGTGGGCCTCCTAGGTAAGCCAGGAGGGAAGAGGGACACATACACCTTTAGCCTTGCTGTCCGGGAGCACAGCACGTTGCACATAGAATGCAATTCGGCCGGAGGACACGGGAGTTGGGGCTTGTTTGAATGCGTGTGTGCTGGGTGCCTGCCACCTCTGTGGCAGGAGTGGGTGCGCCACGGGCGGAAGAGGAAGGCCAGGGCTCCTCTCCCAGAATCCGAGAGGTGGGAGGAAGCCCAGCTCCCTTTTCCCACACGTTCCAACCTTCGCCTAAAAAGCAAAGATGTCACTTTGATGACTGAGGTGTGCCAGACCCAAACCATGGTCTTTTCAATCACCTCACATGCATGCGAAACCTCAACAATGTAAAAGGAAGACAGAAGAATTGACGCATTTGAATTTATGATGTTGGCAAAGAATACTGACTGCCAGAAAAACGAACAAATCGGTCTTAGAGGAAGCACAGTCAGAATGCTCCTTAGAAGCAAGGATGGTGAGACTTTGTCTCGCTTACTTTGGATGTGTTATCAGGAAAGATCAATCCCTGGCCAGCGAAAAAGAGGAAGACGCTCAGGGAGATGGACTGACACAATGGCTGCAATAATGGGCTCAAATATAGCAATGATTGTGAGGATGGTGCAGAACCGAATAGCATTTCATTCTGTTGCACCTTGGGTCACTACGGGTTGGAAGCAACTTGATGGCACCTAACAACAACAGGAATGGATTCTCCCACAGTCAGGAGGCCAGCAGCCCAAAGTCAAGGTGTGAGCAGGGCCACACTCCCTCCAAAGGCCCTAAGGGAAGATCCTTCCTTGCCTCTTCCACCTTCTGGGGTTGCCAGCATTCCTTGTCTTGTAGCTGCATCACTCCAGTCTCTGCCTCCGTCTTCACATGGTTGTCTTTGCTCTGTGTGTGTCTGTGTCTTCATATAAGGATGCCAGTCATATTGGATTTAGGGCCCACCCTAATCCAGTATGACCTCGTCTTAATTACAACTGTAAAGACTATTTCTAAATAAGGTCACATTCTGAGGTTCCCGGTGGACATGAACTTTTAGGGACACTAGTAAACCCAGAACACCTGGCGATGGGGCCACCTGTTCCCTCCAGCCTTCCTGCAATAGCCTGAGTTGGGATCTATAAGCCTGAGGCTCCAGGCCACCAGAACCCCAGGGCCCAGCCAGCCCCCAGCTGAAGTCCCTCCACACCTCCCTCCCGGCCCAACTCAAGGTGGGGGCCACCACCCCTGGCAACAAGAGTTCAGGGGAAGGCAGGGAAGATAGCTCTGCAGAACTCTTCCCGGCCATGCCCTTCTTCGCCTGTCACAGCTAGAGTGGCTGGAGAGGTTTTGGGCATGGCAACAAGGCTCCTCCCCATTTCTCTCCAAAAATGTTCCCCTTGGACCAGGAGCCTCCAGTGGCCCCAGCATTGGAGAAAGGCCTCCAAGCACAGTCCCCTGTCTTAGAACCACCTTCTAGAATAGCAACCTGGGTCCTCTTTAGGTGTGTATTCAAGCAAATGCCTCTGAGCATCAGGGGGAGGGTCTTCCCCTTGTAAAGTAAGTGCTTTGAGCTGCCCCAAGATGGGGCAGTATGGGGCACTGGAGGAAGGGTGGCACTGGGGGGGTCGAAAGCCCATTGGCTGGAGAACAAGGGACAGCAGATGGTTTCTCCCCAGCCTATTCTTCTTTCCAGAGCTTCTCTGTGCCGCTGGCCTGGGAGCCCTGAGCCTGAAGGGGGCGGCACAAATGCCACTGAGAAGGTCACAGGAGAGGCTGTTGACGCAGAGGCTTCAGGGCCGGGTCATTGGAGCCCATCCATTGGTTGTCATTTCACAGGAGGAGCACAGGGTACAGTCTGAGATGTGGCAGCTTAGCCAAGGTCGTGTAGCCAATGGGGGGCCAGCACAGCTCTCACTTGCAGCCCTTGAGGCTGATGAGCCAGGGGAGGGGGGTGGCCTTAAGGAAGCCAGCTCATAAAGCACCCTTGACCCCGCACTTGGTCATCACCAGGGTTCAAGGACTTGGCTGAGCTGAAGGGAATGCATACAGTGTCGGTTTCCAGAAGCTTCCTTGGTGCCCTGTTCTCCCTCTGGACTACTCCCCCCACCCAGGACTCAAAGGCCCCAGGCGGTAGGAAGAGTCCTGGCAGTAGGGCCTACGTCTCAGAGGAGGCTGTGCAGGGATGAGCCCATACCACGTCACGGGCCAGGCTGGGGAAGTCACTGGATGCAGGAAATAATGTGAGGGCCTGGGGGATATGCAGAGGCAGGCAGCATAACCCCCACCATGCTCGAGGGCCCATCCAGCCCTGTCCCCAGAGAAGCCTTCCACGGCATGTCTAGGTTTGGACCCAGCCCGGCCTCAGCTAGTACTCTGGTAGCCAGCCTGACTCCCATGGCCAAAAGAGCTCGAACTACCCTCCTCCAGCCAGTTCTCGTGGGAGCTCCTGGGTGCTGTTCTCCTCCCTTTGAGGCTCCCAGCTGGTAAGTCAGCAGTCGGCAGACAGGTGGTTTTCCTCTGTGAAGGAGACTGAGAGGCCCCCCAAGATTCAGAAGGTCTCAGTAGCACTCCAGGAGAAGGGAGCCACCTGGAGACCTGGGGCAGGCCCACCAGAGTGACCAACGAGCAGCTGGGCCATGTTGGAGACCCCAGTCCACCTGGTCAGCTGCTCAGCATGCAGCTTCCGGGAGCCCTGAGCTGGGCCTTGGTCATTGGGCCTGCAGTGGCAATGGTAATGACGGACACATGGTGATGCTCCATGCCACCTGGTCGCGGGGGTTCTCACCTAGAGGCCAACAGGGCGGCAGGAAGGAGGCGGTGCACGAGTGGAAAAAGAGCTGGAGGAGATGTGGGTTGCTGAGGAAAAAAAATGTAATATGGAAAAAGCGAGCACAGAGTGGGTGTTTATAAATGTGCTTTACAGGTAAATGACTTTTGCATGAAAGTCTAGAATTCCACCTTCCCCGCCCCCCAACACCCCAGAATCTAGACTTCTTGGCGTCAGCACTGGTGGGACCCTGGGAGGCAGCTGTCTGAGGCAGGCCAGCTCCCTCCTGAGGCGGCGGAAGGGTGTCCCTGGCCACCCACCACTCCTGGGGGCCTGGGCTCTTGCTGGGTCTTCCACACCCATTTATCTTCCAGCTCACAGGGGACTGGATAAAACCGACTATTCGGAACTACTGGGTAACCTCCAGGGTTGACAAGGGCTGGTGGGTAGGGCCCCTGGACATGCCTCTGTGGAGGCCAGGCAGCTGGGCAGGGACAGCTGGGCCTGGGAGTTCTCTCACTCCAAACAGGACCCCTCACCAGAGGCAGCTACGGGAGCTGTAGCTGTGCCACCTCAGGACAACTGGGCCTGGTCTCATTGTCAGGGTCTGTGCAATAAGGGGCCATCCTGCAGGGCTGGAGTTGTCCCTGTGGCCTGGGTGCCAAGGTGGTCTTGAGCCAATCCCAGTCTATCCCCTTTGGCAGATACGGTAGCCAAGGGGATTGAAAGGGACTCAGGTGCCATGGAGCCCACCCCCCAAACCCCAACCAACCAAACAACACACAAACACACATACTCACACACACACACAGACGCTCTTTCTCTATTTCTATTTCTGCCTCTGTCATCGCTAGCTCTTTCTTTCTCCCAGGTACACCTACTGTACCCTCATTGCCCGCCCATTATGCCTTGGAGAGAGCAGGGCTGATGCCCGGGAACTCATCCCCACCTGCCCACTTGCCCCTAACACTGGCCAAAGCAAGTGAATTCCTTTTGTCTAGTCACAAGTGATCCTGAGTGAGGTGCAAAGGAAAAAGAACTACTCCACCCTTCCCCCACCCAAACAGACCCTCCCTGCCTCATTTCTGTCTGAGGTGCAAAGCTGGACTCTCAGCCAGCCTGGCCACTCCTCTCTTTTCTCTCCCCTCCTTCTCCCCTCCTTGCCACACCCCTCCCATCCCAACTGGACTCAGTCTCCTTAGGGCTACCCTTACTTCCTAGCGCTCCCCTCATGTTTAGATGAGAATATGGAGGACCAGAGAGGAGAAAGTACCCAAGATCCTGTTTTCATACATTCAAAAAGCCTTCAGGGAAAGTAGGATCTGGCTGGGTGCTGGGGAGACAGGCAGGAGCCGAGAGGAGGGTGAGAGGCCCTGCAGGGCCAGGCCCGGGCACTCACTTCCCAAGGAGGCGCTCTTGGCTCAGGCCCTAACAAATGAGTAGGAACTCACCTAAGCTGAGAAGCCGGGAAGCAAGTCCTGCTTTCTGTGTTGTTAATTTTTTCTTTACGTCTAACCCAGGCACTGGCTGATGTGCGCATTTTCACCAGGTAGCCCTGGTCTTGGGAGTGGAATTGTGCCTGCTCTCTCCATAGCAACTCAGTCACCTTAAGCTCTCTGGGAAACTGATCTCGTCATCAGAAAGTGACCTGCTGAGCCAACAATCACAGGGGGCCCAGCCCAGGCGTGCCCACAGATGGGGCCCAGCCACAGACCACCAGCCCGCAACTTGCTTGGGGCCTGCCCACTGCTGGCCGCAGAGGCGAGGTCTCTTCCCAAGCCAGGGCGCGGTTCCAGAACCCCCAGCCACTGCAGCTACAGCTACCAGCAGCCCCAGGGGCAGCTCTGCGGGTGCTAATGAGGAGATGAGGACGGCTCTCCCGGCTGGCCTGGGCCCCCCATGCTCTGAAGGCAGCGCCCTCCTCCCGTCCAGAACCAGCCAGTGGGTGGAGAGGCCCAGGCAGTGTTTCTGTTTCTGGAAGCGGCCTCTGAAGTCTTTCTAGCATTGAAAGCTCCCCGGGCATGTGCTGAAGTAACAGGTGCTGCCACCCCCGCTGTACCTCAGTGCCTCTGTCTACACAGGAAAGTTTGACAACACCTCGATGGCCGAGGGCCACTTGTCCTTCCATTTCCCAGACTCTTCTCTGCCGGGACCTGCCCCACCCCCTGGCCCCAACCCTGCCCTCCCAGTTCTCTGCCATCTCTATGCCCCAGCAGCCAAGGTGGGCAAGGAAGCTGAGGAAGTTCTCCATGCTTTATATATGTGGAAACCCTGGTGGCATAGTAGTTAAGTGCTATGGCTGCTAACCAAGAGGACAGAAGTTGGAATCCGCCAGGCGCTCCTTGGAAACTCTATGGGGCAGTTCTACTCTGTCCTATAGGGTCACTATGAGTCGGAATCGACTCGATGGCAGTGGGTTTTTGGGTTTTTATACATGTGCTTCTGTGAGGCTCATTCACCTGGCTCAGCTTCTAATCCTCCAATGGGCTTGACAAGTCCCTCTCTGGGCCTCAGTTTCTCTTTGGGTAAATGAGCTGACACCACCCCTGCCCACCTCAAGGGCAGTTGGGAGACTTCAACGTGACTTTGGCTGTGAAAGCATCTTTGAAACTGTCAAATTCTAGAAACATCCAAGAAGTCATCAACCCACCCAGCTCCTCTAGCCCAGCAAATGCCAGTCCAGGTGGCCACTTGGGCTGCCTGAGGCCTGTAGTACAGGGACTTGGCCATAGTCACTTGACAAGTGCTAGCAACAAAACGTCAACTCCCCTGAAGAAAGTTAGTCAGAAATGTGGCCAAAGGTTCATAGTGGAAGATTCAGACAAGGCTTCATGGGAGCTCTTTGTGTGGCTCTTACAACTTTTCTGTAAGTTTTAAATGAATTCAAGGTAAAAAGCGAAAAGTGAGAACCACGTCAATCAAAGAGAAATCTACTCATACTTCAGCAGGTATCTGGAAAGCAACCTCAGAATGAAGCATTCTGCAACAAATCATTGGAACTCTGGACAGACACCAGAGGCGTCCTCGACCCAGGCTAGTGGAGAGCTTTAAACAGGTTTCCTTTAGGTGGGGGCTGCATCCTGGTCAGCGGGCTCCCTCACAGCCCGGCCCATCTCACCCCTACCACTGCAGCCTTGAAGAAGGGCACTTCGGTCTAGCTCAGCCACTCCAGGAAGCAGGTGCTCAGGCCTCATGGGCATCCTTACAGGTGAGAGAACAAAGGCCTCAAGAGGCAGCGGCGGCACCCTCACATTGGCACCACTAGAAGGTTGCTGAGCAGCTCTCTTAGCCACTAGGCTGCCAAAGCCCCTCCCTCCTGTACCACACGCCCTGTGAGCTGTGAGGCAGTGGACAGATCACCCCCCTGCTCCAATCCCCACCAACTGCCAACCTCTCCTGAATGTCACCCTCAGGTGGCGGTCCCCCAGGGCACTGCCCTTGTCCAGGCATTAAGCAGCTGTCTGCAGGCACAGTGGGAGTGAATGTGGAGCCCCTGGTCCACTCCAGCTGTGGGCCCAGTGGCTGGGGGCACCTTTGTGGACTGCTGCTCCCCTCCACCTGGCCCTGCCCCCTGCCATCAAGGGCCAGCAAGCAGAAGAAAAGCCTCTGTTGCACGTGAGCTAGAACCTTCTGGGCTATGGCTCAAAGCAAGCTCCAGACCAAAGGGACCTTCCTGACTCAAGCCTCCACAGTTGGCCGGTCCCTTTGGTCTGGAGCTCCTGTGACCAGGTCCTGTGCCCACACTGGGGGCCCAGGAGGGCATCGAGGAGCTAGGCAGAAACAGGCGGCACAAGGCAGGCTGGAGGGAGGGATCCCGGTCCTCAGATGAGGAGGGCTCTGTGTAAATCTGGGCTCTGATTCTGCTGAGCAGGAAGTGAGGTGCACAACCTGCTGGCATTTTGATTCAGGTGGAGCTCCTTATGGAGTGGCCTGTCTGTGTCCCCTACCTCATTGTCACTCCTTGGGGCAAGATTGGCTCTGGGTGGAGCATACAGTGGACTCAGGAGGAAATGGCTTTGGTTTCTCAGGACAAATGGAGGCTTTGTTGGGGAGGCCAGACTCAAGCAGCCCCAGGAGAGGCTCCAGCTCCTGGTTCTAAGCCCCCCTCCTCCAGGAAGCCTTCCCTGACTCTCCCAGCCAGAGTGTCCCCTCTACTCTGGGTTCCTATGGCCCCTTGTGCACCAGTCAGAGCCGCAGACCCCCGCGTGGTCCTTGGCCCCATCACTGATGAGTGGGTGTCTGGAGGATGGAAATGAGGACATCTTGAGCACCTGCTGGGTGCCAGGCTCAGGGCTGGGGCTAGAGCCTGATGAAAGGAGGGGGCAGGGCAGGTGAGCCGTGCCTGCTTCTCCCAGTCCTGGGGTGGGCAGGGAGGGAGAGAGGGACAGCATAAGCCCCAAGGCCAGCCAGAGAGCTTGCTCCAGTCTGTGGTCTGCGTCTTGGCCACTGGCTGCTAAGCGGCCAGCAGGGCCTCTGATCTGGCCTTCATGCTGCCTCTGGTGTCTTCAGCTGAGGCTGAGGGACCTTGGGAAGGCAGGGCCTCACCCAGCCTCCTCTGGAGCTGCCAGCAAGCTGATGGGGAGGGGCTCTGAATGGAGCTGGAGCTCTCACTCAGAGCTCCCTCCCCACTGCTCACCTTGCTCTCTGCCTCCAGCCAGGCCTCAGACCAGAAGCTCAAAGGGCTGCCAGGCCAAGGCAGCATGGGGCCCAGAGTCGTGGTGTGAGGGGCAGCCAGCCCCCTGTACTGGAGAAGCTGCTGCACCACTTTCCACAGTGAGAACACACCCTCAGAGGTCCCAAACCCCAGGCCCCCGCCTCCTTACCTTAGTCCCCCTCCTCCCCTGCCCCCCGCAGCTGGGCTGGGAGGGGCTGCCCAGGTGCCCCGCTGGGAAGTAGCTGGGAAATAGCAGAACGCACCGGAGGCACTGCGCCGGCCTCTTTCTGAGACAGGTATCACTCTGCCTTTTCAAAGAGGACAAGGCTCTTGGCTCCCCTTGTCCCCATCCAAACAATCCAGCCACAGAGACAGCGCCGCAGATCCCCTAGATAACGCGCAGCGACACCTGATTCGGCGCCTTCTGTCTGCGCAGCTCCCTTCCCGGATTGCCCAATGCCCGGCATAAGCCATTCAGGAGGAGCCTGCGAGTCCGCCGCCCTGGGTTCCAGGGCGAGTGAGGGGGGCCCCCGGGAGAGCCAGCCTCAGTTTTCTCATCCATAAAATGGACTCAAGGGTGATCTGCGATCCTCTGATTCTTATGGGCCTGGAACCAACTCTCAGAGCACCCTGGCCCCAGGCTATCTGCTAACACTCAAACGTCTCTTCCAGAAAGGGCGAGGACAGAGGGTCAGGCCACTTGCTTCAGTGGACACGCTGGCCCCTCTGAGTCTCCCTGTCTCTCGTCGTTCACAGTGAAAGCCTGCAAACCCAGCGCACCGCTTCTCCAACAGCCCCGGACAGGGATGCTGCAAGCGGGTGAGGTGCACAGACGGGGAAACCGAGGCCCTGAGGAGTCCCCGTCCCCTAGCCCTGGGCACGCGGCTCGGGGGCCACTGGCTTCCGACGGCGACTCGACAGCCCTACCTGGCACAGGTGCAGGCTGGACTGGCGCGGGCGCGGCGGCGGTGCGGACTGGGTGCGCCCGCCTCGCACAAACAGGTTTTCTCTGCGGCGGCGGCCGGGCCTCGCCCCTCGCCCCTCCCCTCGGCCGGCCCCTTCCACTGCCCGCGCCCGCTAGGTAGATGCGCCGGGCGCATTCCGCACATTCCCCCGCGGGGACGCCCGGGCATGGAAACCCAGGCCGCCCCGACCCCCTCCCGCCTGCCGAGGAAACCGAGGCAGGGCCGCCTCCTGGCCGCCTGCCTGCAGGGAAACCGAGGCTGCCCCGCCCCCTGCCCGCGGGGAAACCGAGGCCCGGCCCGCCCTCCACGCCTCTGCGGCAGTGACGCCTCCCACGCATCCTCAGTCCCGGCGCCCCTGCCCGAGCCCCGCGCGGGGCAACGACTTCCCCAGATGCGGTAGGTTCCTGCTGCTTCCAGATGGAGAGCCCAGACGGTGGGGGAGGCGCGGCGGCCGGGCGCAGGCAGGAAGTCCTGCAGGCCGGTGCCAGGAAGAGCTGCCCGGAAGGCCAGCGTGGGGCGCGGGGCTCCCCAGGCACCTCAGCGAGCTCCCCGCCAGCGCGGCCAGAGGCGACATCTCCACCCCCACAGGCCCGCGCGTTCAAGCCTCTTGAGGGCGGACTTTGTGCCAGGCACTGGGCTGGAGGCTAGGATGTAGGGAGCACGAAGAAGCCCCTGGCGCCCCCTGCCAAGCCAGTGAAGCCAGTTCAAGAGTTGGCCAGCAGTCGACCTATCAAGGGGACCAGCCAACAGGTGCTCCTGCATCTGGCCCTGCGGTGCTGTGTCCCCTTCTCTCCGTGGCCATTGCCACCACCCTAGTGCAGTCCCCATCCTTTCTTCTCTGGACCACTGGACCAGCCTCCTCCCTGGTCCCTTCCTTCACATCCAGTCTCCAAATGGAAGTCAAGCTCAATAGTGGAAACATGTGCCTTGATCCCATCCTTGCACTCTCCAGGGGCTCCCGCGGCTGACAGAACAAACTCTGAGATGGCCCCAGGAGTAGGCCACTGCCTGTCTGCTCCTTGCCCCCTTAGCTCCATACATTCCCTTGTGCTGGCCTCCATATTGCTCTGAGTACATCCCTTGTTCTCTTACCTGGGGCTCTGCTCTGGGCTCAGACTGGCCTTGATCCCCTTGTCAGCTAGTGACCTCAGTCATCCTTCCGAACTTCTGAGGCTGTTGTCAAATCCTCCAGGACCGCACGCACCCATGCACGGTGATCACTTCCTTCTTCACCCTCTGATGACACTGCTGTATCACAGGGGCGCTTGCCCTTTATTGTTCTGGAGCATGAGCTCTGGGAGGGCAGGGACCGCACTGCTGCTTCATCACGGGGTCACAGGGGCCAGCCCAGGGGGTCCCAGAACCTTCGGAGAGGAGGAGTTAGTGGGGTGGCTGGGTTCAATGGGGAAAGAGGTGGCTCTGCATGCCTGAAAGGGTGTGTGAGAAGACACGGTATATCAAGTCACCCAGCTCATCTCTGTCTCTTGCCAACTAGGGCTTTTCTGCTACCAGCACCATATCTGGTGGCCTTCTGCCACCCTCCCCCCTGCCTTTGGCTGCTGGTGGCCTTGGATTTGGCTTAACATTCCTGTTTCTGAAAGTACTCACTATATGACCTTGGGCATGTCACCTACCCCTGGGCCTTGGTCCCTTCAGGTGCCCCCAGCTTAGAGAGGCAGAATGCATAGGACATAGTGAGGGATTCAATGTAGCGGTGAGAAAGAGGGTAGCCCTTCCCTCCCAAGGCCACCCACCAGTAGACAAGGACAAGCTCCCCGCAGAGTCTTAACTCAGGGGGCAGCTGGAGAACCTGAGCCAGAGGGGTGTCCAAGGGCACAGCCAACCATCAAGCTCTTGCCATGGCCCAGGTGACTCACCCCCTGCCCAGGCCAGATCGGCCAGGACAGCTCAGCCCAGGGGACCAGCCTTTCCTCTGCTCCTCCCTCCTGCCAGGCCCTGCAGCTGATCACGCCTGCAAACGGGTTTGACTCGAACAGTGACTGCCCTGCCCTGCCCTGCCCTGCCCTGCCCTGCCCTGCCCACCTGTTCACTGCCCCAACAAAATCCTCCATGATGCCCCCACCCCCGGCCAGGGCCACCTCCTGTCCCCTCAGCCAGGCTTCATGGCTCTGCCGGCTTCTTCAGCCTCCCCTTGAGCTCCATCCCCTCAGGTACCACCCAGCCCAAATGACATAGACCTGGGTATGCCAAGTGCCCTCAGCCCCTGTACAAGATGCCCCCTTTGCTTGGAATGGCATTATTTTCTCCCCAGGGATACCGGGTGACCCCCCCCCCACTCCACATCACAACATTATCTCCTTCATGAACCTTCTCTTGAATGTCCCTCATGTTCAAGGCTCTGCTGGCTGCTGGCTACCCCTGCCTGGGATCTACCCCTGCCTGGCCTGAGCATACTTGGCTCATGTCTTAGCCCCTACCTCTGGCAGTGCCACCTCTGGGGCCAGGGCACTCTCCTCTACCCTATCCCCCAGCCAGCCCTCAACAGGGTGCTGCTGTAGGGGTGGAGATACCGGTGGGGACCCCTGTGCTGAGGTAGGCTGCTGGGGAAGGAGGACAGGTGGCAGTTAGGAAGTGGCCGGCAACACTCTGAAGCTCCCGGAAGCCCCATTCTCATATCCAGGGCTGAGAACAGAAGTTGGGCCAGCCGATTGAGCTGAAGAGTTCCCAGGCTAGGGAGGGGAAACTGGGTGGGGCATGAAAGCTGTCAGGCCCCAGAGGGCCGACCCAGGCTGGGCAGTACCAGGCTGCGTGTCTGCTCTGGAAGGGCCTGGAAATGCCCAACCTACTCGAGTCCTTGAGGTGTAGGTACAAATGGGGAAACAGAGGCTCAGAGGGGGCCAGGATCTGCTGGGCTCACCCAGCTAGTCTGTGGCAGAGCTGGCACTCACATGCAGGGCCCAGCTGAGGGGAGGAGGCAGAGGCTCAGAGGGGGTGAAGCAGGGTGCTCAGTTCCCGGGTGGGGAGGGCTGGCTCTTCTTTGCACCTAATCCCCTCCTCCCTCCCTGCTCCTGGCCCGCCCTGCTGCCTCAGCCTCCTCAGTTCTTCAACCAGTTCCCACTTGCTGAGTGACTCTGCCGGCTCCAAGAAGGGCGGATCCCTGAGCCAGGGGTCCCTAGGTGTGGCTGCACCCACAGTGGGCCCTAGGGAGCCTGAGGTGCGGGGGCCAGGCCCCTGCATGTGGAACCAGCTCCCCAGGGTGCTGGGAGCTGGGCCAGCCCCTCAGAGGATGGGAGAGGCCCTGTCCCTGCCCCCACCCAGCCCTCTGCCTATGCTCTCCCCTAAGGGGCTGCGGCCCCCTTGCTCACCAAATGTACCCCTTGGGCCTTCTGTCCTCACCATGCTGCCGTCCCCATCTGCCCAGAGACAAGTCAGACCCAGCCCTGGCGTGGTGCAACTCTCAGTCTGATGGGGGAGGCCAACCAGTTCAGCTCTAAGGGGTGGGTCCATGTCTGGGAACAGTGATCTTTAAGAGAGGAGGGAGCCAGGGGATTCAGCTCCTCAGAGACCTCCTTGGCTACCTCCTCCCATCTCCCACCCAAAACCTGGACCCCTGCTGCCGTTCTGATCCCCCGAGGCCTCTCAGCACTGTTAGTCCTGGCCTGTGTGGCCTGCTACCCCATACCCAGAGCAGCCTCCTGTCCTGGCTCCTTGACACCTCGGGCCAGGCTTCCGAGCACAAGGGCAGCTGCAGAGCCAGGTCTTGCTGGCAGCTCACCCTGCCTGTTCTGAAGAATGGCTCTTTGCTGCTTTCAGAATCATCCCAGATCGGAAAAAGAATGTTCTAATTGGAAAACCTCCCCGCCATGGTTTTCCGGAGTTTAGTACAGTTGGCAGCAAAGAGGCTCCTGGGATGAGGAGGAAGGGAAGTCGTGAGGAGGAGACGGTGGGCTCCCTGCCCAGCACCCCTCATCCCGAGCCCTGCTGCCCCAGGCCTGCTCCCAGAGCAGCCCTAGCTCCTGGGACCCTATGGCAGGCCTGGTACTCCATGGGCATTGTGAGCATGGGCCCTGCCTCCTGCTCAAGAACCGGGAAGGCTGAGCCGTGCCAGGCTCTGTGTGGCCCCCTCACCTGCCTGGGGCCATGGGCTGGGAGACCTGGCAGAGAGATGCTGCAGTGCAGGTAAAAGCAGACTTCCTAACAGCTAGCTCCGGCTCACATAGGAGGGAGCTCGGCCCGGGCCTGCTAAGCTTGCACAAGCTGAGGCCACCGTCACCAGAGGGTCTGTCTGCCCCCAAGAGTTGCTAACCTGTTCCTCAGGGTGAACCATGCTCTTCCACTTGGGAAATGCCCGCCTGGGAAGGGTAACATGGAGGGACCCTAAAGCCTTGTGCATATCCGCCACAGGAGAGTGCAGGTTACCGGGACACATGCAGGCAGGAGGACGTGGGCCTCTTCCTTAGGCTTTTTAGGAAGCCTTGTAGAGGAGTGCGTGTTGTTGTGAGTTGCCATTCAGTTGGCTCTGACTCACAGCTCCCCCATGTACAACAGAAGGAAACATTGCCCAGTCCTATGCCATCTTCACAATTGTTGGTGTGCTTGAGTCCATGGTTGGTGGCCACTGTGTATTTTGCATGCCTTCCAATCTAGGGAGCTCATCTTCCAGCCTTCTGTTGGGCAATGCCTGGTTGTGATCCATAGGGTTTTCAGTGGCTGATTTTCAGAAGACCCTGTCCGCTCTACCACAGCCACCTCTGCCCACCGGTACAGCCGGCAGCCTGTTGCCACTTCTGGAATCTCTAATACAGCCCTTCATCCACTTTCTGAAGCCATCTCCTCTCTTTCCACCTGGCTTGCTCAACTACTGCAGTGACAACTACCTTTCAAGCTCAGGGGAATTGCCCATCCATTGGCCCCTCTACTTTCTTCCTACTCAGTAGCCCTACCCTCTTCACTTCCCTCCCAGTCCAGTTTAGAGTCAATGGCCCACCAATTAAACCATTCTATTGCTAACATCCTAATCTCCCTTGCCTCATTGTCCCTCTGTCACAACCACCCAACACAGCATGAAATGTGGACAAATCTAAACATCTGCTTTCTTCATGCCTGCCCAAGGTGATGAACAGCGCTGGGAAAGGTCACACAGCTGTGCAGAACAGTGCCAATAGGGAGCCATGGAGCTTGTCTGGTATCACCAGCTCAAGGACTTCCCTCTCTCAAATTACCCCTTTCTCTTCTGCCTCATACACATGTCCATTTCCCCAAGTGTCCATCAACAGATGAATGGATAAACAAAATGTGGTGTATCCACACACCACGTGAATACACACATTCATATACCACACCATTCATTCCGCAATGAATATGACTCAGCGATACAGAGAAATGAAGACCTGATACATGCTGTGACATGGGAGAACCTTGAGAACATGATGCTCAGTGAAAGAAGCCAGACACAAAAGGACAAATATTGTATGATCCCGCTTATATGAAATATCTAGAACAGGCAGACGCAGAGAGACCAAAGTCTATCAGTGGTTACCAGGGCTTGGAGAGAGGGAGAATGAGGAGTTATTGCTTAGGAAGCACTGAGCTTCTGTTTAGATGATGAAAGGAAACTTTTGGAAATGGTTAGTGGCAATGGTTGCACAACATGGCCCAACCCACCAAATAATGTCACTGAATTGGACACTTAAGATGGCTAACATGGCAACCGTTTTCTTATCTATATTCTACCACAATTTTAAAAATGTCCCTCGACATTAAAGAAAAAGGACTCTGAATGACTGCTTCCACCTCCAGTTACTGTCCCATGTCCTCGCCCCTCTACTGAGAAAATGCCTCCCAAAAGCCACCTAGACTCATTGTCTCCACTTTTTCTCCTCCCTTTCAGTTGGGACTTCAGCCCCACAACTCCCTTACCACCACTCTCATGGATGCCACCCATGAGCTAGCTCCACGTTACCAAATCCAATCAGGGTTTCACTTCCTCACCTGTAAAATAGAGGTGAAAGTACTAGTATCCGCCTCCTCCGGTTGTGCTGAGGGTTACAAGGACTAGCACATATAACATGCTTACCAAACCCCATTGCTGTCGAGTCAATCCCAACTCATAGCGAACCTACAGGACACAGCAGAACTGCCTGGTAGGGTTTCCAAGGCTGTAATCTTTATGGGGAAACCCTGGTGGCGTAGTGGTTAAGTGCTACGGCTCCTAACCAAAATGTTGGCTAGTTCAAATCTACCAGGCACTCCTTGGAAACCATATGGGGCAGTTCTACTCTGTCCCATAGGGTTGCTATGAGTCGGAATCAACTCGACAGCAACTAGTTTTGGTTTAGTTTTTTAGTTTTAATCTTTATGGATGCAGACTGCCACATCTTTCTCCCACTGAGTGGCTGGTGGGTTCAAACTGCTGACCTTCGGTTAGCAGCAGAGTGGTTTAACCACTGTGCCTCCAGGGCTCCTTATAACAAGCCTAGACTAGAGCTATTGCATGGGGGCGCTCACAAAATGTTGGTTGTTGCTCCTATTGTTACTTGCAATCAGTACTCGGATATCTAAGGGTCAATTCAAGCTACCGAACCAAAACCCTATTAAGCATGTTCAAAACAAAGCTCTTTTTCCCCAACTCACGGGTTTCCAGCTCTCTCTTCTCTTGGTCTCCCTCATCTCCATAAATGGTGCCTCCTAGATGCACAGGCCAAAGGCCGAGGCAGTTTCCTTGGTTTTCTTCCCTGTCTTCATCTCCTTGTCCAACCAGTCAGCAAGGGTGAAGCACTGCCCTTCCACTTGGAAAATGCCCACCTGGGAAGGGGAACTGTGGTGCGGCCCTAAAGCTTCGTGCAAATCTGCAGCTTTGCACTACAGCTCTACCCCCAGAATATACCCAGAGCCTGGCCCCTTCTGCCCCTCTCCCTACTGCTGCCTCCATCCTAGTCCTCAACGGTGTACTCGGTCCCTCCTCCCTGGCCTCCTGGCCCCCACTCTCACCCCACTGCCTCTCTTCTCTACACAGCAGCCAGAGGGATCATTCTGTGTGCTCTGCCAGGGTCAGAAGATGACTCCACTCACTCAGCTGTCCAAGCCGGGACCTGGATGTCATCTGAGACTCTTCCTTCCCGATCACCTTCTGTCCTGGTCCCTCAACCCTCAAACTCTCAAACCCAAACCAAACCATACCTGTTGCTGTCGAGTTGATTCTGACTCCCGGCAACCTCATGTGTTGCAGAGTAGAGCTTCTTGGCTGTGATTTTTACAGAAGCAGGTTGCCAGGCCTTTCTTCCCAAGTTCAAGCTCCAGTCATACAGCAGCCACACTGGCCTCCTAGCTGGTTCCCACGTGAGCCTCCTCTCATCTCTGGACCTTAGGTTAACTCCTGCTATGCTCATGTCTCAGTTTAGAGGTCAATGCCTCTAGTGGGCAGTCGTCCCTAACCTCCAAGCCCCAGGTGATCGTTTCTTCCACCTCTGCAGCCTGGGCATCCCTTCTGCCCCTGCCCTCACACCCTGTACGGTCCCTGTCTCCTCCCTTCCTCCTCATTGGAACACCCGGGACAGCGCCTGAGCAGGCACCCAGGAAATATTTGTCAAAGGTATGCGGGAAGGAATCAAGCTTAATTTCAAATGTAGTGTGTGATCAAGGTGACATTTCAGATTAGTGGATCAAAAAGTGTATTATTCAGTAGATGATGTTGGAACGGGGCTTCCAACTGGCTCTTCCCAGTACAGTGATGGTGGAGGAAGTGACACCAGAACAGATCTGAATTTTAAAAATTCGACAAATCGCAACGATAACCTAAACGGGAAAAAAATCACGAGTTGAATTCCTGCTAGAAACTTAATCTCCCTGTTAGAAAACAATGGCAGCAAGTGCGTCGCATAGCAACCAAATCTCTTGCCCATAAGAATTTGAACACAGTAGGAAACAGCAGTGCCCCGGGGGCTCCAAGACAGCAGCCGATTGTGCTGCTTTGAATTTCTGTTCCTCTCCACAGTTCTTTTTTTTTTTTTTTTTCTCCACAGTTCTGCCAATAATGCAGTCTCACACATCAGGCTCCTGAAAGGGCTCACGACGCCTCTTCCAAGTCTCCCATTCAAGGGTTTCGACCTGTAATTTTCCCCATTCCGGTTATCGTTCTGGATCACCCGAATTTTTAAAATTCTCCTGGTTTCACTTCGTTGGCCATAACCGAACCAGTTCAAAGGCCTGGTTGGAACGACCGGCCATTTGGAAAAACAAACTGGTTTTCCTGCCTCACACTCCACACCAAAATCAACTCCAGATGGCTTGGAAATTTAATGGAAAAAAAAAAAAGAAGAAGCCATAAAAGTACTAGAAGGAATCCTGGGGTGGGGACGGCCTTTCTAAGTATGTCAAGAAAACCAGAAACCATAAAAGAAAAGATGGAGAAATAAAAAACTTCTGTATGGCAAAACCCATCATAACTGTCATTAGACACATGACGAATGGGGCAGAGTGATTCACACTGCCTGTGACAGTGAAAGGCTCAGTCTTCCTAAAATAAAAAAGGGCTTTTTTAAAGCAACCCAGTAGGAAATTAGACAGGCCAGGGAAGGGAACAGACAAGTCACAGAAGAGAAGACTCACAGGTCACCTATTAGCACATGAAGGAAATGCAAATACAACCGGTTCTTTTCACCCCTCCACAGATGTGCAAAACCCTGGGTTACCTGGGGTGGGAGAAAAGGGGTGTTCCCAGGCCCCAAGGAGTCCTTGGGTAGTGCGAACAGTGAATGCACTTGGCTGCTAACCCAAAGGTTGGAGGCTTGAGTCCACTGCCTCGGAAGAAAGGCCTGGCAATCTACTTCCAATAAATCAGCCATTGAAAACCCTATGGAGAACAGTTCTACTCTGACACACGTAAGGTAGCCACAAGTCAGAGTCGAATCTACGACAACTGGCTTCCAGGCCCCAAGGGTGGGAGTATAAATCAATGCCCCATCTTTGGGGACAGCAATCTACAAATATGGAGTGAAATGATCAATAAAGACTCCCTTGGACCCAGCAGTAACAAAAATTTAAATTTCTTTTTGTTGTATAACATATAGAAAATGTGTATATATATGTGTGTATATATACATACGCATAAACAAATGTGTACATAATATATAGAATGTGTGTATTCTATAGAATATAGTACACATCCGACCACATGGCCAAGAGATTCTCAAATTTCGTCAGGCATCAGAATCCCTTTGGGGGTTTGCGAAAGCACAGAGGTCTGGGCCCCACCCTCAGAGATTCTAGTTTTGTGGTTCTGGGACAGGACCAAGAATTTACATTTCTAACAAGATCGCAGGTGATGCTGTTGGTAGGGAAATCCCACTTGGAGAACCACAGCCCTAGGGTATATTACACCCAGTAGTGGAACTGCTGGGTCACAGGCAAGGACATGTTCGACTTTGCAAGGGAACACTGATTTTCCTTCCTACCAGCAGTTCCTAAGCATTCCTGTTGCTCCACATTGTTGCCAACACTTGGTGTTGTCAGACTTGTTGAGTGTTGTCAATGTAGCGGATATAAAGTGTTAGCTCATTGTGGTTCGGGGTTGTAGTTCCACCTCTCCCACATCTAGGCATTTATCCTCAGGACATAACTGCATCAGGGTGAGCACGCACTCTGCAGTGTTGTTTATGATAGGAAAGAACCAGCAACAAGCCAAGTTTCCATCAACGGGTACTTTAGAAATTTTCAGTGGGATACAATGCGGTCGATCAAGATGACGCCTTCAGATCTCTAGTTATGGCCAGAAAGTACCAACAAAAAGGGACGAAGACAGTTGACATAGAATCGTGATACACAACAGCATGCATAGTGTGATTTCATTTCTATAAAGTTATCCAAAAACATTGGGAGATGCCTGGGACAAAGCGAGCACCAGACATCGCTAGGAGACAAATTTTGAGTTACTTTCACTTTCTTTTTTAAATTTTCTTTAATATTTGATTTTTCAAAAACTGCCTATCTCATTTTATTTTAAAAAAAAACAGCTATTTTCAAAAAATACACTTATATTTCTTGTGTTGGTGTATGCGTAGAAAGTGTCTGGAAGTTTTCGCAAGAAACTGGTCATAGTGGCTGCTTCTAGGGAGTGGGTCTGTGCGGGCTGAGTGCGAAGGTACTTTTAGTTTCCCTTTATTCCTTTCTGTACTCTTCGAATTTTTATGACACTGCATAACTTTTGTAATAAAAACACACACATACAATAATAATAAAAGCAAAAAAGGAAAAGAGAGCCATTCTCAACACTCTAAGCCAAGGCTGCCAGCCCCTGCATCTGACTGCCCAGCCCACCCAGCTACACTGAGGCCCCAAAATACTCCTCTGGTCGGGAACTCTTCAAGCTGCAGAACTGCTGCCAAACCTGGGCTGCCCAGGACAGAGTTCTTTGGCTTCTGGGGACTGGCTTGAGGCAAGAGCTGTGTGTTACGCCCATAATGTGGGTGGCTGTGGGTTCCCCTGCCCTCTGTTCTGGGAAGCCAGGCCAGTCCCCCAGAAAGCCGAGAGGGCTATCACACGATCAAGGCGCTGGGCGGCCATCAGAGGTCGGCAGGCTCCAGTTAGGAAAAACTTGTGTGTGGGGTGAAGCACTTTAGGCCTGCAAAGGTGACAACCGTGAGGTAACAATAAAAGTCTCCCAAACCAGAAAGGCGTAGAGACAGTGAACGCGGACTCAGGTGCACCCCACTGGTGTGTCAAAACCAGAGGTCGCCTCCATTGAGAAAGAATGAATTCTGTGTAAAACACAAACAGACAAAGACTTCACACAATAGGTTCCGAGCATTCAGCGTGACCTCTCCAGCTGTAGTTCCTCACCACGGCAGCCCTTCCGCACTCGATGTCTGCGATCACCGTGCCAACACATGGGGTCCCCCGGGTGTGCTGTGTGGAAGGGCTTGGGGTTCCTCGGCCTCTCCCAGGGCACGGGGCCTGGTGCAGGTCTGCATCTGGTCACTTTTAATGATAATATTTTTTCACAAGTAGGCGCTTAGCGAATACTTGGTATATATTTAAAAAATAATTATTTTGGTAAAATACATATAAACGAAAGCATTGTCATTTTAACCCTTTTTAAGCACATAATTCAGTGGCATTTAGTGCATTCACCGTGCTGTGCGACCACCACCAGCGGGAGGAGGAAACAGTGGGGTGGGGTGGGGGCCAAGGGTGGGAGCAGAAAGTAGAAAGAGATGCTCCTCTGGAAGAATAGACTGGAAGGGAAGCCTAAACCTAGAGACCATATCCATTTAGAGGGGATTCCCGAGATCCACTGAGTCAGTCAGAACCTACTCAACAGCACCTACCAATAACACACATTGTGATAAAGGTGTAATATTATACCATGATCTATTTGAAAAGTGTTCTGGAAAAATTTATTAAAATTCAAAATGTATGTACCTTTTAACCTAGTAATTTCTCTTTTCAGATTCTATTGAAATAACAAATCAGTGCTTAAAGATATATGTACAAGAATGCTTGTGGCAAAAAATTGGAAATAACCTGAGTGTCCAACAGTAGAGAAATGATTGAATACATATTTTGTGTTTTATATTATATTATAAAATATGATGTTGCTGTTGTTAGGTGCGGTCGAGTCGGCTCCGACTCATAGCGACCCTCCGCACAACACAATGAAACACTGCCCGGTCCTGCGCCATCCTTACAATCGTTGTTATGCTTGAGCTCATTCTTGCAGCCGCTGGGTCAATCCACCTCGTTGAGGGTCTTCTTATTTTCCACTGACCCTGTCCTCTGCCAAGCATAATGTCCTTCTCCAGGGACTCATCCTTCCTGACAACATGTCCAAAGTATGTAAGACGCAGTCTCGCCATCCTTGCCTCTAAGGAGCATTCTGGCTGCACTTCTTCCAAGACAGATGTGTTCGTTCTTTTGGCAGTCCATGGTATATTCAATACTCTTCGCCAACAGCACAGTTCAAAGGCGTCAACTCTTCTTCGCTCTTCCTTATTCATTGTCCAGCTTTCACATGTGTATGATGTGACTGAAGTTATTTAAAAAATGAGTTAAATCTATATATACCAACCAGGAGGAATGATTATGAAATATTGTTTTGTGAAAAAGCAAGTAATGCGTATTGCATGTCTTTTTTTTTTGTTGTTGTTAAAAGAAAAAAAAAAAACTCTTCTATTCACCAGAGCAACAGAGGAAGAAGGAAAGTCAGAAATAGAGGAAGATATGGGATGTGCGGCTAATTGCTTCCATGAACAACTGCCTCCTTTGCCATGAGACCAAAAGAACTGGATGGTGCTCAGCTACCATTACTGAACATTTTTATCAAAGAGTCTATAGCAGAATCCTGATCAAAAGGGGGGAAATGCAGAACAGAGTTTCAAATTCTCATGGAAATCCAGACTTTCTGGAGCCATGGAGGGTGGATGAACCCCTGAAACTATTGCCCTGAGATAGTCTTTAAACCTTAAACCAAAAATATTCCCTGAAGTCACCTTAAAACCAAACAATAGTTTAGCTTAACTAGTCAAAAAGGCCTGCCTTGAAAATTTTACTCTTTTAAGAACTATCTATATGGAATCAAATTGACAGCACCAACTGAAAGATTAGATAGGAACCTCAGGAGGCAGTGAGTTTTTGTCAACGGAGGAGAACAACTCAGAAGAGGAGGCTGAGAATAGTTGCACAACTCAAAGAATGTGATCAATGTCATTAAATTGTACATGTGGAAACTGTTGAATTGGTGTATATTTTTCTGTGTGTACTCCCAACAACAAAATAAAATTTAGAAAAAGAATAAATGTACAATTCAGTGGTATTAATTATATTCGCAATGCTGTGCACCCATCGCTACTATTTTTTTTCAAAACTCACTACCCCAAACAGAAACTCCGTGCCCAGTAAGCACCAACTCTCCAGCCTCCCCAGATCATCCCCCAACTCCCCAAAACCAAAGCTGTTATCGAGTGGATTCCAACTCAGAATAGAACTGCCCCATAGGGTTTCCAAGGCTGTAATCTTTACGGAAGCAGACTGCTATGTCTTTCTTCCAAGGAGTGGCTGGTGGATTCAACATGTTGGCTTTCCGGTTTGCAACTGCTGCTAGCTCACCTTGTAGCCACTTTGATGTAGGTGTCTTGCACCAGCAGAAATGTTCCTATGTGGCTTGAATATACATTCATCTCCCCTTCCCTGGCCCCCTACTCCCACTCCTAGTTTCTACAAGGGAGGTCCCTCTCCTCCCTATAGTTTGGCCTCTCCAAACACAGACGGACAGGTGTTGGGTGTGCATTACAACAAGGACCAGGCTTGCTTCAGGGGGAGCTTGGACAGGGGATGAGAGTGGGGGGGGCTGCCTACTGTTGTTCGTTACTTGCACAAATCTTTTATTCAGAAATTAGAGACGCCGTGTGAAATAACTCTTTTTATTTTTGACGTAGAGAAGAGGCTAAGGTAAGAGTCAGGTCATGAAGGCTGGGCAGGTCTGAGGGGCAAATAATGAAGCTGGTTTGGGAGTGTAAAGATCACAGGGAAGGAATCCATTCCAATCCCACTTTTCTGATACTGAACTGTAAGGGTGAATTGCAACCTAATCCTGTCAATCCGTTCAGCACTTTTTCTTCTGATCCTGACCACCCAGAGCTAGCTCAGAGCTGAAGTTAAAGGGCACAGTCCTCCAGACTCTGAGCTGTCCCAAGACCTCAGATGCCAGCCACAAGCTTGGGGGTCCCCACAACATCCTCACTTTCTGACTTGCTGGCTATGAATTTGGCGGTTACCCTACTCCCTCAAGACACTAGCTGTAAGCTCAGGGTTTTCCCCCAAACCCCAAACCCACTGCCGTTGAGTTGATTATAACCCAACGTTGGAGTTGATTCCTTGTAGGATGGAGTAGAACTGCCCCATAGGGGTTCCAAGGCTGTAAATCTTCACGGAAGCAAACTGCCACATCTTTCTCCCTCAGAGTGGCTGGTGAGTTCAAAACACCAATCTTTTGGTTAACAGCTGAGTGCTTCAACACAGGGATTTCCAGGGCCCTCCATGCCGCCCCCCATTTCTGACTTGCTGGCTCCCATGGCTCCCTCGGGTCCTCTAATTTGCTAGAATGACTCACAGAACTCAGAAAAGCATTTTATTTGGGATTAAAGTTTTATTATAGCAAAAAAGGATGCAAATGAAGAGACACATAGGGCAAGGTCTGGGAGGGTTCCTAACGTACAGCTTCCACGTCCCAGATCCTTATTGGGGCCTCTTTATCTACGCATGATTGACTGAATCAGCCCCCATCCCCTCCTGAGGTTGGCTGATATCACGTGGTGGGTGGGTCAGGGCTGCCCAGAACCCACCCAAGAGGCACCTCATTAGCATAAACCCTCAGGTGTGGTCTGGAGGCCTCATCAAAGCAGGGCTTCCAATGGATTCTTTCAGGTTTGACCCCTGCTGACAATTTGCATTTCTAACAAGTTCCCAGGCTATGTTAATGCTGCTGATTCGGGACCACTTCTGAGAATCACTATTAGTGCCAAAACCCGTTGTCCTTGAGTTGAGTTGGTTCCAACTCATAGCGACCATGCAGGACAAAGTAGAACTGCCCCATGGGGTTTCCCAGGAGCAGCTGATAGATTCGAACTGCCAAGCTTTTGGTTAGTAGCTGAGCTCTTAACCACGGTGCCATCAGGACTCCACCAGTAGAGCCCAACCAAACTAAACCCACTGCTGTCAAGTCGATTCTGACCCATAGCGACCCCATAGGGTTTTCAAAGCTGTAAATCTCTATGGAAGCAGACTGCCACATCTTTCTCCCATGGAGCAGCTGGTGGTTTTGAACTGCCAATCTTTGGGTTAGCAGCTGATTGCTTTAACCACTGCACTACCAGGGCTCCACTAGTAGAGCTATGGTTCTCAGAATTTATTATATGTAAGAGTCACCTGGGGATCTTGTTAAAATGTAGATTCTGATTCAGTGTATCTGGGAGTGGAAATGCAAATTCTCAGCCGGGGCTGGAACTGGAAAGAACCAGAGTGCATTAAAGACACTGTATTTTTTTTTTTTTATTCACTGGGGAGGAGGTTTCTCCCAGGAACCTAGGACAAAGACCAAATTCTTTGGGTGAAGTTAAATTCTTTATCCACAGGGAGACAGTGAGTCCAGGGGCCTGTGAGACAGCAAGTGGGGTAAGTGAGCTCGTGGATCCAGGGAGGAGGCCGAGCTCGCGGGGGCGGGGGGGAGGGGTGGGTAGAGGTGGCCTGGGAGGGCAAGGAATCACTGAGGCAGGATGGGAAGGGCTGACTGTGTGGAGAATGACAAAAGAAGGCGGGGGAGGAGCCTGACCAATTCCACTGAAAGGGATCCCTCATGAGGAGGAAGGCAGGGAAGAAGGGGCTAGAGATGGGGCATTAGAGATGAGGAGTGGAAGCTCTCTCAAGGCAGCCTCAGTGGAGAGGGGAGTGAGCATGGCAGAAGGGAACAAGGTGGCATATGGGCTCGACCTGTTGTTGTCGTCATTGTTAGCTGCTGATGACTTGGTCCTCGACTCATGGCGACTCCATGCAGAGGAAATGAAACACTGCCTGTTCCTAAGTCATCCCCGTGATTGGTTGCAGATGGGACTGTTGTGGTTCATAAAGTTTTTATTGGCTAATTTTTGGAAGTAGAACTCCAGGCCTTTGTTCCTGGTCTGGAAGCTCTGCTGAAACCTGTTCAGCATCCTAGCAACACACAAGCCTCCACTGACAGATGGCTGGTGGCTGCACTGGCCAGGGATCAGGCCCAGATCTCCCACATGGAAGATGAGAATGCTACCATTGAATCGCCAATAAATGCAGCGCTTTTGGAATATGTGCTGAGAAGGAAGGATGTTGGGGGAAAACAGCCATAGGTGGGCCTAAAAACGTGGGCTAGGATCGAACCATGAAGGATATTGAATGCCTCACTGAGCTAGGACATTTTATTGTAGGTCAGTATTTCCCAACCTTCAGTCACTTGCACAGCACCTTCAGAAATTTTTGCCATACCCATGTACCACATGTACAATTATCTACTTAAAATGTGTTATTTAAATGGACTCACTTTTTAAGACATTTACATGTATTTACATTAAAGGTAAACTTTGTCACTACTGTAAATAGAAAGCTTAGTATCATTTGCCAGAAATAGAAGGTAATTATAAGAAAAAAAAATACTACGAAGAACAGAAAATCATAACATCCCAGTAGTTTTGCCTGATGAATGCTTTGAGGCTGAGGCCTGCACTCTTACTGTAAAATGCAAGATTTCCTGAGCGTTCAAGAGGCTAAAGATAAACTTAGCACCACACTGTGGAACAGTGAAAAAGAACAGAAGTTTCAAGAAATCATACTGTATCCATATGGAAAAAACGTATATGGGTCCTATTTCAGTTTCCTAGGGCTGCTGTAACAAAATACCACAAACTGGGTATTTATTGTCTTGCTGTTCTGGAGGCTGGAAGTCTGAGATCAGGATGTCGTCGTCTGAGATCAGGATGTCGGCCGTGTTGTTTCCTTTGAAGGCTTTGAGGGAAAATCTGTTCCAGGCCTCTCTCCCAGCATCTGGTAGCTCCAGACGTTCTTTGGCTTCCAGCATCTCATGTCATCCTACCTCTGTTGGTGTCTCTTCTTCTCTTTTAGAAGGACACCACTCAGATGGGATCTGGACCCACCCTACTCCAGTATGACGTCACGTTAGCTGATAACATCTGCAAAGACCCGATTTCTAAACAAGGTCATGTTCACAGGTAGTGGGGTTAGGACTTCAATATATCTTGGGGGTGGGGGTGGGGACACAATTCAATCCATAACAGATCATAGAAAAAATTGGTTCCAGATAGATTGCAGATCTACACGTGAAGGTAAAACAAAAAAGCTTTTAGGAGAAAAACACAGGAGACTTCCTTTCTGAACTTGGAGTCATAAAAGATTTCTTAAACATGACACAAAAAGTCCTAAGTATAAAATTTGGTAAATTGAACTACAGTAAAAGGAAGAACTTCTATTCATCAAACGACACCATTCAGAAGGTGAAGGACCACCCACAATGTGGGAGATCTTCACAGTACGGATATCTGACAAAACACTCATCCGGAACACATCAAGCAACGAATAACTCCTACAAATCAACAAGACAGATGGACAACCCCCTAGAAAAGTGGGTAAAAGAGCTGAACAGGAACTCAGAGGATAGCCAAATGGTTCAACATATGAAAAGGTGCTCAATCTCTTAGTTCTCAGGAAAATGCAAATTAAAACCGTGACATAGCTCTAAAATTAATCAGACAGACAATACCAAGTGTTGGCAAGGATGTGGGGCAACGGGAACACTCACGCATTGCTGAAGGGAGGGTAAAATGGTACAATCGCTTTAGAAAACTGTTTGACTGTTTCCTTGACCCAGCAACTTCACTCGAGGTATACACTCAACAGAATTGAATACGTATGTGTGACAAAAGACATACCTAAGGACTATCCACAGCAGCACCATTTGTAATAGCCACAAGCAACCTTAAAGCCCATCAAAGCAGAAAGAATAAGTAAGTTGTAGTATATTCACACAATATAATACTCTACAGCAGTGAGAATGAATGAACTCCAACTACAAACATGGATGAATCTCATACAAGAAGCCAGACTTGTAAGAGCATATACAGTGATTCCATTTACATAAAGTATAAAAACAGGCCAAAGTAAACTGTGCTGTTAGAAGTCAGGATAGTGGCCATCCTTGGGGAGGGGGTGACAGAAGGGGGCAAGAGGGGATTTTTCTGGGGTGCTTTTCATATTCTGTTTCCTGATCTGGGTGATTTTACATGAATACTTTCTCTTTGCAAGCCACCATCAAGTTGTACACTTACGATATGCAGGTGTTTAGTTATTGTCATTAGGTGCCGTCAAGTCGGTTCCGACTCATAGCGACCCTATGTACAACAGAATGAAACACTGCCTGGTCCTGTGCCATCATTACAATTGTTATGCTTGAGCCCATTGTTGCAGCCACTGTGCCAATCCATCTTCTTGAGGGTTGTCTCCTTTTTCACTGACCCTGTACTTTACCAAGCATGATGTCCTTCTCCAGGAATTGATCCCTCCTGATAACATGTTCAAAGTATGTGAGACATAGTCTCACCATCCTTGCTTCTAGGGAGCATTCTGGCTGTACTATTCCAAGACAGAGCTGTTCGTTTTTGGCAGTCCGTGGGATATTCAATATTCTTCACCAACACCACAGTTCCAAGGTGTCAGTTCTTCTTAGGTCTCCCTTATTCGTTGTTCAGCATTCATATGCATATGAGGTGATTGAAAACACCATGGCTTGGGTCAGGCACACCTTACCTAGTCCTCAAGGTGCCGTCTTTGCTTTTCAACACTTTAAAGAATTTTTTTTTTTTTTTTTGCTGCAGATTCACCCAATGAAATGCGTCGTTTGATTTCTTGATTGCTGCTTCCGTGGGTGTTGATTGCGGATCCCAGTAAAATGAAATCCTTGACAACGTCAATCTTTCCTCCACTTATCATGATGCTGCTCAGTTTAGTGTACATGCGCAGTATATACGTTGCAGGTTTTTTAGTGTATATTATATTGCAGTACTACCACCTGTCTGTCAGTTTGTTGTACTGTGGTGGCTTGCGTGTTGTCGCTATGATATTACAAGCTATGCCACTGGTATTTCAAATTCTGGCAGGGTCAGCCATGGTCGACAGATTTCAGTGGAGCTTCCAGACTAAGACAGACTAGGAAGAAAACTGGCCAAAGAAAACACTATGGATACAACAAAATACTGTCTGATATAGTGCTAGAAGATGAGCCACATAAGTTAGAAGGCACTCAAAATATACTGTGGCTGCAACAATGGACTTGAGCATACCAACAATTGTGGAGATGGTTTCGTTCTGTTGCACATGGGATGGCCATGAGTCGGAGCTGACTTGATGGCCTCAACGGCAACTACCAACAACAACGAGGTACTTCAATACAAAGTTAAAAACCCCAAAGGCACCCAGCTCTGAAGAAGAATTCCTATTGAATACCCTGTCTTTGCTCCACCAAGTAGATCCCAGACCACCTGCTGGGAAATGCTAGAGAGGATGATAGGTGGAGAGAGCTAAGGGCAGATGTGCTGGGTGAAGATGAAGGGCGACCGAAGTGGAGCCTGGCAGACCTGTGGCGGGGCTGAGCAACCATCTCAGATGAGCAGTGGCAGAGTTGAGGGCAGGACTCCACTCCTGGTCTCCCAAACCTGTCTACCATGCTCTCCACCACACCACGCTCATCATCTGCCTGTCCACTGAGGATGAGGGTCCCAGTCCTGCTCCTCCCCCAGCCCCTGCGAGACTATATATGAGTCTCTGCTCCCTCTTTGGCCTTGGTTTTCTCTGACTCCAGGCAGGCTCCTGCCTCCAGGCCTTGCAAGTAGCTACTGGCCGAGCGTGAGGAAGGCTCCCCCACTGGAGTCCTAAACATGAAGACAGAGGGTTCCTTTTCCTTGGAGTGGATTCTGAGGTCCTCAGAAGGGCAGAGCCCTGGACGGTCATTCGGTGGAATATGTAAGTTTTTGCAGGCTTGTGTTCAGAACTGCCAGCAGAGCCATTTGGTGATGTGTGGATAGCTCACACACACAGGCACATGCACACCACTGTGGAGCTGAGGCTAGTCGATGGGCCTCCCTACCCGTCCCTGCACTGGAGGACGGTTGTGAAAGGCACAGCAAGTTACCACACGATGAGGCTTACAGCCCAGTAGTCACCAGACTTCACTTGTGGCTAGATCTGGGCGGGGGTTGGAGGTGATGTCACTACAGCTTCACGTTATTTCATCCAATTAACCCAGAGTTAATTAGTATTTCCAAGTGCTTTGAAGATGAGGAGTGCCGCTTATTCACAGGACCTCACGCCTGCTGGGGTGAAGTGGTAAGCCAACAGAGACCGTGGAAGGAGCTGGAGCCCTGGCCTTGCAGGAGAAGACAGGGACAATGGCTCTCACCTCCTACCTGTGTTGAGGCTATTATGATACATTTGTGCAAGTACCTGTCTGGTGTCCAGGGGCCTGTGAGTTTCTGCCCTTGCTCCTTCTTTCCTCAGCACAGGAAACTAGGAGTGACTAGAAGGGTCAAAGGCTTCTGGAAGGCTGGTGGAGGGAGATGGGCAGAAGACTGTAGAAGGGATTGTTGTAATATCTCTTCTTCCATGGATTAGTTTTCTTCTAGAAAGGCCTTGCACACATCTCAGCCCCTCTCTGAGCAATAAGGGTGCTGAACCAGGTGGCCCCCTAACCTGCCTTCACTCAGTTTCAAATATTGGAGGAGAAAGATCAGGCCCCAGAATGCTGTTGGGCAGGGCCTGCCCCATTTTCAGGTAGTCCCAGGTCAACTTGGATCCTTTGCAGCTTGGTTTCTGGAGTCATGAGTGTTTTCACCTCCTTGCTGGGTTGATATGCCAAAGACCTGCCACAGCAGAGGCCTCCTGTGACTAACTCCCAAGGCAGCTTCTTCCTTGTCTTCTGTTCCCTTCTTTCAACTCAGTTCAATGAAGCCCTCCGGGATGGAGGGGTGGGGGTGGGAGTGAGAAGAGGCAGGCCCAGAGGCCCAAGCTGAGGCGGGCACTGCAGAAGTCACAGACAGGTTTGGACCCAGGCCCTGCCTCTGAGGAACCCTTTGCCTACTGGGAGGTAGGTACCTGAGGCAGACATTTCAAGCTCCTGTGAGCAGTGGAGGAAGCTCAGGGCAGGCACAGTGGAAGCCTGGAGGAAGAGACACTGAGAACTTCACCTGGCCTGGCTGCCAGCCCAGGAAAGACACGTAGGAGTCAGACAGGCAAAGAGGGCCAAAGGCATTCCAGGGAGAGGCCCCGCCTGAGGCCCTCAGCAACAGGAACTGGCTTTGGAGAAGGAGCAATTAGCCATCGTGCCTAGGGACAGAGACATCAGGAGCCCTTGGTTCCTTGGTGGCAAGGGGGCGAGCACTCTTCGGGCCTTGGCTTGGGCCCCTGCTTCTCTTACAGGCCTGGTCTCAGTGCCACCTATGGCTAAAATGGCACAAAGGGGTACATGCAAAGCTGAGTTTCCCTCTCCTGGGACCCAAGGTCCATACAGGTCAGGCTGGCCAGAGTCCTCGGTCCCAGGCTGGGATGCAGGTCTGGGGCAAGGCCTTTCTGCAGATGCCCCACACCTTTCTCAGCACCCTGGAAGCCAGCGCCATCCTTGTAGTGACCTCTGGAGGCTAGAGGCTGCTTTTGGCACCTCAGACATCCTGTACCTCTGGGCCGCAGCTATGGAGGGACTCCCACTGGACAGGCTTCACAATCATCAGTTGGTGCCAAGCTAGCCCAGAGTGATGGGAAGACTATTTTGCGGACAGGGCTGCTAGGAGCAAGCACCATTTGTTAGAGGCCCTGGGCCTTCCAGGCACAGCAGGGTCCTGAGGAGGCCAGTCGGGGTGCTGGGAAGCAGCCCTGCAGTCCTGTACTCTGGCGCTGGCCACTCCCAGCCAGCTTGGTGGGGCTGCCCCACCCTGGCTTCATGGCAATTGAACCTGTTGGGACTTGCCTGCCCTTTTGCCCCCTGACCAGCCACGGCCAAGCCTTGGAACTGGACCTGAGAGCCTGCTCAGCACTCTCCTCTACCTGCCTCCACCTCCCCTCAGTGACCAAGTTTCCGGCTCAGCTCTCTCGGTCCCTGTCTTAGTGATCTAGTGCTGCTATGACAGAAATACCACAAGTGGATGGCTTTAACAAAGAGAAATTTATTCTCTCACAGCCCAGTAGGCTTAAAGTCCAAAATTAGGGTGTCAGCCTTCTCATCAATGTTCCCCCAGACTAGGAGCTTCTCTGTGCAGGGACCCCGAGTCCAAAGGACGTGTTCTGCTCCCGGCACTGCTTTTTTGGTGGTATGAGGTCCCCCATCTCTCTGCTTGCTTCTATCTTTTATATCTCAAGAGATTGCCTCAAGATACAATCCAGACTTGTAGGTTGAGTCCTGTCTAACAACTGCTGCCCATCCTCCCTCATTAACATCATAGAGGCAGGATTTACAACATACAGGAAAATCACACAATACCGGGTATCATGGCCCAGTCAAATTGATACACACATTTTTGGGGGGACCATAATTCAATCCATGACAGTCCCCCACCACCTATGCTACTTCTACCTCACTATCTTGCACTCTGGTTCTGACAGGACCTTCTGGGAGAACCAGCCAGTTCCCCGAGTCAGACACTTTCTCATCACTCTGGCCCCCTATACAGGCACAACGGCCCCTCCCTCCAAAGCAGGCTCCCCCTCAGCTGGTGAAAGCTAGGTGCCCTCTACCTGTAAAAAAAGCTGCCTGCAATTCCTGGGGTTCAAGGATCCCCTGAACCCACACATGAACACCAGATGTGGAACACTGCTCCAACCCAGTCCCTCTGGCTCCTCCGGTCCCCACTCCTAGGTGGTTTTGTGTGGCTGCTGCTGTTACCCTAGGATCCTGCCTAGCAGGTAGTAACCCACTTCCTGAGCACTGACTCTGGGCGGAGGGGACGCTGCTTGCTCTGCCCTCGAGGAACGCCTGGCCTGGAGTGGGTGGTAAAATGTATAAATGTTAGTTGACAGCAAGTTGACTCCGACTACGACACCCCTATGTACAACGTAATGAAATGTTGCCTGGTCCCACGCCATCTTCATGATTCTTGGCCTCTCCAGGTGCCATGATGGAAGACAGGCTGTGGCACAGGTCAAAGGCTGAGAGGTCTTCTCCCTCTCCCCTCCTTTTTTCCCCAAGTCACTCGTGTTTTTTTTTTTTTAAGTCACTCTAAAAAGTTCTCTGGGGGCATTCTCTGGGCTGAAGGAGGTGATGTGAATGAACCTCCCGGGCTGAGCTGGTGAGAGGTAAAAAAAAAAAAAAAAAAAATTTTTTTTTTTGATCTGGCAAAAAGAAGCTCTAATTTGGATCTGCCATCATTTGGAGCCCTCCAAAATCAATGCCGAGGCAGTGCTGATGAAAGGCGGGCAGGTGGTGCATGCTGGCAATGGAAGGTTCTAGTATCTTCCCAGCAAGCCTCTTGTTTTCCTCTGTTCCTAACTACCCACTTGTCCCCTTTGAGCCCCTCATGTTGGACAGCCTCCAATCAGAGCCCGAGTCCCGAATGCCCTCCCCCCATGGGCACCCTTGCAGCATTGGAATGCTGGAATCCAGCTGGGTAATGTGGGCTGCATGGCCTGAATCCGAGCTCTGCTTCCCACCCTGCTCTGCTAAGGCCTGCACCCCGGCCAGTGGCTTCTCTCTGGAGCTCTCCCTGCTGGTCCATATGGGGTTGGCGGGCCTCTTCCTTAAAGCCCTTTGGGTCCCATCCCACTTTCTGGGCACCTTCCCTGGAGCAGGCACTTCTGGGACAGAGACATGGATAAACAACAAACACCCTTGCCCGTGAGGAGCTAGCGCCTAGCAGCAGAGCTGGGAAGATGATGCAACAGTCTCCGTTTGCCTGAGGAAGTGTTTGAGGGAAGGTGGGCCAGGCCTAGTAGAAGCCAGAGGAGGGCGCCCTGGGACGGGAGGCTGCAGGGAGGAAATGATGCCTGAAATGGGTTTGAAGGAGGAACAGGCGGCTGTGGGTCCAGCAGCAATAGAGGCCCAAGGCCTAGCTGCCAGCTGGAGCTGGGGAGGGATGAGGGAAGGAAGGCTGCTAGTGTGGGCAGTGCGCTTCCCCACTGGGGCTGGGTGGAGGGCAAGAGAAGACGTGGGGGAAGGTGAGGAAGAGCTTGCTGCCATTGTAGGCTGTCTCACACAGAAAGTCAAGACTGCTAGGTGAGAAGCAGCACTGTCACTAGGGTTGGTGTCACCCCCCTGTGGGCGGGGCTGGCCTGGGACCCCCGTGGGGGGAATGACCCGGCCCCACCCCTTCCGGACCGTGGCTCCTCGCAGAGACCTTCCTCTCTGCCCAATGGCCGGCGTCTGCACCCTGACTGGCGGGTGATGGAAGTGGGGGAATGTTACTGCAGTGGGTGACGGGTGACACCAACCATAGTGACGCCACTGCCTTGGTGGCCCCTCCCCCAGCCGCTGCTGCCGCGGGCACTGGGAGTCATTTTGGTGTCACCTGGGTACTCCTCTAGCAATGCCAGTGTTAAGAGGGAGCCTAGAGCTCCTTCTCACTTGATGGAAAGGCTCACCTGGAGCCTGGAAGCCTCACCAAATTCTGCTTGGCTGCAAAGCTGACCTCCGTGTGGGTTCCAGTCCTTTTCTGCTTTGAAGTCACTGACATCCCACGTGGATCAGCTGGCCACAGCACAACTGACCCAGGAACATTCACAGGCCAGGTGCCAGTGTGGCCCACGAGCCCCACAACGGCCCCTCCCTCCAAAGCAGGCTCCCCCTCAGCTGATGAAAGCTATGTGGCCCTACCTGTAAAAAAGGATGCCTGCAATTCCTGGGGTTCAAGGATCCCTGTCTTCTTCCTGTCTATATCCCCCTGGCCCATCAGCCTCCCATGTCCCCAGCTCAGTTGGAGGGGACAGTCACACACACAAACCACATGTCCCATACACTCACTTTCTTCCAGTCTCCTCAAGGGCCTCCCCACGCTTAGAAAAAAGGCAGAGGAGGAAACAGCAGGACGGAGATGACATTTCACCAGGCTGCACAAGCAGGTCTCCACCAGAGCGCAGGGCAATTGTCAGAGGTAGCATGCCCCTGGGGTTGGGGCCGCCAGATTCTGGGGGTAGAGCTCCACTGTCTCAGGGGGTTTCAGCCCAAACTCCAAGCAGATAAAGGAGCCCCCCGAGCCCTGCTCTCTTAGGCGCTGGTCTGCATACCACCACAGAAAACAACAGCACTCAGCTGATGAGGAGGAACGTGCATGTGCAGGAATGTTTCATGAGAGCACAGTAGCAGATGGGCACACCCACAAGGACAGAGAGTTTAGAAGGAGTAAGAAGGTGACCTCCCTGGGATGCGGGAAGGCTTACAGTCACCTAAGCTTGGAGTTTTCACGAGGTCGTTTAGAATCTGCGTATATATGAAACATACATTTCAAGTCTCACCCATGTGTTTATACCTTCCACTTTTCTGCTAGGATATTTTTAATATGTGGTTCCTTGAACAGAGTCTAGAGGCTTCCACTCTAGTATTGGTTTGGGTGAAAATAAATCTCGCTGCCATTCTCAGTTAGCAACGACCTGTTTCTTCCTTACAGCATCCTACCCCCTCAATTTTGTACAAGGACACCAGGACTAAAAGGGCAACTTCAAAGGTGATCTTTGTGCCAAGAAACCTGGGAGAGGGAGAGAGAGGAAAAGGGAGGGGAAGGGGCAGAAAGGGAAGAGAAACCAGTAGAACATGAAGCGGCGACTTTGAGGAGTCCAGAAGCAATCACATGAAGGAAGCAACATCTGCTGTTTGTGCCACCGTCACAGTCACAGAAGGGGCCACTGTGCTCTGAGCTACCTAGCAAGAGTCCTGAGCTCAAACGAGCTGTGTGTCAAGACAGAGACTCGAGCTGGTCCCTCAGTCCACAGGGGAGAGTGACGGGCCAGGGGCCTCAGTTGGCCCTCTGCAGATGGCGAAAGCTCTGCACGGTTCTCTCCACAGCCCTGTCCATGGGAACCAGAGGCCGGTAGCCCAGGACTGTTTTGGCTCGCTCACAGCTGTAGTAGTGGTACGTGCCGGCCAGTGCCATCCGCATGGGTGTGAAGGTGGGCTGCAGTGTGAGCACTGGCCGGACCACCATCACCAGCAGGGCCAGCAGCAGGGCCAAGTAGTAGGCCAGCCAGTAGGGGATGTGATACTTGGGGGCCTCGTAGTTGAGGCCCGTCAGGATGCGGGACAGGAAGGTCCAGAAAGGGATAGGCTCGTCATTGGTGATGTGAAAGGCCTGCAGAGAGAAGGAAAAGTGAGAAACACCTCCCAGCGGAAGGAGCGAGTGAACTCGCTAGGGAACTCAAAGCTCAGCCCACAATTAACATTTCAGGGATCCAGTGGCCGCTCCTTGGGTGCCTGCTGGCCCAGCTCTGAAGAGGGGTGTATATTAAGCCCACGCAGAGTGCACAGGCATGTGCATAACTGACTGCCGCGCCTTTCCTGCGGTCTGTCTGCAAATGGCAGACGGTGGCAGAGGTGCCTTTTGGATCTATCCACCTGGCCAGCATGAGGTGCAGAGGGAGAGTGGGGAAAGCCTTAGCTAGGGGTCAGGAGTTTAAGTGACATTCGGACTGCAATCAGGAAGGCCAATGTGTAAACTGAACAACGTTGACAATAACACCCAGCTCGTGTCCCTAAGTTACAAGAGGGCAAACAGCAACGGTCCAGAAGAACAAAATGAAGACTGAGCAGAAAGGGGGTACCAAGGCTCGGAGAGAGTCCCAGGAAGACAGGGCCCTAGGACCGAGAAGAAAGGGCAGGGGGACCCTCCACCCCGCTGGGCCCACCCAGCTGCAGAGTCAGCAGCCATCCCAGCCATGCTCGGCCCACCAGGTACCCAGGCACAGAGCTTCAGATGCAGGCACCCCTCCAGGGGGCAGCAAGGAGCGAGCATGCTGGGCAATGAGTGAGAAACAGAGGCCTCAGGCACCAGTGGCAGAAAGGGTAAGTAGCAAGCACCCCACCAAGGGGACGTTGTCCTATGGAGAACTGTCTCCTGACCTCTGCTCAGCACCAGCACATCGCGCACTGGGTCGTGGCCGCCCTAGCGGTGAGGATAAGTCTCCTGCTGGAGGGGCTCATCCTCGGTGCGATGTGAGTCGGAAGCTCAGCTGCCAGGATGCAGGATCATGGCAGCAATTGGCCAACCAATCCCCTCTCAGTGAGAATGAACCAGAAGGCAGGTGGGGTGGGCCTCACCTTTCCACACACGGCCGAGTCTTGGGAGAGGTGCTCTGCCGCCAGGATGTGGCCATGGACCACGTTCTCCACGAAGGTGAAGTCCACCAAGTTCTTCCCATTTCTGCAGGCACAGAAGAAAAGGTTCAACTCACGACGGGAGCACTTGCTGCACCCTTGTGGCTCCCCTGCGGGCTAGGAAAGCTGCCCCGGCCTTGGCAGAGCCAGATCTTAGGACACTGGGACACTTAGTTAAGGATGTCCTGGGGCCCTTGGGCAGTGAGATGTTTAAGGGCCAGCAATGGATTGACTGGTGGTGTCTGCTCTCCCTTCTAGGATGTGTCAGGCCAAGGCCTTGCTCTGGTCTCACGTTTTCGTACCTTTCTCTTTCTGATCCCTCAACACTGAGACCCCTCATACATGGAGAGGTAAGACAGGGCAGCAGGGAGGCGAGGCACCGGGAGAAGACAGGAAGAAAGGGAGAAGAAATGAAGGGCGGAGAGGTGTACTTGGGAGACAGCCACCACCACCTCCATCTACCACACTGTTCCTGCCTGCGCTTTCCACGAGGAGGCACGGGAATGTACCCACCCGCTTGCCTAGACACGATGAGGGAGGCCTTGACCCCCAACCCTGGGCCAGTCACTTCCCCTCTGACGCTCAGGTTCCTCAATTACCAATGAGGGACACAAATATTTCTCAGCCTACCTGAGGGTTCACTGGGCCCACCAGCGGGCCCCCCCCACCATTCATGTCCCCCTGGAACCTGTGAATATGACCTTGCTTTGAAATAGGGTTTTTGCAGATGTAATTAGGTAAGATGAGGTCATACTGGAGTAGGGTGGGCCCTGATCCAGTGACTGGAGTCCTTCTAAGAAGGCCATGTGGAGACATGGAGACACACACACAGGGGAGACGGGGTAAGAGTGCAGGGATGCGTCTACAAGCCAAGGAACGCCAGGAACCACCAGAGGCCGGAAGAAGCAACAAAAGATCTGCCCCTGGAGCCTTCGTAGAGAACGTGGCCTCGCCGGCATGCTCAGACCTCTGGCCTCCAGAGCCGTGAGAGAATACACCGGTGCTGTTTTAAGCTCCCGGAGTGTGGTCTTGTTACAGAAGCACCAGGAAATGAATCCAGGGGGCAACTGTGGAGGTCACACAAGAAAACAGTAGCAGAACAGCCTGGCTACTGACAGAGCACTCTGGGAACGTGAAAGTGACCCTGTTCTAGCCAAGCAGGCAGGGAGCAGGGTGGCGGGGGGGAGCATGTGGGCCGACTCACCCAATCACAAACTTCATCTTGCCCTTCCTGGCGGCCTCGATAAGGATGGGGACCATCTGAGGGTCCCTGGGGCCGAAAATGCCATGAGGACGGATGGCCACGGTTAAGAAATTCCTCGCCGGATCATTGGCACCCAGGACTGCCTGTAGGAGACCAGGAAAAGGGGAGTGTACAGAGCGAAGCTGTCTGCTCACATTAAGTGATCTGTAAGTGTTAGCTATCCCTGGATTATTTTTTAAATTTAGTTTCATCCACAGTGGTTACTTTACAAGTTAGACACTTAGGCCTCTGAGTCCTAACCTCATACAGTCATCAACCTTTTTTTTTAAGAACGTAAAGCGTGCAGCTGTTCATGGAACTTGCCTGGTACTTACCCCAGCAGGTCTAAGGTACATACCCTCTCCTGTAAGATCTTGGTCTCTGTGTAGTAGTCAATGGGTTTCCTGGCGTAAGGGAGGTCCTCGGTTCCGTTCTTGATGTCGACACCCTCAAAGACAACACTGGCACTGCTGGTTAAAATGAGCTTCTGGTGGAGTAGAAAGAAAGATTAAAAACAAAAGTCAACAACGACAAGTCAGGAATGATCACTATTGGAACAGCCTGATGGCTATGTAGGAAAGAAAATCAAGTGGCCCTCCGTTTGCCAGCTGCAGGGACAAGGCACTGTGCAAATTCTCTGCTGCAATGACTTTGCTTCTCATGTCTTCTTAAATCATTCAAAGATCATCCACTATCTTTTGCAGCTAGGTGGATTCCAGACACATTATGGCATTACATTCTAGAACAGTGGGTCTCACACTTTCTTCTATCCCAACACACCTGAGGGATACAACAGACTTCCATTATTAATGGTATTTCGCTATAGGAGTGATTCTTTGGCGGGGGAGGATAGCCCAGAAACTTCTAGGGAGACGTCTGTTTGAAAAAGACACTGGTGATTCTGATCCCAATCTTGCACGTGAACATGTGTGTGCATATGCGAGCACACACATGCATACAGACATGCACACGCGCACACAAACATGCATGTACACACTCGCAGGTACACATGTGCACCCCCACTTGAGAAATGCTATTCTAAACAAAGATGCTTTCTGACAAGGGTCCCCAGTCTCTAGCTCTCTGGTTAAGGGCGGGTCATCCAACACTGCACACCATTAGCTCTACTCGGATCTTGACCGTGTTTATTCACCACTATGCTGGAAGCTCTAGCCAGAGCAGTAGGATAAGACAAAAAGATAGAATGATTTGAAAAGAAGTAAAATTGTCATCATTCACAGATGACAGAAATATCTATATAGAAAACACAGCCAAACATATGAAAAAACTCAGAGTTTGACAAAGCTGCTAAATTCAAAAGCAATACATCAAAGTTAGAAATGTCATATAAAGGTATTTTTTATATAAAGGTATAGCAACCAAAAATAAGGCACATAGGAATAACTTTAACGAAAGATGTGCAAATCTTTATGAAGTGTAAAACTCTAGCAAAAGGCATTAAAGAGAGAAACAAATGGAGAGACATCCCCCATTTATGGATCAGAAGAGTCGATAATAGAAAGATGTCAGTTCTCTCCAAAATGACCGACAAATTCCATGCAACTACAGGCATAATCCCAATAGGCTTTATCAAGGAACTTGACGAGAGGATTCTAAAATGGTATGAAAAAGCAAAGGGCTAAGTCCCTGGGTGGTGCGAATGGTTAACGTGCTTGGCTGCTCACCCAAACTCTGGGAGGATGACTCCACCTAGACGTGCCTCAGAAGAACCGCCTGGCGATCTAATGCCACTGACAACCCCAGGGGGCACAGTTCTACTCTGACTCCGTGGCAGCTGGTTGGCATTATTGAGTGTTCCTTTGTAAAGGGCTCAGAGCCCATGAGAGCTCTTTGCCAGCTCTTCTTGCTGTTGGTTGTCGGGGCTGGCCCACAGTACCAAGGAGGATGCTGGGAGAGAAACTCCCAGGCTTGTTTTGTCTTTTCTCTCATGCACATAGCATCGGTGGTATAAGCCACTGTGAGGCATCAGTGCTGGGCTGGCAGGTAGCACCCTGTAAAGGTAACTCTGAGAACGGGCATTTACAACCATGGGTGAGATCACCCCCTCACCCCAGGGTCTGACTTCTAACAGGTTTCTATGGGCTAAAAGTAAACACAGTTTGTTTTTCTTTTAATATATAAGCAAGGTGTCTATTTTACAGCTCTTTAACCAAAGACTATTAGGTCTGAAGGTCCTCAGATGGTCTAAGAGTAAAAAGAACGACCAATTTGCATGCAGTTAGAATATTACAACCCGAGCTGGCCCTGGCGAGCGGGCTGTCACGATGTCAACGATGCCTCTGGTTTCTTCCTCTGAACTGATGAGAAGAGAGCAGAGGCGTCCTGGCCTCTGCATCAACCTCGGCAGTGGCACTGTGGCAGGGGCCCTGTGCGCTCTGCCTGGCTTTCTCCTTACCTGAACCCCAGCCTCTTTGCAAGTTTCAATGACATTCTTGGTGCCAATGTAATTCACTCTATAAAGGAGTTCCTTGTTGTCACTGGATGGTGGGGGTGATGCACAGTGAAAAACTGTGCTCACACCTTTCAGAGCTGGGTACAGATCCTGGAGAAGCAAACACAGACAAAAAAACATCACTCCTGCTTCAGACTGGTAAACAGTCTCCTCACGTTCCATTCCCCAACCCATGGCTCCCAGGTCTCCTCCCCTTTTATAAGTACACAATTAACACACAGATACACTTGTGCTATAAAAGAATCAAACCAAGTTACCCCTTGAATTGTCCCTCCCATTGCCAGGTCCCCAATAAAAACTGGTTTGGGGTGGAAGCAGCCTGTGGGATCCAGACAGAGGGCACCAGGGAGGTTAAACTCCTGGGGAAGAGAAGCGTATAGACAAAAATGATGAATCACACGAACATGTCCACACTATCAAACAGCCAATACGCAAAAGTATTCTGTCCCGTGAAAGTACACATGACACAGCAACCTGAAAGGGATTTTAAAACAGGTATGTTTAATTTACCTCCAAAAAGAACTACAGCTCCTACAGAAACAGCTGATGGCAGATCTGGGCCAGAAAATACACAAGATGAGCCAGGAACACCTTGCCGTACCAGACAGGAAGGAAGTTATCCAAGACTACTGGGGTGATGTTAAAAGGACTCACAAGCTAGTTGGACAGGTTTTAGAAGAACTTCCTGACTAAGACAGACTAGGAAGAAAGGCCTGGAGAGCTACTTCTAAAAATCAGCCATGATTTTTGAAAACCTTATGAATAGTAATTTTTGTAGTACTAACATTAAAAAAGTACAAAGAAAAAAGGTGAAAGTAATTTTAATGTTTTATTTAATATGATATATCCAAAATATTATCATTTCACCATATAATCAATATAAAAATTATTAACGAGATCTTTTCATTCTGTTTTGTAGCATTTGAAATCCAGTTTGTATTTTACACTGACAGCAAGTCTCAATTCAGACTAGCCACGTTTCAACTGCTTAGCGACCAATGTATCTTGTAGCTGCCACGTTGGATAGCACAGTCGCAGATCTACCAGTTAGCGGGGAAATGCAGGAGGATCGAGGAACATGTTAAATGACACCATGGATATGTGATCAGCAAAATCCAGATCATGGAAATGCTATAGGACAGTAAACATGGCTTCTTCAACACACTAAATTTTTTTTTAAATGAAGAGGGTCTTACAAATTAAAAGAATCTTAAATCAACCAAATGTAACGTCTTGGCCATGTGTAGACCCTTATTTGGAAAAACAATACAAAAACAGATATGAAACACTCAGGAATATGTGAACACTGGCTGGATATTCAGGAATTATTGCCACTGATTTTTTGGTGAGATCATGGAATTGTGGGTATTTTTTTGTTTTGCTTAAAGAATTCTTATCATTTAGAGATAAATATTAAAATATTTATAGATAGATAAAATGGTATGACGTCCAGAACTGGCTTCAAAATATTCTGGTTGAAAGTACAGATGAAACAAGATTGGCCATGAGTGGATATGGTGCAGAAGAAATCTCCTACAAAATACAGACAGAAAGAGAAAGATCACATGAAAGAGAGGTTAACGGACATAGAGAATATAATGCAAGACTCCACCATATGTCCAGTAAGGCTCGCAGAAAGAAAAGAGAAAATGGGGTAGAGTCAATATTTGGAGAATTTTCTAGAAATGAGGAAAGACATGAGTGAGTTCTCAGATTACAAAGACCTCACTCAGTGTTGAGCAGGATTTAAGAAAATAATAAAATAAAATTCAAACCTAGACATAGTCTTTACAGACCATAAAGATAAAAAAGAAAATCCTTAAAAGGCACAAGAAGAAAACAAAGATGACCTACAAAGGGATGACGATCAGGCAGAGAGTAGACTTTCTGTCAGCAGTAGGATAATTTCAAAGTGTGGAGGGAAAATAATTGAGAACCAACAATTGTATACCCAGCTAAACTAGTATTTACAAGTGCGGGTAAAATGACATTTTCAGGCATAAGAGGACTTAGAAAGTTTACTGCCCATAGATTATTTGCTGGGGAACTGCTAAAAGAAATATTTCAGCAAGAAGAGAAAGGAGCCCAGAAGAAAGAAGTGGGATACATGAAGCCCTGATGAACAAAGCATTCAGTAAAACGTGGTGCGAAATCTAAGTACTGACTGTTAAGTCCTTCCTTACCATGTCCTTCATTAACTTCATATTCACCTTTCCCTCTTTAGCTCAGATTTACTTCATGGTCCATCATTACAATCACTGCCTTGTCCCTCCCTCCCTTTGTCAAATTGGTCTGGAAAAATCCCAGCCCTAGTTAAATGTAGCTCTCCCTTTCTCCACATCTGTTCCCGAGCAGCTGAGTGTAGCAATGGAACAACACAACATGTTGACTAGTCTCCCTTTCAATTCGTCAGCCTTAATCTCGAATAGGCCTTTGGCAATGCCTGGCCACCCTGCTACATTTCCCCTGGTCCACTTGCTCTCCCAACTCACGGACAATTATTTCACACTCTCCTCTGGCCTCAACCCCCTCCCCCCAACCCCCAATGCCTTACTCTCAGCAGTGGAATACGCAATCAGCAGAAGGTTTCTCATCTGTCTCAGTTATCTAGTGCTGCTATAACAGAAATACCACAAATGGATGGCTTTAACAAAGATAAAATTTATTCTCTCACAGTCTAGGAGGCCAGAAGTCCCAATTCACGGCACCAGCTCTAGTGGGGGAAACCCTGGTGGTAGAGCGGTTAAGTGCTTCGGCTGCTAAGCAAAAGGTTGGCAGTTTGACTCCACCAGGTGCTCCTTGGAAACTCTGTGGGGCAGTTCTACTCTGTCCTGTAGGGTTGCTATGAGTCAGAATCGACTCAACAGCAACGGGTTTGGTTTTTGGTTTTTAGCTCTAGGAGAAGGCTGTTACCTCCTTCGGCATCTGTGGACATTCCTTGGAAATCTTCATGTATCTTGGCATAACAGGTTACAATTCAGGATCAGAAATGACTCAGGATACAGTTCTTTGATCAGGACAGCTTCTCAGCTATGCTCACAGGCAGGCCTCTCTTTCTCTCTCTAGGCCGTTGGCCTGGCCTGGCCTGGCCTCTGTCCTGCTCAGGCAAGTGTTACAAAGCTCTTTAGCTCCACTGTGCCCAGAGGTACCCCACTCTGGCAGCAAGCCTCCTGCCTGAAGGTGCTCAGCCCTCTCACTCTGTGGGTTGGCACACCCGCTTTGCAATCTCTTGCCGGTCTCCTTGTTCTGCTGCTGCCAGTTCTTGGCCACAGCTTCTCACTGTCTTGTGCAGTCTCTGGTGTTACAGCTTTCTGTCTCCTGGGTCTAGGAAGTTCAAAGTGCAAGGACCCCAGTCCAAAGGACACACACTGCTCCTGGCTCTTCTTTTTTGGTGGTAATGAGGTCCCTCGATCTCTGGTCACTTGTTTAATCTCTTTTACATCTCAAAAGAGATTGACTCAAGATACAACCTAATCCTATACATTGTGTCCTGTCTCATTAACATAACTGCCTATACTCCTGCCTCGTTAACATCATAGAGTTTAGGATTTACAACATATATGAAAATTACATTAGATCTATAAAATGGAGGATAATTCCGTAATACTGAGAATCACGGACTAGCCAAGCTGACATATTTTGGGGGGATACAATTCAATCCATAACATTGTCCTCCCACAATCTAGTACACCAACCTATCTGCATCTGTACACCTGCCTTTCCTCCAGGAGCAGGTCTGGCTGTCCATGTTCCCATCTCGGGCCAACACCTCCACTAGATCCCCCTAGCTCCCACTCTCCCTCTCTCAACTACTCGAGGATCTCTCCTGGAGTTATTCCAGCCCCATTTGACAGCAACAGTTTTGTGTTCTCTATTTGGTCATTCTCACTAGCATACGAAAGCTCCCTTGGCCACCCATGCCCCTCTGGCCCACCCCATTTCTCTGCTCTTCATTATGAAAAAAATGCTCAAGAGCATCCTAGACCCTCCCTCTACAATGTCCCCATTTCTCTCAAACCTACTCCAATCAGGTGCTTGTTCCCAACACTCCCAGGCAACCACTTCTGTGAAAGTCACTGTTATAGATTCAATTGTGTCCCCTCAAGATATATGTGGAAGTCCTAAGCTCTCTACCTGTAAGTATGATCCTGTCTGGAAATAGAGTTTTTCTTTTGTTACGCTAATGAGGACGTAACAGAGCAGGATGGGTCCCAAATCTAATCCTTTCTGAGCGGTGTCTTATAAAAAGGGAAAACAGACATGGAGAGAAACACACAGGGGGAAGACAGATATCATATGAAGATGCAGCTATAAACCCAGTAATGCCAAGAACTGCCAACAGCTACTGGAAACAAAGAGACAAAGAACCTTCATCTAGAGCCAACAGATATATATATATAGAGAGAGACACAGAAAGAGACAGAGAGAGACACAGAGAGAGAGAGAAGGCGAATGCAGGAGACTGTCAAGGTCTGCTGATACTGTAAATTAGGATTTCTATCCAGCCTCCAGAACTGTGAGACAATAAATTCCTGTTCTTTAAACCCACCCACTTGTGATACTCTTTTTGTTACTGTAGTTCTAGGTAACTAAGACATCTGGCAAGTACAAAGAGGCCAAGAGGACAACGATGATGTTGAAGGCAGTGAGGACTGAGTGGGGTGAAGGGCAGTGGAAAGCAGGCTAGAACGGCTACAGCCTTGGTGTCTAAGGAGCTGAGCTGGAAGGCTAGGAGATGGTAGGCAGAACGGAATGCTGGCAGGTGAGATTAAGGTGAGGACACATTTACTGGTGATGACAAGGTCTAGGTCTAGGATGTTACAATGGGAGTGAAGGTCAGGATCAGTGGCTGAGAGAAGGCCAAGAAGAGGTGAGAGTATTGGTAGGATCACCTATGTGAATACCGAACTAACCAACAAGTAAGACAGTGCTGTGGATTGAATTATGTCCCCCAAAAGCTATGCTGAAGTCCTAACCTCTGCACTGGTGAATGTGACCTTGTTTGGGGAAATTGGGTTCTTCCTTGCAGTTAAGTTAAGGAGTCATACTGGAGTAGGGTGGCTCCTAAGCCCTCTGAGTGGCAACTAACAACAGGGAGAAGAGACGTGGAGATAAGTCACACACAGGGGTAAGACAGATGCCGTGTCAAAACCCATCTGTAAGCAGCAAAGGAGCACCAAGGATTGCTGGCAGCCACCAGAAGCCAGAAGAGAGGCCTGACACTTCCTCTCTCAGAACCTGCAAAAGGAATTGACATGGCCAAGCCCTGAATCTGGACTTCCAGCCTCCAGACTTGTAAGATGAAAAGTTGCTCCTTCAGGCCACTTTGTCGTATGTTATGGAAGCCCTAGGAAACCAAGGCAGACAGAAATGTCGTTGGCCAGGAGCTAAAATCACCAGGAATGAGGTGCGGTCACCTGGGAAGCGGCGTGGATACAATACAAGGAAGGGTACTGGGGGGACAATCTGATGGACTCGTCTTCAAAGGTGGAGGGTGGTTAGAGCAGAGTGAGGGAGAATGGGCAGGGCTGCAAGGGAAGCTGCGTCCTCAAAAGTCATAAAGAACAACTATATGGCAGATGCCACCAAAGCCCAGCAGAAGAGCCTAGTGACAGGTGGAGGGAAGCGTACTCAACATATATAACATACACAACAGACAATGAGCAGCACCCCAAAGAGCAAAACATTACAGGTCACTGAGGAAACTAAGGCGACCCCAAAGACAAGTGGGCGGCCATGTCCTAGGAGGAAACCTGAATGTTAACAAGGGGCGCAGTGCCTGCCGCCCAACCATGGTGGGTATGCAACTTTATACATCAACCAGGACCATTTCACACCCTCCAGAATGTTCAAGGCACGATGTCTGACCACACCCAGTGCCGGCAAGGATGTGGGGCAGGGATGCCAACACACTGCTGGTGTGAATACAAAGCAGACATCCCAGCTCTGTCGAGCAATCTGGCAACATGAGATCAAACTTCAGAGAGCAATACCATTCCAGCAAGGATGGACCTGAAAACTATGCTGAGTGAAAGAAAACCAAACCGAAACCTAACCCAGTGCCATCAAGTCGATTCCGACTCATTAGTGAACGAAGCCAGGCACAGAGGGCAAATGATGTGATTTGATTCATATGAAACGTCCAGAATAGGCAAATCCTTAGAGGCAGAAAGCAGGTTAGGGTGGCCGGAGGCGGGGGAGAGGGGAACAGGGAGTGAGTACTAATGGGTACGGGGTCTCCTTTGGGGGCGATGAAAATGTCCTAAAATGGACTGTGGTGGTGGTTGCACAACTGTGAATATGCAAAAGCCCGCTGAATTGCCCGCTGTAAAAGGATGAGTTTTATGGTGTGTGAATTACATCTCCAACAAAAAATGAATACCCTATGGCCCAGCAATTGCACTTTGGGGTGTATGCCCTAGAGCAGGCCTGTGGACAACTCTTTTGGTAAATAAAGTTTTACTGGCACACAACTCTGCCCATTCATTTACATGCTGAGCAAGGCTGCTTCCTGCTACAATGGCAGAGCTGAATAACCGTGACAGAGACAACAGTTACTCCCTCTGCGTAGTCAACAAACCAAACCAAACCCACTGCCGTCCAGTTGATTCCGACTCATAGTGACCCTGTAGGACAGAGTAGAAGTGCCCCACAGGGTTTCCAAGGCTGTAATCTTTACAGAAGCAGACTGCCAAGTCTTTCTCCTGCGGAGCAGCTGGTAGCTTTGAACCACTGATCTTTCAGTTAGCATTTAGCCACTACGCCACCAGGGCTCCTTAGTGAGAATGTGGGTATTTGTTAAATTCTTTTCTATGATTTTTAAATTTCTCAAAATTAAAAAAAAAGACATTTGGGGAAAGCAACATTTGCCTTTCAAGTCAGGAGAGTGTCATGACTGGCCTTGGGGGACTGTGGGAAGGCCTCACCTGCTGGCTGCAGAGATCGCCTTGGAAGAACTGCGCCTGAGGATTCTCGAAGCCTTGCTGGATATCAAAGACATTGACGCTGTAGCCTCTTGCCAGCAACTGCTCCACTATGTACTGCCCGAGAAACCCTGAGCCTCCGATCACGGTGCATTTCTTGGCCTGTGGGAAGAGGGATGGCAGGGTGGACCAGTGTGACAACAACCAGGAGGCATCAAGAGCCAAAGCAGATGTGGCCTGAGCTACTGAAATGGCGGGTCAGTTGGTTGGTTGGTTCCCTTTAAATGCTTTTTTGAGCCTGAGCTGTGTGCAATTCCGGTGTTCAATCGCCAGTGTCACTGTCCTCTCCTGGGACCAGTACAGAGGGAAGAGAGTCAGCAAATGACGCTGCGTTTGGCTTTGGTTGGATTTGATGCCGCACAGTTAGTGAAAGGAAAGGAGGCACCACAGAGTGAAATTCAACCACCTATGATGTAAACTGGACAATCTATGAAAAAGCGATACTTTCGTGCTCCCGACAGATGATCCCAGGAGCAGATTAGCCAATAAGCAAGGTAAGCGTGGGCTGACTTGTGCTTACTTACTAACCTGTAGTGAACAATTTCACATGGACTTCACCACACCACATCAAAGTGAAATCCGTGTGAAACCGTTCACTACAGACTGGTAAATAAGCCCAAGTCAGCCCACGCTTACCTTGCTTCCTGGGTCAACCGCCCCTGTCAGGGACTGTACATTTGAAAAGAGGCTTTGTTTCTGTAGGAGGGTGTTGTAGAATAAAAAAAGGTAAAATTGCTCATTACAGATTAGTAAGTAAGCACAAGTAAGCCTGTACATACCTTGCTTATTGGATAATCTGCCCCTGAATGACCCCTGGCACTTCTAAGGCAAATAATGAAAATAAAAATGCCACCACTGGTTAGCTTGAGCTAAAAACACCAGAAAGAAGAAAGCAAAGCATAGTGAATGCAGTCTCAGGAGAAAGGCAGCCCCTTCACCTCCCTGAGCACACAGGGGCTGCGTCGGATGGGACTGGCCTCGCATGCTGACCTGAGCCCTGGCTACCCTCTGGGGGGCCCAGGGCCTGGCTCTCCCTCTCTGAACTCCGAGGATGTTAACAAGTCGGAGGAGAGCGATGAACTTCCATTTCAGCCTACGCAACGCACGCAAACCCTCTACTTACTCCTTAAGGAACCCTGGTGGTTCAACGGCTAAGCTCTTGGCTGCTAACTGAAAGGCGGGCAGTTTGAACCCACCAGTGGCTCTGTGTGAGAAAATACCTGGCCATCTGCGCATGTAAAGGCTACAGCCTGGGAAGCCCTGTGGGACAGTTTTACTCTGTCACATAGGGTTGCTATGAGTTGGAACTGACTCCACAGCACATAATGACAACAACTTTTTCCTTAAACGTCTACGCAATTAAGATATGCAGGAGTCTGAAGGGATGCTGAGCCAGACGCCTTCTACAGATGGTCCCTTCTGTATCTGGGGGTCCCACATGGAATGTCCTTTTTGCCGTGTGGCCACCAGTCCCTTCTGGAGATGCACTGTGACTTCAGCATCGTTTGCTCACGTGTAATCTACTGACACAGTTGACCACACTATTCTTCCCCGCAAAACTATCCTTTCAACCCAACCTTTTCTACACTCTGTTCTGATTACTCCTACACACACGCACTCACATCATGCCAAATAATTTGCACCTTAACTGAAACGCCCAAGAATTCCTCAGCACATGCCACAGGAACTGCAAATCTCACTCCACCCCCTTTCCCACAGGCCCCTTTCTCCCCCACCCCTTCCCGACCCATGTCAGGCCAACTGCACTTACTGAGAGGAACTCGGAGCCTCCCTCCCTCAATTCTCTCAGTGTTTGCAAAGTTTGGCTGAGCCCAAAGAGGGACAGGGGTAGACATGTTTTGACAACATCCCCGAGGATTTCTGATTCTGTCTTTATATTAGAGCTAGCATCTCTAGTTGCAGTTGTTTTCAAAAAGCTGACAGTTTCCTTTTTCAGAAAGTAAAGAACCTGGTAATTACGTTCAGTACAATTTCATTTCATGATTTTAAATGCGACTCATCAGTGCTCCACTCTGTAACAGAGTGACATGGAGTCTTCTAGTACAGAGGGATGGTGTGCTAATATTGCTTGGTACAAGGGGCCAACAGCTTCTCCACAGACAGTGTCGTAGAGCTAACAATCGAACCAGCATTTCTCCCAGCGAAGTCCACTGTGTGAGGGGACAAGTGTTCTTTAATCAGAGAAGACTGTATGAGATAGTGCAGGGGAAATGGGGACAGAGGACAAGGAGGAAGAGCTATTAACAATGAAGAATCAAACACCAGCCTAGAAATGGGGAGCGAGACTCCAGGGTGGGTTATTGAAGGAAGTTATAAAATCAATGTCTTAGAGTTTGTTTGTTTTTCTTCTTTTTAATTGTGCTTTAAGTGAAAGTTTACAAATCAAGTCAGTCTCTCATACAAAAACTTATATATACCTTGCTATATACTCCTAGTTGCTCTCCCCCTAATGAGACAGCACACTCCTCCTCTCCACCCTGTATTCCCCGTGTACATTCAGCCAGCCTCTGTCCCCCTGTGCCCTCTCATCTCCCCTCCGGACAGGACAGAGTTTAAGAATAGGAAAGGGAAAGCCATCTAGACACACTCATTCAGTTGTCATCTGATCTTGAGATAAAAGAGAATGGTCTGAGCCACTGGGCGCTCTTGAACCTTTGTTTTGCTTTGCTTTAAGCAGTAGAACCATTTTTGCAGAGAGGTCTTATGGAGAACATACATATGTTAAGACAAAGGTAATCTTTTTTAATTTTGGTAGTTTCACTTTATAACTTTTACTTCCTATAAAGTCAATCGATGAGAAAAAATGAGGTTATTTTGAAGAATACAAACATTTGAAACTGGATGACAATGGCAGTTTGCTATAACCATTGGAACCGCCATCTTTTTTGGATGCTGAGTGTCAGTAAGATCCTAATCTCCACAAATAAGGAGCCTGGAATCGCGAGTTAACCTTCCATCACACAGAGGTCCCAAAGGAGGCTACTCTGAGCTTTACATCCAAAACGGGGGGATCTGGTGGCCCAAGACAATCTCTTGGGAACCTTTAATTTAGTGCCATTTGATAAAAACAGGTTTTAATACAGTGTGATTACATTTGTAAAGTATTAAAAATCATTAAAGGTCAATCAAATCAAATCAAATCTTTGCAGATCTATATGAAGTCCCTCCATGAGGTCTGAAAACCACTGGACTCAATTCTTTAAAGTCCCCTCTAAGACTTGCGAGGCTAGACCTTATAAGGCCTTGCAACTGCTGCTGCTGCCCTCTGGGAACGTTTCTGCCATCACGCCAAGAAGCCCAGGCTAGCCTGCTGAGAGGGCACGTGGAGGCCAACTGGGGCAACAGTTACTGCCAGCCACGCGAGTGAGGCCAGCTTGGAACACACACCCCAGGGGATCCCCAGATGAGGGCAGCTGCATGGGTGAGCCTGGGGGAAGCCAAACATGATTAAAGCAATGGTGGCTGTTTGAAACCACCATGTTCCGACATTGTTGGTGACACAGCAATGACTGACTGATCCACCTTATACAAAAAAACACCACCCATCACCGAGTGACTCGATCAATGCACTAAATACAACTGCTCAGCCACAAGCTAAACATCAACGGCTGGCTGGTACGTATGTGTCACCTGCTCTTGGTTAACACTACTCACTTTGGGGATGTCCTTTGTCACCTGTGTCCGTGCAGTCTGGCCTCTCATTTGCTCACGAGCATCTTGTTCCATTTCAGCTCAAAATACAGTCCTGTTTGCGATCACCTTTTCTGCTCTTAAAGACATATGTAGACAGAGACATTGTATCGTATAAACGGAAACCTCCCTTTGGTGAGAGTGTTTGTGTTTATGCCATCTCCCTTTGACTTTTTGCAAATAGGTGAACCATACTATAGTGGTTCGACGAAGTACTCAGGTAATATTCCCGTGACACAGGCTGGAGCATCACTGGACTTCTTCACAACTCACTGAATGTCAGCCATTGCCAAGCAGAACTTGAAAAAGTCCCAGTGCCTACCCCCCGGAGTTCCCCTCCCAGTGCCGGAGCCAGAGCCAGCACACTTGGACTCTGATGTGGGTAAATTCAGAGCACTAACAACGCAGGCTGCTGGGTCAGGGCAGCCTGGCCTGAGGGTGACCCCAAGCTGGGCCCTAATGGCCCTGTGCCTCTGACTGAGGGAGTGGGTGTCCTGTCCACAGCTGGGGTAGGAGGGACAAGGCAACGGCACACAGCCAGTATGTTCTATGACAAGTTGCATCACAGTGAGTGAAGCAAGATGGGGAGCAGGGTCAGGGGCATGCAGGGGCTTGTGTCGGGGTAGGAAGTCATCTGGGGGAAGCCGGAGAGCCCTAGGTGGTGTCAGTAGGGGTGAGGGCTGCAATCAGATCTGAGCTTTGGCAAGATCACTCAGGCTGCAGTGTGGAAAATGACATTAGCCAGGTCCAGGGCGCAGGGCCTTCCAAGTACAGGGTAACATGCTCTTGTCACCTGAACACCTGCTAGATGTCAGAGAGACATTATTGGTCTCATTCAACAGATGAGCCACTGAAGCTCCAAGAGGCCAAGGTCACATAGCTGGCACACGGCCAAGGCAGGCTGCCTGGGAAGCAGGGTGTGAAGGGACGTGAGACTAGAAGCGGAAGCAGCGGCAAAACTGGGCAGGGGCTCAGATGCCAGGCCAAGGCATCTGGACTCTACTCCTTGGCTGTGGGAGCAGGGTGCCAGATGGGTGAGAGGTGGAAACACGGGGCTCCTCACCAGTCATTCAAATTCAACCATGATTTACTAAGCACCTAAAGTGTGTCCCTCACTGGCCCTGGCACTGGGGTGCCAGCAGTGAATAGAACCAAGACCTCTGCCTCTAGAGCCTACCCTCTAATAGGGTAGCAACAAAAAAACAGAATAAATAAGCAAAACGGTAGAGCTACTGGGAAAAAAAAAGTTGAGGAAAGTGGTGGGGGGCGGGGGCTTGGGCTTGAGGGGCTGCAATACGGCAGCCTCATAGGGTGGCCTTGCTGAGAAGGTGAGAGGTAAGCCCAGACCTGGAGGAGTGAAAGAAATGAGCCAAGCAGGTGTGTTCCTGGCACGTTAGAGGCACAGCAAAAAAGGGGCCCAGTGTCCCAGGGCCAGAGCAAGCCAGACGAGAGGAGGGGGCACACCAGGCCAGGCCTTGTACTGCTGGAGAGGCTGACGATCGAGGCCTGAATCTGGAGATAAGCAACGGCAGAGGCCAAAAGAAAACAAGTGGCATTTCTGGGGTGCAACTGATAGAACTTGGAGGCTGGATATGGGGTTGGCAGGGAAGAATCAAATACGACTGTACTCCTAAGGCCCAAGAGTCCGCATCTCTGGGTCTCCTAGGCTCGGCATGTCCCATCCTCTCTCTGGGCCTCAGTTTCCCGGTGGGGACACAACCGCTCCAACACGCAACGTCACGGTCTGCTCTGGCCCCCCGATGCTCGCTCTCCCTAAGCTAGCCTAAGGCCACAAGGCCCCAGCCCGGACGACCCCCAGCCCCTCGCCGCCACCTTACCGCTCCGTAGGCTCCCCTGACCGGTCTCAGCTAGCCTGCCGCCGGAACTGAGGGCACCCCTGCCGGCCACCACCCCTTTCTCCTCTCGCGTGAGGCCAGAATCTGCTGAGGCTCCTCCATCCATAGGATTGGCTTGGCTCGGCGCCGGCTCCGCCAATCGGCGCTAACGGTATGATCCTGACCAATCATCTCCGGCTTCGGCTAGTGCGCTCCTTCCCCCCGCCCAAGCCGGAGCGTGTCCAGGTTAGTCCCACCCACTCTGGCTCTGAGCCAATGAGGAGCGTCGACGGTGGGAGGGCCACCAATGGGGAGCGGGCCGCGCGCGCGGGCCGGTGGGAACGGTGCCGAGTCAGTGTGTACGTCCGTTGCCGTAACAACGGCTAGTGAAGTCAGTCAGCGATGGTAAGTGCCGGCAGTCTGGTCCTGGGCCGCGTACTGAGGCTGAGGGCTCAGCGAGCCCCGGCCGGCAACACCGCCTTTCCCGCGCATTTCTGAGCTTCTGCACGCCCTTCTTCCCTCCGAACCGTGTCCCGGAAGGGTAGGGTAGAGACGCCAGCCGCCTCGCTGGGCCCCGCTTCTCTCCGCTTCCTCCCTTGCCTACGGCCGGCTCGACCCCCCCGCGTCGGGTTTCCCCGGTCTTCCCTGGCCCCTCGGCGACTGTCCCTTGGCAAGTATGACTCGGGTTTCCCGCAGGCCTCGACCCCACTCGGGCCCTGGCCTACAGGCAGCCTCGCCCTGCCAAAGTTTCCGAACGGAGCTGGGGGAGGGGGGGAGGTTTCTGTTCTTATTTAACATGGATTTTAAAATTTAAATGTAGAGACTTTGGTGAACCGCTTTGGACTTTTTGGAGAAGTCAGAAACGTGCCTAGTGGGTTTTGCTTTTATGATTTTATACTGACGACGTAAATCTTAACAACTTAGTTATATTTGGTCAAACGTAGAAGTAACCAGAAAGTCAGATTACTTAGAGGGAAGTGGAGTACTGTGAGTGGGCATTGTAGGGACATTTGCTGAACTAGGATCCTCCGATTCACCTAGAGCTGATGATCTCTACAGTGATACACATTGGCTAGCTCTCTTTTGAGATGGTTTTCAATAAGAAGTGTCCAAAAGAACAAGGGATCCCCTTGCCTCTAGAAACAATAGTAAATAAGGGATGGGGTGGGGTAAAGGTACATGGGGTGGGGAGTATGAATTGACTAGTATAAAATATTTTTAGAGCAGATTTGGTTGTCTGTAAGGTCCCTAGGTGGCACAGGCAAGTTGTACTCCTCTACTAACCTTAAGGTTGGTGGTTAGAACCCATCCGGTGGCACCATGGAAGAAAGGCCTGGCAATCTGCTTCAAAAGATTACAGCCAAGAAAACCCTATGAACAGTCCTACTCTGTATCGTATGGGGTTGCCATGAGGTGGGGGCTGACTTGATGGCAGTGGGTTTGGTGTGTTGGGTTGTACGGTTGTAACTATCTCCTGTAAAATATGGGCTGTATTACATAATACTGTGCTCATGTGTTTGTATAATGTCTAAAGGCCTCTGGCTTTAAGAAGGCAAGCATGGCAGCATCAACCTCCCAGCGAAAGAGGATGAGTTCTAAGCCTGAGCTCACTGAACAGCAGAGGCAGGAAATCCGTGAAGCTTTTGATCTCTTTGATGCTGATGGAACTGGCACTATTGATGTCAAAGAACTTAAGGCAAGCACCCTACCTTCCTGCCTTTCTCCACCTCTGCTTTATCCTCTCCCTGTCTTCATCTGCATCACCTCTCTACACATTTTTCCTGCCAAAAGTAACAGGGGAGGACAAACTGGGTTTTTTTTTCCTTCTGTCTTTATCTCCCTCAAGTGTTACTAAATAAAATTGGCTGCAGACGTCAGTTAGATCCATGTTACAGTGTCGTTCAACCATTTTAACATTATCATATCAGATGCTGCTTAATGCTGTCAGCACTGTCACTTTTGCTCCTGCTGGGCTTAAATTTGCATACTGAGATGATGCCCTGTTTGTAGGTGGCTATGAGGGCCCTGGGCTTTGAGCCCAAGAAGGAAGAGATCAAGAAAATGATAAACGAAGTTGATAAGGAAGGTACAGGAAAAATGAACTTCAGTGAATTTTTGACCGTGATGACTCAGAAAATGGTAAGTTAGCTGACATCATCGACATATTGTCCATCCATAATGGTAGATGAATTTGAACCTAGATGGGGACATTACTTCATTAAAGTGAAGCCAATAAAAGCAGGCAAGTTTGTCTGGTAAGGGATAGTATTTCACACTGAGAATTAGGCTGCTGAGACTCTACTTGGCTTTCTTCAAGGCCAGAGTCAAGGAGAAGTCATTTTATCCTCTGCGATAGTAAAAGTAATTCTGCTGCCACTTTTCTGCTATTATCTTTCTCCATCTGAGAGGTCAGTGTCATAACTACAAGCAGTTTAAAGCTTTAACTACCTGCTATCTTGAAACATCTCTGATTTTTAAAATACAATGTGCCTGCCTCCCATTATCAGATTTCTTAATTAAAAATTAGGCCCCCCTCCAAATGTAGCCCTCATTCCAGTGTTAATTAAAGGTTGAATTCATCCAGCCCTAGTCTCTTGGGTGTCACACTTTGACAGGGATTTTAGCATTTTTCCCTAAGGGGATCCCTAGTCCACCCATGTAAGGAGTATATTTTCTCTTATTTTAATTCCACCCATTGCTCCAGTGTTTTTAAAATGATCCAGTTTCCCCTTTGGTTTGTACAGACAAAGTGTTTTAGGTACACTCCGTTATATTTCGTTTTTAGCCTCTGAGTTTGTAATACTTTCATTACGTTTTCCTCTTTGACTTCCCTGGATGCTGTTTGATCTCCTGTGACGTAGGAACTGTGTCATAATGGCCATCAGCAAGACCATGTGGTGAAGAGAAGTGGGGTGAAGGGGTTAGGGAATGAATCCAGGGAAGGTAGTCCCCCCACAGGACCCTCCTTGGCTTCAGAATGGGACACAGTTCTGAACAAGAGAAAGAGGGACTCACTCGGGCAGTGGTGTAGCTGGGTAACCAGGCCCAGTCCAGGTGGCAGCTGCACCAAGATGCCTGCCCTCTCCTCCGCTCCCAATACAAATCTTTGTGTCTGTTTCTCACTCTTTCTTGGCATACACATTCTTAGTCATCTTGTGCTGCTATAACAAATACAAATGGATGGCTTTAACAGAAATTTATTTTTTCAGTTTAGGAAGCTAGAGCCTGAGTTCAGGGTGTCAGCTCTAGAGGAAGACTTTCTCCCTGTCAGCTCAGCGATCTTCATGTAGCATGGCATCTATCTTCCCTCGTCTCTGCTTCTTTGCCTCCTTGCTCAATCTGCTCCTTTCATGTCTCTAAAGAGATTGATTCAAGACACACCCTATACTAATACTGCCTCATTGACATGCAAAGAAAACCCATTCTCAAATGGGATTCTAACCACAGGTATAAAAAAACAGGTAGAGGGGTTAGGATTTACTGCACCTATTTTAGGGGGACACGGTTCCATCTGTAATATACACCGACTGGACCCCTCTTCCTTCTGAACTCTGAACCAGATAGGGAGCAGATGACACCTTGGTTGGAAAGCCTGGCTTGGCCCTGAGGCCAAAATGGGCCCTGAGGCCAAAATGGGCTCGAGTTAGGCTATTGAAGAAGGGGGTGATTGGGCTGTGGCAGGGCTGCGGGATATGGGTGATTGCAATAGTCTCTACTCATGTGCGCTTATGTTCTCCTTGTTAAGTCTGAGAAAGACACCAAAGAAGAAATCCTGAAAGCTTTCAAGCTCTTCGATGATGATGAAACTGGGAGGATATCTTTCAAAAATCTGAAACGTGTGGCCAAGGAGTTGGGCGAGAACCTCACTGATGAGGAGCTGCAGGTCTGTAAGGCATCACACTGGCCTCAGGCTTCTGGTCCCTTGGTGTCTTTTCTGAGTCACCTTTCCTCTGCTGTGAGCACCTCTTTCAAGGAAAGCGCGTGTTCTGTCGTCCCTCTATTGCCCACTGACATTCTCCTTTGACACTCTGACGAACCTCTCCCTAACCCCCGAAAATCACGCGTGTGTGCAGGTCCACTTACTGTTCATTTAACCTGACTCCTTACTGTCACACAGGAAATGATTGATGAGGCGGATCGCGATGGAGACGGAGAAGTCAGCGAGCAGGAGTTCCTGCGGATTATGAAGAAGACCAGCCTGTACTAAGCAACCGCCACTCTCCCACAGGTGCACGTAACTAGATCCGGGCCTGCCATCGGGAGAGACCTCTTTCAAGAACACCAAGTACCCCCCACTGACTTCCCTATAGAACTTTAGTACCAACCTGATTCTCTTTCCTCCTTTAGAAGGTGTTCTTTGATGTTTAAGATCTTTATAAAATGACCCACTGATTGTTTTCATTCCCCGAAGCTGAACCAGAGCACATTAGAATGGAGAAAATGAAGAAGAGGGTCCCAGTGCTTTCGCCCAGCTGCCCTTTGGCCTTCCATCGCTCCCCTCTTCTCAGGCATTTCCACCGCACCGCCAAACACAGGCCAGCTCCCTAGACAGGCACATGTTGTCTCCCTGTTGCCACAAGCAACAGACCCCTCTTTGGTGGTTCTGGTTTTTAGTTGACACCGGACTGTAGCTCTCTCTTTTATAAAACCTGGTGAGCTCTCTCACTGGCATTCTGATGTGTGTTTAGTGCTCTTTGTTTTCTCTTAAAAATAAAGCCTCTCTTGTTTTGAATATTTGTTCTCTCACAGTGAGTTCTTTAGCCTTGACTCTGTGTTTAATCTTCTAAACCATCACGCTGAAGGAGCCTGATAAATACAAAACACCTTGGCCAGCCCACAGACATAAATGAAGTAATTCCTCTCCACTTTCCTGGCATGTTTCTTGCCTTCAGAACCTATCTGTTTGTAAACTAGGAGAATTTCCATTTCACCTCAGCCTAAATGATGCTCCAAAAGTCCTTTTGGCAAAGTATTAGGCCAGCTGAGAGTCTCCGTGGTGATTTGTGCTTAAAAAGATGTGGAGACCCCAGACTAGTATGCTGGTGGGCTGAGCTCTGCCACACTCCGCTGAGTTAATTTACTTACAGTGTCTCCTAGGAGCTCTGGAGTTGGGTCAGACTGAGTCACCTTGGCCAGCCCTGCTCCTAGCCCTGAACAGAACGAACCAGTGAGAGATGTAAACCTTGGTGGATGGCATTACTGTCTACCCCGTGAGGGTGGGAAGCAAGACTCACCAGAGACCTGGGAAATGGGAAACAACAAGGAGGATGGGATGCTCATTCGTGCACACAGACACAGGGCAGTCCCACGTGCCCCCTAGCCCCTGGCCCTCGGGTTGCAAGATTTAGCAAACAAAACCTGGACACCCAGGTAACTTTGAAGTTCAGAAAAGCAACAAATAATAGTGTAAGCATGTCCCACTTGGACTTTTCGTTATGTGTTTGTTATTTACCCAGACATACAAATTCCAATTACACTGGGTATGCTGTATTTTACCTGGAAACCCCACCTGCAGGGCATGCTGGAGAGCCATGCCCTGGGCCTCCTCCCTGGAGACTGGCAGCCTCTAGGACTTTTCCACCCCAACCACATGAGCCTCCCGCAGAGGGATGGTTTTCTGAGAACTGGGTGGCGGGGGGGTGGGGAGCACAGAGTGGTGCCTCAGCCCTGGCTTCTCATGTGGACCCACCACTCCCTGGGGGGCAACGTGGGGCAAGCTACTACTTCTCCAGGGGCCTTGGGTTCCTTGTCCATGCCGCTCAGAGACACATACTTCACTCAGAATCGATGGGATTAGATGGAATCATACAGAAAAGGCCTGGCCTTTAAGTGTTCATGAAGGGGTGTTTCAGAAATGTTAGTTCTTGCTCTCGTTCCTTTGTTGTGGTTCTCACATAAGCTTTGTTGTTCAGTGAGGGCGCGTGAAGCTTTTAGGGTGAACTGTAGACAGCAGTTCCCGGGAGGATTTGCCCCGTGTTGTGTTGCTGTTTTCTAATAAAAGGCACATGATCTGATAAAAGATACATTGGAAAGGCATGAAAGGACTGGGCACTCCCTGTCTTCACTGGAAGCCTTCTCATCTCCTCCTGCTTCATGTTCCCATAAATGACATGAGGTCTCTCAGGGATCTCTGGGAGAGGGAGAGTGGCAGGTAACCCGTGGATAAAAAGCATAAGGTGCTCACTGGCAGCTGTTGGAAGGCTGGTTTGCAGTTGCTCAGAGGAGGGGATGGGGACAGATATTCGGGGCTGGATGAGAGGTGGAGGGGAGTCAGGGTGTGGCAGAGCAGAGGGAGCAGGGGTGGGAGTCATAGTTCATATGTGGCTGGACAAGGAAGATGTAGGAGTTGTTGGGGGGATGGCGACTTCCATGGAGCCAATACCAGCTCACGTGGGGTGTGCCAAGAGATGTCAGGGAATTGGATTTGGACAAGTACTAGACGTCAGTACACATGGGGCTGGGCCAGATTACAGAAGAGGGATGGGGAAGAGGGTATGGAGAAGCAGTTCACACGGGGATTGGGGGGATTCAGCGACCACCACAGGGAGGGGGGACTCTAGAGGTGTAAGAGGAGCAAAGGGTAATGGGGAGGGAGAAGGAGTGGGGGTCCACGTCTGTGGGAGTGGACCAGAGAGCTGTAAGGCAGTGGGGGTGGAGTTTGGGATGGAGAGGGAACAGATTCTTGTTCCTGTGGGGCTGGACCAGAGAACCATAGGTGAGTGGAGGTGGGATTTGGGCATAGAGGTAGCAGAGATTGGTTCGTGGGAGGATGAACAAGGAAGTGAACTGTAAGGATGTCAAAGAAGGTGGAGAGGAAGAGGGAACATAGTGCCTTCCTATGGGAGGAGCTGAGAGGCCCTGGGAAAGCAGAGGAGCAGAGGGCAGTTGACAGTTGACAGAGGCTGGACCAGAGAGCTGTAGAGTGGGAGTGGGGAGTGGGGAGGGGTTGGGGGAGGCAGAGAGGTGGTAGAGGCCAGTTCATGTTGGGCCTTGTGGGCCTCCTTACAACTCAGGGACACACTAAGCTTTCTCGAAAGAACTTTTTGTTGACTTAGTCTTTTCCTTGCTCATTACTCCCAAGTGTTAGAACTGCTATGTATTGTTGGATTCTGTTGGTAGACATACTTGGGCTTGATATAAGTAGAATCTCTTGAAGGAAGTTGTTTAAAGAAAGAAGGCAGTTCAAGTTCAATGGCACTGAAGGGTTGAAGTGCAGATTGGTTCCCCTAGGTGGCCTTTTGAGGCCCTTTTCATCTTCTATGACATTTAAAATTTCTTGCTTTTAGCTCTTTTGAGTTTTAAAATTCTATGATGACTGGGAAGACGAGAAGGAAAATGCATGCTTTATACCATTTTTCTTGGGTAACCACTTCTTTGGTAAATCTAGTAGCTAGACCATGAGGTGTTATGGATTGAATTGTGTCTCCCAAAAAGATATGTTGAAGTTCTAACCCGCTGGTACCTGTGAATGTGAACTTGTTTGGAAATAGGTCTTTGTAGATAGGGTTGCTATGAGTCTGAATTGAGGCGGTGGGTTGGGTTTGGGTAGATGTTATCAATTGTTAATCAAAAGGTAACCTGTTGCTGTCGAGTTGTCATAGCAACCCTAACCAAAAGGTAGCCAGTTTGAATCCGCCAGTCGCTCCTTGGAGACCCTATGGCACAGCCCTACTCTGTCTTATAGGGTCTCTATGAGTCAAAACTGACTTGATGGCAACAGGATTTGTCAACTAACATGAAATTATACTGGAGTAGGGTGGGTCTTAATCCCTCCCGAGTGGTGTCTTATAAGAGGAGAGGAGACACAGGCAGATGGAGGAAGGATGGCCATATGCAGATACAAGCCAAGGAACACCTGGGGCTCCCAGAAGCTGAAAGAGGTAGACAGGAAGGATCTGCCCCTAGAGCCTTCGGAGAAACCATGGCTCTGCTGACATCCTGAGTTTGGACTTCTAGCCTTCAGTGCCATGAGAGAAAACGTTCCTGTTGTTTTAAGCCACCCACTTCGTGATACTCTGTTCTGGCAGCCACCGGAGATGATGACATGAGATTATAACCCAGGCCTCACAAGGGGCCTGGTTTGCAGCTGGGGGTATCTCTATCGGTTACCAGGAGAAGCTTTCTGAAAGTTACACCTGGTTTCAGAGAGGAAATATCCTGTAAGGTGCTAACCTTCCAACCCCAAACCTCAAGCGCCATGCTCTCCTGGCTTGCCTTTGGCCAACCCCAAACTCTACCCCAGGCCAGCGCTTCTGCTCTCAAGGGAGTTCTGGGCGTCCAGGGCTTCTCAATGTTATCTTATGGGTTCGTCACACTTTCAAATGCTAGACTTTTTGGCAGAACAGTCCAAGTTTATTACTCGAAGGGAGTAATAAACTCTCAACATTAAACACATTAAGCACTTGAACAATAGTTCCAACTCAGTTACTATTCCAGTTCTCACTGTCATCTTTCCATGTGACTAGAACTGCTCAGGGCCCTGCGGCCACTCTCCTGTGAAGCAAAGTTCTCCCACAGTCCTGGAACCAGCTTGTTTCTGAGCCCCATATTGCCATTGGGATGACGATGCTGCATTTTACCCGAGCCTGTGATCCTGGCAATCCCCCGAGTCCTTTGTGTCCTGCAGAATGGCTAACCAAAGTAATGCTTCCCTCAGTTTGACTAAACTCAGGCAGCTTCTTCCTGATGGGAGGTCCCTGACCGCCCCTTCTGCCTGGACCTCACGGAATCCAGATGGAACCTGTAATACCTACCCTGAGGGTAAACTCAAGAGATAAGTCCATGTGATTGGCACACACGTTACTGACCCTCCCTGGCGACCTTCAGCGCTGCAGTCCTTTTCCAGTAGCTCACTCCAGTCCTTAAACCATCCTGACCTCAGGCTCAGCGGGGTGGAGTTCAGACTCAGTCCTGGCCTCTCTCCCCTATGGAAATATTGCTGTGACCCCCACCACTTGCAATAATCTTTTTTTTTTTTTAATAAAGTCATCCTCACCTGCCTTAACCCTGGCCGGTGAGATTGTCTTTGGCATTGCTAAGCCTCTTCCGGTAAGTCTCTCCGCATTCTACTCCGCGGCTACCTGCTCAGCTCAACACTCTACATGATGGAAGTCACTGAAACAATGTGTATTGCAGCAAAAATAATCAGCATGCATTGGTCACAGCTATGAAGCAGCGACAGCATTTTAGCGTGCCATCTGTGACACATCTTTACACGTGACCCAAATCTTTGGCAGCAGTCCTCTCCTCCCTCTCAAACTCTCACAGGGGCTCCAAGCCCATTTCGGAGCATCACCGTCAGAACTTGATGTAGTGTCTGGAATCGGAACCGCCCTCGTCCTCAGCTTCTCCCCACTGAACCCCAGCCTTCTCCTCTTTCAAGTACCCCCTTTACCTCCACTTTTCATGTTCATCTTTCTTATTGCTGTGATTTACAGGCTTGATGTCATTTTCATTTCCTTTCTCCTCTTTGTCCTGAACGTCTAGTAAGACACCAAGACTTTCCCTACAGCCGTCACTCGGATCCAGTTTCTTTTTTATTTCTGAAACCACCACCTCAGTGTAAATTTGATTGCTAGCATGTCTTCCTAGCTGCTTTCTCAGTCCTGTCTTTTTTCCCAAGAGCGTCTAGGATACCGCCTTTCTCACGCTAGTTTCTTGCTCATGGAAGGAGGGTGACTTTTAGAGTCAACTCTCAACTTTTCTTGGCAGCTGTGACCTTGGGGGAATTCACTTCATCCACTTGAGCCTCAGTTTCCTCATCTAGAAAAGAGGGGTACTTTGAGATCAAATGGAGCTAATATATGTTGGGTGCCTAGTGTAGTGCCTGAGCCTGGGGGGCACACACTCTGCCCCCAGCCTCATGTACAGCCGGCCTCTCCTCTTGACTGCTGCCCATCACTGGCCATCAGCCTGCTTTTCTTGTTTCCCGAATCTAGATGCTTCGTCCTTAACAGGTGCAGTATTTGTCACCCTTGATTTAGAGTTGATTTCTATGTATACTGATGCCTCTGCCGTTGTTTCTATTGAAACATTGCCCTGTATCCTTCCCACAAATTTGTGCTTTCTGCTTCTGAAAGTCCCCCTAAATGAAGCTCCTTCCTTTCAGAAACCTTTTATTTAATTAGGCTCACCCACAACTCATGAGAGCAGAGAGGGCCTATGACTTGCTCCCCATCTGGAATTCTGGGAGACAGCAGTCTTGCAGATATGTCCCTTGCCACTAGGTGGCGTGCCAGGACAAGAAGGTGGAGGAAGCTCCACAAAATCATCTGGGCCCTGACCCCTTGCTTCTGACTCACGGCAACCCTATAGGGCAGGGGAGAGCTGCCCCACAGGGTTTCCAAGGCTGTAAATCTTTACGGAAGCAGACTGCCACATCTTTCTCCTGTGGAGCAACTGGTCAGTTTGAACCAGTGACATTTTGTTTAGCAGCCGAGCACTTAACCACTGCACCACCACTGCTCCTTCATCTGGGGCCCAGTGAGGGTTTAAACTGGTGCTCCGAGGGGGCTGTGGTCCCAAACAGCCTTGGACCATGATGAAGAAGGTGCCATGGTGGAATGAATCCCGGCGGGGCTGTGAAACACTCAGAAAAGGACACCATGGGTGGGCAGTGTGGCCGCCCAACTGAGTCTAACTAAAAGAGAACAAAATGATATTTGTGCACTTCTGAGCGTGTGGAATGAAGCCTGCCGACCTGCCGCCTGGGCTTCTTGAGGGCCCCCAGCTACACTGCACATCTCCTGGAGGAAAAGCGCGTGCCTTGGATTTCTCTGTAGTTGCAGGTTGTGGCTGGCCCAGTGCTCAGGCCACAGTGAGGCTTCCTCATTTTGTTAATCCTGTAGCAAGGATACATTGCTCATTAAAACATTCTAGTGGCCTGTGGCTATTTTTTTTTTGTTTGTTTATTCATGTATTTTTTTTATTGCAGTAAAGTACGTATAACAAAAAAATGGCCGTTTGAACCATTTTTAAGCGTACAGTGCAACGATGTAAATTGCATTCACCATGCTGTTTAACTATTACCACTATCCATCTCCAAAAGTCTCCCATCGTCCTAAACGGAAACTCAGCACCCTTTAGACGGCAACACTCCATTCCTCACTCTCCCCAGCCCCTGGCAACCACCAATAAACTCTTGCGTCTAAGAATTTGTCTATTCTAGATATTTCCTGTAAGTGAGATCATACAGTATTTGTCCTCTTGTGTCTGACTTCTTTCACTTGGCATGTTCTCAGGACTCCATTTCTCTTTATGGCTGAGTAATACTGCATTGTATGTATGCACCACATTTCGTTTATCCATTTATCTGTTGATGGTCACTTGGATTGTTTCCACCTTTCGTCTACTGTGAATAGTACTGCAATGAACATTGGTGTACAAGTATTTGTTTGTGTCTCCACTTTCAGATCTTCTGGGTATATAACTATGAGTGGAATTGCTGGGTAGTGTGATAACTCTATGATTAACTTTTTGAGGAATTGTCAAACTGTTTCTCACAGTGGCTGTACCATTTGACAATCCCACCAGCAATGTACCAGGGTTCCAATTACTTCACATTCTCCACAACATTTGTTATTTTACTTTTTAAAACAATTATTATAGCCAGCCTGACAGGTGTGAAGAGGTATCTCATTGTCGTTTTGATCTTCATTTCCTGATGACTAATGATGTTGAGGATCTTTTCATGTGCTTATCAGCCATTTGTGTATCTCCTTTGAATAAATGTCTGTTCAAGGCCTTTGCTCGTTTTTAAGCTGGGCTGTTTGTCTTTTTGCTGTTGAGTTGAGTTCTTTGTCTAGTCTGGATGTTAAACTCGTACCTGATGTATGGTTCCCACATAGTTTCTCCCCTTCTGTAGGTTGTCCTCTTCGCTTCCTTGACAGGATCCTTTGATGCTGTGGCTTGTTTTCCTGCCCATGATCCCTCACTTACTGAGGAACTTTTTTGTTCCCCCAAGTGTCCTGATCAGAGGTGCACACAGTGATGTCGTGGAAACAACTTTTGAGCTTGGGGTCTCTGCCGCAGCACTCATTGCTCCATGGACACTACATGTGGCCTCTCTGAATGTCCATAAACACAGGGGCTGTGTAGCATTGCCGCCTCAAAGCTTTTTTCTTAAGCTTGTCTGTGTACATGAGGCCATTTCCTCGTGAGACACATGCAGGAAATTATTTGTGCAGCCCTTCATACAAATTGGAAACCCTGGTGGCATAGTGATTAAGAACTACAGCTGCTAACCAAAAGGTCGGCAGTTCAAATTTACCAGGTGCTCCTTGAAAACTCTATGGGACACTTCCACTCTCTCCTATAGGGCCGCTGTGAGTCGAAATTGACTCGATGGCAGCGGGTTTGGTTTTTTGGTTTTCATACAAAGAGGTCCAGGAGGTGCACTGACGATTCAAAAATGAGTCAAAAAAGCATGGGAACAAAGTGTGAGGAGAAGCAGGGTGACAGAGTCTCTGTAGGTTATTGTTGGTGTGGTGATTGTTTTTAACCTGCCATATACAGTTGTTTTTTTTTTTTTATACAGTTTAAGAGAAATGCTTTCAGCATAAACCTGGCTAAGGGCCTAACAAATGATATCTGAGAGAACAGACACCAAACCTGTGAGAAGATCTGTGAGTAGCAGTTAAATATCTCTGGAGCTGGACTGCTGGGATTCCATTTTGCCTCTGCCCCTACTAGTGAATGACTTCTGGCAATGTACCAAATGCCCTCGTCCCTCATTTGCTTCATCTGTCAAATGGGAGATATTAACAGAACCTACCTTAAGGGTAGTGTGATGGTTAAGATTGTGTTTCAACTTGGCTGGGCCATGATTCTGAGTGGTTTGGCAGTTATGATGTAGTTTGGCAATCATATAATGATGTAATCATCTCCATAATGAGACCTGATATAATGTAATCACCTCTAAGATGAGATCTGTTATGAGCAGCCGATCAGTTGAAAGGGAATTTCCTTGAGGGTGTGGCCTGCATCCAATATAGGTGGACTTTCTGGCAAAGCTCGCACAGTTATAGAGGCTGAAAAGTCCCAAGTCTGTGGGTCAGGCTGGAGGCTTCTCCTGACTCACATAGCTGCAGGGCTTGGTGAACTTAAGATCGGCAGGTCAGACAGCAGACCACTGGCTCACAGGCTGTGGAGGCTGACAAATCCCATGATCAGCAGGTAAGTCGCTAGCTCAAGTCCCAAGAACCAGAGGTCAGATGAACAGGAGCCAGCTGCAGAATTCAGAACAAGCAAAAGCCAGCCTGAGTGGTTCTACAGAAACAGAATTGTAAGGATGAGGTTTCTAAATTGGTTCCCAAATCTGGTTAGTCTTAAAGATTTTGATGACTCTGCTTCCAGTAGTAAAAAGGGCACTGCTAATCAATCCATGGTGTGAAGTGGTCATAGAAATATGCAAAATATCACCACCAATAGGCACAAGGTATTGGTGAGAGTGAGGCTCTGGGTGATTGCACGTGTGATGCCTTTCTACAATTTGGTCAGAATGAGAAGTGTAAGGAAACTGGTTGGTTGGTCCTACTTTCACTAGACAAAGCAGTGAAAGAAAGATGTAAGCTCAGGGCTCCAGAGTCACACCTCAAGCATCACATATGACCTCAAAGTTTCTACTTGCACCTTGAAAGGAAGCGTTATTTCTTGTAGTAACAGAGCTGCTATCGCTGAAAACCAAACCCAGAGTCTTATTGTAAGAGTGGCTGAATTATAATGCCAATTGTATTCCCAACCTTGAATGGTGTCTAAAGTTAAAGTGAGTGCATTGATTGGGAAGAAATGGGATCCTGAAACCTGGGATGGGGATATATGGGCAGATAATCAGGAAGCTGGGGACCCTGAGCCCCTAAATTCCATTGAATCACTCCTGCCAACAGAACCAACCTTCTCGTTGCCATCTGAAGAGATTACTCCATCTTCGTCTGCTAGGCCACCCTCTCTAGTAAAATCTTTAGCCCTCAAGCCCTATCTGATGAGATTAACCCAGCTGTGTCTGAAGAGTCTTCTTCTGAGTCATTCCCTGGAGAGGCATCTGAGTCGTTGCCTGGGACATTGCCTGAGGCAGATGCCTTATAACACATTGCTGAATGTTCTCAGAACACATCCCCATCACCCATTTTTGCTTCTAGACCTATAGTTACACTTAAGTCCCAGTGAGCCCCAAAAGGTGAAGTACAAAACGTGACCAGGAGGAGGTACACTACACTCCAAAAGAACTGCTTGACTTTTCTAACACGTGCAAACAGAAACCTGGGGAATATGTGTAGGAATGGCTATTAAGGGTGTGGGATAATGGGGCAAGGAACATAAAGTTGGATCAGTCTGAGTTTATTGATATGAGAACACTAAGCACAGATCCTTCATTCAATGTTTCAGCTCAAGAGGTTAGGAGAGGATCTAATAGTTTATTCCATTGGTTCACAGAAGCATGGATCATGTGGTGGCCCACATGACCAAGTTGAAGTGCCTTGGTATATTGTTGAAGAAGATATCCAAAGGCTTAGGGAAACTGGCATGTTAGAGTGGATTTATCAGGTTAGACCCACAGACCCACACATGGAGTGACCAGAGGACACACCTTTTACCGCAACTGTTAGGAACAAATTTGTAAAGGGAGCCCCAGCATCCTTGAAGACTGATGTGGTTGCTGTTTTGTGTAAGTCAGATTTGACAGTGGGAACTGCCCTAGGTGAATTAAGACACCTACTACAATGGGGCTGATTGGGCCCCGCAGTGGTAAGGGCCAAGTGGTGGCACTCAATCAACAAAGACAAGGTGGGCATTGTTACCGTAATAGACAGCAGAGTGAAAACAGTAATAAGAATAGTCTGAGTCATATGGACTTATGGCTTTGGCTACTTAGACATGGTGTCATTAGGAGTGAAATAGATAAGAAATCTACTAAATATTTACTTTATCTGTATAAGTGGAAGAATTCTAGGTAAAGTGAACAGCAGTGACAAGATAGAGAGTCACAGCCCTTCAGTCAAATCCCAGATCTGAGCGAGTTCATAGACCCACAATCCCTTGGACGGAGGGCAGGCCAAGTCTCCTTGCAGGAGGAGCCCATTATGCTGCCAAAAATTTATACAGGTAATCTTTCTCCCAGCCTTCACCAAAGAAATCTACAGCCTTTAACGAGAGTGACTGTTCATTGGGGATAAGAAAATAACCAGACTTTTCAGGGATTACCGGATACTGGCTCGAACTGACACTAATTCCAGGAGGCCCAAAATATCACTGTGGCCCACTAGTCAGACTGAGGGCGTATGGGGGCCACATTATTAATGGAGTTTTAACTCAGGTTTGTCTAACAGTGGGTCCAGTGGGTCCCTGAACTCACCCTGTAGTGATTTCCCCAGTTCCAGAATGCATAATTGAAATAGCTATATATAAGCAACTGGCAGAACCCCCACATTGGGTCCCTGACAAATGCAATAAAGGCTATAATGGTAGGACAGGCCAAGTGGAAGCCATCAGAACTGCCCGTACCTAGGAAAATAGTAAACCAAAAGCAACACCACATTCCTGCAGGTATTGCAGAGATTACTGCAATCATCAAGGACTTGAAGGATCCAGGGGTGGTGATTCCCACCACCTCCCCATTCAACTTGCCTTTTTGGCCTGTGCAAAAAACAGATGGATTTTGGAGAATGACTGTGGCTTATTGAAAACTTAACCAGGTGGTGGCTCCAGTTGCAGCTGCTGTTCCGGATGTAGTTTTATTGCCTGAGCAGATTAATCCATCTCCTGGTACCCACTATGCAGCTATTGACCTGGCGAATGTCTTTTTCTCCAAACCTGCTTCGAAGGACCACCAGAAGCAGTTGGTCTTCAGCTGGCAATGCCAGCAATGCACCTTCACTGTTCTACCTTAGAGGTATATCAACTCTCCAGCCCTACGTCATAATTTAGACCCCAGGGACGTTGATTGCCCTTCCCTTCCACAAGACGTCACACTGGTCTGTTACATTGATGATATTATGCTGATTGGACCTAGTATGGAAGAAGTGTCAATGATTCTGGTTTTACTTGTAAAACATTTGCATGCTAGAAGGCGGTGTCTTGGTTATGTAGTGCTGCTGTAACAGAGCTATCGCAAGTGGATGGCTTTAACAAACAGAAATTTATTCTCTCACAGTCTAGTAGGCTACAAGTCCAAATTCAGGGCATCAGCTCCAGGGGAAGGCTTTCTCTCTCTGTCGGCTCTGGAGGATGGTCCTTCTCATCAATCTTTTCCTGGACTAGGAGCTTCTCCGCACAAGAACCCTGGGTCCAAAGGATGTGCTCTGCTCTCAGTGCTGCTTTCTTGGTGGTATGAAGTCCCCCCTCTCTGTTCACTTCCCTTTCCTTTTATCTCTTGTAAGATAAAAGGTGGTGCAGGCCACACCCCAGGGAAAGTCCTTTTACATTGGATCAGGGTTGTGACCTAAGCAAGGGTGTTACATCCCACCGTAATCCTCTTCAACACAATCCAATCTTGCCTCATTAACCAGAGGCAGAGACTAGGATTTGCAACATATAAAACCGTTGCTGTCAAGTCAATTCCGACTCAAAGCAACCCTATAGGAAAATTATATCAATTACAAAATGGAGGACTACTATACAATACTGGGAATCATGGCCTATCCAAGTTGACACATATTTTTGGGGGACACAATTCAATCCACACAGGTGGGAAATTAATCTGGTAAAAATTCAGGCACCTTTCACCTCAGTGAAATTTCTAGGGATTCAGTGGTGTGGGGCATGTCAAGATATTTCTTCTGAAGTGAAGGATAAGTTATTGCATCTGGCTCCTCCCACAACTAAAAAGGAGGCACAACGTCTAGCGGGCCTGTTTGGATTTTGAGGCAACATATTCCTTATTTGGGTGTGCTACTCTGGCCTATTTATCAGGGGACTCAAGAAGCTGTTAGTTTTGCATGGGGCCCAGACCAAGAGAAGACTCTGAAACAGGTTCAGCTGCAGTGCAAGATGCTCTGCCACTTAGGCCGTATGCTCCAGCTGATCAAATGGTGCTTGAAGTGTCATTGACAGGTAGACATGCTGTTTGGAGTCTTTGGCAGCCCCTATCAGTGCATCACATAGCAGACTGTTAGGATTTTGGAGCAAAGCCCTGCCATCCTCTGCTGATAACTACTCTGCTTTTGAGAAACAGCTTTTGGCTTTTTACTGGGCTTTAGTACAGACTGAAAGCTTAACCATGGGACATCAAGTCACTATTCGGTCTGAACTGCCCATCATGAACTGTGTGTTGTCTGACCCACAGAGTCATAAATTGGGACATGCACAGCAGCACTCCAGCATTAAATGGAAGCGGTATATACGAGATCGGGCCCTAACAGGACCTGAAGGCACAAGCAAGTTGCCTGAGGAAGTGGTCCAAATGCCCATAGTCTCCACTCCTGTCACATTACCTTCCACCTCCCAGTCTGCACCTATGATGTCATGGGGAGTTGCTTATGACCAGTTGACTGAAGAAGAGAAAACACTTGCCCGGTTTACAAATGGTTCTGCACGATATGCAGGCATCACTCGGAAGTGGACAGTGGCAGCACTACAGCCCCTTTCTGGGACCTCCCTGAATGATGGTGGTGAAGGGAAATACTCACAATGGGCACAACTTCAAGCAGTGCACCTGGTTGTTCACTTTGCTTGGAAGGAGAGATGGCTAAATGTGTGATTGTATCTGACTCATGGGTTGTGGCCAATGGTTTGGCTGGATGGTCAGGGACTTGGAAGGAACATGACTGGAGAATTGGTGACAAGCGAGTATGGGGAAGAGGTATGTGGATAGGCCTCTTTGAATGGGCCGAAGAAGTGAAGACATTTGTGTCTCATGTGAGTGCTCATCAAAGGGGTGATGTGGGCAGAGGAGGATTTTAGCAATTAAGTGGATAGGATGACGTGTTCTGTGGAAAGCCATCCTCTTTCTCCAGCCACTCCTGGCTTTGTCCAATGGGCTCATGAACAAAATTACCATAGTGGCAGGGATGGAGCTTATGCATGGGCTCATCAACGTGGACTTCCATTCACCAATTCTGACTAGGCTACAGCCACGGCTGAGTACCCAATCTGCCAGCAGCAGAGACCAACACTGAGTCCCTGATGTGGCACCAGTCCTGGAGGTGATCAGCCAGCAACCTGTTGGTGGATTGATTACATTGGTCCAAAGGATGCGCTCCACTCCTGGCTCTGCTTTCTTGGTGGTAGGAAGTCTCCATCCTTTCTGCTTGATTCTCTCTTTTATGTTTCAAAAAGAGATTGACTGAAGATAGAACCTAATCCTGTAGATTGATTTCTGCCTCATTAACATAACTGCCTTTAATCCTGCCTCATTAGAGGTTAGGATTTGTAGCACATGGGATAAGCACATCAGGTACACAAATTGGTGGACAACTACACAATGCTGGGAATCATGGCCTAGCTAAGCTGACACACATTTTAGGGGGACACAATTCAATCCATAACAGTCTGGAATACAGGAGATCCTTTAGGACATCTCTTAGTACTACCATGCTGTCATGGATTGAATTATGTTCCCCCAAAAATGTATTAATTTGACTGGGCCATGATTCCCATTATTGTGTGGTTGTCTTCCATCTCGTGATTGTAATTTTATGTTAAAGAGGATTAGGGTGGAATTGTAACACCCTTACCCAAGTCATATCCCTGATCCAATGTAAAGGGAGTTTCCCTGGGGTGTGGCCTGCACCACCTTTTATCTCTCAAGAGATAAAAAGGAAAGGGAAGAGAGCAGAGAAGGGGGACCTCATACCACCAAGAAAGAAGTACTGGGAGCAGAGCACTTCCTTTGGACCCGGGATATCTGTGCAGAGAAGCTCCTAGTCTGGGCACTGATGAGAAGGCTGATAGAGCGAGAAAGCCTTCTCCTGGAGCTGGCACCCTGAATTTGTACTTCTAGCCTACTTTAGTGTGAAGAAATAAATTTCTCTTTGTCAAAGTCATCCACTTGTGGCATTTCTATTATAGCAGTACTAGAGGACTAAGACACATGCCCTGCAATTAAATTCAACGGAAAACTACAGCAACCCAATTGCAACGTGACTGTTAATGGCCCAGACCCTTCAGGAATGAAGGTTTGGGTCACCCGACCAGGCAAAAAACCACGATTAGCTGAGGGACTAGCTGAGGGTAAAGGGAATACAGATTATGTGGTGGAAGAAGGTAGTTCTAAATACCAGCCATGACCATGTGGCCAGTTGCAGAAATGAGGACTGTAATTGTTATGAGTATTTCTTCCTTGTATGTGTGCATCAAATATTTTTGTTTCCTTCACTTATAAAATAAAAGATGTAAACAGGGTCAGTGCCTTTTCGGTTGTGCATGGTGGTTGTGTCATGTTAGGTGCAAGTATGACTTTATAATTGTCTTTATTTAGAGATAGTGGATAGTTTAGGGAAATGTGTATGGGTGCCAAGTTGACAAGGGGTGGACTATGATGGTTAAGGTTGTGTGTCAACCTGACTGGGCCATGATTCTCGGTGGTTTGCAGTTATGATGTAGTTTGGCAGCTATGTAATGATGTAATCGCCTCCATAATCAGATCTGACACAATGTAATCACTTCCACCATGAGATCTGCTATGAGCAGACAATCAGCTGAAAGGGATTTTCCTTGGGGGTGTGGCCTGCATCCAATATATGTGGACTTTCTGGCAAAGCTTGCTGCCTTTTTTCACTCACGACCCTGAAACTGGCTCCTGTTCATCTGACCTCTGGTTCTTGGGACTTGAGCTAGCAGCTTCCTGCCGACCTTGAGATTCATCATCCTCCTAGGGCAATGCCCTGCCATCTTACGTGCCTATCTTGGGTTTGCCAGCCCCCTCAGCTAGCTACGTGAATCAGGAGAAGCCTTCAGCCTGACGCAGATTTGGAACTTCCAGCCTCCACAACTGCCTGAGCCATTTCCTTGATATAAATCTCTCTCTCTCTATATACTTTTCACTGGTTTTGCTTCTCTAGAGAAGCCAACCTAAGACATTTAAATGGGCTAATATATCTAAAGAGTTTAGAACAGGGCCTGACACACGGTTGTTGTTAGTTGCTGTTGAGTTGGCTCTGACTCACAGCAACCACATGTACAACATAATGAAACATTGCCTGGTCCTGTGCCATCTTCGTGATCATTTGTGTTCTGGAGTCCGTTATTGTGGCCACTGTATATTTTGAGTGCCTTCCAACATAAGAGGTTCATCTTCCAGCACTATACTGGTCAATATTCTGTTGTGATCCATAAAGTTATCATCAGCTGATTTTCAGAAATAGATCACTAGATCTTCCTTCTTAGTCTGGAAGCTCTGCTGAAACCTGTTCACTGTGGGTGACCTGGCTGGTATGTGAGATACCGTTGGCATAGCTTCCATTATCATAGGAACTGATACATGGTGAGTATTCAATAAATATTTGTTAAATGAATAAGTTTAGCATTTGGCTGCACCTAAACCATAGTGTTCAGGAGTTTATTAATCCCAGTGTTACAATTTAGGGGTATATCTTTAGAGCAAAAGTTCCTTACCTGGAACACTTAGACTCTGGGGTCTGTGAACCACCCCAAGAGGTCGTTAAACTATGCAAATTTTGTGCATATGCACAAACGGGCAATTTTCTTTGTGGGGGTATGATGGATTGAATTGTGTACCCCAAAAATATCTGTCAACTTGGCTAGATCATGATTCCTGGTATTGTGTGATTTTCCACCATTTTGTCATCTGATGTGATTTTCCTATGTGTTGTAAATCCTATCCCTATGATGCTAATGAGGTGGAATTAACTGCATTTACATAAATTAAATATACAAGATTAATCTACAATTTAAGCCAATCTCTTTTGAGATATAAAAGAGAGAAGCGAGCAGAGAGACAGGGGGACCTCATACCACCAAGAAAGTAAAGCCAAGAGCGTGTGTCTTTTGGACCCAGGGTCTGTGTACTGAAAAGCTTCTAGTCCAGGGGGAAGATTGATGAGAAGGACCTTCCTCCAGAGCTGACCGAGAGAGAAAGCCTTTCCCTGGAGCTGAAGCCCTGGATTTGGACTTGTAGCCTACTAGACTGTGAGAGAATAAACTTTCTCTTAGTTAAAGCCATCCACTTGTGGTATTTCTGTTATAGCAGCACTAGATGACTAAGACAGGGGAGGTCCATAGCTTTCGTTACATTTGTTTAAAGGGTACGTAAACCAAAAAATATTCAGCTGCTCTGGAATTGGGCACCATCATTTGAGGGCCTGGAGAGAAATATCCAAACCCATGACATGGTGCTATAGCACTGTGTGTATGGGGTGGAGTGGGGCACCTGATTAGGGTGTCATCTGCCCACACAGATGCCCCTGAAATGTGCCTTTTCCCAGGGAGACCACTCTAGCAGTAGTTCTCTGCCGTGCACGTGAGATCCATGCTCTTTGTTGCTGCTTCTCTGTGGCTCTGTCCCCGTCCAGACCTCCTCCTTGGCCCTCTGGGATCCACTGTCCTCACCCCTCTCCTGGATTTTCCACCAACTCTTCTCCCACCTCCCTCATTTTAGTTTGAAGATCAATCCCGGAAGGAAAAATGCCAAAAAAAGAGGATTTGTGTTTTTCTTCCAAGAAATTGCTCTCCTCCTTCCTTACCTTGACTAAGAGGCCTTTTGTTTATCTGTCTTCAGCATTTTTTGAAAGCTTGAATTTATTTTAGGCTCCAGCCTCCCTGAAACTACTCTTTGAGATCCATACCATTGACTTTTTTTGCCCACACCATTGATTTTTATCCGTCATTAGGTCTGTTCTCTCCTATCTTTTGCATTCATCCATTTATTCATTCATTCAGAAAATACTTAGTTAGCAGCTATTCTGTTCTAGGCCCCGCTGTAAACAAAATAAAGCCCATGGTCTCATGGTGTTTACATTCTAGTGAAGAACATACAAAAGGGAGGCTTGCATTCTAGGGAAGGGGGTTAAACTAAGTCCACAAATAGATATAAAGCATCAGATGTGATGAGGACTAGTAAGAAGATAAGGTAAGTGGATAGAAGAAGGAAGACCAAATGAGAGTTGATGCAAATCTACTGCAAAAGATCTTTTTAAAGTGTTGAAAAGCAAAGATGTCACCTTGAAGACTAAGGTGCACCTAACCCAAGCCATGGTATTTTCAATCTCCTCATATGCATGTGAAAGCTGGACGATGAAAAAGGAAGACCAAAGAAGAATGGACGTCTTGGAATTGTGGTGTCGGTGAAGAATATTGAATGTACCATGGACTGTCAGAAGAATGAACAAGTCTGTCTTGGAAGAAGTACAGCCAGAATGCTACTTGGAAGCAAGGATGGCGAGACTTTGTCTCACGTACTTTGGACACATTATCAGAAGGGACCAGTCTCTGGAGAAGGACACCATGCTTGGTAAAGTAGAGGGTCAATGAAAGAGAGGAAGACTCTCAACAAGATGGATTGATGCAGTGGCTGCAACAATGGGCTAAAACATACCTACTGTCGTGAGGATGGCATAGGACCGGGCAACATTTTGTTCTGTTATGCATAGGATTACTATGAGTCGGAACCAACTTGACAGCACCTAATAACAACAACAACAAGGGGATAGAAAAGAATGGATGAGTGTTATTTTAGACAGGATGGTTAGGGAAGGCCTCTCTGAGGTGGCGACATTCAAGCAAAGACCTGAAGGAAAGGAGCCAGTCAGATGACTCTCTAGGGGAAGAGTGCCCATGTGGAGAGAACAGCAAGTGCAAAGGCTCTGAGGCAGCAGTGGGTCTGGCATGAACGAGGAGGCCCATATGGCTGGAGAAGAGGGAGCACAGTGGAAACTGTCAGGAGATGAGGCAGGGGTCGGGTCAAGTAAGGCCTTGTAAATAGTAAGTCAGGTTTATATTCTAGGGGTGAAGGGAACCGTCATGGATTCTGAATAGGAAAGTAACACGTCTCACACTGGAAATTCTCATTTGGCAGCTGTGTTGAGAAGAGCTCACAATATAAGCTGTGTTGAGAAGAGCTCACAATATAAGCCCATTAGAAGTCTCCCTGCATAGTCACATGAGTCGATTGTTCTTTTTTTTTTTTTCCTTCTCATTTGGATTATTAGACATTGGGAAATTTTTGGGGCATCTTTTGCTCTGAAATTTGAAGTGGTAGAGGCAGATGTCCCCATCCTTCAGCAGCTACCTTCCTTTTTAGTCTCTTGAAATGGGATCACAAACTGTTGTACACAGTATTTTGCTTTTTGCTACCTCCTACCCTGCCCCCATCTGCCTTCTCAGGTCCTCTTGTCTAAATCATGGCTGATGGCCACCGAGATTGTCTGTTGTTGTTATGAACGTCAAAATGTCATGATCACGTCCTCCGAAGAGCTGCTCATTCCCTCATCCACAGTCAGTTTTTCTTTTTTGCTGGTCAGGCTGAATATATCATTCTAGGAACATACTTGGGATTTCCCAAACAACTCTTCTGTAATTAATAGATAGACATCTCTTTATGGTTTACAAAGGACTTCATCCTCGAATTATCACTGCTGCCAAGATTATTATTACATCTGTTTTACAGATGAAGCAGCTGAGGCCCAGGGACATTGGGCATGGAAGCTGAAACTCCGATGTCTGTGCTTTTTCTGCTATACCACTCTACTCTTCTTTTTTTAAAAAATTTTTATTGCGCTTTAAGTGGAAGTTTACAAATCAAGTCAGTCTCTCACACAAAAGTTTATATACACCTTGATACATACTCCCAATTGCGCTCCCCTTAATAACACAGCTGGCTCCCTCCCTCCACTATCTCTTTTCGTGTCCATTTCACCAGCTTCTAATCCCCTCCGCCCTCTCATCTCCCCTCCAGGCAGGAGACGCCAACAGAGTCTCAACTGTCCACCTGATCCAAGAAGCTCACTCCTCACCAGCATCCCTCTCTAATCCATTGTCCAGTCCAATCCCTGTCTGAAGAGTTGGCTTTGGGAATGGTTCCTATCCTGGTGCAACAGAAGGTCTGGGGACCATGACCACCGGCATCCTTCTAGTTTCAGTCAGACCATTCAGTCAGGTCTGTTTACAAGAATTTGGGTTCTGCATCCCACTGCTCTCCTGCTCCCTCAGGGGTTCTCTGTTGTGTTCCCTGTCAGGGCAGTCATCGGTTGTAGCCGGTCACCATCTAGTTCTTCTGGTCTCAGGATGATGTAGTCTCTGGTTTATGTGGCCCTTTCTGTCTCTTGCGGTCATAATTACCTTGTATCCTTGGTGTTCTTCATTCTCCTTTGATCCAGGTGGGTTGAGACCAATTGATGCATCTTAGATGGCCACTTGCTAGCGTTTAAGACCCCAGACACCTCTCTCCAAGGTGGGTTGCAGAAGGTTTTCTTAATAGATTTTATTATGCCAATTGACTTAGATGTCCCTTGAAACCATGGTTCCCAAACCATGCCCCCCACCACCACCACTACACTGGCCTTAGAGGCATTCAGTTTATTCTGGAAACTACTTTGCTTTTGGTTTAGTCCAGTTGTGCTGACCTAGCCTCTGTTGTGTGTTGTCTTTCCCCTTACCTAAAATAGTTCTTATCTACTATCTAATTAGTGAATAGCCCTCTCCCACCTTCCCTCCCTCCCCCTCTCATAACCATCAAAGAATATTTTCTTCTCTGTTTAAACTATTTCTCAAGTTCTTATAATAGTGGTCTTATACAATATTTGTCCTTTTGCAACTGACTAATTTCACTCAGCATAATGCCTTCCAGATTCCTCCATGTTATGAAATTGTTTCACAGATTCATCACTATTTTTTATCGATGCGTAGTATTCCATTGTGTGAATACACCATAATTTATTTATCCGTTCATCCGTTGATGGGCACCTTGGTTGCTTCCATCATTTTGCTATTGGAAACAGTGCTGCAGTGAACATGGGTGTGCATATATCTGTTCGTGTAAAGGCTCTTATTTCTCTAGGATATATTCCAAGGAGTGGGGTTGCTGGATTGTATGGTAGTTCTATTTCTAGGTTTTTAAGGAAGCGCCAAATCGATTTCCGAAGTGGTTGTACCATTTGACATTCCCACCAGCAGTGTATAAGTGTTCCAATCGCTCCATAGCCTCTCCAACATTTATTGTTTTGCACTTTTTGGATTAACGCCAGCCTTGTTAGAATGAGATGAAATCTCATTGTAGTTTTGATTTGCATTTCTCTAATGGCTAATGATCGCGAGCATTTCCTCATGTATCTGTTAGCTACCTGAATGTCTTCTTTAGTGAACTGTCTATTCATATCTTTTGCCCATTTTTTAATTGGGTTATGTGTCTTTTTGTAGTTGAGTTTTTGCAGTATCACGTCGATTTTAGAGATCAGGCGCTGATCGGAAATGTCATAGCTAAAAACTTTTTCCCATTCTGTAGGTAATCTTTTTACTCTTTTGGTGAAGTCTTTGGATGAGCATAGGTGTTTGATTTTTAGGAGCTCCCAGTTATCTGGTTTTTCTTCTACATTGTTTATAATGTTTTGTATACTGTTTATGCCATGTATTAGCACTCCTAACCTTGTCCCTATTTTTTCTTCCATGATCTTTATTTGTTTTAGATTTTATATTTAAGTATTTGATCCATTTTGAGCTTGTTTTTGTGCATGGAGTGAGGTATGGGTCTTGTTTCATTTTTTTGCAGATGGATATCCAGCAATGCAGCACCTTTGTTAAAAAGACTTGTCTTTTCCCCATTGAAATGTTTTGGGGCCTTTGTCAAATATTAACTGCTCATATGCGGATGGATTTATGTCTGGATTCTCAATTCTGTTCCATTGGTCCACGTATCTGTTGTTGTACCAGTACCAGGCTGTTTTGACTACTGTGGCAGTATAATAGGTTCTAAAATCAGGTAGAGTAAGGCCTCCCACTTTCTTCTTCTTTTTCAGTAATGCCTTACTTATGTGGGGCCTCTTTCCCTTCCATATGAAGTTGGTGATTTGTTTCTCCATCTCATTAAAAAATATCATTGGAATTTGGATCAGAATTGCACTAAATGTATAGATTGCTTTTCATAGAATAGACATTTTTATAATGTTAATTCTTCCTATCCATGAGCAAGGTATATTTTTCCACTTATGTAGGTCTCTTTTGGTTCCTTGCAGAAGAGTATTGTAGTTTTCTTTGTATAAGTCGTTTACATCTCTGGTAAGATTTATTCCTAAGTGTTTTATCTTCTTGGGGGCTAGTGTAAATGGTATTGATTTGGTGATTTCCTCTTCGAAGTTTTTTTGTTGGTGTAGAGGAATGCAACTGATTTTTGTATGTTTATCTTGTATCTTGATACTCTGCTGAACTCTTCTATTAGTTTCAGTAGTTTTCTGGAGGATTCCTTAGGGTTTTCTGTGTATAAGATCATGTCATCCGCAAATAGAGATACTTTGACTTCTTCCTTGCCAATCTGGATGCCCTTTATTTCTTTATCTAGCCTAATTGCTCTGGCTAGGACTTCCAGCACAATGTTGAATAATAGTGGTGATAAAGGGCATCCTTGTCTGGTTCCTGATGTCAAGGGGAATGCTTTCAGACTCTCCCCATTTAGGATGATGTTGGCTATTGGCTTTGTATAAATGTCGTTTATTATGTTGAGGAATTTTCCTTCTATTCCTGTTTTGCTGAGGGTTTTTTTAATCATGAATGGGTGTTGAACACTGTCAAATGCCTTTTCTGCATGAATTGATAAAATCATGTGATTCTTGTCTTTTGTTTTATTTATGTGGTGGATTACAGTAATTGTTTTTCTAATGTTGAACCATCCCTGCGTACCTGGTATGAATCCAACTCGGCCATGGTGAATTATTTTTTTGATATGTTGTTGAATTCTATTGGCTAGAATTTTGTTGAGGATTTTTGCATCTAAATTCATGAGGGATATAGGTCTGTAATTTTCGTTTTTAGTGGTGTCTTTACCTAGTTTTGGTACCGGGGATATGGTGGCTTCACAGAATGAGTTTGGTAGTATTCCGTCCTTTTCTATGCTCTGAAATACATTTACTAGTAGTGGTTTTAACTCTTCTCTGAAAGTTTGGCAGAATTCTGCAGTGAAGCAGTCCGGGCCAGCGCTTTTTTTTTATTGGGAGTTTTTCGATTACCTTTTCAATCTCTTCTTTTGTTATGGGTCTGTTTAGTTGTTCTACTTCTGATTGTGTTAGTTTAGGGTTGCTATGAGTCGGAATCAACTCGACGGCAGTGGGTTTGGTTTTTGGGTTTGGTAGATAGGTAGTGCGTTTCTAAAAATTCATCCATTTCTTCTAGGTTTTCAAATTTGTTAGAATGCAATTTTTCATAATCTGATATGATTCTTTTAATTTCAGTTGGGTCTGTTGTAATATCACCCATCTGATTTCTTATTTGGGTTATTTCCTTCCTCTCCTGTTTTTCTTTTGTCATTTTGCGCAATGGTTTATCAATTTTGTTGATTTTTTCAAAAAACCAGCTCTTGGTCTTGTTAATTCTTTCAATTGTTTTTCTGTTTTCTATTTCATTTAGTTCATCTCTAATTTTTATTATTTGCTTTCTTCTGGTGCCTGTGGGTTTCTTTCGTTGCTCTCTTTCTGTTTGTTCAACTTATAGGGGTAATTCTTTGATTTTGGCCCTTTCTTCTTTTTATATGTGTGCATGTATTGATATAAATTGACCTCTGAGCACTGCTTTCGCTGTGTCTCAAAGGTTCTGATAGGAAGTGTTTTCATTCCTATTGGATTCTCTGAATTTCTTTATTCCATCCTTCATGTCTTCTATAATCCCGTCTTTTTTGAGCAGGGTATTGTTCAGTTTCCAAGTGTTTGATTTCTTTTCCCTGCTTTTTCAGTTATTGATTTCTACTTTCATGGCCTTATGGTCACAGAAGATGCTTTGTGATATTTCAATGTTTTGGATTCTGCTAAGGCTTGCTTTATGACCTAACATATGGTCTATTCTAGAGAATGTTCCATGTGCACTAGAAAAGAAAGTACACTTGACTGCTGTTGGGTGGAGTGTTCCATATATATCTATGAGGTCAAGTTCGTTGATTGTGGCATTTAGATCTTCCGTGTCTTTATTGAGCTTCTTTCTGGATGTCCTGTCCTTCACCAAAAGTGGTGTGTTGAAGACTCCTACTATTATTGTGGAGCTGTCTATCTCACTTTTCAATGCTGATAGAGTTTATTTTATGTATCTTGCAGCCCTGTCATTGGGTGCATAAGTATTTAATATGGTTATATCTTCTTGGTATATTGTCCCTTTAATCATTATATAGTGTCCTTACTTATCCTTTATGATGGATTTAATGTTAAAGTCTATTTTGTCAGAAATTAATATTGCCACTCCTGCTCTTTTTTTTTCAGATTCTGAGATTTAATATCAAATTTACTCTTTGACATTATACCGTGAACCCTTTTACATGACTTGATAGAAAAGATCCTTATCTAACCAGTAAGGAAATCAGGGATGGTCAGAAAATGAACAAAGTACGGTAACAATGACGCATAAACCTTCACAGTTTGGATTTCATGTAACTTTTCTAAGCACCCACAATGAGAAATGCAAGCTGAGTTTTTTATTCAATCATTCTGCGAAAAATACTTTGGTAAATATGAACATTTTGCTCTTCTATGATCTTCCCATGGGAATACCCACCCACCCTTGTTTTTTTGTTGCCTTTTTTTTTCATTTTAGATTTTTAAAAAATTTTATACAAATAGACTTAACTTTGATTTAAAGTAAACATATAAAAATTGAGAAGAATATTGTTTGCAACAATGGACATGAACGTGGAGTTATGAACTAGGCAGGGTGTACAAAAAAATGGCTCCTTCTCAGTGACTTCAGGAAAACACCTGAAAAACACATCTCATCCAGAAGGGACTGTCTGCGGCACACTGTTTCCTTCGGCCCACAAAGTCTGACTGACTTTTTAACAACTTCAGGTCAGAGAAAACAGCTGCGAGAAAACATGAAGGCAGAAGCACCCGTGTGATGTAGAATCTTCTTGGGGTGAAGGATAAGGTGGGGGAAGGGGTACTTTTGGTTCAGCACTACAGTCAAGTTAATTTTGTCACTGTTGAAGACAAAGTAGATCATCTAAAGGGTACAGACACACAGCAAGCACGTCCCACTTGTGAGGGTGAAAGCTCAGAAGACAGCTCACAGCAAGAGTGCGGAGAGGAGCAACCAGTACTATCTATTTGGAGGTCTGTGCCAAAGTGGGTACAAACTAGACTCTCTGCTCTGTGGGACCAAAACCAAAACAGGATGAAAACAGACAAAAATCCTCCAGACCCAAAATAAGCAGCAAGAAGGAACGCAAGAAGTCTCACAGAACATACTGATCCAAAGAGGTTGTGCTAAAACATGGCCACTCGGTTTCTTTAATGCACGTCCAAACCTGTTTATCTAGGCTTTCTTTTCACGTTGTACTGACCTACTGAGGAGACGGTGGACTTAGGAGGTGGCAAAGCACTCAGACATTTCTCCCTGCCTCTACACTCCTCCTCCTCTCCTTTATTTCCTCCTCCGGGATTAGAGTCAGTGCTTCCTCTACAAAGGAAATGCCGTTAATGACGATGAGGGAAAGGCTTGAAACGGGACTTCCAGAATACTGACTTCACTTCCCCGAAGCCTCGCTGCAGGCAGCCACAGCGCGGAGGCGTCGCTGACATGGTCTGATGGAGCTACGAATTAAAAAAAAGAAAGAGAAAAGGGAAGGAAAAAACAAAGGCAAAAACAAAAACCACCCCAAGTCTTGTCTTTTCTCAAACTAAAGGAGAAAGCGGAGGGATGGAAGCAGTCCTTCGCGAAGGAGGTCACTGTTAGGAGATGATGGCCGGGGACCACCGCGTCAGAGTTAGGTTGTCAGCACTGGCTGACCGCTTCCGTGTGGGTGTTCTCAAGTCCTTGTACTTGTCCTCGCACAGCCGAGAGATGGCCTCAAGCTTGTGAGCCCTCTCCCTGCTGAGGGGCTCCAAGGGGAAGCTCAGGTTGTTTGCTTCTGCCAGAGAACGGAGATCAAAATAATACTTGGCATAAACACTGGAAGGAACGCTGATGTTGAACTGGAGCAATTCAAGAAACTGTCGCTCTAGCTCATTCATGTCTTCAACGGTGATGTCTTTCAGGATCCGGCAGTAATCCACATTCCAGACCGCCTGGTCGTCCCACACTTTGGAGGCCAGCAAGATGGCCCCAAGGACAATTCGCTTCCAGTTTGCCGGACAGATATCTATCTCTGCATACGTCAGAAGTCTCTCAAGGTATACCAGGGTGACTATGGCACATTCAGCCGTCAGCTGGGCAGCACTGAACAGCGTCCGAACAAACCGGTAGATCTGTTTCTGCTCTGGGTTGTGTTTGTCATAATCTGGTGGCACTTCGGATTTCGAAAGAGGGTGAAGGTTTTCATCAAAAATATCTAAGAGCATTCTTCCATCTGGGTCCCTGTTTTTGATGTGATAGTATATTGCGAGAGCTACACATTTAATTGTATACTTGAGGTTTGGCTGACTGACTGTGCTATCATCTAGGAAAATAGTGGGGCAGGAGCTGTACTTCCTCGCTACTTGTCCTGGAGGATGATGGTTAATGAAGAGACTCTTGCGTTTTTCTCTCACGTCTGTCTGAGATTTACTGAGGAATATTGTGCTGGCCCGAGGATGGTCTGAAGGATTGAATTCCATGTTCAGATCTGAGTAACAAACCTGTTCACACCCTCTTGGTGTGTATGTGGCATCATCAGTCTCCATAACCAAATCAAATTCTGGGTGGGGGTCCTCCTGTTTCTGTAGAGTGGTCACAGCATTTCCCCAAATTAAAGAGCCCACATATTCCTTGTGACTTCAGTTCAAATCTGACAGGCCCAGCAAGTCTACCGATGACCCCTTGACTCTGGCCACAAGAAACCTCTAACCCAGGTTCTCCTTAGTAAGCCAAGCCAGATGTGGTTTAAAACAAACATCAAGCGGGAACCAGGAGGCCTCAGACATTTCAACTAACATTTCAGAGTCTCGTTTTCCACACCTTTTAAGCCACTATAGTCTCCTGCTCTTTTTTGATTGTTGTTTGCTTGATATATTTTTTTCCATCCTTTGAATTTTAGTTTGTGTTTTTAAGTCTTCGGCATGTCTCTTTCAGGCAGTGTATAGACGGATCATGTTTTTTAGTCCATTCTGCCACTCTCTGTCTCTTTATTGGTGCATTTAGTCCATTTACATTCAGCATAATTAGGGATAGGTATGAATTTAGTGCTATCAGTTTGATGTCTTTTTTTGTGCGTCTTTGATAGTTTCTTTTTCCCACTTAATTTTTTGTGCTGAGTTGTTTATCTTTATATATTGTCTTTTGGTCATATTCGTTGCTGTTGATTTTGTTTCTGCTGAGTCTCTAATTTTTCTTGTGTTTTCTTTTGATGAGTAGGATAGTTTGTCTCCTTTGTGGTTACCTTATTATTTATTTTTATAGTTTATTATATATTTTTCTAAATTTAAACCTAACTTTTATTTCTTTGTATGGCCGTATCTTCCTCTCCATATGGAAGATCTATGATTACATTTCTTAGTCCCTCTTTATTGTTTTAATGTTGTCTTCTTTTATGTAATAACATTGCTGTTACACTGTTTCCAGCTTTTTTTTTTTAATAATCTTGCTTTGTTTTTTTGGATTTCCCTGCCTGGGTTGACTTCTGATTGCTCTGCCCAGTGTTGTAGTCTTGGGTTGATACCAGATATTACTGATTTTCTAACCAAAGAACTCCCTTTAGTATTTCTTGTAGTTTTGGTTTGGTTTTTGCCCATTCTGTAAATTTCTGTTTATCTGGAAATATCCTAATTTCACCTTCATATTTGAGAGACAGTTTTGCTGGATATATGATTCTTGGCTGTTCATTTGTTTCCTTCAATACTTTGTATAAGTCATCCCATTGCTTTCTTGCCTGCATGCTTTCTGCCGAGTAGTCCGAGCTTATTCTTATTGGCTCTCCTTTGTAGGTGACTTTTCGTTTATCCCTCGCTGCTCTTATAATTATCTCTTTATGTTTGGTTTTGGAAAGTTTGATTATAATACGTCTTGGTGACTTTCTTTTAACATATACCTTATGTGGAGTTTGATGATCGTCTTGGATAGATATCTTCTCATCTTTCACAATATCAGGGACGTTTTCTGCCAACAAATCTTCAACAGTTTTCTCTGTATTTTCTGTTATCCCTCCCTGTTCTGGTACTCTAATCACTCGTAGGTTATTTCTCTTGATAGCATCCCACATGATTCTTAAGGTTTCTTCATTTTTTAAAATTCTTTTATCTGATTTTTCTTCAAATATATTAGTGCCAAGTGATTTATCTTCGAGCTCAGAAATTCTGCCTTCCACTTGCTCAGTTCTGCTCCTCTGACTTTCTATTGAGTTATCTAATTCTGTAATTTTATTGTTAATCTTCTGAATTTCTGATTGCTGTATGCCTATGGATTTTTCCAGCTTATTAAACTTTTCATTATGTTCCTGAATAATCTTTCTAATTTCTTCAGTTGCTTTATCTGTGTGTTCCTTGGCTTGTTCTGCGTATTGTCTCGTTTCCTTCCTGATGTCTTGAAGGGTTCTTTATGTTAAACTTTTGTATTCTGCCTCTGGTAATTCCAGGAATGCCCTTTCATTTAGAAGATCCGTGGGTTCTTTTTTTGAGAGCCTGTTGAGGTGATCATGATCTCTTTCTTTATGTGACTTGATATTGACTATTGTCTCCAAGGTATCTATAAGTTATTGTATTAGTTTATGCTCGCTTACTGTGTCACAGCTTCTTGCTTTGTTTTGTTTTGGTATATGCCTATGGGTTGCTTGAGTGAGCTGGCTTGATTACTTTCTCCTTTGGAGCTCTGGTGTCCTGTCCCCAGCTGGTTAGAGTTGTTATCAGGTATATTAGTCTAGGAGTCCATTCAATTTTCTTGTATGAATTCAGCTCAGGTTTCCAGGTAGCTGATACTCAGCGTGTGGTACAGGCTCTGTCCTACAGTCTTGGAGGGGCAGGGGTGATTGGCGTATATACCCGTATCTGATTGCAGCAGGGGGTCACGCTCTGAACAAGTCAGGGGGCTGAGAACCGACCCCTAAGTGTCTCTGAGGAAAACACGTCTCTGTTCCTTAAAGAGTGCTGGTGGGTGGGCTCTGCAGAGGGACCATGGGCACCCAAAGATTTTGTTGTAAGGACAGGGAGGTTCCAGTTATCCCTGGGCCCCTGTCACAGGTGGCTGGGCGACCCAAGTGGAGCCACCAGTCCTTAGGTCCCTGTTGTGAGTAGGTGAGGACCTTGTTTAATAGGCAAAGCAATGTCAAACATCAAACACCCACCTCTCCACGACACCGCTGAAATGGTTGGAGTTTGCCAACAAGGGCCTATTCTCCCGAAATAGGCCCACACAGGTCCATGCAGAAGGGAAAGGTGCTCAAGGTCCACGGACGGTTTATGCCTGGACAGGAGCCACTTCTGTCCTGAGCTCCCCTGGTTAATGGAGCTTGCAAATTATCTTTTCCCCCCAATTCCCAATTTTTTTCTTCCCCAAGGCCAGGAGGATGGCTCTAGGTGCTCAGCAGGGTCTATTTCAGGCCCAGGGAATTCAGCTGCTGAAGCTGGCTTGGGGGCGGTGGGGGGGGGGCACAGTAAAATATATGCAAGTACTTAGCTTTTGTCAGGAGTGTCGTTCTTCTGTGGTTCTGGAGGTGTGACTAGGCTGTGTGGCTGGCTGCTTCTCCCTGAGGAAGCTGCAGTCGAATGCTAGTACCAGTCTGCTGCCGCGATTCTGGGAATGGTGCCTGAGGGCTCCCTTCGATTCAGGTCTTGTAACTCCTCTCGGTTTCTGAACTGCCTCTTCCTCCTCCTGCCCTTCAGTTCTTTTTCTAAGCTTGTCTTTAATGCTCAGGGCTCCTAGCTTGTCATACACTTGTTTCACTTGTTTTTTCAGGTCTTCGTCGTAAAGAGGGCTCTCCGGAAGCGTCTGTCTATTCCATCATCTTGGCTCCACCTCACCACTCTACTCTTGAAGTAAGGCAAGTGTTCTTGGTTTCAACTAGTTCAAAGGCTTTCAAGTGCAAACTAAGAAGCCCTGGTGGCTCAATGGTTAAGTGCTCAGATGCTAACTGAAATGTTGGCAGTTTGAACCCAGCCAATGGCTCTGGGGGGGAAAGACCTGGCAATTGCACCCAAGAAAATCCAGTGGAGCTGTTCAGCTCTGGCACACAGGCTATGAGTTGGAATTGACTTGAAGGCTTACAACAACAGTAGGTGGAGACTGGATGGTTTGTCCCATTCTCTTTCTTTCCACTCAGCTTACCTGGTTTCTTACGTTTTCTTGCTTAGTATTTGGATGGCCTGCAATGGCCCGCAGGGCAATTGTTTAAAAGAATCACAGTTTCCTACTGAGGGTACAGGTGCCTGAAGAGGCCTACACGGCCAGCAGAGGGAGCTCTCCCATCAAAGAATGACTTTTCCCTATTGAAACTGTTGAACAATTTTTTTTTTAATGGGAGAAAATCTTTCTAATTCTTTTTCTTTTTTTCAGACAAACCTGTTGTCATGAAGTCGATTCCGACTCATAGCAACCCTACAGGACAGAGTAGAACTGTCCCATAGCGTTTCCAAGGCTGTAAATCTTTCTGGAAGCAGACTGCCACATTTTTCTCCTGAGGAGCAACTGGGGGAGTCAAACTGCTAGCTGACTTTTCGGTTAGCAGCTGAGCGTTTAACTGTTGTGCCACCAGGGCTCCTTTTTTTTCAGACCAAAAAAGGTAATTTCAGAGAGAGGAGCATGAAGACTTGTTGGTACGTGTGATAGGGGAAGGTCAGCCCAGAACAGGCCTGAGACTTCCTAGGAAATGCATTCCGTATGAGGTGGACACCAAAGTTCTGTGGCTGGTGACAAAATTACCAGACACAACCTACTCTTTCTGGAAATCAAAGATGATACCGTAACCATTGGGATAAGCTCTGAAGGGAGAGTTCTGTAGTTGATCTACCCTCACAGAAGGAACAGTGGGGTAGGTGGAGAGAAAGATTGAACTCAACGTTTCTGCCATAAGGCTATGTGCACCTCATCTAGAGTCTCCCCTTCATACATACATACGTATATAAATGAGAAGAACAGGTTGGCAGGATGCACGCCAAGCTCCCAACAGTGGCTGTCTCTGGAATGGGGAGGGAAGTTGGGGGACTGCAATGAAAGGGGCTTTCTCTTTTTATTCTGGGTTTGAATTTCTTAAAACGAGATTGTATTCATGTATGGCTTTTGTATTAAAAATATTCCTAAGAGAAAGAGCTGTTATAATATTGGATCCAGTTGTACCTTTTCACAAAGGGGGAAGGCATGGATTCCAGGAACTGCAAAGGGGCAGCCTTGGTTTTATGGGTGGTGGGTTGTGTGAAGCAGCAAATGCTGAGGAGGTTTGTAGAAGCCAGGCTGTAATAAGGAGAGATGAGCATCCACTATCAGCCAGTTCATGGGAAACTTCACAAGTGCCAGGGCTGGACAAGTCTTTGCCCATTGTTAAAACCACAGTATCTGGTGCACAGTAGACCCATCATAAATATTTGTTGAATGAATGAATCCATGGGACTTGTTAATTCCTTTGAAAAAAACATTTTGTATCTCATCATTTTGGGCACTACTGTAAATTATTTGACACACGACTAGAAGAATGAGCCCAGAATTTAAATCTCTGGTTGTCACTAGCATAGAAATCATGTATTTAGTCAGGGCAGGGTAATTGCTGTATAAAACAAACCCCATATCTCAGTGGCCTAGCTCAGTAAAGGATTCTTTCTCACTCATGTTATGTTATAGCTCAAAGTTGGTGGGGCTGGGTGGGGATTGGCTGTACTCCACACAGGCTTTTAGGGACCCTGTTTCCTTCTGCCCAGTGACTTCACAGGTGCCCAGGCCCTCAGAGGCCTCCACTGATCTTGGCTTCTGGCTGGCAGACAAGTGAAGAAAGACAACATGGAGAATCACATGTACAGTTAGAGTGGTTAGACCAGTAAGTGTCAAACATCTCTTCTCCCCACATTCTACTGGCCAGAGCTCAGTCACATGGCCACCTGATCAGAAGGGATTCTGGGAAATGTGGTCTGGCTGCATGTATAGGAGGAAAGGGAAATGGTGTTTGGTGAACATGTAATAACATCACAGGTAGTGACAGAAAGTGTGGATGTGAGGGAGCACTCCTAGGGAAACCATAGAGAGCAGAAAGCCCAGGACTGAACCCTCAGGAGTTCCAATGTTTAAGACATGGGAAGAGGAGAAAAGGCCAACAAAGGAAACTGGAAATAAGTTAAGGGAGTTCAGGAAAACCAAGAGAATGTGTCAAGAGGGGGGAAGTTGTCAGCTGTGTCAAGTGAAGGCTGGAATTTGTCCTTTGGACTTGGCAACATTGAGGTCAGTAGTGACCTCAGCAAGGGCAATTTCTATGGAATGATGGGGGCAGAAATCGGATTGCAGGGGCTTAATGGTGAACCGCTGATGAGGAAGTAGAGACATTATATGTAGAAACTCGTAGATGATCCTCACATGTCGTCTGTCTTCCTGCGTGGCTATGTGTCTAATCTAGTCTTCTTAGAACCCAGAGGTAATTAGGTTTAGGATCCACCCTACACTGGTGTGACCTCAGCTGAATTGATTAATTAAATTTATGTTAGATTCCGTGATGGAAGGTGATTACATGACACAACATGACAATATACTGTGGAAGGTAACCTGCTCTACCCAAGGCCAGCTGATTCAATCACATGTAACCACTCCATGACAGCAACTAGACTAGTTATTTGGTCAAACCACTGGGAACCATAGCCCAGCCCAGTTGACAGAAAATTAACCGTCACAGGGGAGGTGGGTATCAAAAATCGGTGTGGAATGATGGACTCTTTCTGATGCAGACAAATGTGCATATACACATGTGGTCATCTATGTATATGTTTATGCTTTTCATTTTCCCAGAAAAGATTTAAAGGAGCTTGAAGAGGTACATTCTCAATGACAAAATAAAACAAATGTTTAAAAAAGGAGAAAATGACATATTGGGACAATGCGGTGAAACCGACTTTGGAACTGTAGGAATCCTTCTGCTACTGAGTGCTTTAACCTGCCAGTTGATAACCTTGATAAATCAGTGCTGTGATATATTAGATAGGTAACTCCCTTTCTGTAACTTGCTCTGAAATGTCACTTTTCAGACAGGGACTCACATTTATTCTGGACATTGCTTTGAAAATCATGCAGTCCTTGTTCTTTACTCCCTGTATTTTCCAACAGCGTTTGACCATAAGCAATAAAACTTGACATGAACATTAAACAGGCACTGACTGTTCTGGCCTCAGAAACAGCTTCTAAAGCACACGAGAACCTCAGTTTCATTTCTCTGTAGTCAAATCTTGTTCCCAACCTCAAATAGCATCCTATGAGCCATCCTACGCTGTTTCTACCCCGAACTCTTTCTCCTAAGCTGTTTGATACCCTGAAGTCCTTGCCCATCCTTATGTCTATAAACCCAAAAAAGCCCAAACCCATTGCCTTCGAGTCGAATCTGACTCATGGCAACCTCATATGTGTCAGAGTAGAGTTGTGCTTCATAGGATTTTCTTGGCTATAATCTTTGTGGAAACAGATTTCCAGGCCTTTCTTCCATGGTGCCACTGGGTTGGTTGGAACTGCCAACCTTAAGGTTAGTTGTTAGTTGACATTGAGTCAATTCTGACTCATGGTGACCCCATGTGTGCAGAGTAGAACTGCTCCATAAGGATTTCAAGGCTGTGACCTTTTGGAAGCAGATTGCCAGGCCTGTCTTCAGAGGTGTGTCTGGGTAGGTTCAAACTGCCAACCTTTTGGCTAGTAGTGAAGCACTTAACATTTGTGCTACCCAGGGACTCCCTTAGGTTAGTAGTTGAGCTTGTGCCTGTAATGGCCCCTTATTTCCCCTCTCCCCACCAGTGGCTTATCTGCCACATCCTCTAGGGGGATCTTTTGTGACTCGCACAGGCTGTGGTGGCACCCCTCTTTGTGATTCCTTGTCCTCTCTGTCATAGCTCTTTTCCTGTTGGGTTAGAAAGGTCACCTACTCCACAGACCTTGTGTTATGGGTTGAATGGCGTCCCCCCAAAAGATATGTTGAAGTCCTACCCCCTGTACCTCCTGTAAATGTGACCTTGTTTGGAAATAGGGTCATTGCAGGTGTTATCAGTTAACGTGAGGTCATACCTTAACTGATGGTGAGTGGCATCCTTATAAAAGAGAAGAGACACCAACAGAGGTAGGATGACATGTCATGCTGCAAGCCAAACAAGCTGCGAGAGAGGCATTGAACACATTTTCCCTCAAAGCTTCAGAAGGAATAAGCACAGCTGACACCCTGTTCTCTGACTCCCAGCCTCTAGAACCGTGAGACAATAAATTTATTTGAAGCCATCCGTTTGTGGTATTTTGTTATGGCAGTCCCTGGAACCTCATACACCTTGTGCTTCAACTCTGCATCCTCAGGGCCCAGCATGTGATGTGGCCAGAGGTGCACACCATGCGTGGAAACCTTTGTACCTGAGAGGTAGGAATTGCTACCGAAAGCCATGACTTCTGTCTTGACCTGAGTGATGCTTACTTGGCAGTGTACACTGGTCAAAATTCTCATCAAACTGTACACTTAAGATCTGTGTCACTTATTGTAAGTAAATTATACCTTGAGAAGGCACTGTTAGCCCTACAGGTTTTTTTTTTTTTTAAACAAAACGAAAACAATACCCTCAGCTACCTGCAGTTGCTTTTGTTTTCCAGGGGGGTGGCTTGGTTTTCTCTGGGTAGAGAGCTTTTTGCTCAGGGAGATCCCTGGCTGCCTGGGGGTGAAAGGAGGGAGTCAGAGAGAGAGCCGAACAGCCCCTCTGCATGAAATCAGTAGAGTCTGGAATTTCCTGGTGCAGCCACTTTTACACCAATGGAAGGATGTGTCCCCAGTGCTGAAGGGTTTAGGGAACACATGCAGCTGCCACTAAGCTTTGTGATGCTTTTCAAAAGCCTTTCATAGCCACTCTTTGTTCAGTCTTTAGGCTGCTAAATGTCAATGTGGTCTCCGATTTGTTCTGTCAAAGGAGCCAGCCAGGGCGGTCGTCTTAACCCAGGGCAGTGGTGCAAACCAGCAGGAAGCGCTGAGAAACTGAAAGCCTGGGCAGAAATATGCTGGTGATGGGTCTGGGGGCAGGAGACCTGCGCCAGGCAGTCTCTGAGCCCACTGGGCAGCAGGGGGATGGGCATGTCAGGGCAAGGGCTACAGATAGATGTCCTGGAGGGGTGAGCAGGGGTGTGCTCTCACGCAGGCTCAGAAATCAGACCAAGCTGGGTTCATGTCCCAACATGGCTGCACGGTAGCTTTTGTGACCATGAGCAAGGTGCTAGATCTCTCAGAGTCCCAAGTTCCTCCTCTGTGAGAGAGTCTCAGTCCTTACTTCTCCTGGGTGGGAGAAGAGAAGGATACCATCCCAGGCCTGGAAAGCAGAAGCCTCGCTAAAGGTGTCTGCGGCGCTCCACCGGGCTTTTCCTGTTGCCCTGGGATTGGTGGCTAGGGGATAAAGAGGTGGGAAATAAGCACTTTCTAACCTGGTGGCATAGTGGTTAAGTGCTATGGCTGCTAACCAAAGGGTCAGCAGTTTGAATCCGCCAGGTGCTCCTCGGAAACTCTATGGGGCAGTTCTACTCTGTCCTATAGGGTCGCTATGAGTTGGAACTGGCTATGAGTTGGAACGGCACTGGGTTTGGTTTTTTTTTTTTTTTTTTTGGTTTAAAGGAGCCAGAGCAGCTGTGTCTTAATTTCCCTGGGCTGCCATAACAAAATACCTCAAGTGGTTGCCTTTAAAGAACAGAAATGTATTCTCTCACAGTTCAGGAAGCTGGAAGTTCAAATCAGGGTATTGGCCATGTTGGTTCCTTCTGAGGGTTCTGAATGAGGAACTGTTCCAGGCCTCCCCCTCTAGCTTCTAGTGGCTGCTGGCAATCCTGGGGTGTTCCTTGGCTTGCAGATGGATTTTTACATGGCATCTCCTCCTGTGTGACCCTGTCACTGTAGCTGTTCTTCCCTTTTATAACACACCACTCTAAAGGGATTAGGACCCACCCTACTCTGGTCTGACCTCATGTTATCTTAACTGATAACATCTGCAAAGAAAACCAATATCTCCTCAAACAAGGTCACATACACCTGGGCAGGGGTTAGGATTTCAATAATTTTTTTTGTGGGGGGGGGTACGATGCAATCCATAACAAGTTGGAAGCAGACACCCTCTTCAGGGTTTCCTAAAACATGGGCAGAACTGGCACTGCTACTACCAACCACTGTCTCCCAGCTGTAGCCTCCTCAGTCTATTCTAGTTGCATTTCCTTGATGCCATGGGCCTCCCCTACTAGGCTGGGAGCTAGCTCTCTGAAACCTTGTTTTCTCCAGACCTGGATTAGCCCCAAGAACAAATGAGAGGCTGTGAGTTCTATCTTTCTGCCCCAGGAGTCCCAGGGGTGGTTTCCCAGGCTAAGGGCCTGCCTGGGTCAAGCTGCCCTGGCTGCTGCTGGTGTCCAAAGGCAGCTAAGGTGAAATGCAGTGGCCTCGAAGGTGCGCTTTCCAGCATACGAACTTGGGCTAACTGCATCCACTCCCTATGCGTCAGTTCTCTCCTTTGTAATTGGGAATTATAGTGAGGACCAGCTAGATAATTTGCGGGGCCCCTTGTTCAAAAAGTATCAAGAATTTCAAGATGGCAGTAGGAGAGCATTAAACTAAGCCCGTGGAGCCCTTCTAAGCATGGTGCCTTGTGCAACTGCGCAGGTCATCCGCCCAGGAGGCCGCCGTTAGCTCTAACCTTGGGCCTTCTCTTGGGCCTGCACAGGAGTGTGCTAGGTGATAATCTCGGGAAAGTGCTTTTGAAGTGCTGGAATTGAAGAACGAAGAGCTCCCCAGAGCCTGGTAGCTTCCACTCCCTGGACTTTTCTCATTAGTTTGCTCACCTACAGTTCCCTCCTCTAGAGACCCCTTGTCAATTCTGCAGCCCCCTCTCCCTTGGCTCTGTGCCAGAGTCAAGGGCCAGAAAGGACCAGAGTCAAGGGTGACGACCCATTCTCTGGGCCTCAGACCCACAGCCTTCGAAGCTCTGTCTTCAGACAGAGCAGCTTTGCTCATCCAGCAGCCTGGGAAATCCCAGCGTTCCCTAGCAACAAGACCGAACCAGAGCCGTTGCTAGGGAAACCCTGGGATTTCCATAGCTACCGAGAGCCGGTGAGCATCTCTGCTCCCACAGCTGAAAATATCTGGCGTCAGCAGACGAGGGGGAAGGGATGCTTCTTCCCAGAACAGGCTGTCCAGGGGCACAGGACTGCTTTCTCTGAATCTCATTAGCTGCACCAAGAGGGGCAAATGGGTCACCAGGGACACTCATCAAGGGTGGTCCCTTCTCACACAGAAATCTCCAAGAAATGACTGGTTAGCTTGGAGCTGCTTCGTTTGCTGGCCTCCCACTGCGCCCAGGCCCCCCCATCACAGCAATGCCGTACTGCATGGTTACTACTCACATATGGCCTTAGCGACTGGAATCTTGCCAAGGCCAGTGACCCAGTCTGTGTCATGTGCTGCTGTGTTCCCAGCAGCCAGCACAGGGATGGGCTTCTTGACCTTCTAGCTCTCTGGGGACACCTGTGGAGACCTTCACAGAATAATCTTTTTGAGTGCATGAAATAAAATATGCAGGATTACAAAGTAGAGCGATGTTACTGAAATAGTTATCAAAATTGGAAAAGATTAACTTTGTGATATTTGATATATGTGTATCTTTACTAACACAATGAATAATAAGATCTAATAACTTTTTTTATTTTTTTTTAATAACCAGTGTTAGTTTGGAAATGGTGACAAGTGTAAAGGATATTTGGAAAAGCTGCCACTACAGTAACATGATATGAACATATCTGGAATTTCTTTTGGTGACAAAGTCACAGATAGTGCTAATCTTCCTAGGGTTGACTGCCTGCATTCATAAGCCACATTTTAGTGGAAATAAAAATGTATTCTTCCCCTACCTAATTCCACAGACCCCTTAGATTCTTTGCACTTTAGGCTTGGGCATTCCATGCTGCATGAATGAATGGATGACAATGAATGAATGATGACAGTAGGAGCTAGTCAAGGGATAAGTGAGAGGAGGGCCTTGCCCACAGTCACCAAGTCACCCCCAGTCATCCGGCTTCTTGTCACTTCTTCCTTTAAGAGCTGAGGAAAGGAGGGGGGGCTCAGCACCTTGGCTCAAAATGCCTCCTCAGGGAAAATACTGCCTGCAGCCTGAGGAAGCAGCTAACATTTGGCACAAATGATTGCCCCATCCTCCAACTGCCCCATGGGATGGCAGAAGAGGATGCCTGCTATAAGGGGAAATAGTGCCTTTTTTTTTGGGTGGCACTGATGCCCCACACACATGGCACCTCTCATCTGGGATGCCCACCTCCCCCACCCCCCAACAAAATACCAAGCTTGCCCATGGGTTAAAGTGTTTATGATGAAATTCATCTTCCATGCCCAGTCCCACCCCACCCCCTGCCCTTCCCAGTCCTTATCCCCAGTGTCTGGATCACTGTGGACCTGAGGCCTGGTCCCCAAATACTGTAAGGCCCCACCTCCCTCCCTCCTCAAACACCTGCCTCTTCCCTTCCTTTCTCCCTCCCCACCATCAGAGAATTCCACACACACGCATATCTCTTTTTCACACCTTGTTGTTTTATTTTAATCATGACATGGGTGTAAGACTCGGTCTCTATATGGTTGGCCACATTCAGACCTCTGGAGACTTGGCAGATAGTTTTGAGGTCTCTGGCTCTGCTCAGAAGTTACTGGGAGCTCTGGTCATTACTTGAGGTGGTGGCCTTCTCCAGGGACTCTTGGTCCTCGGATGGCTCCTTTAGATTCAGTTTCTTATTAAACTTGTGATAATGGCCGAAGAGTGTTGGCCCTCTAGCTTTCTTAGGCACTCTTGGGCGGGCAGAAGTTTTTAGTGGGGCTTTTTTTCTCAGACTCCCCTGAGGGGATCTTTTTACCCCCGCGGTTGTCTTCGGCACCTGGAAAGACAACAGGGTGAGCAGAGAAGGGCACTGGTTTGGGGGGAAGGGGTTGGATGGATGGGAACGGGCACTTTATGAGAAGAGGTGTGGGCCGAGGAGGGGTCTGTGCCAGGCAAGGGCGGGGAAGGAGTCTTGGGGCAACCTACGGGGAAGAAGAGGAGGAACTTAGGTGCGATTGGCTCACCTTAACACTGCCGCTGGACCTGGGTTGAGCCGGGGCCTTCCCCTTCTTCCGCCCTTTAGGGCTTGGGGCTGGTTGTTCAGTAACTGCGGCCGACGCTTGCGGCTTCCCGGGCGTCCTCGCCATCTCAAAGCCTTCTAGTGGTCTACCCCAGGCCGCCTGATCCCCCTCTATTTATACCCGTCCCCAGGAGCCACACCCTTCAGCTTTGTTTGGTCAGCAAGGCACTGCCGCCAATGGTAGCCCGTGGAGGGTGTGACATCACAGAGCACAGCCTGACGCCTGGGTGGTGGTGGGGGGGTAGGCGCTGGAGGCGGGGTAGGCGCTGGGGGTTAGCTGCTGAGTGAATTAACCTTTGCACCACCCAGGGACTCCATTTTTATATACTAGCAATCAACAGTTAGAAACTGATTTTATAAAAAACAGTGTGATTTAAAATAGCATTAGAAAATATGAAATACACAGGAATAAATCTGACAAAAGATGTAGATCTGTACACCAAAAACTACAAAACATTGCAGAGATAAATTAATGAAAACCTAAATAAATAGAGACCTAAATACCTTGTTCTTGAGTTGAATGACTCAATATTGTTAAAATGTCAAAGCTTCCCAAATTCATTAGTAGGTGCAATTCATTCCCAATCATAACCCCAGAGGGCTTCTTTATAGAAACTGGCAGACTGATTCTAACATTCATATAGAAATGCAAAGGACTCAGAAGAGCCAAAAAAACTGTAAAAAAGAAAGCAAATTGGGGTAGTTATACTACTTGATTTCAAGGCTTATAAATTGAATTTTATTAGGACAGTGTGGTATTGCCATAACGATAGAAATACATCAGTAGAATAGAAAAGGGAGTCCAGGAATAGACCCACACATGCCTTAGGTCTGTTATTGTTAGGTGCCGTCAAGTTGGTTCCAACTCATAGCAACACTATGTACACTGTCCTGCGCCATCCTCACAATTGTTGTTAGGTTTGAGCCCGTCGTTGCTGCCACTGTGTCAATCCATCTCCTTGAGGGTCTTTTTATCTTTCCCTGACCCTCTACTTTACCAAGCATGATGTCCTTTGGAAGCAGACTGCCATATCTTTCCTATAAGGAAAAACAATTCGGATGATAGGGATTCTCATCAGAAACCATGGTGGCTAGAAAAAAAGTGGCACAACATTTTTCAAGTGCTGGAAAAAAGAATTGTCAACTACAAATTCTGTATGTGGCAAAACCAACCTTCAGGAATGAAGGAGAAATAAGGACTTTCTCAAATGAAGGAACACTAAGAGAATTTGTCACCAGAAGGCCTTCTCTAAAAGAACAGGTAAAGGAAATTCCTTAAATAGAAATGAAATGAAGGAAAGGAGAACAGCCGAAAAAGCAAAAATATGGGTAAATACAGCAGACTTTCCTTCTTCTCTTGAGTTTTCTAAATTATGTTTGACTGTTAAGGCAGAAAGTATAGCATTGATGTGGTTCTCATTGTATATAGAGGAAATATTTAAGACAATTATACTATAAACAGGAGAAGATAAAGGGACTTAAAGAGAGGTAAGTTTTCTACACAATACTCGAAGTGGAAAAATACTGACAGCAGTAGACTGTGGTAAGTTATGCACGTATACTGTAATACCTGGAGCAACCACTAAAAAATCTATACCAAAAGATACACTCTGACTATAAAGGGACATCTTCGAGGTGATAAGGAGCCCTGGTGGTGCAGTGGTTAAAGCGCTTGATTGCTAACTGAAAGGTTGGTGGTTCGAAACC